>NC_091061.1:5139076-6389076 GCF_000393655.2 Nicotiana sylvestris | reverse complement strand
GAGTAAGAGGGGAGAAGACAAGATGGGGAAGGAGGATAGGGGGGGTGAGAGAGATGGGCGGAGAGAAAGAGAGGGGTGTTGGATGATGGGGAGGAGAGAGGGGCGCGGGGACTTACCTGGGCGGGGAATGGTCGTCGGCGACTGAACTAGTCGCTGATGAGCTCTTATGTTACCGTTGGCAGTGAGCATTCGGAAAGAGAGTGTTTCGGAGAGAGAGCGTTTCTAATCCTGGATCTAAGTTCAGATAACAACAATCTAGTAGAAATTAGCAGCAGCTACAATCTTACATGGAATCATCAAGAATCATTCTCCGTCCATATAGATCATCAGATGTTGATGATCTACTATTATGGGGAGGAGATGATCGAGTAACCAAGTAAATGTAGCAATTAATATGGAATTATAAGACAACAAGCATACAATAATTATGATTTATTTAGGAAACAAGTGATAAGAAGAAACACTTAATTGTGGAAATTAAGGAGAAAATAACCAATTTAATATTTAGTATGCTAAATGTCAAGTAGCAATTATGTCACATAAATCAAATAAGTATGTAGCAATTATAGCATGGATTCAAGGCAAAATATTGAGCAAGGAATATGAGAGAAACAATTAATATAATAATTAATTCATGATTTGAAATAATTTTTTATTTTCAGATAATTATGCAAACAATTAATTTGACGACGTATAGGCACTCGTCACCTCGCCTATACGTCGTTACACATAAAATTTACTTAACAAATAATTTAAGGGTTCTATTCCCTCAAGTCAAGGTTAATCACGATACTTACCTCGCTTCGCAACCAAATTCAAGATTCCAATAAACCTTTGCCTCGCGAATTCGTGTTTGAAAGCTTCAAATCTAGTCACAAACAATCTAATATACTCAATATGAATCGTAGGAATTAATTTCATATGAATTTACTAATTTTTCTGATTAAAATCCAAAATTCATTTTAAAAATTGACAATGGGGCCCATGTCTCGAATCATGGAAAAACTCACGAAATTTGAACACCCGTTCCGATGCGAGTTAAACCATACAAAAATTATCGAATTCCGACATCGGATTGCCTTTCAAATCTTCATTTTATATTTTTGGATGATTTTATAAAAATCTGATTTTTCTTTCATAAATTTACTGATTCATTATATAAATGAGTATGGAATCATGAAACATAATCAATATAGGATAAGGAACACTTACCCTAATATTTTCCAGTGAAAATCGCCCAAACATCGTCTTACCTAAGCTCAAAATCGTAAATGGGGCGAAATTCCATTTACAGAACTTAAGTTTTGTTTTCCGAGGTTTTTACCTTATGTGATTACGGAAATACCTTCACGATCGCATAGAACAATTCTGTCCAGCTCACTTTTACTCTTTGCGATCTTGGACAATGTTTCGCAATCGAGAAGCACATTTTTAGGTTGCCCCGTCTTTGATCTTCGAAAATGCGGTAGTGCTCTCGCGAACGCGAAGCATAGTTCCTTTCGCGATCGCGGACTGCCTTGTGCGATCACATAGCACAATTTGTGTGCTTCAGCTTCTGCCACACTCCTTCTTCGCGAACGCGTGGGCTAAGTCGCGTTCGTGATTCCTTAGCTTTTCCAACGGTGTGATCGTGGACCTCATCTCGTGATCGCATAGTGCAAATTCTCATCATTGCCCATTAAGCCTTCGCGATCGCTGACATAGGAACGTGATCGCATAGAAGGAAACCAGTATTGTGATGCACCAGAATTCCAACCATGTTTTCTTGAACAAAGATGGTCTAAAACTCACCCAAACCCTTCGAGACCTCGTCTGAATATTTCAACAAGTCCCGAAACATAATACAGACTTACTCGGGGTTTCAAATCACGTCAAACAACATCAAAATTACAATTCATTCCTCGATTCGAACTTATGAGTTTCAAACTTTTCAATTTACCAAACTCGTGTCGAAACATGTTAAGTGAATCTTGAATGACTTCAAATTTGACGTACAAGTCATAAATGACATAACGGAGCTATTTCAATTTTCGGAATCTCAATCCGAGTCCAATATCAATAAAGTCAAATCAGTGGTTAAACTTTGAAAACCTTTAGCCTTTAGATTTCTAGTTTTCGTTAAATGGCGATAATTTGAGCTAGGGATCTCCGAATCCGATTTCGGGCATACGCCCAAGTCCCAAATCATGATGCGGACCTACCAAAACTGTCAAAATACCGATCCGGGTCCATATGCTCAAAATTTTGATCGAAGTGAACTCATTTGAGTTTTAAAGCTCTATTTCATATTTTAACCAATTTTTCATATAAAAACTTTCCGAAAAAATTTACGGACCGCGTATGCAAGTCGAGGAATGATGAATAGTGATTTTCGAGGTCTTATAACACAAAAATTAATATTTAAATTAAAGATGATATTTTGGATCATCACAATAATAATCCACTTAAAAGGTCAATTTAAAGTTAGAGCTTTTAAAAAATATACTAGTATCTGGACACGTGCACTACACATGTATTCCATGTTAATAATACAAATTTTGTAAAATGGAAGATACCCAAAAGTTAAAAAGAAATAAAAGATAATCAAAATAGTATCGAATCAATTTACTAATAATGTTACAAAGTAGAAATGTAACTATCATAGTGTAATATCAAATGAAAGATATGGAAAGGCTAATCCAAATCGTACTATTATGTGGTTTATCTATAAAGCTAAAAATGCATTATGTAACTACTTTTCATACTTTTCATAATGCATTTTTAGCTTTATAGATAAACCACATAATAGTAAGATATAGTACGATTTGGATTAGTCTTTCCATATCTTTCATTTGATATTACAATTAGGGGTGGGCGTTCGGGCAGTTCGGATTAAATATAAAACTTCCATTTAGATTTTCAGTTTTTGGATTGAAGAAATGACAATCCAAATCCAATCCAAATAAGCTCGGATTGGATCTGATTTATTAATTGGATTGGATATTTTGAATTTTCGATTTTGAGCTTATAAGTTGACATGTTTTTTCTTTTTACAAAAACGAATATCCAAATGAAGTACTCAAATTAAATTGCCTGAAAAGTTACTCATCCTCACAGCAATCATCCAAATAAAGTATTCAAGTAATGAAATTACTATTAAGAAAATGCAACAGAGATATTAATACGGCCGCTAAGTACTAATAATAAAATCATGTCCAAATAGAAATTATTCTGACAGTAATTTAATAATTAATATTGCATATACGAAATCTAATGGATAGGGTGTTTAACTTATTATTATTGGCATATAGATAATGGACTAAATATCAAGTAAAAAAATTCGGATTTTCGGATATCCAAAAATCCAAAGTACCAAATCTAACATCCAATACGAAATCCAAAAAATTTAAAAATTAAAACCAAAATCCATCCGTAATCCGAAAATCCAAACCAAAAATCTAAAAAAATTCGGATTTCGATTTGGATTTCGGGTTTGCCCAAACTATGCCCACCCCTAATTACAATATGATAGTTACATCTCTACTTTGTAACATTATTAGTAAATTGATTCGATACTATTTTGGTTATCTTTTATTTCTTTTTAACTTTTGGGTATCTTCCATTTTACAAAATTTATATTATTAACATGGAATACACGTGTAGTGCACGTGTCCAGATATTAGTATGTTTTTAAAAGCTCTAACTTTAAATCGATCTTATTAAGTGGATTATTATACATGCGAAATAAATGAATAATATAAAAAGGGTGAGTAAAAGTTTAGTTTAATATAATTTTGTTTATCGTGGAGGGTTTAGAAGTAATTGATAATCCACTGAACCATATTACGTTACGTTAGAAATTTAGTAAGTTTAATTCAATTGGCAAGACTGACTAACACGTCAACAATCTCAAAAGTGATAGTTTTGAGATTGTTCTAGCCGGCCACGAAAATGATAGTTTTGGTTTCTCCATATTGACGGATGATATAGAACTTCTTTTTAGAGCAATAGTATATATTAGTATAGGCCTACAAGCCTGCAACTATCAGGCTTGTGATGCATTTACCAATAGAAAAATAGCCAATCTGTATCTTAAACAATGAGTCTTCATTTTATAAACCAACTATTGATTTACCTTCTTTTAAAAAAAAAAAACAATTCATTTGTTTTGAGAGTAATTCAGAAAACCCCTTCCATTATATTGTATTATTATAATGAACTCGTTACACATAAGACAGTAAAAAATCAATGAAGTTGCCTAATAGGCAAAGAAGCAGATATACCCGTCATCCTTTGCAGATAATGCTGAGTGAAGTAAGTGTGACACCCAAAAGTTCATCTTATATTATAGAACTCGATTTCGTATTTCGAGACCTTTAAAATTTTGTTTTATTCCTGCTTGATTTGTGTGCGCAATCCGGACATGTTTCCGGAAAGCTTTTATGTTGAAAGTTGATAAAAATAATAACTTTTTCCTTTAAAAGTTGATTTAGTTAACTTGGGACAACATTTTGGGCAAACGGACCCGGACTCGTATTTTGACAGTCCCGCTGGGTCCGTACCGAAATATGGGACCTGTGCGTATGCCCAAAATCGAATTTCGAGTTCCCTAGCTCGAGAAATGAATTTTTGATGAAAATTGAAATACTGAAAATTAAATGGTTTTAAGAATTTGGTTAATGTTTGACCTTTTGGTATCGGCCCCGTATTTTGGCTCCAAAACCCGATACAGGTCCAATATAATATTTATACCTTATCTGTGAAATTTGGTGAGAAACGAAACAGATTTGACGTGATTCGGATATCCGGTTGTGAAAATAGGAATTTCAAAGTGTTCTTAAGAATTTCATGTGATTTGGTACTAAATTCGTAGTTCTAGGTATTATTTTTGCGATTTGATCGCACGAGCAAGTTCGTATGATGTTTTAAGACTTGTGCGCATGTTTGGTTTGGATTCACGAGGGCTCGGTTGAGTTTCTGATAAGCTACGGGATGTTTAGACTTGGAAAATCTGTTATTGTTTTGCTTCAGCTATCATCTGGTGTTTTCTCCTTCGCGTTCGTGAAGGAACTCTCGCGAACGCGAAGAGCAAGTTTGTCTAAGGAAGATTTTCTTCTGCACGAACACGAGGGACTAGTCGCGAACGCGGAGCGTTGGGGCATTACCCATCACGAACACGACCAGTCCATCGTGAACACGAAGCATTGAGACCTGAGGGAGGGGAGGTATACGCTTCGCGAACGCGACAAGTGGCTCTCGAACGCGTAGGCTAGTGGGAGTAAGCCTTCGCGAACACGAAGAGTATCTTGCAAACGTGTAGGCTAATAGAGTCGTAGCTTCGCGATCGCGACAGGCCCTTCGCGAACGCGAAGAAGGCCTGTCCAGTGATTTTAAAACAGACCTAAAACAAAAGTTTCTTGAAAATTTCATATCTCTTTCACTAGAACTCGGCCTAGGGCGATTTTTGAAGGGGAAATTCAACATCAAATCATAAGTTTATACTCTTTAACTCATTTTCTTCAATTTCCATCATCGCCCATTAGATTCCTAATCCTAAACCTCGTTCTTTCATGGTAGAATTAGGTATTTTTGGAAGAATTTGGGATTTTTGCAAATTGGGGATTTAGACCTCGATTTGCGTTCGGATTTCAGAACTAATTACATATTCGGGCTCGGAGGTGAATGGGAAAATATTGGGAAACCTAAATTTATGTATTGAAATTGATTCCTTTAGCAATATTTGATGTTATTAAGTTAATTATGGCTAGATACGAGTGGTTTTGGAGGTGAAATCGGGAGGAAAAGTGGTAATTGAGCAGTGAGTGGCATGTGGACCGAGGTAAGTATTTTATCTAACTTTGACTCGAGAGATTAGGGATCCTTGACTTAATTGTTATGTGAAAATCCATGTGAGTGACATATAGGTGAGGTGATGAGTACCTATGCACCGTCAATATATCTGTTTTGCCTGTTTTCTTCCCGTTCTTATTATATTCTTTTTCTTCCTTAACTGCTACATGCTTTACTGGTATCTTCATGCTTAATTCTATTTGTCAAACATTGTTTTTCATTGTTGAAGGTATTAGCTACCCCGTAGTTTTCTTGTCTCATATTATTGGTTTAAGCTAGTTTATCTATGTTTTATGGCATATTTGGATTGGTTTTGCTGAGTAGTATTATTTGTGTGAAGTTTTATAATGTACAAATTTTTCGTTTGCTTTGGTTTGAGGTTTTAATATTGTGAAGAGTTTGAGTTAAATTGTGAAATTTCTGTACTTATTGAGTAATTTATGCTGATATGGTGGGATCAGGTTGCGTCCGCAACATGAGAAATATGGGTGATATATTGAGGACGAATAAGGGTGAAATGCTATTGTACGGTGGGATCGAATTGCGCATCGCAACAGGAGGAATAGGGTGATATATTGAGGAGGAAGAGGGTGAAATGTTATTGTGCGGTGGGGTCGGGTGGCACGCCGCAACAGGAGGAATAAGGGTGATATATTGAGGAGGAATAAGGGTGAAATACTATTGTACGGTGGGATCGGGTTGCACGCCGCAACAGGAGTAATAAGAGTGGATCGATATGGAGTAATAAGGGTGAATATTCATATTGATATTTATATATGGTGGGATCGGGATGCGCGCCGCATCAGTTTATGTGTTTGTGTATCTTTCTTCTACTGTGTAAGTTGTTTTGTAGTTTTGCATTTTACTTAAGGATTGGTTATAGCTGGATACTGATAAGACACTTGAGTTCTATATTCATTCCTTGCAAGTTACTGCTTTATTTTGTCTTGTCCTTCTTGTGATTTTATTATACACTATTTGCGGGTTATATTGTAATTGCCCCATTGTAGCCTCGTCACTACGTCGTCAAGGTTTGGCTCGGCACTTACCAGTACATGGGGTTGGTTGTACTGATACTGCACTCTGGACTTTCTGTACAGATTTTAGACCAGGTAGTGGCTCATAGAGAGGTCGGGCGTAGATATTTTCAGTAAAGAGACCCAAGGTAGTCCTACTGGCATCCGCAGGCCCTGACATCCCCTTCTATGCTCGTGAATTTGTTGTTTTTACTTCCCTTCATAAACAATTGTATCTTTTTTTGAACAGATGTTTGTAGTAAATTTTAGTGCGTTCGTGGATTGTGACACCGGATTCTGGGTAGTAATAATTGTAGTATTTGTAATAGTATATAAACAAAGAGGCTATTTGTTTACTTCCGTATTTATTTTACTGATTTTAGCTTGTTTATTATTAATCACTGAAACGTAAAGGATTTGGCTAGTTAAACCTCTAACATTGGCTTGCCTAGCAAGTGTAATGTTAGGCGCCATCACGGTCCCGATGGTGGGGATTTCGGGTTGTGACAAGTTGATATCAGAGCACTAGGTTGCCTAGGTCTCACAATTCACGAACAAGCTTAGTAGAGTCTGAAGGATCGGTATGGAGACGTCTGTGCTTATCCCTAGAGGCTACAGATTTTAGGAACAATTTTACTTCTATTCTTCTCTGTTGTGCGATTTTTTTCTCTCAATGCTAAATTGAACCCTCTACTCTTGTTCTTTCGCCGATGGCGAGGTCTCGTACCGCTTCTTTAGCTGAGCAGCGGCACAAACCGGTGACGGGTCAGCTATGTCTTCTGATCCTTTGTGAAGATTAAATAGGTTTACCAAGCTCTTCCTAGTTCACTTTAGTGTTGCATCTTTAGAGGATTCCTAGGACTATTTGGACAGCTGTCATGAGGTGTTACGGAAAATGGGGGATAGTGGCGACTAATGGGTCAACTTTGTTGCATCTCACTTGTCGGGTTCCACCAAGAAGTGGTAGAGGGATTATATGTTGACCAGACCAGCTGGGTCGCCTGCTCTTACTTGGGACCAATTCTCTCAGTTATTTCTTGAGAAGTTTCTTCCTATCACTCAGAAAAGGGACTATCGGAAGCAGTTCGAGCATCTGCAGCAGGGTTCTATGACTGTCACTCAGTACGAGACTCGATTTGTGGATCTGGCCCGTCATGTTATTCTTCTGCTTCCTATAGAGAGAGAGAGAGGAAGAGGTTTATTGAGGGACATGATCAGCCTATCAGATTGCAGATTGCTAAGGAGACTGGGAGTGAAATTTCTTTTCAGACGACTGCCAATGTTGCCAAGCGAGTCGAGATGGTTTTAGCTCAGGGGAGTGGTCAGGGGTTTAATAAGAGACCTCGTCATTTAGGTGGTTTCAGTGGTGCCTTATCTGGAGACAAGGGTACTTTCGGTAGAGGTCATCCTCCCAGGCAATATCAGTTAGCGCTTCAAGTATCCCACAGTGCTTCAAGGAGTCGTGGTCTTTATATGCCTCTTTCTGGGAAGCCAGTCTACAGTACACCACCAACTCCTATTAGTGCACCTCTTATTCAGAGTTATTACCGTGGTTAGCCAGCCTATTTAGGCCAGTCTCAGTTTCAGCAGCCACAATACCAGGATGTATGCTTTGAGTGTGGTGGTTATGGGCATATTAGGCGGACTTGTACGAGATTATTAGGCGGTACACCACAGTAGAGTTCTCGTGCCATGATTCTGGCACCAAACCATCATTTCCCGCTCTGCTAGTTAGAGGTAGGGGTCAGGGAGCTAGAGGTAAAGGCCACACCGCTAGAGGTGGAGGTCAGACAGTTAGAGGTGGAGGTCAGGCCTCTAGAGGTAGAGACCATCCAGTAGGAGGTCGTCCTAGAGATATAGTTTAGAGTGGTGGGGCCCAGTCCCGATGTTATGCTATTCCAGCCAGGCTTGAGGCTGAGTCATCTGACGTTGTTATCATAGGTACTATTTCAGTTTGCAGTAGAGATGCTTCAGTTCTATTTGATCCGGGGTCTACATACTCCTATGTGTCATCTTACTTTGGTTCATATTTGGTTGTGCCTCGTGATTCTTTGAGTGCTCCCGTGTATGTGTCCACACTGGTGGGGGATTCTATTATAATAGATCATGTCTAGCATTCGTGTGTGGTTGTTATTGGGTGGTCTTGAGACTCGTATAGATCTCTTACTTCTCGATATGGTCAATTTTGATGTCATTTTAGGGATGGATTGGTTGTCACCTTATCATGCTATATTAGATTATCTCACCAAGATAGTGACCTTAGCCTTGCCGGGGTTGCCTCGATTAGAGTGGAGGGAGACTCCTGGTCATTCTACCAGTAGGGTTATCTCTTATATGAAGGCTTGGCGTATGGTCGAGAAGGGGTGTTTGGCTTATTTGGTTTATGTTTGTGATTCTAGTGCGGAGGTTCCTTCCATAGATTCAGTATCAGTCGTTCGGGAGTTTCTAGAGATATTTCCTATAGACCTGTCGGGGATTCCATTCGATAGGGATATTGACTTCTGTATTGAATTGGTTTCGGGCACTCAACCCATTTCTATTCTGCCATACAGCATGGACCCGCTAGAGCTGAAAGAGTTGAAGGAGCAGTTGCAAAATTTGCTTGATAAGGGCTTTATTAGACCTAGTGTCTCGCCTTGGTGTGCGCTCGTATTGTTTGTAAAGAAGAAGAATGGATCGATGAGGATGTGCATAGATTATCGACAGTTGAACAAAGTCACCATCAAGAACAAGTACCCATTGCCGAGTATTGATGACATATTTGATCAGTTTCAGGGTTCCAAGGTGTTTTCAAATATTGATTTGAGGTATGGCTACCATCAGTTGAGAATTAGGGCATCTGATGTCCCTAAGATAGCTTTTCGGACTCGATATGGGCATTATGAGTTCCTAGTGATGTCATTTGGCTTGACAAATGCCCTAGCAACATTTATGAATTTGATGAACCGGGTGTTAAAGCCCTACCTGGATTCCTTTGTGATTGTGTTTATTAATTATATCATGATCTACTCCCGTAGCCAAAAGGAGCACGAGCATCATATTCAGATCATACTTCAGGCTCTAAGAGATAGCCAGTTATATGCTAAGTTTTCAGAATGCGAGTTTTGGTTGTGTTCAGTTGCTTTCTTGGGTCACATTGTATCAGCAGAGGGTATTCAGGTGGGTCCTAAGAAGATTGAGGCCGTTCAGAATTGGCCTAGACCTACTTCAGCCATAGAGATCCATAGTTTCTTGGGTTTGGCAGGTTATTACCGTCGGTTTGTGGAGGGGTTTTCATCTATAGCAACTCCGTTGACCAGGTTGACTTAGGAGGGTGCCCCTTTTAGATGGTCGTACGAGTGTGAAGCGAGCTTTCAGAAGCTCAAGACAGTTTTGACTAAAGTGCCAGTGTTGGTGTTGCCCACAAGATCAGGGCCTTATACAGTATATTGTGATGTATCTTGTATTGGACTTGGTGAAGTATTGATGCAGGGTAGCAGGGCTATTGCATATTCTTCACTACAGCTAAAGGTTCATGAGAAGAATTACCCTGTTCACGACTTAGAGTTGACAGCCATTATTCATACGATGAAGATTTGGAGGCACTATCTTTATGACGCGTCGTATGAGGTGTTCATAGATCATAAGAGTTTGCAGTATTTGTTCAAGCAAAAGGATCTCAATTTGAGGCAGAGAAGGTGGTTTGAACCATTGAAAGACAATGATATCACCATCTTGTATCATCCCCAGAAGTCCAATGTGGTCGCCGATGCTTTGAGTAGGACGTCAGCTAGTATGGGCAGCCTTGCGTACATTTTGATCAGTGAGAGACCGCTTACATTAATGTTCGGGCCTTAGCCAATCAGTTCATAAGGCTGGATGTTACTGAGCCCAGTCGTGTTTTAGCTTGCACTATTGCTCGGTCTTCCTTGTTTGAGCATATCAGGGAGTGGCAGTATGATGACCCTCATTTACTTGTCCTTAGGGACACAGTGCGACACGGTGATGCCAAGCAGTTTACGGTTGGAGATGATGGAGTATTGAGGATGTTGGGTCATATTTGTGTGCCTAATGTA
This sequence comes from Nicotiana sylvestris, assembly GCF_000393655.2. NCBI lineage: Eukaryota > Viridiplantae > Streptophyta > Magnoliopsida > Solanales > Solanaceae > Nicotiana > Nicotiana sylvestris. The sequence continues at coordinate 6,378,176 of NC_091061.1, read as the reverse complement.
CATGGGATTCGTGAGTTAATTCTAGAAGAGTCTCACAGTTTCCGGTATTCTATTCATCCGGGCACCGTCAAGATATATCAGGACTTGCGGCAGCATTATTGGTGGAGGAGTATGAAGAATGATATTATGTCACTCAGTATCTAAATTGTCAGTAAGTAAAGTATGAGCATCAGAGACCTGGTGGTTTGCTTCAAAAGATAGGGATTCCTTAGTGGAAGTGGGAGCATATCACAATGGATTTTGTTGTTGGACTCCTACAGACTCAAAGAAAGTTCGATGCAGTTTGGGTTATTATGGATAGACTGACCAAGTGAGCGCATTTCATTCTTGTGGCAGTTTCCTATTCTTCAGAGCGGTTGGCAGAGATTTATATCCGTGAGATCGTTCATCTTTACAGCGTGCCCGTGTCTATCATTTTTGATCGAGGTACGCAGTTTACCTCACACTTCTGAAGGGTAGTACAATGTGAGTTGGGTATGTGGGTCGAGTTGAGCACAGCATTTCATCCTTAGACGGACGGACAGTCCGAGCGTACTATTCAGATCTTGGAGGATATGTTTCGCGCCTGTGTTATTGACTTTGGAGGTTCTTGGGATCAGATCTTACCATTAGCGGAGTTTGCCTACAACAACTACTATCAGTCGAGCATCCAGATGGATCCCTATGAGGCATTATATGGTAGATGGTGTCGATCGCCGGTTGGATGGTTTGAGTCAGGGGGCTCGGTTATTAGGTACAGATTTGGTATAGGATGCCTTGGATATGGTTAAGATCATCCAGGATAGACTTCTACAGCTCAGTCCAGGCAGAAACATTATGCCGACCGTAAGGTTCGTGATATGACATTCATGGTCGAAGAGAGAGTGTTGCATCGGGTATCACCCATGAAGGGTGTAATGAGGTTTGGAAAGAACGGCAAGTTAAGCCCTAGGTATATCGGGCCTTTTGAGATCCTTGAGTGAGTGGGAGAGGTGGCCTACAGACTTGCGTTGCTACCAGGCTTATTAGTGGTACATCCAGTATTCCATGTGTCCATGTTTCAGAAGTATCGTGGCGATCCATACCTCGTGTTAGATTTCAGCACTGTCCAGTTGGACAAGGATTTGACCTACGAGGAGGAGCCGGTAGCTATTCTAGATCGGCAGGTTCGTCAGTTGAGATCAAAGAGTTATCTTTCGGTTCGAGTGCAGTGGAGAGGTCAGCCTATTGAGGCAGCTACCTGGTAGTCCGAGTCCGATATGCGAAGCAGATATCCCCACCTTTTTACCAGCTCAAGTACTTTTGAATGTCCATTCGAGAACGAACAGTTGTTTTAGAGGTGGAGAATGTGATGACCCAAAAGGTAATCTTTTGTTTTAGAACCTGATTCCATGTTTTGAAGCCTTCAAAACCTCATTTTATTCCTTCTCGATTTGCATGCGCAGTCAGGGCGTGTTTCCGGAAAGCTTTTATGTTGAAAGTTGATAAAAATAATAATTTTTGCCTTTAAAAGTTGATTTAGTTGACTTCGGTCAATATTTTGGAACACATGTTTTGATAGTCCCGGTGGGTCCGTATCAAAATATGGGACCTGGGCATATGCCCGGAATCAAATTCTGAGGTCTCTGGCTCGAGAAATGAATTTTTGATGAAAATTGAAAGACTGAAAATTAAATGGTTTTAAGAATTTGGTTAATGTTTGATCTTGTTGGTATCCAGCCCGTATTTTGGTTCAGCAGTCCATTACATGTCCAAAATAATATTTATACCTTATCTGTGAAATTTGGTGTGAAATGGAACTAATTTGACGTGATTCAGATGTTCGCTTGTGAAAATAGAAATTTCAAAGTGTTCTTAAGAGTTGCATGTGATTTTGGTACTAAATTCGTAGTTCTAGGTGTTATTTTGGCAATTTGATCGCACGAGCAAGTTTATATGATGTTTTTAATACTTGTGTGCATGTTTGGTTTGCAGCCCCGAGGGCTCGGGTGAGTTTCGGATAGGCTACAGGATGTTTCAGACTTGAAAAATCTAGTGTTTTTTGCTTTAGCTGTCCTCTGGTGTTTTCTTCTTCGCGTTCGCGAAGGGACTCTCGCGAACACGAAGAGCAAGCTTGTCTGAGGAAGATTTTCTTCTACGCGAACGCGAGGGACTGTTCGGAAAAGCGGAGCATTGTTGGCATTACCCTTCACGAACGCGACCATGCCATCACTAACGAGAAGCATTGGGACCTGGGGGAGGGAAAATATACTCTTCGCGAACGCGGCAAGTGGCTCGCGAATGCGTAGGCTGGTGGGAGTAAGACTTCGTGAACGCAAAGAGTATCTTGCAAATGCATAGGCTAATAGAGCTGTAGCTTGGCGATCGCGACAGGCCCTTCGCGAACGCGAAGAAGGCCTGTCCAGTGTTTTTAAAACAGACCTGAAACGGGAGTTTCTTCAAAATTTCTTATCTCTTTCACTAGAACTCGGCCTAGGGCAATTTTTGAAGGGTGAATTCAACACCAAATCATAGGTTTGTACTCTTTAACTCACTTTCTTCAATTTCCATCATCACCCATTAGATTCCTAGTCCTAAACCTTGTTCTTTCATGATAGAATTAGGGATTTTTGGAAGAATTGGATTTTTGCAAATTGGTATTTAGACTTTGATTTGGGGTCGGATTCCGGAACTAATTACATATTCGGGCTCGAGGATGAATGGGTGAATGGATTTTGGTCCGAACCTCGAGTTTTGACCAAGCGGGCCTAAGTCGATTTTTGACTTTTTGGGAAAATTATTGGGAAACCTAAATTTATGTATTGAAATTGATTCCTTTAGCAATATTTGATGTTATTAATAAGGGTGGATTGATATGGAGTAATAAGGGTGAATATTCATATTGATATTGATATATAGTGGGATCGGGATGCGCCGCATCAGTATATGTGTTTGTATATCTTTCTTCTATTGTGTAAGTTATTTTGTAGCTTTGCATTTTATTTAAGGATTGGTTATAGCTGGATACTGATAAGACACTTGAGTTCTGTATTCATTCCTTGGAAGTTACTACTTTATTTTATCGTGTCCTTCCTTTTGCTTTTATCATACATTGTTTGCAAGTTATATTATAATTTCCCCACCGTAGCCTCGTCACTACCTCGTCGAGGTTAGGATCGGCACTTACCAGTACATGGGGTGGGTTGTACTGATACTGCATTCTGTATTTTTTGTGCAGATTTTGGAGTAGGTAGTGGCTGATCGAGAGGTCGGACGGAGATATTTCAGTTAAGAGACCCAAGGCACTATTGCTGGCGTTCGTAGGCCCTGGAATCCCCTTCTATGCTCCTATATTTACTGTTTTTACTTCCCTCTATAAACAGTTGTATCTTCTTTTGAATAGATGTTTGTAGTAAATCTTAGTACGTTTGTTGATTGTGACACCGGATTCTGTATAGTAATAGTTATAGTATTGATAATAGTATATAAATAAAGAAGCTATTTATTTACTTCCGTATTTATTTTACTTATTTTAGCTTGTTTATTGTTAATCACTAAAACGTAAAGGATTTGGCTAGTTAACCTCTAACGTTGGCTTGCCTAGCGAGTGTGATGTTAGGCACGGTCCCGATGATGGGGATTCCGGGTCGTGACACCTAGCAAAAAAAATCAATGAATTTTTTGGGTAAAAGAAGTTTATAACAGAAATAGAATAATCTAATGAAATGATCAGGCACTTTACTTTGAACTTTTACAGAGCGTAATGTGATGACCCGCCATATCATCATGTCACATAGGCACCATTTGGCATATATTAATACCATGTGGAAGCTTACATAAGAAGAAGGCTAGCATTTGTGAGAAGATTCTAGAGAGGTATGAACATTTCCTTAGGAAGAACCTAGATCCTTATGGATTTGCTAGGAAAGTCCTTGGAATCTTCTAGGCTTGTAGAGAATTCTAGAAAAAGCCCTTATCTTGTAAATATCAAGGACTTATGTAATAATTAATATTTACACACTAGCCCCTAGGAGACTAGTATATAAAGGGGGTCATTCATTTGTAATTCATCAAGAAAACAATTCAAGTTCTCTCTAATACAAACCTTCCTTTAACAATTCTCTTGTGTTCTTTCTTCCATTCTCTTAGAGATCTTGAGTGTAGTAAGGCTGACTTGACACAGCAAAGTGAGGGACGACGAGGCCAAGATCAACACTGCGGTATTGTACCTCTTAGAGACTGCCATGCTATGGTGGAGAAGGAAGATGGTCGACGTGGATAAAGGTCTATGTACTATTAGCACATGGGATCAGTTCAAAGAGGAGTTCAAGCAACAGTTCTTTCCAAACAATGTCTTGTACGAGGCAAGGCGCAAGCTTAGTGAATTGAAGCAAACAGGGAGCATACGTAACTATGTCAAGGAGTTCACTACCCTTATGCTTCAAATCCCCAACCTGACCAATGATGACTTGTTGTTCCACTTCATGGACTGGTTGCAAAATTGGGCTAAGCAGGAGTTGCAACGCCGACAAGTCACTAATATACACCAAGCCATAGTGGAGGCTGAATCATTAATGGATTTCAGGCATGACAAGCACAACAAAGGCAATTTCAAGGAGTCAAAGGTTAACAATGCTTAAGGTAGGGGAGACCGTGGCAAAGTCAAGGAGATACAACAACAATACTCACAAGACTCAAGATTTCAAAAAGTCGAGTGGTCGTTAGGGATACACCGAGAAGAAGGCCCAGATCGAGAAGAAGGGATGTTATATATGCAGAGGGCCACATGGCTTCAGGAATTGTCCTGACCTCAAGAGACTCAGTGCCATGGTATGTGAGCGGAAGTAGCAGCCACAAGGAGAGAGTCCGGGAACCGCACAATTGGGTATGATCGGATTATGTGATGCTATCACGAAGCAAGCTATCCAACCCACCAAGAATGGAAATTAGTATGTCTCACCATCAACAACAAGCCCGCTCGTGCAATGGTGGATATTGGAGCAACTCATAATTTCGTGACTGAGGCTGCCGCAAAGAGACTGGAATTGAAGCTTGCTCCAACCAACTCTCGCATCAAGACCGTGAATGCCGAGATACAGAATGCTCGTGGGGTAGCTAATGGAGTTGGTGTCAAAATTGGGAACTTGGAAAGGTATGACAAACTTTACCGTAACCGCTATGGATATCTTTGACATCATACTGGGGAAAGAGTTCTTTAGACATTTTCATACTTTAATCGACCCCTACCTCCAACGTCTCTTGGTTATGGAGCGAGAAGGAGCTTGCATGGTACCTACAATGACTATGCCACACGGACAGAGCCAAGCACAACTCTAAGCTATGCAGGTTGTCAAGGGGATCAAGAAGGGGGAGTCGACGTTCCTAGCAACCATCACAAGTCTGGAGGAAAACAAGAGTTTTCAAGAGACACTGCCGCCTTGCATAGAGAAGTTGCTTGAGGAAAACAAAGATGTCATGCCTGAGGAGTTGCCTAAGCACCTGCCACCTAGGCGATAGGTGGATCACAAGATTGAGTTGGATCCAGGGGCTAAGCCACCCGCATTTGCCCCATATCGTATGGCACCTCCCGAGCTATAGGAGCTCAGGAAACAATTAAAGGAGCTGCTAGATGTTGGTCACATTCGCCCATCAAAGACACCTTTTGGTGCACCAGTATTGTTCCTGAAGAAGAAGGATGGATCGTTGCGTTTGTGCATAGACTACCGAGCACTTAATAAGGTCACCATGAAGAATAAGTACCTGATCCCGCTCATTGCTGACTTGTTCGATAGACTTGGGCAAGCCAAGTACTTTACCAAGGTGGATCTTCGAAAGGGCTACTACCAGGTTCGCATTGCGGAAGGGGATGAGCCAAAGACAACATGTGTGACGAGATATGGAGCCTTTGAGTGGTTGGTGATGCCCTTAGGCTTAACCAATGCACCGGCCACATTTTGCACCCTTATGAACAAGATCTTCCATCCCTACCTTGATCAGTTCATGGTAGTCTACCTAGACGACATAGTCATCTACAACAACACCTTGGAGGAGCACATGGAGCACTTAAGGAAGGTTTTCAAAGTCTTGCGAGAGAACGAGCTATACATCAAGAGGGAGAAATGTGAGTTCGCACAATCAAAGGTGCACTTCTTGGGCCATGTCATTAGCAATGGAGAGCTACGCATGGACGAGGCTAAGGTATGTGCTATCCAGGAGTAGGAGGCACCTATAAAGGTAACTGAGTTGAGATCCTTCCTTGGCCTTGTTAACTACTATCGTCGGTTCATTAGTGGATACTCAACAAAGGCCACACCATTGACTGAGTTGTTAAAGAAGAACAAGCCATGGGTTTTGACGGAGCATTGTCAAAAGGCATTTGAATGCCTTAAGACAGCTATAACAGAGGAGCTAGTCTTGGCATTACCTGACTTTGCCAAGAAATTTGAGGTGCACACAGATGCCTCAGACTTCACCATTGGGGGTGTCCTGATACAGGATAAGCATCCCATAGCATTTGAGAACCGCAAGTTAAATGAGACGGAGCGGCGTTACATGGTACAAGAGAAGGAAATGACTGCCATTGTGCATTGCCTTCGTACATGGAGACATTATCTGCTTGGGTCGAGGTTTGTGGTCAAGACTGATAATGTGGCTACTAGCTACTTTCAGACACAGAAGAAGCTCACACCAAAGCAGGCTAGGTGGCAGGATTTCTTGGCCGAGTTTGATTATGCGCTGGAGTATAAGCCGGGAAGAGGTAATGTTGTAGCCGATGCCTTGAGCTGGAAAGCTGAGCTTGCTGCAATTATTTCAGCGAGATGGGACATTAGGGAGGCTATAAAAGAAGGCATACAGCATGATTTAGCAGCCAAACAGCTTATCGAGTTAGCCAACAAAGGCAAGACGAGACGGTTTTGGATATAAGATGGCCTACTACTTACCACAAGTCAGCGGGTCTACGTGCCTAAATTTGGAGACATTAGACGATGGATCATAAGGGAGAGTCATGACACAATATGGGTTGGTCATCCAGGTCAACGTCGCACTAGGGCCCTGGTTGAGTCAGTCTACTATTGGCCATGCATGCATGATGACATAGAGTGCTATGTGCAGACTTGTCTTGTCTGTCAACAGGACAAGGTTGAACAACAACAACCCGAAGGACTTTTGGAGCCACTACCAGTTGCAGAGCGTCCATGGGAGAACGTAACTATGGACTTTATTACTTGCCTACCGAAGTCCGACGGTTATGGTACTATTATGGTGGTCGTGGATAGATTTTCCAAATATGCCACCTTCATGCCCGCCTCACCAGGTTGCATAGCCAAGGAAGCCGCCAAGCTATTTTTTAAGAACGTGGTGAAGTATTGGGGCTTACCAAGGCATATAATCAGTGATCGAGACCCCCGCTTTACTGGAAACTTTTGGAGAGAGTTGTTTGACATACTTGGTATGGAGCTGAACTTTTCTACTAGTTTCCACCCACAGACGGATGAACAAACGGAACGAGTCAATGCCTTACTAGAATGCTACTTGAGCCATTATGTAAGCGCGCATCATAAAGATTGGGCAGAGCTCTTAGACATCACCCAATTCTCTTATAACTTGCAGCGGAGTGAGTCCACTGGGTGGACACCATTTGAGCTAGCCACAGGCCAACAACCACAAACTCCACATTCATTACCAGCCGTGTTTGAGGGAAAGAGTTTGGGGGCTTATCATATGGCCAAAGGATGTGAGGAGCAGCTCGACACTGCTAAGTCCTACTTGGATAAGGCAGCTAAAAAGATGAAGAAGTTTGCGGACCGTAAGCGGCGTCCCACATACTATAGAGTTAGGGACATGGTCATGGTGAAGTTTAACCCAAGACAGTTCAAGGCACTACGGGACATGCATCAGAATCTGATTCGCAAGTATGAGGGGCCATTTAAGATCATCGCCAAGGTAGGCAAGATCTCATACAAGCTTGACATGCCATCGTATCTCAAGATCTACCCTTCTTCCACGCTAGCATGCTTAAGCCATATCACGAAGATAAGGATGATCCGAGTAGGGGCCAATCAAGTCGGGCGCCAATGACTATCACCGCCTTGCATGATCGGAAGATTGAGGCTATCATAAATTACCAAGCCAGGCAAAAACAAGGGCAAAAAGCCACTGCTATGTTCCTCTTCCATTGGAAAGGGCAATCACCAGAGGAGGCTACGTGGGAAAGATATGAAGACTTATGGCTATTCAAAGATAAGATCCGAGAGTTTATGCAGCAGCATTGCGCCGCGGTCGTCGCAATATTAGGTGGGAGAGAGTGTGATGACCCGCCATGTCATCATGCCACATAGGCGTTATTTGGCATATATTAATGCCATGTGAAAGCTTACATAAGAAGAAGGCTAACATTTGTGAGAAGATTCTAGAGAGGTATGAACATTTCCTTAGGAAGAACCTAGATCCTTATGGATTTGCTAGGAAAGTCCTTGGAATCTTCTAGGCTTGTAGAGAATTCTAGAAAAAGCCCTTATCTTGTAAATATCAAGAACTTGTGTAATAATTAATATTCATACACTAGCCCCTAGGAGACTAGTATATAAAGGGGGTCATTCATTTGTAATTCATCAAGCAAACAATTCAAGTTCTCTCTAATACAAAGTTTCCTTTAACAAGTCTCTTGTGTTCTTTCTTCCGTTCTCTTAGAGATCTTGAGTGTAGTAAGGCTGACTTGACATAGCAAGAACGTGAGTAAGTTGTGCAAGATCGTGAGCGAGTTGTCAAGTGCTGCACGTGTATTAGTTAACAACTAAGGATGTGACAGTAATGACAAATGAAAAAGGCTATGCAACGTTTTGTAACCGTTGAAGATGAATGAAAGAGACAATTAAGGCTAAAATGTGAAACGACTTGCGTGCAAAAAAATAGTTGTTTACGAACGCAGATTACCGAGGGAAGTCCGTCGGTAAGTGGCACGTAGGTAAATCGCTCCTCAGTTAAAGTAACCAACATAATCCCTCGGTAATTTTCGATGGACCCTGTCAGACAGCTTTCAGTAGCATTCTGACACAATTTGGTCAAATAATCTTACTTACCGATGGATATCCGTCGGTATATTATAAAATAATATCCATATCGACAGATATCTCTCGGTAAATTAAAAATAAGAATTTGACATTACCGACAGACACCATCGGTACGTTTAAATTTTAATTTAGTAAATTTAAAATTTTAAAATATGAATTAATTATAGAGCGTAATGACAAATAAAAAAGGCTATGCAATATTTTGTAACCGTTGAAGATGAATGAAATAGACAATCAAGGCTGAATGTGAAACGACTTGTAAATTAAATTTACATGGCTGTTACAACCTACAGTAACTATTGCCAAATGGAATTTTCTTACCTGAATGTTACAACCTACAATAACTATGGGTAGATGGAAATTCTCTACATTTACCTTAAATGTAATGAAGAATAATCATTTAGTGGAAAGTTATTTTTTTGCCTCAAGGATAAAATTCTCATTCAATTTTTAAAGAATATTTTGGTAATTCAATATTTGATTTGGAGTTTTATACTTATAATATGAAAGGTAATAATAAAACTCAAGCAACTTCAACTTGCGTGTACTTGTTTTCTTGGTATTATAGTTGTATGTTACAGCTTCTAACACTAATAATTGTAGACTTGAATAAATTATAATCAACATCATCATTATCAAAAGCAAAAATTTTAAAAATGAAGAGCACAATTCTATTAATTTTAAAACAAATAGGCTTAGCCAGAAATGCAATTATCCTCTGTTTCTATTCTATCATAGTATCACCTTCATAATATTGACAACAATCATAAGTTGTCAATATTACCATCAATGACAGTAAACTACAGTAGAAATATACAGGTGCAAAAGCAAAAATGATGCCACCATCATTTTAGCTGCATTTTCTAAAGTACAATAAACAACTACTATGACGCCTCAAACCCAAGTTAGAGTTAGCTATATAAATCCAAACTGTCTATGTCGCTCCATTTAAACTCGTCTTAAATTCTAAAGTCCAATCATTATTTATTAATCTTTACTCTATTTCTCCGCCTTCCAAATACAGAGGAGGGGGATAAGCAGCAATCAAGACGGAAGAGCTTCCACTACTTTTATATGGGTTTGAACCACAGGTCATTCTTGAACTTGAAATGGCAGAACTATTGTTTACCTCGAAAATACGAGTAAAAACTTAATTTGATTTGTAGTTTTAAAGATATATGATTTAGTTCAATACCAATTGATAATCAAGAATTATAAAGTAGAAATGAAAGAAATAAGTGAATCAAACCAATGTTACTCAACAGTGGTGACATTGAGCTTAGTGTCCTCGAGATGAACTAAGAGCAATAAAGTAAAAACAATAAATGTAAAGGACAATTCTGATGAATAGTAAGAGAGAAAAGTAGAATAGTATATTCTTTTTCAATCATTAGATGATGATACAAATGATTGGTGTCCCCTTTATATAATAGGGGAACGCTAAATAAGGTGCATTTCAATTTACAGTGAAGAATCTTATTAGTACAGCTGTCTAACCGCCTAGTATGAAATCGTACAATGATTTCGGGATTTGCGCCATTGTACTTTGGTCCTCGGGCATTGCGTCCTATCTTCAAGCTCGGGTCTAATCCATCGGGCTCGAACTCGACCTCGCCTGAACTCGATCTTAAGACGAACCCTCGAGCCTATGAATCGGATGCATATGATTTTGACCATATACAGATAGTTCCCGCGTTTCTTAGAGTAGGTCGATAAGAAATGACTTGATCTTCTATGCTCTGACGCCTCGATCATGATGTCAATCTTGTGATGTTAGTGATTGAAGTGTCTGAAAAGTCACTTTTATGCAGTTCCCAGAGTCATTAATTAGAGGCGGCTGGCAGTCGGCAATTTGGCTTCCCCAATACGCTTCAGTGACCCCTATAAATAAACCAACTTCACCATTTTACAAACTTTACTTATCTAATCGTTTTCAAAATTTCATTAATTCTTTCAACTTCTCTGAGTTCATTCTTCTCTTTAGTTTGCCTTTACTTCATCATCAACCCTTTCTCTTTAAATTTCTACACCACAATGGCTAAAACATCTAAATCTGTTCCCCAAAAAGAAAAAGCATCTTTATCATCGCGGCCGGCCATAAGTAAAATGGTGGTGCCACCTCGTATCGAGGAGTGTATTTCCCCACCATGTGAAATAACATACAATTTTAAAAATTGAAAAACCTGTATCGACACCAGGTCGATGTGAACCCATGTCCCGATACATCTGTCTGATAACCGAAGACGAGCTTGAGCACGTAAAAACGAACTAAAACTGAGAGAACAAAGATGTAGTGACCCCTTCACTCGAGGACGACATCACTACTTATAAAGCGGGGTACTTAAGCGTGTATACCTACACATTCATGTTGGGTTTCGCAGATCCAGCTCTGGATCCCATAGACCTAGTTATTCTTGATTTTTGCCAATAATACCAAGTGATGCTCGTCCAGATCTACCTTTCATTCTGGGTTTTGATCAGATACTTTTCGAGCTAGGTCGAGGGGATGCCATTTACCCTCGACCATCTGATCAGGATATATAGCCTTCACCTTTATTGAGTTGGCCTGGTAAAGCTGCAATGTCGATCCTCAAAATCTCTCTTCTCCAGCATCAATGAGGACAAAGACCCAGGATGGTTTAGCCGGTTTGTTCGAGTTAGGACCTCTGACATGATTCCTGCTGAGAGGATGCCATTCCTCGAGGAATGGAACATGAAATGTAAGTACATGCTTATCGATAGTAAGTTTATACCCTGCTTCCCCTTCTCTTTCTCGACTCCATCTTTTTCTCGATATAACATTTTTTCGATGGTGTAGCTATTGCTTGCTTTCTCGGTGTTGTCCCAGATCTCGAAGGTTGGGTCCGAAACCTTGCCTCTACTTTCTCGTACGCGGAGAGCTGCTGGCGTGACCTGGTCAAGGGTCTATGGGAGGCTAAAAATCATGGTGAGTTCTCTTGTTTGTTTACTTGTGTTTCTCGGTAAAATACTTACTTTGTTTTATGCAGGCCTTGGAGACGCCGTTGTTATGCGGCCTCTCGCAGCTGATGAAGAAGAGATCCCAAATCCTTCCAAATAAAAGAAGAGAAAGAGGGGGTTGCCTTCAAATCCCTCGAAGCCAAATAAAAGCACGGATCGAAATCCTAAAGCTGATAATGTGGCCCTATCTTCAGAAATGGCTCAATGCCTTCGGGATGAGGACGAAGAGGGGGAAGATGACGACTGCCTATTGGTAGTTTAGAAAAGAGGAAGCAATAACGCTTTGAAGACTACCGAACCGATGGTGTCTGAAATGGTTCATTCTTGAACTACGGAAATTTTCGAGGGGAGTTCGAGCAAAGTCCCCAAGCCATCGAGCAGGAAAAAAACACCTCATCTTGGAGGTCATTTGGAGGGTGAGGCCGAGACCCAAGGGTGGAGGCAAGGCATGGACAATCTCGCCTCGGAGAAAGATACGCTTCGGGAGCATCTAGCTTCAATCGAACACCATTTTCTAAGTGTAAATGAGGAGATCCTGGCTTGGAGTCGCAAAATTGAGGAGCTTGAAGGTAAATCCGTTGTTGAGCTTGCTAAGGCCAAATCTGACGTAGAGGCATTTATATCTTCGTACCGAGATGACGCAGAAGCAGCTTACACTCGGTAAAAGGAGCTCTCTATTGCAGCCGAAGTTAAGCTATCATGTTCACTTGACCATGCCAAGCGACAGTCCTAAAGAGAGACCCTCGAAGAGGTGCATGCTCGTGGCTTCGATCTCTCAGCCGATATTGAAAAGGCAAAGACTTTGGATGAAGAGGCAGCCGCTTTTCTTTTAGATGACAAGGATTTGGAAAGTAGCTCCAAGAGCATAGGAGACAAAGATGGAGTCCCCGAGGATGAGGCTCTCAAAGACGCAGCTCCTGAAGAAGCAACTGACGAAGATGCAACTGTCGAAGATATGGCCCCGGAGTAGGTTTAGGTTTCTTTATTTTGTTTCAGTGTTTTTGTGCAAGGAATCCTCGTGGGTATTGTAAAATACCTCTTATGAGCCCCCTTATAAATATAAAAGGATCTCTTTGCTTCATCTTTGATTTCGTATTGTCTTTATTTTGTGGAAAATTTAATAACTTCAATGACCAAGTGAACCTTGGCTCGGATTCTGAATATAACAACCCTTAGGTTTTTTAGTTATCAACTTGTGATCTTCGAACTTAGAATGGAATACCTATTAAGGTTTTTGTTAATCTTCGAGCTATGCTTAAGTTGATTTGGCGTGAGCTCGGGATAATGGGACTCTTGAGTCCGAGTTGAGTGAGAACGAGGTCTCGAACCCTATATATATATCGGCCCTTAGGCTCTTTTATATCGGCCCTTAGGCTCTTTTAGGTCTGCCCTTAGGCTCTTTAAGGTAGGCCGATTAGGCCTCTAAAGCGGCTTATAAATTTTTCCTCTTTTCGGCTAAAAGACTTAGTAAAAATTCTCTATGACTTAGCATGTGTTTTTCATACCCGTTGGGTTTTTCGAAGGTCCTACCGATTGGAACCTTGTTTGTGTAACGATAATCGAATACCTCTTGAGGTTTTTTTTGAAGGCTGATGTTTATTGAAGCCTTTAAATTATTTCTAGGGCTGATTTTATCAAAGCCCGTTTATAATTTGTTTTTGCCAAGGGTAGCCTGATTTAACTAGTTTTTCAAAATATTTGAAGGCCTTTAATTTATGGCGGAAGTCGGACGTCTCTGAGTCGCATTATTTCGGTCGTAGCCTTTTATATGACTGTAGTGTTTAATATGGCCATAGCCTTTGGGAATGTCTCTTGGACTTGTTTCCCGATAACCTTTCGAACTTGCTCGAAAGGTTAGTCCCCGAGTATGTTTCCCTTGGCCTTTTTATCAAGGGGATGCCTCTTTGAGGTCTTATGAGTCTGAGTTTTTGATGACTCGGATGTGTTGACTGTCGAAGACAGTCCCCGAGTATCTCGGGGGTGCATTCGTGCTCTGGCTCTTGAGTCGTTTCCCGTAGGATTATAAGTGTAGAGCTTGTGTAATAGTAGACTTCTTTGAGACACAAAGTGTTTTTGATATAAACAAAATGCTTCTTCAAATAATTTATACATGCGTACATGTTTTGACGTCGGGGCTCGTCTATTTTATATGGGCACAGTTCATTTGACCGTTTGGCCCATTACAAAGTTCTCCTATCGAGGCCCTCTTTGACATTAAGTATTTTTCTTGAAAATATAACCTCTGAGGGTGATTCCCCCCCAGTATTCACGGTTGATTGAAAAGAAGCCTTGGATACTATTGAGCATTCTTTAGGTAGCACATAGTTGTTGCCTTGTTAAAAACCTTGCCGATAAAATCCATTTGGGACAAAATCCGATCTAAAAAAAAAAGAGTGCAACGTATACTTTAAATTCCTTCATGTAAAAAGGTGCCTTCGATAGCTTCAATCGAACACCTGCAATGGCTTAGTTTCAAATTCAAATGGACACAAAGAGAGAGTCATACCTTAGTAATAGTATCGTTTGAGTAATGATAGGTTCCAATTGTTTGGCAGTTGTTCACCTTACATTGTGCTAAGTTTGTAAGATCCTTTACCGACAACTCCGAGGATTCGGTACGGTCCTTCATTCGAGCCTAGTTTTCCTTCATTCGGGCCTCTAGTATTGAGGGTGACTTTTCGTAGAACTAAGTCCCCGACTCCAAAGTATCGAAGGTTGGTCCTTCTATTATAGTATCTCTCGATTCTTTGCTTTTGTGCGTCCATCCGAACAAGTGTTGCTTCTCAACTTTTATCTAATAGCTTGAGGCTATTATTCATAACCTCATGATTTGACTCCTCCAATGCGTGTCAAAACCTGGCACTGGGTTCTCCAACCTCGACAGGGATAAGGGCCTCGGAGCCATAAACTAAAGAGAACGGAGTAGCCCCTGTACTAGATTTTGATATTGTTCGATATGCCCAAAGGACCTCGGGTAGAACTTCTCTCAATTTTCCCTTTGCATCGTACAACCTTTTCTTCAGGTTTTGAATGATAGTTTTGTTTGTTGATTCGGCCTGTCCATTTCTAGTTGGGTGATACGGTGTTAATAAGATCCTCTTTATTTTATGTGCTTCAAGGAACTCTATCACCTTATTGCCGATGAATTGTTTTGCATTGTCACATACTATCTCGGTAGGCATTCCAAACTGACATATGATGTGGTCCCAGATGAAGTCAATAACTACCTTTTCTCTGACTTTCTTGAAGGCATGCGCTTCCCCCCATTTAGAAAAAAATTAGTCATAAACAAAATAAATTTAGCTTTACCTAGGGTCATTGGTAGAGGGACGACTATGTCCATTCCCCATTTCATGAAAGGCCACGGGGATAGGATCGAGTGGAGTTGTTCTCTGGCTTGATGGATCATTGGTGCAAATCGTTGGCACTTATCACACTTTTTGACAAATTCCTTAGTCTCATTTTCCATGTTGTCCCAGTAATACCCTGATCTAATAATTTTGCAAACCAAAGACTCGGCGCCAGAGTGATTTCCACAAGAACCTTCATGGATTTCTTGAAGAACATAATCGGTGTCCCCCGGCCCTAAACATACCGCCAATGGCCCATCGAACGTTCTCCTGTATAATGTTCCATCTTCATCTAATGCAAACCTAGCAGCCTTGGTTCGTAGGGCCCTTGATTCTTTATGGTCCGATGGGAGTTTACCATTTTTCAAATAATTGATGTACTTATTCCTCTAGTACCAAGTCAAACTTATTGAATTTATTTCGTCATGACCCTATTCAACCACAGAGACCTCGATAACTAGACGACATTCCCCGGGATGATATCATCTTCTTCAACCGAGGATCCCAAATTAGCAAGTGCATCGACCTCACTATTTTGCTCTCGGGGCACATGATCCAGAGTCCATTCCTTGAAGCTATGCAATGTTACATGTAGTTTATCTAAGTATTGTTGCATCGTATCCTCTCGAACTTCACAATTTTTGTTTACTTGGTTTACCATCAACAGTGAATCGCGCTTGGTTTCAATGACTTCTGCTCCCAAACTCTTGGCTAGCTCGAGACCTGCAATCATGGCCTCATACTCGGCCTCGTTATTAGTCAACCTAGAAGTTTTGATATATTGTCTATAATACTACCCGTAGATGGATTTAGGACAATGCCAAGCCCGGAACCTTTCACATTCGAGGCACAGTCCGTGAAAAGGATCCATACCCCTAATGATGTACCCGAACTTAGCGGGAGTTCTTTCTCCACTTCGAGTATGAGGGTTGGTGTAAAATCGGCCACGAAATCATCTAGTATTTGAGACTTGATGGCCATTCGGGGTTGATATTCGATATCGTACCCACTAAGTTTGACGGCCCATTTAGCCAGTCGACCCGATAGCTCGGGATTATACAAAACATTTCGAATGGGGTAAGTGGTTAATACACATATGGGACGGCATTGAAAATATGGATTTAGCTTTCTAGATGAGCTTATCAATGCAATTGCTAATTTTTCTAAGTGAGGGTATCTAGTTTAAGCATCTCCTAGAGTTCAGCTTACATAATAAATAGGGAATTGCGTACCTTTCTCTTCTCGAACTAGTACCCCACTTACCGCTATCTCTGATACTACCAAATATAGATAAAGTTTTTCATCTACCTTCGGGGTGTGAAGAAAGGGTGAGCTCAATAAGTATCGCCTCAGCTCTTCCAAGGCTTGTTGGCATTCCAGGGTCCATGCGAAATCCCTTTTCTTTTTGAGCAAGGAAATGAATCAGTGACTTCGATCTGATGACCTCAAACTGAATCGACCCAAAGCAGCTATTCGACCTGTTAGCCTTTGCACGGCCTTCACACTATCCACGATTGTGATATCCTCGATGGCCTTAATCTTATCAGGGTTAATTTTGATGCCCTGATTCGATACTATGAAGCCGAGGAACTTTCTCGAGCTGACTTTGAAGGCACATTTCTCCGGGTTAATCTTCATGTTGTATTTCCTCAAGATTTTGAATATTTCCTGCAAATGAGCTAAATGGTCCTCTGCGCACGGAGACTTAACCAACATATCATCAATGTAAACTTCTATTGTTTTACCTATTTGTCCTTCAAACATTTTGTTAACTAGACGTTGGTATGTGGCTCCTGCATTTTTTAGCCTGAAGGGAATTACGTTGTAACAATAAATTCCAAATTTAGTGATAAATTAAGTCTTTTCTTGGTCCTCCGGGTTCATTTGAATCTAATTGTACCCGGAGTAGGCATCGAGAAAAGTTAGGATCTCGTGGCCGACCGTGGCGTCGATCATATGATCGTTGTTCAGCAGTGGGAAAGAATCTTTCGGGCATGCTTTATTCAAATCCTTGTAATCTACGTACATTCTAAGTTTATTTCCTTTTTATGAACTACAACTACATTGACTAACCATTCGGGTTATTTTACCTCCCGAATAGACCCTATTTTAAGAAGTTTAGTCACCTCGTCCTTTATGAAAGCAGGCTTCACCTCGGACTGAGGCCTCCTCTTTTGCTTCACCGGTTTGAACCTGGGGTCGAGGCTGAGCCGGTGCGTAGTTATTCCTGGTGGAATTCATGTCATATCTAAATGGGACCAAGCAAAGCAATCCATATTATCAATAAGAAATTAAATGAGTTTTTTCCTATGTTCGGGGGTTAATCCCGTTCCTAGGTATACCTTTCTCTCGGGCACGTATTCGATCAGTATGACCTGCTCCAGTTCCTCGATCATTGACTTGGTTGCATCAGACTCTTCAGGAATGACAAAAGTTCGAGGAGTAAGGAAATCCTCTTCTTCATCTTCGATTACCTGTTGTTCTGATTTCGTTGAGGCTGGAGGCGGTGATTGCTATTTAGTCGCTTGCTTACCTTTAGTGTTTGACTTTTTCGAGGTCGAAGGCTTTAGTACCGGCGTCACTTCATCGACTGCAAATTATCTGCTTTACAGCGTGTTACTCTCCGTAAATCGTTTTCACTCCATCCTCTGTTGGGAACTTCATCATCTAATGAAGAGTTGAAGGTACTGCCATCATGTTGTGTATCCACAGTCTCATGAGAAGCACATTATACCTCATGTTGCCTTTGAGGACATGAAACTTTGTATTTTGTATGATCCCGGCTCCGTTTACTGGTAGGATTATCTCTCCCTTTGTTGTTTAGCTTGCCATATTGAAGCCATTTAGGACCCGAGATGCAGGTATAATCTAATCTTGTAGGCCGAGCTGCTCTATGACCCTCGATCTAATTATGTTTACCGAGCTACCTGGATCCACTAGAACACACTTAACTTGAATTTTATTTAAAAGAATAGAAATTTCCAGGGCGTCATTATGCGGTTGGGATATGCCTGATGCTTCCTCGCCATAGAATGATAAGACGTCCTCGGGCACGTAGCTCCGAGTCCATTTTTCTCTTGTGATTGACACATTGGTGCATTTGAACATAGGTCTTTGTAGGATATCGACACCGCCAATGATCATATGGATTACATGTTGTGGTTCTTCCTGCTCATTTTTTCTCGCATCTCTCTCCCTGAAGTGATTCTTAGCTCGATCACTAAGAAATTCTCGAAGGTGACCCTCGTTGAAAAATCGAGCTATTTCCTCCCTTAGCTACCTGCAGTCTTCGGTTCTATGGCCATGTGTGCCATCATAGTTACACATCAAGTTTGGATTCCGTTGAGAAGGATTGTTTTGTATATGCTTAGGCCACCTGGTGTCTTTGATTCTCCCAATAGCTGACATAATCCCCGATGCATCTATGCTGAAATTATACTCTGATAAAATCGAGGTGCTTCTGCAAGGTCGGTATGTTTATCGAACCCATTCTTACTCATGAATCCCCGAGAACTTTGAGCTTGATCATTTCTTCGATCATTCTGAGGAGTGTTACGACCCGAGCCGTTGTTTCTCCGGTCGACCTATGGTTGATATCGTTCTATGTTGAATCTTAATTCCTTGTTTGTATCCGTCGGGGGCTTAGCCGCCAGCCTAATAGGATGAACTGAGCCCGAGGGGGCTCCCAGTTGGTCGTCCTCTAACCTAATCTTTGACTGGTAATAGTTATGCACATATGACCATGGCATAGCTGGATACACGATCAAGTTCTGCTTTAATTATCGAGATGCAATCGAACTCCGTTAATTCAAACCCTGCATAAAGGCATGTACTGCCCAATCATCCAAGACCGGTGGTAATTCCATGCGCTCATCTGAAACCTTGACACGAACACCCTCAACATCTCGTCATTCCTTTGTTTTATCTTGAAGATATGAGTAACAATTAAAATTAATTTGTGGTTTTAAATTTATGTGATTTAGTTCAATACCAATTGATAATCAAGAATTATAAAGTAGAAATGAAATAAATAAGTGAATCAAACCAATGTTACTCAACAGTGGTGATCTCGAGCCTAGTGACCTCGAGATGAACTAAAAATAATAAAGTAAGAACAATAAATGTAAAGGACAATTCTGATAAATAGTAAGAGAGGAAAGTAGGATAGTATATTCTTTTTCAATCATTACATAATGATACAAATGATTGGGTCCCCTTTATATAATAGGGGAACCCTAAATAAGATATATTTTAATTTACAGTAAAGAATCTTATTGGTATAGTTGTCTAACCGCCTAGTATGGAATCGTACAATGCTATTTTGAGATTTGCGCCATGATTTTGGGGACATGGCAGGAATCTCGCTCATTATGTGAGAAATCCATAACGGCATTATTTCGAGGTCGAGCATACTCGAATTCAGTGTCGATTGTACTTATTCCTCGGGCATTGCATCCTTTCTTTGAGCTCGGATTTGATCCATCGCGCTCGACCTCGACCTCGCCTGAACTCGGGCTTAAGACGAACCCTTAAACCTATAAATTGGAGTCATATCATTTTGACCATATACAGATAGTCCCCGTATTTCTTCGTTTTCAGGCAAATCCAAAAGAGTCTCACTTGACTGCTGTCAAGAGGATACTAAGATATCTGAAAGGCACCACTGATCTATGTTTTTGGTACCCCAAAGGTAGCAATTTCAATCTAGTAGGATATGCTGATGCTGATTATGCAGGTTTCCTAGTAGATAAGAAGAGCACCTCAGGTATGGTTCACTTTCTTGGTTCATATCTTGTATCCTGGGCCACTAAAAAGCAAAATTCAGTGGTCTTATCTACTGCTGAGGCTGAATCTGTTGTTGCTGCATCCTGTTGTGCTCAATTGTTATGGATTAAACAACAACTGGTAGATTTTGGCATTGAAGTTGGTTGCATTCCCATATTCTGTGATAACACTAGTACTATAAGTATGACAAAGAACCTCGTTCATCATAAGAGGACTAAGTTGACTGAAAAGTTACTTTTACGTAGTTACCAGAGTCATTAATTAGAGGCGGCTGACAGTCGGCTATTTGGCTTCCCCAATACGCTTGAGCGACTCCTATAAATAGACCAACTTCACCACTTTACAAACTTCACTTCTCTAATCATTTTCCAAATTTCATTAACTCCTTCAACCTCTCTAAGTTCCTTTGTTTTATCTTGAAGACATCTGATTTCCTTGTTGCCACCTTTATGGCCCCGGCGTGTGCTTTCACGAAGGCATATGCTAACATAACAAACGAATCAATAAAGTTAGGAGGCAAGTTTTGATACCAAATTATAGCTCCGTTCGACAGAGTTTCTCCAAACGTTTTCAACAAAACCGATTTGATTTCATCGTCATTCAAGTCATTTTCTTTGATCCTGAAGCGTATGAAGTAATATGCTCGTTAGGGTCGGTTGTCCCATTATATTTGGGTATATCGGGCATGGAAAATTTCTTAGGAATGGGCATCAGATCTGTGCTCTGAGGCAATGGTTTTTGTATGAACTTTTTGGCATATAAACCTTTCAAGACCGAAGGTGCCCCCGGTATTTGATCAACATGGGAGTTATAAGTCTCCAACTTTTTATCATTGTCTTCAATATTCTTTTCCCCGGACTCGATCCTCTTGGTGAGCTCTTCGATTATTCTCATAATGGTTGGTGAGCTCTTCGATTATTCTCATAATGGTGGGTTAAGTCCCCGAGCCATTTTCATTTGACCTCTCTAGCACTGATTCATCACGTCGGGTGTTTTCTGGTGCAGCTATACTCGGAGTCTTATTCTAACTCTGAACTTGAGAGATGGCAATCTGTTGAGCTTGTAGCATCTCGAATATCACTTGGAGGCTGATTCCTCCATCTCCTACGATATGTGTTCTTTGGCTCCCAAAACTAACTTCTCTACGTACACTGGCGGGGCCTGCGCCTAGATCTGCATTCAAAGAAATAAGCTAACTAACATCCACTAGCTCCACATTTGGCATTTCCCCAGGGTTTATCGATGGTACATTGAGCCCTGGAGAAATTACGTTATCATTTTGTCCGTGAAAACCATGACGTCGTTGTTATGAATAGGAGCATTTTGTGAGCTAGACATGTTTCAGGTTGAGAATAAAAAATTCTTGACAAAAAAAGTGTAAAAACAACATGTGTAATAAGAATTAGTAATAAAATAATCACTATTATCTTTATCTTAACGGTGGGAGCCAAACTGTTTACCTCCAAACTATGAGTAACAATTAAATTTGATTTGTGGTTTTAAAGATATGTGATTTAGTTCAATACCAATTGATAATAAAAAAATTATAAAGTAGAAATGAAATAAATAAGTGAATCAAACCAATGTTACTCAGTAGTGGTGACCTCGAGCTTAGTGACCTCGAGATGAACTAAGAGTAATAAAGTAAGAACAATAAATGTAAACGACAATTCTGATGAATAGTAAGAGAGAAAAGTGGGCTAGTATATTCTTTTTCAATATTAGATGATGATACAAATGATTGGGGTCCCTTTTATATAATAGGGAAACTCTAAATAAGGGACATTTCGATTTACAGTAAACAATATTATTGGTACAGTTGTCTAACCGCCTAGTATGGAATCGTACAATGTATTTCGGGATTTGCACCTTGATTTTGGGGATATGGTAGGAATTTCGCTCATTATGTTAGAAATTATAACGGCATTATTTTGGGACGAGCATACTCGGGTTCAGTGTCTATTGTACTTTGTTCCTCGGGCATTGCATCCTATCTTCGAGCATAGGTCTGATCCATTGGGCTCGAACTCGACCTCGCCTGAACGCGGGCTTAAGACGAACCCTCAAGCCTATAAATCGAAGGCATATGATTTTGACCGTATACAGATAGTCCCCGCATTTCTTAGAGTAGGTTGATAAGAAATGACTTGATCTTTGATGCTTCAACGCCTCGATCCTGATGTCAATCTCGTGATGTCAGCGGTTGAAGTGACTGAAAAGTCACTTTTACGTAGTTCTCAGAGTCATTAATTAGAAGCGGTTGACGGTCGGCTATTTGGCTTCGCTAATACGCTTGAGCGACCCCTATAAATAGACCAACTTCACCATTTTACAAACTTTACTTCTCTAATCGTTTTCAAAATTTTATTAACTCCTTTAACCTCTCTAAGTTCTTTTGTTTTATCTTGAAGACATCTGATTTCCTCGTTGCCACCTTTATGGCCCTAGCGTGTGCTTTCACGAAGGTGTCTGCTAATATAACAAACGAATCAATAAAGTTAGGAGGTAAGTTGTGATACCAAATCATAGCTACTTTCGATAGTGTTTCTCCAAACTTTTTCAATAAAACCGATTTGATTTCATCATCATTCAAGTCATTTTTTTTATCCTGCAAGCGTATGAAGTAATATGATCGTTAGGGTTGGTTGTCCCATTATATTTGGGTATATCGGGAATGCAAAATTTCTTAGGAATGGGCATCAGATCCGCGCTCTGAGGGAATGGTTTTTGTATGAACGTTTTGGCATCTAAACCTTTCAAGACCGGAGGTGCCCCTGGTATTTGATCAACACGGGAGATACAAGTCTCCACCTTTTTTGTCGTTATCTTCAATCTTCTTTTCCCCGGACTCGATCCTCTTGGTGAGATCTTCGAGCATTCTCATAATGGTGGGGTCTGTCCCCGAGCCATTTTTATTTGACCTTTTTGGCTCCGGTTCATCATGTCGGGTGTTTCTGGTTCAGCTATACTCAGAGTCTTATTCTGACTCTGAAGTTGAGCGATGGCAATCTGTTGAGCTTGTAGCATCTCGAATATCACTTAGAGGTTGATTCCCCCATCTCCTACGCCATGTGTTCTTTGGCTCCCAAATCTAACTTCTCGTACACTGGCTCTAAGGCCTGTGCCTAGATCCGTATTCAAAGCAATATGCGAACTAACATCCACTGGATCCACATTTGGCACTTCCCCAGGGTTTATCGACGGTACATCGACCCCTGGAGCAATTATGTTATCATTTTCTCTATGAAACCCAAGACCGTCATTATGAACAGGAGCGTTTTGTGAGCTAGACATGTTTCAGCTTGAGAATCAAAACTTCTTGACAAGAAAAAGTGTAAAAACAACATGTGTAATGAGAATCAGTAAGGAAGTAATCACTATTATCTTTATCCCCATGGTGGGCGCCAAATTGTTTACCTCAAAAATACGAGTAATAATTAAATTTGATTTGTGGTTTTAAAGATATGTGATTTAATTCACTACCAATTGATAATCAAAAATCATAAAGTAGAAATGAAAGAAATAAGTGAATCAAACCAATGTTATTCAACAGTGGTGACCTCGAGCTTAGTGACCTTGAGATGAACTAAGAGCAATAAAGTAAGAACAATAAATGTAACGAACAATTCTAATGTATAGTAAGAGCGAAAAGTAGGATAGTATATTCTTTTTCAATCATTAGATGATGATACAAATGATTGGGGTCCCCTTTATATAATAGGGGAACTCTAAATAAGGGACATTTCAATTTACAGTAAATAATCTTATTGGTACAGTTGCCTAACCGCCTAGTATGGAATCATACAATGCTATTTCGGGATTTTCACCTTGATTTTGGGGACATGGCAGAAATCTCGCTCATTCTGTTAGAAATCCATAACGGTGTTATTTTGGGGTCGAGAATACTTGACTTCGGTGTCTATTGTACTTTGGTCCTCGGGCATTGCATCCTATCTTCGAGCTCCGGTCTGTCCATCGGGCTTAAACTCGACCTGAACTCGGGCTTAAGATGAACCCTCGAGCCTATAAATCAGAGGCAAATGATTTTGACTATATACAACTATCATATTCGAGTCCACTATTTATCTCAACTTCATCTTGAGTATGAGTCTCCTAATTCTAATATGATCACATATACAACTTAAGAAATTACAACAACAATGACCTAGTAAAATTCTACAAGTAGGGTTTGGGGAGGATAGTGTGTACACAGATCTTACCCCGACACCGAGGAAGTAGAGATACTGTTTTCGAAAAAACCGAGACTCAGAAGACGATAAGAGACAATATCAGTACCACCAATAGATACCTAATAAATAATAACATCATAATAAAGATACCATGTTGCCAATGAATAATCAGACCCCCCTCTTTTTATAGTAGGGGAGTCCTTCTCTAGGTACAATTCCATTAAAGGTAAAAATCATCTGTTTAATTCATCACTTCATTTTTTGCCGGTACGTGCCGAGATCCATGCCATGCTATCTGGCTGGTCATGGATACTAAGGCTTTATGTTAATCGTGTTCAATTTCCTGATAAAGATCTCTGAAGTTTTTAGGATTTGGACCGATCCGGGGTTATGGCCCTGATATTCTTGAGGGCAGGCGTCGTACCCCCAAAATCTATCCTGATGACTCCCTTACCTTGATTTTGGCTCCTTGTCATCATGTTACTTACTCGATTTATTTTATTGAAAGCCGAATCGGTCCAGTTTCACCCGTATATAGATAGTCCCTTCATTCCTCGTAGAGTAAGTTTCACAGAAACGACGAGGAACAACATGATTTCTCTGAACTCTTCTTCAACACGTTGCGACACAAAATGACAAAGAAACCGAAACTTCCCAGCAGTCGCGTCATAATGACCCTCAACGCATGTCAGCCATCGACAGATCATTCCTGAATGTGAAACGGCGCAAATCCCCTATAAATACTTCTTTCCCCGTTCATTTTTTACTTTTGACCAAGAATCTACCCTCGATCTTTCAAGATATCACTTCCTTCCTTCATTCTTCAATATTCTTACATTCGTTCTCCAAGTTGCAACATTTCTTTTACCCCTCACTTAAGCCAGTGTGCTTTATTTTCTTAGAACGTTCTCATCATTCATCTCCTCATTCTTCTTCATTTTTTCAAACCATTTTATCCAGATAAACATGGCGAAGACTTCCAAGACCGTTCCCCAGAAAGGTTCTCCTTCTTCTTTGGAGCCCACCACTGAGGTCGAGGAGACCATCTCTGATGTGCTTGTCCTCGAGAGGACCGCTCCATGCACGACCACTGATGAACCGGCGGCCGAGCACCCCTTGAAAATGTTTATCCCTGGGGGTGTTCGGTTAATGACGACTTTAAGGTCGAAAATCCCTCTTCGTTTCAAGGCCGATGCGAGGCGGTGTCATGGTACATCTGCTCCATTACTGAGGTCGTTCTTCCTGTGGTTTGAAAGGATTGCGGCTGGATGGATAAGGACGTAGTGATTCCCGAGCCTGATGACGACATTACTACACATATAGAGGTATATCTGAGTATTTACACTTATCCCTTTACATTGGTCCTGGTGGACCCTGTCATCTTAGACTTCTGTAGGAGTTATGACATATGCCTCGACCAAATCCACCGATCGTTGTGGAGGATCGTGATCCTCCTACAATTCTTTGAGAACAAAATCTATTCATGCATGTTCACCATCGATCATCTACTCCTCTTGTACAGTCCTCGAATCTTCTGGGGGCACTGATAAAGCTTGTACACCATGCCAACAAAGCCCCATTTTAAAGTATTGATGAGGACCGAGATCGGGGTTTGAAAGGACACTTTTCCTAGTGAGGACCGTCGACCTGATACCTGCCGAGTAGAGGTTGTTCCCCCAGAAGTGGAACGTATCACGTAAGTATAACTCCCTATTAAACATCGATTTTATGTTTCATTTTCCTTTTTGTCATTGGTGTTTGTTGTGGTGCAAACCTTGCTCGAGTCACAAACACTATTAATTGGCTCAAGGAGTAGATCGGAGGCATTTGTTTGCAGATGCCTTATGCTGAGCGCTCATGGCGCGATCTATTGAAGGGACACTAGGAGGCCCGTTCCCATGGTAAGGTTCCTTTTCATGGATAAGTAGTACTAGGCTTTCCTTTTCAACATTATGTTTTCATTCCTTCTTTTCTCATTTTTGCAGTCTACCTAAGACCATCGATCTTAGGCCCTTATTAGGGGGTGAGGACCTACCCGCCGATCCGTCTGCTTTGGGGTAGCCCGGAGCCACAGCAGGAGAGCAGAAAAGAAGGTGGGATCCGAGTTCCCCGAGCTCAAAGAAAAAAAAAACCAAGGAGAAGGTTGGCTCGTAAGCCAAAAGAAAGCTCTGGTTCCTGGGTTCCTGGCTAGGACTTGCTTTACCGGCTTAGGGGCGATCCAAAGGAGGATGAAATTCTTATGGCCTGCGAGCCGTCCGTTCCTAAGGAGTGGGTGGATACCGAGGGGGAAACAACGGAGGCTAATCCCCCTCAGGTTCAGGAGGCTGGTGCAGAGGTGAGGGCCGAAAACTCTCGAGACGTCGGCTCTGCTCTCCTGATGTTATAAAAATTTTGGGATCGCCTTCATTTACAGAATCCATGTTCAATGAAGCCCAAGCGACGAAGGAGTGATCCAACAAGGAGGCTCATGGAGCGGACAATCCCCTCTGCTACTTTTTTTATAGTGTGGACTCAACCTCCCTAGAGGACTTCTCCGGGCTGGGTGACTTAGAGATACAGAGGAAAAGTCCATCTTCGGAGGTTGGTGTGCTAAATTCGAGCCCAAGGTTGATCATCTGGTTCCACGCTCCGAGCATGGATCCTAGCCGAAAGTGGTATGTTATTATCACCATCCTGGAGGATGCCCCAATTCTTTTCGCCCCTATCGGGGTGGCTTACTACCTTTGGTGCCTGGTAACTGAAGAAGACCAGGCGAAAATGAGCGAGGTGGACGCTCCGTGCTTGGCCAACAGAGCACAACAGGCACTGAACCAGGTAAGGTGTCATTCCACTCTTTTATCTTCAAATTTAATTTTTGATAACTCTAATGCCTTTTCCTTTTCACACTTTTGCAGGCTTTGGTACTCCACCATGAAACCTTTCTTTTGTATCGGACTAAGCTTAGCCAGCTCGAGTCTGAGGTCAAAGAGCTTGCTAAGAAAAGGGATATGTATAAACTTCTCAACGAGCATAGCAAAGGATAAGTTAAGAACTCCAAGTTGAGTTGAACGCGGCTCAGAAAAAACATGTTGACCTAGTGGAACAGGTAAAGATCTTTGAAGTTAGTGATGACGAGTTAGACATGGCGACTAATGGTTAAACCCCACAGGTCCAATAGAAGCTTGACCAGATCAACCAACTTCGAACCAACATGGACGAGGTCAAAGCCGAGGCCAAAGAGTGGAAGGGCAAAATGGACAGATTGGCTTCAGAGAAGGAGATTGCCGAGAGCAGCTGGCCTCGGTAGAGGTCCAACTTTGAGCGGTGAGGGAGAAAGCTAAGGCCTGGTCCCAAAATATCAAAGACCTCCAATCTCAACTGGGGTAGGCCATTGCTGAACGGGACACCCTTGGCAAAGAGCTTAAAATAGCCAAGCCAGTGGCTAAAATAACTAGGGACGATGCTAAAGATATGATGGCCTAGTACAGAGATAACATTCAGGTAGCCCAGAATTACTCTCGAATACGTGAAGTGGCAGTCCTGAAGAGAAACTTTCAAGGAAGTTCATGCCTGAGGCCAAGAAGTTGGTAGATCCTGAGGACGAGGAAGGCTTTGAGGGTTTCGGAAAATTCGAGGGCGGAGAAGACCCGAATGTCCCAGTGACGAGGCGAGCTCCGTCGAAGATTAGGCCTAGGTGCCTTGTAGATTTTTCTTTGTTTTTGTATTTTTTTATATTTTGTTGAGGTTGTTTGTCCTTTTGTAAAGATCTTTATATATATACAAGGCCTTTCTTTTGTCCCTTTGGCAATTTTCAAGTTTGTTTCTTTTGGCTTTTTCTTTACGATTGTAATAATTTCAAATGCCTTAGCACGTAGTAATAAAATCTCGTTCGGAGGTTCGAACAATGTTTGTTGTCAATGTAATTTTGCTTAAAACGCATGGGGGCTTGGTATGACCGGAAGCTTTCCCAAAAGTTCTCACTTAGAATTTTTTAGATTATAATTTTGTCAAGGGTATCCTTTGAACTAGTTTGAAATTTTTGAAGGCCTTATGTTTTGGTTACGGGTTTTGACATCTCTGAGCTGTTTCGAGTATGGTTGTAGCCTTTTAAGTTTGGGTATTTCCCAATAGGCTTATTACCCTGGGCTTCGATACTCGAGCCGTCCGGGCTTGCCTAGGATGATAGTCCCCGAGTGGAGGTGGTCGTAGCCTTTAAGGTTTGGGCACTGCGTAATAGGTTTTTATGCCCCCGGCTTCAACAACCCGAGCCGTCCGAGTTTGCCTTAAACGTCAGTCCCCTAGTGGGGGTGATCTCTTGGATCTAGATAGAGGTGGCCCTTGGGCTCGATATCCTTAATGAATAAAATGTAGTAGTTTTTAGGAGACAAAACATATATCTACAAGGTAGAAACCTTCTTTCATTTCTGTGCGCAACATACAAGATTGCAAATGTGAACAAGCTTCGTGTTATGGCTTAAGTGGTCTATGTGGTCACAGTTCATTTAACCATTTGGGCCTTATAATAAATCCTATCCACCAAGCCCAGACTGTTCGAGCATAAAGAGTCTTTCCTTGCTAAAATCACTATCTGAGGGTAATGGCTCCCAGTATTTGAGGCCGATTGTAGAGAGGGATCGGATAATGTTTATATAACCATCGACTCTGATTCATAGCCGGTCATCAATTATAAGTTAGAACGATCTATTATTGCCTAGTTATAAAACTTTCCGAAAAACCCATTTGGGACAAAATTGGTTCAAGGGAAATAGAATGCAATGTGTGCTTTCAGGCCTAATAAATGCACCATTCTTTCGTTGTTGCCTGCAAGTTTTAGTTCAATTCGTAATATATGTAAAGAAAGGAATGAATGGGGTCGTACCTTAGCAGTAGTACCTTTTTAAGTGGGTCAAGTTCCAGTTGTTCGATAGTCACTCAACGTTCCCTGCTTGGAGTTTGTATGATCTTTTATCGGTGATCTCGATAATATGATATGGACCTTCCTAATTCGGTCCCAACTTACCTTTATTCGGGTTCTGGGTATTTAGTGTCACTTGTCTCAATACCAAGTCCCCGATATTGAAGTGTCGGAGGTTGGATCTCTGGTTTTAATACCTTTCGATCCGTAGTTTTTGGGCGAAAAACCGGACGAGGAAGGTCTCGCGCCTCTCGTCTAACAATTCTTGGCTTATACTTATGGCCTCGTCATTTGACTCTTCTGTCGCATATCAGAACCTAAGACTTGGTTCTCGTACTTAGACTAGTATTAGCACTTCGGCGTCGTAGACCAACAGGGATGGGGTGGCCCCCGTACTACATTTTGAGGTCATACGATATGCCCATAGGACTTCGGGCAAAATTTCCTTCAATTTTCCTTTTGGCGTCGGTCAACCTCTTCTTAAGGTTTTGGAGTATGGTTTTGTTCATAGACTCTGCATGCCTATTCCTACTAGGGTGATAAGGTGTTGATAGGAACCTTTTGATCTTATGGTCCTCGAAATATTTGCTCATCTTCCTGCCGATGAACTGCTTCCCATTGTCGCACATGATCTCGGTCGACATTCCGAAACGGCATATTATGTTGTCCCAAATGAAATCAATAACTTATTTCTCGCTGACTTTCTCGAATATCTGGGATTCCACCCACTTAGAAAAATAGTCAATCATAAATAATATGAATTGAGCCTTACCGGGTGCCTATGGCAGGGGATCGACGTTGTCCATTCCCCATTTCATGAATGGCCAGGGTGACATGACCGAATGTAGTAGCTCCCTAGGCTGATGAATCATCAATGCATGCTTCTAACATCCATCGTATTTTCGTATGAACTCCCTTGCATTTTTTTCCATGTCGATCCAATAGTAGCCAGCTCTGATTACCTTACAAACCAATGATTCGGCACTCGAATGGTTCCCACATGTGCCTTCATGAACTTCCCTCAAAACATATTTAGTATCTCCCAGTCCCAGACATATAGTGTGTGGGCCATCAAACGTTCTCCTGAATAGGGTGTTGTTTTCAGATAGGCTGAACTTGGTCGCCTATGTGTGTAGAGCTCTCGATTCTTTAGGATCAGAGGGCAGCTTCCCGGTCTTCAGGTAATCTATATACTTATTTCTCCAGTCCCAGGTTAAGTTTTTCGAGTTTATCTCGGTGTGGCCTTCTTCCACTACAAATTTCATGAGTTGTATGACCATTCCTGTGTTGAATTCATCGTCATCAACCGACCATCCCAAGTTATCAAGAGCATCGGCTTTGCTGTTTTGATCTCGAGGTACATGTTGCAAAGTCCACTCTTTGAACCGATGTAGTATTACATGTAGTTCATCCAGGTACCTTCGCATTCGTTCCTATTTGACTTTGAATTTCCCGTTGACTTGGTTCAGTATAAGAAGGGAATTGCACTTAGCTTCGATCACCTCGGCCCCCAGGCTTTTAGCCAGTTCGAGACCTGCAATTATGGTCTCACACTCAGCCTCGTTGTTAGTCAATTTTCAATTCTAATAGATTATCTAACTACATTACCTATCGGTGGCTTCAACATAATGCCAAGTCCAGACCTCTTTGCGTTCGAGGCAACATCCGTAAAGAGGGTCCAGATTCTCAAGGAAGTCCCCGAGTTCAACAACAATTCCCTTTCGACCTCGTGTACTAGGGGCAGTGTGAAGTCGGCCACGAAGTCCTCCAAAATTTGAGATTTGATGGTAGTTCGGGGTCGATATTCGATATTGTACCCACTGATTTCCACGACCCATTTGGCCAACTGACCTGAGAGCTCATGTTTTTGCATTATGTTTCTCAACAGGTAAGTAGTTACAACATATATGGGATGGCACTGAAAATACGGTTTTAACTTTCTAGAGGCACTTAGCAAAGCGAGCGCTAATTTTTCTAGGTGAGGATTCCTAGTTTCGGCCTCGAATAGAGTCCTGATAACATAATAGATAGGAAATTGCATACCTTCCTCTTTCCGGACCAGGACTCCACTTATCATTATCTCGGATACCGCTAAGTATAGGTATAGTTGTTCGTTTGCCTTCAAAGTATGAAGTAAAGATGGGCTCGAGAGGTACCGCTTGAGTTCCTCTATGACTTGTTAGCACTCTGGGTTCCATGAGAAGTAATTCTCCTTCTTTAATAACGAGAAGAATCGATGGCTCTTATCGAAGGACCTCGAGTGAATCAACCCAAGGAGGCTATGCATCCAGTTAACCTTTGAATGTCCTTGACATTGTCCACCACATTAATGTCCTCTATGTCCTTGATCTTATTGGGATTAATCTCAATTCCCCAGTTAAACACCATGAACCCGAGGAATTTCCAAGGACCCAACTCTGAATGTGCATTACTCCAGGTTCAGCTTCATATTGTATTTTTTCAATATGTTGGAGGTTTCCTGCAAATGTTTCAAATGGTCCTTTGCTCGTAGGGACTTAACTAACATATTGTCAATATAAACCTCCATTGTTTTTCCTATTTGCTCCTCGAACATCCGATTTAGTAGGCGTTAGTAAGTGGCACCGGTGTTTTTTAGTCCGAACGACATTATGTTATAATAGTAGGTGTCGTATTTAGTGATGGAGGATGTGTTTTTCTGGTCGCCCAGGTCCATACGAATTTGGTTGTACCCGGAATAAGCATCGAGAAAGCTAAGGATCTCGTGGTCAGTTATTGCATCAATCATACAATCGATGTTGGGCAAAGGAAAAGAGTCTTTGGGGCATGCCTTGTTCAAGTCTTTATAGTCTACACACATTCTTAATTTATTCCCCTTTTTTAGGGGATACTACTACGTTTGCTAACCAATATGGGTATTTAACTTCCCGAATATATCCTATTTTAAGGAGTTCAAATACCTCATCTTTTCTATAATACTTGGAATTGGGGCATCCTTTTCTGTTTGACTGGGTGGAACTTCGGATCAAGACTCAGCTCATGAGTAGATATTTCCGGCGGTATCCTTGTCATGTCAAGGTGGGATCAAGCAAAACAAGCTATGTTAGCTAATAAGGAATTAATGAGTTTTTTCCTAAGTTCGGGACTTAACCCCGTGGCCAGGTATACCTTACGAGGCAGATGCTCGATCTATATGACTTGCTCCAGTTCCTCGACCATCGATTTGGTGGCATTCGAATCATCGGGGACAATGAAACACATGGGAACACCGTATTCATTATCCTCGCCCATCCCCTAATTTTTTGACTCGGTCGGTACTGGAATCTTTGATTGCTATTTGGTTTCTTCCTTGGTGATTGAACTTGGATTATTTAGTGTCAAGAGTGCAGATATCAGGACCACCTCATCGATTGCGAACATCTCCTTTGGGGCCGATTGTTCTTCGTAAATAGTTTTAACCTCTCCTGGAGTTAGGAATTTCAACACCTGGTATAGTATCGAGGGCACTGCCTTCATATTGTGAATCTATGCCCTTCCGAACAAAGCATTGTATCTCATATCTCCTTCGATCATGTAGAACTTTGTTTCCTAAATGGTTCCGACGATGTTCACATGTAGGGCTATCTCCCCTTTAGTGATCTCACATGCCATGTTGAATCAGTTTAGAACTCGTATTGCAAGCACAATTAGGTCTTGAAGACCCAGCTGCTCTAAGACCCTCGATCTAATGATATAGGCCAAGCTACCTGGATCAATTAACACACGCTTAACTTGAGACTTATTTATGAGTACAGATATTACGAGTACATCATTATGTGGTTGCACGATGCCTTCAGCGTCTTCATCATTGAAGGATACAGTTCCCTCTGGCACATAATCTCGAGTCTATTTTTCCCTTGTGATGTACACTTTGGTGCGCTTAATTTAACATCGGTCCCTGGGGGACGTCGACTCCACCGATGATCAAGTTAATGACGTAGTGAGGTTTTTCCTACTCGATCTGCTTATTGAAGTCTCTATTCCTAAAATGATTTTTTGCTCGATCGCTCAGGAACTCTTGGAGGTGTCTGTTGTTGAATAACCGGGCTACTTCCTCTCTCAGTTATCGGCAGTCTTCAGTTCTTTGGCCGTGAGTGCCATGATACTTACACATTAGGTTGGGGTCCCTTTGGGCATGATCGGATTGTAAAGGTCAATGCTACTTGGTATCTTTGATGCATCTGATGGCAGATACGATGGCAGCAGCATCGACGTTGAAGTTGTACTCCGATAAACTTGGTGCTTATTTAGGCCCGATGGGTCTGTCAAAACCGTTCTTGCTCATGAGACCCCGATTATTATGACCTCGGTCACTTCTTCTCTCACTCCTCACAGGGTTGTGTCTAGACCCATTACCTCTTCAGTATCTATTGTATGGTTGATACAGGTCTCTATTTGATCTTAGTTCACGATCAATGTCTCTTTTGGATCGGTCACTAGCTTTGACGGGATAAACGGATCCGAAAGGGGCCCCAAGCTGATCATCTTCGACCCTGATTGGTATGGTTGTGGACGTCGGCGCAAGTTACTGCCGAATAATCTATCAGATTTTGCTTCAACTATTGTAAAGCAAATGAGCTTCGAGTATTAAGTCCTTGGTGAAGTCCTGAATAGCCCAATCATCTGTCATAGGTAGAAGATTCATCCGTTCCATTTGAAACCTTGACACGAACTCCCTGAGCATTTCATTATATCTTTGCTTTACCTTGAAAATGTCTGACTTCCTGGTCTCGACCTTGATGGCTTCAGCGTACGCTTTTACAAAGGCATCTACAAGCATATGAGTCAATATAGTTGGGTGTAAGTTGTGATACCATATCATAGCTCCTTTTGACAAGGTCTCTCCGAACTTCTTCAGCAGGATAGACTCGATCTCATTATCTTCCAAGTCGTTACCATTGATGGCGCATGTGTAGGAGGTCACATGTTCATTTGGCTCAATTGTTCAGTTGTACTTAGGAATTTAAGGCATGCGAAACTTCTTTGGGATCCGCTTCAGAGTAGCACTCGGGGGGAAAGGTTTCTTAACAAACTTCTTAGAATCCAGGCCTTTCAGTATCAGTAGTGCGCCCGGGATTCGGTCGACCCTGGTGTGTAGGTCTCCACCTTTTTGTCATTAGCTTCAATTTTCGTTTCTTCCAATTCTACCCATTTTGTCAATTCCTCGAGCATCTTTACTATCTCAGAGTTGGTCCCGGATTCAGCTTCACTTGGCCTTTCTATTACTGGTTCATTTATGTGAGTGTTTTCCCCGGATGGTTGGGGCTCCACTCTACTGGAAGCGCGGCTTTGGTTCTGCAATTGGGCTATCGCTACCTGTTGAGCCTGTAGCATTTAGAAGATCACCTACAAGTTGATCTCATCGCCTTCACCGCCTTGCGTATCCCTGGCTATCGACTTGGCTCCCCCGCAATGCTATTTTCCGGGTCGGTGGGCAAGTTAGCATTGATGGCCACATGGGAGTTGGCATCGATTGGATCTACGACCGGGACCCCGTTGGGGTCAGCAGGGTGAACCTCGTTGTTGGGCATTATATTGTATTTCTCGCCGTGGTGGCCAGATTCAGCGTCAACTTTTAGGTGAGCAGACTGAGAGTTTGACATCTTTATGTTTTCTTGAAATTAAGATCTCAAAGAGCAAGAGTAAAGGTGAGTGTGTTGTGAAAATTTGTATCAAATAACCACTATTATCCTTAGTCCTACGGTGGACGCCAAACTGTTTACCTTTAAAAATTGATAACAATTAAATGTGTAAGTGAATTTAAGGATACATGGATTAATTCAATACAAACGATAAATTGCATTAAATTAAACATATAAAGATATAGTAGTAAATTATCAAACTACTTGAGGAGGAGGATTCCAGCCTTGATGAAATATCCGCCCTCGATCCGGGCTCACAGTAACTAAACACTGATGAACAAGAATAAGAACTCTGAATAACAAAAAAAAATAACAGTATATTGCCTAGGTATGCATGTGTTACCATGTTGCTAATGAATAATCAGACTCCCCCCCCCATACATAGTAGGGGAGTCCTACTCTAGGTACAATTCCATAGAAGGTAAAAATCTTCCGTTTAACTAATCACTGAATTTCCGCTGGTACGTGCGGAGACCCACACCGTTATATCAGGTTGGTTATGGATACTACAGTCTTCTGTTAATCGTGTTCGATTTCGCGATAATTCTCATTGAAGTCTTTTGGGATTTGGACCGATCCGGGGTCATGGCTCTAATATTCTTGAGGGCGAGCGTCATGCCCCGGAACCTGTCTCGATGACTCCCTTACCTCGATTCTGGCTCCTTGTCATCACATCCCTTACTTGATTTATTTTATCGGAAATTGAGCCGTCTTATGGGTCTGGTTTCACCCATATACAAAGAGTTTAATTACCATTAATAAAATAATTTAATAAATAATTTTTTAAGGGGAGAGCAAACTTATTTAGTATTTTTCAATATTAAATAATATTTAATATATAATTATTTAGTGGTGAAAAAGTAGATTAAAAAATTATCCATCTATATT
Source organism: Nicotiana sylvestris (assembly GCF_000393655.2). Taxonomy (NCBI): domain Eukaryota; kingdom Viridiplantae; phylum Streptophyta; class Magnoliopsida; order Solanales; family Solanaceae; genus Nicotiana; species Nicotiana sylvestris. The sequence goes on along the minus strand of NC_091061.1, from coordinate 6,342,401 downwards.
ATCCACTAAAAATGAATTGGATAGTTATTTTTCTTAAAAATAGGTGGATACGATCCATATTATCCACTTAAAATATGGATACTTGAGAGTCTAACTTTTACATTTGTAACGATTCATATTGGGCATTCTTCAGATTTGGAAGATTAAAAATTCTCCCAAAAGTGATCACATTTAAGAAGCCATGAATAATATAGGTATCCATATTATTCACCGATTAACCTATTTTCTATTCGTATTAAATATAGGCGGGTCGAATATTTTATCAGTTTTTATATTACCCATTTTTAACTCGCCCAGATCCGATCTGACTTGCTCGTTTGCCACCCTTATAAATTTTTTAATCATGGTTAAGTAAGAAAGTATAAAACACATGAATTACATTTATTACTTTGGTATACTTATTACCTTTTCGTGTGGTTGGGATTGGGTCCCGAGAAGGTGAAACCAATCCTCGGTTCCTATTTGACCAACTTATTAATTAAAAATTAAATTACTCGCGGGCAACAATGAAGTTTCATTTATTTATTAGGTCAAAAACAAAACAAGGATTAAATTAATGGATAAAGAGGAATATCTATTATAAATTATGGATAAATACTTACCCGCATTGGGTGTTTACACCAAACCAATAGATACATGACATTGTTGGGATATATACTATTAACCATGAGTTTGGTTTAGATATAGTATTTATTATGAAATAATTGTTTATTCAGTTTTAATAAAGTTTTAAATAGATCATATAATAGTCTGTGTCCTTTGCTTATATAGTAGATGATTTAGTGTATAGAGTTTAGCTTATACACGGAAGATTAAATCATCGGTTCTTATAAGTATAAAGTTTGAGTTCACAATCTAATGATGGAATTGGACAAACCATCAGGAATGATTGTAGCACAAGATTAAATATAATTAATCTTGATTATGGGAATGGTTTAATTCCAACTTCTTGTGCTAGTACATTTTGTATGTATTGAACGGACCAGGTAGAGATAAGTATTTTATACTGACTTAATAAAATAAACTCTCTAGCCATTAAATGTACTTATACTCTTAATCTTGATATAATTATTATTAGCTGTGTATATTATTATTGTTTTGATTTATTAAAAGGCGAGATTCTTTCGTGGGTCAATATGCCTGGTAAATTGGATAATAATAATATACATTGGCGAAGTAATAGTTAGTTGATGGAATCCATGTCTCGGTTTAGAGATTGATGATATACCTTTATGAAAGCTTATAAGTTTGCATGTGTAAACCCGGCCGGTGGATTTTGTATCCGACACATGAAATAAGTTAAGCGAAAGTCTAAAGGAAATAATCAATAAATTAAATCGTCAGTAATTTAATTTAATTGATTCGTATCTGAATCTTAACATGGGGAGTTAAATAAGATTTAATGGATGAATTTCGAAATTGAATAAGGAGTGTAATTACGAATTTTTAGTGGAATAATTCGTAATTAATTATGGTGGATATTAATTTCGAAAATTACAAATTAATTCCATAATTGGAAGCCTTGTTAATTAAATTCTGTGGTCCCTACTGTGCCTAAATAATAGGAAATAAAGGAATCCTTTTTCTGGTGGAAAAGAAAACCTAACAGGTTTTGGAAAAGGGTCTTAACCCTTAAAACTTGTGCTATAAATACATAAGGTTTTCCACCTAGAGGGATGAGTACATGGTGGCTGAAATTTTCAGCCAAGTTTTCCTAGAAATTTCGCCCACACGAAATTGCTATTTTCGGGTATTATTTGGGTAACACAGTAGAAGACCGTGGAACGTTCGAGGATCACGATTGTGCGGGTGATGGAGATTCCATTGAGAAGTTATGGAACTGAAGGCTCACGTGGTAGAAGAGATATGTTCACGCTTCAAGAGGTAACCCGTGAAATCCCGTTTATGCTAGTTGTCTAAATTACATGTGATTTTGATACTGGGATTGCTTCCGCTGCATATAATAATCCATCAATGTGTCTTGCATATGGACTTCAATCACTTAACCATGGTAAATTATATGCATTCACATCTAATTAAATTAATTAATCATAGTAAGTTAATATAGTTTGGTGTAAACACCCGATGTGGATAAGTATTTCACAGGCCCCACTTTATTATTTAATCATTTCTATTTTACATATATATAACCACCAAATTATAGAAGAGAAATCAAACAAACTCGAAACCTTGTGATCTGCTCTTCTACATTTGTACACAACATATTACAGCCAAAAAAAAAAACACAGAACTGAGAGTTTAACAATCTTTCATTTGTAGATTTTTTTCAAATTTGTATAGGGGACTTTATTTAAACTTAGGAATTTTTTTTGGGTATATGGTATTGGTACAACACGAGGACGAAATAATGCAAAGTGAAAAGAAGAAGGGAATGCGAGTGGGAAAATACGATGTTGGAAGGACTCTTGGTGAGGGCAATTTTGGTAAAGTGAAGTACGCGAGGCATGTTGACTCTGGTCAACCTTTTGCCATTAAGATTTTGGAGAAGGCTCCAATTCTTGACCTTAATTTTATCGCTCAGGTTTATCTCTGTTATACTGACATATATATATATATATATATATATAAAACTTAAACCAACAATTTCTCTAAAGAAAATGGAAGATTCAGTGGTGAAATTAGAAAAAGTTAATTTGCCTCTTTTATTTAGGGGCCATTTGTCGAATCGGACACTTAACCCCGCCCCCAACTACAGGGGAAGTCACATTTTAACTTGCTGCCTTGATCTATGCCCTCACATCGATCGTTCTGTCTACTCGACACTATATAGTAACACGAAGTTGAAAATTAAAATATCTCGAGCTAATAAATTTATAATGAGTTTCATATTTGTATTGCAGATTAAGAGGGAGATTGGAAGTTCAAAACTCCTCAAACATCCTAACGTTGTAAGATTGTACGAGGTACGTATATTTTTTCTTTGTATATTTTCTTTGCATTGTTTTGAAATACCTGGAATTAAAAACATACAAAAAGTGAGTTTTCTTAACGTAAATTTTGTCCGTTGTATAAATGTAAGATATATCGCAATAATTAAGGATATAAAGTCAATGGATTATATGCATATATATTTGCCGTTCTTTTATTGTGAAAATCTGTATTTAATAAAAAAATATAATTTGAGGGGATTTGTGATATTAATTTTAGTTGGTGGAAAATAATAATTTGAAGCCATATTATGAGATTTTTCTTGACGTTACCACATTATAGTTATACCATAAGAGTCAAAATCAATGATTTTTGTGGAGATGGGACCTTAGCTGCAGGACCAAGTGAGAGAGATGGGTTCAGTCAAGGACCCGAAAACGACGGAATCGAGATTTAAAATTTATGCGTTTAAAATTTGCCATTAAATTTATTGCTCGTCTTAATTATCATATTCGAAATTTTATATATATAATATTTTTCTAATACAAAACAAAATTTAAGCCAATATTACTGGATTTCATCGGACCTATACCTAATACTCTAGTTTTGTCCCTGCATAAAACTTAGGTGGCAACTGACAAGATTGTTTTGGTTTTACATTATTACAAAATTAAATAGTCCTTTTGTTAAGTTAATTTTGTTAGCTGCTTGTGTCTTAGTTTGGAAGATCGATAACTTCAAGATACAAGAATATTTGTGGTACTTATAGATTTAAGTATATTTATGCGTCTAGTTTTATTTCTTAATGATTTGACATGATAATTTTCGAAGAAGATGATAGTGTTCGTCTAAAGTTTTCATTTTATCCCAACAAAAACTACTTAATTCAATCACAATTTAATTTAGTAATAATAAGTTCCTGACAAAAAAATTATCTTTTTTTTCCTTAGGTTACTTAGAAAAAGATGTAGTAATTAATGTCTGTGATGACTTTTAACTCAAGCTCGCAAGCAAGTAGTATAGTACTAATAATAAGTTCCACATGATTCGCACCTATTTTAATTTGAATTTATTATCATAACGTCCCCACTAAACGTTTATATATTACCAAAAATGTCACGTACTGAGTTTGGAATTATTAATTTAATTACAATATAATTTCATCTAAATTTTTCGTATTATTGTACGTTATGTTCTGTCATTTATTCCACTATTTCCAAACATTTTCCTTGACTCACGCTCCAAGTTTATATGAAACATAGAATATAATTTTCTACCGACTTTCCTTTTCCCCATATACGCCGACAGGATTTGAAGTTTATGAATCCTTATATACATCGATCTCAAGTTAATACTATAATAATAATTGAATTCACAATCAAGTAATTACAGATATTTAGTAAATTTCTTAATATATATTATCTTCGCAAAAATTACTGAATTATATATATCCATATTAACCTGTAACCAACGCGGTAGATCTGCCCCTATTCACGGTGTTTCTTTTTATATTGTCTGGTCCTTGCATGGTACATGGTTTTGAGTTTATTTAATTAGTATTTTTACCAATGATGAATTACTGATAATAATAATTAGACAGGTATTAGCAAATAAAAGCAAGATATACTTGGTGCTAGAATACGTGAATGGTGGTGAATTATTTGACAGAATTGTAAGTAACTTTGACAATAAACTTGTGTTTCTGTATATTAACATTTCAATTCTTGAACTCTAATTTGACTATAATCCTCATTAATTAATTAATTAACTAATTAATAGGCTTCCAAAGGAAAACTCAAAGAGGCACAAGGTAGAAAATTCTTTCAACAATTGATTGATGGTGTTAGTTACTGTCACAATAAAGGTGTCTTCCACAGAGACCTCAAGGTAACTATTGTAATAATTTTTTTTACATTTTCAGTGTAAAATAACCTGTTATAACTGGTTACATACCATTTATTTGATGTTATTCGTCAATGCTAGTATTAAATAGAATTACTAATAATTATTTTTTAAGTGACTTGATTGTATAAATATTTCTGACTCGTATGTGATTATGAAATGCAGCTAGAGAACGTCCTCATTGATACAAAAGGGAACATAAAAATAACGGACTTTGGGCTCAGTGCTTTACCTCAGCAATTTTGGGTACGTATGGAGCTTAATAGACGATATGTAGTTATGTTCCTCACGTGCCAGTCTGACTATTTTTTATGGATCAAGTACATAGAAATTTTTATTAGTAATGGGTGGCAATAAGTCTTGAATTCAGAACTTCTGTCTGCTCTGATACTATATTAAATTATGTGGCTATCTCATAAACTATTAAAGAAACCTACTTTTATTTATTTAAATATTAATTTTATTAATTATGCTTAACGAGTTTTTTTGCTTATTTATAGGAAGATGGTTTATTGCATACAACTTGCGGTAGTCCCAACTATGTTGCTCCTGAAATTCTTTCTAATAAAGGATATGATGGTGCAACATCAGATACTTGGTCATGTGGTGTCATCTTATATGTAATTCTCACTGGTCAACTACCCTTTGACGATGAAAACCTCGCAATACTTTATAAAAAGGTAAAAGAAATTTCTTGTACTTTTTTCCTTTGTGTATGATATTCCATGTTTTATATGGCCTCTAGAGATAAAACAATTTATAACTATAATTTTTTTTTATATGAAATCAGATATTTAAGGGAGATGTTCATATACCAAAATGGCTATCCTTAGGAGCAAAAAACCTTATAAAGAAGATTCTTGATCCCAATCCACGTACTCGTATAACAATGGCAGAAATCAAAATAGACGAATGGTTTAAACAAGATTATGTTCCTGCAAATCCATATGAAGAAGATTTGGAATGTGATCATATATCAACAGATAATCAAGTCTTAACGGTACAAGAAGCAGCAGTACGTACTTCCATTTTATGTGACGCGCTTTCCTTTTTAGCAGTAGTATGTACTTTTCTTTTTATATATAGATCACGTGTTTGAACCGTGGAATATAACAGCTTAACCCACTAGTGATATTTTTCGCTTTGGACCTAGGTCCGCACGGCTTTAAAACGTGTCATCGGAATCTAAGACCTGTCTACTTATATATACCTAGCATCTCTCCCGTATTTTGTCGATGTGGGATTCGCCTAGGGTATCACATATACCCTCTTAGGGATTCAACGTCCTTGCTGTGCCGAATCTTACATCGACAAAATACGGAAGAGATACTGGATATATAAATAGACAGACCTTAGACTCTAGTGACACTTTTTAAAGTTGTGGGGGTCTATGCCCAAAGCGGACAATATCACTAGTGGGCTGAGTTGTTATATGGAATCAGCCACTGATACTTATATCGAGGTAGGCTGCCTACATCATACTCTCTTGGGGTGCGGCCCTTCCCCGAACTATACACGAGCGCGAGATGCTTTGTGTCCTTTTTTAGAAACAATTCAATTAATGTAAACTTCTTATTTTACCTATAATGAGATAATTTATAATGATACAAATATCTATGACTTATTTCACAGCCGGTTGACGCGCAAAGAGATCGAGAATCACATTACCTTATCAATGCCTTTCAACTAATAGGGATGTCATCATGTCTAGATCTTTCTGGATTTTTTGAGAAAGAGGTAACCTCTAATTTTGAATTATTTACCATATTATGCAATGAAAAAATAATAAAACCTAGGCTTATATTTTATTTTGAATCATTTTAGGACATTTCTGAGAGGAAAATCAGATTTACATCAACTCTCTTACCAAAACAGTTGCTGGACAGGATTGAGAATACAGTAACACAAATGGGATTTCAAGTCCAAAAAAGACATGGAAAGGTAATTAGTATATATTGAATTTGATACATCTATCTACATTTGCATGGGCTTATAACGTAATAATTACAATCGCTAGTCAAATATATAAAAGATATACACTGATTATGTATAAAATATGTATATTTTATATATATTAATATACATTTTGCCAGCTACTATTTTGAAGCATATACAAGAAAATATATAAATTGAATTAATTTTTCTGTATTATAATTAAATTTTCAGACACGTAAAACTGATACACAAATGTCTTATATACGTTCGTCATTCATATATATTGCAGTTGAAAGTGTTACAAGAGTACAAAGAACAGAAATGCCCAACTACTCTCTCGGTAATTGCAGAGGTACGTACGTAACATTTTACAGTAGTTTAATTTTTATACACTAACGTTATAAAAAAATATTTAATAATTTTTTCTCGATGCACAATTTGCAGGTATTCGAGATTAGTCCATCCTTGTATGGCGTAGAGTTGCAAAAGTCTTCGGGGGATTCAATAGTATATAGACAGGTATATATACGTCGATATTTTGGTCTACGTACCTTGTTGAAATAAAATTGTAACGCAATTCAAATTAAACATGCGAAACTAACTGTAATACTTTTTGTATGCAGTTGTGTAATAGGGTATCGAGTGATTTGGGTGTACAACGGACTAAAGAGATCTTAATTTAGCTAATTATTTGTTGTGAAATTTAGAAACTTTAATTCTAATTTTGTTCTTTTAATTTCCGTTGCTTCCAAACGCACACACAAGTATACGTGGTCATACAAGTAATAAAATGATAAGTCGAGTGTCGAACCCACAGAGACTTATATCAACTACTCACTAACACAACAATATTGTTATTCAGTCAAGCTAAGTTCGAGTTCAAGAGTTTAATTATGCTAACTACAATTCTAAGTAATAACTAAATTATCAAGCAGTAGAATGATTGTTATGTATTCAATAGAGACAACTATTCCAGGGTTGTGATCGATTCACCAATCCTATTGTGTTCTAATTAACTCTCCCTTTCATATAATTCACTCATGGTTGCTAATTAATCGATAAATGCTCTCATAGCCTTCTCCTGAAGTACTACTCACATATTCTCAATAGATTAACGCCTATATTCCTATGAAATCAATCTATTAAGAACGCATTAAGATCACGATATTTAATTAAGCACGGTGACTAGGTATATTCCTATCCTAACCACAAATCCGCTCCCCCTAAGGGTTAAGATCATGCTCTCTTCAATTCTTCTCTAATTTAAACATGGTTTTCCCAAGCATAGCATAGATAGTAAATAGAACCTAACTGCTGGCCAGACAATTAAGCAATTAAACACAAAATTGAAGAAACAACCATATATTGGTGAATTATAATCAAGGTTAAGTTAATGTCAAACAACAATATTCATGGCTAAATCACAACCTCACAACAATGGGTGTTTAGCCACTCATGTTGAAATCAAACAATTGCATAAGTTTTGAATAATTAAAAATACTAGAAAAGATGACGAAATCTAAGATGTTCTTGTGTGTATTTTTACTCCAAAGTGCGTCTCTCCAGGCTAATTTCCCTCCAAAATCCTCAAAATAATGTTTTTATATGTATTTATACCAAGTAGGGTTGGGCCCAGACGAAAACACCTTCTCCCGTGCGAAATAGGACTCTGGCTCTATAAATTTTGTACAGTCGCGCCGCACCATGCGCCGCGCTAATGGAGTTTATCAACAGCCTCAACTTTTCACATCAGGCAACATTTTACACTGTTGTGTCGCGCCTTGTGGCGTCCCATGCGGCGCGGCAGTGTAATTTTCTCAGAGTGAACTTATTTTGTCCTCTTTTAACATCCGGACTTGGTACAGGACCTCCGAACACGATCCCAACTTAATGTCTTGGGCTTTTACTCAGACTTCAAAGCTCCAAATCACTTGAATTCATTCCATAACACCTACATAGATCGGAATCACTCCTACAAGGTATAAAACACATATTTAGTGCAAAACACTAGCGATTAGAGCTCAAACTCAATTAAAGTGCAGTAAATTAGAGTGTAATAAGCGACCAAAATACACAATTATAGCCTATCATCAACACCCCACACTTAAACCATTGCTCGTCCTCGAGCAATCAAACTACACTTTATATAGACACAACCTTTTAAACAATTCTCCTAACTCATCATACCAAGAATATTTAAAATAGACTAAGCACAAGAGTGTAACATCTTCACCTCAAGATTTGACTCACAAGTACCACGCATTATTCACAACTCACTCACTTACTCTAACATAGAGGTCAATGACATTACCTTTCCTTCATGAATCAAGTGCTCTCACACAACAAAAGAGAGTAGTTCCACATACTAAAATTTAAGAATAATTAGGAACTCAAGATAGAAAGAATTCGCTCACTCTCAGAAATAACATTCATATGCCACAAAAGATGCACCATAAGCTTGCCCGTAGTGTACTACTTTATTAATAGAGCTCATTCAGTCTAGGATCAAGTAGGACTTTATTTGGATGTAATGTAGGTTGTGGGACGGGTAGGATACATTTAGATATAAGAGTGACTATACCTCCCTAAGCACTTTAATACATACACTTTAACATTGAAAACCCCACACTTATGTCAAACCATAACTCCACCTTCACATCAATATACATTAACTCCTCACTTCTTTAAGCACAATTACATCAAGAGTCACCACTATCAAAGAATTCTTTTCACAGCAATACAACTATTTTTTTCTTTTCAATTCATGTGGCTCTTACTTTTTCAAAACAGTGCACCTTTCTCCTTATTTCATTAGTTCCACTCAAAAGCCAAACCAACCACCCCACACTTTAACTTTTACAAAGTTCATAACAATTCAAGTGCCCATGAGAGGTGAAAAGGTTCAAATAGATAGTTAATTCAAACAAATGGGTAAAACTTGTAATGTGGTTGCAAAGAAATAGGATTACAGGCTCAAAGGGGTTAACTATGATATATAACAATTAGGCGGGTAATATATTTATATGGCTCAACAAAAAAATGTCTATATCACTTCCAAGGTTGAACAAAACTACTATTTCGCTTTGCAAACACACGGGGCAAGTTCTAGACATCAAATGTAATGCACAGAATAACATGAAACCTTACACACACATGGCACATAACTCACTCAGGATTGAACTCATCAAGACACTCTAGTCAAAGAAGTTAAGCAAAGTTAAGATCATATAATTTAAGGTACTTATATAAGAGTCAAAAACTGAGTCTAAGCGTCACAACTAAAGTACTCACTATTCTCAAGGCATGACAAAGTTAAAAGATATTGCTTCAATTTCAATCATAACACAATGGCTTCTCTCCTAAAAAAATAAAACTACCTACACCCGGTTCAAACAAAAGCCTTGGAAAAGAACCGTGGCACAAAGAAAAACAAAGGGGGAATTGCTACACTACCTACAAAGAAAATCTTTTTGTCCTTTTTCTTTAGACTTAGCTCCCTCAAGAAAATTGTCTAGGAAATCCATCGTCGGGAAAAGTAAAAATTTTATTTTATTTTTTTTCCAGCTAATAAATGCTACAACTTCCTACTAATCATCTAGAGAATTCTTCCACCCCACACTTATATTATGCATAGTCCTCGATGCATGATCATAAAGAAATATTAAAACAAGGGTGAGAAATACTACCTGAGACCCTCTCAAACCTAGCTCGGACATGATCCTCAATATTAAGGGTGGATGACCCCACACTTAGGCTAAAACATGCTCCTCAGCTTCATGTGATGACCCAAAGGGTCATCACCGTAGTTCTTCCTTGTTCTGCGCTTCTGAGGCCTTGAAATCCACGCTTTTAGTTGCCTTGATTTGCGTGCGTAGTTCGGGCGCGTAGCCGAAAAGTTTTTATGTTAGAATATATGAATTTTGTGAACAATTTGATGAATTTTGATATTAATATGCATAATATTGACTTCGGTCAACATTTTGGGTAAACGACCCGGACATGTGATTCGACAGTCCCGGAGGGTCCGTAGAAAAATATGGGACTTGGGCGAGTGCCCGGAAGTAATTTCCGAGGTCCCAAGCCCGAGAAATAATTTTTTGTGTGAAATTGTTTTCTGAAATTAATTAAGGAAAATGAAGAAGAAAATTGATCAGAAAAATTGTGGTATCAGGCTCGTATTTTGGTTTCGACGCCCGGTATGAGTCTTAAATATGTTTTAAGCACAGTCTGTAAATTTTGGCTAAAAACGGACGTCATATGACGTGTTTCGGACTTAAAATGGGAATTTGAGTTATATGAAAGTTGAAAGAAAATCATGTGTGTTGAGGTTAGATTCTATGTATATGATATTATTTTGGCAATTTGATCGCACAAATGAGACCGTAAGATGTTTTAAGATCATATGTATGTTTGGTTTGGAGCCCCGAGGGCTCGGGTGAGTTTTGAGTGAGGCCCGGGAGGTCTTAGACTTAAAAAAATGCAGGTTCAGGTGTTGCAGGCCCAGCACGGCCGCGACCGTTTTCACGTGGTCCGCGCTGGCAGCCACGCGGCCATGGTGCTTTTCTGTGCGATCCGCGTGGTGGGGGTTCAGAGGGTCGGTAGCCAGGTCGACCAGCGTGGTCGCGTACCAAATCAGTGTGGTCCGCGCTGGGTGGGTTCAGAGAGCCCACTTCTTCCCTCCCTCAGCACGGGCGCGGTACATTTCCGTGTGGTCCGCGCTGGCTGCCATGCAGCCGCGGTGCATTTCTGTGCAGTCCGCGCCAGCCCCCAGCAAAAATATATATATTCGGGATTTTCAGTCATTTTTCCACTTTTCAAAAACCCAAAACCTAAGAGGCGATTTTCCAAACAACTTTTCTTCTCCAAAATGATTGGTAAGTGATTTCTAACTTAATTTCTTTATTCCTTGACATCTTTTAACATGATTTTAAATTCAAATCAAAGATTTTCATGGAAGAAATTGGGTGTTTTGGGTAGAACCTAGGTTTTCTACAAATTGAGAAGTTGGACCTCAATTTGAGGTCCAATTTCAAAACAAATCATATATTTGGATTTGTGGGAGAATGGGTAACCGGGTTTTGGTCCAAACCTTGAGTTTCGACCGCGTGGGTTCGGGGGTGTTTTTGACCATTTTGGGAAAAACCTTGTCAAATTTATTTTCATGCATGGGGAGTGATTCATTTAGTAATTATTAATGTGATTAAGTAACTTATGACTAGATTCGAGCGGATTGGTGGTGGAATCAAGAGGTAAAGCTATACTAGAAGCGTGAGTTGAGTTTGGAGCATTCGAGGTAAGTGTTTGTTCTAACTTTGGCTTGAGGGAATAGGATTAGGATGTTATTTGCTACTTGCTAATGTGGAGTACGATGTATAGGCATGGTGACGGTTATCTATGCACCGGAGTCTAGCATGACCGTGAGTCTTAATTGCTTTTAATTCGAATAACGTGACACAATCTTCTTGGTTATTTGATGAGTTTCATATAATGTGAATTGTTGAGGTAAAATTGTGATTGGTGTACTTTTGGAGCGTTAGCTCGAACATGAATGTGTTAGTTGAGGAATAAGGGATTTAAAAAGAGAATGTGTTGTGATTTACTCCCTTGCCGGGATGTGTAGACCGATATATATACTCTTCCTTGTCGGGATATTTTGGGCTTTTAGTTGTACCCTTACTGGGTTAGAGTGACATGTTGTTGATTTCCCCCTAATGGTACTCTCCTTACAAAATCAGATGTTTCGAATGATATTATGTGATCGTGTGGCACGCCATCCACTTATATATGATATTATGGGATCGTATGGCATGCCATCCACTTATAAAGGTAAATTGGGATCGTGTGGCACGCCGTCTACTTATATATGATATTATGGGATCGTATGGCACGCCATCCACTATATATATATATATATATATATATATATATATATATATATATATATATATATATATATATATATACGTATATATCATGGGAACCAGAGTTTCTTCTGTTTATTTCCAATGTTTCATTTTTATTTGTTACTCCCCGATAGCATGTCCCCTCCTAGCTTTACTTTTTATTATCTTGTTATTGTTTTCTTGAACTTGTATATATATCTGTACAGGTTAATTGTGGTAGGTCATGTATAGCCTCGTCACTACTTCGCCGGGGTTAGGCCAGGCACTTACCAGCACATGGGGTCGGTTGTGCTGATGCTACACTCTGTGCATTTTTGTGCACAGATCAAGGAGCAGCTTACAGGCCACAACAGTAGGACTTCTAGGAGCTATCTTCAGTCCAGGGACTCTCGAGGTAGCCTAGCTGGCGTTCGCAGGTCGAAGTCCCTTTCCATGCTTTTCGTTTGTTCATCTTGTATCAGGCAAACATGATGTATTTCCCTTCAGACATTGTTTGTAGTATTCCGTAGTAGTCCATGCTAGTGACACCAGACCTTGGGTAGTGATATGTATTAACTCCCGCACTTTTGGTTTTCAGTTGCTTTAGATTTATAGTCTTCCGCTTAAATTTTGTCTCGTTTATTATATTGGTTGAAAGAAAGCAGGAAAGGTGTTTTAAATATTTGGCTTGCCTAGCTCCGATAATAGGTGCTATCACGACACCCGATGGTGGGAAATATGGGTCATGACAAGTTGGTATCAGAGCACTAGGTTACTTAGGTCTCACAACCCACGGACAACTCGGTAGAGTCTGAGGGATCGGTACGGAGACGTCTGTATTTATCCCGCAGAGGCTACTGAGTTAGGAAAATTTCACCTTGTTCATTCTTGTCGTGTGATTCTATTTCTCAAGTACTGATTGTCTTTCCACTCTGTTCTTTCGCAGATGGCGAGGACACGTGCTTCCTCTTCTACCGCGCAGAAGCCCGAGCCCCTAGCAGCAGCTCCTATCAGGGGCAAGGGGCGAGGTCGTGCCTGAGGCCGAGGCCGGGGCAGAGCTCAGCCCCGAGTGTCAGTCCCAGAGGTGGAGCCTCATGTTGACTACGACGAAGGGGTTCCAGCTCCAGCAGCTCCGGTGGGCCCAGCTCAGGTCCCAGAGGGTTTCATAGCCAATATAGTGATTCAGGACGCTTTGGTCTGACTGGTAGGCTTTATGGAGGGCATTTCTAGAGCGGGTTTGCTTCCCGTAGCTCCAGCCACATCTCAGGCTGTGGGAGGAGTTCAGACTCCCGATACTCGTACTCTAGAGCCGGTAGCTCCTCAAGCTTAGGTTCCAGCAGTTCAGCTAGCCATGGCAGTTCAGCCAGCTGTGGCAGCCCAACCAAGTATTGCGGCTCAGTCCAGTGATGGTGCGGCTATGTCCGCGGATGCTTTGTGGAGGCTTGATCATTTCACCAAGCTCTTCACAACCACATATAGTGGCACCCCCTCATAGGATGTTCAGGATTTCATATTCAGCTGTCATGAGGTTCTACGGACTATGGGAATTGTAGAGACCAATGGGGTCGACTTCGCCACTTTTCGCCTAGCAGGATCCGCCAAGACTTGGTGGAGGGATTTTTACTTAGCCAGGCCAGCAGGGTCGCCATCATTGACCTGGGATCAGTTTTCAGAGTTATTTCTGGGGAGGTTTCTTCCAGTTACTCAGCGAGATGCTCTTCGCAGGCAGTTTGAGCGTCTCCAGCAGGGTCCTATGACGGTCACCCAGTATGAGACCCGGTTCATTGATCTTGCTCGTCATGCCATTATGATACTCCCCACCGATAGAGAGAGGGTGCAGAGGTTTATTGATGGGTTGGCCCAGCCGATCCGTGTTCAGATGGCCATAAGTGCCGGTAGTGAGATTTCATTTCAGGAGGTGGCATATGGTGCCCGCCGGATAGAGATGGCACTTGCTCAGGGAGGTGATCATGGGTCTGATAAGAGGCCTCGTCATTCTGGTAGATTCAGTGGTACCTCGTCTAGAGGTAGGGATTCTTAAAGTAGAGGCCATCCTTCGAGGCCCTTTCAGTCAACTCTCCAGGCTTCTCATGGTACACCAGGTGGTCGTGGTTCTCAGCCGCAGTATTCTGACCAGCAGCTCTTCAGTTCACCATCACCACCTATTAGTGCACCACCACATCATTATTCTCAGCAGCCGAGGGCTTATTATACTTGTGGCGAGGTGAGTCACATTGCTAGATATTGCCCTCGAGCTTCCAGCAGCTCGCAGCAGCAGGGTCCTCGCCCGATGATCCAGGCACCAATTGCCCCACAGCCTGCCCAGCCTGCCCAACCAGCTAGAGGTGGGGGTAGAGGACATAGAGGTGGAGGTAGAGGTCTTAGAGGTAGAGCTCAGACCGCTAGAGGTAGGGGTCAGCCAGCAGCAGATCGTCCCAGGGATATGATTCAGGGAGGTGGGGCCCAGCCCCGTTGTTATGCCTTGCCAGCCAGGCCAGAGGCTGAGTCATCAGATGTTGTGATTACAGGTACTATTCTAGTCTATGATAGGGATGCTTCTGTGTTATTTGATCCCGGATCTACGTATTCATATGTGTCGTCCTATTTTGCATTCTATTTGGTTATGCCTAGTGAGGCCTTGAGTATTCATGTATATGTGTCTATGCCTGTGAGCACGTGATTTTTGTTTACGCGACAATCACTCCAAAAGAAATCAAAAAAAATAGTTTTGTTGTACAATTTTTGGATTTTACGTAGCACTTTCGGCAGTTATTTGTAGTTTTATTTATGATTGTTTAGTTTTGTCGAACGAAATACAAAAATATATGTCGCATGTGAGTTTAGGATGTCATTTTACTATTAGGAGTTAATCAAACTACAATTTGGTTTTAAAAAGGAAAAATCATAAAAATATACATCTTTCATTCTATTTGTTGTCATTAAATGATTTTATTTTTATTAAATGTTTAATGTGAGTGATAATTGTTGTTTGAGTATTAATTAATATTTGTATGATTTTATTTTGATTTTACAATTTAGTTAGGAATTTTATTTAAATCAAAAGAAGGAAAAAGAAATGAGTTAAATTGGAATTGGGCCATTAAATTGGACCCAGAATCAGGCCCAAAAACACTGTTGTGCCCGGTCCAGATCAGTTGGCCTCAGGGGTATCCCAACGACGTCGTTTTGGTCATGCCTGATCTGGGCCGGTGATCTCAGAATGATCAACGGCCAAGATCACATCTCCATACCCACATTTAAACCCGACCCGTTCAACCCCGGACCAACCCAACCCCTTGCATTTGAAACGACACCGTTCCTCACCAGCTGAAAGATCCTGGCCCTTCATCTCGCTTCATCCAACGGCCAGGATCTGATCACTCACTAACTATATAAACCCAAAACCTTACCCCACGCCCCCATCCAAACACCCCCCCCCCTTCATCGTCCCAAACACAGACCTTCCAAACCCTAGCCGCCCCTGTGCACCTTCACCGTAAACCCGGCGGCAACAACGCCGGTGACCACCATCTTAACACCCTAGGACCTCCTCGACCCCCTGAACACAGATCTGCTAACCTTAGGTCTCGAATCTTCCCCCACCATCTCGAATCTTCATTTGAAGATTCGAGCCGGACCTCGACCTACACCAAACCCTCCCAAATTCATACCAGGTATCCCCTTGACCTTCCTCGTGACCAAACCAAGCTTGGTTTGGTCCGAATCTACCCACAAATCCCAAAACCCCAAATCTGAAGATTCGAACCCTAGAACACAAGAATTTGTGGAGTCTGTTTAGATTTAAACGGAAGTTTGGGGTCTAGTAGACCCTAATCGAACCGTTCTCGGTCGAGAACACCTCGGTTAGGATTTGTCCGACCTAAAATGGGCAAATCAAGCTCGAGCCTGGGTCATCTGTGTTTAAGCTTTTCTAGTTTGTTCACTGTTCCCTTTTGTTATCTATTTAGTTTAGATTAGTTTATCGGCATGTTTATTTAGTTTGTTTGTTTATTTTGGGATTTCTGTTGTCAGTTGTTCTCCATCTCCATAAGACCTTTTATTTGGTCGATTGTTTATTCTATTATATTGAATCCATATAGTAGTATACATATTTCAATGTGATTAACATCGTCGAATCAATAATGCCTGGGTTTCCCCTGTATCGTGCAAAATTGTCAAGAACAGTTTATGCCTTATTTTGTGTTGTTTGTTTGGTCGACTGCTTGTCCTGTGTTATGATTAGTATAGTCGAGTCGATATATGTCGTCAATGAGTTTCAGTTTGGAATGATATTTATTTGACTCATATGTTTGATTTGTCGATTAAGGTCTGAGAATTGAATGCACTATGTCTAGCCTGTGTATTTGAATCAGAAATTGTTTAAGGATTGCTTATAGCTGCAGTTTTAACATAGGTTTCAAAGTTCAAATTGACATAGAATCTGTCCCTACGTGGACATCATGTGCATTGTCAGTTATGAATGAGTTAGGGTGTATTGGACAGCATGTGCTGTCAGGGCATATTCAGGCTGCCCATACCCTGATTTTAGTTTAGAAACAATAAACCATTTTAAAGAAGGGGTGTCAGGGGGAATCTGATGGGGAGGGGCTTTCTTTATGGCTGTGAGTGGAAAACAGGAAGAGGGATGGGGAGTTTGAATTGTTTAATAGGCTGGTGGATGGTATGATGCTAGGCTATAAATAGAGGAGTTTCCCATTAGTTAAGGGGGATACAGGGACAGATACAGAGAGAAGCTAAAAAAAACTGGAAAAGAGAATAGAGAGTTGAAGGGAGTTCTAAAAACCAGAAATATATTTTCTGAAAAATCAAAAAGGGAGAAGGAAAACCTAGGCTGTTTTATTGAAGTTGAAATTCTGTTTTGCCTCACCCTCTTTCTCCGTTTGAAAAACCAGAAATTGTGTGCCATTATTGTGTCGGATTCACCTATTACTGCCTGTTGATCAACATTGATATTTCGGAGTCCCAACTGAGTCTGCTTGAGTGTGATTGTTTGGGTACTGGGTATTTGTTTCATTGGATTATTTCTGTGTGGTCCATATGGGGTTTGATTCTGCCCTACTGTTGCTGCTGTCAAATTTTTGCTGCTGCCTTTTCTCTTTGTTGTTGTTGCTGACTTCTCTACCTTCTGCTTCTTCTTTTGCATTTCAGCACCCAGGTACACACTTCTGAAACTATGGGTTGATGTAAGCTTGAATTGGAAGTTGAATTGAAATAAACAAAGAAATGAAATGTTCACATGCTTTCCCAATGTATGTGCTCAAGATGTAGTAATAGGATGAATGATAAAGTAGTTCGTGGTTGTTTAGGTTCATACCAATTGTATTTACTTTGCATGAATTGGAACATACTCGAACTCTATTTTGGGGCTGTTAAATAGTACAGTGCTAGATCAATTAGACATATGTCCATGTGTTTTAGCAATTTAGTTTGGTTGGTGATGATAACATAACATAGAATATTAGCAGGCATTTGTTTGTATCCCGTTGGATCTTTGATATGTTTTACCATGGCCCGATCCAGTTTGATTTCAACACATATTTCAAGCAAATTTCATATTACGTTAGTTAATGCCAAGGGATTAACCATTAATGTCAACTCTTTTGTTTGAATTCCCTGTTTCAATATAGGTTTAATAGTGTAGTTTAATAATTAATGTTAGCATCGGCTCACTATATAAATAAAGCGGCTATTAATTTTATAGAATCGGCAGGTTTTACATATTTGGGAGTACGAATCAATGGTGCGGGGTTAAGAGCTTTAATCTAATAGGCGTGAATCTAGCAAGATGTTTAAAATTTAGATCTAATAAACTTTCGAATAAGCACTAAGACTCAAGGTTGATGTTTATTTTGAATAGTCGAAAACAATTATTGGTCAATCCACATAATTATGTGAAGCTAACCTAGTTATAGAATAATTAATCTTCTTTGAATATATTATTTTGTCGATTTTTGTATTTATTTATATTTCAAATTTTAAGTAACATTCCCTTCTGTTGACATTTGTTTTAATCTAGTATGCAATATGTTATGCTCGTAGCACGTAACTAAATAAGATTTTCCTTTCTCTTATTTTTAGAAACGAAATTAATGGAAACGTAGCCACTTTAGGATATCCTTCTAAAATAACGGGACGAGCCTCGCCAAATAAAAAGTGCAAATTGCGGGGCCCCCAATAATTGGTCATAGTAAATACTTAGAAGTTAGGATGGACTGTTTAGTGAATGTCGCTGCCTTCCCCAAAGATAATAACGCGTTAGACTCTTTAGGCGCGACTTAAATAAATTACATTCTTAAATTCGAGTGCGCATTTATGTGACCCAAATTCAAATCTCAACGGAATCGAAATGTGTTAACAACTACTGGTGCATTGATTGTGACGTGGTTCGAGATGCATTTTCATGACGTTGCAATTCTATAAAAACAAATGATAATAATAAAAGCAGTTTAAACTTAATAAAAGCACATAAGTCACAACATGTATTTAAATCAGATATTTAGCCATTATAACAATTTAAGCGACCGTGCTAGAACTACGGGATTTGAGGGTGCCTAACACCTTCCCTCGGGTCAACAGAATTCCTTACTTAGAATTTCTGGTTCGCAGACTTCATTTGGAAAGTCGAAAATTTCCTCAATTTGGGATTCAAGATAAACCGGTGACTTGGGACACCAAAAGCCAAACCTTTCCCAAGTGGCGACTCTGAATTAAATAAATAATCCCATTTCGAATATTGTCACTTAAATTGGAAAAACTCCCTCGCGCATTTATCCTTCGGGGTAGGCGCGCAAAAAGGAGGTGTGACAATGCCAGTGGGGGATTCTATAGTGGTAGACCAGGTTCATCGTTCATGTGGTATGGTATTCAGGGGTCTTGAGACCCGTGTTGACTTGTTGCTCTTGGATATGGTGCATTTCGACGTCATATTAGGGATGGATTGGTTGTCCCCATATCATGCGATCTTGGATTGTCATGCCAAGACCATGACCTTAGCCTTACCGGATTTGCCCCGTTTAGAATGGAGAGGGACTCTTGGTCATTCTTCTCGCAGCGTTATTTCTTATGTGAAGGCTCGACGCATGGTCGAGAAGGGGTGTCTAGCATATCTGGCTTATGTTCGCGACTCCAGCACTGAGGTCCCATTTATTGATTTTGTTCCTATTGTTCGGGAGTTTCCCAAGGTCTTCCCTTTACACCTGACGGGCAGGCCGCCCGACAGGGATATTGATTTTTGTATTTATCTGGCTCCGGGCACTCAGCCTATTTCCATTCCGCCGTATCGTATGGCGCCGCTAGAATTGAAAGAGTTAAAGGGTCAGCTTCAGGATTTGCTTGAGAAGTGTTTCATTAGACCAAGTGTTTCGCCTTGGGGAAATCGGTGCTATTTGTGAACAAAAAGGATGGTTCGATGAGGATGTGCATTGATTACCGGCAATTGAACAAGGTGACGATTAATAACAAGTACCCACTGCCAAGGATCGACGATTTATTCGACCAGCTTCAGGGTGCGACGGTGTTTTCAAAGATAGATTTGAGGTCTGGCTACCACCAGCTGAGGATTAGGGCATCTGATGTCCCTAAGACAGCATTTCTCACACGGTATGAGCACTATGAGTTTTTGGTCATGTCATTTGGATTGACTAATGCCCTAGCAGCGTTCATGGAGTTGATGAACCGAGTGTTCAGACCTTATTTGGACTTGTTCGTGATAGTCTTCATTGACGATATTCTTATATACTCCCGCAGTCAGGAGGAGCATGAGCAGCACCTCAGAGTGGTTCTTCAGACCCTGAAGGATAGTCAGTTGTATGTTAATTTCTCGAAGTGCGAGTTTTGGTTGAGTTCGGTCGCATTCCTGGGTCATGTCGTATCAGCAGCAGGTATTCAGGTAGACCCAAAGAAGATAGAGGTAGTCAAGAACTGGCCTCGACCAGCTTCAGCTACGGAGATTCGGAGTTTCCTGGGGTTAGCAGGTTACTATCGTCGGTTCGTGGAAGAGTTTTCATCCATTGCAGCCCCTATGACCAGATTGACCCAGAAAGGTGCCCAGTTCAGATGGTCAAACGAGTGTGAGGCGAGCTTTCAGAGGCTCAAGGCAGCTCTGACCACGGCACCGGCATTGGTTTTTCCCACAGGTTCAGGGCCTTATACAATCTATTGTGATGCATCTCGTATTGCACTCCGTGCAGTGTTGATGCAGGATAGCAAGGTCATTGCCTATGCCTCGAGGCAGTTGAAGGTTCATGAGAAGAACTATCCAGTGCATGATTTGGAGTTGGCAGCCATTGTTCATGCATTGAAGATTTGGAGGCACTACCTGTATGGTGCGGCATGTGAGGTGTTCACGGATCATAACAGTCTTCAAAATTTGTTCAAGCAAAAGGAGATGAATTTGAGGCAGAGGAGGTGGTTGGAATTGTTGAAAGATTATGACATCACTATCTTATATCACCCAGGAAAGGCCAATGTGGTGGTCGATGCCTTGAGTAGGAAGTCATCCAGTATGGGCAGTCTAGCTTATATTCCGGTCGGTGAGAGACCGTTTGCTTTGGACGTTCAGGCTTTGGCCAATCAGTTTGTGAGGTTGGACATTTCTGAACCTAGTCGAGTATAAGCTTGCACGGTCGCTCGTTCTTCGTTATTGGAGCATATCCGTGATCGGCAATTCGATGATCCCCATTTGTGTGTCTTGAGAGACACGGTGCAGCGTGGAGGTTCCAAGAAAGTAACCTTAGATGATGATGGCGTATTGAGATTGCAGATGCGAGTTTGTGTGCCCAATGTTGATGGGATTCGAGAGTTGATCTTAGCGGAGGCCCACAGTTCTCGGTATTCTATTCACTCGGGCGCCGTGAAGATGTATCAGGATCTGAGGCAGCACTATTGGTGGCGTAAGATAAAGAAAGACATCGTTGTGCATGTGGCTCGGTGTTTGAATTTTCAGCAGGTTAAGTACGAGCATCAAAGACCTGGTGGTCTATTTCAGAGGATTGCACTTCCCGAGTGGAAGTGGGAGAGGATTACGATAGATTTTGTTACTGGACTTCCAATGACTCGGAAGAAGTTTGATGCAGTTTGGGTCATTGTTGATAGACTGACCAAGTCAGCGCATTTTGTTCCTGTTGCAGCCACCTATTCGTCTGAAAGGTTAGTCGAGATTTATATCAGGGAGATTATTCGCCTTCATGCGGTGCCGCTATCTATCATCTCGGATCAGGGTACGCAGTTCACCTCGCATTTCTGGAGAGCAGTTCAGCGAGAGTTGGGCACCCAGGTTGAGTTGAGTACAGCATTTCATCCCCAGACGGACGGTCAGTCCGAGAGGACTATTCAGATTCTTGAAAATATGCTTTGAGCCTGTGTTATTGATTTTGGAGGCTCGTGGGATCAGTTTTTGCCTTTAGCAGAGTTCGCCTACAACAACAGCTACCAGTCCAGCATCCAGATGGCTCCGTATAAGGCGTTGTATGGTAGGCGATGTTGGTCTCCAGTTGGATGGTTTGAGCCGGGAGAGGCTCGATTATTGGGTACTGATTTGGTTCAGGAGGCCTTGGACAAGGTCAGGATTATTCAGGATAGACTTTGTACAGCTCAGTTCAGACAAAAGAGTTATGCAGACCGCAAGGTCAGAGATGTTGCTTTCATGGTTGGGGAGCAGGTATTGCTCCGTGTATCGGCTATGAATGGCGTGATGAGATATGGGAAGAAGGGCAAGCTCAGCCCTAGGTTCATCGGTCCATTTGAAATTCTTGATCGTGTGGGAGAGGTGGCTTATAGACTTGCCTTGCCACCTAGCTTGTCAGTTGTGCATCCCGTGTTTCATGTATCTATGCTCCGGAAGTATCGCGGAGATCCATCGCACGTGTTATATTTAAGCACTGTCCAATTGGACAAGGATCTGTCATATGAGGAGGAGCCGGTGGCTATTCTAGACTGGCAGGTTCGACAGTTGAGGTCGAAGAGTTTTCCTTCGGTGCGTGATCAGTGGAGAGGTCAGCCTCCTGAGGCATCGGCCTGGGAGTCCGACTCTGATATGTGGGGCTATTATCCTCATTTATTTCCCGACTCAAGTACTTCTTTCTTTTGTCCGTTCGAGGACGAACGGTTGTTTTAGAGGTGGAGAATATGATGACCCAAAGGGTAGTTCTTCCTTGTTCCGCACTTTCAAGGCCTTGAAAACCTCGCTTTTAGTTGCCTCGATTTGCGTGCGCAGTTCGGGCGCATAGACGGAAAGTTTTTATGTTAGAATATGTGAATTTTGTGAAAACATTTGATGAATTTTGATATTAATATGCATAATATTGACTTCGGTCAATATTTTGGGTAAACGGACCCGGACCTGTGATTCGACGGTCCGGAGGGTCTATAGAAAAATATGGGACTTGGGCGTGTGCCCGGAAGTAAATTCCGAGGTCCCAAGCCCGAGAAATGAATTGTTGTGTGAAATTGTTTTCTGAAATTAATTAAGGAAAATGATGAAGAAAATTGATCAGAAAAATTGTGGTATCAGGCTCATATTTTGGTTCTGACGCCCGGTATGAGTCTTAAATATGTTTTAAGCACTATCTGTAAAGTTTGGCTAAAAACGGACGTCATATGACGTGTTTCGAACTTAAAATGGGAATTTGAGTTTTATGAAAGTTGAAAGAAAATCATGTGTGTTGAGGTTTGATTCTATGTATATGATGTTATTTTGGCGATTTGATCGCACAAATGAGACCGTAAGATGTTTTAAGATCATATGTATGTTTGGTTTGGAGCCCCGACGGCTCGGGTGAGTTTTGAGTGGGGACCGGGAGGTCTTAGACTTTAAAAAAAATGCAGGTTCAGGTGTTGCAGGCCCAGCGCGGTCGCGACTGTTTTCACGCGGTCTGCACTGGCAGCCACGCGGCCGCGGTGCTTTTCTGTGCGATCCGCATGGTGGGGGTTCAGAGGGTCGGTAGCCAGGTCGACCAGCGCGGTCGCGCACCAAATTAGTGCGGTCCGCGCTGGGTGGGTTTAGAGAGCCCACTTCTTCCCTGCCTCGGCGCTGCCGTGGTCCGTGCGGTCTGCGCTGGCAGCCACGCGTCCGTGGTGCATTTCTGTGCGGTCCGCGCCAGCCCCCAGCAAAAATATATATATTCGGGATTTTCAGTCATTTTTCCACTTTTCAAAAACCCAAAACCTAAGAGGCGATTTTCCAAACAACTTTTCTTCTCCAAAACGATTGGTAAGTGATTTCTAACTTAATTTCTTTATTCCTTGACATCTTTTAACATGATTTCAAATTCAAATCAAAGATTTTCATGGGGGAAATTGGGTGTTTTGGATAGAACCTAGGTTTTCTACAAATTGAGAAGTTGGACCTCAATTTGAGGTCCGATTTCAAAACAAATCATATATTTGGATTCGTGGGAGAATGGGTAACCGGGTTTTGGTCCGAACCTTGAGTTTCGACCACGTGGGTCCGGGGGTATTTTTGACCTTTTTGGGAAAAACCTTGAAAAATCTATTTTCATGCATTGGGGATGATTCATTTAGTAATTATTAATGTGATTAAGTAACTTATGACTAGATTCGAGCGGATTGGTGGTGGAATCAAGAGGTAAAGCTATACTAGAAGCGTGAGTTGAGTTTGGAGCATTCGAGGTAAGTGTTTGTTCTAACTTTGGCTTGAGGGAATAGGATTAGGATGTTATTTGCTACTTGCTAATGTGGAGTACGGTGTATAGGCATGGTGACGGTTATCTATGCACCGGAGTCTAGCATGACCGTGAGTCTTAATTGCTTTTAATTCGAATAACGTGACACAATCTCCTTGGTTATTTGATGAGTTTCATATAATGTGAACGGTTGAGGTAAAATGGTGATTGGTGTACTTTTGGAGCGTTAGCTCGAACATGAATGTGTTAGTTGATGAAGAAGGGATTTAAAAAGAGAATGTGTTGTGATTTACTCCCTTGCCGGGATGTGCAGACCGATATATATACTCTCCCTTGTCGGGATATTTTGGGTTGTTAGTTGTACCCTTGCCGGGTTAGAGTGACATGTTGTTGATTTCCCCCAAATGGTACTCTCTTTACAAAATCAGATGCTTCGAATGATATTATGGGATCGTGTGGCACACCGTCCACTTATATATGATATTATGGGATCGTGTGGCACGCCGTCCACTTATAAATGAAAATTGGGATCGTGTGGCACGCCGTCCACTTATATATGATATTATGGGATCGTGTGGCACGCCGTCCACTTATAAAGGAAAATTGGGATCGTATGGCATGTCGTCCACTTATATATGATATTATGGGATCGTGTGGCACGTCGTCCGCTATATATATATATATATATATATATATATATATATATATATATATATATATATATATATATATATATATATATATCATATATATCATGGGAACCCAGAGTTTCTTCTATTTATTTATGATATTTCATTTTTATCTGTTACTCCCCGATAGCATGTCCCTTCCTAGCTTTACTTTGTATTATCTTGTTATTGTTTTCTTGCACTTGTATATATATCTGTACAGGTTAATTATGGTAGGTCATGTCTAGCCTCGTCACTACTTCGCTGGGGTTAGGCCAGTCACTTACCAGCACATGGGGTTGGTTGTGCTGATGCTACACTCTGTGCATTTTTATGTACAGATCAAGGAGCAGCTTACGTGCCACAGCAGTAGGACTTCTAGGAGCTATCTTCAGTCCTGGGACTCTTGAGGTAGCCTAGCTGACGTTTGCAGGTCGAAGTCCCTTTCCATGTTTTTTGTTTGTTCATCTTGTATCAGGCAAACATGATGTATTTCCCTTCAGTCATTGTTTGTAGTATTCCGTAGTAGTCCGTGAGCTAGTGACACCAGACCTTGGGTAGTGATGTGTATTAACTCCCGCACTTTTGGTTTTCAGTTGCTTTAGATTTAAAGTCTTCCGCTTAAATTTTGTATCGTTTATTATATTGGTTGAAAGAAAGCAGGAAAGGTGTTTTAAATATTTGGCTTGCCTAGCTTCAATAGTAGGCGCCATCACGACACCCGATGGTGGGAAATCTGGATCGTGACACTTCAACTTTGGGTATTTAGACTTTCCCTACTCTGCAAAAATAAAAATAACACAATACTTGACACACAAAAAATTAATCAATAGATAAAAGATATGCAGGTTGGGTTGCCTCCTAACAAGCGCCTTATTTAATAGTCGTGGCACGACTCTGCTATTCTGCTCGGGCTGGGCGCTTTCGCTTCTTCTTTCTCCCATGAAATCTAGCCTTTTTGCACGCTCTCGGAAGCTCTCATCTTTCATCTCTGGTTCTTTTCTCAATCCTCTTAACACGTTCAGCTGGAAATACCACCTCCTTTAACTCAGTTGTCCCATATGGATCAGTATTATTCACATATGACTCTGCTTTATCCCCTTCGATTCTACCACAGTAATCATGCACAAGTCCTCATAATGCTTAGGAAGCTTAAGTGCCTTGTACACATTCAAAGTGACCTCCTCATCGTCAACTCTCATTTTTAACTTCCCTGCTCTCACATCAATAATTGCTCCACCAATAGCTAAAAATGGTCGCCCCAAAATAATGGGCACTTCCACATCTGCCTCGTAATCAAGAATAATAAAATCAGCAGGAAGAATAAACTTTCCTACTCGAACTAACACATCCTCAATAATTCCTTCGGGCATGACTAGTGACCTATCTGCTAGCTATAAAGTGATTGTAGCAGGTCTAAGCACCCCCAGTCCGAGTTGCTTGAACAAAGAGGATAGCATCAAATTTATACTGGCCCCTAAATCATACAAGACTCTATCAACTTCTTGTTTTCTAAGAGACAAAGGAATTGTGAAACTCCCAAGATCCTTCAACTTAGGAGGAAGTTTACTCTGAACTCTGGCACTGCACTCTTCAGTAAGTGCAACTGTTTCAAACTCTGCATGTCTTTGTTTGTTTGTCACAATATCTCTGAGATACCTTGCATACTTAGGCACTTCCTGTAAATTTCCACCAAAGGCAGATTCACACTCACTTGGCTCAAAATATCTAGGAATTTCTTGTACTTAGCATCATCTTTTTGCTTCTGGAGTCTTTGTGAAAATGGAGGTGGTGGCCTAGTTTCACTTACTGGCTTGAGTCCTTTATCATCTTTATCACTCCCCTCAACTGGCTTGGGAGCTAATTCTCCTTCAGGATGATCTGTATTCTTCTTTTTCTTTGGAACTTCTTCTAGTGCTCTTCCATTTCTCAAGGTAACCACATTGACTTGAGCTTTAGGATTGGGCTCAGTATCACTTGGAA
The DNA here is from genome assembly GCF_000393655.2 of Nicotiana sylvestris. Lineage (NCBI taxonomy): Eukaryota > Viridiplantae > Streptophyta > Magnoliopsida > Solanales > Solanaceae > Nicotiana > Nicotiana sylvestris. The sequence continues at coordinate 6,315,479 of NC_091061.1, read as the reverse complement.
GAGCTCTAGCTGGCTAGTGTTTTGAGCATTGGCAAGCTATCCCATTTGGCGCTCCAAATTTCTGAAATCGGTCCTGAGCTGTTGATTGTCAAGCAACAACTGCTTCAACAAATCATTCCCTTTCTCTTCTACCTGTTGAGGTGGCTTCTAAGGTTGATTCGGCTGATTTCCACCCCATGAGAAGTTGGGATGATTCTTCCAATTTGGGTTATAAGTGTTCCCATATTGTGCATTCTGATTCATTGGACCCCTGCTCTGTTGTCCCACATAGTATATAGATTCTGGATTCGTGGAGCACATGTCACTCATATGGTTGTCACCACATAGTTCGCAACAAAGAGACATCTGTTGTACATGTTTCATCTGTTGTGTCTGTTGCATTGTCATTCTATTCTTCTGGTTTGCCAATTTTGCTATCTCCACTCTCATGGCCGAGAGGTCATCAAGCTCAATCAACCCGGTTGTCTTCTATTTACTTGCCTTGCATGAATCCCCATCTCCTTGCCAGTTATGATCATTAGCAGTGAAGTTATTCAGCAAGAGTTGAATTTCACTATATGGTTTCGCCATACAACTACCCCCACAAGCTGAATCAAGATTCATCTTTGAGGCCTCATCTAGCCCATCAACAAAAGTGTTTCCAAATACCTCATCAGTCTGACAATGGTGTAGGCGATCTCTGAGTAGCTTCTTGTATCTTTCCCAGGCTTGACGAAGTGTCTCTCCATCCCGTTGTTTGAACCCAAGAATTTGATTCCTCAATGACTTTGTCTTATTGGTAGGGAAAAACTTGATTAAGAATTTCCTTGCTAGATCATCCCAAGTGTGGATTGAGTTCGTGGGCTCTTTCTGTAACCATTCCTTAGCTTCCCCCAGCAGTGAAAAGTGAAAAAGTGTCAGTCTGACATAGGCCTTGGAAACGTTCAGATAATTGTAGGTGTCCGTAATTTCCAAGAAATCCTGAATGTGCCTCTACGGATCTTCATGAGATAGACCTACATATTGACTTGTGGACTGAATCAACTGTACCATGTACTGTTTGAGTTCAAAGTGCCCTGTGATCTCAGGCTTCACAATAGCCTGAGTCATTTTAGCAAGATCGGGCCTTGCGGCTTCTATCACCGCTCGCTCTACATTACCTGCCATCTCTATTGGATGTGGTTGAACTATGATATCCAACTCTATTTCTATTCTAGTTCTAACTTCGACCTTCCTCCTCACTCTGTGAAGTGTCCGTTCAATTTCAGGATCAAGAGGAAGGATATTGTTTGCGCTTCTACTCCTCCGCATTTAAGAGAAGAGCATTTGCTAACACAAACAAGGTAAACTGAAAATTAAAACTTGAACAAATAACTAATAAAGGCTTAAGTCAGCAAAGTAGCTAATTTTTAAGTCCCCGGCAACGGCGCCAAAAACTTGTTGCTTCCAAACGCACACGCAAGTATACGTGGTCATACAAGTAATAAAATGATAAGTCGAGTGTCAAACCCACAGAGACTTATATCAACTACTCACTAATACAACAATATTGTTATTCAGTCAAGCTAAGTTCGAGTTCAAGAGTTTAATTATGCTAACTACAATTCTAAGTAATAACTAAATTATCAAGCAGTAGAATGATTGTTATGTATTCAATAGAGACAACTATTCCAGGGTTGTGATCGATTCACCAATCCTATTATGTAATTAACTCTCTCTTTCATATAATTCACTCATGGTTGCTAATTCGATAAATGCTCTCATAACCTTCTCCCGGAGTACTACTCACCTATTCTTAATAGATTAACGCCTATATTCCTATGAAATCAATCTATTAAGAACGCATTAAGATCACGATATTTAATTAAGCACGGTGACTAGGTATATTCCTATCCTAACCACAAATCCTCTCCCCCTAAGGGTTAAGATCATGCTCTCTTCAATTCTTCTCTAATCTAAACATGGCTTTCCCAAGCATAGCATAGATGGTAAATAGAACCTAACTGTTGGCCAGACAATTAAGCAATTAAACATAGAATTGAAGAAACAACCATATATTGGTGAATTATAATCAAGGTTAAGTTAATTTCAAACAACAATATTCATGGCTAAATCACAACCCCAGAACAATGGGTGTTTAGCCACTCATGTTGAAATCAAACAATTGCATAAGTTTTGATTAATTAAAAATACTAGAAAAGATGACGAAATCTGAGATGTTCTTTTGTGTATTTTTACTTCAAAGTGCGTCTCTCCAGGCTAAGATCCCTCCAAAATCCTCAAAATAATGTTTTTATATGTATATATACCAAGTAGGGTTGGGCCCAGATGAAAACACCTTCTCCCGCGCGAAATAGGACTCTGGCTCTATAAATTTTGTACAGCCGCGCCGCACCATGCGCCACGCTAATGGAGTTTATCAGCAGCCTCAACTTTTCACATCAGGCAACATTTTACACTGCTGCGTCGTGCCTTGTGGTGTCCCATGCAGTGCGGCAGTGTAATTTTCTCAGAGTGAACTTATTTTGTCCTCTTTTAACATCCGGACTTGGTACACGACCTCCGAACACGATCCCGGCTTAATGTCTTGGGCTTTTACTCAGATTTTAAAGCTCCAAATCACTTGAATACATTCCATAATGCCTACATAGATCGCAATCACTCTTACAAGGTATAAAACACATATTTAGTGCAAAACACTAGCGATTAGAGCTCAAACTCAATTAAAGTGCAGTAAATTAGAGTGTAATAAGCGACCAAAATACACAAGTATAGCCTATCATCAATTTCCTCCTCTTCTACATTTTTTTGAAGAGTTGTGAGTAGTAAGCACAGAATGTTGTAGTTTGGTTGTTTAAATACTTACTTTGCGTGAGCAATTATTGGATGAGTTTAACTTATAAGCGTGTTTACCTTAAAAATGGATAACAATTGAATTTATACGTGGTTTTAAGGACACGTGATTTTACTTGGCACAAACTGAAAAATACGTAAATTGATATTGAAATTAACTGCAAATAGAAATAAAAGAAAACCAAAGGAATTGTATAGCTTTGGCCTTCGAACTAGGTCGCCCTCGAACCAAGCGAATACTCTAGTGGAAAATATGAACAAAGTAATAGAGTATTGAGAGCTTAAGAGAAAGGTAATATATTGCTTTGTATTGCGTGAATGTGATGCCTTTTACAAATTACCAGACCCTCTTTATATAGTAGGGGAGTCCTACCTTTGATACAATTCTAAATACAGTAAGAAATCCCATGATTAGCTAATTAATCGGCCTCTTCTTGATACGTGTCGAGATTTCCGCCGTGATCCTCGCCCGATTGCGGATATTTTGGCTTTCCGTTATTTGGCTCGGTAAACTTCCCTCGATCTTGCTCGATCTCTATCCCGACTTGTTTCAATCTTGGCCGACCTCGATCTCGATCGGTCTCTGGGTCACGAGCTCAGCAATCTATCTTTACACTCCGGTCTGATATAACATGGGATCGAACCTTGGCCTGCCTTGTTCCAGGACAAGCCCGATTTTGGTCGTATTCAAAGCGACAGTATATATAAGTAAAAAATTTATACTATTGAGTCATATACCAAGAACATTTACAGATAAGCTCCCTAATTAAAATGTGAGATTTATAATCTTGAAAATAATACAAGACTCGAGTTTGACAAATTTCTCTCCTCTTGCCAAAATCAAGAAATTACCATGGCATTCTAATATACAAAACAATATTGATAAGGGGGAAAAAAGAAATAGCTTGATTTATAATTGATAATTGAAAAATAGTTAGAGTTTCAAAAGTAATCAGAATTTAGGTGTTTTTCATATAAAGATAAAATCTAAACAAAACATCCTTAAAACTCTGAAAACATTCTAGAATAATATGATGGAGTTCGAATTTTTTATATATGAGATTCCACAATAATGTCTTTCATAATGTGATGGAGTTCCAGCATAATATACTGTAAGTTTATACGCTGAAGCTCCATAATCCAGCATATTATCCTGGAACTTTTCGTGTTTCAGCAAGGATATTTTTGTCCATATTTATTTTCGCATAAAATAATGGCTATTTTTAGTGATTTAATGTCACACCTCCTTTTTGCGCGCCCGCCCCGGAGGGTAAAATGCGCGAGGGAGTTTTTCCAATTTAAGTGACAATATTCGAAGTGAGATTATTTATTTAATTCAGAGTCGCCACTTGGGAAAGGTTTGGCTTCTGGTGTCCCAAGTCACCGGTTTATCTTGAATCCCAAATCGAGGAAAATATACGACTTTCCAAATGAAGTCTGCGAACCAGAAATTCCAAGTAAGGAATTCTGTTGACCCGGGGGAAGGTGTTAGGCACCCTCGAATCCCGTGGTTCTAGAACGGTCACTTAAATTGTTATAATGGCTAAATATCTGATTTAATACATGTTATAACTTATGTGCTTTTATTAAGTTTAAACTGCTTTTATTATTATTATTTTTATAGAATTGCAACGTCGTGAAAATGCATCTCGAACCACGTCACAATCAATGCGCCCGTGGTTCTTAACACATTCCAACTCCGTTGAGATTTGAATTTGGGTCACATAAATGCGCACCCGAATTTAAGAATGTAATTTAATTAAGTCGCGCCTAAAGAGTCTAATGTGTTATTATCTTTGGGGAAGGAAGTGAAATTCACTAAACAATCCATCCTGAATTCTATGTATTTTATTACGACCAATTATTGAGGGCCCCGCAATTTGCATTTTTTTATTTGGCGAGGCCCGTCTCATTTTTTGAAAGGATAAACCTACAGCGACTACATTTTCTATTATGTTTGTCTCTAAAATGAAGGAAAGTACACGCTAATTAAATTAACATGCTTGGCCAGCTCAGGGCTCTTATTAATTATCAGATTAATTATTTATGAGGCGGGGAGTTGTTTCATGCCTTATTCCATGAGCGAACATGCTTTTAATTTAATAAAGAAAATTGCATACAAGATTAATAAAATGCTAAACTCACGCTAAACATTCTTCAAGTTGAATTTAAACTAACTTATTTAAACTAGATTAATGGAATTAACTACTAGAGGATACTACTAATGGGATTCGAACACTGCCTAATGGAATCCGATTTTGACAGAGTTAGCTCAAATGACTTAAAACTATATTGCATTTTTGCCAGATTAGAAACAACATGCCTTACGTATTTAAAATAGGAATAGAGATGAGATTTAGCTATCGATATACTAAACACCTGTGCATTCCATGTCATACAGACAGCTAAATAACTAAGATCACAGTATTAAACAAACTAAGTTTCAATTAAGTACAAGCTACCTAATGTATTTTCTATTGAGCTACAAACTAAAGAATTACACAAATCTAACAAAATTTTATAAAGCTGTAAGTACAGCAGCAAATGATTAAACTCCTTCGCATCTTTCATTTCATGCTTTTACTGTTACATCAGTGTGAGATTCAAATGTGTACCTGGAAAGTGCTTACAATTGAAGAAGAAGAAGGGTCAGTAGAGCAGTAGTGGCATACACATAGCAACAGTATGTTCGACAACAACAGAACCAGTAAAACCAGCAGTGGCAGCAGCAGAAATCTCAAAGACAGATTAAACTAAAGAAAAAGGGCAGTAGCTTGAAGAACAATGCCCGAAAAACCAACAGTCAAGACAAGCTGCTAAATGAAAGCCCAGCAATACCAAAAGATCACAGGCAGAGGCAATAAAATAGTGATTTCTGATTTTTGAATGTTTGAGCAGAAAAAACAAACTCAAACTCTTTGTTGGGGAACCTAGCTTTAAGACCCTAAAGTCCTCGAAAATTCTCTCTTTTCTGATTTTTAACTCTTGGTCCAAACCCCCCCCCCCCCTTTCTGGTTTTAAAACTCCTGATCTCTCGAAAATGTTGTATCAAAACTCTCTACTGTTTTTTTCTACAGTTCCTCTTCATGTTCTGCCCAAAACTCCCCTCTATTTTTTCTCATTCTCTACGTTGCTGAAATTAAAGGGAGATAGATTTTAGAGAGGTTTTTTATGGCTGAAACTTTTGAGTTTTTCAGGGGTGTCCTCCTCTCTTTTTCTTTCTGATCCCTCTGTCTTTTATATCCCAGCTCAACCCATTCCAATAGCTTGTTCAAAACCCATTCAAACTGAACTCCCCCCATGTTCTCTTTTCTATTTCTCCACTCACAAGTTAAAAGAAAGGTACCCCCATGAGATTCCCCTGACAGCCCTTTTTTCCTTATTATAAAGGTTTATCTTTTATTAGTTTAAGCAAGTATGGGCAGCAGGAGTATGTCCTAACAGCACATGTTGTCCATTCTACTATAATGCACATGTTGCCCAAGGTCTAACATGGGTAAACATGCCATCAATTCAAACTAAACTCTGAAATCTATACTAAAACTAACAGCTATAACCAATCCTTAAGTGATTTTGATTCAACTAAACAGGCTAACACATAGTGTAATCAATTCTCAACTGATTCAAGTAAGAATTAAATAGCGTGAGTCAGATTACTACCATTCCAAACTGAAACTAATTGACGACATGTATCGAATAGACTGTGTGAATTACAACGCACACAAATCAATAGCAGATAACCAAACTTGAAAAGGCACAGAATATGATTTTATGTTGATAGCCACAGGGATTTATGGAAAACTTAACTGATCGGCGGGACTTATTCGACTCAATTACACAAACTGTAATTATACGTAATAAACACATAGAAACAAATTCGATCAAATAAAGATCTAGGTGAGATGGACAGAATAGTCGACACAATTGAAAATAGATCAAATTGACATTTAAACATACGAACAAACATTAACAAAACAAACAACATGGAACTAACAAAGAAAAGAAAAAGAAATACCTTAAAGAATTGAAAATCAGACTACCCTGTCTCGGATTTTGAATCGAACCTCTTTTGGGGTTGAATGGACTTTAATCGAAGTGTTCTCAACTGAGAACACTTCGATTAAGGTCTATTAGACCCCAACCCTCTCGTTTAAATGGGCAAAAACCTCAGATTCTGGATTTCTTGTTCTTAGGGCTAATTGGGACTCAGGGTTTTCTGGTTAGATTCGGACCAAACAAAGCTTGGTTTGGTAACGAGGGAGGTCAGGGGGGTGCCTGGTATGGATTTGGGGGGGGGTTTGGCATAGGTTGGGGTCCAGCTCGAATCTTCAAACGAAGATTCGAGACGGTGGGGGAAGATTCGAGGCCCATGGTTTATAGATCCGTGTTCAGGGGGTCGAGGTGTACTAGGGGTGTTAGTCTGGTGGTCACCGGCATCATTGCCGCCGGGTTTAAGGTGAGGGAAAGGAGGGGCGGCGCTAGGGTTCTAAGGGGTTTGGGTTCAGTGAGAGAGACGAAGAGAGGGGGTAGCTTAGGGGGTGTGGGGTGCGTTGGAGAGTATATATATGTGATGGGTGAATGAATCCAAGCCGTTATATCTAATGAGATCAACGGTTTGGATCACTTTACTTATATAATACGGGGTCGTTTTGGTCTCGTGGGGACTGGGTCGAGGATGGTGCTGGGTCGGGTTGGCTGAGATAGGTTAGGGTTGTGATACGAGAGCCGTTGGATTGATCCAGATCGAGCGACTGTGATCTTTGATGGCGAAACGACGCAGTTTCAATATTACACTACGTCGTTTCGCATGTCTTCGAGACCGGCTAGACTGGACCGGGTGGGGGTGGGATTTGGGCCTGGTTTGGGTCTAATTTGAATGGCCCAAATCTGTTTTATTCCAATTTTAACTCTTTTCTTTTCTTTTTCTCTTTTTAATTAAAATCTGAATTTACAAAAATCCTAAAATTAAAATTATATCACAAGACATTAATTGATTCTTTTTTTTAGTAATAATTAACACACACTATCATATATTAATTAAACAAAAGTCAAACTTTAATGACAAAAATGACAAAAATTAACAAAGATAATATTTTTGTGATTTTTTACTCATTCAAAACCAAATACGATTTGATTAATTCTTAATAGTAGAACAATATCCTAAACTTACACGCGACATATATATTTTGTATTTTTATTTGATAAAACTAAACAATCACAAACAAAACTACAAATAACTAACAAAAAATGCCACGTAAATTCCAAAATTGTACAACAAGACCATTTGTTTTATTTTTCGATTTCTTTTGGAGTAATTGTCGTGTAAACAAAAATCACGTGCTCACAGCTGCCCCTCTTTGCCCGAAAACATGCGAGGTTTTCGTGCAAAGATAAAGTGAGCGGATATGAGCGATTTTTGCCCGTTGGAATACTCCGTGCGAAGCACATTTTTGAAAGATTTGACCGAATCTTTGCTTCAAAGATTTCCTACATATCCTGGGCTAAACAGGAATCAGGTCAATGTAGTTCGGGAATTTTTGGTAGCTGGGACTACCGTGGGATTGCAATGCTTGCTTTTACTACTGTTGCTGTTGCCGCTACTGCTTTACCGACCTCCTTATTACAACCAAAGAAAAATGGAAACTGAACTAGCTACTTATGCATGCCAATCACTAGTTACAAGATTCCTATCTATAATTCTTTTGCAACTTGATCTTGGGTCTTAGCTGATTTTGCTTGTAGACTTCGATCCGAATCTTGATGCTCGCAAGTTGTAGGCACTTGTTTATTTCTGCAGTATTGAGTGAAACGGGATTGGCGGAGCTCGGGAATTTCATCAAATTTTGAGCAACCTGCCCTTTGTTTGTTCCAATATTTGGGAACATCTTCTTTTTGTTCTTTTCTTCTTTTCTTTATTCTGGATTGAAACTCATCCCGTAGGTCGTCTCGATCCGTGCGCCTCGAGGTCAGACCTGCTGAGACAACAAAATAAACGAACGAAATTTTCTGCCCCAGTTTCACTAGGAAAATTTCGTGAATTAATTGCTATAAAAATTTACATAATTGATGAGGGGATTGGAAACCTCAAGGTCTAAAAGGCACAACTCAGGGATTGGAGCCCTAATGTCGCAAAAGGTAAAAACGCGCAACTTAGGGATTGGAGCCCTAATTTTGGTTAAAAAAGAAAAAAAAACGTTCGACTTAGGGATTGGAGCTCTAATGTCGGCTAAAGGAAAATCGCTCAACTCAGGGATTGGGGCCCTAATGCTGGCTAAAGGACAATGCTCAACTCAAGGATTGGAGCCCTAATGTCGGCTAAAGGAAAATTCGCTCAACTCAGGGATTGGAGCCCTAATGTTGGCTAAAAGAAAAATCGCTCAACTCAGGGATTAGAGCCCTAATGTCGGCTAAAGGGAAACTGCCCAACTCAGGGATTGGAGCCCTAATGTCGGCTAAAAGTAAAAACGCTCAACTCAGGGATTGGAGCCCTAATGTCGGCTAAAGAAAATTGCTCAACTCAGGGATTGGAGCCCTAATGTCGGCTAAAGGAAAATTCGCTTAACTCAGGGATTGGAGCCCTAATGCTGGCTAAAGGAAAATCGCTCAACTCAGGGATTGGAGACCTAATGCTGGCTAAAAGAAAATCGCTCAACTCAGAGATTGGAGCCCTAATGTCGAATAACAGGAAATTGTTCAACTCAGGGATTGGAGCCCTAATGTCGGCTAAAGGAAAATCGCTCAACTCAGGGATTGGAGCCCTAATGTCGGCTAAAGGAAACTGCTCAACTCAGGGATTGGAGCCCTAATGTCGGCTAAAAGCAAATCGCTCAACTCAGGGGTTAGAGCCCTAATGTTGGCTAAAGGAAAAACGCTCAACTCAGGGATTGGAGCCCTAATGTAGGCTAAAAGGAAAATTGCTCAACTCGGGGATTGGAGCCCTAATGTCAGCTAAAGGAAACTGCCCAACTCAGGGATTGGAGCCCTAATGTCGGCTAAAAGGAAAAACACTCAACTCAGGGATTGGAGCCCTAATGTCGGCTAAAGAAAACTGCTCAACTCAGGGATTGGAGCCCTAATGTTGGCTAAAAGAAAAACGCTCAACTCAGGGATTGGAGCCCTAATGTCGGCTAAAAACAAATTACTCAACTCAGGGATTGGAGCCCTAATGCTGGCTAAAGAAAATCGCTCAACTCAGGGATTGGAGCCCTAATGTCGGCTAAAGGGAAAAACGCTCAACTCAGGGATTGGAGCCCTAATGTCGGCTAAAGAAAACTGCTCAACTCAGGGATTGGAGCCCTAATGTCTGCTAAAAGCAAATCTCTCAACTCACAGATTGGAGCCCTAATATTGGCTAAAGGAAAAACGCTCAACTCAGGGATTGGATCCCTAATGTTGGCTAAAAACAAATTGCTCAACTCAGGGATTGGAGCCCTAATGTTGGCTAAAGGAAAATAGCTCAACTCAGGGATTGGAGTCCTAATGTCGGCTAAAGGGAAAAACGCTCAACTCAGGGATTGGAGCCCTAACGCTGGCTAAAGGAAAAACGCTCAACTCAGGGATTGGAGCCCTAATGTCGGCTAAAGGAAAAAACGCTCAACTCAGGGATTGGAGCCATAATGCTGGCTAAATAGAAATTGCTCAACTCAGGGATTGGAGACCTAATGTTGGCTAAAGGAAAATCGTTCAACTTAGGGATTGGAGCCCTAATGTCGGCTAAAGGGAAAAACGCTCAACTCAGGGATTGGAGCCCTAATGCTGGCTAAATGGAAATTGCTCAACTCAGGGATTGGAGCCCTAATGCTGGCTAAAAGAAAATTTTGGGGATTCTAACTAACCCTCTTTTTTTGAATTTTCTTCTTACTTCCTTTTTCGTTTTTTTTTTAATTATTATTTTTTCATTTTTTTGTTTAGTAAAATGCAGGAGAGAATTTGGGGAAACTTCCCTTTTGGGTTGATTCCTTATTGCAAAGCTGTTTCTTGCATTCACATATTTCTTTTCCTTTTGGGCGGCGCCTGCTTCTTGCACGGTTGCTTTGGATCGCACCTGTTTCAATTTTCCAAACAAAGAACAATTGTCAGTTTGAAAACGGTGGTTGGTTCGGTAGCCTTGATTTTTCCAATTGCTCGGTCCCAGCCTCATTCCTGTTGAGAAACTCTGCCATTGATTGGATTCACAGGCGAACCCTTTTTAAACTGATCAGACTCGTATTTCCAGATTTCGCGATGATTCGCCCGTGTAAGGCTTTGGTTCTTTCATCCCATTCTGCTTGGGGATTTTTACCGAGGTAGACTCAGTGAGGATTTTTATTGGGGCAGACTCGTTGGTGATTTGCTGGGGCAGACTCTTTGGGGATTTTTACAAGGGGAGACTCTGTGGGGATTTACCGGATTTTTTTTTGTGTGGCTTTACTTCGAAAGCAATCAACATCATGATCAGTCAGGATTGGACTGACGTACCAACTGAAGTGGGGTATTTTCTTCACTTCTTACTAAACGGAGCTCCGTGAAACCGGTCCTGCCACCTTTTCTTTCCATAACATTTTGGAATTTAGGGTTAAAACGAAAGGGATTCAAAGAAAGGTAAAACAAAGAGCGGAGAAAACGAATTTAAAAAGAGAAGTGTCCCTTTTTGGGACAAGAAAGACTTATCTGAGGCACGTGCTGACTTTAAATTGACATGACATGTTTTTTGGACTGGATTCCCGACCTTCATGAACTTGCATTTCCTCATGAACCAAAAACGGATCTATGTTTCCAAAACTAGGGAACCTTGCCAGAACCTTCTGAGGTGGAATCATCTTTTCGGCTGGCAGCGCCCTTTGCGGGTTTTCGCTAGTCGACCTCTCTCATTTCTCTTCTTATTGTTGCCTGATAGCACTCTTTGCGAGTTTTTTACTAAACAAACTCTCTCATTTTCGATTTCTCTACTCCCGTCGCCTCATGGTGCCCGAAGGTTTCACCGACAAGACTCTCTCATTTTATTTCTCTCAATTTTGAATGTATCGACTTCCAACCATGATATCTCTTGGTTTCTCACGCCTTTGGCAATTGATCCGAAGGACTTGTACTTGGTTTTTTTGGTAAAAAGAAATGTGGATGAAATTACAACTTCTGAACCATTTGGTGGGCCCTAGTTTCAACTTCAGGGTAAATTGGATTTTATTTTTGGTGTGACTGAACCCCAGGGAGAGGCTGCCTACGTATCCTTTCGGAATCAAGTCAGACGTAGTTCAGGCTCAACCAATGTTGGTTTTTTTTTTAATTAGGTATCCAAAGAAATGTAACCGGGTCAAAAGGCTTGTAAAGAGATAGTGTTTGGGTCGTGGAAATAAAACCTTCATCATCTCAAATGTGCCAAGACATCACCGAAGTAAACTCAGACATAGTACCTTTTGACTGCATCCGCATTCACTGCTGTCTCAGGATCATTTCCTTCAATATCACCCAGATACAACGCTCTTCTTGGCAGTATCTTCCTGATGATGTACGGGCCTTTTCAATTAGGATCAAATTTTCCTTTCGCTTCCTGGTGATGTGGCAGAATGTGCCTTAATACCAGTTGAACTACTTCAAAATTCCTGGGTTGTACTTTCTTGTTGTAATCACGGGCCATTCTTTGTTGGTACAACTGCCCATGACAAACTGCGGCCATTCATTTCTCGTCAATCAAAGTCAACTGCTCCAATCGAGTCTTAACCCACTCGCTATCTTCAATTTTTGCTTCAACAATGGTTCGGAGCGAAGGAATTTATACCTCTGCTGGTATCACAGCTTCGGTACCATAAACCAACAAGTAAGGGGTTTCCCCTACTGATGTGCGTACTGTAGTGTGATATCCCAGCAAAGCAAAGGGTAATTGTTCATGCCATTGTCGGGAACTCTGGATCGTCTTCCTCAAAATCTTCTTGATGTTCTAGTTTGCTTCTTCAACAGCGCCATTGGCTTGGGCCGATAAGGAGTGGAGTTCCTATGCGTTATTTTGAACTTCTCGCATATATCCCCCATCAAGTGACTATTCAGGTTTGCCGCGTTATCTGTGATGATATTTGCAGGAATACCGAAACGACAGATAAGATTTGAATGTACAAAATCCACCACAGCCTAGTGACCGATTTGAGAATGACAACTTCTACCCATTTTGTGAAGTAGTCGATAGCGACCAATATGAATCTGTGCCCATTTGAAGCTTTTAGCTCAATTGGACCAATGGCGTCCATACCCCAAGCGACAAAAGGCCAAGGCGCCGACATATGATGTAGTTCTGTGGGAGGTCCATGAATCAAATCACCGTGCACCTGACACTGATGACACTTCCGAATGAAACTAAAACAATCCTTTTCCATGGTCATCCAGTAATAACCCGCTCGAAGGATTTTCTTTGCTAAAACATACCCATTCATGTGGGGCCCGCATACTCCCGCATGTACCTCATGCATGATTCTTCCTGCCTCCTCGGCATCAACACATCTTAACAAGTTGAGGTCCAGGGTTCTTTTATACAATACCTCGCCGCTCAAAAAAAACCACCCCCATGCCGCCTAATAGTCCTCTTTTGATCTCCAGTAGCATGCTCGGGGTATTCTTGTGTCTTCAAGAACCTCTTGATATCATGGTACCATGGTTGGGTACCTGATCCTGCCTCGATTACATTACAGTAACTGTGTCTTTCCCTGATTTGGATTTCCAAGGGATCGACGTGGGCGTTGCCTGGGTAAGGTAATATTGAAGCTAAGGTGGCAAGTGCATCCGCTAGTTCATTGTGACACCGCGGGATATACCTGAACTCTATTGATTATCGCTTGCCGAGATCCTCCACGTGTTGTCGGTAAGAAATAAGCTTGACATCCCGAGTTTCCCATTCACCTTGGGCTTGCCGGATAATCAGGTCAAAATCCCCCATAATCAATAAATCTTCAACATCCTGATCGACCGTCATATGCATGCCCATGATGCAGGCTTCATATTCAGTTGTATTGTTTGTGCAAAAGAAGCGAAGCCTAGCTGTAGCAGGATAGTGCTGACCAGTGGGTGAGATCAAGATTGCCCCAATTCCTACACCTTTGGCATTTACGGCCCCGTCGAAGAACATCTTCCAAACATGAGTGTTTTCCGAGGCTACTTCTATGGTGTTTATTTCTTCATCTGGAAAATAAGTACTCAATGGTTGGTATTCCTCATCAACCGGGTTCTCGGCCAAATAATCCGCTAACGCCTGGGCTTTCATCGACGTGCGAGTGACATAGACTATGTCAAATTCAGTAAGCAAGATTTGCCAATTGGTCAGTCTGCCAGTAGGCATTGGTTTCTAGAATATGTACTTCAACGGATCCAACCTGGTTATGAGGTAAGTAGTATGAGCTTGGAGATAATGTCTCAATTTTTGAGCGACCCACGTCAAAGCACAACACGTTATTTCCAACAAAGTGTACTTGGACTCATAGCTGGTGAATTTCTTGCTCAAGTAATAGATCGCCTGCTCTTTCTTTCCTGTTATGTCGTGTTGCCCGAGGACACACCCGAAGGAATTTTCCAATACTGTCAGATACAAGAACAGGTGTCTCTCTGACTCTGGTGGGACCAAAACTGGAGGATTTGAAAGGTATTCTTTGATCTTGTCAAAAGCTTCTTGACACTCAGCCATCTATTTGATTGATGCATCCTTCCTCAATAGCTTGAATATGGGCTCACACGTGCTAGTTAGCTGGGCATTGAATCGACTGATATAGTTTAACCTGCCCAATAGACTCATCGCGTCTTTCTTCGTTCTTGGAGGAGGTAAATCTCGGATAGATTTTATCTTAGTTGGATCTAACTCGATACCTCTCCTGCTTACTATGAAACCCAAAAGCTTGCCCGATGGGACTCCGAAAGCGCATTTAGCCGGATTCAGCTTCAGGTCATACTTTCTCAGCCTCTAGAAGAATTTCCTCAAGTCTTGGATATGATCGTCCTGAGTCCTGGACTTGACTATCACGCATCCACATACACCTCTATCACTTGATGCATCATATCATGAAAAATGGCAGTCATGGGTCTCATGTAAGTTGCCCTAGCATTCTTCAAACCGAATGGCATAACCCGATAACAGTAAGTACCCCAAGGTGTAGTAAAGGTGGTTTTCTCAGCGTCTTCTTCATCCATCAACACCTGATGATATCCAGCGTAACAATCTACGAAAGATTGTATCTCATGTTTGGCACAATTATCAACAAGGATGTAGATGTTGGGCAATGGGAAATTGTCTTTGGGACTCGCCTTATTCAAATCTCGATAATCCACACATACCCGGGTCTTCCCATCTTTCTTCAGTACTGGAACTATATTCGCCAACCACGTAGTGTACTGGACTACCCGGATTACTCCTGTTTTCAACTGCTTGGTGATTTCTTCTTTGATCTTATCACTGACATCAGTCTTGAACTTTCTCTGCTTCTGTTGAACTGGAGGACAATCAGGGTAAATTGGCAATTTATGCACCACTAGATCAACACCTAATCCCGGCATGTCATCGTATGACCAAGCAAACACATCTTTAAATTCAAAAAGGAGCTGAATTATCGCATCTCGCGTTTTCTCGTCCGTGTGAATGCTTATTTTGGTCTCTCGGATTTCTTCAGGAGTTCCCAAATTAACCGGTTCAGTGTTATTCAAATTCGGCTTAGATTTATTCTCAAAGTGTTCCAATTCTCGATTTATTTCCCTAAAAGCCTCTTCTTCGTCATATTTCGGTTCTTGGTTCATTATTTCGCAATTAAACAGCTCATTGGGATTTGAGCGTGAAGTCCGCAAGCATGTCATATTATTTAAAGCCGCATTATTATAACTGAAAGGAAAAGATAAAGGAAAAATAGCAGAAATCAGAATAAAGGAAAAATGAAGAAATAATGATTTTATTCCTTGGAATTGGGAAGATAACAAGATTTATAATTCAAGAATTCAAAAACAGGAAACTAAAGAAAAACATCTGAGTTACATCCTAGGATAACTCGTGATGCAGGAAAGGTGGCAGGACAGGTCTACCCGGACTCCTGCCTAGTTGGGAATGGCGTGGCCTCCCAATTCTGAAGCTTAGCATTTGGCCCCATATATAGCATCTCAGCGGTGCTTGTGCCTTCTCCCAATTGAACCATGTGAGTTTCGTAGAGCATTCCTCTCATTTCCCCACATATTTCTTCGATCTCTTCAGCCGTAAAAGCCTCGTCGTCTTCTTCTTCGATGTATTTTGGTCCGACGAAAGTCTCGTATAAATTTGGCAATGGTCGACGCAGCTTCCAACCCTCATTTTTCCTCTTCTTTGCCCACTCTTCATCTTTTGGAGTGGGTTGGAAACCTATTCCAAAGAGTTTCTTAGTGGAAGGTAAGGTGATGGGTTCCGTTATTCCTTGCAGCGTTCGTCCAAGCCCTTTCCCTGGTTTGAATCCATGTCGGATCATTTCTTTAGCCACCATGATTGAGGCGTTGGACAGGAAAGGTTGGGGGCAAGGTCTTCCTTCTTCATACTGCTCTACCAGCACAACTTCGAAAGCCTGATAAACCGTGTGCTCACTCCCTTCCCCTACTTCCAGATATGGGATGGATGGGTCCCGATAAATAGACTGTTCGTCTTCTCCATGGACCACAATTTCCCGATCTTCATATTCAAACTTCACCATTTGGTGAAGAGTGGAAGGTACAGCCCCTGCCGCATGAATCCAAGGTCAGCTAAGGAGAAAGTTGTAAGACGTGTCCATATCAAGTACCTGGAAAGTTATTTCGAACTCCACCGGTCCTATGGTCAATACCAAGTCTATTTCCCCGAGGGTGTCCCTCTTGATGTCGTCGAAAGCCCTTACGCAGACATTATTGGGGCGAATTCTTTCGGTCCCAACTTCCATTCTTTGCAGCGTGGAGAGCGGACAAATGTCAACACCCGAACCTCCATCCAACATTACCCGCTTGACGTAGTAGTCTTCGCATTTGACTGTCAGATGTAAAGTTTTGTTGTGAGCCGCTCCCTCTGGAGGTAAGTCGTTCTTTCTGAAAGAAACTTGATTAACTGCGAAAAACTTTTTCGTCATTCGTTCCAGTTGTTCAACTGAAGTCTCAGCCGGTATATACGCTTCGTTCAGGGTTTTGAGCAAGATCTTCTGATGTTCGGTCGACCTCATCAGCAAAGATAACATAGACACTTGCTCAGGGCACTTGCGCAACTAATCCACCACTTCGTAGTCAGACATTTTCATCTTTTGGAAGAAAACTTCCACTTCTTCAACGCTTACAGGCTTCTTGGGTGGGAAGCATTTCCATGTGGCGTTGTTTAACTCTTGAGTGTCTGAATATCTTCCAATGAAAGTGTTCTTTGGAAGTTCCCCCGTGACTTCTCTACCTTTGTACGTAACCAATGTTCTTTGATAGTTCCATGGTACTATGGATGGGTCTGTCATCGGCTTCTGTGGTACGCGTCTGATAACCACTGGCTCATTCAGCCGAGGTGGTTTAATCGTTCCCCGGACCACATAGGCCCCTTTCGATACGTACATTGGTTTTGCCCTTTTGACTTCGAATCTCTGCGGCTTCTCTGATCGACCTCGTGGAATGTAAAGAACTTCATTCCTCGTAGGCAACATCGTGACTGTTTTTGTCTCGACCTTCTCTTCGAGCTCAACCTTGACAGTACTAGTCTTCTTTTCCCCTTTCTCTAGCTTCGAGGCAGCATTAGGATTTTTCCCTGCATCGATGATGGCGATTATAGCTTTTAGGGTAGGATCAAACTCATTGTCTTCACAAATCATTCCAATCAACGGCCCGTTATTGTGAACGGGCAACGGATTGTTGGTCACATTTGGGACCTCCTCTTCCCTCAGTACTATCTTTCCCTGCTCTATTAAGTTCTCAACCACCCTTCTCAAAGTCCAACAATCATTGGTATCATGCCCTTCTGCTCCCGAATGATAAGCACACCTGACACCGGCTTTGTAAGCAGGTGATGCTGGATTGTGCCTTGTCTGAGGGACTGGTTGCAGGAAACCCATCTGGACTAGCTTTGGGAATAAGGTAGAATACAGTTCACCAATGGGCGTGAAAGTCCGTCTTCTGGGTGGTTCCTGAGGGCGGAAGTTATTTTGAGGTGGTTGTGGATTATAGTGGTTTCGGTAAGGAGGCTGATTTCTGGGAGGTGGAGCTTGGCATCGATTGGCTTATTGCGGTGGCGGGACATAAGGCTGGGTACTCATGACCATATAGGGTTGAGGAGCATAGGTCACATTTTGGTGGGGGTAGTAATGTTATGGGGTTCTTTCTGGAAAACGGGGCCTGGGATTACGATATTCCCTCGCTTCTGATGCTGCCATGGACGTCTCTTCCTTTTTCTTCCCTCTTGCCATTCCTCCGGACCCGCTTTGGATGGCTTGGGAGGTTTCCCTTATGGCTTCCTAACTCAAAATTCTACCCGTTTTCAAACCATTCTCCACCATCTCCCCGATCTTAATCGCTTCCGCGAAAGGCTTTCCCATGGTTGACATCATGTTTTGGAAGTAATTTGATTCTTGAGCCTGGAGGAAAGTAGTGACCATTTCTATTTCGTCCATGGGAGGTTTTACCCTTGATACTTGCTCGCGCCATTTAATAGCATATTATCTAAAGCTCTCCGAGGGTTTCTTTTTCAAGTTTGACCAAGAATTTCAGTCCGGTGCGATGTCATTATTATACTGAAATTGTCTTACAAAATCTCTGGCGAGATCATCCCAAATATGCCATCGAGATATGTCTTGGTCCATATACCACTCTGAGGCTATTCCTACCAAGCTTTCTCCGAAGTAATGCATCAACAATTCTTCTTTGCCGCCGGCTCCACGCAATTGGTTGCAATACTTCTTGAGGTGAGCAATGGGATCGCCATGCCCATCATATTTCTCAAACTTTGGTGTTTTGAAACCCACGGGTAGGTGCACGTAAGGGAACATGCACAGATCAGTATAGGAAACACTCTTCTGCCCGCTTAATCCTTGCATGTTTTTCAAACTCTGCTCGAGGCTCCTCATTCATTTTGCCATCTCATCTTGTTCAAAAGCTTTGGGGTTTTGGTCTTGCCCAGGTGTAAACTCGTATTGATGTTGTTGAGGATGAGTGCTAGTGGTCAACCGAGTTGGTTCCAGTGAGAAGGATGGTGCTTGAAATGTGAATGAGGACGAATCAAAATTCGGCCTGTGTATAGCGGGTTGTGCCACGATTGGGCAAGGTGGTGCCGTGAATATGCCTGTAGCTACATCTGTTGTTGACATCCGGGGATAAGAATCAGAGGGTGATCCAGCAGAGTGGGCTGAAATGGTCGGGTACCCGAATGGGGTAGTTGGGTAATTTATGGGGACGTTGGAAGTCCCACTCGTCCTAGAAAACAACTCGGGGAATCCAGGGATTACACTTGGTGGGTCTTTTCCGTTGTTCCAGTCATCCAACATTTCCAACATGCGGAGCCGCAAGATTCTGTTTTCCTCAGCAGTTGCTAACTCGGGAGTTGGGATGGCCGAGATTGAACTCTCCTCGGAGACAGGAATTGTCGGCAAAGGAATTTCTGAAGACATCTCTATACTTCCCTTTAATCTCGTGAAGTAAGTGTGAATACTTCCTCTTGACTTAGTGACGGGCAACTGAACACTTCCTTTCGACCTCGTGAAGTATGAATGTGAGGCCAGACCTCCACCAAACCAAACCACCTTTTCTAAAACCTGGACTTAGCAGCAAGCAAACAGTTAGTTTGAAACAAATAACAGGCAGGTAATCTCACATTGGGGCGTGATGAACCTATACAGTTAAGTGAATTTCTACATGTTTGCAACGATGACATGCGTCATTCCGGCTTCTCTTTAGGCTTCCCTTTATTTATCATACATTTTTGTGTTTTTTTTATTACTTATTTTTTATTATTATTTTTTATTATTATTATTTTCATTATTTGTAGTTAAAATGTGACCGGATCCGATGAGGATTACCTACGTATCACGATGCCGCATGAATCAGGTCATTACGTAGTTCAAAACAAACGAGTGTAGAAGAAGCACACATTTTTATTACTGAAACAATCTATTACAAACTAACATTTTTTGAAAAAGGGGAAAATAACAAGGCTTGAAATAAATACAAACTCAACAACTTGATACACCCTGATGCGAAAAGATGGACAGAAGATGCTAAGATACAGACTCGACCTATAAATACATTAAGGTTTCAAGAATTGGCACCCGCGGGGCATCGTTCGGCCTCGCCGCGGTCTTAGGTGTGAGGTCCCTTTCAAGTTGTTCCAGCTCATACATGGTCTGCTTGACATAAATCATCATTGCCGAGAGAACGGTAATGCTGGTCATGTTTTCACATCGTAGACACCTTCTGATGATGGCATGGGCAATGGTCTTGATCTTATCCCTTGTTTGCCTCTTTTCTTTGAGTATGTGCTCTATTTGATCATTACGGGCTGTCATAATCCAAGAATCCTGGAGATATTGATTTTGCCACTGCTGAATTTCTACTTCCATTTGGGCTAGGAGCTTGTGGCAATCTCTATTTTCAGCTTCAAAGGTTTGGGTTTGCTCAACCGCTCTGTCCTCAAGAGTGACCACCTTTTTCTTCAAATTGGCAATGGTTTGCTCGTGATCCCTTTTCAACTGCTGCAGGTACCGGTTACGCTTTTCTGTCTTTCTTTCCCAGTGTGCTTCGAGTCCTGCTATGGTATTTTCAAGATTTTCTGACTCACTCCGGCACTCCCCAATTTCCATTCTTAAACCTTTTATTAATCGTTCATCCGACCGGCTCCTTTGTTGGTTATCAGCGTCTATCCTCATCTGTTCGATCTGGGCCCTGAGCATCTCGTTTTACTGGGTCAACCTATTCTTTTCTCCCAGATCAGTAGCAACTTGCACGTTGTGCTCATATTTTAGACCTTCGACTTGTCGCTTCAATTTGCTGATTTTGGCACGATAGCCTCTTTCTTTTGCTAACCAATCCCACTGCTTTTGTGACGACTCGGTAAAATTCAGGATGTGGGGTCTTTTAGCCGGCCTTTCGTGTTCAAGTTCTCTTCTGTACCACGCAAGGTAACCTGGCGCCATTTCACTTTTGGCCCGATCCTTCACACAAGTATCCGCTTTCAAATATTGACATTCATTCCAGATCTGGCGGACTTTTGCTTCAGGAAATTGTCCGTCAAGGCTAATCACGATTGTTTGAGCACTAAGATCTTCCTCGTATGGCACTATCTGGCATCTCCCGAGTTGTCTCAAAACTCGGCAGGGCGCGTAAGGTTGAATGCTCTTAAGTCCCATTAGTAGAAAGTGAGTTCTAGCTGCTGGCATATACATGACCTCATCAACAGGCAACTATCCCAGTGTCCACTGTATTTGGCTGGCAGTGAGAGTCTGAAAGAATGAAGTCCATGCCATAACTCCTTCGGGCAGACTGACCTCCTTGGTTCTCGTGTAAAACTCTTCTATGCAAGTTTTCTTCGAGGAACCATGGCTCAAAAGCTCGGGACGATGGCAGAGATGTTCAGTCATCCATATTTGTAGCAGCAAGTTACACCCTTCGAAGAAATTCCCCCTGGCTTTGCAGGCTGTGAGAGCTCGAAAGATATCAGATACCACCATAGGTGCGAGAGTACTCTCATTCTGCGTGAGCAAAGTACTGACAACCCCGGATATTTTCAGATCAATATTTCCGTCTTTCCTTGGAAATACCAGAAGGCCCAAAAATGTTATCATGAAAGCCACCCGTCTATGCTCATCCCACTTCTGACAGCTACCTTTGTTGCATAGCTTGTTAATCGGATTATTGAATCCTCCTATATGACCATATCTGTCGTATATGAAGCATGGATTACAAAAACCTGCAGCCAAATCTGGGTTATGGACCGTCCTGGGTATCTTTAATGAATCTAGAAATCGATGCACCGTGACAGCTCTTGGGGCAACCAGGTATTTTTGCCTTAATGAAAGTTCAGCATTTTCGATGTACCCAGCTATTTCCTCCAGAGTCGGGGTGAGTTCAAAATCAGAGAAGTGGAAGACATTGTGCGTTGGGTCCCAGTAGGTGACCAAATCTCTTATGATATCTCCCCGAGGCTGGATTTCCAATAAACCTGTGAGACCTTTCAGAAATTTCTTCACCTCATCTTGCCCTTCAATGCCTAGATCATTCCACCATAGCCGCAACTTGACAGGGATTTTGGTCATTATCGAAAAGCGTTCATTTTGCATTGTACTCATCCTGCACATTTATTAAGGTGACTTAAGCAAAAATGATTTGGCTCAAAAATGTTTTGACTATATTTTAGAAAGAAGGATCTGATTTTCGAACGCGGCCTTTCAGCACTTCGGAGATGAAGATTTTAAGGCTGTGAGGGTTAATCGATCAAAACTCTAAAAAATGATCAAAAGTGGCCGTTTATGCAAAGTCAGTCTTCCGTCGTCCCTTTCGGGAACATTTGGCTATTTTTGACAAAAACAATCACTTGATTTATTTATGACTCTCTTTTTTTTTAGTAATGACCCAACATGGGGAACACTGCCTCACAGAGCCTCGGGGACGAGGATCCTAAGGCCATTGGGCAATTTGGCCGGAAAAATAAAAATGACCAACAATGGCCGTTTGTGCAAAGTCAGTCTTCCGGCGTCCCTTTCGGAAACATTCGGCTATTTTTGACAAAACGGCATCACCCGACTCACTTATGACGGAATTAAAATTCTAACATTTTGGCTATTTTTTGAAAAAGGGGAGGTTGGACCCGATGAGGGTTGCTTACGTATCTCGCACCCTGTGAGAATCAAACCGGCGCAGTTCGGGCGGATCAGGAATAGGGGAAACAAACTAAAGGAGCAAAAAAAATATTTTTTTTCTGGATTTTTGTATATTTTTTTTTTTTTTGAAAGGAGACGAAGACTAAGGAAATATTTTTTCTTTGAATTTTAAACTTCTTTTCACTCTTTTTTCTTTGCAATTTCGAAAATCTTTTAGGGAAGTACTTGGACTATTAGTCTGAATTTATGAAAGCGATACTACAAAAGAAAAATACTTTTTGAATTTTGAATTTTCCCTTTTTTTTTATTTTTAATCAAATACACTTTTTTTTGATTTTGAAAGCGATTAAAAGAAATTTTTTTTATATATGGTTTTTTTTGTAATAAATCAAACTAAAGACAAATTTTTTCATTTTTATTTTTTTTTAAGAAAATTCCGGCGAGGTTTTGACACTACATGGACATTGGTTTTATTTTTCTAAAAATAAGTAATTATCTCCCTACGCTGCTATTTTTCTTTAACTTTTTGATTTTTTTTTTCTTTTTTTTTCAGAAATCGGTCAGCATGCAGATCTGAAGCAAATAAATGCGCAAAACAAACGAGATGCAGCAGGATGGTCTTTTCATTTCGGGTTGCTTGTCCTAGACGGACCCAACCCCTGTGTTGTCCCCTATGTCAAATGCAACGTGATGCAAATAAGCGTTCCTACTAGGGATCCGGCATGATGTTTTGTTATACTAGGTTCATAACCTGGGTATTTGTTCTAGACTGTGTACCCGAGCGGACAACTCGAGTCGAGGAGGGGGCTACGTACCGGGGACCCGCGAGATCGTCCGGCTTTGTAACTTGTCCGGCCTCTTTCTTATTTCAGGGTATGACACTAACAGAATAGGGAGTCTTGACCAGCAAGCTCCTCCCCGGAGGTAAGAAGAGAAGGGTTTCGGCACAGTTTATATACATTTCAGATAATATCAAAGTGGTAAAAGATAACATTTAGCACGTTATGCCAAAACATGTAATAAAGATCAGATAATAAAGCCAAATATAACAATTATTCTAAGCTCAAATTCTGAACCCTGAACAAACGTTCTGGGTTAAATCCCCAGCGGAGTCGCCAGAGCTGTCACACCTCCTTTTTGCGCGCCCGCCCCGGAGGGTAAAATGCGCGAGGGAGTTTTTCCAATTTAAGTGACAATATTCGAAGTGGGATTATTTAGTTAATTCAGAGTCGCCACTTGGGAAAGGTTTGGGTTCTGGTGTCCCATGTCACCGGTTTATCTTGAATCCCAAATCGAGGAAAATATTCGACTTTCCAAATGAAGTATGCGAACCAGAAATTCTAAGTAAGGAATTCTGTTGACCCGAGTGAAGGTGTTAGGCACCCTCGAATCCCGTGGTTCTAGCACGGTAGCTTAAATTGTTATAATGGCTAAATATCTGATTTAATACATGTTATAACTTATGTGCTTTTATTAAGTTTAAACCGCTTTTATTATTTTATTTTTTATAGAATTGCAACGTCGTGAAAATGCATCTCGAACCACGTCACAATCAATGCGCCCGTGGTTCTTAACACATTCCAACTCCGTTGAGATTTGAATTTGGGTCACATAAATGCGCACCCGAATTTAAGAATGTAATTTAATTAAGTCGCGCCTAAAGAGTCTAATGCGTTATTATCTTTGGGGAAGGCAGTGAAATTCACTAAACAATCCATCCTGAATTCTACGTATTTTATTACGACCAATTATTGAGGGCCCCGCAATTTGCATTTTTTTATTTGGCGAGGCCCGTCTCATTTTTTGAAAGGATAAACCTACAGCGACTACATTTTCTATTATGTTTGTCTCTAAAAATGAAGGAAAGTACACGCTAATTAAATTAATATGCTTGGCCAGCTCAGGGCTCTTATTAATTATCAGATTGATTATTTATGAGGCGGGGAGTTGTTTCATGCCTTATTCCATGAGCGAACATGCTTTTAATTTAATAAAGAAAATTGCATACAAGATTAATAAAATGTTAAACTCACGCTAAACATTCTTCAAGTTGAATTTAAACTAACTTATTTAAACTAGATTAATGGAATTAACTACTAGAGGATACTACTAATGGGATTCGAACACTGCCTAATGGAATCCGATTTTGACAGAGTTAGCTCAAATGACTTAAAACTATATTGCATTTTTGCCAGATTAGAAACAACATGCCTTATGTATTTAAAATAGGAATAGAGATGAGATTTAGCTATCGATATACTAAACACCTGTGCATTCCATGTCATACAGACAGCTAAATAACTAAGATCACAGTATTAAACAAACTAAGTTTCAATTAAGTACAAGATACCTAATGTATTTTCTATTGAGCTACAAACTAAAGAATTACACAAATCTAACAAAATTTTATAAAGCTGTAAGTACAGCAGCAAATGATTAAACTCCTTCGCATCTTTCATTTCATGCTTTTACTGTTACATCAGTGTGAGATTCAAATGTGTACCTGGAAAGTGCTTACAATTGAAGAAGAAGAAGGGTCAGTAGAGCAGTAGTGGCATACACACAGCAACAGTATGTTTGACAACAACAGAACCAGTAAAACCAGCAGTGGCAGCAGCAGAAATCTCAAAGACAGATTAAACCAAAGAAAAAGGGCAGTAGCTTGAAGAACAATGCCCAAAAAAACAACAGTCAAGACAAGCTGCTAAATGAAAGCCCAGCAGTACCAAAAGATCACAGGCAGAGGCAATAAAACAGTAATTTCTGATTTTTGAATGTTTGAGCAGAAAAAACAAACTCAAGCTCTTTGTTGGGGAACCTAGCTTTAAGACCCTAAAGTCCTCGAAAATTCTCTCTTTTCTGATTTTTAACTCTTGGTCCGAACCCCCCCACCCCCCACCCCACCCCTTTTCTGGTTTTAAAACTCTTGATCTCTCAAAAATGTTGTATCAAAACTCTCTACTATTTTTTTCTACAGTTCTTCTTGATGTTCTGCCCAAAACTCCCCTCTATTTTTTCTGATTCTCTATGTTGCTGAAATTAAAGGGAGATAGATTTTAGAGAGGTTTTTGATGGCTGAAACTTTTGAGTTTTTCAGGGGTGTCCTCCTCTCTTTTTCTTTCTGATCCCTCTGTCTTTTATATCCCAGCTCAACCCATTCCAGCAGCCTGTTCAAAACCCATTCAAACTGAACTCCCCTCATGTTCTCTTTTCTGTTTTTCCACTCACAAGTTAAAAGAAAGGTACCCCCCATGAGATTCCCCTGACAGCCCCCTTTTCCTTATTATAAAGGTTTATCTTTTATTAGTTTAAACAAGTATGGGCAGCAGGAGTATGTCCTGACAGCACATGCTGTCCATTCTACTACAATGCACATGCTGCCAAGGTCTAAAATGGGTAAACATGACATCAATTCAAACTAAACTCTGAAATCTATACTAAAACTAACAGCTATAACCAATCCTTAAGTGATTTTGATTCAACTAAACAGGCTAACACACAGTGTAATCAATTCTCAACTGATTCAAGTAAGAATTAAACAGCGTGAGTCAGATTACTACCATTCCAAACTGAAACTAATTGACGACATGTATCGAATCGACTGTGTGAATTACAACGCGCACAAATCAATAGCAGATAACGAAACTTGAACAGGCACAGAATATGATTTTATGTTGATAGGCACGGGGATTTGTGGAAAACTTAACTGATCGACGGGACTTATTCGACTCGATTACACAAACTATAATTATACGTAATAAACACACAGAAACAAATTCGATCAAATAAAGATCTGGGTGAGATGGACAGAATAGTCGACACAATTGAAAACAGATCAAACTGACATTTAAACATACGAACAAACATTAACAAAACAAACAACATGGAACTAACAAAGAAAAGAAAAAGAAATACCTTAAAGAATTGAAAATCAGACTACCCTGTCTCGGATTTTGAATCGAACCTCTTTTGGGGTTGAATGGACTTTAATCGAAGTGTTCTCAACTGAGAACACTTCGATTAAGGTCTATTAGACCCCAACCCTCTCGTTTAAATGGACAAAAACCTCAGATTTTGGATTTCTAGGGTTCTTAGGGTTGATTTGGGACTCGGGGTTTTCTGGTTAGATTCGGACCAAACCAAGCTTGGTTTGGTCACGATGGAGGTCAAGGGGGTACCTGGTATGGATTTGGGGGGGTTTGTCATAGGTTGGGGTCCGGCTCGAATCTTCAAACGAAGATTCGAGATGGTTAGCGAAGATTCGAGACCCATGGTTTGTAGATCCGTGTTCAGGGGTCGAGGTGTACTAGGGGTGTTAGTCTGGTGGTCACCGGTATCGTTGCCGCCGGGTTTATGGTGAGGGAAAGGAGGGGCGGCGCTAGGGTTCTAAGGGGTTTGGGTTCAGTGAGAGAGACGATGAGAGGGGGTAGCTTATGGGGTGTGGGGTGCGTTAGAGAGTATATATATGTGATGGGTGAATGAATCCAAGCCGTTAGATATAATGAGATCAACGGTTTGGATCACTTTACTTATATAATACGGGGTCGTTTTGGTCTCGTGGGGACTGGGTCGAGGATGGTGCCGGGTCGGGTTGGCTGAGATGGGTTAGGGTTGTGATACGAGAGCCGTTGGATTGATCCAGATCGAGCGGCTGTGATCTTTGATGGCGAAACGACGCAGTTTCAATATTACACTACGTCGTTTCGTATGTCTTCGAGACCGGCTAGACTGGACCGGGCGGGGGTGGGATTTGGGCCTGGTTTGGGTCCAATTTGAATGGCCCAAATCTGTTTTATTCCAATTTTAACTCTTTTCTTTTCTTTTTCTCTTTTTAATTAAAATCTAAATTTACAAAAATCCTAAAATTAAAATTATATCACAAGACATTAACTGATTCTTTTTTTTAGTAATAATTAACACACAATATCATATATTAATTAAACAAAAGTCAAACTTTATGACAAAAATTAACAAAGATAATATTTTTGTGATTTTTTACTCATTCAAAACCAAATACGGTTTGATTAATTCCTAATAGTAGAACGATATCCTAAACTTACACGCGACATATATTTTTTGTATTTTTATTTGATAAAACTAAACAATCACAGACAAAACTACAAATAACTACCAAAAAATGCCACGTAAATTCCAAAATTGTACAACAAGACCATTTGTTTTATTTTTCGATTTCTTTTGGAGTAATTGTCGTGTAAACAAAAATCACGTGCTCACACTTAACAAACTAACTATTTTTCGATAACCAATTCAAAAAATGGCTAGTCCTGCTATTTTCACCAGTGATAATTAATGTCAATAGTTGGATGTTTGATGAAATTGTTATGGAAGCCAAATGTATATAGTGTGAATGAGTCACAACTACTATACCAAAAGTTATGACAGCCACCAAATAATAAATAAGACAATAAAATAATAATAAAAGGAACACCAGAATTTACGATATTCAGCCAATTTTGCCTACTTTCTCGGACACGACCAATATTTTATTTCACTCTAAAAATACAAGTGAAATAATACTAAAGAGAAAAGATACAAATATCTTAAGAATATAAGAAGGCAAATGAGAGGTGTGTTTAAATCCTAAACATTAGGCCTTTTTTATAGGGTGAAATTCTCCCCCAAATGAAGTCCCCCACCGATGTGGGGTGAACTTTTGACATATTCAGCAAATCTCCACCTTGGCAAAATTCCACATGTTTAATTTTCTCTTAATAACAAATTTTGGTTGTGTCTTCATCTTCAATCTTCAGTGTTCAACAATGTTGATCAAATCCAAACAATGTTGAAACTTGACCGCAGTCACACTTTTGTCAACATATCAGCAGGATTCTCTGTAGTATGAATTTTCTTCACCATGACTCCACCTTCTTCTATGATTTCTCGTACGAAATGATACCGAACATCAATGTGTTTCGTCCTTGCATGATAAAATTAGTTCTTCGCTAATTGAATAGCACTTTGACTATCACAAAAAATTGTGATACGTTTTTGTTCAACACCAAGCTCTTTTAGCAACCCCTGAAGCCAAATTGCCTCTTTCACAGCCTCTATAATAGTCATGTACTCCGCCTCTGTTGTAGACAAAGCAACTGTTGACTGCAAAGTAGACTTCCAACTAACTGGTGCCTTTGCAAAAGTAAACACATAACCAGTAGTTGATCTTCGTTTGTCCCGATCACCCGCAAAATCTGAGTCACGATATCCATCTACAGACCGATTGTCTTCCTACTTTAAAACTAACCCAACATCTACAGTATTATGAATATACCATAGAATCCACTTCATAGCTTGTCAATGCTCCTTTCCTGGATTATGCATATATCTGCTAATAACTCCAATAGCTTGTAAAATGTTAGGTCTCGTACAGACCATTGCATACATCAAGCTACCAACAGCATTTGCATATGGTACCCTTGACATATACTCTCGTTCAGCTTCATCCTTTGGCAATATAGTAGTACTTAGCTTAAATGGGGAGCAAAAGGGGTACTAACTGGCTTAGTCTTTTCATCTATGCCAAAACGTTGTAGTACTCTCTTTAAATATTCCTTTTGAGATAAACAGAGTTTCTTTGAACGTCTATCTCTTATTATCTCCATGCCAAGAATTTTCTTTGTCTCACCCAGATCCTTCATCTCGAACTCCTTCTTCAGTTGAATCTTCAACTTATCAATTTCTTCTGAATTCTTGGAAGCTATCAACATATCATCAACATATAGGAGAAGATATACAAAGGAACCATCTTTAAGCTTGTGCAAATACACACAATGATCGTATTTGCTTCTCTTGTACCCTTGCCGCAACATAAACTCGTCAAATCGCTTGTACCATTGTCTAGAAGATTGTTTCAATCCGTACAACGATTTTTCAAGTTTGCATACCATATTTTCTTTTCCAGCAACTTTGAATCCTTCTGGCTGAGTCATGTAGATTTCCTCCTCCAAGTTTCCATGTAAAACGCAGTTTTTACATCCATATGAACTAGTTCCAAATCCAACTGTGCTACCAAAGCCAACATAATTCTAATGGAGGAATGTTTTACAACTGGAAAAAACACTTCATTGTAATCAACTCCCTCCTTTTGAGCATATCCTTTGACCACCAATCTTGCTTTGTAACGAATATCTACTTGCTTAGGAAATCCTTCCTTCTTTGCATAAACCCATTTGCACCCAATTGCTTTCTTGCCCTTCAGGAGATTGTCCAATCTCCATATATGATTCTGTTGAAGGGACTGTATTTCATCATTCATGGCAATCCTCCACTTATCTTCTTCTGAACTTTGGACTGTGTCTTTATAAGTGGTAGGAACATCATCAGCTATAATTAAGGTGGCACAAGCAATCGTCTCTATAAGACGAACAGTTTTTGTTATTGTCCTTTTTGGCCTGTTGGTTGCTATTGATTCAAGTTGTTGTTGAGGTTCCTGAGTTGGAATCTCCCTCTCTACTGGCTCTTCTTCCAGAGTAATCTTCATTTGTTTCCTCCTCTGCTTCTTTTGTAGGAAAAATAAATTTTCCCTCAAACTCCACTTGTTTAAAAGCACTCGCATTTTATTTGGTATCTTCTGTTACCTTATTTACCAAGCAGATTCATCAAAGGTAACATCCCTACTGAATATTACTTTCTTTGTCATAGGACACCATAAGCGGTATCCTTTGACTCTAGAAGTAATTCCTATAAAAATAGCCTTCTTTGCCCTTGGATCCAATTTTAACTCTGTCACACGATAATATGCAGTTGAGTCAAACACGTGTAAAGAGTCATAATCTACAGTAGGCTTTCCATATCATTTTTCAAATGGTGTCTTGCCATCAATAGCAGCAAATGTAGATGATTAATGAGGTGGCATGCATATGTAATTGCCTCAGCCCAAAATTATTTGCCCTAACCAGTAGGGTTGTGCACGGATCGGATCGGATCGGATTTAGCATATTTCGGATTCAAATTTTGGATTTCGGATTATAGAAAATGCAATCTGAATCCGATCCAAATTATATCTGATCGTATTGGATTTTAAAGTTTGGATCGGATCGGATCGGATATTGGATCGTATTATTATGCCTCAAAGTTAAACTAATTTGTATATTTTCTTTGTAAAAGAGGCAATACATTAAGAAAAATTCATGTTTATGCAATTATGAGAGTACTATGGTGCCAATATAGCTAAATCTAGCAATTATAAAGGTAATAACTTGGAGGTTGATGTAAATTAAAGTGTAGTATTTATACATGTCCTACTAATTTCGGATTTCGGATTGGATTGGATTAAAATATACCAGTCCGAAATACGAAATTTTAATAAACATAATCCGAAATCTGATCCAATCTGAAATCCGAAATTCAAAATTGAATGGATCGGTTTGGATTTCGGATATCCGATCCGAATGAACAGCCCTACTAGCCAGCATTGGACAACATACACTGTACCTTCTCTAGCAAGGTCCGGTTCATACATTCTACCACTCCATTCTGTTGTGGTGTATGTCTGACAGTGAAGTGTCGGACGATGCCATCATTTTCATAGACCTTATTGAAATGATCATTTTTGTATTCACCTCCATTGTATGTGTGAATACACTTGATCCTCCTGCCTGTTTGATTCTCCACCATTGTTTTCCATTTGAGAAAAATTTCCAACACTTCATCTTTGCTCTTTATTGTATACACCCACACTCTTCGGAAAAAATCATCAACAAAGGTTACAAAATAGTGCTTCCCACCCAATGAAGGTGTTTTGGAAGGACCCCAAACATCAGAGTGTATATAATCCAAATTGCCTTTAGTATTATGGATCGTTGTACCAAATTTAACCCTTGTCTGTTTCCCTTTGACATAATGCTCGCAAAACTTCAAGTTGCAAGCTTTTACTCCCTTTAACAATCCTTGATCTGATAGAGTTTTCAAGGATTTTCCTCCAACATGTCCCAAGTGCATGTGTCATAGCCTGGTTGTTTCTACCTCTTTTTCGCCACTGGATGTCACTGTCGCTGTCCCAATAACTGTACTACTGTGATAACAGTACATGTTATTGTTCTTCTGATTGGCCTTCATTACCACTAGTGCACCGGTGCATACTCTCATCACTCCATTTTCTGCAATGATTTTGAACCCTTTTGATTCTAGGGCTCCCACAAATATGAGATTTTTCTTCAAATCCGGTGCATATCGAACATCTGTTAATGTTCTGATCATTCCATCATGGTTCCTTAATCGTATTGAACCAATACCATATGAGGTAAGAGGGATGTTATCCGCTGTGTGGATGACTCCGTATTTCCTTCTTGAAAATCTACGAACCACTCCCTGTTGGGACACATATGATAGCTACAAGCCGAGTCCATCAACCATATGTCTGATGATGTTGATAACTCTGTTGTAACTAATGAGAAGTATGAATCATCACAATCAGCTATATTTGAATCCATAATGGCCTTTCCATTGTTATGTTTGACCTTATTCTTCAACTTCGGACAGTCTTTCTTCCAGTGCCCCTTTTCTCGACAAAAGGCACATTCATCTTTGCTGGGTCTAGATCTTGACTTGGATCTTCCCTTCTTTATCCTTATTTGATTTTGAGGACAACCCCTTACAACCAGTGTTTCTCCTTCTCCGCCCTTCTGTTTTTCTCCCTTTCTTTGTTCATAGCTGTACGAAGCCGAACAAACTTCTCTTAGAGAAATTTCGTCATTTCCATGGAGTAGAGTAGTTTCAAGGTGCTCGTACTCATCAGGAAGTGACCCCAACAACATCAAGGCCAAGTTACCATCATCAAAAGTTGCATCCATATTTTGCAAATCTGTGACCAACTTATTGAAACTGATGATATATTCATTCATCGTGGTACTAGGAACATAGGTGAAGCGAAACAGTCTCTTCTTCATGTACAATTTATTTTGACTGTTTTTCTTCAAAAATTTATCCTCCGGTGCTTTCCATAATTTACTTGCAGAAGTTTCCTTTGTGTATGGATATTTCTGCTCTCTAGCAAGGTAGGATCGAATGGTACCGCAAGCAACACGGTTGATAATTCTCCAATCTTCTTCTCCAATAACATCTGGTCTTTTTTCTTCAATGGCAAGATCTAACTCTTGTTGAAAAAGGACATTTAAAACCTCGCCTTGCCACATTCCAAAATGTCCTGACCCGTCAAAAATTTCTACCGCAAATTTCGCATTTGACACAATTCTTATCATAAGAGAAGATGTCAATGATGACGTATTGTTGACACTTGATGTAGATTCTTCTTGTTTATTGTCTCCCATCTTTGACACAAATATTATTTAATAGCTGACGACTGATATCAAGATTATTTCCTTTCTGGTATGGAAGATCAGACTAAGCTGCAACCACAAAGCATACTCATACAGAACTTTGACTCAGTTACCAAGATAAATTTTTTCTGATGTG
Organism: Nicotiana sylvestris; assembly: GCF_000393655.2. Lineage (NCBI taxonomy): Eukaryota > Viridiplantae > Streptophyta > Magnoliopsida > Solanales > Solanaceae > Nicotiana > Nicotiana sylvestris. The sequence goes on along the minus strand of NC_091061.1, from coordinate 6,282,453 downwards.
GAAGATCAGACTATGCTGCAACCACAGAGCATACTTAGATAGTACCTTGGCTCTGATACCAATTGTTGCGGAAGCCAAATGTATATAGTGTGAATGAGTCACAACTACTATACCAAAAGTTATGACAACCACCAAATAATAAATAAGACAATAAAAGGAACACCAAAATTTATGAGATTCGACCAATTTTGCCTACTTTCTCGGACACAACTAATATTTTATTCCACTCCAAAAATACAAGTGAAATAATACTAAAGAGAGAAGATACAAATTCCTTAAGAATATAAGAAGGCAAATGAGAGGTGTGTTTAAATCCTAAACATTATGCCTTCTTTTATAGGATGAAATTCTCCCCTAAATGAAGTCCCCCACGGATGTGGGATGAACTTTTGACATATTCAGCAGAAATAACTTCGTAGAAAAGCATTAGATATAATTAATGCATAACAAAAGATTTTATTTTATCAATAAACTACAATAGTGACGTCGAGAAGTAATATAGAAGTTGAAGTCAATGTAAACGAATAAAGGATAAACTACTTCCTATGTTCCATGTTCCTACCACTTTTTTTTCATTTTCTCTTTTACAATATATATATATATATATATATATATATATATATAATTAATGAAAATTAAATCAAGAAAAGATCTTGATGACCCACTGATCTTTTTTTCCCCCTTGGAGTCCATTATCCATTTTAGGGTCTCGACAAATTTGATTCGCACTGCGTAAAGTCCACTAAAAGAGGAAGTGCTCCTTACTAAATTTGTTTTTTCTATTCATAAGGTTTGATCTCGAAAGCTCTTATTAAGATGAAGGGCCCTATCCATCCTATCACGGCCTTCACTCGGTTGAACCATTATAACAAGAAAAAGGAAATTATGTGAATTTAACAATAAAGAAGTCTCTTAACCCTCAAACCATATCCAGGATATGAGCTACCTACCTAACATGAGAATTACCAAAATAAAGATAGTTGCATTGTAGTTGAGATCATATCAAGAAAAGAATACGGAGATAAATTTTTAAATCTATTTTGTTCAACTAAAATAGGAAGATCTAATGATATTTTTTTTTTGAAAATATTAAATCCATTTTATTTAGATGCCTCATATTGGAAGTTGCAACTAATGTTATTCTCAACAATAACTATGCTTCAGTCTTGAGATGCAACTAATAAATTTCGAATCACTTTTATCTAAATGGAACTAATTATGTGAAATTCTAATTTTTCTTTCTTTATTTTAAGTTACAACAAACAACAATAACAACAATTCAGTAAAATCTCACTAATGGGATATGGGGAGGATAATGTGTACGCAGACCTTATCTCTACCCCTAAGAATATAATTAATGCATAACACAAGATTTTATCAATAAACTACAATAGCGACGTTGAGAAGTAATAGAAGTTGAAGTCAATGTAGACGAATAAAGGATAACCTTAGCCGCTACTTCCATGTTCCTACCACTTTTTTCATTTTCTCATTTACAATTTGGATATATAATTATTAATAAAATTTAAATCAAGAATAGATCTTGTTGTCCAGGGATCCATTTTTTTGAAAAATGACACCGTATAGCCGCTCTCAAAATAATAGCCGATTTTATTTTTATATTTTTTATATAATATATATACACACACACACACACACACACACATTTTGTATGTTATATACAAATTTTATACACTTTTTCGGCTATCAAATGTAAATAGTTTCTGGCGCAGGCGAAAAGTAAAAAACGCCCTTTTCTTTTCTACTCGAGGCCCGTTATTGGTTTTGGGGTCTTGACTAATTTGAATTCACATTGCGTAAGGTTCATTAAAGGAGAGAAATTCAAAAATAGCCAGATTTACAAGTGGTCATTCAAAAATAGCCACAGTTTTAAAAGTAATCAAAATTTAGCCACTTTTCATGTAAAGATAAATCTGAACGAAAACATTGTTCAAATCCGGAAAAATACTCCAGCATAATATATTGGAGTTCCAGTATATTATACTGGAACTCCAGTCTAAATTTAGCCACTTTTCATGTAAAGATAAATCTGAACGAAAACACTGTTCAAATCCGGAAAAATACTCCAGCATAATATATTGGAGTTCCAATATATTATACTGGAATTCCAGTCTAATATACTAGAGTTCCAGTATAATATGTCGGTCCAGCATAATATACCGGAGTTTGGAGCACCAGTCTCCGGTATAGTATACTTGAGTCAGCAAAGTATACTGGTCCAGCATAATATGATGGAAGTTCATATATAGGTGCACCGAACTCCAGTATATTATGTTGGACCGGTCTATGTTGCAGCAAAATAGTAGCTATTTTTTATTGACTTGGTAAACGCTGGCTATTTTTGAATTATCAGTTCGATAACTGGCTAGATCGTGCTATTTTTACTCATTAAAGGGGGAAACACTTTTTATTCGGATATTTTTTATTCTCAAGGCTCGATCTCGAGAGTTCTTACTAAGATGGAGGAGTCTTATCCATCTCATCACAATCCTTGACTGGTTGAACCATTATGAAGAAAGCGACAAGAAAAATGAAATTATGTGAATTTAACGATAACGAAATCTCTTTTAACTCTCAAACCATATCCAAGATATGAGTTACCTACCTAACATGAGAATTACAAAAATAAAGATAGTTGCATTATAGTTGAGATCATATCAAGAGAAGATCAGGGAGAAAAATTTTCAAATTTATTTTGTTCAACTACAATAGGAAGATCAAATGACACGTATTTTTAGAAAATATTAAATTCATTTCTTTAGATGCTCATATTGGGAGTCGCAACCAATCTCCTTCCAATCCATTTTAATTATTGTAGTTACTAAAAATACTTGATTGTCATTGTAAAAATCATGATAGAAGTATTTATTTTTTCCATCTTAACCCTTACCCTAATAAATGTGGGGAGAAATTAATGTGGTGGAAGGAATAGTAGTATTAAATTAAAATCGAGTAATAAATGAGGGTAATTTAGTTATATTTAATTCTTACTTTTCTTTATTTAAGTTAAAGGTGGAATATAAATGAAGCAACTACTCCACCCGTCTCATAATATGTGTCCTGGTTACTAAAAAATATTTGTCTCAAATTATTTGTCATTTTAGAAGTTCAAAACAAAATTAATTATATTTTTCCTTTTTACCCTTAATAATCAATTGCATTCACATTTAGTAAAAATATTGATAATGTCATTGATAGAGATGACACATAAATTGAGAAAACATTTAATAAGGGTAAAATGGTCAAAAACTATTCTTTCTTAAGTGTTGTGCACAGGAGAATCACGACACATATTATGAGACGGGGGGAGTATTACGTTTAGGGATGACAAACGGGCAAGTCGGGTCGGATATAGCGGGTCGAAAATGGGTAATGCAAAACGGATAAATTATCTGACTCGATCCATATTAGATACAGATAAAAATGGGTTAACCGGCGTATAATATGGATATCTATATTATCCAAGGCTTCTTGAATATGATTACTTTGGGGAGAATTCCTAGTCTCCATGACTTGAGGAACCTCGTAATTTAAGACTTTACAAATGTAAAAGTTAAACTCATTAGTTATCCATTTTCTAAGTTGATAATATAGTTCTTATCCATATTTGACCAGTTTTTAAACATTAGCTATTATAAGTAGAATATGAGAAAAGATTTTAAAAAAACAAAAAAGTTACTCCAATCACATAGAAGAATTGAACTCAAAACCTATATATAGCTTTATAGATTGTTGATGTGTTAGTCAATCCTGTCAATTGAATTAAACTTATTAAATTTATAAAAGTAACGTATTATGGTTCAGTGGATTTTTAATTACTTCTAACCCTTCACGATAAACAAAATTATATTAGGCTAAACTTTTTACTAAATTCGTGTAGAGTAGATCCTTTAGGTCAATCGCACCCTTTGAAACTCAAAGATAATGACCTCTAATCTTCTCCACTTAAATATTAAAGTCAGTTCGCTTGGTGTAAGACTCGAATCTATTATCTAAGACACAAATCCAACCTTTGCCAATTGAGCTAATCCCGAGGTTACAAAGATTTTGGGTTTATTGATGGATATAATAGAAACTTCATCAGCTTTTATTTTTTACCACCTAATGAACATGAACCAAATCTGTGAATTAATAAAAGCATTTCTATTTCTACCACCTAATAAACATAAAATAAATGTATGAGTTGGTAAAAGCTTAGAGATCACGACAGATTTCTAACTTTTGTAAATTCCTTTTATTTACTTTGATGTTTGATAGATACTTATCATCTATATACTACTCGAAAAATTGGAAGTTCCAATGTGCAAAATTGAATTCACCAAAATATTTATCACAAGTTGAATGACTATTTTACGGTTCAATCACAATATTGATTGCGTGTACTTTTTTCCTTGGTATTGAAGTTGTATGTTACAGCATCTAACACTAATTGTAGGCTTGAATAAATTATCATAATCATCATTATCAAAAGGAATCTTATAGAAATATCCCAAAAAGTCCCAACTTACAAATCTCTCTGGCCATTAATCATAGACTTACCAAAATTATTCAATTGCATATAAAATTGAAAACCCAAAAAAATAAGGTTCTTTCTCTTCAAGAATTACACACAAAGATCTCCTTCCATAATTTTAAGTGTGATTAGCAACATTAGATGCAAGATGGAACGGAATTTCATGGATGAGGTAGCAAATAAGGTGATAATATATATATATATATATATATATATATATATAAGATTCCAAAAATCTAAGCTAAAAGAGACTTTTTTCAATGGGTATGGTTGAGATTCATTGAAAACATATAGATGAGTCAATATACAAAATTTGAGGAAGATTGGAGGTGATTTGGACTGATTTGGTATCAAAATTCATAGTTAAAATCAAGTTTAAAAAAATTCTTCCATGACACATGTATCAAACATGTATCTCACACGCATGTATACATGTGATACACATTTTATACAAATATGATACATATCTAATATACAAGTGATACACATTGTGATACACATCATTTTTTTCATTTTGATCTTCTACTTCGAATTTTCAATTCAAACCACCTCAAAACTCCACCAAATCATCCAAAAGTGAGATTCAAGCTCCTTAAGATGTACCCAATCTATCTTAATAACACCTGCTCAGAAGAAAGCAAAAATTTGAGCTTTTTTTTGCTACAAATAGCTAATTCGCCAATATTAGTAATATTTTATGAAGGCGTAATGGCTTCCTGTCCACGTAAACTTGTACCGGTTTGTAAAGTCGATATATGAATTTATATTTTTCTCATTTGAACACTTCAACTTGACGAACTGAACATTAATAAACACATTTGACCATTGACCAAGCCTATATAAAAGTGGCACAGCGGATATGGCTAAATTGTGTGCAAATCACGTTGCCAAAGCGCGTGAATAGTTTTATTTCTATTAAAAAAATATTAGAAATAAAATATAAAAAAATAAGAAAGAAAAAAGAAAAAGAAAAAAAGATTTTTCTCTCTCCCCTGCTCTTTTTCCCGCTCCTTCCACCTATCTCATCTTCCCGAGCAAACTCTCATCCCCATCTTGTAAAAAATTTTATTTTCTGATAGGGTTAGATGCGGTGGTTAGGTTTGCTCCATTTCACAGAAGTAATCCAACTTTACAAACCGGTACAATTTTCCTATGGAGCTTCAAGAGTAATCCTACTGTGGTTAGGTTTGCTCCATTTCATAGAAGCTTCAGTGCATAACTACAATTGTGAGAAATTCGTGAGCAAAGACAATGCATTTGTTGTCCACGGCGGCAACGAAGGAATTTACGCCTCTACTCCTAACTTCACTGATTCTTCTTCTCCCTCCGACTCTTTCATTCAGTAATCACTCTCTCCAGAATGCAATTTATCCAGATCTGTGTGAAAAAATTGTTAATTTTATATGCCAGCAAGGCTAGGCGTCAGTTGAGCAAAGCACAGATAGCTTTGCAAGCTTTGGCTACTGCTACTAATGGCTTCTTGGAGGTAAAATTTCTGATCCTTTTTTTTTATGTTTGGAGATGATAATGTTACTAATTTTGTATAATGTCACGTCAATTTTTTTTTAAATAATATAGAACCAAAAAATCCACATGTCATATAATAAAGACCAAACATGTGACATGGCATCCATGTCAGCGCGATTGGCGAACACGTTCAACAAAAAGTGTTTATTAGTGTTCACTCCGTCAAGTTGAAGTGTTCAAATGGGAAAAATATAAGTTCATGTATCAGCTTTACAAACCGGTACAAGTTTAAGTGGTCAGGAAGTCATTACGCCTTTTATGAATTGGCCAATTTTGTAATAATTTACTTATAAATGGACATAGCTGGCATTTCCATATCAAACCCACAATTTTAAAAAATAAAGAAGCACAATTCTATTAATTATAAAGCAAATAGACTTAGCCAGAAATACAGCTAACCTCTGTTTCTATTCTACCAATCATAATCTCACCTGCATAATATTGACAACATTCAAAGTTAAGTTACTAGTACTTTGGTTATGTGATAGTAAATACAGGGATAGTAATATTGACAACATTCAATTACAGACTACTACTAGTACTACTATGCCTCAACACCAAGCAGGAGCTAGGGTCGGCTATATAAATCCAAACTATCAATGTCGCTCCATTTAAACCCGTCTCAAATTCTGAAGTCCAATCATTATTTACTAATCTTTACCCTATTTCTCCACCTTCCAAATACAGAGGAGGGGATAAGCAGCAATCAAGAGGGAGGAGCTTCCACTGCTTTTATATGTGGTTGGATCACAAGTCATTCTTGAACTTGAACTGGCAGAACTATTATACTCTGAGTCCACTATTCATCTCAACTTTACCTAGAGCATGAGTCTCCTAATTCTAATATGATTATGATCGCATATACAACTTGACAAAGTGAATTACTACAATGACATGACTAGTTAAATAAAGACTCCATAGGGATGAATAAAGAAGGGGAGTCTTGGCGTAACTGGTAAAGTTTTTACCATGTGACCAGGAGGTCACGAGTTCGAGCCATGGAAACAGCCTCTTGCAGAAGTGCAGGGTAAAACTACATACAATAGACCCTTGGGGTCCGGCCCTTCTCCGGACCCCGTGAATAGCAGGAGCTTAGTGCACCGGGGATAGGGATGAATAACTGCTCGGTTTCAAGTGTCATCCACAGGCCGCAAGCTTTGAATTGAAGTTGCTCTAACAAACATCATATAAGGAATGATATTTCATAGGAGGTGAATTTAAGGTCACTTTGTACATAAAATAACAGATCTTGGTGAAAGATGTCGGCGACTTTTTTCCTTTTCTTGGGATAAAGTAAAACAGATATGCGCACACCTCCCCCTCCCCCCCCCCTCCAATTTTTATTTCCATTTCCATAGGGGAAGAAAGGGTGGCAAGGTTGATTCTCATAATGAAATCTGACGGCGAAACTTCTGAATATAAGACTTTCACTTAAAAAACTAATTAAGATGGCATTTCCATTTAGGATATACAAGTCTACCTGAAAAAAGACCCATCAGCTTCTGTTCCGAAGGGATGGCTAAGACTAGTATCTAGAGACTTTAGAAATGACTTTCTTATATACATAGGAGAAGAAGATACCAATCTCATGCAGTGACTTCGGGTTCTTCAGCAGCCACGGTAGTAAGCAAAGGATCAGATCCGTCAAACTTATTTGCCTTCCTGCTTCCCAAGAAAAATAAAAACAAAAACGACATTGGGTCATAGACTGCCATATTTTAAATGTTAGCAGGTGAATATACAAATCAAAGCTGAAAAAGATTTATCAACATATACTTACACTCAGTTGCAACTTTACAATCACACCACAAAAATTCTGCTATAGCCATCAAAAGTGTAATGACACAAGAAACAGATGATTTCATGAAATAACAGCATAGACAACAACAACAACAACAACAAACTCAGCTTAATCCCATACGTGGGGTCTGGGGTGGGTAGTGTGTATGCAGCCTTACCTCTACCCTATAAAGACAGAGAGGCTGTTTCCGATAGACCCTCGGCTTAAGGAACAATAAAAATAAAGCAATAAGCAATAGCAGCAGTAATGTAATATGGTAATGGAAGCGAAAATAACAGCATAGAATGCTGTTCAGCAATCAGGGAAGTTTGGACAACACATTCATCTCCGACAAGCAAAAGATTTGTGCATGTCTCAAACCATCACCTCCCAAGAGAGAAATCGAGAATGTAACTAAAATTAATCAAAAAATGAAAAAAGGAGAGAACATGTAATGCATAGTTAAAAACCCTATTCTAGAGGCCTGGACTTTTATGATTTGTTTTATCCTATTATTTTCCTTTTCTCAAGTGAGCTCTTTGGTTCTGTAAAGAAGTTGATTGGTATTGGCTATAAGAGTAATTTCTATTGTATAAAACTTCAGTTCAGAAAGTCATTCTCTCGTAAATAATAACCATATTTATAATTTGATTTAATAAAAGAAGACTGATTAAATCGTATCCAAACCAAATAGGCTGTAAGTGCAGAAGCAAATGACATATGCACGATTTTTTTACCTTTTTTTTGGAAGGACAAACAGAAGAAATATAAAAGCAACAACGGGGCCGAGATATAGCAGTGCACAAGTAAAAGAAAAGATCTTAAAGTAAGCAAATTGACAAGTACCAATAAAATAAGCTAGTCTAGAAGAAACATAATTTCCAAAGTTACAAGCCAGAGAAGTGTCAGAGGCACCTACTCGCATGTCTTCTTATTGTGGCCGAGGCCCTTGCATTTGCTACACTGAAGTTGACGTTTAATTATCTCAACCGAGTCCGGTTGTTTCATCTTTGGTCGTCCAGGTGGACGTTTTGTTGGAGGAGGACTCACAACGATTGCCATATCTACTTCACCTTTTACGGACTTTTCCAGAAGAGGTACTGGGTTGATTGATTCTGAGTATGTCAAACAGTAGCTCTCAGTTGTGAAATATCTGGAGCAATAATCATACGGGATCCTTCCCAGACATTCGAGAATAGCAATAGCATGGCAGCACGGCAAACCACTGAGCTGCCAGGTTTTGCAACTACAGTCCCAATTGTCAATATCAACTATATCAACAGCTTCGCCACGAACCTCAAATGTGCTCCCATGTGAGTGCAATACTTGAAGTGATCTTGCCTTTAACGTCTCATTCTGAAGCTTTACTTCCATAGAAGGCGTCAATCTTGTAAGCCACTGACTAGAATCAACACGCCTTGTATAAATCAATTCCATCATCTTCCCACGCAAGGCATCAATCATCTGAGTAATTGGAAGCTCACTTACATCGGATACCCAATCACGAAAAAGTTGTCCAAAGTTAGAAGTCATGTGGTTATACCTTGCCCCACCGAAAAAGGCATTTGCCCAATGATCAGGCTCACTTTGTACGACCCAACTGTAAGCATCAGGCGAAATGGCCTTTATGTTCTCAACACAGCGCTCAAAATCGTTCAGTTTTGGAGCATAAGCAGCAGCATATAGATCTTGGATCATAAGACGCCTTGCTTCATGTGAAAACCTCCCATGCAGATCCTTATTTAATTTCTCACCAAGGTACCGAAGACAATAACCATGGTAGCAATCTTTGCTGAATATATCACATAATGACTCTTTTATACCATTTTGGAAATCAGAAACAAATGTTATTGGTTGAGAGGTCGAGACAGCAGATTTAAGTTCAGAAAGAAACCAATGCCAGTTGTCGTCTGTCTCCTCATCTACAACTGCAAAGGCTACTGGAAAGACACCATCATTCCCATCTGCACCCACGGCAGCCAATAGGGTTCCTTGATATTTTGCATAGAGAACAGTGCTATCAAGGAAAAGAAGAGGGCGGCAGCCTTGTTGAAAGCCATATATTGAAGCATGAAACGAGACAAATAGCCGGTGGAAACTCGAGTCCTCCTTCGTGGCAAATGTAGCAAGACTACCGGCATTAGTTTCCATGATACACTCACAGACTAAAGGTACTTGGCTGTATGCTTCTTCATAAGAACCCTGAAGTTGCTCTCTTGCAATCTCTTTTGCACGCCATGCCTGAGAATAGTTCAACTGAATGCCATATTCACGTTTGATGTCAGTGGCGATATCCTTTGGCTTGTAATTAGGAGAAGACTTCAACTTTTCCTTAATTATACTTCCCACCCATCCCCTTGTTGCTCGATATCCGGCTTTCACGGCAGCTCCTTCGCATGTATGGTTTTTATTCATTTTCTTAACACATATCAGCTGGGTAGTAGCCAACCTTGACGCATATATACGCCAAGGACAACCCTCAGACTTGCATTTAACTGTTACTCTGTGACTATCATTCTTCTTATATTTATATGTAAATCCATGCGCAATCGAGTACTTATGTAAGGCTTCACGAAATTCAGTAAAACTACTGAATCTTTGGTCCACACCAGTAATGGAGTTCTCCCACTGTGTAGCTGCCCTACGGTGCTTGTCGTCATTGCTACTCGGAAAAGTACTTAATGGTGTCGTATCCATGGGCGTATCAACCATAAGTTGATCGTCGGGATGTGTCATATCCACAGGGGTAGAAGGAGAAAGTGCTGTCTCGGACATAGTTATCTTGCTGGACCTGAATAATTCAGCAGGCCATAGATGCATTAGCAATCAGAGTGCAGTAAAGATAAGTCCTGGTTGTCACATGTTGAGTTCAAGAAACGAATAACACCAGCATTGAACTGAAAATTTTGGAATTCAAGGTTAACTATTTAAAGGAAAATAGAGAAGGAAAAGGAAAATAATCATAATCAAGATAAGTGTGTTGAAATGTCTAACTACCTCATCTAAAACCTTAAGTTGTTCGATAGGGAACAATTTTATTTATTTACATCTGCAACATGCCTCCTCACGTGAAGGCTTGACTCTTTTAATTGGACAGAGCTCGTGGAACTATTTTTGCTGATGGATAACAATGATAATTGAAAATTTTGTCTGTTCTAATATCATTAAACCTTCTATCTTTTATAATTCAAACCTTGTGCTTTGCTTTAGCACTGCTTACTTACTTTGCCACACAATTTAATGATAGTGAAACTATCTCCTCTTCTAAGCTTGAGAACCCCTATCCGCTAATCTTAAAATCTTAAACGGTTAGTGAGAGAACACTATTACTCCATCCTTCCCAATTTATGTGCCGTTCTTTGATTAAGCATGGAGTTTAAGAAAGACTTTAAAACTTGTATAAATTAAATCATAGACATTTTTGTGACAGTAAATTATCTCATTACGGGTAAAATGGACAGTAAGTTAAACTGTTTCTGAATGTCATTCCTCTTGTAATAGACTAAAAGGGCAAAAGTACCACGTAAAAAAGGACAAAGGGAATATCTATTTAGATTTTAAGTTATATATACACCGTCACTGTAATTCTTTACACTATCAGGTCACCCAAATGATAAAAACATGTAAGCTTCCTTAAAATATGAATTCACAACTTACCTACTACAATAGATAAAGGTGATCTGATAGTGTAAAACTTCGTTATACTGACAGTATATATAGCTTAATCTCATATTTATGTATATAACGGTGCAAATTGGAAAAGAAAGAAACTACACTTGACATCAAGAAAAGAAAATACCTACTGGCAGGCAAAGTGGACACATTGGGTGCAACAACAGCTTCTTCAGCAACAACAAAGACTTCCACTTGCTCAGAATCCTTAAAAAAGTTGACCATGCGCTTTAGGTCCTTATCTTTGGATACTGTGATCAGGGTCTTTTTATTCCCGGGTAGAAAATACTTTATAGTAATCTCCTCAGTACTAAACTGAAATGTGTCAGCTAATTCTTGCTTTAAAACATTCACATTCATCTTCTCATCAATATCTACAGCATATGCATCACCTCCTGTGTAACTCAATGTCCCATTTTCCTCATTGGTCATAAATTCACCACCTGATTGGCATATTGCAATGATTTTCTTTGCAGCCATAACGAGGGCGACATAAACAACAACAACAACAATAACTACGCCTTAGACTCAAACAAGTTTTTGAGTCGGATGTATATTCTCACTGCTTCAGTTACACCATCATAAGTGCAACATATAATGTCTAACAAATTGTGTCGAACTAATCGTGCTGACACGAGCACCTGATGTTGCAAATCCTATACTAGTATACTAGCTAAGAAATAATTGCATGACAAAAATATCAACCTGCACAAAAGATCAAAGTTGAAATCTTTAGAATGTTAATAACTAATCCAATTTATATATAGCGTCTGATTAGGCACGAAGTTTAACAAGTAAAGAAAGACTTTTGAAAATTATGTTCTAAAACAAGAAACTAGTGGTGAGAAGTGTATTAATTAACAACTATGATTTAGTGATAAGACTATGTCAATTCAGTGCGGCTATAAATAATCTCATTAAACATAAATAACAAGCAAATATAGAAAAAAATTGAAGGGGCATTGGATCAACGGTAAAGCTGTCTCTGTGAGATTTCGAGCCATAAAAGCAGTCACTAATACTTGCATTAGAGTACACTGTCTACATCACGTCCCTAAGAATGCGGCCTCCCGACCCTAAGTGAACGCGGAATGACTTGTGCACATAATTGTCTTTTTTTGTAGAAAAAAATTACTATTCTTTTTGGAACACACTATCACATACAAATTGGGATGGAGGATATAACAAGTAAATAATGGTAAATATAATAAAAGAAGAAGCACGAAATGTAATCAAACACATAAAAATTAGAAATTAATATGAGAAAAACAGAGACGGAATTAGAAAGAAAAGACAAACACATGGAGATTTGGACAGGACGAACTAACGAAGGGGTTCATCAGCTCAGTTTTAGACAGGAAATATAATTCGGAGAAATTTGTGGGAACAAAGTGCAAAATCGCGTTTCTAGATTCTTCTTTTTAGAGGGGAAGAAAATGAAATTACCTGTTAAAGATGGGGTATTCTTTTAATTTCTCTTTTGCTTCTTTTTAAGTATAAATCTGTTCTCACGGCGCAGAGAGAAAAGATGAAGGGTAGTAATCTGCAATTGAAGGGTTCTACCAGTTGTGTCCCTTTCCAAATACCATGGGAGGTGAATGCAATTTGAGCTACTTAATTTTTTGACATTTTGCACCCTAGATTTTGCAAAACATTGTCAAATCTTCCTTTACTATTTCGTGATACGTAATTTTCACCCCAGTTTTGGAAATTGATAATAACATGTCAACACTGGCGGAGGTAGGATTTCCGCTAAGAAGGTTCAAAAACGAAAAAAGTTAAAAAAGATTGTAACTAGTGAGAATTGAACCAATAACCTTACAAAGGTTTTGAATCTCATTTGATCACTAAGCTATTGCTTTTGGGCTATGTCAAGGGAATGCAAAATATAATATATAAAAATAAAAATCAGATTTTGCTTTATATATATACAGCGGCGAAGGTGGTTCAGATGGCCCCCTTCCGCCTCTGAATCCGCCCCTGCATGTCAAAATTAATTTGGACTTTGGACCAAGTCCAATAACAATTCAATGCCAACATCTAGCTTGATTGATCACATCATAGACCAAATCACGGGTTTGAGTCATGGCGTACTGGAAAAGTTGATGTCATGTGATCAGGAGATTACGGGTTCAAGCCATGGAAATAATCTCTTGCAAAAATGTAAGATAAGACGCACACAATAGATCATTGTGGTTCCAACCCTTCCACGGACTCCGCGCATAATAAGAGCTTAATGCACTAGATTGCTCTTTATAGACCAAGTCAAGCCTCAACAATTTTGATGCTCTATCACCTCAATAGCTTCACAAGATAAACATCATTCTTAAGGGAAATGGAAAATCGAATATCTTATCTCTAATTGACTCTTCTCAACTCGCTAATGTTCCATCATTTTTGCTTGATTAACACTTTAATAGCTTTGTTCTGCTCAGTGACTCAGGAACCAAAAAAATACACATTTTAGTTAGTTGTAAGTTAAACGTGAGTAGCCAATTATTTCAAGGACCAAATTTTAGATTTACTAATAATTAAGGGATTAAAAATGCAAATATCTAACTAACAGGAGGGATTATAATTCGAGGGGTAAGATAGACAGACGAATTTTTGCTCTAAACGGCAAAGGAAATTTGCGGCCAAATTTTACAAAAAGATGTCTAGAGAGAAAATGAGAAAAATGGTCCCTTTTGCTTGGAGATAGGTTTAAGATAGTCCTTTATGTTATAAATATATTATATTATGGATGTTGATTTAGTATTCCGTTGTAAATAAGCTTCCTGAAAAAGCTTATCCATATGGGAATCCGTCGTAAATATGTTTATCTAGTTAGTACTCTATTGGAACTTAGTACTCTATTGGAAATAAGCTTCCTGAAGTAACTTATCACTTCGGTACCCGATTATAGATAAACATTACCCCGGTAGAAGATTATCCATACCGGGTATAATAAGCAACCTTTCGATACTCCATTATGGATAAACATTATCCCGGTAGAAGATTATCTACACCGGATACAATGAGCTTATCCTTTCAGTACTCCGTTATAGATAATCACTACCCCTAGTAGAAGATTATCTATATTGGGTACAATGAACTTATCCATTCAGTACTCCGTTATGGATATCTGGTATAATAGCAGCTTACACAGCAACTTTCGTTTTTCTATAAATAGAAGAGATTTCAGTTCATTATGTACATCGGTTTGAATTCGAATAATATATCAGTTTCTCTCTATATTTGTCTTTACTTTACAGTCTTTATTTTATAACATGTTATCAGCACGAGACTCTGACATCTCGAGCAAATACTTTGAAAGTATTAGAGGTAAGAACTTTCTTTTCCTAAATAATGTCAAATCTTTCTAAACTTGAATTTGTAGCCCTGGATATATCGGGCAAAAGCTACATGTCTTGGGTGCTTGATGCTGAAATTCATCTTGATGCGATGGGTCTGGCAGACACCATCAAAGACAAAAATCAGGCATCAAACCAAGACCGTGCCAAAGCAATGATATTCCTACGCCATCACCTTGATGAGGGCCTGAAAATGGAATATCTTACTGTTAAAGATCCAGTCATACTATGGAATAATTTGAAAGATAGATATGACCACCTGAAATATTCCACAGACACAATATGATTGGACTCATCTAAGGCTACAAGATTTTAAATCTATCAGTGAGTATAATTCTGTTATGTTCAGAATTATTTCCCAATTGAAATTATGTGGTGATAATATTACTGATCATGATATGTTGGAGAAAACTTTCACCACTTTTCATGCCTCGAATATGCTCCTGCAGCAACAATATCGAGAGATGGGATTTAAAAAGTATTCTGAACTTACCTCACATCTTCTTATAGCCGAGCAACATAATGGGCTATTAATGAAAAACCATGAAAGCCGACCTACTGGTTCTTGTCCATTCCCTGAAGTGAATGAGCGAACTTCCACCAAGCTAAACGTGGAAGAGGTCGTGGCCCAGTCATGGTCGTGGTCGAGGAAGAAATTCCAATCATGGTAATAATAATGCACCATAGAAGCCTCCTCACCACCGCAGTGGAAAAGGAATGAACAAAAGTATGAAGCGGCGCAAACACCAAATGCAGAAAATGCATGCTATAGATGTGGAGGAAAAGGGCATTGGTCACTTACCTGTCGTACGCCAAAGCACCTGGTTGAGCTTTATCAAACCTCCCTGAAGAAGACAGAGAAAAATGCTGAAGCAAATTTTATTTTTGAAGATAATTTAGACTTTATGCATTTGAATGTAGCTGATTACTTTGCACTCCCAGAAGGAGAAACAAGTCATGTAATCGGAAGTGAATCTGTAGAAATGTAAACATTTTAATTTTTATTGTTTGTAATAGATAGTATGGTTATGTAATTGTTGTACATAAATAAAAGTTATGCTTTGATAATGATGTTTACTAAAATATTATTTATTTAGGTTATTTTTAAAGAATATGGATAATCCTCAAATTATGTTTGGATCAAAGACAAATCATGAAGATATTTGTGTTATTGATAGTGGAAAAACTCATGCGATATTCAAGGATCAGAAATATTTTTCTTATTTGCATAAGGAAAAAGTAAATGTTTCAACAATTTTTGGTAATATAAGTTTAATTGAAGGCTCTAGAAGAGCCATTATATTTTTGTCTAAGGGAACAAAACTTATTATATGCAATGCATTGTTCTCCTCCAAGTCCCGAAGAAACTTATTGAGTTTTATAGATATCCGCCGAAATGGGTATCATGTTGAGATAATAGATGAAATGAACAGGGTATATCTTTGTATTACAAAAAATATTTCTGGCCAGAAATGCATTGTAGAAAAGTTACCAACTTTATCTTCTGGTTTATATTATTCAAAAATTAGTACAATTGAAGCACACTCTATCGTAAACCCGAAGTGTATGGATTCAAAGATTTTTGTGCTTTGGCATGGTCGTTTGGGCCATCCTGCATCAATAATGATGAGACGAATTACTGAAAATTCGAATGGGCATCCATTAAAGAACCTGAAGATTCTTACAAATGACGAATTTTCTTGTGTTGCTTGTTATCAAGGCAAAATGATCACTAGACCATCACCAATGAAGGTTGGCATTGAATCCCCTGCCTTTTTAGGGCGTATATATGGGGATATATGTGGACCTATTCACCCACCAAGTGGGTTGTTTAGATATTTTATGGTCATAATAGATGCATCTTTAAGATGGTCTCATGTGTGCATACTATCATCTCGCAACCTGACGTTTGCAAAACTATTAGCCCAAATAATTTGATTAAGGGCATAATTCCCAGATTATCCAAAGGCTATTCGCCTTGATAATGCTGGAGAATTCTCATTTCAAGCTTTTGATGATTATTGTCTATCAGTTGGGATAAAAGTTGAATATCCTATAGCTTATGTTCATACTCAAAATGGCCTTGCAGAGTCACTTATTAAACGCCTACAATTGATAGCAAGACCACTACTTATGAAAACAACATTGCCCACTACTGTTTGGGGCCATGCTATCTTGCATGCTGTAAGCACGTGATTTTTTCCCTATATGCGAATTACTCCCAAAAAATTCAAAAATAAAATGATTTTTCTTTGGTGTGCAATTTTGTGATATTTTGTGATATTTTGAATAATTATTTGTATTTGTCTGTGCGTGTTTATTGGCTAAATTAATAAAAAAATACAAAAATATGTTGCATTTTGCATGTAGGATTTAATTCTACAATTGTTAGTAATTAAATTTGTTTTACAAAAAATTAAAAATTACAAAAATAGGCATCGTTTGCATTTTTAGCATTTAATGTCCAAATATACAATTTTATGCTTAATTATTACTTAATTGTGCGTTAATTGTTATTGGGAGTTAATTTATGCTTTTATAACTTAATTTAGTTCTTAATAATAGTTTAAGTATTTTTATAATTTAGTTTTAGAGAAATAAAAGAAGAAAAGAGAGCGAAAATATAAAGAAAGTCGGAATTGGGCCTCTTCTTCGATTTCAAGCCACAGGCCCAAAAAATGGCCCAATCTTCCCTACGACCCAGTCCATTTCGAACTGGGTCGACCCAGTCCATAACCCAAAAGACCCAAACCCCTTTGTCTTACATTTTACAAAACAAAACAAAAATTAAAAGACAAGAAACCCTAACACTAAACCAATCCGCCACCCCCCCCCCTTCCCTATCTTCTTCTTCCCAATCAAGCTTCTCCAAGGTCATCCATGGCTTCCCCCTCAAAGCTCAACCATGGCTGCCCAACATCGACCACCCTCCAGTCCGCCTACCCAAGCCATGAACGCCCAAGCTCCTCCGGTCACGTCGAGCTCCCATGGTTACAACGTTGCGCCTTCTTCTTCCTCGTCAAAGCTCCAAACGTTGCTGTTTTTTTTTTCTTCTTCTTCCTTCACCTTACGCTGCTGCTTGATGTCCAGCAGCTCTCCATCTCGTGAAGTTTCACAACCCACCATGGATGTTGCTAGTGATGCTTCGTCAAGCTTCTATTATCGCCAAACACCCCATCATCGAGCAAACAAACCCCATCGCTGCCCACGCCGCTGCTGTCGCAGCTTCTTCTTCTACTCCTTCTGCTGTGTCGACCATGGCTTGGTCCTCCACCTCGTCGCTGCTACTTCCTAGTCGTTGCTGCTGCCCGCGTCCAGCTACGACGAGCAGCCATGGCTGCGCCAAGCAGTGTCGCTGCTTCAAGATTCCAACCTCATCGACGCGCCGCTGCTGCATCTTCCATCTCCTCGACCAGCTGCTGCCATCCGCCATAGCTGCTGCTGCGATGTTGTTGCTGCTCGTCGCAGCAGCTCCCTACTGCTTCATGCCTCTCCATCATCTTCGTCTTCGTCGTTGTTTTTGAATCGGTTAGTTGGTTTATGTTTCAAATTTCGTCCATATTTTTTGTTCGTTGTTTTTCGGATCCAAAATCGATAAATGATTCAATTCTTGTTTTGTTTGTCCGTCGTTGAAATAATTTTAGTTTGTTCATGTGTTTTGTTGATTTTAATTTTCAGATTCAAATGGTAAATTAATTAATTTGTTTTTCATGTTTATTTCATGTTTGTATTATTGTTTAGGTAAGATTTTGTTAGTTTGATGTTTGTTAGATTCAAATTGAAATTTAATTGATTATTTCTTCAATTTGTTTCATGTGTTTATGTATTGTTAGAAATTGTTGATATTGTTAAGTTCAAGCTTAAGTTCATAATTGTTTATTCGTCGATCTTGTTATTTGTCTAAAAAGAATTTAGTTGTGTTAGAGAAATATGTTGGTTTAATCGTTTGAATCCGTCATGTTTATTGTTTAAAATAGATTTAATTCATGTTCATACTTTGTTTGATTGTTCTTGAATCCGAAATTTGTATAGCTTGATTTCTTGTTTACCATTTATGATTATTTCTTGAATTTGTCTCATAATCTTATTTAAAGTTTAATATAGGAATTGTTTGTTGTAATGTTGTTAGAGTTGATTTTAAGTTAGAAATCTAAATATACTTGTTTGATTGTTGTTGTTGTTGAATCCGAAAATAGGCTTGTTGTTGCTAAAAATATTGTTCAATCAAATTTTAGTTGTTCTTTGTTGTTCAATTTGTGTTCATGTGATATTGTTGTTATGATGTTCATCCGTGTTCATATTGTTGTTTGAACATTGTTAGAAATTGATTATATTGTCTATATTTTGGTTAAGTTTGATTAATTGTTTGTTATAGCTGATGGGGTATTTTGGTAATTTGTAGTATGTTCAGGAGTAAAATAGTAATTGTAATAAGGTCGGAGGGGTAGTTTAGGAATTGTACATTTTTTAATTGTTTATTTGAAGCATGGGGGACAAAATGAAATGGGGTGAGTTGTGATATGGTTATTTAATATAAAGGGGGGACAAGACAAATGTAGTAGGGGGAATCTTGTATTATTTTATGTTAGGCATGGGGGACAAAATATAATGGGGTGGTGTGATATGTTTATTTAATGTAATGGGGATGAGTGGGAAGATAATGGGTTGGGTATAGAAAAAGTATGGATTTTAATTAATTGAAAGGTTTATGGGATGGGTTATAAGTAGAAGTCTTGAAATAGAGAAGAGATATACGAGATAAGAAAAAATACACAGATAAGAGAAACGAATCTGAGAAGAAAAAAAGAAGAGAGAAAAAAGGGCTAAACATTTAAGAGAAAGAAAAATTCCGAAAAATATTTAAGCTTTCAAAATAAAAATAAAAACTAAAAAAATCTTCTGCTTTCTTTCTTTGTTTGAAATTAGTATTAATGGTTGTTGTGTCATTCAAAGCTTGAAGTTTTTGTTTTTGGGATTACTGTTCTACTGGTTTGCAAACTCTGTTCCTGGGTTGTTACTGCTGCTGGATTGTTGTTGCTATATTGTTATTACTGCCGCTGATTCTCATCATCATTTTCTTTTGCTTCCAATATCAGGTACGTATCTGTAAATTCATGTCATGAAAAGCTTCAATATGACATATTAATGAAGTTCGGGAATTATAATTCTGTTTTCCATTCGTTCAAGTTCATTAGTTTAAAATTTGGTTTTGTTTCAGTTGATTAATATAGTAGTATGTTTGACGTGACGAATATAAGATAATTGTTACCTCTTAAAGTTCGTATAAGTGTTGTAATAATATCACCTATTTCGTAATTTTCATTAAGTGAAGTCATGATTGAATTATCAAGGTAGGGAACATGACATAAAATGGGCCATTGATTATATCTCGTAACATTGTTAGCTAAATGTAAAGTAGAATAGAAATATCAAGAAAACTACATTACTAACCTCTGTTGTTGAATAAGGTTAAAATGATGTTGATTGTATTTTTTCATATATGGTAAGATAACGGGTATATGTATAACCATAAGAAAGATGAATTGATTAGCTTGTTACGACGTTAGAATATTATGAATGGTTCAGACGAACAACTATGTTGTATATAAAGCAATTTTATTGAATCAGTTTGTAATATTTCTTTTTCTTATCAATTTGACTCTTATCTTCCATTGCAAACATTAACCAAACCATTGTAACTTTGGACTAAAACAAATACATGAGAAGGACATGAGATTTATAAACGAATCGTGGCATTTTATGTAAAAGATATATAGAAGAAGAGTTCGCCTTAAATGAAACAATGAAGATTCTGCGGAAATTATTAATTTGTTTATCATTTTAAGTTCTTTCCCAATTTTATACATGATTCGATTTATGGACATCCAAATGTTGTATTCACGAAAAAATGTTAGTTTTAGATACATATTGTCTGCTTTCTTTTTCACGTCATTAATTCTTTAAAATTTGAGGTATATGATTCATATGTGTAAAACAAGACTCGCGGTCAACACATAATAACAATTTGTAGAGAACCTTATCAAGAATATTTTTGTGATTAGGGATACGTTCGCGTAACCTGATTATATTTCTAAAAGCAATTCGGATTATGCGTTCGCGCAACTTCGATCGAATATTTAATAAAAGGGATTTCTCGGAGAATATCATTATTAATTTCATAAAAACCCGAGATGTGAGGTTCACTACTTAATTATACCAAAAGGGCGAATGTTCTTGATTTTATTTAAAGCATAATTTCGAAAATAATTATTTTAATAAAAATATTATCTATATTATTGTGTACACGTGCGCGTGACACAACTCCGCATGTTTTAAAAATATAATTTATAACACGAATATACGTACGCGTGATTCGATTCAAAGAAGGGACTTTAAATCTAAATAGAAGCGGTAACAATAAAATCATGCAATAAAAAATGTATTTAACAAATCAAATAATCAAGCCGAATATAACAGTTGAGCGACCGTGCTAGAACCACGGAACTCGGGAATGCCTAACACCTTCTCCCGGGTTAACAAAATTCCTTATCCGGATTTCTGGTGCGCAGACTGTTAAATAGACAGAGTCATATTCTCCTCGATTCAGGGATTAAAACCGGTGACTTGGGACGCCTTAAAATTCCCAGGTGGCGACTCTGAAACAAATAAACAAATCTCGTTTCGACTGTCCTTTAATTAGAGAAAACTCCCTTGTACCCTCTCGGGTATGTAAAAAGGAGGTGCGACACATGCAACATCACTTATCTGTCTCAGACCGACACATTATAATAAATATTCTCCGTCACAATTAGTTTTTGGTCATGAACCAAATATTGTCCATCTACGAATTTTTCGATATGCTGTATATGTGCCCGTAGCACTACCATAACGCAGTAAGATGGGACCACATAGAAGGATAAGAATATATGTTGGGTTTGAATCACCCTCTATTATTCTCTATCTTGAACCATTGACAGAAGATTTATTTACTGCTCGATTTGCAAATTGTCGGTTTGATGAAACAAATTTTCCACAATTAGGGGGAGAGAAAAAGGGAATCAAAAAAGAAATTGTGTGGAAAGTTTCATCATTATTTCACTTTGATCCTCGTACCTCTATATGTAATCAGAAGGTCCAGAAGATTATCCATTTATAGAATCTAGCAAATAAAATGCCAGACGCATTTACTGATTTGAAAAGGATAACTAAATCACATATCCCAGCAGAGAATGTGCCTATCCGAACTGATGTCCCAGTAGGACCATCTACTAGCATGAGAGCTAGTGAACCTAAAGCACACCTGAAGCGTGATAGACCTTTAGGTTCTAAGAATCGAAATCCTCGAAAAAGAAAATCGACAAATGATCAAAATGACACTATGAAGGGATCTCCTGAAGAGATCCAAGATCTGATTAGTTCTAGGATTCCTGAAGAAATCAATGAACCAGAAGCTCATGTGAGTGAATAACTTTTAATAAGTTTGACCGGTGATGGGATTAATTTAAATCGATCTGAAATAGTGGTGGATAATATTTTTGCATATAATATTGCACTTAATATTATGCAAGATAGTGAGGATCTTGAAACTCGATCTGTCGAAGAATGTCGACAAAGATCTGATTGGCCAAAATGGAAAGAGGCAATTCAATCGAAATTAAAGTCACTTGCTAAAAGAGAGGTCTTTGGACTAGTAGTCCAAACACCTACTGGTATAAAACCAATTGGTCATAAATGGGTTTTTGTGCGAAAAATGAATGATAAAAATGAAGTTGAAAGATACAAAGCTCGCTTTGTCGCACAAGGATTCTCACAATGACTTGGAGTCGATTTTGATGAAACATATTCACCTGTTATGGATACCATAACATTTCGATATCTCATCAGTTTAGCACTGCATGAAAAGCTTGAAATACATCTAATGGATGTAGTTACAGCTTATCTGTACGGTTCACTTGATAATGAAATTTATATGAAAATCCCTAAAGGATTTAAAATGCATGAAGCGAATTCAAAATCTCAGGAAATTTATTCAATTAGATTACAAAGATCTTTGTACGGTTTAAAGCAATCTAGGTGCATGTGGTATAATCGCCTTAGTGAATATTTGTTGAAAGAAGGTTACATAAATGATGTTATTTGTCCATGTATTTTTATAAAGAAAATGACATCAGAATTTGTTATACTTGTTGTTTATGTTGATGACATAAATCTTGTTGGAATTCCAGAAGAGCTCCAAAAGGTAATTGAATATCTGTCACACCTCCTTTTTGCGTGCCCGCCCCGAAGGGTAAATGCGCGAGGGAGTTTTTCCAATTTAAGTGACAATATTCGAAAGGGGATTATTTATTTAATTCAGAGTCGCCACTTGGGAAATGTTTGGCTTTTGGTGTCCCAAGTCACCGGTTTATCTTGAATCCCAAATCGAGGAAAATATTCGACTTTCCAAATGAAGTCTGCGAACCAGAAATTCTAAGTAAGGAATTCTGTTGACCCGAGGGAAGGTGTTAGGCACCCCCGAATCCCGTGGTTCTAGCACGGTCGCTTAAATTGTTATAATGGCTAAATATCTGATTTAAATACATGTTATGACTTATGTGCTTTTATTAAGTTTAAAGCGCTTTTATTATTATCATTTATTTTTTAGAATTGCAACGTCGTGAAAATGCATCTCGAACTATGTCGCAATCAATGCACCCGTGGTTGTTAATACATTCCGACTCCGTTGAGATTTGAATTTGGGTCACATAAATGCGCACGCGAATTTAAGAAGGTATTTTAATTTAAATCGCGCCTAAAGAGTCTAACGCGTAATTATCTTCGGGGAAGGCAGTGAAATTCACTGAACAGTCTATCCCAGATTATAAGTATTTTTATTTTTGACCAATTATTGAGGGCCCCGCGATTTGCATTTTCTTATTTGGCGAGACTCGTCTCATTTTGAAAGGATAAACCTACAGCGACTACATTTTCTATTATGTTTGTCTCTAAAAATGGAAGAAAGAAAATACATGCTAATTAAATTACATGCTTGGCCAACTCCGGCCTCTTATTAATTATCGGATTAATTATTTATAAGGCGGGGAATTATTTCATGCCTTATTTCATGAACATGCTTTTAATTTAATAAAGGAAATCGCATACAAGATTAATAAAATGT
Organism: Nicotiana sylvestris; assembly: GCF_000393655.2. Lineage (NCBI taxonomy): Eukaryota > Viridiplantae > Streptophyta > Magnoliopsida > Solanales > Solanaceae > Nicotiana > Nicotiana sylvestris. Next base: position 6,258,430 of record NC_091061.1, on the reverse strand, counting down.
TAAACTCACGCTAAACATTCTTCAAGTTTGAATTTAAACTAGATTAGTGGAATTAACTACTAGAGGATGCTACTAATGGGATTCGACCCTTGTCTTATAAACTTCTTAATGGAATCCAATTTTGACAGAGTTAACTCAAATGATTAAAAGCTATATTGCGTTTGGCAAGGTTAGTAGCATTCTACCTTATACATACAAAATATAACTAAAAATGAAGTCTAATTATCGATATGCTAACTACTCGTGCATTCCACAAATTGCATGATTATATCATTCATACAAACAAATAACTGTAAATCACAATACTTAAACAGACTAAGTTTCAATTAAGTACAAAAACTACCTACTGTATTATGCTATTGAGTTACAACCTAAAGCATTACACAAATTTACTAACATTTTATAAGACTATAGGTACAACACCAAATGATTGAAAATTCTTTGCGTCTTTCATTTCATACTCATTGTTACTGTTACATCAGTGTGACATTCAAATGTGTACCTGAATTGGAAAGTGAGAAGAAGAGGAAGGTCAGTAGAAGCAACAATAGTATAGCGACAACATCAACAACTATAGTCACAACAGCAGTAGCACCCCAGGCAGAAATCTCAAGGACAGATTGGAAAAAGAAGAAACCAATGGTTTGAAGAGTGGTACTTGAGAATCAACAGACAAACAGGCTGGCAGATAAATCCCAGCAGTACAAGAAGATTGCAGGCAGAAACAATAAAACAGTAGCTTCTGATTTTGAACTTCCGAGCAGAAAACAAACTGAAGTTCTTTTTTGTGAAACCTAGCTTTAAAACACTAAGGTCCTGGAAAATTCTCTTTTTTTTTTCTGGTTTTAAACTCTTGGTCTCCTCCTCTCTTTCTGATTTCTTTCTCTCTCCCTAAACTCTTAATGTCCGCCCCTAAAACCAGTGGAAACCTTCTGTTTTTATATCCTAGAATCAACCCATTCACCAGCCTGTTAAACAACTGAACTCCCCCCATGTTCTCCTTTCTGTTTTTCCACTCACAAGTTAAAAGAAAGGTACCCCCCATGAGATTCCCCTGACAGCCCCCTTTTTCATTGTTAAAGTGGTCTATCTTTTATTAAATTAAGCAAGCATGGGCAGCATGAATATGCCTTGACAGCACATGCTATCCATTCTACTCTAATTCATTAACAACTAACAAAGCACATGCTGTCCAAAGTCAAAATGAGTAAACATGCCATTAAATTAAACTACAATCTGAAATCTATGCTAACACTAACAGCTATAACCAATCCTTAAGTGATTTTGATTCAATTAAACCGGCTAACACACAATGTAATCAATTCTCGACTGCTTAGAGTAAAATTAAACCAACATGAGTCAAATTACTACCATTCCAAACTGAAACTAATTGACGACATGTATCGAATCGACTACGCGAATTACAACACATTCAATTCATACCAAATGAATCAGAATCGAACAGTATTAACAGGAGGTGCAAATTGTACTGTCAAAACAAAGTTAACCCCGAAACTAATTAATCGACCAAATTCATTTTCAGTCGATTATATAGTTTACACACATACACCCAATCAGTAAAATAGATAAAAACTCGACAAAATAAAAGGTCCGGGCAAGATGGACAGAATAGTTGACAATAAAAATAAATAAACTAAACATTTGAACATACGGACAAAAAATAACAAAACAAACAACATGGAATTAACAAAGAAAAGAAGAAGAAATACCTTAAAGGGTTAAAAATCAGACTGCCCTGTCTCGGATTTTGAATCGAACCTCTTTTGGGGTTGAACGGACTTTAATCGAAGTGTTCTCAGTTGAGAACACTTCGATTAAGGTCTATTAGACCCCAACCTTCTCGTCTAATTGGACAAAACCCTCAGATTCCGGATTTTTAGGGTTCTTGGGCCTGATTTGGGACTTGGGGTTTTCTGGTTAGATTCGGACCAAACCAAGCTTGGTTTGGTCACGAGGGAGGTCAAGGGGATACCTGGTATGGATTTGGGGGGGGGGGGGTTGGCACAGGTTGGGGTCCGGCTCGAATCTTCAAACAAAGATTCGAGACGGTGGGGGAAGATTCGAGACCTATGGTTAGTAGATCCGTGTTCAGGGGGTCGAGGTGTACTAGGGGTGTTATTCTGGGTGTCACCGGCATTGTTGCCGCCGGGTTTACGGTGAGGGGAAAGGGGGGCGGCGCTAGGGTTCTAAGGGTTTGGGTTCAGTGAGGGAGACGACACGAGGGAGAGGGGTCTGGCTTTGGGCGTGGGGTGAGAGGGGCAGGTTTATATACGGGGTGGATGAGTGAATCCAAGCCGTTGGATCTGATGAGATCAACAGTTTGGATCACTTTAACTATATGAAACGGGGTCGTTTTGTCTCAGAGGGGGCTGGGTCAGTTTTGACGGGAATGGGTTGGGCTAATGAGGTGTGTTGGAGACCGTAGGATTGACCAAGATGGACGGCTCCGATTGAATATCCTTATACGGCGTTGTTTGGTTTAAAATGGGAGTTGAAATGGACCGTTAGATATGTTTGATCAACGGTCCAGATCTAATAGTCCCTAAACGACGTCATTTGGTGAGGCTATAGAGATCAGGGAAATGGACTGGGTTATGCCATTATTGGGCCCGATTTCTTGGTCTCCAATTTGAGCCCAATTCCAGATTTCTTCAATTTTTTCTTCTTTTAATTTCTAAACAAAACAAATTTTAATTAAATTGTAAAAATCAAAAATAAAACTTGTACTAATATTAATTACTACTTAAACAACAATTATCACACATATTAACATTTAATTGAAATAAAATCACTCAATTGACAAAAATGATGCGTATCTTTTGTGGTTTTTTCCTAAAACTAAATTATGGTTTGATTAATTCCTAATAGTAGAACGATATCCTAAACTTACACGCGACACATATATTTTTTATTTTCAATTGATAAAACTAAATAATCACAGATAAAAACTACAAAAATCCCAAGCAAATTCACAAAATTATACACAAAAGACAATTTATTATTATTTTTTTATTTCTTTTGGAGTAATTGTCGTGTGAACAAAAATAACGTGCTCACAGCTGCCCCTCTTTTCCCGAAAACATACGAGGTTTTCGTGCAAAGATAAAGTGAGCGGATATGAGCAATTTTTGCCCGTTGGACTACTCCGTGTGAAGCACATTTTTGAAAGATTTGACCGAACCTTTGCTTCAAAGATTTCCTACATATCCTGGGCTAAACAGGAATCATGTCAATGTAGTTCGGGATACTTTGGTAGCTGGGACTACCATGGGATTGCAATGCTTGCTGTTACTGCTGCTGCTGTTGCCGCTACTGCTTTACCGGCCTCCTTATTACAAACAAAGGAAATTGAAACTGAACTAACTACTTATGCCTGCCAACCACTAGTTACAAGATTCCTCTCAATAATTCTTTTGCAACTTGATCTTGGGTCTTAGCTGATTCTGCTTGTAGACTTCGATCCGAATCTTGATGCTCGCAAGTTGTAGGCGCTTGTTTATTTCTGCAGTATTGAGTGAAACGGGATTGGCGGAGCCCGGGAATTTGATTAAATTTTGAACGACCTGCCCTTTGTTTGTTCCAATATCTGGGAACATCTTCTTTTTGTTCTTTTCTTCTTTTCTTTATTCTGGATTGAGACTCAAACCGTAAGTCATCTTGATCCGTGCACCTTGAGGTCAGACCTGCCGAAACAACAAAACAAATGAACGAAATTTTCTGCCCCAGTTTCACTAGGAAAATTTCGTGAGTTAATTGTCATGAGAATTTACCGAACTGATGAGGGAATTGGAAAACTCTAGTCTAAAAGGCGCAACTCAGGGATTGGAGCCCTAATGTCGCAAAAGGTAAGAATCCGCAACTCAGGGATTGGAGCCCTAATGCTGGCTAAGGAAAGTTGCTCAACTCAGGGATTGGATCCCTAATGCTGGCTAAAAGAAAAATTGCTCAACTCAGGGATTGGAGCCCTAATGCTGGCTAAAAGAAAAACGCGCAACTCAGGGATTGGAGCCCTAATGCTGGCTAAATGGAAAAAATGCTCAACTCAGGGATTGGAGCCCTAATGTCGGCTAACAGAAAAACACTCAACTCAGGGATTGGAGCCCTAATGTCGGCTACCAGGAAAAACGCTCAACTCAGGGATTGGAGCCCTAATGCCGGCTAAATGGAAAAACTGCTCAACTCAGGGATTGGAGCCCTAATGCTGGCCAAAAAGCATCAACTCAAGGATTGGAGCCTTAATGTCGGCTAAATGGAAAACGCTCAACTCAGGGATTGGAGCCCTAATGTCGGCTAACAGGAAAAACGCTCAACTCAGGGATTGGAGCCCTAATGCTGGCTAAATGGAAAAATGCTCAACTCAGGGATTGGAGCCCTAATGCTGGCTAACAGAAAAATGTTCAACTCAGGGATTGGATCCCTAATGTTGGCTAAAAGACTGCTCAACTCAGGGATTGGAGCCCTAATGCTGGCTAAATGGAAAAACTGCTCAACTCAGGGATTGGAGCCCTAATGTCGGCTAAAGGGAAAAATGCTCAACTCAGGGATTGGAGCCCTAATGTCGGCTAAAAGCAAATTGCTCAACTCAGGGATTGGAGCCCTAATATTGGCTAAAGGAAAAACGCTCAACTCAGGGATTGGAGCCCTAATGCTGGCTAACAGGAAAAATGCTCAACTCAGGGATTGGAGCCCTAATGCTGACTAACAGGAAAAATGCTCAACTCAAGGATTGGAGCCCTAATGCTGGCTAAGACAAAATGCTCAACTCAGGGATTGGAGCCCTAATGCTGGCTAAATGGAAAAATGCTCAACTCAGGGATTGGAGCCCTAATGCTGGCTGACAGGAAAAATGCTCAACTCAGGGATTGGAGCCCTAATGCTGGCTAAGACAAAATGCTCAACTCAGGGATTGGAGCCCTAATGCTGGCTTATAGAAAATTGGGGATTCTAACTAACCCTCTTTTTGAGTTTTCTTCTTACTTCTTTTTTTTATTTATTATTTGTTTAGTAAAAATGCAGGAGAGGATTTTGGGGAAACTTCCCTTTTGGGTTGATTCCTTGTTGCAACGCTGCTTCTTGCATTCACGTATTCCTTTTCTTTTTTGGGCGACCCCTGCTTCTTGCACGGTTGCTTTGGATCACACCTGTTTCAATTTTCCAAACAAAGAACAATTGTCAGTTTGAAAACGGTGGTTGGTTTGATGGTATTGATTGTTCCAATTGCTTTGTCCCATCCTTATTCCTATTGAGAAACTCTGTCATTGATTGGTTTCACAGGCGAAACCCTTTTAAATTGCTCAGACTCGCATTCCCGGATTTTGTAATGATTTACCCGTGTAAGGCTTTGGTTCTTCCATCCCATTCTGCTTGGGGATTTTTACAAGGCAGACTCGTTGGGGATCAGCTGGGGCAGACTCTTTGGGGAATTTTTACAAGGGGAGACTGAGATTTTTACAAGGGGAGACTCTGTGGGGATTTTTACAAAGAGAGACCCTGTTGGGATTTGTACAAAGGGAGACCTTGTGGGGATTTGTCGTTTTTTCTTCTTTTTTTTGTGTGTGTGGGTGTGTGTGGCTTTACTTCGAAGGCAACCAACATCATGATCAATCGGGACTGGACGGACGTACCACTGAAGCGGGGTATTTACTTCTTACTAAACGGAGCTCCGTGAAACCGGTCCTGCCACCTATTCTTTCCAGTATATTTGGAACTTGGGGTTAAAATGAAAAGGATTCAAAGAAAGGTAAAACAAAGAGCGGAGAAAACAAATTTAAAAGAGAAGTGTCCCTTTCGGGACAAAAAAGACTTATCTGAGGAAAACATGCTGACTTTAAATTGACATGACATGCTTTTTGGACTGGATGCCTGACCTTCACGAACTTGCATTTCCTCATGAACGAAAAACGGATCTATGTTTCCAAACCAGTGGAACCTTGCCAAGACTTTCTGAGGTGGAATCATATTTTCGGCCGACAGCGCCCTTTGCGGGTTTTCGCTAGTCGACTTCTCTAATTTCTCTTCTTGTAGTCGCTTGATAGCACTCTTTGCGAGTTTTTACTAAACAAGCTCTCTCATTTTCAATTTCTCTGCTCCCGTCGCCTCACGGTGCCCGAAGGTTTTCACCGGCGAGACTCTCTCATTTTATTTCTCTCAATTTGAATGTGCCGGCCTCCAATCATGATGTCTCTCGGCTTCCCCTGCCTTTGGCAATTGATCCGAAGGACTTGTGCTTGGTAAAGGAATGGTAGATGAAACTACAACTTCTAAGTCATTTGGTGTGCACCGGTTTCAATTTCAGGGTAAATTGGATTTTATTTTTGGTGTGACTGAACCTCAGAGAGAGGCTGCCTACGTATCCTTTCGGAATCAAGTCAGACGTAGTTCAGGCCATCAATGTTTTTTTTTTTGCTTTTTTTTTTCATGTAAGGTAGCCAAAGAAATGTAACCGGCTCAAAGGGCTTGTGGAGAGAGTTGATAGTGTTTGGGCAGTGGGAATAAAACCTTCATCATCTCAAATGTGCCAAAATATCACCGAAGTGAACTCAAACATAGTACCTTTTGACTGCATCCGCATTCACTGCTGTTTCAGGATCATTTCCTTCAATATCACCCAGATACAGTGCTCCTCTCGGCAATATCTTCCTGATGATGTATGGGCCTTTCCAATTAGGAGCAAATTTTCCTTTCGCTTCCTGGTGATGTGGCAGAATGCGCCTCAATACCAGTTGACCCACTTAAAAATTCCGGGGTCGGACTTTTTTGTTGCAAGCACGGGCCATTCTTTGTTGGTACAACTGCCCGTGACAAACTGCAGCCATTCGTTTCTCATCAATCAAAGTCAACTGCTCCAATCGAGTCTTAACCCACTCGCTATCTTCAATTTCTGCTTCGACAATGGTTCGGAGCGAAGGAATTTCCACCTCTACTGGTACACAGCCTCAGTCCCATAAACCAACAAATAAGGGGTTGCCCCTACTGATGTGCGTAATGTAGTCCGATATCCCAACAATGCAAGGGGTAACTGTTCATGCCATTGTTGGGAACTCTGGATCGTCTTCCTCAAAATCTTCTTGATGTTCTTGTTTGCTGCTTCAACAACGCCATTGGCCTTGGGCCGATAAGGAGTGGAGTTCCTATGCGTTATTTTGAACTGTTCGCATACATCCCCCATCAAGTGACTATTCAGGTTTGCCGCGTTATCTGTGATGATAGTTGCAGGAATACCGAAACGACAAATGAGATTTGAATGTACAAAATCCACCACAGCCTTCTTCGTGACCGATTTGAGAGTGACAGCTTCTACCCATTTCGTGAAGTAGTCGATAGCAACCAATATGAATCTGTGTCTATTTGAGGCCTTCGGCTCGATCGGACCAATGACGTCTATGCCCCAAGCAACAAATAGCCAAGGTGCAGACATGAGATGCAGTTCTGTGGGAGGTGCATGAATCAAATCACCGTGCATCTGACACAGATGACACTTTCGAACGAAGCTACAACAGTCATTTTCCATGGTCATCCAGTAATAACCTGCTCGAAGGATTTTCTTTGCCAAAACATACCCGTTCATGTGGGGCCCGCATACTCCTGTGTGTACTTCATGCATGATTCTTCCTTCCTCCTCGGCATCAACACATCTTAACAAATTGAGGTCCGGGGTCCTTTTATACAATACCTCGCCGCTCAAAAAGAAACCTCCTGCATGCCGCCTGATAGTCCTCTTTTGATCTCCAGTAGCATGTTCGGGGTATTCTTGTGTCTTCAAGAACCTCTTGATATCATGGTACCATGGTTGTGTACGCGATCCTGCCTCGATTACATTACAGTAACCGTGTCTTTCCCTAATTTGGATTTCCAAGGGATCGATGTGGGCGTTACCTGGGTAAGGTAACATTGAGGCTAAGGTGGCAAGTGTATTTGCTAGTTCATTGTGACACCGTGGGATATACCGGAACTCTATTAATTTGAACCGCTTGCCGAGGTCCTCCACGTGCTGTCGGTAAGGAATAAGCTTGACATCCCGAGTTTCCTATTGACCTTGGGCTTGCCGGATAATCAGGTCAGAATCCCCCATAATCAATAAATCTTCAACATCCTGATCGATCGCCATATGCATGCCCATGATGCAGGCTTCATATTCAGCTGTATTGTTCGTGCAAAAGAAGCGCAGTCTAGCTGTAGCAGGATAGTGCTGACCAGAGGGTGAGATCAAAATTGCCCCAATTCCTACACCTTTGGCGTTTATGGCCCCATCAAAGAACATCTTCCAAACATGAGCGTTTTCCGAGACTACTTCTATGGTGTTTATTTCTTCATCCGGAAAATAAGTACTCAACGGTTGGTATTCCTCATCAACCGGGTTTTCGGCCAAATGATCTGCTAACGCCTGGGCTTTCATTGTCGTGCGGGTGACATAGACTATGTCAAATTCGGTAAGCAAGATTTGCCACTTGGCCAGTCTTCCAGTAGGCATTGGCTTCTGAAATATGTACTTCAAAGGATCCAACCTTCTTATGAGGTAAGTAGTGTGAGCTTGGAGATAATGTCTCAATTTTTGAGCAACCCACGTCAAAGCACAACACGTTCTTTCCAGCAAAGTGTACTTGGCCTCGTAGCCGGTGAATTTCTTGCTCAAGTAATAGATGGCCTGCTCTTTCTTTCCGGTTATGTCATGTTTCTCGAGGACGCAACCAAAAAAATTTCCAGGACTATCAAATACAAGAACAGGGGTATCTCTGGCTCTGGCGGGACCAAAACTGGGGGTTTGAAAGATATTCTTTGATCTTGTCAAAAGCTTTTTGACACTCAGCCGTCCATTTGATCGCTGCATCCTTTCTCAATAGCTTGAATATGGGCTCACATGTGCTAGTCAGCTGGGCAATGAATCGACTGATATAGTTTAACCTGCCCAATAGACTCATCACGTCTTTCTTCGTTCTTGGGGGAGGTAGATCTCTGATAGATTTTATCTTTGTTGGATCTAACTCGATACCTCTCCTGCTTACTATGAAACACAAAAGCTTGCTTGATGGGACTCTGAAGGCGCATTTGGCCGGGTTCAGCTTCAAGTCGTACTTTCTCAGTCTCTCGAAGAATTTCCTCAAGTATTGGATATGATTGTTCCGAGTCCTGGACTTGACTATCACGTCATCCACATACACCTCTATCTCTTGATGCATCATGTCATGAAAAATGGCAGTCATGGCTCTCATGTAAGTTGTCCCAGCATTCTTCAGACCGAATGGCATAACCTGATAACAGTAAGTGCCCCAAAGTGTAGTTAAAGCAGTCTTCTCGGCGTCTTCTTCATCCATCAACACCTGATGATATCCAGCGTAACAATCTACGAAAGACTGTATCTCATATTTGGCGCAATTATCAACAAGGATGTGGATGTTGGGCAATGGGAAATTGTCTTTGGGACTCGCCCTGTTCAAATCTCAATAATCCACATATACCCGAGTCCTCCCATCTTTTTTCAGCACTGGGACTACATCGCCAACCACGTGGTGTACTGGACTACCCGAATTACTCCTGTTTTCAACTGCTTGGTGATTTCTTCTTTAATCTTGTCACTGATATCAGTTTTGAACTTTCTCTGCTTTTGTTGAACTGGAAGATAATCAGGGTGAATTGGCAATTTATGCACCACTAGATCAACACCTAATCCTGGCATGTCATCATATGACCAAGCAAACACATCTTTAAATTCAAAAATGAGTTGAATTATCGCGTCTCGCGTTTTCTCATCCATGTGAATGCTTATTTTGGTCTCTCGGATTTCTTCAGGAGTTCCCAAATTAACCGGTTCAGTGTCATTCAGATTCAGCTTAGGTTTATTCTCAAAGTGTTCCAATTCTCGATTTATTTCCCTAAAAGCCTCTTCTTCGTCATATTCCGATTCTTGGTTCATTATTTCACAATTAAACAGCTCGTTGTGATCTGGGCGTGAAGTCCGCAAGCATGTCATATTATTTAAAGCCGCATTATTATAACTGAAAGGAAAGATAAAGGAAAAATAGCAAAAATCAGAATAAAGGAAAAATTGAGGAAATACTGATTTTTATTCCTTGGAATTTTGAAGATAACAAGGTTTATAATTCAGGAATTTAAAACAAGAAACTAAAGGAAAAACATCCTTGTTACATCCTGGGGATAACTCGTGATGCAGGAAAGGTGGCAGGACAGGTCTACCCGGACTCTTGCCTAGTTGGGAATGGCGTGGCCTCGCAATTTCGAAGTTTGGCGTTTGGCCCCACATATAGCATCTCAGCGGTGCTTGTGCCTTCTCCCGGTTGAACCATGTGAGCTTCGTAGAGCATTCCTCTCATTGCCCCACATATCTCCTCGATCTCTTCGGCCGTGAAAACCTCGTCGTCTTCTTCTTCGATGTATTTTGGTCCGACGAAAGTCTCGTATAAATTTGGCAATGGCCGAGGCAGTTTCCAACCCTCATTTTTCCTCTTCCTTGCCCACTCTTCATCTTTTAGAGTGGGTTGAAAACCTATCCCAAAAAGTTTCTTAGTGGAAGGCAAGGTGATGGGTTCCGTTATTCCTTGCAGCGTTCCTCCAAGCCCTTTCCCTGGTCTGAATCCATGTTGGATCATTTCTTTAGCTACCATGATTGAGGCGTTGGACAGGAAAGGCTGGGGGCAAGGTCTTCCTTCTTCATGCTGTTCCGCTAGCACAACTTCGAAAGCCTGATAAACTGTGTGCTCACTCCCTTCCCTTGCTTCAAGATATGGGATGGATGGGTCCCGATAAATAGACTGTTCGTCTTCTCCGTGGACCACAATTTCCCGATCTTTGTATTCAAACTTCACCATTTGGTGAAGAGTGGAAGGTACAGCCCCTGCCGCATAAATCCAAGGTCTGTCGAGGAGAAAATTGTAAGACGTATCCATGTCAAGCACCTGGAAAGTTATTTCAAACTCCACTGGTCCTATAGTCAACACCAAGTCTATTTCCCCGAGGGTGTCCCTCTTGACGCCATCAAAAGCCCTTACGCAGACATTATTGGGGCGGATTCTTCCAGTCCCAATTTCCATTCTCTTCAGCGTGGAGAGCGGACATATGTCAACACCTGAACCTCTATCCAACATTACCCGCTTGACGTAGTAGTCTTCGCATTTAACTGTCAGATGTAAGGATTTGTTATGAGCCGCTCCCTCTGGAGGTAAGTCGTTCTTGCTGAAAGAAACCTGGTTAACTACGAAGAACTTCTCCGTCATTCGTTCCAGTTGTTCGACTGAAGTTTCAACTGGTATGTACGCTTCGTTCAGGGTCTTGAGCAAGATCTTCTGGTGTTCGGCCGACCTCATCAGCAGAGATAGCATATACACTTGCTCGGGGCACTTGCGTAACTGATCTACCACTTCGTAGTCGGGCATTTTCATCTTTTGGAAGAAAGCTTCCGCTTCCTCAACACTTACAGGCTCCTTGGGTGGGAAGCGTTTCCATGTGGCGTTGTTTAACTCTTGAGTGTTCGAATACCTTCCAATGAAAGTATTCTCCGGAAGTTCTCCCGTGACTTCTCTGCCTTTGTACGTAACCAATGTTCTTTGATAGTTCCATGGAACTGCGGACGGGTCTGTCATTTGGCTTCTGTGGCACGCGTCCGATAACCACTGGCTCATTCAGCCGAGGTGGTTGAATCGTCCCCCGAACCCCATAGACCCCTTTCGGTACGTACATTGGTTTTGCCCTTTTGACTTTGAATCTCTGCGGCTTCTCTGCTCGACCTCGTGGAACGTAAAGAACTTCATTCCTTGCAGGCACCATCGTTACTGTCTTTGTCTCGACCTTCTCTTCGGACTCAACCTTGACAGTACTAGTCTTCTTTTCCCCTTTCTCTAGCTTCGGGGTGGTTTTAGTCTTTTTCCCTGCATCGATGATGGCGATTATAGCTTTTAAGGTAGGATCAAACTCTTTGTCCTCACAAATCATTCCAATCAACGGTCCGTTATTGTGAGCGAGCAACGGGTTGTTAGTCACATTTGGGACCTCCTCGTCCCTCAGTACTATCTTCCCCTGCTCTATTAAGTTCTCGACTACCCTTCTCAAAGTCCAACAATCATTTGTATCGTGCCCTTCTGCTCCCGAATGATAAGCGCACCTAACGCCGGCTTTGTAAGCAGGTGATGCCGGATTGTGCCTTGTCTGAGGGACTGGCTACAGGAAACCCATCTGGACTAGCTTTGGGAACAAGGTAGAATATGGTTCACCGATGGGTGTGAAAGTCCGTCTTCTAGGTGGTTCCTGAGGGCGGAAGTTATTTTGAGGGGGCTGTGGATTATAGTGGTTCCGGTAGGGAGGCTGATTTCTAGGAGGTGGAGCTTGGCCTCGATTGGCTTGCTGTGGTGGATGGACATAGGGCTGGGTATTCATGACCATGTAGGGTTGAAGAGCATAAGTCACATTTTGGTGGGGGTAGTAATGCTGTGGGGTTCTTTCTGGAAAACGGGGCCTGGGATTACGATATTCCCTCGCTTCTGATGCTACCATGGACGTTTCTTCCTTTTCCTTTCCTCTTGTCATTCCTCCGGACCCGCTTTGGACGACTTGGGAGGTTTCCCTTATGGCTGCCTGACTTAAGATTCTACCCGTTTTCAAACCATTCTCTACCATCTCCCCGATCTTGATTGCTTCCGCGAAAGGCTTTCCCATGGCTGACATCATATTCTGGAAATAGTCTGATTCTTGAGCCTGGAGGAAAGTAGTGACCATTTCTATCTCGTCCATGGGAGGTTTTACCCTTGATGCCTGCTCGCGCCATTTAATAGCATATTCTCTGAAACTTTCCGAGGGTTTCTTCTTCAAGTTTGACAGAGAATTTCTGTCCGGTGCGATGTCAATATTATACTGAAATTGTCTCACAAAATCTCTGGCGAGATCATCCGATATATGCCATCGAGATATGTCTTGGTCCATATACCACTCTGAGGCTATTCCTACCATACCTTCCCCGAAGTATGCCATCAACAATTCTTTTTTGCCGCCGGCTCCCCTCAATTGGTTGCAATTCTTCTTGAGATGAGCAATGGGGTCGCCGTACCCGTCATACTTTTCAAACTTTGGTGTTTTGAAACCCATGGGTAGGTGCACATGAGGGAACATGCATAGATCGGTATAGGAAACACTCTTTTGCCCGCTTAAACCTTGCATGTTTTTCAAACTCTGCTCGAGGCTCCTCATTCTTTTTGCCATCTCATCTTGTTCAGCAGCTTTGGGGTTTTGATCTTGCCTAGGTGCAAACTCGTTTTGAGGTTGTTGAGGATGAGTGCTGGTGGTGAACCGAGTTGGTTCCAGTGAGAAGGATGGTGCTTGAAATGTGAATGAGGATGAGTCAAAATTCGGCCTGTGTATAGCGGGTTGTGCTACAATCGGACAGGGGATGCAGTGAATATGTTCGTAGCTACATCTGTTGTTGACATCCGGGGATAAGAATCAGAGGGTGATCCAGCAGAATGGGCTGAGATGGCCGGGTACCCGAATGGGGTATTTGGATAGCTTATGGGGACGTTGGAAGTCCTGCTTGTCCTGGAGAACAACTCAGGGAACCCAGGGATTACACTCGGTGGCTCTTTTCCATTATTCCAGTCATCCAACATTTCCAACATACGGAGCCGCAGGATTCTGTTTTCCTCAGCAGTTGCTGACTCGGGCGTTAGGACGGCCGAGATTGAACTCTCTTCGGAGACAGGAATTGTCAGCAAAGGAATTTCTGAATACATCTCTATGCTTCCCTTTGATCTTGTGAAGTAAGTGTGAATACTCCCTCTCGACTTAATGACGGGTAACTGAACACTTCCTTTCGACCTCGTGAAGTATGAATGTGAGGCTAGACCTCCACCAAACCAAACCACCTTTTCTAAAAACCTGGAGGACTCAGCAGCAAGCAAACGGTTAGTTTGAAACAAATAACAGATAGGTAATCGCACGTTGGGGCGTGATGCACCTATACAGTTAAGTGAATTTCTACATGTTTGCAACGAAGACATGCGTCATTCTGGCTTCTCTTTAGGCTTTTCTTTATTTATCATCATTTTTTTTTATTATTTCCTATTATTATTGTTTTCATTATTTGCAGTAAAAAAATGTGATCGGATCCGATGAGGATTGCCTACGTATCACGATGTCGCGTGAATCAGATCATTATGTAGTTCAAAACAGATGAGTGTAAAAGAAGCACACACTTTATTACTGAAACAGTCTATTACAAACTAACATTTTTGAAAAGGGGAAAATAACAAGCCTTGAAATAAGTACAGACTCAAACAGGACTAATACACCCTGATGCGAAAAGACGGACAAAAGATGCTAAGATACAGACTCGACCTATGAATACATTAAGGTTTCGAGAATTGACACCCGCGGGGCATCGTTCGGCCTCGCCGCGGTCTTAGGTGTGAGGTCCCTTTCAAGTTGTTCCAGCTCATGCATGGTCTGCTTGACATAAATCATCACTGCCGAGAGAGTGGTAATGCTGGTCATGTTTTCACACTGGAGACACCTTCTGATGATGTCATGGGCAATGGTCTTAATCTTATCCCTGGTTTGCCTCTTTTCTTTGAGTAGGTGCTCTATTTGATCATTACGGGCAGTCATAACACGAGAATCCTGGAGGCATTGATTTTGCCACTGCTGAATTTCTACTTCCATTTGGGCTAAGAGCTTGTGGCAATGTCTATTTTTAGCTTCAAGGGTTCGGGTTTGCTTAACCGCTCTGTCCACCTTTTCCTTCAGATTGGCAATGGTTCACTCGTGATCCCTTTCCAACTGCCACAGGTGCCGGTTACGCTTTTCTGTCCTTCTTGCCCAGTGTGTTTCGAGTCCTGATATGGTATTTTCTGACTCACTCCGGCACTCCCCAATTTCCATCCTTAAACCTTTTATCAATCGTTCATCCGACCGGCTCATTTGCTGGTTATCAGCGTCTATCCTCATCTGTTTGATCTGGGCCCTGAGCATCTCGTTTTCCTGAGTCAACCTGTTCTTTTCTCCCAGATCGGTAGCAACTTGCACGTTGTGCTCATATTTCAGACCTTCAACTTGTTGCTTCAATTTGCTGATTTCGGTGCGATAGCCTCTTTCTTTTGCTAACCAATCCCACTGCTTTTGCGACGACTCGGTGAAATTCAGGATGTGGGGTCTTTTAGCCGACCTTTCGTGTTCAAGTTCTCTTTTGTACCACGCAAGGTAACCTGGCGCCATTTCACTTTTGGCCCGATCCTGCACATAAGTATCCGCCTTCAAATATTGACATTCATTCCAGATCTGGCGGATTTTTGCTTCAGGAAATTGTCCGTCAGGGCTAATCTCAATTGTTTGAGTACTAAGATCTTCCTCGTGTGGCACCATCTGGCATCTCCCGAGTTGTCTCAAGACTCGGTAGGGCGCGTAAGGTTGAATGCTCTTAAGTCCCATCAGTAGAAAGTGAGTTCTTGCTGCTGGCATATACATGACCTCATCAACATGCAACCATCCCAGTGTCCACTGTATTTGGCTGGCAGTGAGAGTCTGAAGAAATGAAGTCCATGCCATAACTCCTTCGGGCAGACTGATCTTTTTGGTTCTCGCGTAAAACTCTTCTATGCGAGTTTTCTTCGAGGAAACATGGCTCAAAAACTCGGAACGATGGCAGAGATGTTCAGTCATCCATATTTGTAGCAGCAAGTTACACCCTTCGAAGAAATTCCCCCCGGCTTTGCAGGCTGTGAGAGCTTGAAAGATATCAGATACCACCATAGGCACGAGAGTACTATCATTCTGTGTGAGCAAAGTACTGACGACCCCGGATATTTTCAGATCAATATTTCTGTCTTTCCTTGGAAATACCAGAAGGCCCAAAAATGTTATCATGAAAGCCACCCGTCTGTGCTCATCCCACTTCTGACGACTACCTTTGCTGCATAGCTTGTTAATCAGATTATTGAATCCTCTTACATGACCATACATGTCGTATATGAAGCATGGATTACAAAAACCGGCGGCCAAATCTGGGTTATGGACCGTCCTGGGTATTTTTAGTGAGTCTAGAAATCGATGCACCGTGACAGCTCTTGGGGCAACCAGGTATTTTTGCCTTAATGGAAGTTCAGCATTTCCGATGTACCCAGCCATTTCCTCCAGAGTCGGGGTGAGTTCAAAGTCGGAGAAGTGGAAAACATTGTGCGTTGGGTCCTAGTAGGTGACCAAGGCTCTTATGATATCTCCCCGAGGTTGAATTTCCAATAGACCCGTGAAACTTTTCAGATATTTCTTGACCTCATCTTGCCCTTCAGCTCCTAGATCATTCCACCATAGCCGTAACTTGACAGAGATTTTAGTCATTATCGAAAAGTGTTCATTTTGCATTGTGCTCATCCTGCACATTTATTAAGGTGACTTTAAGCAAAAATGATTTGACTCAAAATATTTTGACTATATTTTAAAAAAAAAAGAAGATCTGATTTTCTAATACGGCCTTTCAGCACTTCGGGGATGAAGATTTTAAGGTTGTGAGGGTCAACCGATCAAAAACTCTAAAAGATGACCTAAAGTGGCCGTTTATACAAAATCAGCCTTCCGCCGTCCCTTTCGGGAACATTTGGCTATTTTTGACAAAAACAAATCACGCGATTTATTTATGACTCTTTTTTTTAGTAATGAACCAACATGGGGAACACGGCCTCACAGAGCCTCGGGGACGAGGATCCTAAGGCCGTTGGGCAATTTGGTCAGAAAAAATAAAATGACCAATAATGGCCGTTTGTGCAAAGTCAGCCTTCCCGCGTCCCTTTCGGGAACATTCGGCTATCCTTGACAAAACGGCATTACCCGACTCATTCATGACGAAATTAAAATTCTAACATTTTGGCTATTTTGAAAAGAGGAGGTTGGACCCAATGAGGGTTGCCTACATATCTCGCACCCTGCGAGAATCAAACCGGCGTAGTTCGGGCGATCGTGAATAGAGTAAGTAAACTAACTTTTTTTTTTCTTTTTGGAATAATTTTTTAAAAAAAAATGCTTTAAAAGAATAAAGGTTTTTTTTTTGGATTTTTGTTTCTAAAAAAAATGCTTTAAAAGAAGAAAAGGATATTTTTTTTGGATTTTTGAATTCGACTCTATTTTTATTTTTGAAAGAAAGACATTTTCTTTTGATTGGAACTTTGAGAATTTTAGAAGTAAAAAAAAAATATTTTTGTTTGAATTTTCATTTGTTCTCTCTTTTTCTAAATAAGAAAGAAAATATTTTCTTTGGATTTTGGCTGTCGCCTCTGAATTTTCAAAAGAGGCACTTTTAAGAAAATATTTTGGATTTTCTAGTTTTTTTTTTTGTTTTTAAATTTACAAAAGTACTTCTAAAGAAAAAATGAAAATATTTTTAGACTTTTAATTTTTTAATTCTATGACATTTACGAAAGAAAGACTTTTAAAAAAGAAAAGTCTTTAAAAGAATGAATATATATATTGATTCTCTTTTTTTTTGATTTTATTTTTTTGATTTTTTGGAAAAATACTTCAAAATAAAGGAAACCCGTATTTTGGATTTTGATTTTTTATTTCTTTTTATTATTTTTATTTCTTTTTCAGTATAAAATACTTCAGAAAGAAGGAAACTACCCCTTAAAAACTTCTTCTCTTTTTTTTTTGAATTTTCTAAGGAAAAATTTCTAAAGAAGGAACTAATGAAAAATATTTTTTTGGATTTTTTTGAAAATTGGGGTCGGAACCGATGAGGTTTGCCTCCGTATCTCACATCCGGTGAGAATTAGACCCGCGTAGTTCGGTCCGATCAGGCGTAGAGGAAATAAACTAAACCCCTTCTGAATACAATCTTTTAAAGAAATAGAAAAAATATTTTTTCTGGATTTTTATATTTTTTTTTTTTTTGAAAAGAGATGAAGACTAAAGAAATATTTTTTCTTTGAACTTTTTTTTTACTTTTTTTTTTTGAAATTTCGAAAAATCTTTTAAGGAAGTATTTGGACTATTAGTGTGAATTTATAAAAGAGATACTACAAAAGAAACATATTATATATATTTTTTTATTTTTTTTTATTTTTAAACAAATACCTTTGTTTTTGGATTTTTTAATAAATCAAACTAAAAGACAAATTTTGTTTTCATTTTTTCTCTCTCTTTTTTTTAAAGCAAATTCCGGCGAGGTTTTGACACTACTTGGACATTGGTTTTATTTTTCCAAAAATAAGTAATTATCTCCCTACGCTGTTATTTTCTTTTCTTTTTTTTTAAAGTTTTTTTTAGAAACCGGTCAGCATGCAGAACTGAAGCAAATAAATGCGCAAAACAAACGGGATACAACAGAATGGTCTTTTCATTTCAGGTTGCCTGTCCTAGACGGACCCAACCCCTGTGTTGAATCCCCTATGTCAAATGCAACATGATGCAAATAAGCGTTCCTACTAGGGATCCGGCATGAGGTTTCGTTATACTAAGTTCATCCTGAGTATATGTTCTAGGCTGTGTACCCGAGCGGACAACTCGAGTCGAGGAGGGGGCTACGTACCGGGGACCCGCGAGATCGTCCGGCTTTGTCACTTGTCCGGCCTCTTTCTTATTTCAGGTATAGACACTAACAGAATAGGGAGTCTCGACCAGCGAGCTTCTCCCCGGAGGTAAGAAGAGAAGGGTTTCGACATAGTTTATATACAGTTCAGATAATATCAAAGCGGTAAAAGACAACATTTAGCACGTTATGCCAAAACATGTAATAAAGATCAGATAATAAAGCCAAATATAACAATTATTCTAAGCTTGAATTCGTGAACCCTGAACCAGAGGTTCTGGGTTCTGTCCCTAGCGGAGTCGCCAGAGTTGTCACACCTCCTTTTTGCGTGCCCGCCCCGAAGGGTAAATGCGCGAGGGAGTTTTTCCAATTTAAGTGACAATATTCGAAATGAGATTATTTATTTAATTCAGAGTCGCCACTTGGGAAAGGTTTGGCTTTTGGTGTCCCAAGTCACCGGTTTATCTTGAATCCCAAATCGAGGAAAATATTCGACTTTCCAAATGAAGTCTGCGAACCAGAAATTCTAAGTAAGGAATTTTGTTGACCCGAGGGAAGGTGTCAGGCATCCCCGAATTCCGTGGTTCTAGCACGGTCGCTTAAATTGTTATAATGACTAAATATCTGATTTAAATACATGTTATGACTTATGTGCTTTTATTAAGTTTAAACCGCTTTTATTATTATCATTTATTTTTTAGAATTGCAACGTCGTGAAAATGCATCTCGAACCACGTCGCAATCAATGCACCCGTGGTTGTTAATATATTCCGACATATTCCGATTCCGTTGAGATTTGAATTTGGGTCACATAAATGCGCACCCGAATTTAAGAAGGTATTTTAATTTAAATCGCGCCTAAAGAGTCTAACGCGTAATTATCTTCGGGGAAGGCAGTGAAATTCACTGAACAGTCTATCCCAGATTCTAAGTATTTTTATTTTTGACCAATTATTGAGGGCCCCGCGATTTTCATTTTTTTATTTGGCGAGGCTCGTCTCATTTTGAAAGGATAAACCTACAGCGACTACATTTTCTATTATGTTTGTCTCTAAAAATGGAAGAAAGAAAATACATGCTAATTAAATTACATGCTTGGCCAACTCCGGCCTTTTATTAATTATCGGATTAATTATTTATGAGGCGGGAAATTATTTCATGCCTTATTTCATGAACATGCTTTTAATTTAATAAAGGAAATCGCATACAAGATTAATAAAATGCTAAACTCACGCTAAACATTCTTCAAGTTTGAATTTAAACTAACTTATTTAAACTAGATTAGTGGAATTAACTATTAGAGGATGCTACTAATGGGATTCGACCTTTGTCTTATAAATTGCCTAATTGAATCCAATTTTGACAGAGTTAACTCAAATGATTAAAAGCTATATTGCGTTTGGCAAGGTTAGTAGCATTCTACCTTATACATACAAAATATAACTAAAAATGAAGTCTAATTATCGATATGCTAACTACTCGTGCATTCCACAAATTGCATGATTATATCATTCATACAAACAAACAACTGTAAATCACAATACTTAAACAGACTAAGTTTCAATTAAGTACAAAAACTACCTACTGTATTATGCTATTAAGTTACAACCTAAAGCATTACACAAATTTACTAACATTTTATAAGACTATAGGTACAGCACCAAATGATTGAAAATTCTTTGCGTCTTTCATTTCATACTCATTGTTACTGTTACATCAGTGTGAGATTCAAATGTGTACCTGAATTGGAAAGTGAGAAGAAGAGGAAGGTCAGTAGAAGCAACAATAGTATAGCGACAGCAGCAACAACTATAGTCACAGCAGCAGTAGCACCCCAGGCAGAAATCTCAAGGACAGATTGGAAAAAGAAGAAACCAATGGTTTGAAGAGTGGTACTTGAGAATCAACAGACAAACAGGCTGGCAGATAAATCCCAGCAGTACAAGAAGATTGCAGGCAGAAGCAATAAAACAATAGCTTCTGATTTTGAACTTCCGAGCAGAAAACAAACTGAAGTTCTTTTTTGTGAAACCTAGCTTTAAAACACTAAGGTCCTAGAAAATTCTCTTCTTCTTTTTTCTGGTTTTAAACTCTTGGTCTCCTCCTCTCTTTCTGATTTCTTTCTCTCTCCCTAAACTCTTAATGTCCGCCCCTAAAACCAGTGGAAACCTTCTGTTTTTATATCCTAGAATCAACCCATTCACCAGCCTGTTAAACAACTGAACTCCCCCCATGTTCTCCTTTCTGTTTTTCCACTCACAAGTTAAAAGAAAGGTACCCCCCATGAGATTCCCCTGACAGCCCCCTTTTTCATTGTTAAAGTGGTCTATCTTTTATTAAATTAAGCAAGCATGGGCAGCATGAATATGCCTTGACAGCACATGCTATCCATTCTACTCTAATTCATTAACAACTAACAAAGCACATGCTGTCCAAAGTCAAAATGAGTAAACATGCCATTAAATTAAACTACAATCTGAAATCTATGCTAACATTAACAGCTATAACCAATCCTTAAGTGATTTTGATTCAATTAAACCGGCTAACACATAATGTAATCAATTCTCGACTGCTTAGAGTAAAATTAAACCAACATGAGTCAAATTACTACCATTCCAAACTGAAACTAATTGACGACATGTATCGAATCGACTACGCGAATTACAACACATTCAATTCATACCAAATGAATCAGAATCGAACAGTATTAACAGGAGGTACAAATTGTACTGTCAAAACAAAGTTAACCCCGAAACTAATTAATCGACCAAATTCATTTTCAGTCGATTATATAGTTTACACACATACACCCAATCAGTAAAATAGATAAAAACTCGACCAAATAAAAGGTCCGGGCAAGATGGACAGAATAGTTGACAATAAAAATAAATCAACTAAACATTTGAACATACGGACAAAAAATAACAAAACAAACAACATGGAATTAACAAAGAAAAGAAGAAGAAATACCTTAAAGGGTTAAAAATCAGACTGCCCTGTCTCGGATTTTGAATCGAACCTCTTTTGGGGTTGAACAGACTTTAATCGAAGTGTTCTCAGTTGAGAACACTTCGATTAAGGTCTATTAGACCCCAACCTTCTCGTCTAATTGGACAAAACCCTCAGATTCCGGATTTTTAGGGTTCTTGGGCCTGATTTGGGACTTGGGGTTTTCTGGTTAGATTCGGACCAAACCAAGCTTGGTTTGGTCACGAGGGAGGTCAAGGGGATACCTGGTATGGATTTGGGGGGGTTTGGCACAGGTTGGGGTCCGGCTCGAATCTTCAAACGAAGATTCGAGACGGTGGGGGAAGATTCGAGACATATGGTTAGTAGATTCGTGTTCAGGGGGTCGAGGTGTACTAGGGGTGTTAGTCTGGAGGTCACCGGCGTTGTTGCCGCCGGGTTTACGGTGAGGGGAAAGGGGGGCGGCGCTAGGGTTCTAAGGATTTGGGTTCAGTGAGGGAGACGACACGAGGGAGGGGGGGTCTGGCTTAGGGCATGGGGTGAGAGGGGCAGGTTTATATACGAGGTGGATGAGTGAGTCCAAGCCGTTGGATCTGATGAGATCAACGGTTTGGATCACTTTAACTATATGAAACAGGGTCGTTTTGTCTCAGAGGGGGCTGGGTCGGTTTTGACGGGAAAGGGTCGGGCTAATGAGGTGTGTTGGAGACCGTAGGATTGACCAAGATGGACGGATCCGATTGAATATCCTTATACGGCGTCGTTTGGTTTAAAATGGGAGTTGAAATGGACCGTTAGATATGTTTGATCAACGGTCCAGATCTGATAGTCCCTAAACGACGTCGTTTGGTGAGGCTATAGAGATCAGGGAAACGGACTGGGTTATGCCATTATTGGGCCTGATTTCTTGGTCTCAAATTTGAGCCCAATTCCAGATTTCTTCAATTTTTTCTTCTTTTAATTTCTAAACAAAACAATTTTTAATTAAATTGTAAAAATCAAAAATAAAACTTATACTAATATTAATTACTACTTAAACAACAATTATCACAATATTAACATTTAATTGAAATAAAATCACTCAATTGACAAAAAATGATGCGTATCTTTTGTGGTTTTTTCCTAAAACTAAATTATGGTTTGATTAATTCCTAATAGTAGAACGATATCCTAAACTTACACGCGACACATATATTTTTTATTTTCAATTGATAAAACTAAACAATCACAGATAAAAACTACAAAAATGCCAAGCAAATTCACAAAATTATACACAAAAGACAATTTATTATTATTTTTTATTTCTTTTGGAGTAATTGTCGTGTGAACAAAAATCACGTGCTCACAGTATCTTAGAAAGAATTTGAGATGAAAGATCTTTGAAAGACAAAACTTTGTCTTGGTCTGCAAATTGAACATTTAGCAGACACGATCTTTATCCATCAATCTACCTATACAGAAAGGGTCTTAAAACGCTTTTACATGGACAAAGCGCACCCATTGAGTACACCAATGGTTGTTCGATCACTTGAATTGAATAAGGATTTGTTCCGACCTCCAGAAGAGGACGAGTAACTCCTTGATCCCGAAGTACCCTATCTCAGTGCAATTGGTGTACTAATGTATCTTGCTAATGCTACAAGGCCTGACATAGCATTTTCTGTTAATTTACTAGCAAGATATAATTATTCTCCTACACGGAGACATTGGAACGGGATTAAGCATATATTGCGATATTTAAAGGGAACTCTTGATATGAGTTTGTTTTATGCTAACAAAGATAGTGCAGATCTTGTTGGTTATGCAGATGTATGTTATTTATCTGATCCCCATAAAGCTAGATCTCAAACCGGGTACGTATTTACATATGGAGGTACTGTCATATCATGGCACTCCACAAAACAATCTATTGTTGCTACTTCTTCAAATAACGCTGAGATAATAGCTATTCATGAAGCAAATAGGGAATGCATATGGTTGAGATCAATAATTCATTTTATTCGAGAAAAATATGGTTTGGAATGTGAGAAAACCCCCACATTTTTATACGAAGATAATGCTGCATGCCCAATTGAAGGGAGGATTTATAAAAGGAGAAAGAACGAAGCACATTTCACCAAAATTATTCTACACACACGATCTTCAGAAAAGTGGTGACATTGATGTAAAACAAATCCGTTCAAGTGATAATCCAGCAGATTTATTCACTAAATCTTTGCCAATTTCAACTTTTGAGAAGATGGTATACAAGATTGGAATGCAGAGACTCAAATATTTAAAACAAGGTTTTTATCAGGGGGAGTAAAATACATGATCCACTCTTTTTTCCTTACTAAGGTTTTTTTTTCCATGAGATTTTCTTTATAAGATTTTTAATGAGGCACATAGCAATGCGTATTACTAAATATGTGTACTCTTTTTCCTTCACTAGGATTTTTTCCACGTGATTTTTCTTAGTAAGGTTTTAATGAGGCACATTATCTTTTAATGAACATCCAAGGGGGAGTGTTATAAATATATTATATTATAGATATTCATTTAGTACTCCGTTGTAAATAAGCTTCCTGAAAAAGCTTATCCATATGGGAATTCGCCGTCAATATGTTTATCTATTTAGTACTCTATTGGAAATAAGCTTCCTGAAGTAACTTATCACTTCGGTGCCCGATTATGGATAAACATTACCCCCGGTAGAAGATTATCCATACCGGGTATAATATGTTTATCCTTTCGATACTCCGTTATGGATAAACATTATCCCCGGTAGAAGATTATCCACATCGGGTACAATGAGTTTATCCTTTCAGTACTCCGTTATAGATAATCATTACCCTTAGTAGAAGATTATCTATACTGGGTACAATGAGCTTATCCATTCAGTACTCCGTTATGGATAAACATTGCTCTCAGTAGAAGATTATTCATATCTGATATAGTAGCAGCTTACACAATAGAAGAGATTTCAGTTCATTATGTACATCAGTTTGAATTCGAATAATATATCAATTGCTCTTTATACTTGTCTTTACTTTGCATTCTTTATTTTATAACACTTTAAATATATTCAGAGTATTTTTGCTTCTTTAAGTTTGTCAAAACGAATTCAATATTTAACAAATTTTAGTTGCAAGATTTAACGAAAAAAGGTGAAAAGAAATTACTATGATTTATGAGACACGTCTGGAGGTGCAAATCTTACAATTTATGCTACTTTTTAAATCTATTTCTAATATCTTGGAGGAGGTTTTTAAGTTACAATCTATATTTGATTTATTTCTGATGTGTTTTGCAATTTTTGATGTAGTTTCTAGAGTGATAATTATCAATTCTTCTTTTACAGTTCCGTTAAATCTAACAACAAGAGCTTGTTAATTGTTTTACATAGATGAATCTCACTTTTAACAAATTTAATGGACTAAAATTACACAAGAATATACTTAAGAGACTATTTTAAACCTATACCAAACATAAGAAACCATTTTTGTCATTTTCTCCCAAAGTTTTTAACAAGAGTCTAGCGATAAATGAACAGATTTTCGGATTTAACACTCACAGCTGAACTCTGATTAGAAATTGGAAAAAAATTCGTAGACTGATAAATGTGAATGAAGAATGTGTTTTTCAGCAGCTTTGGCACTTCCATCACTTCCCACTCTCGAGCCGTCTTCTTCCAATTCTACCTCTGTATGTTGCTATTCTGTTGTCACTTGACTTTACCTTTTTTTTTTTTTTGTATTTTCAAATTGATGCTTAATTGTAATATACTAACAGAATTGGAGTGGAAAGGACGAAGATCCAAATAAGGGTCAAGCGGTGAAATTGTCATTACCAGCTTATAAATGGCGTTTTGTTATTGCTTACGACGGTACCAGATTCTCAGGTTTTATTTTCTCCTTGGTTTTTAATTTATATCACTTAGTTTGACTAATACGGAATTTTAAGAAAGAAAAGAAAAGTTTTGAAAGTTGTGATCTTGAACATGTCATAACATTGTGGCTATGCAAGCTTACTCATTAAGGTAATATGAGAATAAGTTTATATTTAAATTGTTTCCGAATTTAGTTTTATTTTTATTTTTTTTATTTTTTTATTATAGAATAGGCTAATAAGGAAATGACCAGTAAGGTGTGGTTATCGCGGATTAGGGTTGTAAGTTGACAAGTAGTTGTGAATTTCTACTAGGCTTACCTGTAGTGCTATTATTGTATTCTCTTGTTCCTGGTTCTTTATTACATGTTGTACCATTCGCTTCTATTACCCTATTACATTGCTGTTGGTATTATTTGTTGCTTTATTTTTATTGTTCCTTGAGCCGAGGGTCTATCGAAAACAAACTCTCTACCTTTCTAGGGTAGGGGTAAGGTTTGCGTACACGCTAACCTCTCCAAACCCCACTTATGGGATTAAAGTGGGTTTGTTGTTATTGTTGCTAATAAGGAAATGGTGCCACATAAATTGAGTTCGAGGGAGTATGATATAGCATGAAGTTGGATACCTCTCTCATAGTTTACATTCTTTTGTACCTTGATTGGAACTTGTTGTCTTGAACATGTCAGTTTCACTAAGGGTAGAAGTTTAAATTTGAATTGTATCTGAAAATGTCATTTTTTTTCTAGATAGACTAATAGGAATTTGTGTCACATAAATTGGATCTGACGGAGTATGATATAGTGTGAAGTTGGTTACTTCTCTCTTTGTTATTATAAACAGCTAATTTGTTCGTCTATTCATATTTCGCCATAGTATATTATCATAGACTTCTTTTGTAAGAGAATAAATAATCAACGACATCTGTAGAAAATTAATGAAGGTTTAGAGTTAGTTTAGGGGTCTAAAATGTCATTTTGGCATCAAATTCATCTCAAAATCATGTGCACATCTGCTGGACATTGTTCGTTCACGTAATCTTTGAGGGGTTGAGTTGGGGGGATCCTATCCTTTTTAGAGTTTCTCATCCAGGTTTCCCCTTTTTATCTAATTACTATTCAAAGAGCAGTAATATTCTTCTTTTGTGACCTTTATGATTATCTATCAATCAATTTGAGGGTTAAAACTTGGTAGTTAGTACTGTTTTTGATGTAGTATTAATATATACTTATAGATTTGAAATATATATAAATCAATGTCCGATGTTAGACTGAAAATTAATCAAGTCAACCCTGATGAAGTGAACTAGGCAAGTCAGACGGGCATAGTAAGATTTTGAAGGTAGTAGTAATTGGAAATTTGACACCTTAAAGTTTGTTCCCCTTTTCTCTATTTCGTCCTAGCGTCTGATGTAGGTGATTTGAGTTTGTTTTTCTCCAAGGTCGTCTTTTTTCTCTTTTGTGGTTCTTTATCAGCCACAATGATCGCTTAGATAATATCATGTTGAACTTACCTGCTTAATGTTTTTACTCTTTAATTCCCTTTATTTAGGGAGTGTATGTTGGGATGCAGTTGTTTTATGTCTACAATCCTGAATGACGAATAACCTGTAGGATGGCAGTATCAGCAGTCAACACCTACTATACAGTGCATTCTGGAAGAAGCTCTGACTAAAATAACAAAATTAAACCGCAAAGATCTTTGTTCAGTTGGTGCAAGTCGAACAGATGCAGGAGTTCATGCATGGGGTCAGGTCTGCTTTCCCTGCCAATGGATTCTTACTAACCAAACGAAATGATTTTAAAAAAAATAGACTTAGAGCCAACTTTGGCTTTCAGGTGGGACACTTCATTACGCCTTTCAACTATGAAACGTTAGAAGGCGTTCACCAAGGTTTAAATGGTCTTCTTCCTCTTGATATCAGAGTTAGAGAAATTAGCCCTGCGGTGCCTGAATTTCATGCTCGTTTCTCTGTCACAAGCAAGATTTATTGCTACCAAGTGTATAATTCCACTATCATGGACCCATTCACGAGGCACTATGCTTACCATAGCACATATAAACTTGATGCTGCTGTCATGAGAGAGGCTGCAGGGCATTTCTTGGGGAAACATGACTTTTCTGCCTTCGCCAATACATCACGAAATGACCGGGTGCCAAATCCAGTGAAGACGATTTTTCGCTTTGATGTTGTTGAAAAGGTACTATATTCATTCCTTTACTTAATATGAGATATCAATTAGCCTACACAAAATACACTTGAGCTGGCTTATTGCCAACGGCGGCTCAAGGGTAAAGCCACTCAAGCAATTGCTTGAAGCCCCATATCTAGAGGGGCCCCAAAATTTTCTGGTACTGTATTAAATAGTTGTATCTGTATTTGATGAATTTTTTTTAAAAATATTTAGTATATATAAAAAAAATATATCTTTCATAAATAAGGAAATTATGGGACCGATGGAGATAATTTGGGAATAAAAATAGTAACTTACGTGTGAATATATTTCTTGTCTCCTTTATATATTATGATTATTATCACAAGACCCACGTTACTTTTATTACTTTCTCTTTAAACTAGTTTTTACTTAATCTTTTATATTCCTTTTAGCCTTTCTAGACTTATAAGTCCACTGTATCATAAAATATTCTGTCAAATATGATAGCAGAAAGCAATTTCGCACTCCTTTTTTGTCAAGCTTTCCCGGCATTGCACCAAAATTATTGAAATAGCAAAAGTAATATCAAGTTATCTATGACTATTTGTTAAACTAGGTTCAATTGTTCTATACTTTTTTTATTACTTTCGTCTAAATTTTTTTTTAATATCTTTTGTTTGTAAGTATATGTATTATCTTTTTTAATTTATTAGAATTTTAATATGTTAACAAAGAAATATGAACCCGCATATAAAAAATACCAAAAAAAGAGAGAAGAATTGAAATTTTAATACAATTCCCAAAAATAGGAAGAATTTATGGTAGATAAACAAATTACTAATATAATTGAGCTAGAAGAGAATGGAATCCAAGAAGAAGAAGAAGTTGGTGAGAGTTTAACAAAGATGTTTTAGAAAATCTGGAAATCCTAAAAGAATTGAATAATAACTCTAGAAAGTAGAAATATATATATATTAAGAAATCGATTATAAATAAATTATTAAAAAATTTACATCTCAAAAACCTAGAAAAATAAACTTCAAAATAAAATTTTATTAAATGAGTTTTTAAATATGAAAAACTTAGGGCCCTTCGTTGAAGTTTGGCTTTAGGCCCCGGATATTGTTGAGCTGCCCCTGCTTATTGCTCAAGGTCACATGCATGTGGCTTTCATATTAAGTTCCAGTCATTAGGCACATCACTTCTCCGGGCTTAAAAGCTCAATGAGTATACGTATTCTTTACGTTCATGCTACCAAATTCCTTTTCACTGTTCTTGAGCCGAGGGTTCATTGGAAACATCCTCTCTTCTTTCATAAGGTAGGAGTAAGGTCTGCGTACACATTACCCTTCCCAGACCCCACGTGTGGGAGTGCACTGGTTTTTTTTTTTTTTTGTTGTTGTCACCTCTATCCCATTTTGATCTAATATATTTTGACTATATATGGAGATTTAAGTATTTAATTCAATTCTTTATGGACAGTAAAGTGGTTGATATAAGTTACTTTCGATTAGAAAAGAAACAGCTCACTTCCTTGTTAAAGTTTCAATTTTTGATAAGATTAATTTCTTAACATGAGGGTAACTAAGTCTTATAATGTTATTATTTCGCAAGTGTGTCAATATCATAGCATGTCTCAGAATACAAATTGGAAGAAAGAGAGTATAAAGTGTTATAAAAAGTACATGTCAGTATAATTTATATTAGAAGCATTCCTTTGAAAAAGAATTGCTGTATTGATGTCAAATGAGTATCTGTGAATCGTAAGTTCTAAAGTTCCATACTTGTGATATATATATATACACACACACACACAAGCAGTAGATGGGACTATCTTATCCTGAACATAGAAATCCAAATCCTCCATTTATATAGATGAGATTATCTTATAGGACAGGGAAAAGGCTATCATGTGTCGTGCTGTGATGCACGTAAACTGAGCACTATTGACACTTTCCCCCTTAAAAAGATCTTTTTTGCACTCTATCCCTTGAATTTTTGTTTTTTTGAAATGGTAAAAGTTTTAGTGATAGAAGGTACCAAGATGGTACAAGTAGTACAATAACAAAGGGAATGCAGATCAGAACATAAAGACTGCATCTACTGTCTGCCCCCTAGAAATTCATATACTCATTTGTGCTACCAATAAGACTACCCGTACACCATAAGAAAAGATTCTGTAAACACTTGTTCTTAATTCTAAATGTAGGTTTCTTTGTCCTTCAAAACAAGCTCTATTCCTCTCAAGCCATAAGATCCAAAATATGCATATAGGAATAGTATTCCAAATCTGCTTCAAGCCTTTTCGAATCCTCTGCCCTTTCCAGCACTCGAGTAAGCTCCTTATGCTATTAGGTATTGCCCAAGAGATACCACAGATACTCGGAAAAAGGTCCCAACACTGTCTAGAAATTCTACAATGCAGAAAAAGATGTTCAACTGATTCCTGATCCTCCTCAAATAAGTAGCACCTGTTAGCCAGAAAAAGACCTCTTCTTTGGAGATTTTCTTGAGTTAAACAGGCTTCCCAAGTTACAATCCAACCAAAGTAAGCTACTTTTGTAGGGGCTTTTGTCTTCCAAATCATTTTCCATGGCCAATTGTGTTCCCAATAACCTGTCTGCCTCATTATCCCTTGAATTATTCAAAATGGGCGCAGGCACCCACCCCATCCACCATCCAAACGGTGGGGTGATGGCAGATGCGCAACCTTCTCTAACTTGGTCTATATTGCAGTATCAATGAAGAACTTTTGTTAAGCTGGCATTTCTGTATTACGAGTAGGAATGGAAAACTGGCGCTTGATGCAGAAAGCATTAAAGGGATACAGTTCAGTACCTCTCATTTAGGTTTGACTTTTTGTTTACTTTACCTTGGTGGCACTAGTCTGAAAGGCCTAACAGTCATTGACCTTTTGCTGACTTCTTACAGGAGTTAAGGGTTGTATACATTGCTTTAAAATTTTGTACTTTATGTTGTGTAAAGAGTTGGCACATATTTGGTGCCTAATAAACAGACTCTTTTCTAGCACATATTTGGTGCCTAATAAACAGACTCTTTTCTACTTATCAAAGAAGATAGGAGAAGGCTCAACCTTTCTCAGTCTTCGCCTTTGCTGTTTATTCACTCTTCTGCAATTCATACTTGTTTCTTTGCTGTAAATATCTCCTGAACCAAATTGTTGTATTTTCAGTTATGTAATATCTCAGATTGCACTTTACAAATTTCGCTAATAGTTTACCAAAGCTAGAGAAACAAAATTAAAGTGAAAATGAAGGGAAAAGCTTACTGTCCATCACCGCTTCTGACTTCAAAATCAGCCAACCTCCTTCGCCCTCCAAACTGACACTTTTATCCCAACAAAATTGATTTTATCATTTCAGTTTTCCGTAATTCGATTTTGGATGCTCTTCTCACACAGAGCCATCAATGAAGTTTTGAGGGAAACCAAAGTTTGGGTCATATATCCATCAATGAAGTTTTTAAGTTGAATTTTGCCGTGCTTTGCTTTTAGGGACCTCTTTTGCGGCTTGAAGTTGAAGGATCTGGTTTCCTATATAGACAAGTTCGGAACATGGTATGTTACTTGATTATTCTTACCTTGGTAATTGAAATTAAGTGAGAGTCGATATAACTTTGGCGACAGAGTTTCATAAAACTTCCTCTGCTTTTTAATGATTTATCTATGTAAAATAGGGTTTTTGAGTGATAGGCAAATGCTTATAAATCTTCAGTTACTTTGTCATGGCTTCATGATTAAATCTCAATTGAATTAAAAGGCTTTTGAGCAATGCAGCTGAAGATAACGCATAGTGTTTTCTTTCAAAATCATTGGCAGGTTGCTTTGCTGCTTCAAGTTGGAAGACAAGCAGTTCCACCAGATATTGTTGTTAGGATTTTGGAATCTCGTGATAGGAAGGAACTTGCGAAGTATGCCTTGCAAGTTCCACCTCACGGCCTTTGTCTCGAGACTATCAACTATAAAGAAGAACATCTCAGACTTCCAACAGATTCCCCTGCAAGTAGTTTTGGTAGGCACCATAGTATAAGCTATTGTAAGGTGCCATTCATATGACTAGTCGATAATTTAAAAAATGAAAGCATGTACAATGAATTCTGCCCTTTTTAACACATCCATAAAAAGCATTTGCTGTCTTGGTAGCCATTGCTTGAATGCATGGCAAGAGTGATAACCACTCATACTATCTCGCTTCGCATGTTTGTCGTGCCATGTTCATGGTGGAGGTCTTGCCCGTGCTTCGGATCGTGTGAGCTGTGGTTATTATTCCATAAACATATCTGAACGAGTGTCAATTGCTGCGTTGAGTGAAGGTTTCACGAGGATCCGTTGTGAATCCCTGTTGTGTTCAAATTGCTTTAATTCTGGACCTCTTTTTGGGACAGTAGTGCACTTTCCTCCAGATGGAAGTAGTTATATACGAAAGGGAACAGATAAACATGCTTAAAAGGATATAGTTTTGCAGATGGGATTGTGATTCTCATGAATGATGGCCATTCTCTTGTATCAGAGTTTTGTTGCTTCACTAGGTCAAATGTTCGAACCGTAAAAACAACTTCTTGCAAAAATGCAGGGTAAGGCTGCGTATAACAGATCACTGTGGTCCGGCCTTTCCTCGGACCCTGCGCATAGCGGGAGCTTAGTGCACTGAGCTGCCTTTTTGAAGGGGAGACTTGGCGTAACTGGTAAAGTTGGTGCCATGTGACCAGGAGGTCACGGGTTCAAGCCGTGGAAATAGCCTCTTGCATAAACGCAGGGTAAGGCTGCGTACAATAAACCCTTCTGGTCCGGTCCTTCTCTGGACCCCACGCATAACGAGAGCTTAGTGCACTAGGATGCCCTTTTACTAGCTCTAAAAGACTCATTTTAGCAAGCTTTTCACGGATGTGGCAAGTAAAGTGCTACAAGTTACAGCTAAATATGGGTTGAACTTGAACTATATTTTTGACGTAGAGCAAATTACTAACGTTTTAACAAATATTAAATTCCGACTCCATAATTTCAAAACTTTATTAGATCACTTTAAAAGTTGAACCTTTGGAGTTAAAATTCGAGATTTGCTTTTGTTCTTTCAGGTTTTTGGTTTGTTTTGTTGTTAAACTAATGATGATTGAAGTAGATATAGGAATTGGAGTTGAAATGTATGATCTGTAAAGCCTTTGACATTTGGAGCTTCTTTCGTATGATCAGAATATTGATTCTTTTTTACTTTAGAATATTGATTCTTTTTTACTTTAGAATATTGATTCTTTAGGAGGAGAGCTTTGGCGTAGCTGGTAAAGTGCTGGCATGTGACCTGGAGGTCTTCAAGCCATGGAAACAGCCTCTTGCAGAAATGCAAGGTAAGGTTGCGTACAATAGATCCTTGTGGTTCGGCTCTTTCCGGGACCCAGCGTATAACAGGAGCTTAGTATACCAAATTCCTTTTTTTTTTTACTTCAGAAAAGGTTGTGCAAATGACACCAAAAAAGAAAAGAAGGAAGTTTCATGGGAAATAGATGCTACACGTGAGACATTTGGAAGCAACATTGTATATATTCCTTGGACTTAAACCTAATAACACAATTTTATTTATTTGATTATGTTTCCAATACGTCTCTTCACGTACGGGCTTGGTTCTTTTTTATGAGTCAAGCACGTAAAATTTTTTTTGATATTGAGTGGCGATGGGACTCAAACTCAAACTTCTGCCTGCTCTGATACCATGTTATAGTATATGACCATCTCATATAAAAGCTTAAGCTGCTAGAGAAAACATACTTTTATTTACTTAACTATGTCTCCAATATAATTTCAGATTCTCGCCATAAAATTCTACGATGAAGGACAAAGAATAAAGAAGTATTTATTATTCCATCACAACTCTTTTGAGCGTCGTTATGCATGAATAAACTTGTCTATGACCCGACTTTTTTTTTTTTTTTTTTTTTTTTTTTTACAGAAACTTGAAAATCATGCTAATAAAGTTAGTGCAGCACCTCAACCAGATTCGGGAATTAGAATTTAGAACTATAATTATCGGATGCGTTAAATTCTTTTCAGACACTTATCAGATTGGATAAAATGAATAAATAATTAATTTTTACTGCATCGAGATAATTACAAAATACAAACCCAGTACAGTGAATCTATCCATGATTTTCGTTGATCATAGAAAATAGCAAAAAAGAAAAAAAATGGTGTCAGAAGAACTTGTTCGTTCTTGTTATGTTTTTCTTCATTTTTTCCCCGGTGGGGGGTTTGGGGTTGGGGGGGGGGGCTACCAGACTATGGAATAGCATCAAAATTTTCAAAATCTTGTTTCTTTTGGGCGTCAGTTTGGTCACCACATCAACAAGATAATGAGAAAATATGTACAATATGTTCTTGATTTAGCTTGAAAAAACAAAGATTTCAGGTTCTAATGGCCTTGGACTTGTCTAAAATTGACCACATCACCTGAACATCTTCATATGCACAAGCCATTACTTCACCCTGCAAATCTACTACATGGTTCTCTGAATCTGCAAATACAAAAAAATATGTGCAAAAATTAAACAACAAGGCCAAGAAATCGACCAGAGGCGAATTCAAGATTTAAAATCAACGAATTCAGAACGAATGTAGTGGATTATATATTTTCACTTTAATTTTTTGGCCTATGTATAAGTGAAGGGCAGCCCGGTGCACTAAGCTCCCACATAAGTGGCTGGTCCGGTGATCCGGCGAAGGGCCGGACCACAAGGGTCTATTGTACACAGCTTTATCCTGCATTTTTTCCAAAGGTTGTTTCCACGACTCGAACCCGTAGCCTCCTGGTCACATGGCAGCAATTTTACCAATTACGCCAAGGTTCACCTTCCGCCTATGTATAAGTGAATCGAACTAAAAATAGTAGATTCAGTTGAACCTACTCAAGCGGCTCTAAATCACACTAACACACTAAGGCGAATTCAAGATTTAGAGTCAGATTAGATATGAACTATTATACATATATTTGCTCTTCAAAATTTCCTTTTTTGCATATATAAGTGATTTGATCAGAAAGCAATGAGTTCAGTTGAACTTACGGACCCGTTCTAGATTCACTTATGAACTAACACAATATAAACTGGATTATCATACACAAATATTGCATGTACATACCTTCTTCTTGTGACTTCTTATCTCTTGGTGAATCTCTTGGTGATTGTTGATTATTGAAAAAAGTACGAGCTTTTCTAAAAGGAGTAGTAATTGTTTTGACCCAAGAAGTCATTTTTCTGTTTTGACAAAGAGTTATATGTCCAACTCTCTATTTACAAAGAATACAAAAGGGTTTATATAGAATGTACATCTCACCTAGACTACAGTTTTTTAAAAGGATAGTGTGGGAGCCATAATAAGGCAGGCAAGATCCGTTAGATAAGCTTTTATGTACCCTCACATCTCTCTCCTTTATTTTTTTAGCGGGTTGATATTCACTGATTCGACTAATTCGAATTTATGCATGCTGTGGAAAAATGACTTGTTGTTTTATTATATCGTATTTTTACTGTTGATATTGTACTTATTTGAGCCGAGAGTCTATCGGAAACAACTTCTCTATCTGTATAAGCTAAGCGTAAGGTTCTGCATGCACATTACCAAGAGGCGGAGCCAAGATTTGAACCTTATGGGGTTCGGGATTGTAATCATTTTAAGTTACTAGGTTCTAAATTAATAAGTTGTACATATTCAATGGGGATTTCTTAAGAGAAATATATAGTTTGAACAAAAGCTAGTGGGTTCGGCCGAACCCGCATTCCGCATTCTGCCTCCGCCACTAATACTATCCTCCCCAAACTACAGTTATGAGAATATACTATATATATTATTGTTGCATGAAGTGCGGGCCCGATATAAGGATAAAGCACCTACTATATATTAAGAAGTCCTCTATTTAGTCACAAAGTTCGATCCCGAGATTTCTAATTAAAACTGAAGAGATCTCTCTCTTTCTTTATGTTTTTAATTATTTAGCATTCGAAATTTATTGATTCGATTAATTTAAAATTGTGCGTGCAGTACAAAAGTTTTTTTATGTTGCATTTTTTTATTGTTGATATTGTGTTTACTTGACCCGATGGTCAATCGAAAACAACTTCTCTATCTGCATAAGATAAACGTAAAGTCTGCATACACACTATCGCCCTAAATCCTAATTGTGGGAATATACTGGATATATTGCATGCAGTGCAGGCATGATATAAGGATAAAGCACCTACTATTAAGAAGTCCTCTACTTAGTTACAAAGCTCGATCCCGAGATTTCTAATTAAAATCGAAGAGATCTCAATCATTTCACCGCACTCTTTGAATCGTGGTCTTTCTCTCTCTCTTCTTTAAGTATTTTTCTTATCTCTGCACTTCCAAGTTTTGTGCTGCCGACTGCCCTTCATAACCACATGGCTACGGAACCCTTCCACGTGAAGACATATTATCTTCTTGAATGTGACGTATAATGATTTATGAGCCCAAAAAATGATACAAACAAAGTAACGTCTTGTGTGTACAACTTGTGTACTTTGTATTTTGACTTGACATTCTCTTATTAAATCATTTTTTTATTATGAAAATCACATGGTGGTGGTACCCTTGGTATTGATTATTGAACCGTGTTGACTTCTCTTATTTTTTTTTGGTTCCCACTCGGTGTCTGATATCTGTATAGGGCCCCACTAAATCCGAATTTACGTTGGATAATCTCATATTATGGGATAAAACATTTCCTAATAAAGGCGATCGACTCCATATCCAGGACTCAAACGTATTTTTTTTATTAAGAATGAAGAAGTGTTTATTACTCCGCCACAATATTTGTTTGGTGATTTCCCTTGCCTTATGCAAGTTGTTGATGGCTCCTACATTTTACCTAGGTCTCTAAAAAAAGTACACTTCTATGATTTAAAAGGTTAATTTTGAGAAGGTATTAATTTGACGTCAACTCTATACTTTTGGTTAGGAGTGTACATAGGCCATGTTGGTTTGGATTTTACAATTATCAAATCAAATCAATTATGTCGGGTTATTAAATTTAAAGACCAAACCAAACCAATAAAATTCGGATTTTTCAATCTTAGTTTTTCTCGGGTTTTCGGGTTATTCGGTTTCTTTCGGGTTTTTTTTCCGATAAAATCTTCGTAGAACAAAATATATAACATTTTCTCAAAAAATTTCTTTAATCCTAGTAAGATACAACTATATAAAGTATTTTTCAAGAAAATAATATAAAATATGAGATGTGTCATGGCATTATCCTAAAATATTCAACAATAAAGACAATAAAATTATGTAATATAAATATTGCTAATTAAAAAGCCATAAAAAAATAAACATAATCTAAAAGTACTAAGTCATGCTAAAATAAATAGACTAATAAGGGAGTATTAATTACATGACCAAACGCTAAAGAAAAATAAAAATAGATTATGCAGTTTTATCTAAATTGTTGCAAAATAAAAAATAAATATTTAATACATTCCCGTTCGTAATATTGAATTGAATGTCTTTTGTTAGCATTAGTATTGATTTGATTTTTGTTTGGAATTTTGTTAGCATTATTTAATTTACTAATATTAATGGCTATAAAATTTATTGAAGCATTCAAAAGTTCTAAGTCCAACCTTGAAATAATACTTAAAAGATAAAATTATGAAATTTTTTAAGAAATATTTATAAATTACATCACAATAAGTATATTTATATATTAAATATATCTAAAATTTCTATATATGTAATGTCGGGTTGGTTTGGTTTCGGTTTGACTTTCTTTAGTTAAAACCAAACCAAACCAATTATGGTCGGGTTTTTTTTTTCCAACACCAAACCAAATCATAATCGAATTTTTTTCTCGGTTTAACTCGGATTAATTATCGGGTTGGTGCGATTTGTCAGATTCTTTTGTACACCCCTACTGTGGTTAGAGGCTAAAATTACTGCATTCTCTTATTATTAGCACAAGACGCTAATTATA
The DNA here is from genome assembly GCF_000393655.2 of Nicotiana sylvestris. Classification (NCBI taxonomy): domain Eukaryota; kingdom Viridiplantae; phylum Streptophyta; class Magnoliopsida; order Solanales; family Solanaceae; genus Nicotiana; species Nicotiana sylvestris. The sequence goes on along the minus strand of NC_091061.1, from coordinate 6,220,916 downwards.
AAGTAGGTTTTTTTTTTTTTTTTTTTTTTGCATTATGGGTAAATATTGATGAGTGCACAACAAAAGTGTAAAGTTAAAGCTTGTGCTTGTCAAATATAATAAGTTATGACTGCAGAGTCGGTTAAAAGTTTTAGTATTAAACCTATTATATTTTTAAAGCTATAGATTTATATCTATTATTTTTACAATTTTAATAGTTTTTACATATAATTTTGTACTCCCGTCGAAAATTGTGGTTTCAATTGAACTCATCCAGTATACACTGCATCCGCCCATGGTTATGAGTACCTTTTTCGATTACACACTCAACTATTACGACCTTTTAAACTATGGATATATAAGTACTCTTCTCGGTTATACTAATATATGATTAAGGAATCATAATACCTTAATTAAGTTTTGAAGATTCTTCATCTAATCAATGATAGATACGAGGAGAAAAATTAACCATAAAATTAAGTCATAAGATCCATCTAAATCCAATTATAAGAAAGTTGCTCTATAATATGTTCCATTTGCTCTTTTTCACTGCTCCCTCCAGTTTACAATAAGTGATTTTTTGGCTTTTTTCTTGTGGTCCAATGTATTTGATTTTTTCATATTTCAAGAATGAATTAATTATTTTTTCTTACGTTGCCCTTGGAGTAAATAATATTGGAGTATGTGTTAGGAGTGTTTATGTGAATAGATAGTAAAGGTTAATATGATCAATTTTATTGCTAATTAATGTTAAAAGGTGAATTTCTTAATCTGTGTGAAAACAACCAAAAATTCACTTATTGTGGATCGGAGGGAGTATCATTTTTGTACTCATCATTTTAATCCGAGCGACAAAATGGACATAATCTTACCATTCAGATGCGGATGTAGGCATGATCTATACATTTAACTGAACATATGATTTTCAACTCGAACTATATATATAAATATAATAGAAAAAAATTTAAAAACATGTATATATATATGTATATAATTAAATCATATATTTATTTTGAATGTACTGGCTCTAAATCGAATGTACACTAGTCTTTTTTGCTTCTAGAGGTTTTCCTGGTCTCATCTTTAATCTACTAGAGAAACTTTATTTTTCTTTAGAAGTTTTGGTGGATAGTGAATAATCAATAGTTAAAAGATAGATTAAATCGATGGAGTATTTATGGTAGCTCAAGCCCGCAACTAATTTATTTGTGTGTGCGCGTTTCCAAGCTCTTAAGGTAATCAAACCGAGTCCCGTATTAATATTTTCTCTTTTAGGCTAAACTTGTACAATTTTTTCCAAAATATTTCACGTCATTAAGAGATTCTTATGCTTTATATGTAGGCTCCAAATATTTTCAACTACTAATGTGGGACTTTGTTCATACATCCAACAAATAAAACAGCAGACGACATATGTGAACTATACCCAAATAATGTAGGGTTGAATTATAATGTAATCTATTAAAAAATATTTTCTATATAAGTTATTGAGGCTCACATGACTGTGTTCTGAGTTGTATAATTTCCATCATGAGGAATATATGTTTAATATTCCATCAGAATCTTAAATGCAGGCACATAAAATATTAAATATTACTTTATGCTGAATTCATTTATCTTGTATTCTGAAAATGCGAGCTTAGTTATTGGTTGAATGAATCTGATCGTAATTTTGATGGTGGTAAAATTGAGGTCCATAAAATTAATTTTATGTACTTTTCAGTGCAGCATGTTAGAACAAATATAGAATCACGTTAGCTTCTGAAAATCCATGTTCTTGATACCTTGTGTATGTGATGCCTCGTTTGTCACGTCTAATGATAGAGATGCAAAGATGGGGTTTATTTATTTTTGGGAAAACGATTATGTATAGTTGCTCTTAAAATAATAGTCGTAAAAATACATATATTTATTGTATATTTGAATTTTATATATATATTTTTGTATGTTGAGCGGTTGGCTTTGACGGGTACGAGAAGAGGTAGAAAGCGGCCTAAGAAGTATTGGGGAGAGGTGATCAGGCGGGATATGGCGTGACTTCATATTTCCGAGGACATGACCCTTGATAGGAAGGTGTGGAGGTCGAGCATTAGGGTTGTAAGTTAGGAGGTAGTTGAACATTTTTCTACTTTCGTACCGGTGTGAGACTAGTCTGATAGGGTTTTTGTCTTAGATTGCCAGTGGTTAATGTTGTGTTCACACTATTTTTCTGTTTATCATAGTACCAGACCTTTTTTTACTGGGTATTGTTATTGTTTTTCATCTATTTTCTGGTTCTTATGTCTGTTGATGGTATTAGTATATTATCTCTTTTTGTCTTCTTGAGCCGAGGGTCTATCGGAAACAGTCTCTCTACTCCCTCGGAGTAGGGGCAATGTCTGCGTACACACTACTCTCCCCAGGCCCCACTTGTGAAATTTTATTGCAGTAATTTGACCAAAAGCGGATCATCTATAGCAATTCGATCGGAAGCAGATCATTTGTAGCAATTCGACTCGAATTACCGATCGTTGGCAATTCTCGCGTGATGGATGAATCCCCTATTTTCACAGTCTGATTAAACTTAGATTTGGATGCAAAGAACTAATTCTAGCCGACCTCTCTTATGAATAAGTGAATCTTCTAACAACCATAGTAGCATTTAATAGGGAGAAATTAAAAAATAGCCAAATTTACAAGTGGTAATTGAAAAATAGTCATAGTTTCAAAAGTAATTGAAATTTAACTGCTTTTTATGTAAAGATAAATCTGAACGAAAACATTATTCAAAATTCGAAAAATATTCCAGTATAATATACTGGAGTTCCAGCATAATATACTGGTCCAACATAATATGCTGGAAGTTCATATAGAGGTGCTCTAATCTCGAGTATATTATGCTGGAACTTTCTATGTGTTGGAGTTCCAACATAATATATGCTGTAAGTTCATACACAGGTGCACCAATCTCCAGTATATTATGCTGAAACTTTCCGTGTTGCAGCAAAATAGTGGCTATTTTTCAACGACTTTGCAATCGGTGGCTATTTTTCAATTACCAGTCCGAAAACTGGCTAGCCCGTGCTATTTGGGGCAGGCTAATTGTTAATGAAATTTTTACCTCCTATAACAAAGGTTAACACCTTATTTATTTTAAATAAATACCATTTAAAAAATTATATTCTATAGATACCTTTTAATGTTTATGGCAAAATATCTAGTTTTGGTTACCTCCTGTCCCTAAGCCACTAAATACGTTATTCAGTTACACTATTTCTTTTCTCTCTCTACTTTGATACATGCCATTCTCTTCCCCCATACCCTGAAAACACGATGCTCACATCACCTCTCTGCACCAAAACCCCTCTTTGTTCTCTCCACATAGAACTTCCCCTGTCTCATACTATCCATTTTTACTTTATCCCAATTCAATTGAGAAGCGAGCAGTTGTTGACGACATGGACTCAAAAACGATATGCTAATTCTCTCCACAGAGAACTTCCCCTATCTCATACTATCCACCCCTGAACTATTCCTCTCTAGGCTCGTCGTGCTAACAACTATGGGAATTATGATGGCCACTTGACATTGGCCATAATGGTTTTGCTCCAGCGTCTTTGTAATACCTATTTTCCAAGATAGTGATCGAATCTCAATGGCAAGTCATGTGATCGTAATTATTAGGGGATAACAAAGAAGGCAGTGACGACAATTTATATGTACACTCTTTTTCTTCTCGTCCAATGATGTTGTTCCTGCTTTCATTCAAGAATGATTTGTCTTCATTCGCGAGGGTTTTTGCTCGACGGCGGATTTGTAGGAAATTAGGGTTTGTTCTTGAACAAAAACGACGGAGTTTGGGGCTGAGCAACTTGATTTTCTGTTAACATATTTCAGTGTATTTTCAACGTATCACGTTGTATTTTCATGTATTTCATTGTATTCACTTTCTTTTTTTCATTGTAATTCAATGTATCTCGCTGTATTCCGTGTATTTCATTGTAGTCACTATTTTTTTCATTGTATTTCAATGTATCCCGCTATATTCTATGTATTTCATTGTATCCACTGTCTCGCTATATGCCATGAATGTATTCATATATTTTTTTAATTAATATAATTTATGTATTCAAATGTATTATATAATTTTTCTGAAGATTGCTATGTTTTTGGGGTATTTTCGGTTGAGAGTCTTTTTTATAATTGGAAATACAAAATTTATGTGTTATAATTGAGTTTGTTGAGTTATATTAGGTGTCTATTAAGTTAATTGATTCACTTTCCATTTAAAAATAGTATAATCCCTTGTTTCACGCCGTAAATACAGTCGAATACAATAATTTATCCAGCTGTAATCCCATGTTTCACGCCATGAATACAGTCGAATACACTCGAATATAACAACTGATTAGCTGGACTTCCCTAATTCACGCCTATTTTTGCTACTGTATTCATGAATACAGCAGCTTAAATACATTTAATACATCTTATAACAACAGAAAACGTATCTACAATCCGTAATATAGTAAATAATATCTATAGATAGCTAATTACCACTAAAAGATAGTGTTTTATGAAAATTTCCCATGGTTAATTAGCTAGCACCCTTATGGGTGTAATAAGCCCAAAAGATTGATTTTAAAATAGGCATCTCTTAACTACTGCAATTTCATCATCAAGAATTCTGGTGGCATTGATAAGATCTTAATTAAAGAACTCAGGTTCAAGTTTCGTGAAAGTAAAAAATTCTAATAAGAAGTATTTTCCCTTTTAATGAATTTTATATAATATAATATAAGTTTAAATTAATCAGAATACCTAAATGAATATTGAAAAAAGGAAAGAAAAAAACTCCATACATGTGAATATGTCATGTGGAAGACATGTAATTGGGAAGGGGGGACAAGATCTTTCATATCCCTTGTTTCAGAAGGCTGTTCTTCATCTAGATAAGTTAATCTTGCTTTTCATTACACTGTTCGATTATTTTAGGGGAAAATGACACTGTATAGCCGCACTAAAAATAATAATCGAATATATATATATATATATATTTTGTATGTTATATATAAAAATTATACGAATTTTATATACTTTTTCGGCTACTAAATAAAAATAATTTATGGTACGGGCTAAAAGTGAAAGAAGCCTTTATTTTAGCGTTAAATAATCCCATTATTTAAAAGAGGTTATGTGCCTCGGAAATATGTATTTAGCGTTTGATGGTGTAAATTATACTTATACCATCAAATCACTTAAAAGGACAATTACAAGTAATTATATTTAACAAGCATTGATTGGTAATATATAATAATAAGTGACATGTTATAACATGTTAAATTATACAAATAATGTAAAAAAATTATACTATCAATGTATATAACTTAAGATAGAAGTTGTATATAAATAGTAATTAATTATAATTGATTAGGTTTGTTCTTACTTTATTTTTAGAGTTTAAGTTATATACATTGACATATTTACTTGTTATAGCATATAGTATGTCTTCTTTTCAAGATTAAAAATCTCTATATTTTATGGAAACTTAAATGTAAATATCCTTTAAATAATTAATAATAAATATTTATACTGCATATAACTTAAAAGGCTATTTTTAAGACTACCATATTAAGCTTGTTATGAAAAATTACCTTTGTTTATAAGTCAAATGATGGTCTTAGAAACTATACAACTTCTATAGTCACAGCTTAGAATATACTATAGTCACACTTAGAATCTTATCAAGATTCTCTACAAATTAATGTTTTGTTAGGTATTATAATTATGTCTGGTTTAATTACTTAGATAGAAAGAATGAATTCATTAATTAAGCAATTTTAATCAGGCATAGTATTATACTTGGTCGATTCCCTTTGTTTTCTATAGCATTACTTCAACTAAATTTATGGGCTTAGAATATTTTACACTGGTCTAGACTGTTCCTTTTCGATTAGCTTTTCCATCTAATATATTTTTTGTCATTAGGCCTGCAAATTAAAAAGATTTTAATTAGATGTGACAAAAATAATTAGAATACACATATTATCGTCCTTCAATTTTTTGTCAAAGTGCTAACCGAATCTTTAACTGAACTTTTAAACAATATCAAGTTCATTGTGTGGTGTAAATTGTATTGGCTTTAATAAAGAAATAATAAATTACTATTTAATTTAATGTACGAATCAAGAGAGCTAATACTGACGTTAATTTATTCTATATAATAATATGTCCGGAGATAGTTAACCTTTCTTGATTGACGAGTTCTTGCCATATTTTATTGGAAAATTCACACAGTAACCGCTCCAAAAAACAATAACCGACAATATATATATATTTTACACATAATTTTTTATATATTTGACTAACAAATATAATATTTTTTTGGCTGAGCGGTCAAATATATAACTTATTATTTTTTATTAGGGATTGTTACCTAATAAAAAATAAATTTTTCAAAACAAATTTTCAGATTTTTTTTTTCACACATAAAACTGTAATATTTTTTCGAAGAATACAATTTTTATGTCCAACCGCCTACTAAGTACAGTTAAATTTTTGCCTATGTGGAATCTGAGAAAGGAACACTGAAAATAAATGGTGTCTTAAACTGAGGCATCACATGTATCTGCAAATGGATAGACATTGTTTGCATGTAACAATATATAATATCCAAATGAGAAAAAGAGAAAGGTCTGCAGAAAGTGACAAGTGTCCCTCCACCTGTTCACATTTAAAGCAATTAAGCATGACACGTACAATTATAATTTGTACACTTATTGTCTATATATGTTATATACACCACCTTTGCATTTCTGTCCTTATATAAATTAACGTTAGAAAAAGAATAAAGTTAAAGTTTTCTGGTCTAATTTTGCAAATCTGTGGAAGGAAAGAGAAGTAGTTGGTTATCTGCAAGAAAAAATGGCTAGGACTGTGGCAAGAAGTGTTGCAGCTCCATTACTGTTTCTGAATTTAGTAATGTATTTTATTGTTTTAGGTTTTGCTAGTTGGTGTCTCAACAGGTACATTAATGGCCAAACTAATCATCCTAGTAAGTTCTCCTCTCTTCTCTTTAATTACCCTTTAAAAATAGGAATTTTTACGCAAATAATCAATCGATGATTCACTGTTTACTCCGTATATATAGATTATATATGAACTATGCATAGTTATATATATATATATATTACTATATTTTTTTGGATATTTTTACTTTAAACAGTTGTATTTGTTGTATTTTTTAGTTTTAGTGGTTATATACCTCGGGTATTTTTAATTTAAGCGGGTGAGTGAGCGACTACCTGTTTATGTTGATTCTTCTTTAAATATTGGTCAAGGACAAGTTGTGTACTATTACGAGAAGCTTATTTATTGTTTTTATGCTAGTTGTATGCTTTAATTTTTGATTGTTCCTAAGCATAGAAATTAAAGGACACTTGATTTATTTATTCTTTTATAAAAAGATTACTGATATTATATTTTCTTAATATTCGGAGGTTTTGGTGGAAACGGAGCCACAATGTTCTTTTTGGTGTTCGCGATACTGGCGGCCGTCTTGGGAATAATATCAAAGTTTATGGGTGGAAATCATCTGAGGGTATGGAGAAATGACAGTCTTGCTGCCGCTGGTTCATCAGCTATAGTTGCATGGGCTGTGACTGCTCTAGCTTTTGGGTAATAAAATTTTTACGCAGATTGTTTTATCTTTACTTAGGATACTTTTAATTACTTTATAAGTGATCTGATTGCGTGTGTGTATATATATATATTTTTAATTCGTCTGTGTATAAATGTATTGAAAATAGTTTTTCTGTCCTCTTGGTTGAAAGTTGTATCCTAGTTTGCACACATACATCCGCCCTAAGGGTAAGGATGAGGGTAAGGGTAAGGTCGCGTACACATTACATTTTTCAAAATTCCTCTTTATTTTTCAAAATTCCTCTTTTGTATCTGAATATATTTGAAGCGGATCTAGCATTTCTCGAGGATCTAAAGGATGCGTGAACCACCAAAAAGAGAGTAAAAAGTATTATATGGGAATTGATCCTTATTATTTTGGGTTAATAACCTAATATTCAATTAAGTGTACCATTTGTTCTTTTTAGAACATGGGTGTCAACAAATAATATTAGATCACTTTCAGAAAATGCGTATATTAAAAAATTTTATTTAGCGCGAAGATATGGATTTACGTGTCCCATGATTCGGTTCGGCTGGTTTAAACCCTACCCACAAGGGTAGGGGTAAGGTGCGTTGATAATGTATACACGCGCCAAACAACACCAATATTTGTGGGAATTCACTGTTTGATGTAGTTGTTGTCTTTATTAATGTATAATAAACATTTTTGTAGGTTGGCATGCAAAGAGATAAATATAGGAGGATGGAGAGGATGGAGGCTAAGAGTACTTGAAGGATTCGTGATAGTTCTAGGATTTACTCAACTGCTCTATGTTCTCATGCTTCATGCCGGATGGTTCAGCAGCCGTTACGGTCCCGGCTACCGGGAAACCGAATATGGCGTCGGTGCACCCCCCGGAGAAAAGGGCGCCGCCGCCGCCGGCGTACCTACAACAGGGGTGTAATAAAGCATGCCATTTTGTAATGATAAGCTTTGGGCTTTCACTACTAGGCTATATGTAAATTAAGTTCTATAAGCTTTTGATCTTTAACTGGACAATGTAGCAGTAGGTTCTTTCACATTTTGTTCATTACTATATGTATGTAGAGTTAGAAATTAAATGTGTGTGTGGGTTTTTGGGTTTTTAGTTTTGTTCTCTCTTCAATATATACGTAAAGAAGTGTCTACTGTATGCATTGATCAGGTGTTTAATAGGTAACAATTACCATAGTTAAAAGTGTCGTCTAGGGTTGTTTACGAATTTAATTTGCCCAATTATTTTTTTAAAAATAAACAACTGTTGTGTTTTTTTATTTCTATTTAAAGTATGAAACAGCAACACGATCGATGTGAATAAATTATATCCAATGAAGACCACATTCAACATGATCAAACTCGATCAAAACCAAAAGTCAAGATTCAAATACATATTAACACACACAGGGGCGGCTCAAGGGTCAAATCACTAAAGCAAAGGCTACAAATTTTTCTTTTTGTTTTTTATTCGTATTTGTATTGAGCCCCCAACTAATCTAGATTCATATTGCATAAAGCCTAGTAAAAAAGAGAACATGTTTTAACAGGATTTATTTTAACTACATAACTCGAACCCAATATAAGATAAGTTGGATTTATGTTAAAATTAAAAAAAAAATTATTTTATAAAAAGTAAGTATAATTTTTAATTTAGTATTGATGTAACCGTTTAAGCAAAAATTGAAGAAAGAGAACCACTCCCCCTAAACCATCGTCACGAATATAAAACTTTTTATTATTTAAATTTGATGATTCACATTATTAGTGAGTTATCTATATTATTGTTCTTTTTTTACATTTCTCACTAAAAACGTACAATTCAATAGTCCAAGTTTTATTTTTTTATCTTTCTCATCAGAAATGGGTACTACATTCTTATATTCTCTTCTTGATTTCTACAAAAAAAACTTAAGTTCTCGATAAGTTATATTGTTCTCTGTAGAAAAAAAAAGAGTTATTTTTTCTATAAAAAAACAAGAGTTGAAGAGCACCGTTGAATAAAATTATATTGCACATTCTTTTTTTTTCTTCCTTTTTTCCCCCTCAGGTTTCAAGCATTTCAACAAGTATATATGAGAACATCAAAAATTATTTTGATATCAAGTTATAAACTTCTTGAATCTAGTTCAATTATCTAAGATCAATAATATCTTAGGAGAGATTAAATTATTTATAAAAGAAACTATTAACAACTTTACATCTTAAAAAAATAAAAAAATAAGACTTCCATTAAAAATATAGATGATTTTTTTTCCTTTTGATAGGTCCCGGATTAAAAATTGGCTTTAGGCCACCAATCTTCTTGGGCCGCCCCGGAACACACAATTGCATAGACAAATAAAAAAGAAATCGAGCATAAAATGGACTATATAGCCCATTTTACGTTGTCCCTCCTTTCCTAGAATCTAGCGGAGGTAGGATTTTTGCCAAGGGATTCAGAAAAGAAAATAAATTACATAATTATAAGAGATTGTGGCCATATAGAATTAAACCGGCAATCTAACAAAGATTTTAAATCCCTTTGATTATTGAGCTATGTTTTTGGAATGTGTTAAAAAGATATAGAGGTATAAGTTGGATTTTGTCTTATATATATGGTACAGTGTAAATATTCCAGCGAAGGGGATTCGGTTAAAGCCCCGCCCCTCTAAATCCATCCTGCTAGTACCTAGTGAAGTTAAAATGAAGGCAAATCACAAAGATAATGATGTGCAAACCGTGCTTCAACTTAGTCCACAATTTAATGAAGCACAACTTCGTCGGGAAATATTACTTAATGGAGTATATGTATTAATACGGTAAGGAAATATATAAGTAGGAAAAAATGACATCATTTGATACAAATTATCTCTTTTTTTTTGGTCCGCTAGGCAAACGCCTAGGGCAAGTTTTATTAATAACCATATAGAAAACGAAATACAATGTCATGATAAGAATCCTATTATCAAAATTGAGTATTACACTCAACATTGACGTCACCTTAATGCAATTAAACTTTGAAATACAATTCTACATCCAAGAATGTGCATGTGAAATTCACACTACTTTGATCCTTGTTTAACGCATGCATTACTTTGTTTCCATATCGGGTTCCCTCCATCCTCCATTGTATATTCTCCTCTAGGTACCCGTTCGCATGCTGTTGACGTACGAGTGCACTTAAGTTGTGCACGCCATCTGCTCGTGATGGAGACGAGTTTTGCTTCTTCTTTGTTATCGATGAAGCCGAGTATTGAAGACAACTTTGTGTTGGGGAGCAGTTGAGCTCCACCTTTTAACCCATGCGTGCACATTCCAATGCACAGTTAGATGTAGCTGTCGTGCTCGTTGTCCCTTGTTATTTTGCAGTTGCTGATTTTAATATCCTTTACGCGTGCATTCACGTCTGAAGTTAGTGTCGATTTCGTGTTGTAAATTCCACTCCCCAAAATCACAAAATCAGAAACTTATTTGAATCCGCAAACTATCGTGCATGGCCTCTTTTCCTGTTGCTGCATTCATTTTGCCTTATCGATTGAGCTGATGAAGATAGCTTTGTGGTGGGGAGCACGTGAGCCCCACCTATAGTTGTATCATAAAGAAATATATCCCATATTACCTTCATCCTAGAGTATTGCATGCTTTTATGTATCCTAGATAACTTTCCATGTGCATTCCACTTTTCCATTGTATTTTATTCCTTTGCTCACCAGCATGTTTTCTGCGAGGCCTTCTTAATTCGAAAATTGTGTTGAAGCATGCTTTTTTGTTGCCTGCTTTTCTCGAAAACATATTTGCTGTACATGCTAGTTGTGTTTCCAATGCCATTTGCTTCTTGTTTTGCTCGACATGAAGAGTAATCAATTTTATATTCCCAGATCCTTTTTGTAACTGAACCATGTGTGTGATATAAAACACTTTTGCACCATGCTGGTTGTATATCCAATGAACTGAAAGCACGCTTTCACCCCATGCTGGTTGGGTTGCCAATGCCATTATTCTTTGTTGTTGTGCTCGATTATTGATTTTTTTTTTCTCTTTTGCATCAATTATCTCGAAAGTTGCAGCATGGATTGCCATAAGCATCGTAGTTGCACCTGCATTAGAGAAAATAAAGTTAGAAATACCAACCCTTATATCCTCATCCCTTAGGATTTGAATATAGTGGTCGAATAAGTTAAGCCTCTTGCACTTCCTTTTTTCTTTGCTTCCTATCTCCTGTTCACCTTCACCCTTAGATTTGGACATTGCAGCTTATCTTCATTAACCAACCTTCTTCCTTGTGCATCTAGATGGCAGAATTGTTGGCATTCTATTTCTCCATAATCTAAAGCATAATTAGCCAAGTGGTCTGCCAGTTTGTTGCCCTCCCTATGAATATGAGTAACTGTGTAATTGCTCCCATTCATAAGTTGCATCATTTCCTCTACCTGCTCAGAGATGATCCATGGTGGTTTCCAGATCCCATCCATAATCTTTTTTAATAACATTGAGTCAGTTTGAAGCCATACATGTGAGTATTGATGAGATCTGCAGAACCTTAGTGCTTCTACCATGGCCTTCGCTTCAGCTACTGTGTTTGTTGTCTCCTCAATCTCTTTCCCTACTGACTTAACTATGTCACCCTTTTCATTTCTTATACAAAAACCTATTGAGCTCCTGCCTGGATTTCCTCTCGATGCACCATCCGTATTAACTTTTAGCCATCCTGCACTTAAAAATTCCCACATGACTTTTGTAACCTTAAGTTTAGGAGTGAAGTTTTCCATCATAGCTAATAGATCTTGCCATTAGTGAGGTACCATGTCCATCCCAGGCTTTCTCACTTTCACCAAAGCCTGTATATTTGATGAAACTTGATAAATCACCCTGCTAGTTGTCACCGCCTCCCCATACTTCATACTATTTCTTCTTTTCCAAAGTTCCCAGACTACACGTGAGGGGAGTGCTTGCATTACTGGTTTTAATCTTAAGCACACATTTGCAGTCCAACATTTTGTGATTGCTTGGTGCAATGTAAGTCCCTCCACATCTATTCCTGCCCTTGATAGAAAATACTTTCAAGTTGTCTTTGCAGTTTATGATCTAAAAAACAAGTGCTGAAGAGATTCCTCGTCAGGTTGTACACAACACCAACATTTTGATGGCATGCAGTAACCAACCCTTTTCAGGAAATCATCTAAAGGTAGCTTTGATTTCCACACTTTTCACATGAAAAATGCTATTTTAAAAGGCAATCCCTTTACCCAAATCATTCTATAAGATTTTCTTGGTTCGTCTTTTCTTCTAGTATACTCCCATGCTGACTTAACACTGAAATATCCTCTTGTTTCCAGCATCCAAAAGGGCCTGTCAAGAACCCGCATTGTTGAAGGTGGTTTGATTTTCTCCAGAATGTGTACTGCTAACTCTTCAGGAAGCATTTCAAATAGCCTGTCCACATCCCACTCACCGTCTAAGGTAACATCATGTACATTATGTACATTTTCATCAATTCCAAAGTCCTGAGGAACTAAAAAATATAGTGCCCCAAGACCTGTCCAGTTTTCATACCAAAATAATGAGGATCCTATTTTTGTTTGCCAAAGGATTTGATGTTCCATCAGATCTCTGCATTCCAACATTTTTCTCCAGATGTGAGACCCCCTTTTCCACGGAACAATTACAGGATTTAATTTTTTACAGTATTTCTGACATACGAAAGAGCTCCATGGGCTTGGTTTTGTTCTGAAATTCCACCACAACTTGCTGAATAATGCCTTTGTTACATCATGCAGTGACCTGAAACCTATTCCTCCTTCCTCAACTGGCATGCATAAGGTATTCCATGAAGCCCAATGCCTACTAGTTCCTCCTACAGTGCTGCTCCAGAAAAACTGAGCAAACAATTTGTGCAACCTATTTATCACATACTTTGGGGGGTTTACAGCTGACAGTAGATGCATAGGCATACTTTGCAATACATGGGATATAAGAACTGCCCTGCCCCTTACTGATAATAACTTGTCGTGCCATGATTGCAGTTTGTCCATTACCTTAGTAATTAGGGGCTGATAGAATTCCAACTTTCTCCTTGCATAAAATATCGGACAACCTAAATATATGATAGGGAAATCATTCCTATGAATGCCTGTGATCCTTTCCACCTTGCTGACCACTTCCATGTCTGTTAAATGATGCATGTACATAGCTGATTTGGTCTTGTTAACAAGCTGCCCAGATGCATTTTCATATGCCTTCAGCACTTGCATAATCAGCATCAGAGATGTTTCATCTGAGGATGAGAAAATAATCATGTCGTCTGCATACGCCAAATGATTGATCTTTGGACTCCACTTTAGCATCCCAAATCCACTAAAATACAGGTTAGTATGTAGTGCATTGAGACCCCTAGATAATGCTTCTGCTGCCAATATAAACAAAGTTGGAGATACATGATCACCTTGTTTTATTCCCCTTGAGGACTTAAAGAAACCATGAGCTTGACCATTTATTAGAATAGAATACCAATTGTTTGAAACTAATCCAAAGACAATCCCTATCAATCTTTCTGTGAATCCCATTTTTCTCAGTACCTTGGTTAGAAATAGCCAAGATATTCTATCATAAGCTTTGGTCATATCTAGTTTCAGGATGACATTAGGTCCAGCCTTAGTTCTAAGTCTAATGTCCGTCACTATCTCCTGAGTTAGAAGGATGTTTTCTACTATATTCCTACCCTTAACAAAACCTGCATGTTCCTCCGATATCAGACTTGGGAGAAATTTCACTAGCCTTTCATGTACCACCCTTGATATAACCTTATTAGAAAAATTACTGAGGCTTATTGGTCTTAAATCAGAAAAGGTGGTAACTTCTTTTTTCTTTGGAAGAAGAACTAGGTTTGTGTGTGTTACACACTTGGGTAGCTCATGACCATTGAAAAAAGCCCTCACCATGTCGTACAGGTCATCCCCTATTAAGTCCCAACAAGAATGATAAAATTTTCTTGTCATACCATCTGCCCCCCAAGCACTATCACCATTAAGTCCAAGTACTGCCACTTTAACCTCCTCTTTTGTTGGTTGTTTAATCAATTCTGCATTCTGCTCAGTGTTAATCAGATTAGGAACATGTTCTACGATATCAAATGATGCAGGAGTAGCTGTTTCTGTGAACTGTTCCTCGTAGAATTTGATAGCCTCTTCTGCAATTTCTTGTTCTTCTTCAATCCAGGTTCCTCCACTGTTTTGAATTCTGTTAAGTTTAAGTCTCTTCCTCCTACCTCTCACTTGTGCATGGAAGAACTTTGTGTTCCTATCCCCTTCCTTGAACCAAGTCATGCCTGCCTTTTGTTGCCAATATTTCTCCTCTAGTGCCAGACATTTGATCAATTCTGCCTGAACCTTTTGTAGTCTTTCCATGTTCATCCCTGTAGGATTTGCTTCAAATTCTGCTTCATGAACCATCACTACCTCTTCCATACTTGCTATCTTTTGGAAAATATCTCCAAATGTAGCCTTACTCCACAATGATAGGGCCTTCTTTAATTTTTTTAACTTGTGATTAAAAAGAATAAAAGGATTTGCACTGAAATAAGCAGACCAATTCTCTTTCACCACATCTTTAAAAGTCGCATGTTCCACCCAAAAATTCAAGAACTTAAAAGGTTTTTTTATAGGTGGAGTCTCAAAATCACACTTCAGATATATTGGACTATGATCAGAGCCAGTCTTTGACAAATGTTGCACCTCTATTCCTGGAAATGTTTGTTGGAACTCACCATTTGCCAAACATTTGTCTAGTCTTTTGAATATACAGTCTTCTTCTGCTCTCCCATTCCACCATGTAAATATGCTGCCTTTAAATCCAAGGTCGAATAGATTGCAAGTGTTGATGCAGTGTCGAAAATCATCAATTTCATTCAATGACACAGGTAACCTACCAAACTTCTCTTCTTCGTCCCATATTACATTGAAATCACCTCCTACAAGCCATGATGCATCCATATCCCTTGCCATTGCATATAATGAGTCCCATAATTCTATCCTCTCAATTGCATCACATTTTGCGTATATCAATGTTAGGACAAACTACACATGCGTTTCAGTATGAAACAATCTTAGTGTTAATTGATGCACCATATTGTACATAACAGTTACCTCAAATACCTCATCTATAAAAGCCCAGATCTTGTTTGATACATTTGAAATTGCCTGTGCAAGTCCTATCTTGTTTTTGTACCTTTCCAGTTTTTTTGCTTGTTGCTTTGTCTCCATTAATCCTACAAAAGCATAGTGATTTTGCCTATGCATCTTTGTCAACCTTTCAAAGGCCTGTTGTGTGTTGACTGACCTTATATTCCAGATGAGAGCATTCATCACTGATTGTTGGATTTAGTTAGCGTTCTCCTTGTGTGCACCCCAGCTTTTGGTGCTGCAAAATTATCTTTTTGTTGCTTCTTCTTACCTTTTGCTGCTGATTTTGCCTTTTCCACTTGCGTAGGTGATAAATCACCTTTCCTTGCAGCATTCATAAAGTGTTGGGTAGTTTATTCTTGATCCATGTCGTATCCTGTTTTACCAGGTTCTTCTTCCTCTTCATTGTCTTCCGTCCCTGCTGATGTAGCTCCAAATGCATTCTTTTTAGGGACCAAGGCTTTCTCTTCTCCTCTTTTTAACAGATGCACCTGATTTTTCTCCAATGTAACAGTAATATTTACTATTTTTGTTTTTTTGTTTTGGTTGTTTCTCCTTCTCTGTTGTGATGTGTCCTTGTGGATCTTCTTGTAATTTCTAAAGTTGATCTTCTTCTGTTCCTCCAGGATCATTTACCTCTGGGCCTCTTCCTTCATAATTGCTAATTTCTGTGACTTCTGCTGTCTGAAAATTATTGATGTGCTCACCATTTTTTGATCCTTCCTTTATTAAATGAAAACCAGTTGTATTGTTGTCATTGGCATGAATCTCTCTATTTACACTTTGCTCATATTCTTCTTTGTCATTCTCATTGGGTTCATCATCAGCTTGTGCTCCTAGTGGTACTTCGTTCTCCTCTGAATCGTATTCTCTTTGTGCCTCCCATAGCCTGCCTCCACATTCTTGCACTCTTTCTTTAAATGTAGACGATTTTGACCCTTCTGCTTGAGAATTTGGATTTTTATTAAGTACCTTGTTCACTAATGCATCTTGTTATGGGATTTCCTGGCATGGTTTATTGATCTTCATAATTCCTTCTCCTGTTTTATCCTTGAAGCTTCTTTCTACCCATTGTGCGGCATCGTTTTTTGATTTTGATGCCTCATTTCCATTGTCTAGACCATTATTCGAAATAATCCCCGATGAGTTAAGATGAAACGCTTGTGCTGCTGGATTTAACTTTCCCCAATTATTGACCATATTCTTTTGTTTTTTCTTTGTAGATGCTTGGTTATGAAGTGCTGAAATGTTTGTTGCTACATTAGCTGCCACCATTGCCAATTGATTAACAGGTTCTTCCTCTTCAACCATCCCTTGTAATATTGCAAACTTATTAGCTACTTGAACATGATCATTATCTTCATTGTCTACTGCCTCCAAATCCTTATCATTGTTGCTTTGTGCTTCTACTTGTCTCTCTATAGTGCTTGTACCCTCCTTGTTCTTATTATTTTCAAACTGCTTAGGTGGTGCCATCTCCATTTCATTATTAGTGAGACTAGTATTTTGATTTACTACATTTCTAACTCTGTTGTCCTTCACTTCCTTCCATTACTCTTTTGCTGTAACATTCACATTACCCACGACCTTTCCACTAGATAACATCATTATAGGCTGTGAGTTCCCTATGTCCTGCTTCTTAGCTGTATCTGCATAGTTGTCATTCTCCTTCTCCACATATAGTTCAGGGTGTATCCTCCAGCATTCAAATTCATCATGCCCTTGAAGTTTACAATGTCTGCAATATTTAGGCAGCATGTCATATTGAATTCTCACCCATTCAGTTCTTGTTGTTCCGTTAGCTTCGTTGACTATGTCCATCCTCACCTTTTTAGGCAGATCTACAAGTAAGTCAACTAGTACATTCACCCTAGCACAACTAGGTCTAGTTTTGTTAATTGTTGCCATGTCTAGATGCATAGGTTTACCTACTGCTGAAGCTAAGGAGAAGAGGCATTCCTTTACAAAAAGGTTGGCAATAGACCTGGGAATGAAATCCAAGCCATTGCCTTGGGTGTTTCTTCATCTGCTCTAAACTTTGAGTCATAAATCAACGGCCTAAGCTGATATTGATAGCCATCCCTGTCCTTTATGTAATGAGTTTTTGATGAGAAATGAAGATAGTCCTGCCTTAACGTCATTCTAACTAAAATACGTCTATCCCTTAGAAAACCAATGTTACATTCACCTTTAATACCGCATTGAATTGGTATTAACTTACGCAGTTGTTGAATTTCTGGGCTTCCATAAGAACATTTACCAACTATTGCATATTGTAATCCTTCGATGATATCCATCCTTTCTACTTCTGCTTCTGTGAATTGAATAACCTGTTCTCCATTCAGTATTGTAGGTGGACGAATAGGAATTGGCTCAACTTCCTGTTACTCTTGCATTGCAGCATTTAAAGTGCAAGGTTTCAGAAATTTGGAGTAATCCATCGGCTGTTTGTTGTTATTTGTGTTCCCTGATGCTTGTACCAAGTTTGGAGGAGATTGTTTAGGCAGCGCAACCTCTAAATGTGGCTGGCCACCTGCCAGTGTGTCCATTACAGTTGTAATTCTTTAGCACTATACTTACATGACACAGGAGCTTTGCAAGTAAACGATGCTAGTATAATTTGAACTAACTTCCCTTTACTTACTGCGTATGGCCGTGAATCCAAAAATGAATCTTAGAAGAGAAGAGAACACTTTCATGAATCTTAAAAACAGTAGCGCTGGATTTAGCTGAGTTGCTAGAATTGAATGAAGAAAACTGTCTGCTACAGTAACTCGTGAAAATGAAATTAAGATCTACAAAAATTGACTATAGATCTGAAGTTGAAACCAATTGGAAATTATTCGTAAGGAAATTATGTATCTTTTGACACCAAGTTTGGTAAGTTCCACCAGCGGATTCAAATTATCTCTTGGTGTGTGGGTTATGTGTGTTATTTTGCTCTAAGAGATCAAATATTTGAGTCTTTGTGGTTAAATATAGTGATGAAGTAGAATTGAACTAAGGAACTTTTCTAACTTAAGACTCAACAAACAAAACTAATAGAATAAAGCTATTTCTTGTTTAAAAGGACGATAATGAAAGTAATAATTAATTAAAGTTATTATTACCGTTCTTTTATAAATTTCGACACCGCTTACAAAAATTCTTGCGTACGCCCTTGTCATCGTCCGTGTATAAATGTAAAATTAACATTTTTGTAGGTTGGCATGCAAAGAGATAAATATAGGAGGATGGAGGCTAAGAGTACTTGAAGGATTTGTGATAGTCGTAGCATTTACCCAACTGCTCTATGTTCTCATGCTTCATGCTGGATAGTTCAGCCGTCATTATGGTCCCGGCTATCGGGAAACCGAATACGGCATTGGTGCACGCCCCGGAGAAAAGGATGCCGTCGTACCTACAACTAGGGGTGTCAATGGATATTTGAAAATTGACTAAACTGACCGAACCGATATTTAGGTTTCTTTTAAAGAAACCGTAGGTTTTTATATAAATCTATAATCGTACCGAAAATTAGGGTAGGTTTTTTATTTTATAAAAATAAACCGAAAAAATACCGAATGTGAGCACCTAATTTTTGACCATATTTGAATCTTCTTCCCACTCATCTCACCAACTCTCTCACGTGAGTACCTAAATTAATCAAATAACCTTTTTCTCATCTTCCTCACAGCACCCACTCCACTTTCTTTTATCCCCACTCCCACTTTCCCTTGTTCCCCACTCCTTGTCCCCTGGTCCCCCACGCTTTGTCTCCACACTCACAACACATACCTCATAATTTCCCTTCACTCTGATGTTCACTATAATATACAATTCAACAACACACAGGGGTGGTTCCTCTCCTTCACATTCAAAAAGAAAGGCTCGAAGCTCACCTTCTTCATACTGGAGCCAACATCCATAAGCGAACACACATAGAAAAGACATCCTCCCCACGTCGATCTTGTTCTTCAAAAAAAAACACAAACAACCACTTTAGACCTTCTTCTACAAACAAAGAAGTAGCCCGAAATTACAGCAAAAATTGTCCCAAAAATGCAGCAAAATAGCTGCAAAACCTGGCTCCATTAATGCCAATCTTTCAACTCCAAAACTAAACAAACCGCATCGATTCTCCCTCCAAAAACCACCTCGCAAACATCACAAAACTAGTAGGAAAAAGTCACTCTTGGTCGCTAAAAATTGAGTGAAAACAGTTCGGGAAAAGCCTCCGACGAGATCTTGGTTCTAGGTTCCGGCGTGCGGTCAGTTAGGAGTTGACGATAAAGGTCTCATTTTTGTTTCTGTATCTCTTCACTTTGAACGCGATTATGTACCAGTCAGAGATCCTTTCTTATCAATATATTTGAAAACAATTGCATATTCCAGGTTCGTTTCCATGCTCTTATCAGTATTTCTACTAAAGTTTCATGTTTTGAATTATCGTTGTGATTATGTGGTGTGTTATTTAACTGTTGAATCAATATGAATGTTTGAGTGGTTTATTTCTCTTTGTTTCATCAACGACAAATTCTATTGTGTTTTGAATCAATCTTTTATTAAGTGCATATGTTGTTTAATAGTTATTCTTGTCAAGTGGGGTCCTTATGGCTTTATGTTAGGTGTGAGTATTAATCATGAATTGGAAAAGTCAAATAAGCTACTGCTTGATTTGGTAGAGATCACGTTGGAGTTTAGCATGAATTTTTATTTTATTCCATTAATTTTCTTCGTCAAGAATTAATTCTAGATAAAATAGAATGAATAAGTAGGATTTATATCACGACCCAAAATCCCAACCCGGTCGTGATGGCGCCTCTCGTGAGGACAAGGCCAGCCAATCAACAAAACAGTACATCTCTTTATAATTACTTAGCAGGAATAAGTCTAAATCATGGGCAATATAATCTTAAATGCGAAATAAACGTGATAGAACAAGGAAAACCCTCCCAACTCAGCCCGAAATCGGGGTGTCACAAGTCATGAGCTACTACAGAGTTTACTAATATTTTACAAAGTCTGGAATTATCATAAATAACAAAGATAAGGGAGAAAACGGGGCTGCGGACGTCAACAGCTACCTCGTTACTCCTAGTCACCGCCTGGTCTGGAAAGAATCAGCGCTCAGGAGCGAACGCAGCCCTGCCTGTATCTGCACACATGGTGCAGGGAGTAATGTGAGTACTCCAACCTAGTGAGTATAAAAATAAATAACGACTGAAAACATGAAATTTCATAACGGCACAATATAGCGTTATCCCAAGCAGTAAAATCAGTTATACAGTAAAATAGTGAGTATCAGATAATTCTTCTTTTAAAACAGTAAAGACAAATAATTTCCACAGTAAGGATAAATCAAAAGCTTGCCTCTCGGGCTCAATATGTAAATCTTAGTATAGTATCAGCCCCTCGCGCTCACTCCCAACTCACCAGCACACAACATCAGCCCCTCGGGCTCACTCCCAACTCACCACACACAAGCAACGGCCTCTCGGGCCCATTCCCAACTCACCTGGGTAACCTGCGCTCACTGGGGGTGTGTACAGACTCCGGAGGGGCTCCTACAGCCCAAGCGCAATATCAATAGGCTTGAAAGCCTTCACACATCACACACGAGGCCTGAAAGCCTCCTCATATAACACTCGAGGCCTGAAAGCCTCCTCACATCACTCAACATATCCTCACGTATGGCCCTCAGCCTCAATCAGTCCAGAAAATAATCATAAGCCTCTTAGGCATCAGTAAAACAATAGTGCTCAGTTCAACAACATTATAAATATCATTAAATCTCGAGTTGAGTATAAATATAGTCGAGTTCACAAAATAATATAATTCAATTGGACTGAGTTCAAATAATATTTCAATTCGTGAGGAAAATAGTGATGTAAATTCACAAAAGATTTCAGATAATTGGCACGAAGCCCAAATATGGCAATAAGCCCAATCATAGTGAAAAACAATAAATCTTTATCAATTACGCGGTAAAAATATCAACTGGGATGGACCAAGTCACAATCCCCAATAGTAAATGACCCCGCGCTCGTCATACAACGCGTGTCTCATCTCAACATAGCAGTATGTTGTGCAATCCGGGGTTTCAAACCCTCAGTGCATCATTTAAAATCATTACTCACCTCAAGACGGTCCAACGTCTACTCCGCTATGCCCTTGCCTCTCGAATTTACCTCTTCGCGCGTCGAATCTGGTCAAAACCACAACGAATACATTACAATAGGCTAAGGGAATATAACCCAATCGAAAAGACTCGAAAAATATCGAAATTCACGAAATTCGCAAAACCCGAGCCCCGGGCCCACTTCTCAAAAAATTACGAAAGTCACATCACCTTATTCCTCGTCTCGCCACGAGTCCGTACATATAAAATTTACCAAAAGCAGAGTTCAAATGTCCCCTCAAATCTTCAAATCTTATTTTCAAATCCCTAGGCCTAAATCTTCAATTTACTCCTCAAAAACATGTAATATAGTCGGATTACTCGATGATAATTCAATATTATGGAGTAGAAATAATCACAAATGACTTACCCCAAGATTTCTTGCTAAAAATCGCCCAAAATCCGAGCTTGGAAGTCAAAAAAAATGACCAAACTCGGACTGCTGGACATTAAATCTGTCCAGAAATTTTCGGTATTGTTCACGCGGGGGCACTGTTCATGCGCGTGAGGTCACTGTTCACCATTCACCCGCGCGGTTACTGTTCACGCGCAGGTACTGTTCACTGCTGCAGAAAATACAACAGCTTTTAAGAAATTTGCAGCACACTCATTTTTCACTAAAATGGCTCTAACTCCATCATACGAACTCGGAATTAGACGATTATTGTTCCTATGAGTCACAAATAATAATACGAACACAACCCTTCAATCGAAACTCAATTCGGAGCTCGTTTTCTCAGTTCAATACCCATTTCGCTCGTTAAACAATTAACTCACATTTCACGTCATAAACCCAATCGTGACTTGATGAAATTAAACCAAAATTTCCAGATCAGTCCTATAATTCATGATTTAAATTTTGGAAGTCTCGAAATCAAATTTGGATCTCTAGAACTAAAAATGAACCTTTAGATCATTACATTTATGCTCAAAACGACAAAAATCTTCCCAAAATGACCCGTTGGGCATCCGAAACACACCCGAGGCCCCCGGGACCCCGACCAATAATACCAACCAGTCCCAAAATACATTATAGACTTGCTCGAGACCTCAAATTACATCAAACAATGCTAAAATCATGAATCAACCTCCAATCCAAGTTTTATGAACTTTAGAATTTCCAACTTCTATTTCCGATGCCGAAACCTATCAAATCACGTCCGATTGACTTCCAATTTTGCACACAAGTCCAAAATGACATAACGAAGCTATAGAAATTCTCAGAATTCCATTCCGACCCTCGGATCAAAATCTCACCTATCAACCAGAATTCGTCAAAATACTAACTTTGCCAATTCAAGCTTAATTCTACACCGGTCATCACAAAAATATTCCGGACACACTCCTACGTCCCAAATCACCTAACGAAGCTATCCAAATCATAAAATTCGCATTTCGAGCCCTCTAACACATAAGTCAATATCCTGTTGACTTTTCCAACTTAAGCTTCCTTAAAAGAGACTAAGTGTCTCAAACCTTACCAAAACTAGTCCGAATGACTTCAAATTTTGTACACAAGTCACATTCGACATTGCGGACTTGCACCAACTTTCGGAATCGCATTCCGACCCCGATATCAAAATTTCCACTTCCGGCCGAATTTTCTCAAAAACCTTCAAATTTCTATATTTAGCCAAATGACTTCATAATGACCTCCGGACATCCAAATTCACTTCCGATCACGCTCTCAACTCCAGAATCACCATACGGAGCTATTCCTAGACTCGGAATCCCAAATGGACATCTATAACTCTGAAATGACTTCCAACCCAAATTTATGAAATTCTTCTAAAATACTAACTTCCACAATATACGCCAAAATGCTCACGGGTTATCCAAAACCAAATCCGGACATACGCCCAAGTCCGAAATCATCATACGAACATGCTGGAACTTTCAGATCCCAATTCCGAGGTCATTTACTCAAAATTTCAATCTTAGCCATTTTCTTCAACTTAAGGTTACCGCAATGAAAAGTTTCTTTCCAATTTGACTCCGAATTTCCCGAAATTCAACTCTGACCATACGTACAAGTCAATATACCTGAAATGAAGTTGTTCATGACTTCCAACTGCTGAACGACGCGCTAGAACTCAAAACGACCGGTCGGGTCATTACAATTTATTTGCTAGTCGCATCATCTTACTATACCCGACATAATTGACACCTCCAGTAATCTTTAATAATCAATCTTTCCTTTTTCATAATTTTACCATGTAACCTTAGAGCCTCACAATAATTCCAAACTTAGCAAATATTTAAACTACTTTGAATATTGTGGTGTACTTTAAATGCGGCCAATAATAAATTATCGTGACTATGAGTACAGTTTCTGTGACATAATTATAGTACGTATTTCCAAATTCGAGTGCACGCTTGTGTAACTTGACCTTAACTGCAAAGTCATAATAAAATTATAACGTTATTTACAATGTAATTTTGTCCTTCAATAATAATCAAGCGATGAAAGCGGGCATAGGTAAAATATGAGAACCAAATAAAACACAATTTATTCAAAATAATATTAGCTAAATATAGTCGATAAAGCGACCGTGCTAGAACCACGGGACTCGGGGAATGCCTTACACCTTCTCCCCGGTCAACAGAATTCCTTATCTGGACTTTGTTTTCGCAGACCAATAATAATAGAGTCAAATTTTCTTTTGAATAGGAATTTCAAATAAAAGGTGACTTGGAACACCCAAAAATCAAATTCCAAGTGACGACTCTGTATATAAAATAATCTCTACTCAAATTTGTCACTTTAATTGGAAAAGCTCTTTAACCCACAATCCATAACATTACATATCACTTGGAGGGGTAGGAAAAGGGGTGTGACAGCTCTGGCGACTCTGCTAGGGAAACCCCATAAGAATTCGAGCTTGTACATGTTGAATTTTTATTTGGCTTTATTAATTTTGTAAATATTGTGATTTATTTGTGCCTAATGTGCTGCCTGTTCTCTTTTTATCATTTTGATATTGTTGAACTACACATATAAACTGTTTTCTCACGCACCTCCTCTGAGTCTTCTTGAAATTAAAAATTGGGCATTTGCTTGACATAGCCCGCTTTCTTTGAGATAGCCGAGGTGCTTTTCACCCGGTGAAGGATTTTAGCCACACATATTTTTAGGCGGGGAGCACCACCAGTTAAGCCGGAAAGCAATGCTATCGGTACACTGACCCTCCTTGGCTCGAGTTGTCCGCTCGAGCAAGCCAGTCTAGATACCTTCTCCACCAGGATTTAAACCTAAAAGAATAAACCTCATGCCGGATATCCCTAGTAGGTTCGTTTTATGTGCATCACATGCATTTGACTTAGCGAAACTCGGCATAGGGGTCGGGTTCGTATAAGACAGGTATCCTCTTTGAGACCATCATGGCCACTTATGTGCTACTTGATACATCATTTGGAAGGCTTACTTGCATTGTCGACCGGCTTTAGAAAATTAGTGTAGCGGAATTATTAAAAAAAAAGAGAAAAAAAAGAGTCATTCTCCTAATTTAGCACAGAAAAACCCTTTAAAAAAAGAGAGATTTTGTAATAGTCTGGTGTGAGGTGTAAAGATTAATTTTTATAAAAATCAAAAGAGAAAAGTACTCAGTTTCACCGAACTACGCTAGTTTGATTCTCACCGGATGTGAGATATGTAGGCAAACCTCATCGGTTCCGGCCCCTAATTTTCAAAACAAAAAGAATTCAAAATTATTTTCTTTTACTTCCTTTCTTTAAAAAAGAATTTCTTAGAGACCTCAATTTTAAAAAATAAATTCAAATATTTTCTTCCTTTCAAAAAAAAATATCTTCTTTCTTTTGAAAATTATAAAAAAAAATGAAATCCAAAAAATGAATCTTTCAAAATTTCCAGAAAAAAGGGTTGAATTCCAAAATATTTTTTTTCTGCTTCAGAATTTTTTCTTTCGAAATTTGAAAGGAAAATTTTAAAATTCAAAAATATTTTATTTCTTATTTAGAAGTTCTTTTTTCAAAAATTCCAAAATAACCAAAAAATCAAAATTCGTAAAAACAAAATGTAAATCAAAAAATAAAATCATTTTTTAGAAGTCTTTCTTTCAACAATTCCAAAAACAAAATGAAAAAAAAAAACAAAATTCAAAAAAAAAATTTGCTCTTCTTTAGAAGTCCTTCTTTCAACAATTAAATAAAAAAATTTTGAAATCCAAAAAATATCTTTTTTTTGAAGTCTTTCTTTCTACAAAAATAATTCAAAAATATTTTCCTTGTTAGGAGCTTTCATGGAGTTATTTTGTATATGAGTAAAAACAAAAGAGCGAGAGTTAATTTGTTTACTTTATTTCTGATTTTTTTCAAACTACGTAAGATCTGATTCATGCGGCGTCATGATACGTAGGCAATCCCCATCAGATTCGATCATAGCCATAGATTAATTGAGTAAAAAAATAAACCAAAAAAAAAAATATTGGGAAAAAAAAAGAAAAAGAAAAATAAAAGATTGAAAAAAAAAGTGATACAAACAGGAGAGAAGAGGGAGCCATGATAGCTTCTAGCTCGAGAGGGCGCCACATGTCATTCAACCAATCATACATGCTTCCTAAGGTCCCACAACACCATTATCCCCATCAAGATGTTTGTAGACACCTGATTTTTGACCCTCCCCGAGAATTTTCACATTTTAAGCATAAATATGTAATTTAGGTCTAATATAGCTATTTTGACTATTTTTGCTTTATTTCGCTGCAAAAAGAAAAATTACAAAAAATATATATATAAATTTTTAGTTTATGTATTTCTCCTAAACTTGAAAAATACAAAAAAAATAGTACCTTATTTTGTACTTTATATAATTTCGAAAATTACCAAAAATATATAGTTCTATTAATGCTTTATAGTCATTTTAATTTTGAAAAATATAAAAATATATTACTTTATATTTTATTTTTATATAAAAACGAAAATTACAAAAAAATAGTTTTATTAATATTTTGTAGCTATTTTAAATCTTGAAAAATATACTTAAAAAGATATAGTTTTGTTTAAATATTAGTCTTATTTTTGGTAGTTATTTTGCTTACATAGGACTAGTTAAGCAACGTCGTGTTCTTATTCTCGGATCCGGGCAAAAGAATAATATTCGGGTTCAAACTACCCGGTTTTAGGCCTAATTTTCGGACCTAGCCCATAATAATCCGAGTCCACGACACACGGGGAACCCCACCACGCGTGAGGGACACAAGTCTCGAACCCCACCACGCGTGTGGCTCATTTTTCTTGGCAAAACTACACAAATACACGGACAAGGGACTTGGAAAAGGGGGGAATGAACAGGGTTTTGAAGAACCAATTGGACACTATTCATCTTCTTCCCAAAAAAAGGAGAAGAAGAACAAAAAAGCCAACGGAACCCTAATCCCTCACGTCCAAACCCACCATCCTCCCACCAGCAAACACCACCACCAAACCATCCCGTCTCCTCCCAAACTCCGTCGCAACCAACTCCTTCCATCCCGTCCAGCTTCTCCATCGACCACTGCACAAAACCCACCTCCGACCAGCCTCACCAGTCGACGACCAAATGACCCAGCTCCCGCTCCACCGTGAAACCACCATAAACAAACAGAAACCAGTCGCAACCCCCCCTAACGCCTAAACACCACCGGACAACCCCGACCGGAGCTGCTCCACCATTTTCAGCTTCGCTGCATTTCCGAGCAGCTGTTTCTGCATGCTTTCTCCGTCGTCGCACCCCCCCCCCCCCCCGTCGTCAACAACCCACCACCAGTCGACCATCCTCCTGTCTGAACTCCCGTCGTCACCCCCACTAAGCCAACATCTCCATTTCGACAAACAAAACAAAACGAAAACACTACCATCAAACGGGCTCGTTACCAGCTCTCTCCATCGCCCAAATAACCCACTGCCCGTCAAGGTCGTAGAGAGAGAAGGTGAGCGTCGAGGTCGTTGACAATCTTGGTTCGAGTTTTCGTTTCCGTTGAGGTCGTCGTTGTTCGCCGAGGTCCGTTACGTTGAGGACAAAGAAAGGTCCGTTCCTATCACTCTCTTTTATTGATCCATAGATATATTACACGATTCCATGAGTTTCGGAATCTACTATGGTCCTAATGTTGGTCACTGATTGTATTTTGTTTAAGTTGGGTTTTAATGGTTGAACTATGTGTTGAATGCTTTATTCAGCATATTTCAAAAAAGAAAAGAAACGAAAACATTGCAAGTTTGAGGTCCAGTTTTATTCTCTCTTTGTTCTGTTCTTGCATGATTACATTTTTAGCCGGAGTGATACTTGAATCTCGAATGAATACGTGATATTGCTTTAGTCGAAAATTTCCATCTTTTGATTCTCTGTTTCGGGATTTTCCCTTAGCATGCCTCTAAATTTCTATGATTGAATGATGTAGCGTGAATTTAGTTTGTGTATGAATTATGAAACTGTTAGTTCTCATGAACGAATGAGCCTTGATCGTTATTTTTATTAATTATTTTGGTCGTTATGAACATTCGTAGCTTACTTTAGGCATGTATACAAATCATCATCGTGACTAGGGGTACGGTTCCCATGACATGGTTACAATGCCTAAAATTCGGGGGTACATTTTATGTGACCCGATTATAATGACTTTAAGATCTTAGTGAATAAATTAGGATTTTTTAGAGGCGAATAAAGTAGATAATCATAGTTGTTTTTAGGCTTGCCTTAAATAAAAATGAGACGAACCTCGACACACAAAAATGCACAAGTTGCGGGGCCCTCCAAACGTGTCTATTAAAATACTTAGAATTCGGGACAGGCCGTTTAGCGAAATTCCACGGCCTTACCCAAAAATAATAATACGCTAGTCGCTTTAGGCGTGCCTTTAATAATTTAATTTTCTTAAACTCAGGTGCACATTTATGTGACCCAAATCCAAATCTCAACGGAGTCGAAGTGTGTCTCTAATCACGGGTACATTGATTGTGACGTGGTTTGAGATACATTTCCATGACGTTGCAAATTCCTTTCAAAGAATAAGAATGAGATGAGCCTCGCCAAATAAAATACAAAATAGCGGGGCCCTCAGTAAATATTTGCTTTGAATATTTAGACTTCGGGATGGACCGTCTAGTAAAATTCCACGGCCCTACCCAAAGTAAATGATACGCTAGTCGCTTTAGGCACGCCTTTAATAATTTATCTTCCTAAACTCGGGTGCACAGTTATGTGACTCAAATCCCAATCCCAACAGAGTTGAAATGTAGCTCTAACCACGGGTACATTGATTGTAATGTGGTTCGAGATGTGTTTCTACGATGTTGCAATTCTTGATAAAAATAACAGTAAAATGATAAAAGCGGTTAAAAGTTAAATTTTGCACATAAGTTCACACTTGTATAAAATCAGATAATCAAGCCGAATATAACAGTTGAGCGACCGTGCTAGAACCACGGAACTCGGGAATGCCTAACACCTTCTCCCGGGTTAACAAAATTCCTTATCCGGATTTCTGGTACGCAGACTATAATATAGAGTCATTCTTTTCCTCGATTCGGGATTAAAATTGGTGACTTGGGACACCCTAAATCTCCCAAGTGGCGACTCTGAAATAAATAAACCAATCCCGTTTCGATTGTCCTTTAATTGGAAAAAACTCCCTTGCACCCTCTCGGGTGCGGAAAAAGGAGGTGTGACAGCTCTGGCGACTCTGCTGGGGATAACACCCAGAACCACTGGTTCAGGGTTAAGAATTCGAGCTTAGAATAATTGTTATTATTTGGCTTTATTTATTATCTGATTATTACATGTTTTGAGCCTAATGTGCTAAATGCTGCTTTTACCGCTTTGATATTATTTGAACTGTATATAAACTGTGCCGAAACCTTTCTCTTCTTACCTCCGGGGATGTGCTTACTGGTTGAGACTCCCTATTCTGTTAGTGTCATACCCTGAATAAAAGAGGCTCGGAAAGTTTCTAAGCCGGCTGGCCTTTTGGTTCCCGGAAAGGAGCTCCTTCCTCAGCTCGAGTTGTCCGCTCGGGTACACTGTCTAGAACACCGACCCAGGTTTTTGAACCTAGTATAACAAAGCCACATGCCGGATCCCTAGTAGGAACGTTTATTTGCATCATGTGCATTTGACTTAGGGGACTCAACATAGGGGTTGGGTCCGTCTAGGACAAGCAACCTGAAAATAATAGACCATCTTTCGGCATCCTATGTGCTACATGTTGTATTTAGTCAAGGGCGAATGGGTCATTTGGTCATTTCCAGCATGGTGTTATTTTAATCAAAGCATGGGGAACATTTGTGGAATCCAAGAAGCCTTGGAATTCCCTATGTCCCCCACGCTTCATTTTTGGGAAAAGCACCTGGGGAACATTTGTGGAATCCAAGAAGCCTTGGAATTCCCCTATGTTCCCCACGCTTCATTTTTGAAAAGCACATGGGGAACATTTGCGGAATCCAAGAAGTCTTGAAATTCCCTATGTCCCCCATGCCACATTTTTGAAAATATAATAAATATAAAAAATAAAATATATATGTATATATATATAAAGAAGCATTGGAAATTCAAAAAAAAAGGTTGTGTATGTTTTCATCATCCACAAATTAGAAAATAGTGGAAAAGAGGAGAAAATAACAGTGTAGAGATGTGGCTATTTATTGTTAGAAAAAAGAAGCCAATGTCCGAGTAGTATCGAAACTCTGCCGAAATTTTGAGAAAATGAAAAAAAAATGTCTTATTAGTTTGTTATATTAAAAGCAAAGGAAAAATAGAAAAAAATCATCATTGTTCTGTCTTGTTTTTTTCAAAAATATTGAAAAGAAAATAGTTTGTTTTGCCATTAAATGAAAATGAAAAAGAGTCTGGTTTTTAAAATGTTTTATTTTATTTTATTTTGCTTGTCTATGAAAATGCCAAAAATAAATAAAAAAAAATATAAAAAAGAGTCGGGCGTTGAACGTGATTTTATTATTTGTTCCAAAATAAATATATATAATCCAAAAAAAAAATTCAAAAGAAAATTCGAAGTTCAAAAAATATTTTTTTTAAGCATTTCTTTTATTAAAGGTAAAATTCCAAAAAAAGAACATTTTCTTTTTTCTTCGAATAAGAAAAACAAATGAAAAAACGAAAAAAATTATTATCTTCCTTTTGAAATTCTCAAAGTTTGAGTCAAAAGAAAAGGAATTCTTAGAAGTCGTTCTTTCAAAAAATATAATATATATATATATATAGTTTATTTACTCCCTTCTCGTTTGCCTGAACTACGCGGGTTTGATTCTCACCGGATGTGAGATACGTAGGCAACCCTCATCGGGTCCAACCCCACCTTTTGCTAAAAGCCAAAAAAATAGTAATAATAACAAAAAATATGTCAAAATTTAATTTTGTCATAGAGAAGTCGGGTGACGCTGTTTTATCAAGACATAGCCGAATGTTCCCGAAAGGGACGCCGGAAGGCTGACTTTGCATAAACAGCCACCTTTGAGTCATTTTTTAAGATTTGGTCCAGTTGACCCACACAGCCTTAAAAATCTTCGTCCCCGAGCGTTGAAAGGCCATGTTTGCAATATTGAGTTTGCTAATTTGAAAAACAATAAAAAGATTCATGAATAAGTCAGGTGATGCCGTTTTGTCATAAATAGCCGAATGTTCCCGAAAGGGACGCCGGAAGGCTGACCTTGCATAAAACAGCCACTTTTGGGTCATGCTAGAATTTTGGTCTAGTTGACCCACACAACCTTAAAAATCTTCGTCCCCGAGGCACTGAAGGGCCGTGTTTGCAACACCAGGTTTTTATTGTAATTTAAAAAAAAAAAAAAACAACAAAGAGTCAGCGGTCAGGTGTATACCGTCTTTTGTCAAAATAAGCCAAGCCAGCTTCGGCCGCGTCTTAAACCGTTCTTGCCGAAATAGACTTAGAGTATCTTTCAGTTGTCGAAAGACTGTTTTCATAAAAGAACGGACAAGTTTGTAAAGTGTCATAAAATAATCCTCCCTGGCCTCAAAATTCATGTGTAATTTGGAAGGGGCCACGTTTTAAAAATTAACCATTTGGTTGCGTTTGTCGAACAGAGAAAGGGAGCTAGCCTTTTATTTTTGAGTTTATAAATCTCTTGATTAGAATATATGGGTTGTTTGATTTTCGAGTTTGTAGGTCATCTTGAAACCTTTGAAACCCAGTTTGTTTTACTATGAAAATTGTTAAAAAAAAATGTGTTTAGTATTGTTTATCTTTTATTGGTCCGAACTACGCAAGGTCTGATTCATGCGTGGACATGATACGTAGGCAATCTCCATAAGATTCGACCACCACTAAAAAAAATAATAACAATAATAAAAAAGAATAAATAAATAAAGGAAAGTGTGGGAAATTTCAGAGGGGCACAATTGTCTGACTGCTTAGGTGCATTGTATCTCTGATATATGATTTTCTGTCAAATGCCCTAACACTAACGTTGATGGCTTCCCTTTGTTGTGTTCATATATAGAAAAGTGGTTGGTTGTGGTAGCTCCTCCCTGCAAAGCAAAATCAAAGGACAATGGCTCAGAACCGCAGAACCGAGTGGGTCGGTATCGATGACCGACAACAATTGGTCGAACGGAACAACGGGTTGGTAGAGGAAGTGAAAATGCTGAGACAACATGTGGCAGATATGTATCAGGCATGGATAACTGGAAAAGCACCACCCCCTCCACCGCCAAGCCTCTTGAACTCTGTCATTTCCCAAGTATCCAACACCATAACGGAAGATCCCCCATACTCTCCATCCCAACCCACTTATGGCAGCTTTCCCAGCTACCCGAATAGCTCCATCACTCCTCAATGCTTCTCCGCTCCCCAACACCACTTCTTTCCCCGCCATACTTCACTTTCCAGGCACCCGGCTCCACAAAATGCCTACCCACCTACACAAGCTTACCAAAAGCCACCTGGATCAGGTTTCCGGCCCTATCAACATGCAAGAATGAAGAGGCTATTGAAACGAGGAAAGACTCTCACCCCTATCGGAGTATCTTATGCCAGTCTGTTTGGAAGGCTAAGGCATGCTGGCTT
The DNA here is from genome assembly GCF_000393655.2 of Nicotiana sylvestris. Lineage (NCBI taxonomy): Eukaryota > Viridiplantae > Streptophyta > Magnoliopsida > Solanales > Solanaceae > Nicotiana > Nicotiana sylvestris. The sequence continues at coordinate 6,187,949 of NC_091061.1, read as the reverse complement.
GATTGAGCCACTCCCCGCATGTACTCCAGATCCACTTGCAAGGAACTTTGATCCGGCAGCGCGATGCGCATACCACTCCAATGTCGTAGGGCACAACGTTGAGAGCTGTCGTACTTTGAAAAGGGAAGTGGAGAAAATGATCCAAGAAGGGCGGATTGTGATCAATAACAGTGACATGGAGCACTCGAACCCTATCGAGAGCTTGTCGACGGAGGTTGATGATGTTGAAGCTGGCAATAGTCTTGGCAGTATTGATGCAAAGCTCAGTGGCTAAGATGCCAGTTTTTGCTAAAGTGGGAGGACGCTTCGTTTCCTTGGTCAGCAAGAGAGAAGCTTGTGGTGGCTTATTTTGTTGTCATTTCTGTTGTTCGGATTATTAGGGTTATAAGCCGGATATTGTCTTGTGTCAAACTGTCTTAACTTTCCGTTTTGTCATAGCGGTTGTTTAAATTTTGTCCAGTTTGTTTCAGGATTTTGTTCTGGTTTGTTTTGTTTGTTTTGTTATTCAAACCATTTCACCGGTAGGCTAACGCAAGATCCGGTCTTTTATTATTTCCAGTCATCTTTTGTTTAGTCCTTTTGTCATTTTGTTCAGCGCCGATTCTAGTGACATGACATGCGCACACACTTTGGGCCTAATCTTAAAAGTTAATCATAAAACCCCGGAAAATAAGAACGGTTTGAGAATATTCAGAGCTCGATTCATGTGGAACTAGGGCAAGTTAAACACAAAGAAAAACCGTTAAGAGCAAGATCGGCATGAGGGTCGTTCAAGATAATGAGAGTGTCGCCCAACGGTGTTTTTGAAATGGCAAGGAAAAAATAAATTGTTTAACATAATTGTCAAGTCCGGCACCATCGGAAGAGACTATAAATCTATGTTCAATTGTGTTGTTTGCACTTGGCATGTTTTGAAGACTGGAATGACGAAGGCATTTTATTCTACTACCTAAACACTTTATCCTTCGTTACCCCTTTTGAGCCTTATTTATTTTCTTTCATACCCCTCGTTCGGAATCAGTAGCAACGAAGAAAAAAAAAGAAGAAGAGAGAAAGAAAGAAAACAACAAAACGAAAAAGAGAAAAAATAAAGAAAAGAAAATGATAACAAAAAAAACAACAAAAGAAAGTCGGAATTAAAAGAGCAATTGGGAACTACGTTTGACCTGATTCCTCAAAGAGGATACGTAGGCGCTTCACGGCTCGGTCATAGTTTTGAAAAATGAAAAAAAATCAATTGAGATATCCCCAAGCAAGAAACTGGGGCAAAGGTTGTGTTTGTTGTAAATAAATCTAATTCCGAAGGTTGTAACTAATAACCCAAAATTAATGTATTTTTGAGCCTTTTTTTTCTAGCCCTATCCAAAACCCACATTACGGTCCAAAGAAAGACCTTCTGACCAGTCTTCAAAAGATGCCAAGTCAGACAAATGAGAGTCTTACTGGCGAACATAACATTCTGTTCCACAGCAGAAATGACTCTAATCTCCAGCAGAAAGAGTCATACTGGCGACACTCCAAACCCCCAGCTGGAAAGTGATACAAATGAGAGAGTCTTATCGGTGAAAACCTTCACAGGCACCATAAGGCGATGAAAGCTGAGAGAAAAACCAGAAATGAGAGAGGCTTGATAGTGAAAACCCTTTGGGCACTACAAGTCGAATAGGATTGAGAATCAGATGGGGAATTGCCAATTGAAGGTCTGGAAAGATGATTAACGGCGGAGGATAGGCCACATATACATGTCATGACCATTAGAGTCGGTATCTGCGTTTGATAGGTTTTTATTTATAGTTTCTTTTGTTAAAAGGTCATCTTTTTCCTTTTGTCCTTTTATTCTGTTCCCTTTTTATCTTTTACCTTTCATAGAAAAATCCCCAATAGAGTCTGCTTGGTCAGAACAAGTGTGAATTGACTTCAAAATAGGCCATCAGCTTTCCAAAATGAGATCTGACTAGTACATCCAAGTGGTTTAGTCAGTAAGGAACAAACGCGAGGCCAGTGTCAACAAAAATATCCCCAGCAAAAGGGAATTGACAAAAGGATTGACGAGTGTCAAGAGGGATACCCTTGCCAAAACCAAGGTTATAAACCTCAAGGCCAAGGCCCGTGAACAAAGCAAGGAAAGCAGTGAGCATGAATTTGTGGGAAATTCATACAAGACTAAAAGTCGGGGAAATGCCAGTTTCCGAGCTATGCCACAAAAGAAGAGGGATACCCCCAGCAGAAAGGGATTATCCCCAGCACATAATATCATCCCCAACAAGTTGTTGAACGTAGAGCAAGGAAGGAGAAAGGGAAAACTATCCCAGTAGGAGTATCACAACCAACCACCATGTTTTAAACTAACAAAATTTTGTTTGATTTGAAGCAGGTAACGGAAATGGCATTGATGCCAGAACTGCATGCCACAAGGGATATTATCAAACTGGGGCAGAAAATTTTCCTTCCATTTAGAAAATTTTCTGGAAGTCAGGTACCCCCAGCTGATAACATTTTACCCCCAAACAGGTAAGTAAATAATTCCCCAACAGTGTCATCCCTAGCAATTGCGAGGAGTCCAACACAAGGTTGGAAAGTCAGTATCCTCAGCGGTTCCTTTCGGGGAAAGACAAAACGACTCTCAAGGGAGGTAGTCTTCGAAGGAAGAAGCTATGCAAAGACAAAACAAAAAAAGAATAATAAAAAAAAAGAATAAAAAAAAAGAATAAAAAGATAATAATGAAAAAAAGGGGGAAAAGTCATCCCCATCTAAATAATCCCCAACAGTTTCGAGGGAAGACAACACAGGTAAGTAAATAATTCAAAAAAAAGCGAAGGTTTCATTAATAGGAGACGCACTTCCTAGTTTGAAATCATTTAAGTTTTACCCATAGGAGACGCATTTCCTCCTAGGTTTATTTAGTTTCACCCATAGGAGATGCATTTCCTCCTAAGTTTAAGTTTTACCCATAGGAGACGTATTTCCTCCTAAGTTTAAGTTTTACCCATAGGAGACGCATTTCCTCCTAAGTTCGTTTTAGTTCCACCCATAGGAGATGCATTTCCTCCTAAGTTCGTTTTAGTTCCACCCATAGGAGATGCATTTCCTCCTAAGTGGTTGTTAAAGATTAAAAAAAAAAAACCTAGTCTGATGGACCTAGGATCAAAATCTTAGTCCGATGAATCTTTCTCCTAAGATAGAGACCTAGTCCGATGAACCTTCTCCTAGGATCCAAATCTTAGTCTGATGAATCTTTCTCCTAAGATACCAAAAAAAAAACAAGACCTAGTCCGATGAACCTTCTACTAGGATCAAAATCTTAGTCTGATGAATTTTTCTCCTAAGATAGAGACCTAGTCTGACGAACCTTCTCCTAGGATCAAAATCTTAGTCTGATGAATCTTTCTCCTAAGATACCAAAAAAACAAGACCTAGTCCGATGAGCCTTCTCCTAGGATCAAAATCTTAGTCTGATGAATTTTTCTCCTAAGATAGAGACCTAGTCTGACAAACCTTCTCCTAGGATCAAAATCTTAGTCTGATGAATCTTTCTCCTAAGATACCAAAAAAACAAGACCTAGTCCGATGAGCCTTCTCCTAGGATCAAAATCTTAGTCTGACGAATTTTTCTCCTAAGATAGAGACCTAGTCTGACGAACCTTCTCCTAGGATCAAAATCTTAGTCTGATGAATCTTTCTCCTAAGATACCAAAAAAACAAGACCTAGTCCGATGAGCCTTCTCCTAGGATCAAAATCATAGTCTGATGAATTTTTCTCCTAAGATAGAGACCTAGTCTGACGAACCTTCTCCTAGGATCAAAATCTTAGTCTGATGAATCTTTCTCCTAAGATACCAAAAAAAACAAGACCTAGTCCGATGAGCCTTCTCCTAGGATCAAAATCTTAGTCTGACGAATTTTTCTCCTAAGATAGAGACCTAGTCTGATGAACCTTCTTCTAGGATCGAAATCTTAGTCTGATGAATCTTTCTCCTAAAATACCAAAAAGAAAAAGACCTAGTCTGATGAACCTTCTCCTAGGATCAAAATCTTAGTCCGATGAATCTTTCTCCTAAGATACCTAAAGAAAGGAATGACATTTTATTTTCAAAGTTGTTGAAATCAGGAGCCCGCCTGAAGAGAGGAGTGGCGTTTATTTTAAAAGTTGTTGTTGAAATCAGGAGCCCGCCTGAAGAGAGGAGTGGCGTTTATTTTAAAAGTTGTTGTTGAAATCAGGAGCCCGCCTGAAGAGAGGAGTGGCGTTTATTTTTAAAGTTGTTTAAATCTCGCCAACCTAAAAAGAGGAATGGCATTTTATTTTCAGAATTGTTGAAATCAGGAGCCCGCCTGAAGAGAGGAGTGGCGTTTATTTTTAAAGTTGTTAAAATCAGGAGCCCGCCTGAAGAGAGGAGTGGCGTTTATTTTAAAAGTTGTTGTTGAAATCAGGAGCCCGCCTGAAGAGAGGAGTGGCGTTTATTTTTAAAGTTGTTGTTAAAATCAGGAGCCCGCCTGAAGAGAGGAGTGTCGTTTATTTTAAAAGTTGTTGAAATCAGGAGCCCGCCTGAAGAGAGGAGTGGCGTTTATTTTTAAAGTTGTTTAAATCTCGCCAACCTAAAGAAAGGAATGGCATTTTATTTTCAAAGTTGTTGAAATCAGGAGCCCGCCTGAAGAGAGGAGTGGCGTTTATTTTTAAAGTTGTTGTGAAAATCAGGAGCCCGCCTGAAGAGAGGAGTGGCGTTTATTTTAAAAGTTGTTGTTGAAATCAGGAGCCCGCCTGAAGAGAGGAGTGGCGTTTATTTTTAAAGTTGTTTAAATCTCGCCAACCTAAAAAGAGGAATGGCATTTTATTTTCAGAATTGTTGAAATCAGGAGCCAGCCTGAAGAGAGGAGTGGCGTTTATTTTTAAAGTTGTTTAAATCTCGCCAACCTAAAAAGAGTAATGGCATTTTATTTTCAAAGTTGTTAAAATCAGGAGCCCGCCTGAAGAGAGGAGTGGCGTTTATTTTTAAAGTTGTTGTTAAAATCAGGAGCCCGCCTGAAGAGAGGAGTGGCGTTTATTTTAAAAGTTGTTGTTGAAATCAGGAGCCCGCTTGAAGGGGGAGTGGCGTTTATTTTTAAAGTTGTTTAAATCTCGCCAACCTAAAGAAAGGAATGACATTTTATTTTTAAAGTTGTTGAAATCAGGAGCCCGCCTGAAGAGAGGAGTGGCGTTTATTTTTAAAGTTGTTGTGAAAATCAGGAGCCCGCCTGAAGAGAGGAGTGGCGTTTATTTTAAAAGTTGTTGTTGAAATCAGGAGCCCGCCTGAAGAGAGGAGTGGCGTTTATTTTTAAAGTTGTTTAAATCTCGCCAACCTAAAAGAAGAGGAATGGCATTTTATTTTCAAAGTTGTTAAAATCAGGAGCCCGCCTGAAGAGAGGAATGACGTTTATTTTAAAAGTTGTTGAAATCAGGAGCCCGCTTGAAGAGAGGAATGGCGTTTATTTTAAAGGTTGTTGTTAAAATCAGGAGCCCGCCTGAAGAGAGGAATGACATTTATTTTTAAAGTTGTTGTGAAAATCAGGAGCCCGCCTGAAGAGAGGAGTGACGTTTTTTTTAAAAGTTGTTGTTGAAATCAGGAGCCCGCCTGAAGAGAGGAATGGCGTTTATTTTAAAAGTTGTTGAAATCAGGCGCCCACCTACATAACGAGTGGAATACTTTTCAGTCTTTAAATTTCTTGTCAGGCGCCCACCTACATAACGAGTGGAATACATTTCAGTCTTTAAATTTCATGTCAGGCGCCCACCTACATAACGAGTGGAATACATTTCAGTCTTAAAATTTCATGCCAGGCGCCCACCTGTATAATGAGAGGAATACATTCCAGTCTTTACTTTTCAAGTGTTGAAATTGGGAGCCCGCCCATAATAACAGAGGAATACATTCCAGTCTTTACTTTTCAAGTGTTGAAATTGGGAACCCGCCCATAATAACAGAGGCATACATTCAGTCTTTAGATTTCTAGTGTTGAAGCCAGGCACCCACCTGTATAACGAGAGGAATACTTTTCAGTCTGTACATTTCATGTGAGGCGCACACCTGTATAACGAGAGGAATACATTTCAGTCCTCACATTTCATATTTCAGGCGCCCACCTGTATAACAAGAGGAATACTTTTAGTCTTATACTGCAGATTTTGGAAATCAGTAACCCCACCGGAAGGTAGAAGGTTACAACAGGAATCCCCAGCAGGAAACAATAAAAATCCCCAGCACTGGGAAGCAGAAGGCTACAGCTAAAATCCCCAGCATTCAACCAAGTTATAAATAGCAGAAGCTCGCCTCAAGAATGCGAGTCAACATTCTGAGATAATCAACAAAAGCTGGTCACAAAAACAAAACAAAAAACAAGAAAAGAAAAAAAAAGAGAAAAAAAAACGAATCCAAAGCACGGAAGTGGAGAACAGATGTAGTCTGCTCAAGAACTAGCACCTACAACTAGCAAGTATCAAGGTTCAAATCCAAAGTCTGTATGAAGCACCATTCAAGACTCAAGATCAAGTTTCAGAAGACTTAGAGATAGGAATCCTTGTAACTAGTAGCTGATAGGTTTAGTTAGTCTTTTTCAGTTATCATTTTGATGTAATGACAGGACCGCGGACCGGAACCTCAACGGAACGGCACCTCGATCGGCTCTTCACCTCGGTACACTCTACCATCTCTCTCTCATTTCCGAACTACACGTGGCCTGATTCCTGTAAAACCAAGGATATGTAGGCAGCTCAGATACCAGGGCTCGGTCACATTCCCTCCCTTTCCTTAGTGTAGTCCGTCCAAGTAATGGTCGGGTCAAAAACATGTCTAGTCGTTCTTTGTCGGAAAACTCTTCGTGTTTCCAGTCAAAGAGGGGCAGCTGTAGACACCTGATTTTTGACCCTCCCCAAGAATTTTCACATTTTAAGCATAAATATGTAATTTAGGTCTAATATAGCTATTTTGACTATTTTTGCTTTATTTCGCTGCAAAAAGAAAAATTACAAAAAATATATATATAAATTTTTAGTTTATGTATTTCTCCTAAACTTGAAAAATACAAAAAAAATAGTACCTTATTTTGTACTTTATATAATTTCGAAAATTACCAAAAATATATAGTTCTATTAATGCTTTATAGTCATTTTAATTTTGAAAAATATAAAAATATATTACTTTATATTTTATTTTTATATAAAAACGAAAATTACAAAAACATAGTTTTATTAATATTTTGTAGCTATTTTAAATCTTGAAAAATATACTTAAAAAGATATAGTTTTGTTTAAATATTAGTCTTATTTTTGGTAGTTATTTTGCTTACATAGGACTAGTTAAGCAACGTCGTGTTCTTATTCTCGGATCCGGGCAAAAGAATAATATTCGGTTCAAACTACCCGATTTTAGGCCTAATTTTCGGACCTAGCCCATAATAATCCGAGTCCACGACACACGGGGAACCCCACCACGCGTGGGGGACACAAGTCTAGAACCCCACCACGCGTGGGGCTCATTTTTCTTGGCAAAACTACACAAATACACGGACAAGGGTCTTGGAAAAGGGGGGAACGAACAGGGTTTTGAAGAACCAACTGGGCACTATTCATCTTCTTCCCAAAAAAAAGGAGAAGAAGAACAAAAAAGCCAACGGAACCCTAATCCCTCACGTCCAAACCCACCATCCTCCCACCAGCAAACACCACCACCAAACCATCCTGTCTCCTCCCAAACTCCGTCGCAACCAACTCCCTCCATCCCGTTCAGCTTCTCCGTCGACCACTGCACAAAACCCACCTCCGACCAGCCTCACCAGTAGAAGACCAAACGACCTAGCTCCCGCTCCACCGTGAAACCACCATAACCAAACAGAAACCAGTCGCAAACCCCCCTCCTCCTAACGCCTGAACACCATCGGACAACCCCGACCAGAGCTGCTCCACCATTTTCAGCTTCGCTGCATTTCCGAGCAGCTGTTTCTGCATGCTTTCGCCGTCGTCGCACCCCCCCCCCTCGTCGTCAACAACCCACCACCAGTCGACCATCCTCCTGTCTGAACTCCCGTCGTCACCCCCACCAAACCAACATCTCCATTTCGACAAACAAAACAAAACGAAAACACTACCATCAAACAGGTTCGTTACCAGCTCTCTCCATCGCCCAAATAACCCACTGCCCGTCAAAGTCGTAGAGAGAGAAGGTGAGCGTCGAGGTCGTTGATAATCTTGGTTCGAGTTTTCGTTTCCGTTGAGGTCGTCGTTGTTCGTCGAGGTCCGTTACGTTGAGGACAAAGAAAGGTTTGTTCCTATCACTCTCTTTTATTGATCCATAGATATATTACACGATTCCATGAGTTTCGGAATCTACTATGGTCCTAATGTTGGTCACTGATTGTATTTTGTTTAAGTTGGGTTTTAATGGTTAAACTATGTGTTGAATGCTTTATTCAGCATATTTCAAAAAAGAAAAGAAACGAAAACATTGCAAGTTTGAGGTCCAGTTTTATTCTCTCTTTGTTCTGTTCTTGCATGATTACATTTTTAGCCGGAGTGATACTTGAATCTCGAATGAATACATGATATTGCTTTAGTCGAAAATTTCCATCTTTTGATTCTCTGTTTCGGGATTTTCCCTTAGCATGCCTCTAAATTTCTATGATTGAATGATGTAGCGTGAATTTAGTTTGTGTATGAATTATGAAACTGTTAGTTCTCATGAACGAATGAGCCTTGATCGTTATTTTTATTAATTATTTTGGTCGTTATGAACATTCGTAGCTTACTTTAGGCATGTATACAAATCATCATCGTGACTAGGGGTACGGTTCCCATGACATGGTTACAATGCCTAAAATTCGGGGGTACATTTTATGTGACCTGATTATAATGACTTTAAGATCTTAGTGAATAAATTAGGATTTTTTAGAGGCGAATAAAGTAGATAATCATAGTTGTTTTTCGGCTTGCCTTAAATAAAAATGAGACGAGCCTCGACACACAAAAATGCACAAGCTGCGGGGCCCTCCAAACATGTCTATTAAAATACTTAGAATTCGGGACAGGCCGTTTAGCGAAATTCCACGGCCTTACCCAAAAATAATAATACGCTAGTCGTTTTAGGCTCGCCTTTAATAATTTAATTTTCTTAAACTCGGGTGCACATTTATGTGACCCAAATCCAAATCTCAACGGAGTCGAAGTGTGTCTCTAATCACGGGTACATTGATTGTGACGTGGTTTGAGATACATTTCCATGACGTTGCAAATTCCTTTCAAAGAATAAGAATGAGATGAGCCTCGCCAAATAAAATACAAAATAGCGGGGCCCTCAATAAATATTTGCTTTGAATTTATTTAGACTTCGGGATGGACCGTCTAGTAAAATTCCACGGCCCTACCCAAAGTAAATGATACGCTAGTCGCTTTAGGCACGCCTTTAATAATTTATCTTCCTAAACTCGGGTGCACAGTTATGTGACTCAAATCCCAATCCCAGCAGAGTTGAAATGTAGCTCTAACCACGGGTACATTGATTGTAACGTGGTTCGAGATGTGTTTCCACGATGTTGCAATTCTTGATAAAAATAATAATAAAATGATAAAAGCGGTTAAAAGTTAAATTTTGCGCATAAGTTCATATTTATATAAAATCAGATAATCAAGCCGAATATAGAAGTTGAGCGACCGTGGTAGAACCACGGAACTCGGGAATGCCTAACACCTTCTCCCGGGTTAACAGAATTCCTTATCCGGATTTCTGGTATGCAGACTATAATATAGAGTCATTCTTTTCCTCGATTCGGGATTAAAATTGGTGACTTGGGACACCCTAAATCTCCCAAGTGGCGACTCTGAAATAAATGAACCAATCCCGTTTCGATTGTCCTTTAATTGGAAAAAACTCTCTTGCACCCTCGTGGGTGCGGAAAAAGGAGGTGTGACAATGTTGTTTATGTTGTGGCACCACCTCCCTATGCAGTAATGAACGTGCAACCCTACCCGCGGCCACAACATTATCTGCAAATCGAGCTCCACTTCCCAGAAATGCCCATCCTTACCAAGCTCCATATAATCCTCAACCAAATGATCCCCAATACAATCCTCGTCCAAGAGAGCCTTTCAGAAAGAATCAGTTCACCCCTATTGGTGAATCGTATTCAAGCTTGTTCCAAAAGCTAATCAGGCTAGATCTATTGCAGCTAGTGGTCCCGAACCGGCCGAACCCCGAGTCCCCCTCGCACCGAGTTGATGCTAGATGTGAATACCACTCTGGAGCAGTAGGACACAGTACATATGACTATTGGACCCTCAAAAGGGCAGTTGAAGATTTGATTGAAGTTGAAAGAATTATTTTTCAGGATGAAGAAGCTCTTGATGTGATAACAATTTGTTGCCTGCACACAACATTAGGCCACTAGTCGGAATGATTTGTGAAGATGAGGAATTTGATCCGGAACTAAAGGTCATTGCAACCATTGCCGAGATAGAAGAAAAGCCAAAAAACGGTCGCCAAACCTGAAAGTTCCCCATCAGACGGGAGTCTCGGTAGCCAGTCTTGCTATTCTTTCTGCATCCAGATTATCTCAGGGTGTGATCCGGATGTTTTACTTTATTGTCTTACTTTCTGATGTAAACCATTCTATCTTCAAAAATTGGAAAAAAAAAATCAAATGAAATTAATAATTCATTGTCCAGGAATATCTATTTTCTTAGTCTTGTCACTTTTCTTATTTTTCTTTTCAGTTTTGTTAAATGCAGATTTTAATGACATGACATGTTTGCGGACTTCATGTCTAGATCCTAAAATGTTGTCAGACCCCGACATAATGAATCACGAAGCATAATGTATTGAAGATAAGGCTTGTAATGAAATATACAAAGAATTGGAATAGTAAGCCTAAACAAAGTCCAAATGAAACCGCCCTTACGTGATTGGTTTATGGCATTGAAGCCATGATACCAGCAAAAGTTGAAATTTCCTATTTTTGGATCTTTGTTGAAACCGAGATCAAGGATCAAGATTGTATCAAAATTCGGTTAAAATGGTTGATTTGAATGGCTGAAAAAATGGTTAGCTGCGATCTGCCACAAGCAGTTGTACCAACAAAGAATGCCTCATGCCTATAACAAGAAGGTGTGTTTCAGAAAATTTGAAGTAGGGTAACTCATGCTCAGATGTATCCTCCCGCATCATGAAGAAGCTGAAGAAATGTTTGCTCTAAAATTGAAAAAGGTCCATCTATTATAACAAGAGTTTTGCCAAAATGAGCGTTGTATTTAGGATACATCGAAGAAAATGCCCTCGATACAACTGTCAATGTGGATGCAATCAAAAGGTATTATGTTTAATTCCCTGTGCAACATTAATATTCTCTGATTGGGATGACAAAGGCTTTCTTTCTCTCTATCCAAACACCATCAACCCTGTGAGCTGGTTACCTTTCTTTGATTACCCTCTTTGGAACCTAAAGGTGTTATTGAAAAAAATCAAAAAATGAAATGAAAAATGAAAAAAAAAATCAAAACAAGTTCAAATCGTCCTGAACTATGTTCGACTTGATTCCGAAAGGATACGTAGGCAGCCTCTCTTTGGGGTTCAGTCACACCAAAATAAAAATCCAAATTCCCCCAAAAGTGAAACTGGGGAATATGTTATAATGGTTCGGCGATGGTTCGCCTGAAAGGTTCCAAAATTGTAATTCAGTCCAAACTCTTTTTACCCCAAATCTTGTTCAAGTCCTTCCGATCAATCGGTAAGGATGTCCAAAATTAGAGGATACAGCTACTTGGATCCGATGCAATCAAATGAGAGAAATAAAATGAGAGAGTCTTATTGGTGAAAACTCACACGAGCACTATGAGGAGACAGTAATTAAAGAAATAAATGAGAGAGACTTATTGGTGAAAACTCACACGGGCACCGTGAGGCGACAGTAAGCAAAGAAATCAAAATGAGAGTCTTGTTAGTGAAAACTTGCAAAGAGCACTATTAGGCGATGGTGAGTAGAGAAATGAGAGAGGTCAGCTCGTGAAAACCCGCAAAGGGCGCCCCTGATCGAAAGAGGATTCTCACAGCCATCAGCATCGACAGAGTCCTGGCTAGTTTTCTCGATTTTGAGGCAAATGTTGTGATGAATTTTCTGAGAGTCGGACGGTTTACACAGATCAGGCATCCAGTCCAAAAGGCATGTCATGTTCAATGAATTCCGCATGTACTCCAAATAAGTCTTTCTTTCCTTTTCCCGAAAGGGACACTTCTTGTTTTAAATACATTCTCCATTCCATTGTTTGTTTTCTTTGAATCCCTTTCGGTTTAACTCTGTTCCGAAACTAAGACAAAGAAAGGATGGTAAGACTGATTTATAGGGTTCTCATTTGATACAAGCTAATATGCAAAAAGGAACCCAGCCTCGTCAGGGGGCATAAGTCGGCCTCGACTGGCCATGGCGGCCTATGCTTCGAAATCAAAACTCTTGGAAGGAGAAAATCAAATTGAAGTGCCTATAAAGGCAAATGAAGTTGAAAAGGTTGAATCTCACGTGACCAACCATCTCGGCAAAAGTTTGAAAAGCCAAGGTCTCAAGAAAATAATACAGAGCAGTCAAGCATCTCGGTGCCACGCTGACAGAATCGGTTCTTCGACGGCAGTGGCCGCGAATCAAACTACTCAGGGCATCAAGGCCACAAATCAACCACCACTTTGAAAACTCACAAATTTTTCTTTGTTTGAAGCAGGAACAAATCATGTAGAATGGTGATTCTAAAAGAACGAATGTCACCAAACGTAAGCTCTTTAAAATCTCCATTTTTCTTTTACTTTCGGCATACATCACTATTGTTCACACCACCTATTTTTACGCAGCTTAACCTAGGTAGAACCTTTTCGCCTAGGGGGATCCAGCTCATAGTTCCGGGTAGAAGTACTCTTCGCTCAGGTTGTTTTTACGCAGCTTAACCCAAGTAGAATCTTTTCGCCTAGGGGGATCCAGCTCATAGTTTCGGGTAGAAGTACTCTTAGCTCAGGTTGTTTTTACACAACTTAACTCAGGTAGAACCTTTTCGCCTAGGGGGATCCAGCTCCATATTTCCGAGTAGAAGTACTCTTCGCTCAGGTTGCTTTACATAGCTTAACCCAGGTAGAACCTTTTCACCTATGGGGATCTAGCTCATGGTTCCGGGTAGAAGTACTATTCGCTCAGGTTGTTTTTACGCAGCTTAACCCAGGTAGAACCTTTTCGCCTAGGGAGATTTAGCTCATAGTTCTGGGTAGAAGTTCTCTTCGCCCAGGCTTAGTTTTCATAACTTAACCCAGGTACAACCATTTCGCCTAGGGAGATCCAGCTCCCATTTCTAGGTAGAAGTACTCTTCGCTCAGGTTGTTTTTATGGTAGAACCTTTTCGTCTAGGGGGATCCAGCTCATATTTCTGGTTAAAAGTACTCTTCGCCTAGGCTTAGTTTTACATAGCTTAACCCAGGTAGAACCTTTTCTCCTAGGGGGATCCAACTCATAGTTCTGGGTAGAAGTACTCTTCGCTCAGGTTGTTTTTACGCAGCTTAACCCAGGTAGAACCTTTTCGCCTAGGGGGATCTAGCTCATAGTTCCGGATAGAAGTACTCTTCTCTCAGGTTGTTTTACATAGCTTAACCCAGGTACAACCTTTGCACGTAGGGGGATCTAGCTCATAGCTCCGGGTGGAAGTACTCTTGATCCAAGTTTACTTTTCTTAGCTTAACCCAGATAGAACCTTTTCGCCTAGGGGATCCATCCTATATTTCCCAGTAGAAGTACTTTTCACCCAGGTTTACTTTTCTTAGCTTAACCCATGTAGAATCTTTTCGCCTAGGGGGATCCAGCTCATATTTTCGGGTAGAAGTACTCTTCTCCCAGGCTTATTTTTCGTAGCTTAACCCAGATAGAACTTTATCACCCGGGGGAATTCAACATTTTTGTAAGTAATACAGGGTTCCAACCCCTGGTTACATTTCCTTTTTCAGTAATACATGGCACTAACTCCTGGTTACATTTCTTTTTTCAGTAATACATGGCACTAACCCCTGGTTACATTTCCTTTTTCAGTAATACATGACACTAACCCCTGGTTACATTTCCTTACCAATATAGGGCACGCCAATCCCTAGATTTATTTTCCAACATAAGATACATCAATCCTTAGTTGAGACACCATTTAGACAATCAAGATACACCATTACCAAATAATCATGATTTCCTAGGGTACACCAATCTTGACACTTTCATGATTTTAATAAAGTAATTTAGAATTTTATTACAATAACTCACGAAATTTTTCTAGTAAAAATTGGGGCAGAAAAATTTCGTTCGTTTGTTTGTTTTGGTGCCTGAGCAGGTTTTGTCTCAAGTCACAAAGTTAGAGATGGCCAAGAGAAGTGTCAATCCAGCATTAACAAAAAAGTGAATTCAAAATGCAACAAGAGATGAAAAGATTTGGACTACTCAAGACATAACTGAAGTCACGATGCATTGTATTTTCCCGTTTTGATAAAAAGAAGCTGTAGAGGAGTCAGTCAAGAAACAAGATCAAGTTTTTGAAGACATAGATAGGATCTTGTAGTTTCCTTTTCTCTAATGTAACTTTTTTTTTGATATCTTTGATGTAATAAATAAGACTGCGGACCGGAGCCTCGACGGAACCTCACTTGACTCATCAACTCGGCATTCCAACCTTTTCCTTGAACTACACGCGACCTGATTCCCCTATAACCCGAGATATGTAGGTTGTCCAAAACCAGGACTTGGTTGCACTCTATCTTTTATTTCTCCCCTTTTGAATAAAGGTATGGCCAAAAATTAGTCATATCGCTCATTTTGTCTTTGCCTGAAAACTCTTCGTGTTTCCAAGCAAAGAGGGGCATGTTGTGAGCACCTAATTTTTGACCATATTTGAATCTTTTTCCCACTCATCACACCAACTCTCTCACGCGAGTACCTAAATTAGTCAAATAACCTTTTTCTCATCTTCCTCACAGCACCCACTCCACTTTCTTTTGTCCCCACTCCACTTTCCCTTGTTCCCCACTCCTTATCCCCTGGTCCCCCATGCTTTGTCTCCACATTCACAACATATACCTCACAATTCCCCTTCACTCTGATGTTCACTATAATATACAATTCACACAACACACAGGGGTGGTTCATCTCCTTCACATTCAAAAAAAAGGCTTGAAGCTCACCTTCTCATTCTGGAGCCAGCAGCCATAAACGAACACACATAGAAAAGACATCCTCCCCACGTCGATCTTCTTCTTCAAAAAAAAAAACACAAACAGCCACTTTAGACCTTCTTCTACAAACAAAGAAGCAGCCCGAAATTACAGCAAAAGTTGTCCCAAAAATCCAGCAAAATAGCTGCAAAACCTGCCTCCATTAATGCCAATCTTTCAGCTCCAAAACTAAAAAAAAAAATGCATCGATTCTCCCTCCAAAAACCACCTCGCAAACATCACAACACCAGAAGGAAAAAGTCACTCTTGGTCGCTAAAAATTAAGTGAAAACAGTTCGGGAAAAGTCTCCGACGAGATCTTGGTTCGAGGTTCCGGCATGTGGTCAGTTAGGAGTTGGCGATAAAGGTCTCATTTTTGTTTCTAGATCTCTTCACTTTGAACGATATTATGTACCAGTCAGAGATCTTTTCTAATCAATATATTTGAAAACAGTTGCATATTCCAGGTTCGTTTCCATGCTCTTATCAGTATTTCTTACTAAGTTTCATGTTTTGAATTATGCTTGTGATTATGTGGTGTGTTATTTAACTGTTGAATCAATATGAATGTTTGAGTGGTTTATTGCTCTTTGTTTCATCAACGACAAATTCTATTGTGTTTTGAATCAATCTTTTACTAAGTGCATATGTTGTTTAATAGTTATTCTTGTCAAGTGGAGTCCTTATGGCTTTATGTTAGGTGTGAGTATTAATCATGAATTGAAAAAGTCAAGTAAGCTACTGCTTGATTTGGTAGAGATCACATTGGAGTTTAGCATGAATTTTTATTTTATTCCATTAATTTTTTTCGTCAAGAATTAAATCTAGATAAAATAGAATGAATAAGTAGGATTTATTTGCTAGTCACATCATCTTATTATACCCGACATAATTGACACCTCTAGTAATCTTTAATAATCAATCTTACCTTTTTCATAATTTTACCATGTAACCTTAGAGCCTCACAATAATTCCAAACTTAGCAAATAATTAAACTACTTTGAATATTGTGGTGTAATTTAAATGCGGCCAATAATAAATTATCGTGTCTATGAGTACAGTTTCTGTGGCATAATTATGGTACATATTTTCAAATTCGAGTGCACGCTTGTGTAACTCGACCTTAACTGCAAAGTCATAATAAAATTATAACGTTATTTACAATATAATTTTGTCCTTCAATAATAATCAAGCGATGAAAGCGGGCATAGGTAAAATATGAGAACCAAATAAAACATAATTTATTCAAAATAATATTAGCCAAATATAGTCAAAGTGACCGTGCTAGAACCACGGGACTCGGGGAATGCCTTACACCTTCTCCCCGGTCAACAGAATTCCTTACCTGGACTTTGTTTTCGCAGACTAATAATAATATAGTCAAATTTTCTTTTGAATAGGGATTTCAAATAAAAGGTGATTTGGAACACCCAAAAATCAAATTCCAAGTGACGACTCTGTAAATAAAACAATACCTACTCAAATTTGTCATTTTAATTGAAAAAGCGCTTTAACCCATAATCCATAACATTACATATCACTTGGAGGGGTAGAAAAAGGGGTGTGATACCGAACCGTACCGAATAAATTTTACATGTGGGAAATATATTTATATAGTAAGTTTAAAACTAATAAAGCATTAAATTTTTTATTGGGCCTTGGAATTATGAAAACTGTTACAAGCCAATAAGTAATTAAGCTCAAAATACTAATTCCTAAAACCTATTATGCTACTTATACTTAAACTAAGTTATTTCAAGTATCTTTATTAGCAAGACACAAAGTATTCTAGCGATTATGAGTAGCAAACTACAATGTATTGAATATGTTTCCTTCATATAATTTAGATTTATCTTTTTGAATATTTAATATAGACTTTATTCTTTAGTACCTGCTTGGTTAATATCTTTCCACTCGTATGATTTATATGTTCTTTGCTTTTACTTGGGTTTCTTTTACGTTGTTGTCGAATAGTTGTGTATCTATACTCGAGTCATCTTTCATACTTTTTGGTTCATCACCCTTTAAGCAGTAAAAATGTCTAGAGAGTTTGTTAAGTTCTATAAAAGAATGTATGTTATTGCATTCTACTTTTACTGGTGAATTTTACATGACATTTAGAAAAATATCGAAAATTAACCGAATCGTACCGATACCGAAGTAAAACCGACATGATTGGGATGGTTTTGAAGGGGTGTAATAAAGAACGCTACTCTGTGGTGATAAAATGTAAGCAGAATATCCGAAGAGAGTCTTTAGGTCTCCACTAAACTATTATGTAAATTACTAAGTTTATAAGCTTTTGGTCTCTTATTGGACTATGTGAATTATGTCTTTTACATTTGTTATTTACTCTTATGTAGAATTAGGAATGTGCTTTTGGGCATTTGGGTTTTTGGGTCTTCTCTTAAGGTGGATTGGCTTGTAAGTTGTAACCATGAATTCATCATATGTTGTATTTTGTTTGGAAGTGGCATGTCTCAATTATAATTTTGAAGAATATTCAGTTTCTTCAAGAAGTCATGTTGACACTGTTTGACTCAAAAGATATTGAAATCTTTTTGAATAAATCAATTAAAAAAAATGAAGGGGTAAATCTTAGTCAAACATAATAAACTCCAGATTAATAAACTAATTGGAAAAATAATGTATAAGATGAGATAGAGGTAACCAATCTTATTGAAATTTTCCGTTGTGGCCCTCATTAATCAATGGAGGAGACTATTTTACATATTTTCTTGGAGATTGCTTCGTTCTTCTTTTCATTATGAAGATTACAGAAGAGAGAATTAGGGAGAGAGGAAGAAGTGAAAAACCGTCCTCCCGTTACCGAAGGTTTTACCCCCTTATATATAGTCATGGAACATTTGCTATATACTTGGTCTGACGCTCTTTTATATTATGTCTGCCTTGTTCGTCCCCTGAACGTTGTTTCTTTGACTCGACGGGTATCATGAGTGCAGGATATGGAATAGACCATGTCGTCTTTCGCTGCCTTGCCGCTTGGACGGGATGTTGGTCAGCTTGACCGTAGCGGTTGGATTTTGACCAATACAGTTAGTCCCTCCATCTGTTGGGGTCATCCCATGTCGATCCAGGCAGACAGATTATGATTGCTACAAATCCAAGAGAAATCTGACTACTTACCCCTTGGTTATGCTCTTTAGGTTCAAGTGAGGTGATGATACTCTTTCGATACCCTGGACCGTTGCGGCTGTTTCGGAATCGAAACGTTGTTTGGGTTGAAACGTTGTTTCGTGGTTGTCACCATTATGACACACGTTCCTAAGGAATCGAAATGTTTTGTGCCCTATCAGATTCGATTCGACTCTTGTCGTGCTTGGGGGATTTATGTCTCTTATAAATAGAAGGAATACATCATTCGATTGACACACTTCTTTGCCCTTTGCTTGAAAGAATTTTGCAAATATACTTTCTTCTTGATGCTCCTAATTTTCACTCGCCCCCAGTTAACTGAAAACCTTCATCCTTTCTTTTCATTGTTTTTTTATTACACTAAATTGACACAATGGCTGGTGATTCTTTTCGCGCTGACCTTCTTGTCATAATTTCGGCGCCGGAAAATGTTGCTCTAGCCACCAGAGGAGTAGAAATGGTGGAAGATGAGGAGGTCCCGTTGGTAGCCGAGATCTTGCCTCGTTCTGGGAAAGAATGGAATGACTTTTGCAGTCGCGTCGGGGAGGAGCCTGAACCTGTCCCCTCTGTTATAAAAGAGGAGGAAATCGCAAAATTGAAAGCTAGGTGGGGAATTCCCCGTTACTTTGACATGCGGCCGGCGGTAGGGGATGACATAGTCCATTTTGACCACCTCGGGTACTGCGTGTTCTACGCCTACCCTTTCTTATTGGGTACACACTTTCTCTCCCTCTCTTGGTGGTAGACACACTTCCTCTTATTGGGTACACACTTCCTCTCCCTCTCTTGGTGGTAGATTTATGCCCATTTTACGAGGTATGCCCCCCTAAACTTTCATCGTACCTGTATAAATTGTTCCTTATGTTGCTCAAGTTCGCGGAGCTCGCCGGTCGTGAGATCACTTTGGAGCACATCCTTAATATCTTGCGCGTAAGCCCTCAGCTCCTTCACGGCACGATGATTCACATTCACCATCGAGGGGTCGAAGAGTCTGGTGGTGAAGATGGACCACAGGGCTAACCGTTGTTTCTACGAGAATTATTTCTATGTGCGGATCGAGCGCCTTGTGGCGGATCCAACAGGGTTCCCTAAGAAGTGGAACCTTGCACGTAAGTTCCTTCTGTTTTTAGTCGGAGAGATGCTCGACCGCTTTCTATTACAGTACTAAACCCTATTATGTCTCTGCAGCTGCGAAACTGCCCCATCCACCTGTCGAAGGTATCCTCGAGTGGGTGAGTGCCATCCTTCTCACATGGTCGGCCTTTTATGAAAAATTTGGAGGCAGGTCCCTTACATGTGAGATATTGTTTCAGTTTGGTATTTTTCCTCTCTTTTTACTTAGTTTCTTATGTGTTGTTTTCGATGCCACGGAGAGTGTGGAGAGCGAGGGATCCTCCATTAGCTTTTCATCAGCCTGCTTCGTTTGCTCGCCCTACTACAGCATCTACCGCCCGGTCTTCGTTGAAGGCTGCTTTAGTTGAGTCTATGACTGTGGTTATTCCTACGGAGGCCACTTTTCATACTGAGGTTCCGACTCGTGCCGCTCGTCTGACAGGTGAATCTCCCCGTGCTACGAAAGAAGAGGGGTCGTCCAAGAGGCGACGAGTGGAATTCGAGACAACCCCTCCAACTGTAATACATCTGGATGACTCTCGCTTGACAGGATCTGGGGCGGGGGTTGATACCACTCCGCCCGTAGAGATGGAGCCAGTTGTCGTATTTGCCCGTCGACGGAGATTCCTGCCACAGTCGTTGATCAGCAACCTGCTGTGACGGGGGCCAGATTTCTGAGGCCGCTGTTGTGGTTTCGAATGTGACCTCAACCTCCATACCTAGTCGTAATTCCTCCTCGGCTGCTGAAAGAGGAAAGGGCGTCGTGGTCGACGACTATGAATTCGAGTCAGACCTTGATCCTAATGATGTTAAGATGTTTGAGGAAGGTATCACCCACTCAGTGGTTCATGCGGGAGGCCTGTCCCGTATTCTTGAGATCTCTTCTAATATTAATCTACTGGGGGACACGGAGGATCTGGTGCCGCAGTTTGACATTTTGTTCTTTGCTGCCGAGAACGAGGCTCTCTAAAACATACCTGATATCGACTTGATGCATGAAGTGGCCGTTATGGGCCTGAGGGTACATTTTGCCTTTCTTTCATGTTTCTTTTATTTTTCTGGATGATACGATCTTAACCCGCCTTTTCATTTTTTAGACGCACATGTTGGAAATTAAGAGCGCTCGTAGGGCTGACATTCAGACTAAGATTTTATTGAAGGCGTTGGAGAAATATCGACGTTATCGCAATAAGCGCCATGAGATACACGAGCGACTAGAGGAGAATCCTGGTGCTCGATCCCTTGGCGAGGAATTGGAAGAGAGACCGGCAGTTGATGGAAGCCGTTCGCAGAAATAGTGTGCTCGAGGAGAAACTTCATGCGAAGGACGAAGGGCTTGAGTTAAGCAAGGGGTAGTCGCAGAGTGTGACTATCTTCAGGGGAGACTGAGTTCAATGTAGTTCGAGATGGATCAGAACCTTATCCGGGTCGAGGCAATGAGCGCGAAGTGGATGGAAAAATTGGCTGAGTTAGAGAGAAAGGTTGTCGGGTTGGAGAGTATCGAAAGTACCTGGTCTTCGGCTTCGGCAAGGGTGGCGGCCCTGGAGAACACTATCCATGTCTTCCAGTCCGAGCAGGAGTCGGAGAGAGCGACGACCACGCTAATGGAGGCGAGGCTTGAGGAACGCATTGGTGAGATCGACTGGGAAGCATCGACCTTAGGAGATCGGTTCGCCACTCTGGAGGCTGAAAAGGAGCAACTGTTGGCTCAAATTGAATCTTCCTCCGCCGATGTTCCCCACTGCTTACACGAGTTTGGGGTTCATGCTGAAGCTCAGCGAGATATATACAAGAGTTTGTGGGAGGCGGGAAATGTTACTGAGGCCGCATATGAAGGAGCACGGGCAAAGGCGCGAGAGGCTCGTGTCAACTGTGGTTATGACTCTGTGACATTGGAGGCAGATAAGGGCGCAGATGATGAGGGAGGACTTCCTGGAGATGGTGGCGATGATGGTGGCGGTGATGACGCTGAGTGAAAGAATGTTGTCTTTGTCTGTTTTCTTGTGTTTTTTTATTCATTATTGGTTGTCGTTGTTTCTTTCTTCTTTTCTCTTCTTTTCTTTTTTACTGTTGGCTTGGGCTGTATGTAATATGCGACCGTTTGCGCAGTGACTTTGTATAAAGAGGATTCGTTGTTGTATGCCATCTGTATATTTTTTTGTTTTGTTCTTTATGACTATGGTGCGAAGTATGTTCTCGCGTGACGAGTTCCCTATTCTTTGGGAATTTAGTGTCACGCGGGTTGAATGGAATCTTGGCGACGGCTTTGGCAGATGCATCGATGTTTTCGAACTTGCGCCGAGACGTTGTCCCATCATAGTCCGAATGGTATCGAATGATTTTTCCAATAACGGTTTTAGCCGTAGAGATATTACTTCCGGGTTCATATGGAAGTATTATCCCGTCGCGAGTCCCAATCTTTCTTTCCTTGGCCTTAAGGGCACTTATCTTGAATTTTTGTCGAGATATCAATCTGTCGACGTTCGATCGAGGTCGAACTCTTTCTTTTTGACGAAGGCCCTTGGCCTTAAGGGCGTTATTTTGAACTTTCGTCGAAATATAAGCCCGTTTATGTTCGATCGAGGTCGAACTCTTCTCTTTGGCGAAGGCCCTTGGCCTTTAGGGTGTTATTTCGAACTTGTCAAATTTTAACCCGTCATTGTTCGATCGAGGTCGAACTCTTCTCTTTGGCGAAGGCCCTTAGCCTGTAGGGTGTTATTTCGAACTTGTCAAAATATTAACCCGTCGTCATTCGATTAATGTCGAACTCTTCTTTTTGGCGAAGGCCCTTGGTCTTTAGGGTGTTATTTCGAACTTGTCGAAATATTAACCCATCGTCGTTAGATTGATGTCGAACTCTTCTCTTTGGCAAAGGCCCTTGGCCTTTAGGGTGTTATTTCGAACTTGTCGAAATTTTAACCCATCGTAGTTCGATCGAGGTCGAACTTTTCTCTTTGGCGAAGGCCCTTGGCCATTAGGGTGTTATTTCGAACTTGTCGAAATTTTAACCCGTCGTCGTTCGATCGAGATCGAGGTCGAACACTTCTCTTTGGCGAAATTTTAACCCGTCGTCATTCGATCGAGGTCAAACTCTTCTCTTTGGCGAAGGCCCTTGGCCTTTAGGGTGTTATTTCGAACTTGTCGAAATATTAACCCGTCGTCAGTTCCAGTTTTTGGAGAATCAGGTATCCTCTGGGGGAGGCCCAATTCGCTTGATTTTGTTCGCGTTGGAGAGTGTAATGTCGGAGAGTACGAAACGTTGATGTTTTGCTCACGTTCATTTCACACATACATGTTTCCTTATCTAATCTTTTCGCTTTTCGGTCTGGAGATGTCATTTGTGGGCGATATTTTGGTTGTTTTGTAGTGGTTTCTCATTCTCCGGTTGAGGTGTTTCTATGCTCGCTCGCTTGCGCAGCGCTTGTGTTCCTGTTTGAGCAAAGAGCAGGAGGTGAGTCAAAATGATATTTTCCTTACCCCGATCCTATGAGCGGGTAAATGAGGGTGGATTAAAACGTTGCTCGTTTTGCCTGGCGTTTCAATGGTTGATGGGGTAATGGTTTCTAAATTCGGTGACTGTATTCAGCTCTCTTTCTCCTTCAGTGTTGTGCTTTTGCCCTGCATGGGTTGGGCTTTGCCTTAGCGCTCTTTTCGATGGGTAATCGTGTTTCCGATTTTTTATCTGGAGCAGACTATGAAATTTCACTAAGAAATCCCTACAGACGACGCCACATTGTTTGACTCAAAAGATATTAGAACCTTTTTGAATAAATCAATTAAAGAAAATGAAGGAGTAAATCTTAGTCAAACATAATAAACTCCAGATCAATAAACTAATTGGAAAAATAATGTATAAGATGAGATAGAGGTAATCAATCTTATTGAAACTTTCCTTGTGGCCCTCATTAATCAATGGAGGAGACCATTTTACATATTTTCTTGGAGATTGCTTCGTTTTTCTTTTTATTATGAAGATTACAGAAGAGAGAATTAGGGAGAGAGGAAGAAGTGAAAAAACGTCCTCCCTTTACCGAAGGTTTTACCCTCTTATATATAGTCATGGAACCTTTGCTATATACTTGGTCTGACGCTCTTTCATATTATGTCTGCCTTGGTCGTCCCCTGAACGTTGTTTCTTTGACTCGATGGGTATCGTGAGTGCGGGATATGGAATAGACCATGTCGTCTTTCGCTGTCTTGCCGCTTTGACGGGATGTTGGTCAGCTTGACCGTTATTACAGACACAATGAACTATAATTTAGAAGAATATTTGGTTCTTCATATTTTCTCATCGAGGATTACAACTCAAAATTTGTTCATTGTATCAACATGACTGCAAATCCGATGCAGAGTTTCTTTATCACTTCTGAATAGACGTCCTCATCCACCTATGTTTTATGGGCTAATAAGAAGGTTTACTTTTGCTTTGATAATGAAACTTTTTTACTATTTGATGAAACTATTTGGACTAGCTCTTGTAATGACTTTGGTAATCAAAGAATAATAATTATTTGACTATTTATTATAGTTAAATTATACCATTGATATGGTAAATGCATGACAAAAAGATATAACTAGCTAGCGGAGTTTATTGTCTTTTCGAATTTTGTGGCTATATTATTTTATCATAGCAAATAATTATAGTTATTAAGCAAATTATTGCCATGATTATTCATGACATGAATAAAAAGAGAATTATTTTACATTCAATGTTTCTTGCAAATTATGTTAATTACATCGTTGTGATTCATAGTTATATTGGCCGTGTATATAATAGCCAATATATAATTTCATTCATCTGGTCATACGTATCGGTCACTAGTTATTCATAGCATCTATATAAATCCATTGACTAAAGTCGTAGTCATATAACCTATGTTAATTACATCGCTGCGATTCATAGTTATATTGAATTGACCATTTATATTGTAGCCAATATAATTTTTCATTGATTAAGGTCATACATATCGCCCACTAGTTATTCATAGCAACCATATAAGTCCGCTGACTAAGGTCATAGTCTTATAACCTATGTTAATTACATCGTTGCAATTCATAGTAATATTGAATTGACCATTTATATAGTAGCCGGTATATAATTTCATTCACTAAGGTCATACGTATCGGCCACTAGTTATTCACAACAACCATATAAGTACACTGACTAAGGTCGTAGTCATATAATCTATGTTAATTACATCATTGCTATTCATAGTTATATTGAATTGACCATTTATATAATAGCCAATATATAATTTCATTCATTAAGGTCATACGTATCGGCCACTAGTTATTCATAGCAACCATATAAGTCCATTGACTCAGAAAAATTTAGACAAATCTAATAAGAATTAAGAAAATAAGTTTTACTCCTATTTTTATAGTAATAGCTTTTGAAAGCTTTCAAAAAATAAGATTCTTATTTTAATAGTTATTCACTAACCATGTGATCCGTTTTCTTCCATTCCAACTTTTTTTAAATTTTTTAAAACCACTATATAGAGAAACAAAATAATAGTAGGAACGTTGTTACAATATTATATATAATGTGTTTAAAAAATAAGAAAATAGTTTTTTATGATTAATATCTTAATTGAGAGCGATTAATTTAAGTCGTGACGCATAAGATGTTTTTTTAAAAGTATGGGTCCAATTTAAAAAATAAAAGGATAAGACTTATTTGAATTTGAGATAGATTTTTCTTTTTGGATATGAGCAATAGAGTCAAAGTTTCTTTTAAAATAATTTTTTGTTTTTTTATTTATATTATATTAAAATGAGTGTGCTGCAATACATATTAAATTCAAACATCGTATATTTTTATTAAATAAAGTATATAATTACTTTTTAATTAAATAAACCATATAATTTGCTATACACATAAAATACATAAAGTATATAGAAACTTTTCATCTTCATATGTATGAAAACATGAATCAATTTTAGTTGCTCAATGTATTTTGGGAATAGAGATAAGTTACTGTATTTATTAGTGTGTTTTTGAGGGAAAATTATTTGGGGGAAAAGATTTCATTGGAGGGAAAATTATTTACAAATGAAAAAGGGGCTAATGCTTCTAGAAACTCCTTTCTCGCATGACCAACGTAACTTTTTCAGAGGCGGATCCAGAATTTTAAGCTTATGAGTTCCTATAACAATCTTAAGTTAATCTACATGATAACTAGACCAACGAACTGAGTTTCAAACTAAATATTCTTATACTTTTAATGAATTCTTTAGTATAAATACAGGATCTATGCAAAAGTTATTCGGTTCACGGAAACCCGTAACCTTTGATCTAGATCCGCCACTGAACTTTTCAACTTAAGCAAGATGAATAACTTTGGGGTATTATTATTTTTAGCTCGTACCAGAAAATATTTATATTTAATAATCGAAAAAGCATATAAAATTTGTATAACTTTTATATATAATATACATAATGTATATCTACAAAATATATATAATTAATCTATTATTTTGAAAGCGATGTCATTTTTTTAAGGACTTTTAATTTTTTAAAGAAATCCACAACATGACAAGAATCTCCGAGCTATAATTCTAATCCAAATCTACTTCGAATTGATCTCCATCCCTCAGATAAGATGTTTTCATATCGTGTGTTTATATCAAATAAATGAGTATAAACATACTTAAATTTTTAATTGCTAAGATTAATTTTATTTGTTTGCCCTAAATAAATAGGTGCTTGTAAGTATTTACTCATCTCTCCCCTCCCCAAAATAAAAGTTAAAAGAAATTTGACAATATTGTGAGGAGAAGGGAGATCAAATTTGTGCTTGTTTGGAGGGATCATCATAAATAATTAAAATATTGGGTATTCAGTTCACGGTTTAATTTAGGGTCCTGTAACTAAGCCTATAATTGATCCTCAAAATTATTAATATACATTTGCATAAAGAAAAGAAATAAAAGTAGAGAATTTTTTTTTAGGAAAAATAACATTGTATAGCCGTTCTTAAAATAATAACCAAAAAATACATATTGTGTGTATATGTATATATATTCTGCATATTATATACAAAAAATATATAAATTTTATATACTTTTTCGATGACTAAAAGTAAATAGTTTTTGGCGCGGGTTACTGACGAAAAAACCCAAAAAATTTAACTAAGAAAAGAAAGAATCTAGGCAACACACCTGTTCCAAAATGACGTACTAAGAACATGCTTTAGCTAATATATTAAGTGGAAATTTTTTTATTTTAATGACCCCCAATACCCAAAATGGCATCCAACAAATTATAATTAATTATCACATAATGGTGATTATCCTGCACCTATATATCCTTAAGAGGCAAGCAAATCCACACCTGGTTCTTTCTTATTGGATTGCCAGTGGCTTTCACATTGAACGATTAGCCACCCAATTAATTTACTAATTTTTGTACTTAATTTGCAGAAAAAATCAAAAGGATAAATCTTTTTTTAAAGGCTTTTTAAGCGTGTATTAGTTGTCCAGATTCATTACCCTAGGTAATACGTGGCCTTTCTAGCCTCTTTTAAGTGCACTAGCTCATCAAATTTGGGGGCAAGTGCACATATAGCCATTCTCAGTGATATTATTTAAAAACTAATCAATACTTATTTTGTCCTGAAATTTTAAACTAAATTTTTTAATTTTAAGACAATTCAAAATATTTTTGTCCGTAAAAACTGAACTGAAAAATTAAAATTCAGAACGCACTGGCTAATTCTTAAATAACAACTCTTTAGAGTGGCTACTTACTGTCATTTCTACCCAATTTTGTGTTTAACCTTAACTAAATATACTTTGACGATTGAGCTTAGTTATGTGCACAGTCAATATAAGAAATTTTTACGCTATCAGACTATTTTTACATGTCCTAGATAATAACCTATCTTTATTTTCAATGTTACAAATTTTATATTTTAAAGAAATTTATCATGTTTTTACGTTGATGTGTATTGTACTAATTTTGCATAAAAGAATTAATTTAAATAGTCGATCATCCAACCGTTTAAGCTATATATATATATATATATATATATATATATATATATATTTATACAACGTGTGTGTATCCATGTATAAATACATATAATTATGTATAGTCAGAATATAATCTATGTATACTGGTTTAAAAAGATAAACAGAAAATTTTATCTGTGGTTATCCAAATAAATTTTCAATGGTTTCTTTGATTTTTCTAGAGTATAGTAAAGTAAAACGGTAAGAACTACACGTAACTAATTTAGGAAGAAAGTACAAAATTGATGAGGACAATTAATATTTTATTATTAGTGCTATAATAATAATAATAGAGAGAATTATGGAGGTCGAGCATTAAGGTTGTAGGTTAGGGGAAAATTGGGAATATTTCTACAGCACAATAGAGTGAGACTATCCAGTTAGGAGTTAGACTAAGAATGTCATTGGTCGTCTATTGATGCAGGGCTTTACCTGCTAGTTTTTACTATACTAACCATCTATTTCGTATTTCGTATTGTGTATTTCATATCTCCAATATTGCTGTTATTTTATTATGCATTTTTTATGGTACTAATATATTGTCTCCTGTTGCTTTTTTTGAGCCGAGGGTCTCCTGGAAACAGCCTCTCTACCCTTCGGGGTAGGGGTAAGGTTTGCGTACATATTACCCTCTACAGACCCCACTTGTGGAATTATACTGGGTCGTTGTTGTTGCCATGTTTAGCTTGTTGAAGAGAGGAAATTGATGTCTAAAAGGGCATAGAAATTGACTGATGAGAAGAACTAACATGAGGCTTTAGTGCAAATATAAATAGCAACAAAACTTGTTGATTATGTCACAGAATATGGAGGTCCCCTAAAACTAAAACTTATTTTCGAGACAGTGCCCAGATCGTTACGCCTTTTCTCGGGAAATGAAAAAATGGGGAGTTATAGAAGAAGAGTGGAGAAAAGGCCCTTGGACTGCTGAAGAAGACAGATTGCTCATTGAATATGTCAATTTACATGGTGAAGGCAGATGGAATTTTGTTGCTAGACTTGTAGGTAATAATAACTTCTATTTTAAATCTTTCTATTATTTTCTTTTCGTTATATGAGTTCATCTGGTACTAGCAGCTTTATCAAAAGAGTGGAAAGTAGTTCATTTTATTGTAGATAAATAATTTTTTTATTTTGGTTTATACAGGATTGAAAAGAAATGGAAAAAGTTGTAGGTTGAGATGGGTGAATTACTTAAGGCCAGACCTTAAGAGAGGGCAGATAACTCCATATGAAGAGAAGATTATTCTTGAGCTTCATGCTGTATGGGGTAATAGGTAAATGTTTGACTTAAAGTAATTCTTCATTATTGTTAAATACGATTATGAATATCAATAACCTCATAAGAATAAATAGGGATCCTTACACAAATTGCCGGCCAAATTTACTGTTTATTTTTTTAGCTGTTAATTGGTATACATAAGTTATATACATATTATACATGTATTACACACATAAATTATATATCTGTTGCCTATGTTTAGTTTAAATGATTATTTAGGTTAATTCATCTAAAATATATGCAGATGGTCGACAATTGCTAGAGGCTTGCCAGGGAGAACTGATAACGAGATCAAGAACTATTGGAGGACTCATTTCAAAAAAAAGGTCAAGAAATCAAGTACTGAGAATTCTGAAAAAGCTAAAGCTCGTCTTTTAAAAAGACAACAGTTTCAACCGCAACAACAACAACAACAAAAACTAAACGATCAAATAGACATGAAAAGAGTCATGTCATTGTTTGAGGAAAATGAGAATAATAAAGTTCCAAAATTGTCTCAAGGGAAGCAAGAAATGGCACTTTTGTACCAAAATAGAGCTGATCAGCAAGAGCAAGGTGGCTTCTTCTATTCCATGATTAATGGATATGCTACTGTTTCAATTCATGAGGTCTCTCTAAATCATGAAGACATCATGTGGGATTATGGCTTATGGAACTTGGATGAATTTAATGCCAATTTAAACATTGGATCTTATAACAAAAGTTCACCTTGTCTGCAAACACAGCTTGCTACTCCTTTCTGTTGAATCATATAATAACCGCCAACGAGTGTGGTGAAATGGATGGCATCCCTCTTTCTAAAATGAGAGTCTCGGGTTTGAGTCTTGTGAACAGACAAAATCCTAATAAGGAGCATTTCTCCCTTAATCGGCTCTATATATTTGGGGCTCCATCATACGGCTGGCAAACGGACGGGTTGGAGCTGAATTTGGACGGGTTAAGATGGACTGAAGCAATAAATAAGTCATTGCTCAATCCTACCTAAAGTTTACTTGGGCTAAGATGGATTGGATCAAAATAGACCGAACAATGAGTCATAACCGTAACCACCCAAATTGAACCATCTTTTGTATATTTTTGAGAAACTAAGAATATCAAGATGCTCTTCTTTGATTGCAATTGTTTTCACTCATGCTTTAACAAATAGAGTTAATTTGTTGTACTTTCTGGATAGAAAAGAAAAAGTCAAAGGTGAATCAAAGTAATAGAATTGTACTTTATCTTATTTAGAAGTTAAGGATATTAAATTTAATTACAAATAAAACTCAATGTATTTAATTGGCTAGTTAGTGAAATTTAATTACAAATAAAATTTTATACATAGGAAGCACAAGCTTATTTTAGGCAAAATTATTAGAATTTGCTAAGGAACTACTAGTATGTAATAAAATAATGACTTATTTCCTTAAAAGTTATGTAATGAAAATGTTCAAATATACCAAACTATATTATCCTCCCTATTCAAATTTTACTATAATTATATATTATATACCCAATTACTATTTATGTATATTTTAGGGGAATTAATAATAATAATTAGTGTCCTAAAATCACTCTAATATATCTTCCACTCTTCCAACGTTTCTCTCTCCACATCCCACCACCTCCCTCACGTATCTTGTACAAGAGAGCAGCAATTCCACCATTGACAACCATTAAAAAGCTTTGAATTCGAATTTGGGTTTTCAAAAAATATTATTTTTTTGAATTGGGTGTTATTACAAAGAATTAAAAATTCTCTCTACGTCTCTCCTATCTCTCAATCTCTAATTTCAGTAATGTAAAATAAAAGAAAAGAGAGCAGCAGTTCTACTATTGACAGCCATTAAAAAGCTTTAAAGCTTTGACTTCGAATTTGGGTTTTCAAAAACCATTATTTGTTTGGATTGGGTGTTGTTGCGAACAATTGGGAATATGATTTGGAGTTTATATCTCAGTTTTGAGGGTGTTTTGGTGAAGATTAGACTTGATTTTCGCTGAATTTCATATTGAAACTCGAAGAAGAAGAAGAAGAAGAAGAAGAAGAAGAAGAAGAAGAAGAAGAAGAAGAAGAAGAAGAAGAAGAAGAAGAAGAAGACATGATATACATTATATTTACGAAATTATAGAAAACTGTAGAAAATTTTTATTATATTGTTTATATATTTTTTTATTTAATTATTGTATGAAAGTTGAACAATATTGTATAAAAATTATATTTAAGTTGTATATACTGAGTAGAAATAATGTATGAAAATTATAGATAAGTTGTATAATATATAATTAGTTGTATGAAATTTATTTTTACTATGTATAAATCAGATACAAAATATACAAAAGAAATATTGTATAAAATTTGTATATAAGTTGTATGTCATTGTAGTTGTATTTAACTGGGTAGAAATAATGTGTGACAATTATAGATAAATTGTAAATAAATTATATAATATATAATTAGTTGTATGAAATTTATTTTTACTATATATAAATCAAATACAAAATATATAAAAGACATATTGTATAAATTTTATATTTAAATTGTAT
Organism: Nicotiana sylvestris; assembly: GCF_000393655.2. Taxonomy (NCBI): domain Eukaryota; kingdom Viridiplantae; phylum Streptophyta; class Magnoliopsida; order Solanales; family Solanaceae; genus Nicotiana; species Nicotiana sylvestris. The sequence continues at coordinate 6,156,628 of NC_091061.1, read as the reverse complement.
GTTTTTGTTTCACATTGCTTGAGAATTGTATGTTCTTACTAACTGATGCTATTCAAAGTTTCTACTCCTACATAATCGAGGGCGACACTCAGCAGCACAAGAGAAGGTCGATTAGGACCTAGAATAGAAGTAAATTTGATAAAAACCTTATTATGTGTGATGACCGACCTCACTTGTTTTGGAAATAAATTTTGTATTCCGAGGTCTTAAAAACCTCTTTCTGTCTCACCTCGATTTGTGTGTGCAGTACGGGCGCATATCCGGAAAGCCATTATGTGAAATTCTGTGAAAAACGATAAATGTTGCTTTTAAAATGAATTTAAGTTGACTTCGGTCAACATTTTGAGTAAACGAACCTGGACCCGTGATTTGACGGTCCCGGAAGGTCCGTAGGAAAATATGGGACTTGGGCGTATGCCCGGAATCGAATTCCGAGGTCCCAAGCCCGAGAAATAAATTTTTTAAAAAATTATTTTCTGGAATATATATGAGTTTTTGAAAATGAAATATGTTGGGAATTTGATGGTATCGGGTCCGTATTTTAGTTCCGTAGCCAGGTACAGATCTTACAAGTAATTTAAGTCGAGCCTGCAAAATTTGGTAAGAAACGGAGGTCATATAACGTGATTCGGAGCCTTAGTTGTAAAATTTGAAACTTAGAAAGTTCTTGAGATTTTCTTTGATTTTGATGCTAAATTCAACGTTGTTGATGTTATTTTGGTGATTTGATTGCACGAGCAAGTCCGTATGATGTTTTTGGGTTAGTGTGCATGTTTTGTTTGGAGCCCCGAGGGCTCGGTGAGTTTTGGTTAGGCCACAGAGTAAAATTTGGACTTAGGAAATTTCTGGTGTGTTGCAGGTCTGCAGTCTTCGCAATTGCGAAGCCTGGCTCGCAAATGCGAATTTTGGCCTGAGTTGCCTTGGTCGCAAATGCGATGTATTTATCGCAAATGCGACAGCAGCATCGCAAATGCGAAGAGGACTGGAATCCTCAGGGTTCGCAAGGTCGCAATTGCGACATTTGCGACCTGCAAATTCATGACTGAGCCGAAAATCTTTCATTTTTTAAACTCTTTCAAAACATAAACTCTCTTGGGCGATTTTTCAAAGAAAAGTTCTTCTCCAAATCGATTATAAGTCATTTCTAACTCATTTTCTTCAATCTTTAACATCTTTTCACATGATTTTAACTTAAAATTAAGGGTTTTCATGAGGGAAATTGGGTGTTATGGGTAGAACCTAGGTTTTTCAAATTTTGGGGATTTGGACCTCGATTTGAGGTCCGATTTCAAAACAAATTATATATTTGGGTTCGCGGGTGAATAGGTAACCGGGTTTTGATTCGAACCTCGAGTTTTGACCATGTGGGCCCGGGGTCGATTTTTGACTTTTTGGGAAAAACTTTAGAAAACCTATTTCATGCATTGAAATTGATTCATTTAGCATTTATTGATATAATTAAGTAACTTGTGGATAGATACGAGCGAATTGGTGGTGAAATCAAGAGGTAAAACGATAATTGTGGCTTGAATTGTGTTCGCAACATCGAGGTAAGTGTTTGGTCTAACCTTAGCTTGAGAGATTAAGAGTTGTATCCTATTTTCTATGTGCTAGTTGTTGAGTATGACGTATAGGCATGGTGACGAGTATCTATACGTTGGTGTCAAGCATTCCCGTGTGTCTTATATTATGATTAATATGACTCTATTTGTATTGCTCGTGCTTTATGTGATGATTTCTATTGTTGAGAAAAGCTTGTGAAAGTAATTGTATTTGAACATTAAAGAGCGTTGACTCAAGTTGTAAAGTGAATTGCGGAAGTATAATTGGCAATTGAACCTTATAGAGCATTGGCTCAAATATTGAATTGAGTTGTGAAGTAAAGGTGAAAAAGAAACGAAGATTATATTATTGTCTCCCTTGCCGAGATATTGTTGTTTAATGTTGTCTCCCTTGCCGGGATGTTATTGTTGAAATTATTTCCCTTACCGGGATATGACTGTTGTACTATTATTTCCTTGCCGGGATTTAATTGTACATTTGTTGATTTCCTTTCCCTTATTGCTTTGTGATTGTTGTTTGGGTGAGGAAGAGTGTTAAATCACGAAGGGTGATGCCGTACATTATTTTGGTGAGAGAGTGTTAAAGCGCGAAGGGTGATGCCGTGTATGATATTTGTGAGAGAGTGTTAAAGCACGAAGGGTGATGTCGTGCCGCACGATGTACCATTCAGTGGCTTTATATGAGTGATAATGCATGAAGGATCATTCTGTAAAATAATTATGTGAGGTAAAAGCACGAAGGGTGATGTTGTGCCATTTATATTGATTTTATGGTGAGGACGAGAGTAAAAGCACGAAGGATGATGTCGTGCACTTGTCCTTGATTTTCCTGATTCTTGCTGATAATTGAGTTATGGTGTTCTTTATGTTTATTTACTTATTTTCTGTTGTTACTTGATTTTACTGTAATGTTATTGATTCTCTTGCCCAAATTACTTTGTGATTGTTGCTTGGGTGAGGAAGAGTGTAAAGCACGAAGGGTGATGTCCTGCATGTTATTTGTGAGAGAGTGTTAAAGCACGAAGGTTAATGTCGTGCACTTGTGTTTGATTTCCTGATTTTTATTGATAACTGAGTTATGGTTTCTCTACATTTAATTGTTGGTTTTCTGTTGATACTTGTTGTACCCCGCAGCATTATTCCCCCTTCCTATCTTCAATTGAACTGTGGTGATCCTTATATTCACTTGTTGTTCTTCTGTTATTATTCGATGTCCCCACAACATGTTTCCCCCTCCCATCATTAACTGTACATTTCTGCTTTTATTTCCGTTGTATATGATTTATCTGCATAGGTTTATTTTGTAGTCTGGTCCTAGCTTTATCACTACTTCGCCGAGGTTAGACTAGGCACTTACCAGCACATAGGGTCGGTTGTGCTGATACAACACTCTGCATTGTGTGCAGATCCCGGTGCAACGTTTTTGAACCCTAGCTTTGGATTGCTGCCTTCAGTCCATTCGGAGATCCGAGGTAGTCCTGCAGGTGTCCACAGGCCTTGGCGTCTCCTTCTATCCTTTTATTTTGTTTCTTTTATGTATTTTTGAGACAGTGTTGTAATAACTCTTTCGGACCTTTATTTGTAGTAGTCCGAGATAGTCTGTGAAATTGTGACACCGGTCTTGGGTAGTTTACGTATGGATTGGTATTGACATCTTTATTAATATATTACGTTTTAGTCTTCCGCTTTTAATTTTCGTTGTTTATATAATATTGGTTCTTAATTGTTAAAGGATTAAAAATAGGAAAAAGGTAAATAATTCAAATGATTGGCTTGCCTAGCTTTCACTAGTAGGTGCCATCACGACTCCCGAGGATGGGAAATCCGAATCGTGACAAGTTGGTATCAGAGCTCTAGGTTACTTAGGTCTCACAATTCACGGACAAACTTAGTAGAGTCTGAGGGATTGGTACAGAGACGTCTGTATTTATCCCTATAGAGGCTACAGAGTTAGGAAAAGTTTCACTTCTATTCTTCTCTATCGTGCGATTTGTTCTCTCACTCCTAAATAGAAACCTATACTCTTGTCCTTTCACGAATGGTAAGGTCATGTACCGCTTCTTCAGCCAAACAACAGCACAGACCGGTGATAGATCAGCTACGTCTTCAAAGGCTTTGTGGAGGTTGGATAGGTTTCACCAAGCTCTTCACTACCACTTACAGCGGTGCATCTTCTGAGGATCCCCATGATTATTAAGACCGCTGTCATGAGGTTCTTAAGAACATGGGGATAGTGGAGACCAATGAGGTCGACTTTGCTACTTTTCGCTTGTCTGGATCCGCCAAGACTTGGTGAAGAGATTATTGTTTGGCTAGACCAGTTGGGTCACCATCTTTGACTTGAGATCAATTTTCTCAGCTATTTCTGGAGAAGTTTCTTCCTGTCACTCAGAGAGAGAGATCTATCGGAGGCAGTTTGAGCGTCTCCAGTAAGGTTCTATAACTGTTACTTAGTACGAGACTAGGTTTATTGATTTGACCCGTCATGCTCTTCTTATACTTCCCACTGAGAGAGAGAGAGAGAGAGAGTGGGGAGGTTCATTGAGGGACTCGTTCACCCCAGCTAAAGGTGGAGGTAGATGTGCTAGAGGTGGAGGTTAGGCCGGTAGAGGTGGAGGCCAGCCAGCAGTAGACCGTCCTAGAGATATAGTTCAGAGTGGTGGGGCCTAGCCCCGATGTTATGCTCTTCCAGCTAGGCCTGAGGCTGAGACTTCCGATGCAGTTATCACAGGTACTATTTTGGTTTGTAGTAGAGATGCTTCAGTTCTATTTGATCCAGGGTCTACATACTCCTATGTGTCATCTTATTTTGCACCGTATCTGGTCATGCCTAGTGATTCTTTGAGTGCTCCTGTATATGTGTCTACGTCGGTGGGTAATTCTATTGTGGTAGATCGTGTTCATCGTTCATGTATAGTTGTGATTGGGGGTCTTGCGACTCATGTAGATTTGTTACTTTTAGACATGGTTGATTTTGATGTCATATTGGGGATGGACTGGTTATCACCTTACCATGCTATCTGGGACTGTCATGCCAAGATTATGACCTTAGCCTTGCCGGGGTTGCCTCGTTTAGAGTGGAGAGAGACTCCTCGTCATTCTACCCGTAGTGTATCTCATATATGAAGGCTCAGCATATGGTCGAGAAAGTGTGTTTGGCTTATTTGGCATATGTTCGTGATTCGAGTGCCGAGGTTCCTTCTATTGATTCTGTGCCTGTTGTTCGTGAGTTTCCTGAGGTATTTCCTTCAGACCTGCCGGGTATGCCACCCTACAGAGATATTGACTTCTGCATTGATTTGGCTCCGGGCACTCAGCCCATTTCTATTCCGTTGTATCGTATGGCCCCGTCTGAGTTGAAAGAATTAAAGGAGCAGTTGCAAGACTTGTTTGATAAAGGCTTCATTAGACCTAGTGTATCGCCTTGGAGTGTGCCGGTGTTATTTGTTAAGAAGAAGGACGAATCGATGAGGATGTGTATAGACTACCGACAGTTAAACAAGGTTACAATCAAGAATAAATATCCATTGCCGAGGATTGATGATTTGTTTGATCAGCTTCAGGATGCCAAGGTATTTTTGAAGATTGACTTGAGATCTGGCTACCATCAGTTGAGGATTAGGGCATCCGATGTCCCTAAGACAGCTTTTCAAACTCGCTACGGGCATTATGAATTCTTGGTGATGTCATTAGAGTTGACAAATGCCCCAGCAGCTTTTATGGATTTGATGAACCGAGTGTTCAGGCCTTACTTGGATTCGTTCGTGATAGTCTTCATTGATGATATTTTGATCTATTCCCGCAGCCGGGAGGTGCATGAGCAGCATCTGAGAGTGGTCCTTCAGACTTTGAGAGATAGTCAGTTGTATCCTAAGTTTTCGAAGTGTGAGTTCTGGTTGAGTTCAGTTGCTTTCTTGGGTCATGTTGTTTCAGCAGAGGGTATTCAGGTAGATCCGAAGAAGATAGAGGCAGTCAAGAACTGGCCTAGACCAACATCAGCTATAAAGATCCGGAGTTTCTTGGGTTTGGCATGCTATTACCGTTGGTTTGTGGATGAGTTTTCATCTGTTGCAGCTCCGATGACCAGGTTGACCCAGAAAGGTGCCTAGTTCAGGTGGTCGGACGAGTGTGAGGCGAGCTTTCATAAGCTCAAGACAACTTTGATTAAGGCGCTAGTGTTGGTTTTGTCCACAGGTTCAGGGCCATATACAGTTTATTGTGATACATCTCGTATTGGACTTGGTGCAGTGTTGATGCAGAATGGCAAGGTCATTGTTTATGCTTCGCGTTAGTTAAAGATTCATGAGAAGAACTATCCGGTTCATGATTTGGAGTTAGCAACAATTGTTCACGCGTTGAAGATTTGGAGGCATTATCTGTATGGCGTGACATGTGAGGTGTTCACGGATCACAAGAGTTTGCAATACTTATTCAAGAAGAAGGAGCTAAATTTGAGGCAGATAAGGTGGTTGGAGCTATTAAAGGACTATCATGTCACTATCTTATATCATCCGGGAAAGACCAATGTGGTGGCCGATGCTTTAAGTAGGAAGTCAACCAGTATGGGCAGTCTCACGTATATTCCGGTCGGTGAGAGACCTCTTGCTTTGGATGTTCAGACTTTGGCCAATCAGTTCGTGAGGTTGGATATTTCTGAGACTAGCTGTGTGTTAGCTTGCACAGTCGCTCGCTCTTCTTTATTGGAGCATATCCGAGATTAGCAGGATGATCCTCATTTGTGTGTCATTAGGACACAGTGCAGCACGGAGGTGCCAAGCAGGTTACATTAGGAGATGATGGAGTTTTGAGGCTTCAAGGTCGATTTTGTGTGCCTAATATAGATGGACTCCGAGAGTTGATTTTAGAGGAGGCCCATAGTTCACGATACTCTATTCATCTGAAAGCCGCTAAGATGTATCAAGATTTGCGGCAGCATTATTGGTGGAGGAGAATGAAAAAAGATATCGTTGCATATGTGGCTCGGTGTTTGAATTGTCAGCAAGTAAAGTATGAGCATTAGAGGGCTGGTGGTATTTTCCAAAAGATTGAGATTCCTGAGTGGAAGTAGGAGCGTATCACTATGGAGTTCGTTGTTGGACTCCCACAGACTCAGAGGAAGTTCGATGTAGTGTGGGTTATTGTTGATAGGCTGACCAAGTCAGCATATTTCATTCTTGTGGCAGTCTCCTATTCTTCTGAGAGGTTAGCTGAGATCTATATCCGGGAGATTGTTCGTCTTCATGGTGTACCTGTGTCTATCATTTCGGACCGATGTATGCAGTTTACCTCTCATTTCTTGAGAGCAGTTCAGTGGGAGTTAGGCACATGGGTTGAGTTGAGCACAACATTTCATCCTCAGACGGACGGGCAGTCCGAGTGCACTATTCAGATTTTGGAGGATATGCTTCGAGCCTGTGTCATTGACTTTGGAGGCTCGTGGGATCAATTTTTGCCTTTAGCAGAGTTTGCCTACAACAACAGCTACTAGTCGAGCATCCAGATGGCTCCTTATGAGGCTTTATATGGTAGGCAGTGTCGGTCGCCAGTAGGATAGTTTGAGCCGGGGGAGGCTCGGTTGTTGGGTACAGATCTAGTATAGGATGCCTTGGACAGGGTCAGGATAGGCTTCATACAGCTCAGTCCAGGCAAAAGAGTTATGCCGACCGTAAGGTTCGTGATTTGGCATTCATGGTCGGTGAGTAGGTATTGCTTCGGGTGTCGCCTATGAAGGGCGTGATGAGATTTGGGAAGAGGGTCAAGGTTCATTGGCCCGTTTGAGATTCTTGATCGGGTGGGAGAGGTAGCTTAAAGACTTGCGTTGTCGTTGAGCTTATCAGCCGTGCATCCAGTGTTTCATGTGTTCATGCTTCGGAAGTATCACGACGATCCATCCCACGTGTTAGGTTTCAGCACTGTCCAAATGGACAAGGACTTGTCCTATGAGGAGGAGCAGGTAGCTATTCTAGACCGGTAGGTTCATTAGTTGAGATCAAAGAGTTTCTCGTCTGTTCGTGTTCAGTGGAGAGGTCAGCCTGTTGAGGCATCGACCTGGGAGTCCGAGTCCGATATGCAGAGCTGTTATCCCATCTTTTCTCCGACTTAGGTACTTTCTTCTTATGTCCGTTCGAGGTCGTTGTTTTAGAGGTGGAGAATGTGATGACCCAAAAGGTCATCACTTGTTTTGGAAATAAATTTTGTGTTTCGAGGCCTTAAAAACCTCTTTTTGTCTCACCTCAATTTGCGTGCGTAGTCTGGGCACGTGTCCGAAAAGCCATTATGTGAAAATCTATGGAAAATGATAAATTTTGCTTTTAAAATGAATTTAAGTTGACTTCGGTCAATATTTTGGGTAAACGGACCTGGACCCGTGATTTGACGGTCCCGGAGGGTCCGTAGGAAAATATGAGACTTGGGTGTATGCCCGAAATCGAATTCCAATGTCCCAAGCCCGAGAAATAAATTTTTAAAGAAAATTATTTTTTGGAATATATATGAGTTTTTGGAAATGAAATATGTTTGGAATTTGATAGTATCGGGCACGTATTTTGGTTCCAGAGCCCGGTACAGGTCTTATATGTGATTTAAGTCGAGTGTGTAAAATTTGGTAAGAAACGGAGGTCATATGACGTGATTCAGAGCCTTAGTTGTAAAATTTGAAACTTTGACAGTTCTTGAATTTTTTTTTGATTTTGATGCTAAATTCATAGTTGTTGATGTTATTTTGGTGATTTGATTGCACGAGCAAGTCCACGTGATATTTTTGGGTTAGTGTGCATGTTTGGTTTGGAGCCCCGAAGTCTCGAGTGAGTTTTGGTTAGTCCACGGAGTGAAATTTGGACTTAGAAAATTTCTGGTGTGTTGCAGGCCTGCAGGCTTTGCAATTTGCGAAGCCTGGCTCGCAAATGAGAACAATGTGTCGCAAATGCAAATTTTGGCCTGGGTTGCCTTGGTCGCAAATGCGACAGCAGCATCGCAAATGCGAAGAGGACTGGAATCCTCAGGGTTCACAAATGCGAGGTTGGCAGGTTCTGAAGGGTTAGCAATTGCGAACCCTGGTCGCAATTACGACATCTGCGACCTGCAAATTCATGACTTAGCCGAAAATCTTTCATTTTTCAAACTCTTTCAAAGCGTAAACTCTCTTGGGCGATTTTCTAAAGAAATGTTCTTCTCCAAATCGATTGTAAGTCATTTCTAACTCATTTTATTCAATCTTTAACATCTTTTCACATGATTTCAACTCAAAATCAAGGGTTTTCATGGGGGAAATTGGATGTTTTGGGTAGAACCTAAGTTTTTCAAATTTTGAGGATTTGGACCTCGATTTGAGGTCCGATTTAAAAAAAATTATATATTTTATGATTTCGTGGGTGAATGGGTAATCAGGTTTTTATTAAAACCTCGAGGTTTGACTTTGTGGGCCGGAGTCAATTTTTGACTTTTTGGGAAAAACTTTAGAAAACCTATTTTCATGCATTGCAATTGATTCATTTAGCATTTATTGATATAGTTAAGTAACTTGTGGCTAGATACAAACGAATTGGTGGTTGAATCAAGAGGTAAAGTGATAGTTGAGGCTTGAATTGTGTTCGCGGCATCGAGGTACGTGTTTGGTCTAACCTTAGCTTGAGAGATTAAGAGTTGTATCCTATTTTCTATGTGCTAGTTGTTGAGTATGACGTATAGGCATGGTGACGAGTATCTATACGTTGGTGTCAAGCATTCCCGTGTGTCTTATATTATGATTAATGTGACTCTATTTGTATTGTTCGTGCTTTATGTGATGATTTCTATTGTTGAGAAAAGCTTGTGAAAGTAATTGTATTTGAACATTAAAGAGCGTTGGCTCAAGTTGTAAAGTGAATTGCGGAAGTATAATTGGCAATTGAACCTTATAGAGCATTGGCTCAAATATTGAATTGAGTTGTGAAGTAAAGGTGAAAAAGAAACGAAGATTATATTATTGTCTCCCTTGCCGAGATATTGTTGTTTAATGTTGTCTCCCTTGCCGGGATGTTATTGTTGAAATTGTTTCCCTTGCCGGGATATGACTGTTGTACTATTGTTTCCTTGCCGGGATTTAATTGTAAATTTGTTGATTTCCTTTCCCTTATTGCTTTGTGATTGTTGTTTGGGTAAGGAAGAGTGTTAAAGCACGAAGGGTGATATCGTGCATTATTTTGGTGAGAGAGTGTTAAAGCACGAAGGGTGATGCCGTGTATGATATTTGTGAGAGAGTGTTAAAGCACGAAGGGTGATGTCGTGCCGCGTGATGTACCATTTTGTGCCTTTATATGAGTGATAATGCATGAAGGATCATTCTGTAAAATAATTATGTGAGGTAAAAGCACGAATGGTGATGTTGTGCCATTTATATTTATTTTATGGTGAGGACGAGAGTAAAAGCACGAAGGATGATGTCGTGCACTTGTCCTTGATTTTCCTGATTCTTGCTGATAATTGAGTTATGGTGTTCTTTATGTTTATTTACTGATTTTCTGTTTTACTTGATTTTACTGTAATGTTATTGATTCTCTTGCCCAAATTGCTTTGTGATTGTTGCTTGGGTGAGGAAGAGTGTAAAGCACGAAGGGTGATGTCGTGCATGTTATTTGTGAGAGAGTGTTAAAGCACGAAGTGTGATGTCGTGCATGTTATTTGTGAGAGAGTGTTAAAGCACGAAGGTTAATGTCGTGCACTTGTCTTTGATTTCCTGATTTTTATTGATAACTGAGTTATGGTTTCTCTACATTTAATTGTTGATTTTCTGTTGATACTTGTTGTACCCCGCAGCATTATTCCCTCTTCCTATCTTCAATTGAACTATGGTGATCCTTATATTTACTTGTTGTTCTTATGTTATTATTCGATGTCCCCGCAGCATGTTTCCCCCCTCCCATCATTAACTGTACATTTCTGCTTTTATTTTTGATGTATATGATTTATCTGCACAGGTTTATTTGGTAGTCTGGTCCTAACCTCGTCACTACTTCGCCGATGTTAGGCTAGGCACTTACCAGCACATAGGGTCGATTGTGCTGATACAACGCTCTGCATTGTGTGCAGATCCCGGTGCAACAGTTTTTGAACCTTAGCTTTGGATTGCTGCCTTCAGTCCATTCGGAGATCCGAGGTAGTCCTGCAAGTGTCCACAGGCCTTGGCGTCTCCTTCTATCCTTTTATTCTATTTCTTTTATGTATTTCAGAGATAGTGTTGTAATAACTCTTTCGAACCTTTATTTGTATTATTCCTAGATAGTCTATGAAATTGTGACACCAGTCTTGAGTAGTTTACATATGGATTGGTATTAGCATCTTTATTAATATATTATGTTTCAGTCTTCCGCTTTTAATTTCTGTTGTTTATATAATGTTGGCTCTTAATTGTTAAAGGATTAAAATTGGAAAAAGGTAAATAATTCAAATGGTTGGCTTGCCTAGCTTTCACTAGTAGGCTCCATCACGACTCTCGAGGGTGAAAAATCTGGGTTGTGACATTATGTTATATTGTTATGTATATGATTGTGCAGTCACTAAACGATAGCATGCTAATTTTTCGGGAAACAGATGTGGAGAGATAAAATAGAAGTGAAGTTCAAGCAAATAATGGATTGGGAATTCTCAAGAAAATAAGTCAGAGAGGACAACTGACTTTTAAGGAGAATTTATAATTTCCCTTATTGTTTCTTTGGGTAGATCGGGGTTTGGGGGAAGGGGGTGGTGTGGTGTCACGACCCGGATTTTTCACTTTCGGGAGTCGTGATGGTGCCTACTAGTGAAAGCTAGGCAAACCAATCATTATAATTATTTAACCTTTTTTTCATTTTCAATCCTTTAACAGTTGTGAATTAATATTATATAAATAAGGGAAATAATAAAGCGGAAGAATGAAATGTAACAATTTAATAATGCCGATACAAATCCATAAACAAAAGCTACCCCGAACTGGTGTCACAATCTCACAGACTGTCTAGGAATACTACAAATAGGGGTCTGAAAGATAACTACAAGCTGTTTCTGAAATACATAAAGGAAACAATATGGAAAGATAGAAGGAGACAACAAGGCCTGCGGACGCCTGCAGGACTACCTCGGGTCGCTTGATAGATTGAAGACAACAACCTCACTGTGGTCCAAATGTTGCAGCACCGGGATCTGCACACAGTGCAGAGTGTAGTATCAGCACAACCGACCCCATGTGCTGGTAAGTACCTATCCTAACCTCAGCGAAGTAGTGACGAGGCTAGGACCAGACTACCAAATAAACTTGTGCAGTTAAATCATATACAGCGGAAGAATAAAGGCAGAAATTTACAGTTAAAGAGAGGAGGGGGAAATATGCTGCGGGGAATATCAAGTAACAACAGAAAATCGATAGAGGAATGTAAAAAATGCCATAATTCAATTATCAGCAAGAATCAAGAACTCAACAACACGTGCACGACATCACCCTTCGTGTTTTTACTGTCATCCTCACCATATAAATTAATAGAATCGGCACGGCATCACCCTTCGTGCTCTTACCTCACATAATCATGGCACAGAATTATCCTTCGTGCATTATCACTCATATCATGGCACGACATTGTACATCATGCGGCACGACATCACCCTTCGTGCTTTTACCTCACAATATCGGCACGACATCACCCTTCGTGCATTAACACTCTCAAAATTATGCACGGCATCACCCTTCATGCTTTACATTCTTCCTCTCCCAAGCAACAATCACAAGGCAATTTAGGCAAGGGAATCAATAAAATCCCGGCAAGGTAACCATAGTATAATAACAATATTCCGGCAAGGAAAACAATATCATGAGTAATAACATCTTGGCAAGGGAGATAATATCAAAAGCAATAACATACCGGCAAGGGAGACAATATCATAAACCTCTTCTCTTTTCCACATTTACTTCACAACTAAATTCTCAACATAAGCCAACGCTTTACAATGTTCAATTACCAATAATACTAACACAAGCCTTGTTCAACAACAGAAATCATCATACAAAGCATGAACAATACGAAACGGAGTCACACTAATCATAGGATAAGCCTCACGGGCATGCTTGACACTGACGTATAGATACTCGTCACCATGCCTATACATCGTTCTCAACAATTAACACATAGCAAATAAGACACAACTCATAATTCCCCAAGCTAAGGTTAGATCAAACACTTACCTCAATGCCACGTACACAATTCAAGCCTCAACTACCGCTTTACCTCTTGTTTCCACCACCAATTCACTTGTTTCTAGCCATAATTTATTTAACGAAATCAATAATTGCTAAATGAATCAATTCTAATGCATGAATATAGGTTTTCTAAAGATTTCCCCAAAAAGTCAAAAATCGACCCTGGGCACATGGTCAAAACCCGAGGTTCGAACCAAAACCCGATTACTCATTCACTCACGAACCCAAATATATAATTTGTTTTGAAATCGGACCTCTAATCGAGGTCTAAATCCAAAAAAATTGAAAATCCTAAGTTCTACCCAAAACATTCAATTTCCCCCATGAAAACCCTTGATTTTGAGTTGAAGTCTTGTAAAAAGATATTATGGATTGAAGAAAACGAGTTAGAAATGACTTACAATTGATTTGGAGAAGAACTATTCTTTAGAAAATTGCCCAAGAGAGCTTAGGGTTTGAGAGAGTTTGAAAAATGAAGAAAAATACGTCTAAGTCCTAATTCACTGGTCGCAAATGTCGCAATTGCGACTAGGGTTCGCAATTGTAAACCCCTTCAGGACCTGTTGCCTTCGCATTTGCAATAAATCAATCGCATTTGCGATAGAAGTGTCGCATTTGTGACCAAGGCCTGCCCAAGCTAGGTTCGCATTTGCGACACCTGGTCACAATTCCCATGTCTGAGGACTTCGCAATTGCTAAGCCTGATCTCGCAATTGCGAGATCAGAGGTCTGGGCAAAATATCAGATACCATCAACCTTTTCCTAAGTCCAATTTCACTCTGTGGCCTATCCAAAATTTACCCGAGCCCTCTGGGCTCCAAACCAAACATGCACGCAAGTCCAAAAATATCATACGGACTTGCTCGTGTGATCAAATCATCAAAATAACATCAACAACTATGAATTAAACCTCAAATTTATGAAATCACTCAAGAACATCAAAGTTACTATTTTCTCAACTATGCATTCGTTTTATACCAAACCAACTCCAATCTTTACCAAATTTTACAGATTCATCTTAATTATTATTTCAAACTTGTACCGGGCTCCGGAACCAAGATACGGGCCCGATACCATCAAGAAAATGCATCAATTCACTTCTAAAACCTTTATATTTTCCAAAAAATAATTTTCTTTAAAAAATTTATTTCTCGGGCTTGTGACCTCGAAATTCGATTCTAGGCATATGCCCAAGTCCCTAATTTTACTACGGACCCTACGAGACCGTCAGGTCACGGGTCCGGGTCCGAGTGACGACCTGGCGAGTCATCTCATGAGTTATCGCTCCGTTTCCCTCATTTCTGCTTCCTTATGCTTCGTTATCCGTGTTTTATGTGATCGGATTTATTAGTTTGAGTTCGAAGAAGATTTGGTAAGAAAAGAGACACTTATTCTCTTTTAAGAAGGTTTAAGTTGGAAAAGTCAAACAGATGTTGACTTATGTGTTAGAGGGCTCGGATGTGATTTCCAACGGTTCGATTAGCTTCGGGAGGTGATTTGTGACTTAGGAGCGCGACCGGAATGGGGTTTAGAGGTGTAGAGAAGATTTAGGCTCGAATTGGCGAAGTTGATATTTTGGCAATTTACGGTTGATAGGCGAGATTTTGATATAGGGGTCGAAATGGAATTTCGAGAGTTGCAGTACCTTCGTTGTGTCATTCGGGATGTGTGTGTAAAATTTCAGGTCATTCGGACGTGGTTTGGTTGGGTTTTTGATCAAAAATGTATTTCGGAAGATTTTAGAAACTTAGGCTTGAATCCGATGTGTTTTGGGTGATTTTATGTTGTTTGAGGTGTTTTGATGATTGCAACAAGTTTGAATGAGGTTTTAGGATGTGTTGGTGCCTTTAGTTGAGGTCCTGGGGGCCTCGGGTGAGTTCGGATGGTCAATCGAACCATTTCGTGCCTTAGAAGATTGCAGAATTTGCAGGTTCAGCTATTGTAGAACTTTGCTCTATGCGATCGCATAGGGAGTCCTGCGATCGCATAGAAGGATTTGAGGGAGCTGTCAAGTTGTTCTTCGCGTTCGCATAGTGTTAAATGGACCTGGGGGCTTGACTGGTCTTTGTTCAATGCGAACGCGAGAGTAAGTCCGCGATCGCGTAGGGTCAGGAGCTCAGACATTGCGATCGCAGGGGCTTGGATGCGATTGCATAGGGTAAATTTGAGAGCTTAGATTTTGTGCTTCGCGATCACGAAGGTTTTCCGCGATCGCATGAAGGAAATGAGGCCTGTGCAAAATGTTTTTAAACTCGTCTTGTTCGCGAAGGTGGGCCTATTTTCACACATAGCTGCTCATTTTGAGAGATTTTTGAAGGAGATTGAAGAGGGATTCAAGGGGAATCATTGGAAGGTAAGATTCTTGGACTAAAAACTCAATTATTTTGTGAAATTCACCTAGAAAATCATGGAATTTAAGCCTAAAATTGAAGAACTAGGGCTTGAGAAATTGGACTTTTGAATTGGGAGTTGAAGGACCACTTGAGGTCGGATTAGAGAACTTTTGATATGTATGAACTCGTGGGGAGATAAGGAATCTAATGATGTGAAAATTTTTGAGTTTCGAGAAGTGGGCCTGGGGCTCGGGTTTTGCTAATTTCGGGATTTGTGCCCTTTATTGATTGTTTTCGCTTGGGCTTTGTTCCCTTAGCATATTTTAACGTCCTCGTTCTGATTTTGGATATATTTGGCGCATGTGGAGGCCGATTCGAGGGACAAGGGCGTCGCGAGCTAGAGATTTAGCCGGTTCGATGTGAGTAATGATTGTAAATGATGCTTTGAGGGTTTGAAACCCTGGATTGCACATCGTAGTGCTATATTGAGGTGAGGCACATGCTTGATGACGAGCGTGGGGTCGTGCACTATTAAAGATTATGATTTGGTCCGTCCCGGTTGATGATTTTACCGCATATTTGACTGAAACATATTTGCTATCATCATGATTTGGGCTGATTGCCATATTTGGGCTTCGTGGCAACTACTTGAACCCTTCAGGGATTTTTATTATTATTTCCTCACTGTTTTGACTTATTATTTGAACTCAATCATGTTAATTTCTACTGTTTTACTACTCAGCCATGTTTACTCAGTTTTTAAGACGTAAATGATATTTTAAATGATGTTTGGGTTGAGAAACACTGTTTTACTATTGCACGAGGGGCTTGAGAGTATTTTTGACTGAGCAAGGCCGATGACCTAGTTGTGAGGAAACACTGATACTGATTTAAGGCTGAGGGCCTAATGTATATACGCCACGAGGTGTCTTGATTGATATGAGGCCGAGGGCCTATATTTGATGCCATGAGATGGCTTGTTATTGCGCTTGGGCCGTAAGGGGCCCCTCCCAGAGTTTGTACACCTCCAGTGAGTGCGGGTACCCATTGTGATGAGAGATTGAGCCCGAGGGGCTGGTATTGTTCTAAGATTGAGCCCGAGGGGCTGGTACTGTTCTGATATGTTGCCCGAGGGAAGATTTGTGGATACTGTGCCCGAGGGGCGAACTTCTATTTGTTTACTTTATCTTAATTATCTGTCATTTACCTGTTTACTGGTTGAAAGAGGATTTTACTTGATTTTTACTGGTTTTACTAATTTTAAGTGATTTTTACTGCTTCATTATAGAATGCCTTGTGTTTTACGTGTTTTCTTACTTTCAGTCGTTATTTACATTTGTTACTCACTGAGTTGGAGTACTCACTTTACTCCCTGCATCCTGTGTGCAGATTCAGGCATAGCTAGTTCCGCTCCGGAGTGCTGATTTTCTCCAGTTCCAGGCCGGCCTTTCGGAGATTACGAGGTAGTTGTTGACGTCCGCAGCCCCGTGTCTTTACTCCTCTATCATTTCTGTTCTCCTTCAAACATTTGTAGTATTTTATGACTTTAGCAGACTTGTATTATGGTTTAGAGATGCTCGTGACTTGTGACACCCTAGTTAGGGCTGTGTCGGGACGAATTTTCCGCATCGTTATCGATATTTCCGCTATTCAGTATTATTAAATCATGTTTAGACTATTTTTATTTTGGTTAACTGCTTTAAAAGGTGAATTAGATTTAACTGGATGGCCTTGTCCTCACGAGAGGTGCCATCACGATTGGGTTCGGGGTTAGGGTCGTGACAAGTTGGTATCAGAGCCTAGGTTATATAGGTCTCACGAGTCATGAGCAGGTTTAGTAGAGTCTCGCGGATCGGTATGGAGATGTCTGTATTTGTCCTCGAGAGACTACAAATCCTTTAGGAAAAACTTTATATTCTTGAAATTATTGTCGTGCGAACTTGTTGATCCGAGTACTAAACTTTTGTTATTCTATTCTCTCGCAGATGGTGAGAATGCACGCTACCGGACGTGGTGGACGACCACCAGTGCCACCAGCTGAGGTCACCAGAGGTCGTGGACGCGGTCATGGTCGTGGCAGAGGCAGAGCAGCGAGGGCAGCACCTGTAGATCCACCAGCTGCCCCAGCTTAGGATCAGGCTCCATCTATGGATGCTCCAGCAGTACCAGTTTAGGCACCAGCTGTGCCCATCATGATTTCGGGTCTTCAGGAGGCCTTGGCACAGATTTTATCAGTTTGCACTGGCCTGGCTCAGGCGGTTTCAGCCACTACAGCCGCAGCTACTTCATAGGCTGGGGGAGGCAATCAGACTCCCGCCGCCCGTACACCTGAGCAGGTAATGCAAGGACTTCAGACGCTGGGGGCACACCCAGCCCAGCCGGTTGCAGCTGCTCGTGACTATGTGGTTCTTGTCATGCCGGAGGATGAACAACGAAGGTTGGAGAGATTTGGTAGATTGTAGCCTCCGACCTTCAGTGGCGCAGAGGGCGAGGATGCCCAGGGTTTTCTGGATAAGTGTCAGAGGATGCTTCGTACTGCAGGTATTCTGGAGACTAGTGGGGTTGCTTTTACCACCTATCAGTTTTCAGGAGCTGCTTTTACTTGGTGGGAGAATTTTGAGAGGCATAGGCCTGTTGGTGCAGCACCCTTTTCCTGGCAACAGTTCTCCGTTCTCTTCTTGGAGAAATATGTGCCGTAGTCCCGCGGAGAGGAGATGCGTATGTAGTTTGAGTGGTTGCGATAGGGGGATATAATTGTGTCACAGTATGAGTTGAGGTTTTCTGAGTTGGCTCGTCATACCATCTAGATGGTTCCGACAGATCGAGATAGGATCAGGAGATTTGTTGATGGTCTTACCTATCATCTCCGTATTCTTATGACCAGGGAGAGGGTGACTGGTGCTACCTTCAAGGAGGTTGTTGATATCGCCCGTGAGATTGAGATTGTTCGCCGTTAGGAGCGAGAGGAGAGGGAGGTCAAGAGGCCTCAAGGATCTGGCAGCTATAGTGGTGCTCCTTCGAGGGGCCAGTTTCAGCACAACATATGTCGTTCATTTAAGGCATGCACAGTCAGCTCGCCCAAGTTATCGTGGGGCATCTTCGGGTCATGGTTATCATGGATCTCAGCAGGGCTAGTCATCACTCAGCGCCCTTCCAACTTAGAGTGCATCTCGTGCTCCATCGATTCAGGGTTCTTCTATGTCGAGTGCATCTGCTAGTCACTCCGGTGCGAGGGGTTACCTTCAGTCCGCTTCTCCAACACCTGGGAGTTATTATGAGTGTGGCGAGATGGGCCACATGTGGAGGCAGTATCCTCGTCGTATTGCTGGTTCGTCCCAGCAGAGGGGTCAGTCTTCGGCTTCAGTGCCACTTTCTTCACCACTACCCGCTTAGCCAGCTAGGGGTAGAGGTCAGTCAGCCATGGGTCGCCCTAGAGGGGGAGGTCGATTAGGGGGAGGTTAGGCCCATTTCTAAGCACTTCCAGGCAGACTCGATGTTATTGCTTCAGATGTTGTTATCACAAGTATTGTCTCAATCTGCCATAGACATGCCTCTGTATTATTTGATCCCGGTTCCACCTTTTCTTATGTGTCATCATACTTTGCTCATTATTTGGGTACGCCCCGTGAGTTTCTTTCTTTACCTATTCATGTATCTACCCCGGTGGGCGATACTATTATTGTAGACCGTGTGTATCGATCGTGTGTGGTGACTATTGGGGGTCTGAAGACCCGAGTGGATCTATTACTATTGAGTATGGTGGATTTTGATGTTATTTTGGGCATGGATTGGTTATCTTCGTGCCGTGCTATTCTGGACTATCATACTAAAACAGTCACATTGCCTATGCCGAGTGTGTCACGGATCGAGTGGCGAGGTGTGACTGACTGATTATGTCCCTAGTAGAGTTATCTCTTTCTTGAAGGCCCAGCGTATGGTTAGGCAGGGTTGTCTTTCATATCTAGCGTTTGTGAGAGATGTCAGAGCTAAGACTCCCAGTATTGATTCTGTTCCAGTTGTGAGGAATTTTCCTGATGTGTTTCCTGCAGACCTGTCGGGCATACTGCTGGATAGGGATATTGATTTTGGTATTGACCTGGTGTCGGGCACTCAGCCCATTTCTATTCTGCCGTATTGTATGGCACCAGCGGAGTTGAAGGAGTTAAAGGAGCAGCTTTAAGAACTCCTAGATAAGGGGTTTATTCGTCCTAGTGTGTCACATTGGGGTGCACCGATTCTGTTTGTGAAAAAAAAGGATGGCACGATGAGAATGTGCATTGATTATAGGCAATTGAACAAGGTAACAGTGAAGAACAAGTATACATTGCCTCGTATTGATGATTTATTCGACCAGCTTCATGGAGTGAGAGTGTTCTCCACGATTGACCTCCGTTCGGGTTATCACCAGTTAAAGATCAGGGACTTGGATATTCTCAAGACAGCCTTCAAGACCAGATATGGTCATTATGGGTTCCTTGTTATGTCTTTCAGGCTAACCAATGCCCCAACAACATTCATGCACCTGATGAACAGTGTGTTTCGGCCTTATCTTGATTCGTTTGTGATCGTCTTCATTGATGATGTTCTGGTGTACTCGCGTAGTTAGGAGGAGCACGTGGAGCATTTGAGAGTTGTGTTGCAGAGATTGAGGGAGGAGAAGCTTTATGCAAAGTTCTCCAAATGTGAGTTCTGGCTCAGTTTAGTGACCTTCTTGGGGTATGTGGTGTCCAGCGAGGGTATCCAGATTGATCTAAAGAAGATAGAGGCAGTTCAGAGTTGGCCCAGACCGTCCTCAGCCATAGAGATTCGCAGTTTCCTTGGTTTGGCGGGTTATTATTGCTGGTTTGTTCAGGAATTTTCATCTATTGCATCGCCCTTGACCAAGTTGACTCAGAAGGGTGCTTTATTTGTTTGGTCAGACGAGTGTGAGGAGAGCTTTCAGAAGCTCAAGACAGCTTTGACCACAGCTCCAGTGTTGGTTTTTCCATCAGCTTCAGGTTCATACACCGTGTATTATGATGTTTCGAGAGTTGGGATTGGTTGTGTGTTGATGCAGGAGGGTAGAGTTATTTCTTATGCTTCTCGTCAGTTGAAGCCTCATGAGAATAACTACCCCGTTCATGATTTGGAGTTAGCTTCCATAGTTCACGCATTGAAGATTTGGAGGCATTACTTGTATGGCGTATCTTGTGAGGTATTTACTGATCATCGCAGTCTTCAACATTTGTTCAAGCAAAAGGATCTCAATTTGAGGCAACAGAGATGGTTGGAGTTGCTTAAGGATTATGATATCACTATATTGTACCATCCGGAAAAGGCCAATGTGGTGGCCGATGCTTTGAGCCAAAAGGCAGTGAGTATGGGGAGTTTGGCATATATTCCAGTTGGGGAGAGGCCCCTTGCAATTGATGTTCAGGCTTTGGAAAATCGGTTCGTGAGGTTGGATATTTTGGAGCCCAATCGGGTATTAGCTTGCGTGGTTTCTCGGTCTTCCTTATATAATCGTATCAGAGAGCGCCAGTATGATGATCCGCATTTTCTTTTCCTTAAAGATAGAGTTCAGCATGATGATGCCAGAGATGTGACCATTGGTAATAACGGGGTGTTGAGGATGCAGGGCCGGATTTGTGTGCCCAATGTGGATGGGCTTCGGGAGTTGATTCTGGAGGAGGCCCATAGCTCGCGGTATTCCATTCATCCAGGTGCTGCGAAGATTTATCAGGATTTGAGGCAGTACTATTGGTGGACAAGAATGAAGAAAGATATTATGGGATTTGTAGCTTGGTGTCTCAATTGTCAGCAGGTGAAATATAAGCATCAGAGACCGGGTGTCTTGCTTCAGCAGATGGATATTCCAAAGTGGAAATGGGAGAGAGTCACTATGGATTTTGTAGTTGAACTTCCTCGGACTTCGAAAAAGTTCGATGCTATTTGGGTGATTGTGGATCGGCTGACCAAGTCCGCGCACTTCATTCCTGTATGTACTACCTACTCTTCAGAGCGGTTGGCAGGGATCTATATCCGAGAGATTGTTCGGTTGCATGGTGTTCCGGTTTCTATCATTTCAGATAGAGGTACTCAGTTTACTTCGCAGTTTTAGATGGTCGTGCAACGAGAGTTGGGTACTCAGGTTGAGTTGAGCACAACTTTTCATCCTCAGACGGACGGACAGTCCGAGCGCACCATTCAGATATTGGAGGACATGTTGCGTGCTTGTGTCATCGACTTCGGAGGGTCATGGAATGAGTTTCTACCGCTCGCAGAGTTTTCTTATAACAACAACTACCAGTTGAGTATTCAGATGGCTCCGTATGAGGCTTTGTATGGGAGACAGTGTAGATCTCCAGTTGGCTGGTTTGAGCCCGGTAAGGATAGGCTATTGGGGACAGACTTGGTTCAGGATGCCTTAGAGAAGGTGAAGGTGATTCAGGAGAGGCTTCGTACAACGCAGTCGCGACAGAAGAGTTATGCTGACAGAAAGGTTCGAGATGTGTCCTATCTGGTTGGTGAGAAGGTTCTGTTGAATGTTTCGTCCATGAAGGGTGTTATGAGATTTAGAAAGAAAGGAAAGTTGAGCCCGCGGTTCATTGGGCCTTTTGAGGTGGTTCGGAGGATTGGGGAGGTGTCTTATGAGTTTGGTTCCACCCAGCTTGTCGAGTGTGCATCCGGTATTTCATGTTTCTGTGCTCCGAAAGTATATTGGGGATCCGTCTCATGTTCTGGATTTTAGCACGATTCAGTTAGATGATGATTTGACCTATGATGTGGAGCCAGTGGCTATTTTGGGTCGTCAGGTTTGAAAGTTGAGATCAAAGGATATAGCTTCAGTAAAAGTGCAGTGGAGAGGTCAACCCATGGACGATGCTACCTGGGATATCGAGCGGGAGATGCGGAGCAAATATCCTCACCCGTTTGAGGCTTCAGGTATGATTCTTAACTCGTTCGAGGACGAACGTTTGTTTAAGTTGGGGAGGATGTGACGACCCGGCCAGTCGTCTCATGAGTTACCGCTCCGTTTCCCCCATTTCTACTTCTTTATGCTTTGTTATCCGTGTTTTATGTGATCGGGTTGATTAGTTTAAGTTCGGAGAGGATTTGGTAAGAAAAGAGACACTTAGTCTCTTTTAAGAAGGTTTAAGTTGAAAAAGTCAACCGGATGTTGACTTATGTGTTAGAGGGCTTGGATGTGAGTTCTGATGGTTCGATTAGCTTCGGGAGGGATTTGTGACTTAGGATCGCGACCGGAATGGGTTTTGGAGGTGTAGAGAAGATTTAGGCTCGAATTGGCGAAGTTGATATTTTGGTGATTTCCGGTTGATATGCGAGATTTTGATATAGGGGTCGGAATGCAATTCTGAGAGTTGCAGTAGCTTCGTTGTGTCATTTGGGATGTGTGTGTAAAATTTCAGGTCATTCGAACATGGTTTGGTTGGGTTTTTTATCAAAAATGTATTTCGGAAGATTTTAGAAACTTAAGCTTGAATTTAATGTGTTTTGGGTGATTTGATGTTGTTTGAGGTGTTTTGATGATTGGAACAAGTTTTAATGAGGTTTTAGGATGTGTTAGTGCCTTTGGTTGAGGTCCCGGGGGCCTCGGATGAGTTCGGATGGTCAATCGAACCATTTCGTGCCTTGGAAGATTGCAGAATTTGCAGGTTCAGCTGTTGCAGAACTTTGCTCTATGCGATCGCATAGGGAGTCCTGCGATCGCATAGAAGGATTTGAGGGAGCTGCCAAGTTGTTCTTCGCGTTTGCATAGTGTTAAATGGACCTGGGGGCTTGGCTGGTCTTTGTTCAATGCGAACACGGGAGTAGGTCCGCGATCGCGTAAGGTCAGGAGCTTAGACATTGCGATCGCAGGGGCTTGGATGCGATCACATAGGGTAAATTTGAGAGCTGAGATTTTTGTGCTTCGCGATCACGAAGGTTTTTCCGCGATCGCATGAAGGAAATGAGGCATGGGCAGAATGTTTTTAAACTCGTCTTGTTCGCAAAGGTGGGTCTATTTTCACACATAGCTGCTCATTTTGAGAGATTTTTGAAGGAGATTGAAGTGGGATTCAAGGGGAATCGTTGGAAGGTAAGATTCTTGGACTAAAAACTCGATTATATTGTGAAATCCACCTAGAAAATCATGGAATTTAAGCTTAAAATTGAAG
The DNA here is from genome assembly GCF_000393655.2 of Nicotiana sylvestris. Classification (NCBI taxonomy): domain Eukaryota; kingdom Viridiplantae; phylum Streptophyta; class Magnoliopsida; order Solanales; family Solanaceae; genus Nicotiana; species Nicotiana sylvestris. The sequence goes on along the minus strand of NC_091061.1, from coordinate 6,133,371 downwards.
AACTAGGGCTTGAGAAATTGGACTTTTGAATTGGGAGTTGAAGGACCATTTGAGGTCGGATTGGAGAACTTTTGATATGTATGAACTCGTGGGGAGATAAGGAATCTAATGATGTGAAAATTTCTGAATTTCGAGAAGTGGGCCTAGGCTCGAGTTTTGCTAATTTCGGGATTTGTACTCTTTATTGATTGTTTTCGCTTGAGCTTTGTTCCCTTAGCATATTTTGACGTCCTCGTTCTGATTTTGGATAGATTCAGCGCGCGTGGAGGCCGATTCGAAGGGCAAAGGTGTCGCGAGCTAGAGATTTAGCCGGTTCGAGGTGAGTAATGATTGTAAATGATGCTCCGAGGGTTTGAAACCCCGGATTGCACATCGTAGTGCTATATTGAGGTGAGGCACACGCTTGATGACGAGTGTGGAGTCGTGCACTATTGGGAATTGTGACTTGGTCCGTCCCGGTTGATGATTTTACCGCGTATTTGACTGAAACTTATTTGCTATCATCATGATTTGGGCTGATTGCCATATTTGGGCTTCGTGCCAGCTACTTGAACCCTTCGGGGATTTTTATTACTATTTCCTCACTGTTTTGACTTATTATTTGAACTCAATCATGTTAATTTCCACTATTTTACTACTCAGCCATGTTTACTCGGTTTTTAAGACGTAAATGATATTTTAAATGATGTTTGGGCTGAAAAATACTGTTTTACTATTGCCCGAGAGGCTTGTGAGTATTTTCGACTGAGCAAGGTCGATGGCCTAGTTGTGAGGAAATACTGATACTGATTTGAGGCCGAGGGCCTGAGATATATACGTCATGAGGTGGCTTGATTGATATGAGGCCGAGGGCCTAGATTTGATGCCATGAGATGGCTTGTTATTGCGCTTGGGTAGGGGCCCCTCCCGAGGTTTGTACACTCCTAGTGAGCATGGGTACCCATTGTGATGAGAGATTAAGCCCGAGGGGCTGGTATTGTTCTGAGATTGAGCCCGAGGGGCTGGTACTGTTCTGAGATGTTGCCCGAAGGGCGAATTTGTGGATACTGTGCCCGAGGGGCGAACTTCTATTTGTTTACTTTATCTTAATTATCTATCATTTACCTATTTACTGGTTGGAAGAGGATTTTACTTGATTTTTACTGGTTTTACTGATTTTAAGTGATTTTTACGGCTTCATTATAGAATGCCTTGTGTTTTACGTGTTTTCTTACTTTCAGTCGTTATTTACATTTCTTACTCACTGAGTTGGAGTACTCACTTTACTCGCTGCACCCTGTGTGCAGATTCAGGCGTAGCTAGTTCCGCTTTGGAGTGCTGATTTTCTCCAGTTCCAAGCGGGCCTTTCGGAAATTATGAAGTAGTTGTTGACGTTCGCAGCCCCGTGTCTCTACTCCTCTATCATTTCTGTTCTCCTTCAAACATTTGTAGTAGTTTATGACTTTAGCAGACTTGTATTATGGTTTAGAGATGCTAGTGACTTGTGACACCCCGATTAGGGCTGTGTCGGGTCGGATTTTCCGCTATTCAGTATTATTAAATCATGTTTAGACTATTCTTATGTTGGTTAACTGCTTTAAAAGGTGAATTGGATTTAACTGGCTGACCTTGTCATCACGAGAGACGCCATCATGACCGGGTTCGGAGTTAGGGTCGTGACAGTCCGTTTACCAAGAATGTTGACCAAAGTTAACTTTATTCAATTTTAAAAGTTAATTTCCATATTTTACTTAGTTTTCACATAAAAGCTTTCTAGAAACGCGCTCAGACTGCGCACACAAATCGAGGCGAGACAAAGAGAGATTTTTAAAGCCTCGGAACGTTGAATTTACTTTCAAAACGAATGATGACCTTTTAGGTCATTACATGTAGGCTGGGGGAGTCAAATGGGGGAGATTCTCGTGTGTTCTAGTATATTCTTAAGCTTGCAGTTTGAATAAACGTTCTGGCAAATAAAATCAAAATATTTGAAGGTTAATTTTATTGGTCGAAAATTAGTTTAGTGATGATTGTTATAGTATGCAACATGAATTAAATGCCAATCCAGAAGGCATAAAGTTGGACGACGTAAAGTTGGACGACGTAAAGTTGGTTCAAGAAATTGATCAGACAATAATTGTATCAAGTTAAGTTTATTCTCGTATTCTGCTTTGGTCGTTTTATCTGTATATAAGTTCTTTATTTTAATCTGTGGCTGGGATTTGAGTTTGATCAACAATGTAATGATCCGTTTTATAGCTGACTTTTTACTCAATTCATGTCTGTCCGCAACACACATTCTAGAACTTTTTAACCAGGGATATCAAGAGTGAATCTGGAGAGAAGAGGGGAGAGAGGAGAGAAAAAAAGAAAACGGTGTAACTAAATCCTTTGATTTAACGCACAAATAATGAATTGGGAGCCTTTTAAGGTGGATTATATATATTTTGTAAACAAAAATTATTTATGCCGGGTAATTAACTAAACATGGATATTTAGGGTAATAAAGTTTCCAATATTGTATAGAGATGAAAAAACCCTTTATTTAATAATGGGGAGAAATTCAAAAATAGCCACATTTACAAGTGGTCATTCAAAAATAGCCACAGTTTCAAAAGTAATCAAAATGTAGTCACTTTTCATGTAAAGATAAATCTGAACGAAAACACTGTTCAAAATCCGTAAAATACTCTAGTATAATATATTGAAATCTCCAGTGTAATATGCTGGAACTTTCCGCGTGTTGGAGTTCCAGCATAATATGCTGGAAGTTCATACACAGGTGCATCGATTTCCAGTATATTATGTTGGAACTTTCCGTGTTGTAGCAAAATAGTGGTTATTTTTCAATGACTTTGCAAACGCTGACTATTTTTGAATGACCAGTTCGAAAACTGACTAACCCATGCTACTTTTACGTTAGAATGGGTTCTGCCCAAACCTGCCCATCAAAAAATTCTTTATACCCAACCCATTAAATGCTGAACGGATTGGACGGGTTGAATGGGTTTGGACCACTTTTGCCATCCCTACTCCGTCACTATGAGGTGCGAATTTGAGTTAATCGGACCAGTAGCTAGGCTTCCAATAAACCAAAAGAAAAAGAAAGAATACTCTACTAGTGCTATTGCTACTACTTCTAGCAAGTTGGGAACCAAAAAAGGTTCTCCCACAAGAGCTTACAATCTGTTCTGGATTTTAGAATTATTGTGATGTAACCATATGATATCCAGGTTTTAATAAGTTTGTATATCTTTTCATTAATTTAGTACAGCAGTACACTACACTGGTGTAATTGAGTTTGATGGGATGCTAAATAAGCCCAGTGGTTATCAACTTATCATATATGCATTGAGGAAATTGTTTCATAATTGCTAGTATTATTTCATTTGATGGTTTCTTTCATTTTTCAAACCCCATCAGTAGCTTACATGTTTAACATGTAACAAAATTATTACTAGTAATTGATATCTTATTAAGTAATTTGTGGTCATATCCTATTTAAGAGTTTGAAAGACATGTGTTTCTTAAAATGTCTACTAATTCTCTTTTTTAATTAAAGGTGTGAAAGAAAATTACAATTAAAATATTTATTCTTTTAAAAATATCATAAAAATAAATATATGGGAACTTTCTATTTGTATTGCTAATTTGTCTTTTAGTTATTTTATTTTAATAGTATATAGTTATAAATATACCTCATGTTTCTCAAAACTAAACACCAAACACTCTAACAAAATGAAATCATCATCATCATTAATTATGTAGGATTTCTACTCTACAGGAAGTGAAAGTATTTGATTTTAAAATGCGAAAAATATATCTGCATCTGAGTAGTATTGTGTTTAGTGTAATTTAGAACAATTAACCCAAACAACGCCTATCTAATCTCTTAAATTAAAAATAGTCGACAAATGCATAATGTATGTATAACTCATGTATAATATATATATATATATATATAATCTATGAATAATCTATATATAACATCTAGAAAAAGTAAACAATAAATTGGCCGGCTATTTATGTAACAATGCTTCACCCATTATAGGATCTTCTGCCGTAGTCGCAATGGCAAAGGGGTGGCCCGAAATGCCATGGAATTGAGGTTACTGTGATAACTATGGCTGTCCAACAGGACGGGACGGGACGGAACAAAATTAATGAGACGGGACGGGACGGGACGACATTTAAGCGGGACAGTGGCGGAACGGGACGAAACGGGACGGGACAAACGGGACGAAACGGTCGGCCCATCCCGTCCCACTAACAAACGGGAGGACGGGATGGAACGGGACGGGATGGCTTCGCAGGCCTTAAGTGCAGTTTTTAGAAAAAACAATGTCCAGTTTTTTGACAATGCCTAAGTTTTTAAAGTTTGCAACGGCTAGTTTTTGACTTATTTAATAAACTTAAATGTTAAAACGAAAATTAGAAAACTAAGTAAAGAATTATAAAATATTAAAACAAAAAACTTGTAATGAAATATTCTATTAATTATAATAGAGTTATAATTTATTTAATATACTTTCAAAGTATTAAGTAACTAAGACAATTCATAAAAAATAAAAAATAAAATCAACGCTTGGAGCCTTTGAATTTATTAATAGGACTTTCAAATCTCACATACAAATATAATTCTTTTAAAGAGCATCTAATCTACGCAGCCACCTTCTAGGAAGGGTTCTGTTTGAACTAGGCCTCTTAATAGCCAATTACAAATTATCATACTAATATTTGTAAGCTCATATATAGCTTCTTTGTAACTTATCAATAATATCTTTCGGACATTGTTTTGGAATTGGCAATGTTGATTGATGTTCCATGAGCTCCATGCCGTCATCGCTCCCAGTCTAAGTATCTCATTGTATTCTTCTTCTTCCCTAGTGATTAATTTTTCAAAACCAAGATTTCTTCATTCTGAATTAATCCAATCTCTGAATAATACGGAAATCTCTAGACTGTCCTCTACTAATGCATGTCTATGATCTCCAATTTGAAATCTTGCCGCACTAAAAGCACTCTCCGATGCTACTGATGATGCTTGAATAGTCAGGATATCTTGGGTCATTATTGAAAGTGTTGGAAAAGCCTTGCCATGCTCCCTCCACCATGCCAAAGTTGTTCGTTGCCTTTTTCGTCTTTAATACTTTCCAATCCTTGATTAAGATAAGAATCAAGTTCATCATCAATAGAGGAATCAAAACATGTTATATCATCCATATCTTTCCATAAAACTTCTGCTCTAGACTTAGAAATAGAAGGAGCAGTTTCACAACCTGTTGTTTCCATAGATTTATATTTATCAAACATTGATCTAGTATAAGAATATATGCTAGCTTGGCATTCTTCGAGAGATGGTTGTTCATTTTCTTGAATTGCTAATTTCTCATAAATTTTACGAACAAGTCCCTTACGCCTCTTAGTTTTAAAGATGAGTTAAGTAGAGTAGAAATTAAATAAACTTGGGGAATAGGGAAAAATTACTTTTTAAATTTTGAAATCATTTCATTAATGGACGATGCATAAGTTGGATTTGTTTTATACTTACCAAATACAACAGAAATTTCACAAATATACCATAATATTTGTGTAACAGTATGATAATATATACCAAAAAATTATTTTGAAGCATAATAAAATTTTTCTAAAAATTTAGTAAGCTCTTTGATCTCATCCCAATCAGAATCAACAATTTGATCAGTGGGGATACCATTATGCATATTAGATACCTTTTGGATAGGCACCCGATAATCATAAGCAACTTTAAGTATTTCATAAGAAGAATTTCACCTAGTACAAACATCTTTTGGAACTTTTCTAAATGGAAGGTTAGCATTAGCACATTGTTGAGCAAATTCACGAATTCTACTCGCTTTATTAGCACGAAAAAATATAGGCGCAAGCATGTTGTATTTTACTACAAGCATCAGAAAATAAATTAAGGCACAAGTGATGTTTTGGGACGTTTAGCCTTAGGCTTACCCCTTGCAGGGGTTACAGGGGGTAAAGCTCCAAACTGAGATTGACTCTGAGTTGGAGCTTGTATTGCGGGACTAGTGGGTGTTTCATCCAATTCTTCTTCCTCGTTTTCTTCATCCTCATTTTCTTCGTCCTCAAAATAATATCATTGCCAAATTATCTTTGTAAAGGTTCACGATCTAGTTATTCTCCAAAATTAATATTATAACATGCGGGGGATTGGGAAAATGAAGTTTCATCAACATGAGTCATTTCATCTATATGTTTTCTAATTCTAGGAGAAGGGTTAGGATTAGGACTAGGATTAGGGCCAAAGTGTAATTTATAGTAGAAAATAGGGCCAAAGTATAAATTAATAAACTTAGTGGTTATATTAAAAGTTTGGGGGGAGAGGGGATAGGGGGTGGGGGGGTAGAGGCCATTTTTGACCCTTTTTGACCGTTGGGAACGACTATTTTTGCAATTGGAGCCGTTGCCCAACGGTTAGAATTTTAAAAAAAATTGCGGGACAGGCGGGACGGGACAGGACGAAACGGGACGGGACAAACGGGACGAAATGGCCATCCTGTCCCATTTCGTGTCCCGTTTAATATTGGCTCATCCCGTTTAACATGAAGTGGGCCGGGACGGCCCGTCCCGTTAGACAGCCATAGTGATAACTGCACGCAAGGAGAAAGAGAAATATTGTAATATAAGCCTTTAAATATTTGGGTGACATTAAAAAATAGTCAGATTTACAAGTGGTAATTGAAAAATAGTCACAGTTTCAAAAGTAATCGAAATTTAGCGACTTTTCATGTCAAGATAAATCTGAACGAAAACACTGTTCAAAATCCGAAAAATATTTCAGCATAATATACTGGAGTTCGAATTTTTTACATGTGAACTTCCAGCATAATATACTGGTGTTCCAGCATAATATATCGGAGTTCCAGCATAACATACTAGTCCAGTATAATATGCTGGAAGTTCATACACAGGTTATTGGAGATTGGTGAGTGAGTTAGGGTAGTTTGGTCCTTTCTCACTTACATTTAAAGAGTCAGTTATGTACTTTATTAGTAGACAGATATTACAAATATTTTGTACCTATGAACGGAGATTGAGAAATACAATTTGAGTTCCTTTTTCTCCTCTTCACTCCTTCTCATTTAGATCTCATTTCTTATCAATGGATGAAATCACAGATTCCATCACATGTGCTCCAATCTCCAGTATATTATGCTGCAACTTTCCATGTGCTGGAGTTCCAGTATAGTATGCTGGAAGGCCATACATAGGTGCACCAAGTGTACCAATCTAGATCCCCATTGAAAAACATAGGAGGAAATGTTACTGGAGCAAATCCACACCTAGGGATAGCAATGGAGCGGGGCGGGTTTCAGGGCTTGTGGTGCAGGGCGGGTTAGAGCATTTGCGGGTGCGGGACGGATTACGGGTTGGATATTTAAGTCTTTTGAAGTGAAGACCTAAAACGATGTCTCTCCGGTCTCTATACTCTCTTCGTCAATCACAACCTCACTCACACATCCATGAAGTTGAATATTTTTCTGTTTACTTTTAAAAAAAAATATATTTTATAAGAATTAGAAGAATTACAATTAACTGTTTACTTCTTTTTCTTTGGTTGAGGGTACACTTGGACCTTTACCATATAGGAGTATTAAATAAAACACCTTTTCCAAATTCATTAGCATAGCAATATTGTTTTTTTTTTTTTTTTGCACAATTAACTCTTTCATCCCAACATTGTGAAAGAAATTCAACGAGTGTGTATGGCAAATCATCATTAGCAGTACTTAAATAAAGTTTTGGTTCGAAGTATCCATCTACTTCTTATAATTTGCATCCGAAAAGGCGAAAAAAATATTCGATCTACTATGTGGCTTCTTGATTTTGTTTCAATCTGGCAGAAAATTCATTAAAGAAAAAAAAAATATGCAGGCCGGGGCGGGGCGGGTTTCTGCAAGGCGGGGCGGACTGAAAATAACAAATTATGCTATGCGGGGCGAGGGCAGGGTGGGTTGAAATTTTTGCGGGTTTGCCTTGTAATCGCCCTGCCCCATTTGCCATCTCTATCCGCACCCTATTTGCATATAAGTTTTTTTTTTTTGCATATATATATGTTTCTGCAACAAATAGGCAAATTCCTCACTATATTAATAAGAACTAGAACATGATTACAATAGGGAGAGTAATTGCACCATTCAAACTATTGAATTACAATGGAAAATATTGAAATTACACGTAACTAAGGATCGATCTAAGAATGGAAAAACTTAAACTAAGAGCAAAGGGATGAGAGAACATATATTTTTCTTAAACAATATGCATAAACCCAAATCACAGACCATTACTCATTTGAGAGAAATTCAAAAATAGTCAGATTTACAAGTGGTCATTCAACAATAGCCACAGTTTCAAAAGTAATCGAAATTTAGCCACTTTTCATGTAAAGATAAATTTGAACGAAAACACTGTTCAAAACCCGGAAAATACTCTAGCATAATATACTGAAGTTCCATCATACATATAATGGAACTCCAGCATATATTATAGTGGAGTTCCAGCATAAGTATACTGGAACTCAAGCATATTATAGTGGAGTTCCAGCATAAGTATACTGGAACTCCAACATAATATACTAGAGTTCCAGTATAATATGCTGGAAGATCATACACATGTGCTCCAATCTCCAGTATATTATGCTGGAACTTTTTCGAGTGTTGGAGTTCCAGCATAATATGCTGGAAGTTCATACACATGTGCACCGATCTCTAGTATATTATGCTGGACCAGTCCCTATTACAGCAAAAAAATGGCTATTTTTCAATGACTTTGCAAACGCTACTATTTTCGAATGACTAGTCCGAAAACTGGCTAGCCCTTGCTATTTTAACTACCCGGTTTGATAGATTTTTCTTATGCCCACTACTCAACCTTGATCGCAAATTAACTTGACCCTATTGCTTGTTTTCGGCTCAATAGTTCTTGTCAGCCGAGTAACTACTTGTGTGAAATTGGCAGGTGCAATGCCGTGTAACTTGTCTCACAAAAACCCCAGAGGCGGCCCAACGAATTTTATGGCTTAAATCCAAACTTTATGAGGGGCCTTATCTTTTTTTTTAAAAAAAAATTATTTTTTATTTGAAGTCTATTTTTTAAGATGCAAAGTTAATAATAATTTTTTTATAATCAATTTCTCCTAATAAGTCTTTCTCAATTGACAATATAGCTAATCCATTTCTCTCTTGAGACATTGTTGATCTTACGCAAAAGTTTATAAAATTTAATTTTGAAAAACTTCTTTCTGCCGAAATAACGGTAACATGAGTTATTAACATTATTCTATAAGCAACATAGGCGTCTGGAAAAGAATCAAATCCTTTATTTGATTGAGTATATTAATTAAACTGTCATATTCTAATTGTACTATTTTTCTTAACACTTTAAATTCATAAAAAAAATTTAAACGATCAATATCAGATTGATCATTATGCTTTAAAGAATATTCAAGATTAACTCAATATTTTTTTAAATTTTCATTATCTAGTGATCCCAGTTTTTTACCGCTAAATAGAAAACCTAAAATATTTTTATATGTTTTGAATTGTTCAAATCATTTTAAAGTGAAAAAAATAGTCTTGTCTACTATGTATAAAAAGTAATCAACTCTAAAAGACTCTTCGAGAGATTTTGAGATTTCATTATCAACATTCTCATCAAATTATTTCTTCTTATATATCACATGTTTCTTACGAAATTCGTGTTCGATATTCATTTCAAATGCAATTTCCTTGACAGAAATTATAGGAGTTGCAAATCCTTCTTCTCTATATTTATTAAAGAAAGAAATCAAACATTTTTACCTCACATAACTTTTCTTTTTAATTTACATATACCCTATTAGGTGTAACAAAAAATAAGGCCCCAAATAGACTATTAATACATTTTTACATATGACAAGAGTAAAACGATCCATATAGGGATCTTCTTCTCAATTTCGTCACTAGTCATGCAGAAACAAGAAAAGAAAAAAAGTAAAAATAAAAAAAGAGAATAATCTTCATAGTTGAAAAAGGAAAATCAATCGATAACAAAAGTAAATCGTGATTGAGGAGGGAAATGAAATTAATCAAAAAGGTTTTAATCATAATTGTTACTTACTAAGTATTTATCTTGGATACGTTGAAAACATATTACATTTCTTTTAATATTAAGTGACCCACTTGAGAGATTCATTAGTTGGATTAAAAATGCTTAGTTGTTGTAAACTTAAAGATCACATATATTTAATGTAATACTTTAGGGACTAAAATAGACTTGCTTCCAAACTTAAAGAGATTATTTGGATTAAAAACTCCATATTCCTCCCATTCTTTTCTTTAAGAACAAGCCAAACACAATTCAGAAGAGAAAGAAGTTTTAGTTTTCTCTCTCTCTCTCACACACACACACATCGCAGCTGCTTCGTCTTGCATCGAGTTTTTCAGCCATGGCGGCTCTACAGTATTTGGAATCAGTTTGCAATGCCCATCCAGAACTCTCCGATTGGTACACTACGCTATCAGATCTGTACCAAAGAAAGCTCTGGCACCAGCTTACTCTCAAGCTCGACCAGTTCGTTTCACTTCCCCTTTTTCAGGTCCTTATTAAATTCCATTTAATACCTGTGAATTTCGTTTTGTTTTAATTGTATTTAGACGTTTTTTGGTATGAATGCTATGGGTTTAGGTGTGTAAAAAGTTAGGGTTTTGTGGAGGGTTTTGTTTTAAGTTGAATTCTTATTCTTATTTGCATTTGTTTCATTTAGCATGAATTAGCATGTAATATGTTGATAATTTACCTAATTATGGAATGCAATGCATCTGGATTAGCTTATATGGAACTAATTAGGACACTGTTTCCGAACTTAGTGGCAAAATAAGCAGATAGATTATCAAGTCAAGTGAAGTTAATGTGTTTTTATCTGCTCTATCCGTCCCAATTTATGTGAGGATGTTTGACAGTTCATGGAGTTTGGGAAAGAAATATTGGCTTTTGAAACTTATGGTCTAAAATAAGCCATAGATATTTGTGTGACTAGAAATCATCTCATTAAGGGTAAAATAAGAGGGTTAAAATTAAATTGTTTAAAAATATATAAATTTATTGTTCTTTGTTGGGACAGACTAAAAAGGAAAGAATATCACTAGGACTGAGGGAGTGTTAGTTTAAATCATCACAATTACATATTCCCCAAAAGAAATGCTCAATCATCTAAATGGGTGCTTTATTGGTTATCTTTGTCCTGTACTCGTGGTGTAAATTGAAGTGGACCTGGTAAAACTAAAATAGTTTAGTAATAAATCTTATCACTGGGGGTCCATTCTCCAGGAATGGTGATGTTTTTGGAGCTTAGACTGTATTACTACTATATGTGTCTTTATTGCATGAAAGTTTGTACCTTTTGCTTCGGACAATCTATTTGTACCTTGCTACATTTGTGCGTGATTGATTCTGAAGAACGTTACGTAAACGGGTGTTTGTTTTATTTTGTTGTTTTGGCATCTAACACCTCTCTTCTCCCTTTAGGCTGGTGACACACTAATACAGTTGTATGACAACTTCATCACTGATTTTGAGACAAAGATCAATCTTCTCAAGCTTGCACATTTTGCGGTCATTGTTTCTCGGCAATACCCTGAGAAAGAGGCTGCTATAGGTTACCTTGAAGGAGTGGCTGAGAAACTTCGTAATACTAAGGAGACACGGATAAAGGAGCCGATTCTTTTTATTAAGATGCAGATTGCCCTGTTTAAGCTTGAGCAAGGGGATCAAAAAGAATGCCAGAAACTTTTAGATGAAGGGAAGACTACACTTGACAGTATGACTGACATTGATCCATCTGTTTATGCGAGCTATTATTGGGTTTCATCTCAGTATCATAAATCTCGCCAGGACTTTGCTGAGTTCTACAAGAGTTCTCTTCTTTATCTTGCTTACACTTCAGTGGAATCTCTTTCTGAATCATTTAAGCTGGTACTTTGTCATTTCTTGTTTTGTCAACCTACCCTGCCCCATTTGCTTGTTTGTATTACTTAGCTAATTGTGTATCAATTGTCCATTTATTAAATTATTTTACTTAAATAGGGTAAATTGTTGGGATCATTGAGAAGATAGTGAGACTGGGGAATATTTGTAGGACATCTCTTTGGCTGGATTATATCTGTAGAAACCACAACTATTTTAGGCATTTAGAAGAGCCTCTTACTTAGTCTTGGTGCTTGACAGAAATGAGTTCAAGGCTCAAGTGGTACCTTATATGATGTCTTTTATAATCTATGCTACTTGATTTTCAAGAGTATATGATGGAATCACTGGTGTGAAATTTTCTTGAATCCCTGTCACATTATAGTCACCATCCTCTCTTTTTAATCAGTTATTCAGTTAACTAGCAAGAGAATGAAAGCAATTTAAAAATGAAATTGCCCCCCCCCCCCCCATGTGATATTTTTCTAAGTTGCTCGACATGACACTAGTATGGGTGTAGGTATGGGATCCGTACCGGATCTGGTCAAACAATTTTGGGTACTTTGACCACGACGGACGGAAAATTTAGACGAGATACAATTTGATTCCCGAAATCAGAACCAAAACTAGGGTAAATTTGAAGAAAATAACATACCTTATCTAGGAAATCAATCATTTACTTATCTACAACTTGAGAATAAAAAAGAAATCCATACTTTACAAGCTATATGTAAATAGTATTCCACAAAATTTCTCATATTTAGAGATATATTTATTTTTTTGAATTATTTTTGCCGGATCTCCGCACCCGTATCAGTACTAGGAATAGGATCCATATTCCTGAATCTTAGAATTACCATCTAGAAGAATCCGACTTCTAGATCCGCACCCGCGTCCGAGCAACTTAAATATTTTCTAGGTTAAAGAGCTGTTAGAAAAGCCTATAATTATGGACACAGTTTGCTGTGTCTCCGAGTATTTAGTCTTCTCATCCTTGACTGCAGTATCATCTCTAAGGATGTGTAAAGTATTAAGGAATGATCTCTTCTTTTTTTCCTAACAGAGGAAGCTTTGCACAGTATAGTGAATCTTTTGAAGGTCTTCGTTTAATTTATTTTTATAATGATTTGCTATTGGATCGAAATTCTCTAATATGCTCTTCATCATTTCCAAGTTCTGCATAGATTCTTCATGATTTACCCATACAACTCGTATTAAGTCAGAGACGTCACAGTGCTATGGGCTTAAGCATTAATTCAGTACTTTGACAGTTGCTACTTGCTAATCAATCAAATGCTGAAAAAATGAAAGCGTTATTGTTTAATTGCTTATTGTATCAGTGTCGAGGTGGTCTTTTCTAACAGCTGCTTCAGCCTTTGAGTAGAAATACTTGTTAGTTGTTTATGTGATTTGCAGTATTTTCTGCAATTTCAGTCTTTTAATTATAATGCATCTGAAAACGGTTGCTGTTTCTTCTGTTTTGTTTAGGATTTGGCTTTCGATTTGTCCCTGTCAGCATTGCTGGGAGACAACATATACAACTTTGGAGAACTACTTGCTCATCCAATTGTAAGTTTATTTGACAGATTCCCTCTTTCTTTTATGTGCTTTCCATGCGCTAGAGTTATGTTCAAGTAGCTGGAAATTATCTGTTAACGCTTCTTTCTTGTGGAAATGGCTAAGTGGACTGCCCATTCAAGGAATGTACTTGGTGTTCTTCCCAGCTGTCAGAATATGTCTTCAGGTCTTATTGTGTTGTCATCTGTAGTATGAAAAGGGAGCCGCAGTTAGCAGGATCATCTATTTTTCTGCTTTTTTCTGTCTTTTTGTCTCTTGCTCCAAGGGTTTCAACTCACTTCTGGAAACTTCTAAACATGAATATTGGACCTTCATTATGAGTCTGCTTCTACTTTTTTGTTCACTGCTGAGAACAGTTAAACAAGATAGTTGGACCTCCACTACGAGTCTGCAACTCTTCTCCACCTACCCTCTCGAACCTTCTGGGGCAAAAACAAAAAAACAAGTATTGGATTCTTTCTATGAAGAGTCGTCCCTATTGGTGACGATGTTGGTCCTGGGATAAGTATAATGTTGACCCAATACGTATGGATGCAAAATTGTGCCCTAGTCATTGCCGGTTATTCCTTACTTTTTTTTGCTTTTGTAGAAATATAGTTCTTCTCATTGGCTCCACTGTATTCCTCTAATGGTCCCAAATAGCCATCTTTTGCTACTTAGTTTTCTGAGTTTTAGTGCATACTTTTACATGGATGACTGGAATTTCCCTTCTCGTAAGGCATTTAGTTGATATAGTATGGGGGAAGGTCGAGACCGTGTATACAAGGACTAAGAGATACCCGAATCAAACTGACAATAAACTAACTACTAAGGCATTTTATCTGAGAACTCACTGAAATCTCAATAAATACCTTTTTATCCATTATATTGACTTCAGTTGTGTGGGATGGACTAGATTTATGTGCTGACAAGATTGTGTATATTCAATCTATCATGACTTATTCTTATTTGTTACAGATACAGAGTCTGGTAGGGACTAAGGTTGAGTGGCTCTATTATATTCTTGAAGCCTTTAACACCGGTGATTTGGTTCGCTATCAACAATTATGCCATGTCCATCAAGCTGCTTTGAGTGCCCAACCAGCATTGGTGCAGAACGAGAAAAAGCTTCTCGAGAAGGTCAACATTCTCTGCTTGATGGAAATTATCTTCAGGTACTGTATCAGTTTCGCAGATAATGGAGTTTTATTTACTTATGCCATTAGGATTGATACTAAAGCTTTGGACAATACATTTGCATGCAGTCGCCCAGCAGACGATAGAACTATTCCTCTGAGTGTGATTGCAGAGCGTACAAAGTTAAATGTGGAGGATGTAGAATATCTACTCATGAAGAGCCTTTCTGTAAGTTCTTTTTAGTTAAATTAGAATTTAACCTCTGTTATTCTCACCAACTTCCTTCATTCATGACGGCACAGTAAATGTGCATCTTTTGTTGTATTCTTAATTGATATCAGCATCTTCTGTTTTTCTATGGGTTGAGAAACATATCCTTTTGCCCTTATGTTTTTTGTTTTTGCTATTCTCCCGAACTAATTTAAGCAATGAGTGCAAGCTCCTCCATTTGGGCCGTTCTTCGTTACTTTTTCCTAGTACTAATACAGTCTTATCTGAGATGATAAAAATGCTTGATCTTTTGGATTTGCATATAGAATGTGAAATTGTACATTTCTTTTTCTAGGAGTGTTCTTCCAGATATCTTTGTTATATATGTACTTGGTTAGGCCATTTATTGAAAAAGGAGGAGGAAAGATGCTGTTGGATGTTTATTGTTCAGTGTTGTATTCATACTTTTCCTTTCCCTTCCCATCACTATTTCATCTTGCATAGATTTGTCATAACTTTCTTTTTATGAGAATAGTAACCTCTTCATCTTTCTATATTAGTTAACTCTAGTTTTTATGTTGGGTTTTGCGAATCCTAATGCAAACGATAGACATGTTAGTTAGTAATTAGCAATTAACACTTATCCTGAATTTTTGTACTTTTCCCAAGTCCCCTGAACTTTCTACTTGGGCAGTCTTGATGCTGCATGTCGTCTTCTTTTGTAGTTCATGTCTTTCTCACGGTTGGTTTAACGTTGTCCTCCTGTAGGTTCATCTCATTGAGGGAATAATTGATCAAGTCGAAGGGACAGTTTATGTCTCCTGGGTGCAACCAAGAGTTTTGGGAATTCCCCAAATCAAGTCATTGAGGGATCGGCTAGACAATTGGGTGGATAAAGTACACACGGCTTTGTTATCTGTGGAGGCTGAAACTCCTGATTTAGTTGCTACATAATCCTTGGTTTTCCCAGTTCCCTTTCAGGTCTCTGTAATAGCCCCGCCACATCTTTATATTTGTTTTGATTCTGAAAAGAGCTGGTAATACAGCTGAGAAACTAGGGACAGTGTTCTAGTACTCTTAGGCGTTTATTTTTATGTCCCAGTTTTAGCTTGAGATATTATTGATCTCATTGAATTTTTCCCTCAGATAGCTGGTTGTTCTTGTATTCGATTACCAGAGTTCATAGTGATGACATTCAAAAGGGATAACTGGAGCCAAGTTGTGAAATGGCTTATTTTTACGACTGTTAGAATTTTATTATTTCCTGGACCTTTTGCACTACAACTAAACAGAGCCAATAGTATGTGATTATATATTTCCTTTTCTAGGAAGAGTGTTCTTCCATATATCTTTGTTATATATGTACATTGGAAGGTTACATAGCTTTGTCACAATTCTTTCCTTTTTTTGAGAATACTAACCTAGCATCTTCATCTTTTCTATATTAGTTAACTCTAGTTTTTGTGGCAAAACCATTTCAAATACCAAACTAGTTGTCCTTAGTGGGGGAACTAAGATTTTCACTAGGAGGTTTCAAAGTATAAAAAGTTAAATATATCGAAAAGTCAAGGGGAGTTAACGCATATTAAATATACATAAAGCAAAAAATTTATCTAGTAATATTGTGTAATTTTCTGGTGAAAGGGTGTCACCCCTTGGTTGAATGTGGCTCTGCCATTGCTTGCCGTTTTTATACCACGCTTGAGCGTGTATAAAGAAAGACGACGATTATTGCTTAAAATAGACTCCCTCCGTTTCAATAAATGGGTAATATTTTTATTAGTTCATTACAACAAGACTGTTACTTTTCTAAAATTTTAAAAATAATTTATTTAAATTTTTCATTTTACCGTTAATAAATCTTATAGTCGTACGAAAATTAATCATGTTTAAGAACACAAATTTAATTCCTTTTTAAGACCTTTTAATCATAATAAAATTCTGCACTCAATGGGGGCAAAAAGAAGGAGAAAACAAAAGATTTAGTGTCAACTTGTCAGTTGTCACTTAGTGAAATGTAAATAATAAAGAATGGCCCGTTATTGCATTTTCAGTGGCTATAATTTCCTTGTCCATCACTCTATTCAAATATCACTAACAACCAAAACCACAAAAACCCACCATATAATTTCCTTGTCCATGCTCTCATCTGCTCATGGTTATTTTGGCCGATTGATCTTCTAATACGCCAGTTTCAACAACTCTCGTTCGTTACACTTCTTCCTAGCTGCTCGGCCCGTAGTCTCTCACTCAGAAAATTTTGAAAGAAAATGAGTATGAATATTGAAGAATGCAATAAAGGTGCTATTGATTCAGACCATGCACGTCTTCACGAACTTGGCTACAAACAAGAACTCAAGCGCGATCTTTCGTAAAACCCCGCCTTCATATTAATATACTTCCTTCGTTTCAGTTTACGTGACATACTTTTTCTTTTTAGTATAAAAAGGGCAGTCCGGTGCATTAAACTCCCGCTATGTGTGAGGTCCGGGAAAGGGCCAAATCATAGGGGTCTATCGTACGCAGCATTACCTTGCATTTCTGCAAGAGGTTGTTTCCACGGCTCGAACCTGTGACCTCCTGGTCACATGACAACAACTTTACAATATCATATTTTCCTGAAACGTCTTATTTTATCAAGATAATTTATAGTCATATAAATGTGCGACTGACATTGAATTTGGAACTTTTTTGCAGGGTGTTATCGAACTTTGCATTTTCATTTTCTATAATATCAGTGCTTACTGGTTTAAACACATTGTTTGGAACTGGATTAAGTTTTGGTGGGCCAATTTCTTATATATATGGATGGCTAATTGCTGGTTCATTTACTATGGTTGTTGGTTTATCAATGGCTGAGATTTGTTCATCTTATCCAACTTCTGGTGGTCTTTATTATTGGAGTGCTATGCTTGCTGGTCCAACTTGGGCTCCTTTTGCTTCTTGGATCACTGGCTGGTAATTAATTTTCTCAATTATTTTCACTAATTAATTACTTTTCTAGTTTAAATTTAAGTAAATTATGTCATATATGAAGGGAGTCTTGGCGTAATTAGTAAAGTTGTTGCCATGTGACCATGAGATCATGGGTTCGAGCCGTGAAAACAGCCTCTTGCAGAAATGCAACGTAAGGCTGCGTACAATAAACCATTTAGTGCACCGGGCTGCCCTTTATATAGTCTAATTGCTACCATTTGTCATTAATCGTCGACTTAATTCCCTTAATACAAACATTCCAGTGCCTTATTATGCCATGCCCTGTTTTCTTAATTCATTCAAGTTACATGCACCGACAATGTATTTAATTCTTTACGTATTAATATAATTTAACCTGTTATAGTAGGTTACTTATCATTTATTTTGGATTACCGATTAATATTATTAAATACAGTTACCCGCTACCTTTTAAGTGACCTGGTTGTGTTAATACATTTTACTATCAGCGTATAAAACTTAAATTCTATCGGGGCATTATCTTGTAAGAAAAACTTGTATCCTGTTAGCTTATGTTTCTCTTTGTTGTATTATAATAATCACCTGTCATAACTTATTATACTATATTAATGATGATTTTCTACTTTTAAGTTTTGTCCCACCACATATTGCTTCCTACAGTAAATTGTCTTTCTTTCAATCCATTTGCAGGTTCAACATTGTTGGTCAGGTATAAAGAAGAAATACTCAGTAAATATTGCTCTAACATGCAGTTCACAGTTCTTTAGTTGTAGTGTCTACTGTCTAACCAGGTATATCTTCTTCAATTCATATAGCAATATAGCAACTCTAATATATAATCGCTCTGCAGACTTATTTGAAGATAGGACACAATGGAAGAAAAAAATCCATGTCGGTGATATCTACTAGTCGGGAATAGGTTTTAATCTTGTTAGAGAACTTCTAATATTGTTATAACTATTACTAACCCCCCCCCCCCACACACACACACACACGCACATATATATATATATATATATATATATATATATATATATACGCCGCAGCAGAGTGCTTTGTCCATGCTGCTATCCGTTGCCGAAGGGGAGCTTTGGCGTAACTGGTAAAGTTGTTTCCATGGGACCAAGAGGTCATGAGTTCAAGCCGTGGAAACAACCCTTGCAGAAATGAAAGGTAAGGCTGTGTACAATAAACCCTTGTGGTCCGGCCCTTCCCCGGATCCCGCGCATAGCGGGAGCTTAGTGCACTGGGTTGTCCTTTTTTTAAATATATATGTGGCTTATTTTTCACTATTTTATTTGTCTGTGAGCTTATATGGAAAAGTGAGGATTCATATAACCGACCCCAACTTGTTTGGGATTGAAGCATAGTTATTATTGATTGCAGTGGGCAGTGACAACAAGTGTAGATTATTCATTGGCACAATTGCTTCAAGTGATAATACTCCTTAGCACAGGTGGAGTGAATGGAGGTGGATATCAGGCCTCTAAATATGTAGTTATTGCCTTACATGCTGCAATTCTGCTCTTACATGCTATTTTGAATAGTCTTCCTATCTCTTGGTTGTCCTTCTTTGGACAACTTGCTGCAGCTTGGAATGTTTTAGGTACTATATATATCATATATAGTAAATCCAACTTATTTTTTATCTATATATAACAGCTCTGATTGATAGAGTTGAGGAATATTGCAGGTGTTTTTCTTCTTATGATACTGATTCCTGCGGTTGCAACAGAACGAGCCAGCACTAAATTTGTATTCACTAACTTCAATACTGAAAATGAAGGTGGCATTGGCAATAAAGTCTACATCTTTGTTCTTGGACTTCTCATGAGCCAGTATACATTGTTAGGTTATGATGCTTCTGCTCATATGGTGAGTCCTTTTTCTTAATTTCTTGTTTGTGTGCCCCTTCTTGATTTTCCGAAATTGACTTCTCCGCGATGAAACAAAGCTAGTTTCCTTTCAAATTGCTTTGTTATGAAATTCTAGCTGGACTAGATGATGCTCTGAATGCTAATGAGGATCCCTCCCCGACTAGAACTTCTTGTTTCTGAGGTCGGAAACTGGGATTTGATGGTATCTGTAGAGCGGATCCCATGAGCTTCTCTGGTTGAGCTTGGTTGAAGATGATGTGACGCAAGTGAACGTCTATGAAAAAGCTGTCATAAAGTTCCGTTTTTCGTTCTGTCGTTGATCAATCTGTCACTGAATCACATCCCGCTCTGTCATTGTCTCTTCAAAGTGTTCTTTCATAGAATTTTTCCCTTTGCCTTGTCTCTGATCACTTCTTTTTGCAGACAGAGGAAACAAAAGATGCAGATAAAAATGGGCCAAAAGGAATTGTAGGTGCTATTGGCATATCACTAATTGTTGGATGGGCATATATACTTGGTATAACCTTTGCAGTTACTGACATACCTCATCTGTTGAGTAAAAACAACGACGCGGGTGGTTATGCGATCGCTCAAATATTTTATGATGCATTCAACAACAGGTTTGGTAGTGGTGTTGGTGGAATTCTTTGCTTAGGCATAATTGCTGTTGCTATATTCTTCTGTGGCATGAGCTCACTGACTAGCAACTCTAGGTAATTATATATCCTTTGTATCATTCAAGCAAGCTCTTTTGAGACTAGACACAAATGAGGAAAATGTTGTTTGCGCCCTCTAGGATGGCTTATGCATTCTCGCGAGACGGAGCAATGCCATTTTCGCCCTTCTGGCGCAAAGTAAACGAGCAGGAGGTTCCAATAAACGCAGTCTGGATGTCAGCGCTTATAGCATTTTGCATGGCATTGACGATACAACTCCTGATTATTTCATATACAGTCAAACTTCTCTATAGCAGTTCATAATAACGGCCAAGTTTTCTTTGAAACCAATTTTTATGTGATGATATAATATATGTTCTCTATAACAACATTTCGATATAATGCCGTCTATCTCTATAACAGCATCCCTATATAACAACCATTCACTATAAACGCCAAGGTTTTTTAGAACCGATTTTTATATTATGTTATACTATATGTTTTCTATAACAACACTTCACTATAGCAGTCAAAAAAATCGAAACAAACGAGGCTGTTATAGAGAAGTTTTACTGTATATTCTTTCTCATTTAAGTTCTGTTATGTTCATTTCACTCCCTTCCAAATGCTAATATAACAGTATACTACTTTTTTGTGTGTGGTTTCGTATTAAAGTCTCTTGGAAGCTTGGTAGCATTTCAAGCGATGACATCAATAGCAACAATCGGGCTATATATCGCGTATGCCTTGCCATCCTTATTCAGAGTGACTTTGGCTCGAAAGTCTTTCACTCCAGGACCGTTCAACTTGGGACGCTATGGGGTCGTTGTTGGTTGGATCGCGGTGTTGTGGGTTGCAGTCATCTCTGTGCTCTTCTCTTTGTCTGTTGCTTACCCTATTACAGATCAAACTCTCAATTATACTCCTGTTGCAGTTGGTGGCCTTCTTATTCTTCTTCTTTCTTCTTGGTTTTTTAGTGCTAGGCATTGGTTTAAAGGTCCTATAACAAATATTGAAGTATAGTTCAACTGAGGAAGTGTTAAACTCTGATTTATGTAATTGTATTGAACAATGTTAAGTATATACTCCAGCTACTACGTACCTTTGCTTGTCCGTGTTGTTCAATTATTCACATAGTTTTGCCGAACTGACAAGACTTAGTACTATCTTCATTCTACTTATCTTGTTAAATTGTTCATAGGTCGTGTCAGATTGGCAAAACTTGTCTGTGTTGTTCAATTGTTCCTGTAATTGTATTGCACAAGGTTCAAGACATAGGCCGGAAAAACTTGCCCGCGTTGTTCAATTATTAACATAGTTTTGCCGAACTGACAAGACTTAGTACTATCTTCATTCTACTTATCTTGTTAAATTGTTCATAGGTCGTGTCGGATTGGCAAAACTTGTGTGTTGTTCAATTGTTCCTGTAATTGTATTGCACAATGTTCAAGTATATACTCCAACTACTATGTACCTTTGCCGACATAGGCCGGCAAAACTTGCCCGCGTTGTTCAATTATTCACATAGTTTTGCCGAACTGACAAGACTTAGTACTATCTTCATTATACTTATTTTGTTAAATTGTTCATAGGTCGTGTCAGATTGGCAAAACTTGTCTGTGTTGTTCAATTGTTCCTGTAATTGTATTGCACAAGGTTCAAGGACGTAGGCCGGAAAAACTTGCCCGCGTTGTTCAATTATTAACATAGTTTTGCCGAACTGACAAGACTTAGTACTATCTTCATTCTACTTATCTTGTTAAATTGTTCATAGGTCGTGTCGGATTGGCAAAACTTGTGTGTTGTTCAATTGTTCCTGTAATTGTATTGCACAATGTTCAAGTATTTACTCCAACTACTACGTACCTTTGCCGACATAGGCCGGCAAAACTTGCCCGTGTTGTTCAATTATTCACATAGTTTTGCCGAACTGACTAGACTTAGTATTATCTTCATCTTACTTATCTTGTTATTCATATTTCGTGCCGGATTAGCAAAACTTGTCTGTGTTGTTCAATTGTTCATAAGCTTTTCCGGACTAGCAAGACGTGCTACTATCTTGCATGTGTTCTTATTCTGCCCCCAAACAATAAACAAACCGATAGTAATCAAGGTATGGGAACCAAATTTTAACTTCTATGAGGAAGTGCATAGAGGTTTAAATACGGGTGAAATTCCTAAATTGGCCTCTGAATTGTTGAGAGATGGAGACCCTAATCACTAGTGTGCTAGGGAATCCAATTTATGATAATGAGTATACGACAAGAGTGGAGAGATCCGGTAGCCCGGATTCATGCAAATGGCGTGGAGTATTATAACATACGAAAATTTAGAAATCAGCCCGAATTCCAACTTCTTAGCCGTAAAATGCCAAAAAAGAAGGAACGGTCATGCTGAAGCCATGGTTATAGTTTATTAGGTCATTTTTTATGGCCCCGCAAAATTTTAGGCGATTCGGATCCAATAGCCCAGATTCATGCAGATGGGTGGACTATAGCATACGAAAATTTAGAAATCAACCTGAATTTCAGTTTTTTGGCCCTACAACGCCAAAAAACAAGGAACGACCATGCCAAAGACATGAATATTGTTCATTAGGTCATTTTTATGGCCTCACATTATTTTTTATTCATAAAATCTATACCTATAGCATTTGCAAGTCGGCTGTTAGGCGATTCAGATCCGGCAGTCCGGATTCATGCAAATGGCGTGGACTATATATAGTACACCAAAATTTAAAAATCGACCTAAATTCCAATTTTTGGACCTAAAATACCACAAAAACGAGGAACGGTCATGCCAAAGCCATATCTATTATTCATTAGGTCATTTTTTATGGCACTGCAAATTTTACGGGATTCAGATCCGGTAGCTCAGATTCATATGGATGACATGGATTATGCACACGAAAATTTAGAAATCGACTAGAATTCTATTTTTTTACCCTAAAATGTCAAAAAACGAGGAATGATCATGTCGAAGCCATGACTATTATTCAACAGTTCATTTTTGATGGCCCCGTAAAATTTCAGATGATTCGGATCCAGTAGCCCGGATTCATATAGATGGCGTGGACTATAGCACACAAAAATTTGGAAATCGGTCAAAATAAAAAAAAAATTGTCCCTAAAATACCAAAACATGAGGAACGATCATGCCGAAGCCATGACTATTATTCATTAGGTCATTTTTTATAGCCCCACAAAGTTTTAGGCGATTCGAATTCGGTAGCCTAGATTCAATGCAGATGGCGTGGACTATAGTATACGAAAACTTGGAAATCGGCCCGAATTACAGTTTTTTGTTCCTAAAATGCCAAAAAAGAGGAACGATCATGTCAAAGCCATGACTATTGTTCAGTAGGTCATTTTTATGGCCTCGTAAAGTTTGAAACGATTCTGACCCGGTAGCTCAGATTCATGCAGATGGTGTGGACTAAAACACATAAAAATTTAAAAATCGGTTTGAATTAAAGTTTTTTGGCCCTAAAATACCAAAACATTAGGAACGATCATATCGAAGTCATGACTATTATTCATTAAGTCATTTTTTATGGCCCCACAAAATTGTAGGCGATTCGGATCCGTTAGCCTAGATTCATGTAGATGACGTATACTATAATATACGAAACTTGGAAATCAGCACGAATTACAGGCTTTTGGCCCTAGAATACTAAAAACGAGGAACGGTCATGCCTAAGACATGACTATTATTCATTAAGTCATTTTTATGGCCCGCCAAAATTTTAGGCGATTCGGATCCTGATGTCCGGATTCATGCCGATGGCGTGAACTATATAACACACGAAAATTTAAAAATCGGCCCGAATTCAAGTTTTTGGCCCAAAAATCCAAAAACATGAGAAACTGTCATGCCAAAACTATGACTATTGATTATTAGGTCTTTTTTTATGGCCCCGCAAAATTTTAGGCGATTCAGATCTGGTAGCCCGGATTCATGCAGATAGTGTGGACTATAGCACACGAAAGTATGAAAATCGGCCCAAATTACAGTTTTTTGCCCTAAAATGCCAAAACGAGAGAAATTATCATGCAAAATCCATGACCATTATTCAATAGGTCATTTACTATGACAACGCAAAATTTTAGGCGATTTGTATCCGTTAGCTCAAATTCATACAAATGGCATAGAATATGCACACGGAAATTTAGAAATCGACTTGAATTCTAGTTTTTTGACCCTAAAATGCCAAAAACCAAGAAACGGTCATGCCGAAGCTATGACTATTATTTATTAGGTCATTTTTATGGCCCCGTAAAATTTTAGGCAATTTGAATTCGGTAGCCCGGATTCATGCAGATGGCAGCTCACGAAAATTTATAAATTGGCCCGAATTCTAATATTTTGGCCCTAGAATTCCAAAAAATAAGGAACGGTCTTTGCGGAGCCTATTATTCATTTGGTATTTTTTGATGGCCCCGTAAATTTTAGGAGATACAAATCTGGTAGCTCATATTCATGCAGATAGCGTGGATTATAACACATGAAAAATTGAAAATCGACCCAAATTTAAATATTGTGGCCTTGAAATCCTAAAAATAAATGACAAACGGTCATTCCGTAGCCATGACTATTGATTATTAGGTCATTTTTATGGGCCCACACAATTTTAGGCGATTCGGATCTGGTAACCCGGATTCATGTAGATGACATGGACTATAGCGCGTGAAAGTTTGGAAATCGACCTGAATTCCAGTTTTTAGGCCCTAAGATGCCAAAAAGTGAGGAACAATCATGATTAATCCTCGACTATTGTTCATTAGGTCATTTTTGATCGCCCGCATAATTTTAAGTGATTCAGATTCGGTATCCCGGATTCATGCAGATGACGCGGACTATAGCACACGAAAATTTAAAAATCGTCCCGAATTCCATTTCTTTGACCCTAATATCCCAAAAAATGAGAAACTGTCATGCCGAAGCCATGGTCATTTTTATAACCCCGCAAAATTTTAGACGATCCGGATCCGGTAGCCCGATTCATGCAGATGGCGTGGACTATAGTTCACGAAAATTTAGAAAATCGGCCCAAATTACAGTTTTTTGGTCTCAAAATACCTAAAAACAAGAAACGGTAATGCGGAAGCCATGAATATTATTCATTAGGTCATTTTTATTGTCCCGGATTCATACCAATATAGCATACGAAAATTTAAAAATCGGCCCGAATTCTAATATTATGTAAAATGCCAAAAAAGAGGAATGGTCATGCCGAAGCCATGACTATTGTTCATTAGGTCATTTTTATGGCCCCACAAAATTTTAGGTTATTCGGATCTTGTAGCATGGATTCATGAAGATGACGTGGACTATAACATACGAAAATTTAAAAATCGGCCTGATTTACAGTTATTTGACCCTAAAATCCCAAAAATGAGGAAAGGTCATTGTTGCTCCTAAACGCACACACAAGTATATGTGATCGTACAAGTAATAAAATGATAAGTCGAGTATCGAACCCACAGAGACTTGTATCAACTACCTACTAAATTCAAGATTGTTATTCAGTCAAGCCAAATTCAAATTCAAGAATGTGATTATACTAAATTATAATTCTAAGTAATAACTAAATTATTAAGCAGTAAAATGATTGTTATGTATTCAATAGAGACAAATATTCCAGGGTTGTGATCGATTCACCAATCTTATTGTGTTCTAGTTAATTCTCCCTTTCATACAATTCACCCATACTTGTTAATTAATCGATAATTGCTCTCATAGCCTTCTTTTGAAGTACTACTCGCCTATTCAAAATGCTTATATTCCTATGGAATCAATATATTAAAAAAGCATTAAGATTACGATATTTAATTAAGCACGATGACTATGTATATTCCTATGCTAACCACAAATCTGCCCCCCCCCCCCAAGAGTTAAGATCGTGCTCTCTTCAATTCTTCTCTAATCTAAACATGGCTTTCCTAAGCATAACATAAATAGTAAATAGAACCTAACTGCTAGCGAGACAATTAAGCAATTAATCATAGAATTGAAGAAACAACCATATATTAGTGAATTGTAATAAATGTTAAGTCAACGTTAAACAACAATATTCATGGCTAAATCACAACCCCGGAATTATGGGGTTTAGCCACTCGTGATAGTATCAAACAAATTCATAAGTGTTGGATAATTGAAAATGCTAAGAAAAGATGAAGAAAACGAAGATCTCTTCGCTCCCAGATGTTTCTCGTGTGTATTCTCCCTTCAAAGTAGCGTCTCCCCTTTAAAAATATGCTTAGTCTTTCTTTTATACGTGTTGGGTAGGTCAAGGACCGAAATAACCTTGTCCTAGGCAAAATTGGACAAAATTCACGCCACCAATGCCCAGCCCAGCGCTAGGAGATGTCCCTGAAGCTGGTAATTTAGAGTATACTATCTCTGGGGCCACAGGTAGCATGGGGCGCTGCCTCTGGCGCCACAGGTAGCGTGGGGCGCTGCCTGTGGCGCTAAAAATGTCATTTTGTCTTTTCGTCCGTTTTGGCTCTAATCTCGCACCTTTCGCCCCCAATTTCTCCCGGATCATTCCTACATATAAATTATATTAAATTAATATATTTTAACACATTTTACATCCGAAATCCACGAAACAAAAGTAAAACATGAGGCGATATACATATAAATATATACACTTTAAGCTAAACATCAGTCATGTCGAAGTCGTGACTATTATTCATTAGGTCATTTTTTATGTCCCCTGCAAAATATTAGGCGATTCGTATTTGTCACACCTCCTTTTTACTCGCGCCGCAAGGGCGCAGAGGGAGTTTTTCCAATTAAAGGACAATCGAAACGGGATTTATTTATTTAATTCAGAGTCGCCACTTGGTAGATTTATGGTATCCCAAGTCACCGATTTAATCCCGAATCGAGGAAAAGAATGACTCTGTTAACAGTCCGCGAACCAGAATTCCGGATAAGAAATTCTGTTAACCTGGGAGAAGGTGTTAGGCATTCCCAAGTTCCGTGGTTCTAGCACGGTCGCTCCACTATCATATTTGGCTTAAATATCTGGTTTTATACGATTATGAACTTATGTGCAAATTTTAACTTTTAACCGCTTTTATTATTATTAATTTTTTTTAATTTTTTTTTAACAATGTGAACATCGTTTAAAACCTTTCTTTGGATTGCGTCACATGAAATGCACCTGCAATCCGGAACACATTTTATTCAATGTTTTGGGATTTGGATTTTGGTCGCATGAAATGCACACCCGAGTTTAAGAAGGTAAGATTATTAAAATGCGTTCCTAAAACGACTAGCGCGTGGTTATTTTGGAAAAAGCCGTGAATTTCGCTAAGCGGCCGATTCCGAGTTCTAAGTAATTAATACATACATTTGTGAGTGCCCCGCAATCTATACGTTTTACTAGGCGAGGCTCATCTCATTTATTTTTAAATGGACAATCCTAAAATGACTACATTTTTTCTATTAAAATTAGTCTTTAAAATAAAGAAAGAAAATCCTACTTAATTAGGAGCTTTCAAAAAATTAAGAAAACGTAACATACTAATTGCTATATTAAGACAAATATTAATGGAAAGAATTTTACTAAAAAAAAAAGAAGGAAAATTCGAAATTATAAATAAAATAAGAAATTCGTCAACTAATATTCAAAAGAAATCAAATATAGCTAGATTGAAGCTCGCATTTTTATATATAAAAAACTATTGGAATTAATTTTTCACAACCATTTGAAACTAGATTTAACCATAATTACTAAAGCTCATTAGAAAGTTTACTAAACTTAGACATTATCTAGTCATGTTTGAACTCAAATCACGCCTTAAATAAAGTTAGCTACCTGTTCACGATTAACCTACTTTTGACAATATTAAAACCTTCATAGCTTGTGAATTAACTCGTTTTGCCAAGCCGATTCACTAAAGACCAACTTATGTTATTTTCCTCTTATTCCAATTATTAAACAGTTTGATGGTAAGGAGCATGCTTAAACATATACTACCTAATAACCGAACTAAAATAGAGTACTATTTAGTACATCACTATAAGATGCCTAGTTATGCAAAACGATAGAAATTTATAAAATAATAATACCTGAAATAGCCTAAATACAATCAGTAAAAGAAACAAGGAAAAAGCTAAATTAAAATTTCAAAGTTCCATTCTTCATATGTATTCATGCTTTCACATTTTTAGCTTGAAATAACTAGTATTACAGTCGTGTACCGGATCGGAACGATGATGAACTCGAACGAAAACAAATCTGCCCGGAGACCATTATCGCACCAAAATAATTCGACGACGAAGACGACCATGAACGGATGACTCGTGACTGGAAGATCTCGTCTATTGAGGACGATACGTGAGGGTGATGTGCGATGAAGAAGACAAAGTAGTAGAGCAGCCATGGACGTGGTGAAGCAGTAGTAGTTGCTACTGCTGAACATGCTGGGCAGTCCGTCGATGGAGGAGCTGGTGGTCGTCTGTTCAGGTGTGTCGTTTGGTGGTTGTCCATGGCAACGTGGCAGAACCAACAGAAGCGACTGGAGAGCTGGCTCGTCCATGGTGCGAGGATGGTAGTCGACGATGGACTGGTCGAGCTGCTGAACGTGACAGTGGTGAGGCAACGAGGGGGAGGTGTTGGTTCGAAGGCAGTCGCGGGGGAGGCAGCCATAGTCGCCGGAGGTGAAGCTCGTTTTGGACAGGTTCGCTGCGTGCCGAAGAAGATGACGAAGCAGCGGTAGGCAGCCATGGTTGCCGGAGGTGATGGTGGTGAAGCAACGAGGGGGGGCAGCCATGGCTGCTAGGCTTTTGGAGAAGAAGAAGAGGGAGGGTGGCGGGTAGCTTGGAGCTTAATTAGGTTTAGTTTTTTTTTTGTTTTGTGAAATGAAAGATAGGGTTGTTGGATCTTTTGGGTTATGGACTGGGTCGACCCGGTTTGAAATGGACCGGGTCGTAGGGGAAGGTTGGGTATATTTGGGCCTGTGGTTCAAAATTGAAGAAGAGGCCCAATTCCGATTTCCTTTGTATTTTTTGCTCTCTTTTCTTTTACTTCCTAATTAATAAAACTAAAAATTCTAAATTAAGTTATAAACTAAATTGACTTATCAAAAATACTAATTAATTCCTAGCGACAATTATCGCACATTTAAATAGCAATTAACGATAAATTTGCACAATTTGGACGTTAAATGCTAAAAATGCAGCGTACATTATTTTTATGATTTTTTTCATTTTGTAAAACAAACTTAATTAAATATCAAATGCAAATGCGACATATTTTTATATATATATTTTTTATTATTAATTTAACACATTAACATGCACAGGCAAAAATACAAATAATTATCCAAAAGTGCTACGAAAATTCCAACATTGCACATAAAGGAAAATTGTTTTATTTTGAATTTTTTGGGAGTAATTCTCATATAGGGCAAAAATCACGTGCTCACAGCTGCCCCTCTTTGCCCGAAAACACAAAGAGTTTTCGTGCAAAGATAAAGTGAGCGGATACGAGCGATTTTTTGCCCGTTTGGGTACTCCGTGTGAAGCATTTTTGAAAGATTTAATCGAACCTCTACTTAGAAGGTTTCCTACATATTCCTGGCTAAAGGGGAATCAGGTTAATGTTGTTCGGGATGTTTTTGTAGTTGGGACTACCATAGGACTGCAATTTTGTTGTTACTGCTGATGCATGTTGTTAACTACTTACCGATCTCCTTATTACACCATGATTAAAAGAAAAATCAAGAAGCTAGGCTAGACTACGAATTACAAGATCTCATCTATATTCCATTTGTTCTTGATGCCTTGCTTTCTTGTCAGCTTGGGTCTATTCCGATGCTTCTTTCTTCCGAGAACTGACGGGGATGACACCGGCCTCTTGATTTCCTGAACACCAGTTTGCATCTTTTTGTTCTGTCCGCTTGAGGATGCAGCTTCCTGCATTATGCTGTGGATCTTTTGTTGTAACCTTCTGCCTTCTAGTGGGTTACGGATTTCAAGACCTCAAATGTAAAGACTGTAAAATATTCTCTCGTTATACAGGTGGGCGCCTAATTGTTAAAGACATGAAATGTATTCCCTTGTTATACAGGTGGGCGCCTAATTGCTAAAGACATGAAATGTATTCCCTTGTTATACGCCTAATGGTAAAGACATGAAATGTATTCCCTTGTTATACAGGTGGGCGCCTAATTGCTAAAGACATGAAATGTATTTCCTTGTTATACATGTGGGCGCCTAATGGTAAAGATATGAAATGTATTCCCTTGTTATACAGGTGGGCGCCTAATTGGTAAAGACATGAAATGTATTCCCTTGTTATACAGGTGAGCGCCTAATGGTAAAGACATAAAATGTATTCCCTTGTTATACAAGTGGGCGCCTAATTGGTAAAGACATGAAATGTATTCCCTTGTTATACAGGTGGGCGCCTAATTGGTAAAGACATGAAATGTATTCCCTTGTTATACAAGTGGGCGCCTAATGGTAAAGACATGAAATGTATTCCCTTGTTATACAGGTGGGCGCCTAATGGTAAAGACATGAAATGTATTCCCTTGTTATACAGGTGGGCACCTAATAGTAAAGACATGAAATGTATTTCCTTGTTATACAGGTGGGCGCCTAATGCTAAGACATGAAAGTATTCCCTTGTTATACAGGTGGACGCCTAATGGTAAAGACATGAAATATATTCCCTTGTTATACAGGTGGGCGCCTATGGTAAAGACATGAAATATATTCCCTTGTTATACAGGTGGGCGCCTAATTGCTAAAGACATGACAGGTGGGCGCCTAATTGCTAAAGACATAAAATGTATTCCCTTGTTATACAGGTGGGCGCCTAATTGCTAGAGACATGAAAGTATTCCCTTGTTATACAGGTGGGCGCCTAATTGGTAAAGATTGAAAAATATTCCCTTGTTATACAGGTAGGCGCCTAATTACTAAAGACATGAAAAGTATTCCCTTGTTATACAGGTGGGTGCCTAATGGTGAAGACATGAAATGTATTCCCTTGTTATACAGGTGAGCTCCTAATGGTAAATACATGAAATGTATTCCATTGTTATACAGGTGGGCACCTAATTGGTAAAGACATGAAATGTATTCCCTTGTTATACAGGTGGACGCCTAATTGGTAAAGACATAAAATGTATTCTCTTGTTATATAGGTGGGCGCCTAATTGCTAAAGACATGAAATGTATTCCCTTGTTATACAGGTGGGCGCCTAATTGCTAAATAATAACTTGAATTTGTTTCCTCGAATCTCCGAGAAAATTTCCAACTGTGGTAGAAAATTTTTTGCCCCAGTTCTGGCGATCTTTCTTATGGCGTGTCTTTCGGTCATCATCAACACTTTATTTTTCCTATTCAAATCAAAGAAAATTTAGTTAGTTATTAAAATATGGCGAGTGGTCATGTCACTCCTGATGGGGGATGATTGTTCCCTTCCCCTTATTCCTGTTTGACGTTCCCAAAACTTGTTGGGGATGACTTTATTGCTAGGGATAACATTCTGCTGAGGATGGTTTTTCCATTTATCTCTTCCCCGTTTTGTGTCTCAAAACTTGTTGGGGTTCATTTTGCTGAAGATGGATTTTCCTTTCTTCCTTTCCCATTCTGTATTGTCCGACCACCTCGGAACTTGGTCGACAATCGGACGGGGTCTGCTGGGGATCCTCTTGGAACTTGGCCCACAATTTCCTCAACATGTTGTTTTTCCGGTTCTTCCCCGAACTTTCCTTGCCATTTTAGACCAATATTATTCGGCCTTGCAATCAAAGTCTTTTGTCTTATTGCCTTGTCTCTGGTCTGTCCTCTTCACATTTTGTGTTGTACCATTTGGCAACTGGTAGTAAGCTCTGAAAGACCTTTCTCAAAAATAAATTTCTGGAAAAAGTCTTTTAAATAAAGAAATAAAAAGATGGAAAAAGAGAAAATCTTTCTGAACAAATGCTGGGGAAAAGAAAAGAAATGAACTTATCTGGGTGGTATAACCGATTCCAACTATCATGTCGTGCATTCCGGATTCATCAACCCAGTCTATTTGTGTCGATCAATCTTTCTGATGTCTTCACTTGCTGGGGATGAATAGGTGCCCACCACTTCGCAAAATGCGGATCCTTTCCGCCAATCTATCTTGTCGCCTCATAATGCCCTTCGCGGGGTTTTCACTAATAAGAATCTCTCATTTCTCTCAGTTCCCGTCGCCTTATGGTGCCTGTGAAGGTTTTCACCGATAAGACTCTCTCATTTTGCTTCTCTCAGCTTACGTCGTCTTATGGAGCCTGTGAAGGTTTTCACCGATAAGTCTCTCTCATTTTGCTTCTCTCAGCTTACATCGCCTTATGGTGCCTGTGATGGTTTTCACCGATAAGACTCTCTCATTTTGCTTCTCTCAGCCTACGTCGTCTTATGGTGCCTGTGAAGGTTTTCACCGATAAGACTCTCTCATCTTATTTTCTCAACTGGGGATTGGAATGTTGCTGGTAAGATTATCTTTGCTGGGAATTCTTATGGCTATCAATTCTTTCAGCTCATGATCCTCATTCGGTCGGGGACCGGCGTGTTATTCTCGGCTTTCATTTGCCTGTCTTGGCACCTCTCGGATACTGATCGGGAGGTCTTTTTTGGACATCAATATGGGTTTTATATGGGGCTTAAAAGAAAAGGATATAAAAAATTCAAAATAACTTTGATGGGT
This sequence comes from Nicotiana sylvestris, assembly GCF_000393655.2. Taxonomy (NCBI): domain Eukaryota; kingdom Viridiplantae; phylum Streptophyta; class Magnoliopsida; order Solanales; family Solanaceae; genus Nicotiana; species Nicotiana sylvestris. Next base: position 6,100,305 of record NC_091061.1, on the reverse strand, counting down.
AAAACATTACAACTCTTGGAATCAAACCCTTTTTTTTTCAAAATTTAAAAACATAACTTCTGCCCCAGTTTTCTTGCTTGGGGAATTTTTGATTTTTGTTACATTATGACCGAGTCGTGAGGTGCCTACGTATCCTCTTTGAGGAATCAGGTCGAACGTAGTTCACTTGATTCCTTTGTTTTTCTTGCGACCTTCCTTTTTTTGTTATTATTTTCCTTCTTTTCTCTTTTACATTTTTCTTTTTCATTAATAATTCCAAGAGAGGGGTATAAAAGGATAAGTAAGGCTCAAAGGGGTAAAGCAAAGGTTAAAAGTATTTGGATAGAAGATAGAATTGCCTCCGTCATTTCATTATCCGATAAGTACCAAGTACAAACAAACAAATAAACAACAAAAGAAATTACACATAATATCTCTTGACTGCATCAGAATTGATAGCTATGTCGATGCATCTTCCTTCGACATCTGTCAGACGTAAAGCGCCGTTTGATAATACTCTTGTCACAATATACGACCCTTGCCAATTCGTGGCGAACTTTCCTTTTGCCTCAATCTGATGTGGGAGGATCCGTTTCAATACTTGTTGTCCTACTTCAAATTTCCTAGGGCGCACCTTCTTATTGTATGCTCTTGCCATTCTCTTCTGATATAACTGGCCATGGCATACTGCTGCCAATCATTTTTCATCAATTAAGCTCAACTGCTCCAATCGGGCTTTGACCCATTCATCATCATCAATACCGGCCTCAGCGACAATCCAAAGGGATGAAATTTCAACTTCTGCTGGTATCACTGCTTCAGTTCCGTATACCAACGAATAAGGAGTGGCACCTACTGATGTACGAATAGTAGTGCGATAACCCAACAATGCAAACGGTAGCTTTTCATGCCACTGTCTGGACCCTTCTATCATCTTCCTCAAAATCTTTTTTATGTTCTTGTTGGCTGCCTCAACTGCACCATTCGCCTTGGGACGATACGGGCTGGAATTACGATGTGTAATCTTGAACTGTTGACATACTCCTTTCATCAAACTGCTGTTAAGATTAGCACCGTTGTCCATGATGATCACTTTCGGGATCCCAAATCTACAGATGATATGCGAATGGACAAAATCCACCACCGCCTTTTTGGTCACTGACTTGAAAGTCTTAGCCTCCACCTATTTGGTGAAATAATCGATGGTTACCATAATGAACCTGTGACCGTTTGAAGTTGCCGGCTCAATAGGCCCAATGACATCCATGCCCCATGCCACAAATGGCCATGGTGTTGACATTGTGTGAAATTCCGTTGGTGGAGAATGAATCATATCTCCGTGTATCTGACACTGATGGCATTTTCGCACGAAACTGATACAATCATGCTCCATGGTGAGCCAATAATATCCTGCTCGCAGAATCTTCTTTGCCAATACATATCCGCTCATATGGGGCCCACAGACTCCCGCATGTATCTCTGTCATCACTACCGTGGCTTGACCCGCGTCTATACATCTCAATAATCCCATATCTGGGGTTCTTTTGTACAATACTCCTCCACTGAGGAAAAATCCATTTGCCAATCGTCTAATGGCTCTCTTTTGTTCTCCGGTTGCCTGCTCCGGATATATCCCCATCCTGAGGTATTCCTTGACATCATAAAATCATGGTTCGCCATCCATTTCTTCCTCTATAATGTTGCAATAAGCATATTGATCACGAACCTGAATATGCAACGGGTCAACATAGATCTTGTCTGGATGGTGCAACATTGATGCTAAAGTTGCCAAAGCATCGACAACCTCATTGTGAATTCTTGGGATGTGTCTGAACTCCACTGATCGAAATCGCTTGCTCAGGTCGTGCAAGCATTGCCGATATGGTATAAGCTTTAAATCCTGTATTTCCCATTCACCCTGGATCTGATGTACCAGAAGATCCGAGTCTCCCAAGACCAAGAAGTCCTGGACATCCATGTCCGCAGCTAAACGTAAGCCCAGAATGCATGCCTCATACTCAGCCATGTTGTTGGTATAATAGAAACGTAGCTGAGTTGTAACATGATAGTGATGTCTTGTTTCAGAAATAAGTACCGCTCATATTCCAACTCCTTTCGCATTCGCAACCCTATCGAAGAAAAGCTTCCACCCTGGTTCCTCAGTCGGTTCTAACTCCTCTATATGCATCACTTCTTCATCTGGAAAATACGTCCTCAAAGGCACGTATTCTTCATCAATAGGATTCTCAGCCAAGTGATCGGCCAATGCTTGGGCTTTCATGGTCGTCCTTGTCACATAGACAATGTCGAACTCTATGAGTAATATCTGCCATTTTGCCAATCTTCCTGTGGGCATAGGCTTCTGAAAAATATACTTCAATGGATCCAGGCGTGAAATAAGGTAAGTAGTATATGACGACAGATAATGCTTAAACTTCTGTGCTACCCAGGTTAGAGCACAACATGTCTTCTCAAGTTGAGTGTACTTAACCTCATAGACTGTGAACTTCTTGCTGAGATAATAGATGGCTTGCTCTTTCCTTCCTGTGATGTCGTGTTGCCCCAACACGCAGCCAAACGAATTCTCCAGGACCATTAGATAAAGGATTAATGGTCTCCCCGGCTTAGGTGGAACCAACACAGGTGGATTTGATAAATATCCTTTGATCTGGTCAAATGCCTCCTGACATTCTGTCGTCTATTCTATCGTAGCATCTTTCTTCAGTAGTCGAAAGATGGGTTCACAAGTTGCTGTGAGTTGAGCAATAAATCTAGTGATGTAGTTCAACCTTCCCAACAGACTCATTACTTCTGTCTTGTTCTTCGGCGGTGACAAATCTTGGATAGATTTGATCTTTGACGGGTCCAACTCAATACCTCGCCGACTGACGATGAATCCCAAAAGCTTCCCAAATGGAACACCAAATGCACATTTGGCCGGGTTGAGCTTAATATCATACCTTCGAAGTCTTTGAAAAAACTCCTTTAAGTCTGCTACGTGATTTTCCTGATGCTTGGATTTTATGATCACATCGTCCACGTACACCTAAATTTCTTTGTGGATCATGTCATGAAACACAATGGTCATCGCTCTCATGTATGTTGCCCCAGCATTTTTCAAACCAAATGGCATTACCCGGTAGCAATAAGTTCCTCATGGCATAATGAATGCCGTCTTTTCCGCATCTTCCTCATCCATCAGAATCTGATGATACCCAGTATAGCAATCTACAAAAGATCCAATCTCATGTCCGGTACAATTGTCGATCAAGATATGGATGTTGGGTAAAGGAAAGTTGTCCTTTGGACTCGCCCTGTTCAGATTACGGTAATCGACACACACCCTGATCTTCCCATCTTTCTTCAGCACCGACACCACATTAGCCAACCAATCAGGATATCGAGTGACACGAATAACCTTTGCTTGCAGCTACTTGGTTACTTCTTCTTTAATCTTCACACTCATATCCGTTTTGAACTTCCTCAATTTCTACTTGACGGGAGGGCATACCGGGTCGGTAGGTAATTTATGAACTACTAAATCCGTGCTTAACCCCGGCATGTCATCATATGACCATGCAAAAACATCTTTGAATTCAATAAGTGCTTTGATCAATTCCTCCCTGATATTTGGTGCAACGTGGATGCTTATTTTAGTTTCCCTGATATCTCCTGCATCCCCTAAATTGATGGCTTCTATGTCATTTAAGTTGGGCTTGGATTTTTCTTCAAACTGGCTTAACTCCCTGTTTATCTCCTCGAAGGCTTCATCCTCATCGTATTCCGATTCATTATCATAATCGACCTCTTGTATAGTTAGTTCGAAATCAGATTGATCTTTTAGAATAGGTTGAAGATCCATTGTGCATGCCATGTCGTTAGAACCAGTATGAAAAGAACTGTTCAGAAAAAGAAACGAAGGAAACAAAATTAAAACATAACATATAAAATAAGGAATAAAGAAGAAACTTTTTCGTTTTATTGAATTATAGGATAACAAGGTTTCACACTTTGTTGAGCAGTAATAGAAATAAAAAGGAATCTGGATTACAACCTTGGAATAATCCAGAAAACAAAAGGAAAATCAGAGCCAACTACCAGGACTCCCTCCGAGTAGGAAGAGGAGTAGCTGTCCAATTGTTGACATTGGCCCTAGGCCCCATAAACTGTATGTCTGCCTTACTAGAACCCTCTCCAGCTTCTATTGTGTTGACATCTGCGAACATTCTTTCTAAGCCCTCATCCAAATCTCCATCTGGCCCAATCAACGGTCCACAAATTTTCGGTACTGACGACCTTGTGACACCTGCTCTAACAAAAGATCTAGAGAGACGCGGAACTGGCTTGGGAAGAACCCAAACTTTCTTCTTCATTTTCCGAGCTCGCTTTATATCTACTGCAGTTGGTTTGAATCCCAATCCGAAAGTCTCTAAATTCTTGGGCAAAGAGACAGGTTGAACAATTCCCTGGAGCTCAGCTCCCAGACCTTTTCCTGGCACGAACCCATTACTTAGCATCTCCGAAACTATCATGACGGTTGCGGAAGCTATCCTGGGTGTGGAATGCTTTTACCCTAGGGAATCTTGTTTGCTGACACTGCATCAAAAATCTGATAAACCCAGGGACGTTTGTCATCGTTGGGTTTTATGAATGGCACAATGGCACCTCCCATGGTGCACGCAGTGTCTTCCCCATGCAGTACGACATCATGTTTGTCCCGTTCAAACTTGACCATTTGATGCAATGTGGATGGCACTGCTTTGGCCGCGTGGATCCACGGTCATCCCAACAAAAGGTTATAAGATACCGCGACATCCAATACCTGGAACTCCATAGTAAACTCGACCGGGTCGATGGTCAACTCGAGTATAGTATCCCCCACGGTGTCTGTTCCACTTTCGTCAAACCCTCGCACACAAACGTTGTTCTTGTGGATTCTGTCATGGTCAATCTTTAACTGGTTCAGTGTGGATAATGGACAAATATTGGCACTTGAACCGTTATCCACCAACGCCCGAGTAACTGCCGAATCTTCACATTTGACAGTCAAGTAGAGAGCTTTATTATATTCCGTGCCCTCCAATGGCAAGTCGTCATCAGAGAACGTTACCCTATTTACCTCAAAAATTTTGTTGGCAATCGTTTCAAGGTGGTTCACTGAAATTTTTTTGGGAACATGAGATTCATTTAGTATCTTCATCAGGGCCCGGCGATGCTCGTCCGAATGGATCTATAGTGATAACAACGAGATCTTGGCCGGTGTTTTCTTCAATTGTTCGACAACGGAATAATCCTGCACTTTCATCTTTTTTAGAAATTCCTCTGCCTCTTCTTCTGACACGGGTTTCTTTGTTACTGTTGGGTTGGACCTTCTCAACTCCACGGGAGTAAAACACCGTCCCGATCGAGTCAGTCCCTGCGCCTCACAACTATCCTCCTCCACTTGCTTTCCCTTGTATATTACCACTGCCTTTTCATACTTCCAAGGCACAACCTTGCTATCAATCACTGGCAATTGTACTACCGGATTTATGATGACCGGTTCCCTGTAGACCCCTTTCACAACAACTATAGGTGCAGATGATGCTCCCTAGACTACCAACTTGGCTGGATCTGGTTTCTTTGTAGCGGTGGATGGAGTCTTCCCTAATATCACCACTGGCTTGACATCTTCCCCCTTCAACTGTACCTCTGCTTCCCCACCGGTAAATTTTTCTTTCGGAGTGGCACGGATCATCATCACTGTCTGTGAGGGTTTCTTTGGCTCCCCTCCTTCGTGCACAAGATCGATCATGTGGGCTTCGTGGTGCGATGGCAATGGGTTCTGGTTAATGTTGGGTGCCTCTGGTGCCTATACCTTGATCTTGTTGGTATCAATAAGATCTTGTATCGCATGTTTCAGCCTCCAACATTTCTCAGTATCATGTCCGGGAGCTCCCGAACAATATTCACATCTTACCGAGTGATCCATATTTTGGGTAAGGGATTTGGCAACCTAGGCTCAATAGGATTTAATAAACCCAACTGCCTTAATTTGTGGAACAAGGCAGTATAGGTTTCTTCCAACTCAGTAAAGGTTCTTTGCCTCTGCAGTCTTTCATTTCTAGAAGACGGATTTCCCCTGAAGCCCGTCGCTGGAGGGTTCATGTAGGCTCTTGGAGGTGGATAGGTGTTTTGTGGTGGTGGGTAGGTATTATGTGGAGGTGGTTATGTATTGTGGAGAGCTGGCGCGCGCCATTATGGGCAAGCCAGAGGTTGGGTATATGTCTGGGCTTGATGGATGGAGAAGTGTTGTTCTTGTAGTGGGTAGTAGGGTTGTGGAGGGTAATTTGGAATGTGTGGGTAGTTTGGATGATGGGGTCTGGATTGGTAACGAGGGGAAGGACCTCTAGATCTGGACCAATTGCTTGCCTCTATTGTCGTGACCTCTTCTCTCCTTTTCTTTCCGAGCGCACCTCCCGTGCCGCTCTGAATGACCTGAGTTGTTGCCTTAATTGTCGAGTAACTCAGGATATTATTGGACTTGAGTCTCTCTTCTATCATATCTCCCATTTTCACCACTTCATTGAAGGATTTCCCAACTGACGTCACCAAATGACCGAAGTAAGTTGGCTCTAGAGTTTGTAGAAAGTAATCTACCATTTCTCCCTCTCTCATTGGAGGATCAACTCTGGCTGCCTGTTCTCTCCATCGGAACCCAAATTCCCGGAAGCTCTCCCCGAATTTCTTCTCAAGATTTAGCAATGTGATACGGTCTGGGACTATCTCAAGGTTGTATTGGAAGTGTCCTGCGAAAGCCTGTGCCAGATCATCCCAGGTGTACCACCTGCTCGGATCTTGTCTTGTATACCACTCCAGTGCCGACCCGCTCAAACTCTGGCCAAAGTAAGCTATCAGTAGCTCATCTTTGACCCCCGCTCCCCTCATGTTGCTACAAAACCCTGTAGATGTGCCATAGGATCGCCATGCCCTTCGTATAAATCGAATTTGGGCATCTTGAACCCTACTGGTAATTGGACGTTAGGGAAAGGGCATAGATCCTTGTAAGCCACGCTGACCTGGTTGCCTAACCCATGCATGTTCCTGAAGGACTTCTCCAGGCTTTTAAATTTTCGCATCACCTCGTCCTACTCTGGGCTCTTAGCCGGCTTTTCAATCTCCGTAGGGACCTCAAAGTGGGGATTATAGGTATGTGGCTCGGGCGCTTTGAGTGTGAGTTTAGGGGGTAATATTGTGTATCGTGAGCCTGAAACAATGGATCACTAGATGATCTGTGCAATGGGGCTGGGGCAGGCGCCGCAAAGACGGGCACATTTGGTGGAGGAGGATTCTGATTGGGTGGTGGAGCTTGGGGATCATAGGCCTCTCTTCCCTGATAGTAGTGATGGCTTGGGAAACTCATTGAAGGGCTGGTAGAGGGGTATTTCGGCGTGTGTCCTGGTAAGAGTGTAGGTGTAACGGGTAGTTCATGCCCCTTTTGGGCTCTAGCTAAGGCTATCTGCATTTCATTCATTTCCAGCCTCATCTTTTCCATTTTTTCCATGGCCTTTTTCAACATCTGATTTGTCGTCTTTTCCAACTCAACACTGTTATCTGAGCTAGTCATGCTTTCTGGTATAGGCCCTTTTGATCTTGTTTGATAATCGTACGGTGCCAGTACACTTTAACAAACTAACTGGTATAGATTGGCAAAATAACAAACTTGTCAGTGTTAGAGTCTTAACAGATATTGTAATTGCACATTGGGGGATGCAATGTTCTTAGTAAGTTAACCATTTCTAATATGCTTTTTCTCTGACCGCATTCATCATCCCGTCTTATTTTATTTGTGCCTCTTTCGAGTGTTTCATAGACCTCTCTTTTCTCCTTCTCTCTCTCTTTTTTCTTTTTTTTTAATTACGGTCGAATCCTGCAGAGATTGCCTACGTATCGTGACCCCTCACGAATCAGACCAGGCGTAGTTCGTGCAAGAAAAATTTTCAATTTTTCATTACTTAAAACAAACTATTACAAACTAAAACCCTTTTTGCAGAAAGAAAATAACAAACGCAAACTAAGGTTAAATACAAGTTCCAATACTACAGAAATACTTTGGCGCGAAAAGACAACGGACAGACAAACCACAAGTTAAAAAATAGAGAAATACAAACACGAACTACGCATACTCTAAAGCTTCAAATATAGGTGCCCGCGGGGCATCGCTCGGCCTCGCTGCGGGCCTCGGTTCCAAATCCTTTTGGAGTTGCTCTAATTCATTCATGGTCCGCTTTACATAGATTAGCACTGCTGAGACAAAAGTAGTAGGGGTCATGTCTTCACAAGCCCGACATCTTCTGAAAATGGCGCGAGCAATGGATCTAATCTTGTCCATTACTTGCTTCTTTTCTACAAGCAGGCGGTTTATCTGATTACTGCATGCTTTTAACGCCTGAGAATCCTGCAGATGCTGATTCCGCAGCTGCTGCACTTCTATCTCCATTTGGGCTAACAGATCGTAACAGTGTCTACTTTCTATTTCAAAATCCCTCGCCTGCTCAACTGCTTTACCCTCGAGGGTATCCACCTTTTCCTTCAGTTTGACAATAATTTTCTTGTGGTCCCATTTCAATCGATCTAAGTATTGGCGACGTTCATCTGCCCTCGTAGCCCCCTGTGCTTTGAGTTCTGCCCTGACATTTTCAAATCTTTCTAACCTATCCCGATATTCCCTAACTTCATTTTTTAGCCCTTTTATCAATTGATCATCTGATCGACTCCTCGGTCGTTTATCAATGACCATTTTAGATTTTCGGGTTTGGGCCCTAAGTGTTTCGTTTTCTCGGGTCAATCTATTCTTTTCACCCTGATCCGCATCAATTTGCACGCCGTTATCGAATTTCAGACTTTCAACCTGTTGCTTCAACTTACCAATTTCCGCTCGATAACCTTCTTCTCTTGCCAGCCAATCCCATTGTGCTTGAGATGATTCAGTGAAATCTTGGACGTGGGGCCTTTTGGAGGGCCTCTGCGGAATCAAGAACCTTTTTCCAAACCAAGCATTGTACTTAGGGTCTACCTTACCCTTAGCCCGATCTCGCACTCTGGTTTTAGGCTCGAGGAACCTACACCGATTCCAAATTTCACGGATTTTTCCTTCAAGAAAGACATCTTTTTGGCCTAGTTCAATCATTTGCTTGCTTAGATTTTCGACATTGTGCACAGTTTGAAACCTTCCCAGTTGACGCAAAACCCTGCAAGGGGCATAAGGTTGGATGCTTCGAACTCCCATTAAGAGGATATAGGGAACTTCAGCTGAAGTATATATAACTTTTGTATCAGGAAGCCACCCTAGGGTCCACTCGATTTTGTCAGCAGTTAATGATCTCAAAAGCGATAGCCAAGCCTCTGTTCCTTCGGGGAACTCAATGCCTGTTATCCGAGTCCCAAATTCTTCAATACAGCTCAATCCCGTCAGTCCGTAATTCATGTACCCAACTCGATGGCAAAGGTGTTCCTGCATCCACAATTGCAGCAACAGGTTGCAACCTTGAAACAACTTCCATCCCTCTCGGCATATAGTTAAAGCTCGATAGATTTCAGCTACGATTAAAGGAACTACTGTGTTGTTGACTCGTTTGGTCGCAACATCCAACATCCCAGCAAGGCCGATCTCTATGTGACCATCTTCCCGAGGGCAAACCACAACTCCCATGAAAGCTAGAACCCGTCTGGCCTCCCATTTGTCTTTGTTTCCCGCGTGAGTCAAACCAAGTTTGGGCTCTTCGAAGCCTCGAGGGTTACCATAGCACCGATACAAAAACTGAAATGCGCAATACCCGGCTGCTAACTTCTCTTCCTGGGCATTCCGGCTGATACTTAACAAGTCCAAGAATTTGTGTGGCGTTACCGGCCTTGGTGCCAAAGGATAAAGAGTTCTGAAATTTGGGCTGAGACCCGCATAACCCGCCATTTCCTGCAAAGTGGGTGTAAGTTCAAAATCAGAAAACCGGAATATGTTGTGTGCAGGATCCCAAAAAGGTACCAGCGCCTCAATAACATCCACTTTCGGCTCAACATCCAATAAACCAACGAGGCCACCCAAAATTTTTATCACTGCCTTTCTGCTATCGGCTTCTAAATCATTCCACCATATGTGGAGCTGCAGAGGGATCTCTTTAAGGGCCGTGAAGGGTTTATTTTCGGTCGTGCTCATCCTGCACATTTATTAAGGTGATTTAGACAAAAAAGAAAACCTATATTTGACTCAAATATAAAACAAAACTTCTTTTCCATTTAATAACATTTTTCGACATTTTCGGGTTATCTTTTGCAAAAAGGGGAAGTTGGACCCGATGAGGGTTACCTATGTATCTCACATCCGATGAGAATCAAACTGACCTAGTTCCGGCAAATAAACTAACTAATTTTTGAAAACAAACATATTTTTTCCTTTTTCTTTTATAGCAAAAGAAACTATTTTTCCTTTCCGTTTTTTTTAAAACAAAGCAAACTAAAATAAAGGACTCTTTCCTACACACTTTCTGCTTTTTGGGTAAACAAACAATTTTTAAAAGTAAACTAATTTTTTTTCAAAATTTTGGCAGAGTTCAGACAGTACTTAGACACTGGTTTTTCTAAATTAATCATCTAACTCTCCACTTGCTATTTTTCTCAATTTTTTTTTCCAAATTTTCTAACATTCCCCTAGATTCAGAAGCCGGTCAACATGCGGGTTCGAAACAAATAAATGCACAGAGCATAAGTAGGATGCATCAGGATGGTCTTTTCTGTTTCAGGTTGCTATTCCTAGACGGACCCAACCACTGTGTTGAGTCCCCTAAGTAAGAAATGCACATGATGCAGATAAGCGTTCCTACTAGGGATCCGGCATGAAGTTGAGTTATTCTAGGTTCAGAACCTGGGTGTTTGTTTTATACCTGGCTTACCTGAGCGGACAACTCGAGCCGAGGGGGGGCAGCGTATCGGGGATACAGAAGCTCAACCCGGCATTGTAACTTATCCGAACCTCGTTCTAAAAATGGGATTGACTCTAAACAGAAAAGAAGTCACACGAAGTGCACCCTTCTTCATGATTTAGAAGACTCAGAGAGGAGATGGGTTTCGACACAGTTTATATACAGTTCACAAAATATCAAAGCGGTAAAAGCAGTTAGTTAGCACATTAAACACAGATCATGTAACAAAATCAGATAAAGCTAAACACAACAATTTATTCTAAGCTCGATTTCTAACCCTGAACCAGTGGTTCTGGGATTCGTCCCCAGCAGAGTCGCCAGAGCTGTCACACCTCCTTTTTACCCGCGCCGCAAGGGCGCAGAGTGAGTTTTTCCAATTAAAGGACAATCGAAACGGGATTTGTTTATTTAATTCAGAGTCGCCACTTGGGAGATTTATGGTGTCCCAAGTCACCGATTTAATCCCGAATCGAGGAAAAGAATGACTCTGTTAACAGTCCGTGAACCAGAAATCCGGATAAGGAATTCTGTTAACCTGGGAGAAGGTGTTAGGCATTCCCAAGTTCCGTGGTTCTAGCACGGTCGCTCCACTGTCATATTTGGCTTAAATATCTGGTTTTATACTATTATGAACTTATGTGCAGATTTTAACTTTTAGCCGCTTTTATTATTATTAATTTTTTTATTATTATTATATTATTATTTTTTAAGAATGTGAACATCGTTTAAAACCTGTCTTTGGATTGCGTCACATAAAATGCACCCACAATCCAGAACACATTTTATTCAATATTTTGGGATTTGGATTTGGGTCGCATGAAATGCACACCCGAGTTTAAGAAGGTAAGATTATTAAAATGTGTGCCTAAAACGACTAGCGTGTGGTTATTTTTGGAAAAAGCCGTGAATTTCGCTAAGCGGCCGATTCCGAGTTCTAAGTAATTAATACATACATTTGTGAGGGCCCCGCAATCTATACGTTTTACTAGGCGAGGCTCATCTCATTTATTTTTAAATGGACAATCCTAAAATGACTACATTTTTTCTATTAAAATTAGTCTCTAAAATAAAGAAAGAAAATCCTACTTAATTAGGAGCTTTCAAATAAGAAAACGTAACATACTAATTGCTAGATTAAGACAAATATTAATGGAAAGAATTTTACTAAAAAAAAGGAAAATTCGAAATTATAAATAAAATAAGAAATTCGACAACTAATATTCAAAAATAACCAAATATAGCTAGATTGAAGCTCACATTGTTATATAAAAAAAACTATTGGAATTAATTATTTACAACCATTTGAAACTAGATTTAACCATAATTACTAAAGCTCATTAGAAAGTTTACTAAACTTAGACATTATCTAGTCTTGTTTGAACTCAAATCACGCCTTAAATAAATTTAGCTACCCGTTCATGATTAACCTACTGTTGACAATATTAAAACCTTCATAGCTTGTGAATTAACCCGTTTTCCAAGCCGATTCACTAAAGACCAACTTATGTTATTTTTCTCTTATTCCAATTATTAAACAGTTTGACGGTAAGGAGCATGCTTAAACATATACTATCTAATAACCGAACTAAAATAAAGTACTATTTAGTACATCACTATAAGATGCCTAGTTATGCAAAGCGATAGAAATTTATAAAATAATAATACCTGAAATAGCCTAAATACAATCAGTAAAAGAAACAAGGAAAAAGCTAAATTAAAATTTCAAAGTTCCATTCTTCATATGTATTCATGCTTTCACATTTTCAGCTTGCAATAACTAGTATTACAGTCGTGTACCGGATCGGAACGATGATGAACTCGAACGAAAACAAATCTGCCCGGAGACCATTATCGCACCAAAATAATTCGACGACTAAGACGACCATGAACGGACGACTCATGACTGGAAGATCTCGTCTAGTGAGGACGATACGTGAGGGTGATGTGCGATGAAGAAGACAAAGCAGTAGAGCAGCCATGGACGTGGTGAAGCAGTAGCAGTTGCTACTGCTGAACATGCTGGGCAGTCCGTCGATGGAGGAGCTGGTGGTCGTCTGTTCAGGTGTGTCGTTTGGTAGTTGTCCATGGCAGCGTGGCAGAAGCAGCAGAAGCGACTGGAGAGTTGGGTCATCCATGGTGCGAGGATGGTCGTCGACGATGGACTGGTCGAGCTGCTGGACGTGACAGTGGTGAGGCAACGAGGGGGAGGTGTTGGTTCGAAGGCAGTCGCGGGGGAGGCAGCCATAGTCGCCGGAGGTGAAGCTCGTTTTGGACTGGTTCGCTGCGTGTCGAAGAAGATGACGAAACAGCGGTAGGCAGTCATGGTTGCCGGAGGTGATGGTGGTGAAGCAACGAAGGGGGGCAGCCATGGCTACTAGGCTTTTGGAGAAGAAGATGAGGGAGGGGGGCGGGTAGCTTGGAGCTTAATTAGGTTTAGGTTTTTTTTTTTTGTGAAATGAAAGATAGGGAGATAGGGGTGTTGGATCTTTTGGTTTATGGACTGGGTCGACCCGGTTTGAAATGGACCGGGTCGTAGGGGAAGGTTGGGTATAGTTGGGCCTGTGGTTCAAAATTGAAGAAGAGGCTCAATTCCGATTTCCTTTGCATTTTTTGCTCTCCTTTCTTTTACTTCCTAATTAATAAAATTAAAAATTCTAAATTAAGTTATAAACTAAATTGACTTATCAAAAATACTAATTAATTCCTAGCGACAATTATCGCATATTTAAATAGCAATTAACAATAAATTTGCACAATTTGGACGTTAAATGCTAAAAATGCATCGTTCATTATGTTTATGATTTTTTTCATTTTGTAAAACAAACTTAATTAAATATCAAATGCAAATGCGACATATTTTTATATATATTTTTTTATTATTAATTTAACACATTAACATGCACAGGCAAAAATACAAATAATTATCCAAAAGTGCCACGAAAATTCCAACATTGCACACAAAGGAAAATTGTTTTATTTTGAATATTTTGGGAGTAATTCTCATATAGGGCAAAAATCACGTGCTCACAGTATTCGGTAGCCCGGATTCACGTAGTGCAAACGAAAATTTGACATTCGGCCCGAATTCTAGTTTGACAAATGTTCATTAGGTCATTTTTATGGCCTCGCAAAACTTTACGTGATTCGGATCCGCTAGGCCGTAATCATGTAGATGGCGTGGACCATTACACACGGAAATTTGGAAATCGGCCCGAAATGGCAAAAAACAAGGAATAGGCGTGTCGAAGCCATGACTATTATTTATTAGGTCATTTTTTATGGCCCCTTAAATTTTCTGCGATTCAGTCCGATAGTCCGGATTCATGCTAATGGCTTGGACTATAGCATACGTAAATTTAGAGATCTACCCGAATTCTAATTTTTTGGTCCTAAAATGTCAAAAATATGAGAAACCATCATGTCGAAGCCATGATTATTATTCATTAGGTAATTCTTTATGGCGCCTAAAAATTTTAGGCGATTCGGATTGTAGCCTGAATTCATGAAGATGACTTAGACTATTATATTTTGAATCCCCTTGATATTGCCCAAAAGCATAGCTTAGTGGTCAAGGGGGTTCAAAACCTTTAGTAGGTTACTGGTTAAATTCCCACTAGCTACAATTTCTTTTTATTTTATACTCCATCCGTTCAGTTTATGTGAACTTATTTATTTTTGGCCAAAAAATGACCCTTTTCTAAATTTGGAAGCAATTTAGCTTAAACTTTCAATTTTACCCTTAATGAGAAGCTTTTATAACCGCACAAATACTCTAGACCCCTTTTTGACTTGTTTAGGACCACAAATTCAAAAAGTCTTCATTTTGTCTTAAACTCCGTGCCCAGTCCAAACAGATTCACATAAAAAACGGAGGGAGTAATATTTTTTCTTTTTTGAACCCCTTAGCGAAAATCCTGACTCTACCACTGCGTGCGGAGTATTCTTACGACCCCAAAATTTCAAAAAACAATGTATGTCATGATTAATATTCCTCACATGGTCGTATCCAATGAATCCACCAATTTTTAGGTCAATCCTAATCCGTCGATCAAATTCAGGAAAATCATCATGTATATGTAGTGATTTACCGTGTGAATACGGCTTCCTTTTCCCCATGAATTTTACTCTTGATAGGGTCAATTAGCCTCGCTTCTAACGGAGAATTTTTTTGACAGCACAAAAGTTTTAATGCAAAGACGGATTATATATAGCAGTTTCCTAATCCATTACTTTCTAGGTTTCTATTTCCAACTCCTAGTGTTTCTGGAGAACTTATAAATAAATAAATAAATAAATGAATAAATACATACATACATACATACATATATCTATACTATATTAAAAGCACGAAGCCTCTATTGAAATGTTGACCGACTTTTTTACCCTTCATAAGTATATTTTATGGTGGATAAAATTGTAATTGTAATTGTAAATACTAATTATTTTTCTGCATTAGAAAACCAAAAACTGCCGTTTGTTGACTTGTACAACTTATTCTTAATTAGGTTTAGAATTCATTATAAAATTTAGGATTTTTTTGTCAATTAAGGTTACTAATTAATGCTACGTCTTACTTTGTTTAGGTATTCTTTTCTTTTGTTTAGGTATACGATTCACTAAGTTTTTCTTGTTTGGAAAAAACAAAAATTGCCATGTCTTTTCTTTGTTTAGTTTAGGATTCACTATTATTTTCTTTTTGCGGAGGAAAACCAGAAAATTGCCCTTTTTTTAAGAATACAGATTTCCTTTATTTAGGTTTAGGTTCTTTTCTTTGTTTCGGTTTAGCATTGACTAATATTTTTTGGTGGAAAAACTAACAAATTTAGGATTGAAGCATAACTTTTATTATTAATGTAGTCCTTTCAAAATCAACTACAAAAAATTCTATTATAATCATAAAAGACCGAATTAGAATGCACCCGGATATATAGTTATATGCTGAGAAAGAATGTTCGATCTTCAAAAAAGGTAAGGGTAGATTAATCAAAATATAGTTAATATATTCTAATTTTGCGATAGCGATTCATTATTTTATAATCATTTGAAAATAATTACAAGAGTATTTTTTATTGATAAAAAATATTTACAATTTTTATTTGAATCACGGGAAAAAATAAATATGATTCTCTTTTGTTAGTTGTTAACCGGATTGTATCTTGTAGAATGAACTTAAGAATATATAGCTTTTCAATAAAAATTCAGAAAAAAAAACTCTTAAATCTCAAGGATATGTATTCAAAAATTAAAATAATGTAATTATAAAACTGGGTAATATTTAAGTTGAGTATATAGTGACTGACATGATTGAGGGCTTCTATGAGATTAAGCTTCTTGCTATTATCGAGTTATCTAAATATGCTCAACAATCATTATTTTTAGGAGTCACTTTTTCTATTTAAGTTGTGTCATATACCTCAAAGAACCTTTTAATAAAATACTAATGTGATTTTTTAAAAATTTAATTTAATGAGACAGGTACACGCGCAAAGCACATACCCAAAGACTAGTATATATATATATATATATCCACTTCAAATCCAAATATATTTCAGCCATTCATCCAATTTACAAAAAAAAAAAAACAATGAAATATGTATCAAGAAAAGCCCAGTCTACAAAGATAGGGAACCATTGATTGCATGCAGAGCTTAAAACTCATGCAACGGGCAGCAAAAACCATACACTTGGAAACTGCAGTTCAAACACCCAAAAAATCAGTATAAAGGCAACTGAAATTAACCATATTAGAAAGCGTTCATTTAAACACCCAGACAATGTATAACGGTAAAAACTTGTACAAATTACCCCTGTACTTCAAGAGTAAAAAAGATGACCCTTAAAAACATTCAAAGATGTATGTCACGACCTTTCTTCTTTTCCTTTTTTCTGCTTAATTTGTAAGAAATTCAATTCATCTAAAATCCAACTCCTATAGTACATCTGAAGTCATCTTCAGAGAATTTGCAGAAACGGTCCCTCGATTCCCCACCAGCACTTCCTTCCGTCAGGTTAGTACATAGACAGAGAACCCCAGGGTCCAGCAGCCACACGGATAGTAGTTCAAGCGGAGATGTTCTATGAGCCTTCCGGCTTCCGGTCCCTGACGGTGCCACAAGTTTAATCTGTAATGGGTAGGTCAGACAAGCTCAAGTATAAACCTCTTTCATATTCTGTGTACTGCATTAAAACGTGAAGGTTTCATCATCACCAGAAAAAGCACTCAACTTTGCAGCCACTAGCCATGGCCCGAACTAGTATCTTGTTATGAGACCCTGAGCAGTAATACTTGTCAGCATAATCGTTTTGAAGTACTAGAAATAAGCTGGGAAACTCTAAAGAACTTCAAAATTGGATGAAAACAAAAAGACACTAAGGCGCAAGACACCATCTTGATGATACAACTTGAACAAATACAAATAACAGCCTGGAATAAAGTGCAATAAATGCAGAATCGAGATGCATCTTTGTGGCATTTCAATTAACTTAGCCACGTGAAGTGATGACTCCTATCTATGCACTTTAACCACACGCAAAGTAAGAGCAATTGAGTGCTTCAAAATTTGGCTGAGATGATCATTAAAATCCAACACCGTGAAGTGATTCAAAGCATTAGTATGACCTACTAGTGATACTCTGGGAAAACTATACTTGCTTGTTTGCTTGATATTCACAGGAAATCCAGCTCACAATCTTCACAAAACTGAAGATGTTTTACCAAAGAGAACACAAAGCATATGAAATACGG
Organism: Nicotiana sylvestris; assembly: GCF_000393655.2. Lineage (NCBI taxonomy): Eukaryota > Viridiplantae > Streptophyta > Magnoliopsida > Solanales > Solanaceae > Nicotiana > Nicotiana sylvestris. The sequence continues at coordinate 6,082,626 of NC_091061.1, read as the reverse complement.
AGTGTCATTATCCCAAAGAAAAATCAAAACAAAGACAGACGGATAAAGAGCCCTAATAAGACACGAGGCCTATTTCCCTTTCACCCGTTTGCCACAGCTTCATGAAGCTAACCAAGGAGCTGTCTTTTATGTCATGCCGGGACAGCATTACTATTTACAGTGAAAACAATTACAAATTAAAATTACACTGCAGTACGCCGGGACAGCACTATACTCGAACTGGCTTTCTCCAAATTCACAGCCCCAATGCCATTTTATCTGACTTTCATCGTCAATAGAGACTCGTCTTCATGCACTACTTACTTGTTAACACCCCCCCCCCCCAAACCCAATGGCAGCACAAAAGAACACGGCAAAAGCACCATCTGACAGTACTCTAAAAGCCTATTGAATATTTCCAATCGCAAAAGATATAGGACTTGCAGGAAAGAAGAAAGTGTCCATATCTCAACATACACCACAAAACAAATTTTAGGAGACAAGAATTGTTGACAAATGAAATATACCTATCACCTTTTCCTATCATCAAAGTTACTAGCCTTCTAAAGCATATGTTGGGACCTGCATTAAATTTACAAGATAGCGATGTGAGTAATAGATATAAGTTATCCCATACTAACAATATTCACTTCAATTTCATTGTACCGCATCATGACTTTGGCTTATTTTCTCAAGGCATACGGAGGAAAGGTGGTCATCATATGGAGTCACTAGAACCTCTATTGCGCGAGGACCACCGACGAGGGGGCATGCATAAAAATGGCTTTTGTTTTTCCCCCCATCCAAGGAATGCAAAGTTAGTTCTGTGCTCTTCAGTTTCCTCTCTTTTGGAGGAAGATGTAAAGTAAGTACTGACTATCCGAAATTAAAGTGTAGCATTTATACATGCCCTAATAATTTCGGATTTTGGATCGGATCGGATTAAAATATACCAATCCGAATCCAATCCGAAATCCGAAATTTTAATAAACACAATCCGAAATTGAATGGATCGGTTCGGATTTCGGATATCCGATCCGAATGAACAGCCCTACTTGACTTACCTTTATTGGCTGTAGAAATGTATGTTTTACTTAAAGTCTTTTCTTTTCTCCTAACAGTGTTCTCACCTACAAATGCCTTTTTCCTATCAGTCACTCAGTGGTCCCAATCAACCAGAAAGATGGCCATGGATGAATATTTAACAAGCAGTCTTCATTAGAAGTTAACTATGATTTTCAGTTTAATAAAGCATAAGAATAAGTCTAATTGATATGGCCAGTGATTGATCACAAACACATCTTCCATAAAGGTTTGAGGCAATACAAAGACACTGGAATAGAAATTGGCAAGCTAAATACCCGAACTTCTTCAGAAGAAAACAGTTACTGGAAATTTGGAGCTAAACTGAACAACGCTATTTGCATTCTCAAAAAGAACTTTAGACCCTTACAAAAATTTCTAGGAAATAACCATACTATGCATTTTTATTAGTAAATTAGCGATTTAACTTATCCTAGGCAATCAAAAACAAAACTTGATCTATCAACTGACAATCACTGTCTAAAAAACCAATTGCTGGTTAAAAACCCTCTACTCCTACTAAAGTCATGACCAATAAGACTCGAAAAATGTAATTACAAATTCAACTTGGGTCTTATAATACCTCGACAATGTTTTCGACAGGAGAACAGGATATCGTGCGACCCAAACCATTTGAATTGTCATATTGGAGAATCCTCAACTTCCCTTCCTGCAAAATTTAAGGAAAATAAATCATGATGAGAATTTAGAGACGAGAATAGATTTATCTTTAGGACCAAGAAACATAAAAAGTCATTGTTTACCTTGGTTCCATAGACAAGGCCACCACCTACCGAAGGATGGAAGCAAGCGACATTAACCTCATCCTCCGCACTGGGCAGAACTCTCACAAGTTCCATATCAGAAACTCTATAGACCTGATTTGAAAACGTACAAGTTGAAAACTAGAAGAAACAGAATATGCAAAAATGGAAGGGGAAAACCTCTCCTAAAGCTGCCAGCACACAGGCGTCCAATTTCAAGAGATCAATTTAATACTAAGTTTCCCCAATTTAACTGAAGTGCCACTGGGTTTCTTCAACTTCTAGGGTTTTTCTTCACTTCTCAGCTTTCACCTTTAAGGGCTTATTTTATTTGCATGGCGTAGTTGTATTCGACTTAGCTCTTTGAAGCAGATGCCTAATGAAATCACAAAAAATGCTTACTCATAAGCAAGGAAGAAGGGCTGATTTGCATTAATTAAGTTGTTCATGGTACTTTGATAGGGATTAGTCAATTGAACTTGTTGGGGTACATTAGATCAATACATTAATCTATTATGTGGACATATTGTATACCATAACTAAATATTTTATCTTTTAAAGCAATTAGACGTTCTCTAGATTACACTTATCTCTACACAGACACACAAGTCTCTAACTAATCTAAGACGATCCCTGCTAGGTTAAGTTTAAAAAAAACAACTCGGCACTAATTCCAAGTAGTTGATATCACATTAATCGATCATTTGCTTCCATTATGTTATGTTCTTAATCAAATTCGTATTAATTTAGAGAAATTCTAAGTCTTCAGATACGACTTTCCTCCAAGTAGTTTTAGGTCTAGCTCATCCTGCTTTAGTACATTCACTCATCATACATCAGTGCCCGTCTACTTCCTATCCTTCCAATCACATCCCACTAGACCAGACAGAGAGGTCATGCAACAAAAGGTTAATATAAAGTTCAGACTTTTACTAGTTTGAGCAACAAGGCTCAATTCTCTTATACAGCTAGTTAATGCTGTAGAACAATCTCAAGTTCCCTGGCTGATATAGCAGGCCCACAACCAAGGCCTCAAAGGATTAAGACATACAAAGCACAAGACACAAGCTACATGTGTTTCCTGCTTCATGTTATCATCCATTTTAACATGAATCTAAAAACCTGCAACAAGCATGCCAAGCCAATGGGTAAGCTCAACCCTTGTCAACATTGTAATTATACAAGTGCACCAACGTTCTAGTATATTGCCACAAAACGGGATAAACAAAGTAGCATTGTTTAACAGTTGTATTAAGATTATGTACTGACTCCAGCCCATTTTTTCATTATATAAGGCTAGTAGATCTAAGTACAGAAATCAATTGGTTTCATTAAACTAGCGATATGCTGTGTTTTCAATGAGTTCTACATAAGGAGGCAAAAGATGATATCTTGAGCATTTACATATCCGGGACTGCGACCTAACACAAATAAATGCGTCAGAAGTTCCATAAAGATTAATTATCAATACAATTTTCAAATCATTCAAATCTCATGCATGGATTCTTTATTGTCTGTTAGGGTAGAACATTCATGTGGGATTTTCTTACTTTTTGCGTGTGCGGTACATGTTCCTTCTGTTTCAAATATAAGAAAAGACTTGTAAAAATTTGTTTCATAGATAAAACACTATATCAAGGAACTTTAATTTCTTGAAATTTCGACAGGTTATTAAAAATATTATGATAAGTACATCAAACATATTTAGATGCCCAAAGAGAAAATGTGCAACATAAATTAAGACAAAGTATCAATAAGTGTTTACATGATGTAGCTATAAAAAGCCATGAAAGTAGTATTCTAATAATTTTTTAAGCCCGGCATAAGATGGCTCTCACCTCAAGAATCGTGTAAATGGGTATAGTTGTGTCTCCATCAATAACAACACTTTTAAGTAGTGAACTATGGCGACGCCCATAAGCAAGTAACAGATGCTCTGAAGCTGGAGAAAACTGCAATTACAATGGATGTGGAGCCCCAATCAATGTCTCAGATCAGTAAGCAACAGAGCATAGTCCAAAAAATACAAAGTTAATTATAATGTGTTAATGATTGACTCCTTTTTTTCTTTTGGAGAAGTTATGTGTCAATGCTTGACTAATTTCAAAAAAAGAAGAATTAAACAACTTGTGAGATCCATCTTGACGTCATGCCAAATTCAATTTTTGCATATTGTTTGTTGACTACTATTGGTAATATCTCGCCAGGTACTGGTATGGAGTAATATGGATCAGAACTTCTATTCTATTGATGGGTATATGTAAAGTGCTATGCAAGCTCGATTATACGAGTCAGAATACTGTCCGTAGATGTAAAGAAATCTACAATATAACAATGTCATGAAACTCAATAAAGACTTGACCAGATGAATAACACTTTATGAATTAACGTCTCCTATCTCCTAATTCTCTCTATCTTTGTCCACTTTTTCTCCCTTCTTTCTCCTTTGTCACTTCTGGTACCACATAAAAAATAGATACATTTCATAGAAAGGCTTGTAATTTGCGTGTAACTTTTTGTCAGGAGAGGAGGACCGGCTACACAGTAAAATACTGTGACATTCGAAACTATGGAAGACAAGAAAGAGTCAATCTACCACTAGATAAGGCAACTTTCACATAAAGAGCAGATGTCAGTTCTCAACGAGAGATCAACATCCTGTGCCATCTCTAGACTAACAGATCTTATCATAATCACGTGCTCAATCTCATTTTAGATTTTCATTCGCTACTTTTCTCTTCCATATAGATGTAATATTTTTCCAGTTCCTACAAGTTCTAAAACAAAATGATCAAAACTATTAGATCTAGAGTTTTATTTCCTCAGTCAAAAAAAGGCAAAGAGAAAGAAAAAGATCCAGAGTTTAATATCATAAAGAATGTTCCTTCTCTACCAGAAAACAAGCTTGATCTTACAAAGCCATGTATGTAAATAACACAAACAAAGCATTTACCTGAATTGAAGTTAAACAATGAGCAGCTCTAATTGCTCGAGATGCAAGCACTGAACCAAACCTACACAAGGAGAGAGAGTATCAAGTAACCAACAACCATAGCAGGAAACGAAATAGAGAATGGGGATAAAATACACAAAAAAAGAAAGAAAAAGGAATAAAAGAAAAATAGAAGCTACTGTGATTGGGTATTTACGTTGCCTCCTCCAGGGAATATATCCGTAGCTCATACATAACCTGGTGGGCAGCAACTGGATGTCTGGTTGGAGAAGTTCCAGCTGCCATAGTATCATGATGAAGATGGCCATGAAAACCAGGATCAGCATCCACGTTTGGCAGAATACATGCAACACAAGCTGCTAAAAATCTCCCACATGGTGAAAAATGGGCTCCCATTTCACTGAAAATAATACCTCACAGTAAGCATTCAGAAAAGTTCATCTAAAACCATATCTGAGTTCTGACATAAAAATTAGGAACTCTCAAAGGCAGGAAATTTTCTGAAGTATAGGGCTAACTGCTAAGAGGCTAATCATCAACTACTCTAATAGAAATATTGTCCAAGCTAGTTCATCATGACAGCTTAATAGCTCAGTGTCTGTAAAAGCTTATCCATATCAAGCTTCCAAGCCAAAGATTTGAAACAGTAGATATCATTCCCACCTGCAAAGTACAGCATGTGGTATTGTTAAGCGACATCTTTCAGCATGAAGGGGTGCACATGGAACCTTAACATCATGAGGCCATATTCTGAGTTTCACAGTGCAAGGCAATTCAGCAGCCGCTGCTGCAGCCAGCGAAGTAGCTATCTCCGACTGGATGCGACCAATAGAAGTTTGAGAATCACTCTCATCATGCATAACGTTAAGCGAAGCAGCACCAGCACCAGCAACGGGAATCGCTCGAGAGCGTGAAGAACGTTGCCGAGAACCAGATCTTCCGGACCTTGGATGATTATTGCTTGAAATTACCAAGGGAACAGCAGAAGGATTTTCCAGTTCACCATAAGTTGATGGATTAGTGGTAGTACCACTAAGGTTTGGATGAGTTGCTTGTTGGGCAGCCTGGCTTTGGCCAATCAACCATCCTTGCAAAAAAGGCAATTCCCAGTATGCTGGGTCACTAAAAGGGAAAAACTGATTGTTTCTTTCTTCTGGTTGCACATCAGTCTCCATAGGATCAACTAAAGGTTGAGTACCTATATTCTCGTTTTCCCCAACAGAAGAACCAGTATGAGCTTCTTGCGCAGGAGATGCACTTTGCTCAACAGGGGACAATAAAAGTTCATACTGGCCAGACGGAGTTGAATATGTGAGAAGGCGGACAGATGATGAAGTATCTGTTCTGTGCTGTACATTGTCGGTTCCCATATCTATATCAGTTTGCTGCACAGGCATTCTGGGATCACCTCTTGCAATTGACGGCCAGATCAGGAAAGGTAGAGACATGATAGGCAGTTCATTTGCTGAAGCAGATTGATAAGTGGAATGAGCATCAGTCAAATACACAGTAGGGGGAGGGTACTGCAAGTTACCCGGAGAAGTAGCACGTGTCATTGAAGAATCTGATGAATCCAGATCATTGACCTACAAAATAAAGGGTTAATGGCGTCTAAAACAACCAAAATTCACACTTCAAGTCACCAAACACAGTAATACCTCAGCTGTCAAAAGAAATGGGGCAGCATGTGGGTGGAAATGGACAGCACGAAGAGAACGCCGTGTCTTCAGTACAATTGCTGGTGTAGAAGCCTCTCCTCTTCTGTTGTAATGCCATATATAAAGCTGTCATCGATTGCAAAATCAGCACCCATTACCAGAGCTTGGAATATATCACTCAAGAGAATGTTCTCAGGCCAGAATCTTTACCTTGTGGCCTGAAGCAACGGCTAGAACTTCCCCTTGGGCATGGAACGCTATGGATGCGATGGGACGATCTGTAGGAGATGAATATTTCACCAGTTATAATCAAAAGAAAAGAGTAAAGTGCACACAGAGGCTGATCTATAACCATCTGTCTGTGAACCCAGTTACTATTGTAGTATATTAACTTGAGATCTTTCTAGGAACCCATATACTTCAAATCCTGGATCCCCTCTGTGCGCACAGTTTTTTTTAACTACTGAGATATTACAGGGTATTACAAAAATCTCGCGATCCTATACACTCGGCAGTTTTTGCATCCCACAACCGAACTTCGTGGTCCAAACTTCCACTTGCCAGTATTTCAGGGTACAATGGATGGAAACGAACCTACAGATGTGAACCAGAATGTAAGATCCAGGAACAAAGGTGTTATGCCAAAACATTCAGCAAAGAAAGACAGCCTTACCACCCAAGGTGTCCTGCGGTGTCCACTCAAAACCTTTAAGCACTTCCCAGTTTGGTAGTCAATTATTTTCACTGTGTGATCTCCACTGCCACCATGGAAAAGAAATTATATGTTTGTAAACTTACCAAAGTAGCAAAATTCTAAGTTTAATCCAACCGGAAACAAGTAAAATTGTTGTCTGTCTTATCTATAAGGAGGGAGAATTCACAAATAGCTACACTACAATTTAGCATATATCCAAATATGCTTAGTTAATAGGTAAGTTTGCAAGATGCAGAGAGCTAGACAATTAAGATAATAACTACAATTATATTAAACAGATGGATAAAAAACTAGCATAAGTGCATACCATATCACATATTGTACATGTCTATGTAATCTAAGAGAGACTTACTGAGTAGAAGCAAGTGTCCTCCCATCAGGACTGAATGCTGCTGCAATGGTAGACCTTGGAGGAGGCAACAGTGGACAATACTTGGCCGATAAATGTTGCAGTGACTCTGCCTCTACCCTGCAATATTTAAATGAGACTGACAGAGAAAAAAAAGTGGCAAGATTCTATCAAACATTACAGGGAAAAAAAGGGAGAGCAGAGATTATGAAGTTACCATGATATTAGTCCCCGTCTAGCATCACTTGCCACTTCGCGTTTTAATCCACAGGAGTCAAGAGTACATTTAGTGTTCTCACCCCAAAATTTTCTGGAAGCGCGTTTAGTTCGAGGAGATACCTCCCTTCTTGTTAAGAGCTGAAAGACATTACTGTAGCAGGTAGAAAAATAAACCAAATCAGCAACCAAAATAAAATCAGATAGCACCCTCATTGAGTATGCTCACAAAATACCTATAGGTCAATGAGGCAGCTTATAACTATAATCATTACTTTCATTTGGGACAAGGAAATGAACTATAAATTACCTATAGAATGTTAGAATTGCAAAATCCAAGTCGATAGCACCATTTGAAGCAATATCTAAAAGTACAAGATAAAGATTAAGACTTCTTTTTTTATGAAGATGGTGTCCGAGCCAGCTTTTCCTGACCCGAGGGTCTATTGGAAACAACCTACAAGGTAGGGGTAAGGTCTGCGTACACACTACCCTCCCCAGACCCCACAGTGTGGGATATTATTGGGTATGTTGTTGTTGGTATCCGAGCCAGCTTGTGCACACCTCGACTATTCAATCCGGCACTTTCTTGGTAACTCTTTCCACCAAGGCTTAGGCAGACGAAAACTTATCACCCTGTGTTTTTATCCTCCGCAAGAATTTGAATATGAGAGTTACCAAGGCTTAGGAGGATAAAAACTTATCACCTAGTGTTTTTATCCTCCGCAAGAATTTGAAACTGAGACCTCATACTTCTCCTCCAACTTCATTGAGCACACCTTTGGGTGCGAAGATTAAGACTTGGTTACGCTGGTAAGCTTCTTTAGGTCCACTGTTCACTAGGAGTTACAGATTTGTATGTCAGCAAATAATATAGAGAATTACCAGTATTAGACCCACTCGATAGGAAGCTGTGGAAGTCGAGCATTAAGGTTGTAGGTTAGGAGGTAGTTGAGCATATTTCTAACTCGTACCAGAATGAGGCTAGGTTGATAGGATTTTGTCTTAGACTGCTAGTGGTCAATGTTGTGTTCACTACTCTTCTGTTTACTGGTTATTATTTTTGTTTTCCATCTACTTACTGGTTCTTGTGATGTTGTCATTATTTATATGGTTTTGTTGATGGTACTGATATATTGTCTCTATTCGTCTTCTTGAATCGAGGGTCTATCGGAAACAACCTCTCTACCCATCGGGTTAAAGGTAAGGTTTGCATATACAATACCCTCCCAAACCCCACTTGTGGGATTTTACTGGGTCGTTGTTGGTTGTTGGTTTACCAGTATTAGAGGACCTAAATTATTGAATGTTGGATTAAGACGTGTCGAAATGGAGATAGAAACTACTAGTATTGGATTGAGGTATAGTAGTTGTTTCTGTTGTTATTATTGTTGTTGAAACTACAAGATGAAAACATCGGCAATCATCGAAAAGCACACACTTTAACAACATGCCGTCATCTGCCGCTTCAGATCAATCATCAAATCTTAGTTCAATTCCAGACATTTTTTATAAGGAGTTCAATTCCAGACATTAGAGATAGTTAATGAAGAAAAACCAAAGTTTTCAGATCTGTGAATAAGTAAGTAACTAAAGATGCAAAATTGAGATAAAAATTAGGGTTTTAGAGATAGACCTGTGTTTACAATTGGAGTTTCGAGGCGCCGTCGCAGAAGGAGGTGAATTCCGCGAAGTTGACGGCGCACTGCTTGAATTCTCCGGCAAGACAGACGATCTCATGATTTCACCGCATTTCAGTGAACTTAAACAAATTTTATCGGAAAATTCAGATTGATATATATAGAAGAAAATTGAAGTGCGACTTCAATTTTTGAAAATATCCTCGAATTTTGATGAATTTCCCGGGAAAATGGAAAAGGACGGTGAGGGTGTTGAGATCTTGCAGAAGGGCAAAATGGGAAGAGAAAAATTGGAGAAATGAGAAGAGGAAGAAGGATACGTTAACAGGGCTGGCTGTAATATTTAGACGCTTCGGATTTGGATTTTTCCGGCGTCGGACAGTAATATATTTGCGGATAAATCCTCGAAGGCGCGTGAAGTCACTATCTAACTTTTTAAAAAAAAAAAAAAAAATCCAATTGTGGAAAAACTTATATGGAAAAGAAAAAAATATATGAAAAAAGGAATTTAGTGAATGGATATTCGTTAGTATTTTGTTTTACCCTCCATATTTGATATATTTAAATTGAAGTCCTGATTAATTTAAATTTACGATAAAAGACTCATTAGAAATGTTCAACTACTCATAAGTCAAAAATTACAGAATAATTATTAAGGTGAAGAATTAATTAGCTCTAGAAATTGAAATCTAACTTCTGTAAAGCTAAAGCTATATCAACTTATAATATTTACTCAATATTACCAAAAATAAAAATGTCATTAAAATGAGATAATAAACTAAAGTTGGAGAACAGATAAAATCTTGAACCTAGACTTTTAAGAAAGACTTGATATATTGTAGTATAATATTTCAAATTTGTTAGAGGTATATTTTAATATTGTTTCATATATCAATTTGAGTGAGTTTTCACTGATTTTATCTCAGCGTGAGCTCTTGTGGATTTATTAATTGGGTTATTTTTACTTGTTTTGGCATTTGTTGTATAAAATTATTGGACCGATTAATATAAATTTGTATTTTATATTAAGCGTAAGTACAAATGTAAAAGTAAAGCAACAACAATAACAACAACCCAGCAAAATTCCGAGGAAGGTAGTGTGTACGCAGACCTTACCCCTATTCCGAAGGGGTAGAGAGGCTGTTTCCGAAAAACCCTCGGCTCAAGAAAATAAAAGGACAAAAAAGAGACAATATTAGTATCAGCAAAAAATCATATAAAAAACAGAAACAACATGAAATTGGAAGAAAGATGCAAAGCAAAAGCGATAGCTCGTAAATAGTTCCTGCGCTCAAAAGTGAAATAGTAACACACAACATTGCCACTAACTATCATAGACAAAAACCTTACGAGACTGGTTAAAGTAAAGCAATTATTTATTTAAATATAAAAAGTGGAATAGATAAAAATGAAATTAAGAGATTATATATGTTGTTCCTTTTACGTTACTCCCTCCGGTCCAAAATAAGTGATTTTTAAGTCTTCTTTTTTTGGTCCAAAATAAGTGATTTATTCAGATTTCAAGAATAATTAATTATTTTTTTTTATATTGTCCTTGGAGTAAATAGTGTTGGAGTATGTGTTAGGAGTGTTCATGTGAGATAATAAAGGTTAATATGATCAATTTCATTGCTCATTAATGTTAAAAGGTGGATTTCTTAATTTATGCGAAAACATTCAAAAAAATCACTTATTTTGGACCAGGTGAGTATTAATTTTCAGAGGACTTCAAATGTTAAATAACTAAATTTTAAATTTTATTCTCACGTTTCTAAATTACACGTGGCAAAACCCAGTTTAAGATAATTATGTTGACTAAATCTTATTATCCGTACTTCTTTATCACTATAAATAGTCCACCTTCCTTATTCTTGTATCTCGAAACTCAACTGTAAAACACAGAAAAAATACTGAAAAAGACTCAAAATTTGCTCTTATATTCTTTCAATTTATCATATATTTTACTTATGGCAATGAGTTTACGGCATCAAATCGGAGCATTATCAGGAACGGCCATATCATCGGAAACCGAAAGTGTTTCCGGCGAAGCTCCGGCAAAAACAACACTTACTACATCAGCATTACGGAGAGCTTCGGTTACAAATCTCCGAGTATCGATGCAAAATTCAGGAACTGAAGCAGATAAAGTGCTAACATCACCACCTTTGAGTCCGGTGACGTGCCACGCGCTAGCGGAGGCGCGTGATGCTTTAGCGGAGACGGCGGAGGTGGAGAAGGAGGACAAACTTGGGAAAGGAGTGCCGGTATATGTGATGATGCCGTTGGACAGTGTGAAAATGGATAATACGGTGAATCGTAAGAAGGCGATGAAGGCGAGTTTACAGGCGTTGAAGAGTGCTGGAGTTGAAGGGATAATGATGGACGTGTGGTGGGGATTGGTGGAGCGGGACGCGCCGGGAGAGTACAATTGGGGTGGTTATACGGAGCTTTTGGAAATGGCGAAAAAGCAAGGGCTTAAAGTTCAGGCTGTGATGTCGTTTCATCAGTGTGGCGGAAACGTCGGTGACTCTTGTTCGTGAGTAGCATAATAACTATACTATTTTGAATGAGTTTAAGTTTTATACCTGCTATTACAAGTTAAAATTCATGATAGTATAAAAAGATTTGTACACGATTAGTGTATATAACTTAAATTCTTTCAAATTGTTAGTATTTCTTTAGTGATCTCTTGAAGATAATTCGAATTGTTATTTCTCTAGTAATCTTCTCTTGAAGATACTGTATATTTTGAAGCTGTTTTTCAACTTACATTACTTCATGTAGGATTCAAGCTGGAATTAGTTAAAGAAGCTAATTTACTTTTTTTCTTTTTGCTCTTTCTATAACTATTAGTAAGCATTTAATAGTGTAGTGTATAGTATAATGTAAATATATTACCTACTTTTTAAGTAGGAGTACTTTTCGATAGCTGATTTATAGGATCTGAGGAAAGGGAATAGGGGAACAGGTGAAGACAAGCAAAAAGTTGCATAATCATACAATTTAAACTTAAACATGTCAATCTTGTCCTTAAACTTAAATGGGGGTTTAAAACCTAGAATTGTTCAAGTATCCTCATAATCTAAGAACTTCCGATCAATTTTAGTTGGTGCACTCCTTCGGATATTAGGTACTAACAACATTTAGCAACTCCTTTAGGTCCTGATGGGGGCTTGTTAGGGTATCAGTAAACATGACATCATTGTTTTTGTGTTTAATTAAACATTCCTGGAAACATGTAACAATATTTCTGTTTCATTTGTATGTCTATTTTGCTTTAGAATTAAAGGGGTAGTTACATTATGTTACAAGGATGGAATAAGCAAGCCAAGTACGAATTGGTTTCTATGTTGCTTCGTCAAGATCTGTGCTTTTTTGAAAAAAGAGTCTGAACAAATCTTTTCTGATAAACATGTATCAGCAGGCTGAATTTGGTTAACTTGGCCTCTTGGAAAACATGAAGTCATCAAAAGTCATTGATATTTTGGCTATCAACACAGCAGAGTTATTTGCAGTGTATAGAAATATTGAATGTGATGAAGTGTTTGAGTTGGAAGAGTATGTTGATCAGTGATTTGATGACTGCTAATATTAGTAGTTGTTTGAAACTGTTTGTTGTAATCCTGTCTTGCCGAGTGTATGTGTATAAAGAGCTCTTCTGAACATGTAGATCCACAAAGAATTCATGGTCACATTGTTAACCACTTTATTGTTGATTAACTTCTAAGATCCGGTGATAACTGGAGAATGCAATATCTCCACCTATTTAGTGATCATCTATTATTCGTTTCTTGTCTTCTTAATAGTCAGTTTTTATATTCTAGGATCCCTCTTCCAGGGTGGGTCGTTGAAGAGATTGACAAGGATCCTGACCTTGCATATACGGATCAATGGGGAAGGAGGAATCATGAATATATCTCGCTTGGTTGTGATACTCTTCCTGTCCTTAAAGGGAGGACTCCTGTTGAATGTTACTCCGACTTCATGAGAGCATTTAGAGATAGATTTGAGAATCTGCTAGGGGACACTATTGTGGTAAGTTTTCACATTTTTTAACCTTAAGCTATGCTGAATGAAATTGCTTATCCAAGTGTGTGGAAGCTCAAGCTTTTTTAACCGGTTTATGTACTCTAGGAAATTCAAGTTGGCATGGGTCCAGCTGGAGAGCTACGTTATCCATCCTACCCTGAAAAAGATGGAATATGGAAATTTCCCGGTATCGGAGCTTTTCAGTGTTATGACAAGGTATACATCAATCTTCTTTTGTTTCCATTTTGTTCTGTATTTCTTGAAAAAAACTTTTGAATGTCATATCTTTGATGAACTGTTCTCACATATCTTATGTTTTGTAGTATATGCTCAGCAGCTTAAAGGTTGCAGCAGAAGAAGCTGGCAAGCCTGAGTGGGGTTACACTGGTCCGACGGATGCAGGCGAGTATAACAACTGGCCAGAAGATACAACCTTTTTCAAGAAAGAAAGTGGTGGTTGGGATTGTCCATATGGTCAGTTCTTCCTCACATGGTATTCTCAAATGCTCTTGGACCATGGTGAGAGAATATTGCAGTCCACCAAAGCTATATTTGAGAACAAGGGCGTCAAGATATCAGTTAAGGTAGCAGGCATTCATTGGCACTATGGAACCCGGTCCCATGCCCCTGAACTCACAGCAGGGTACTACAACACCCGTTTCCGAGATGGTTACCTTCCAATTGCTCAGATGCTTGCTCGACACGATGCTATTTTCAACTTCACATGTATTGAGATGCGAGATCATGAGCAGCCACAGGATGCACGATGTGCACCTGAGAAGTTGGTTAGACAAGTAGCATTAGCAACACGGGAAGCTCAAGTTCCACTAGCCGGCGAGAATGCTTTGCCCCGATACGATGAGTTTGCACATGAGCAGATCCTCCAAGCTTCCTCATTGAATATCGACAGCCAATCCGACAATAGACAAATGTGTGCATTTACTTATCTGAGGATGAATCCAGACCTCTTCCATCCCGACAACTGGAAAAGGTTTATCGCATTTGTGAAGAAAATGAATGACGGAAAAGATGTGCACCATTGTCGGGAACAAGTGGAACGGGAGGCTGAGCATTTTGTGCATGTTACTCAGCCTCTAGTGCAAGAAACTGCAGTTGCCCTCATGCAATGAGCATATTCTCAGCTGTATACTTCTGCCGCTTGTATATGTATGAAATGTATTATAGTGCAATCTTGAAAGATTGGGATATCATATTTTGAAGATATTCCTGAATAATACTGTACGTACTCTCCTTTATTTTCCAATGCTAGCATAGAGGAAAGTACCTAGGTTTGCCATGCCAATGCTTCACTCACATGGTATGTTTTTGATATCCAGAAAAATATCGACTTTCTCTTGAACAATAAAAAAAACAAGTAAAATTATGTTTTTTCCCCATCTATCAAAGCCCTACAGCTTGTAGTAGAAATGGCGTGGGGTAGCCACTATTTAAGGTTGTATTTATTTTTTATCCAGCAATTCTAATGTTGAGCAAAAATAGTCATTACTCTATTAAAATTAATATGAAAAGACATTTTTACCCTTTCTTCCATTGTTTTTCTTCCCAAACCCTCGCTTCTCTCTCAAGTTCGATACCCACTCGTTTTTCGTTTTCTTTCCAGGAGATATCCTAGTTTCAATTTCGTTTTCTTGCATTAGCAAAAGCTTGGCTGAGCTGTTGCAGAAGATCAACCAAGCAATGGCTTCGCATAAGTGGCTTCCCCAATGTGTAGAAACCTTTTGCTGCTGCAACCACTTGTAATGTCTTCCCATTGCATATCTTAATTATCTGCAGAGAGTTTTGGCATCATCAAAATCCGAACAAATGCAAAACCAGAAGAAAAGAAAGAAAATAAGGTACCTGTAATTCGAAATAGTCGTCATCTCGCCTTGCTTTAGCATCGTTACAATCAACTCTTTTCAAACCTGAAATAGCGCATTTAGAAGAAATGCACGATAATATTCTGGAAGTTCCAGTTGAAGTGAGAAGAATATCGAAAGGGAGAAGTAAACCATAGTTAGTATAGGCGGAGAGAGGTTAGAGAAAGAGAAGACATGATAAATCCAGCAAATAAATTATCCTTTAAAAGCTGCATTAAAGATGGAGATTTAGTAATTGTATACGAAAGACATGATACTATGAAAGCAGTAAAAGTCAGTGAGGATGGTGTTCCGTAGAATCGGTTTGGTGCATCCAATTTCAAAAATTAAGGACACTTAGTCCTGAACTTAGAATTATAAGTTCAAAAGTTAAGGATACTTGGTCTTGAACTTAGACTAACAAACTCAAAAATTAAGGACAATAAGTCATGAACTTACAGTTACAAGTTCAAAAGTTAAGGACATGTAGTCGTGAAGTCCTAAAGTTAAGTTTAAAAGTTAAGGACATTAAGTCGTGAAGTCCTGAACTTAGAGTTACAAGTTCAAAAGTTAAGGACAAGAAGTCCTGAAGTTAAGTTCAAAAGTTAAGGACATGAGCAGAAGGGTATTTTCGTCCGGGCAGTTAAAGTTTATTAAAGCAGTGACTAAAGACTAAAAACATTTTAAAAAGTGACTTAAAAGTAAATATATATGTCATTAGTGGCTAACCGTGCACTTCTCCCACAGCTTGTATTATATCGTATTGTTATTTTAAATATAATATTTGTTTAGCATTGTTACTTAAATTTTATTGAATCATATCGTTAAATCCGTCGTTACATAAAACGACAAAAAGTGCTACATTATGTAACGTCCGATTTGGTGTGGTCGCGTCATTACCTTGCTTTGTTCTCTCATCTTGTCTTTCTTTCTTATTAAATAAACTTACTTTATCCTTTATCCTACATTTTTACATAATAATTCTATTTCTATCCGTTTTTTTCTTTATAATATTGCAATTTTATTCTTCATATTACTGGTGCATCACATCATGAAATGTTGGCAAACGATACAATCTATCCAAATATTTTATTCATCAAAACAACATAATGCAATATAGTACAATACAATACGATACATTATGAGATACATATAACAACCATTCAAACGAGCTGTTGGTGGATAGAGTTATTCGGTACCTGTACTGATGGAAAATAGCAGATACTCCGTAAAATTATTTGAAGTAGATAAATTTTTGGTCGGTAGATAAATTTTCCAGCCAACTACGTTATTGACTTATTGTATCTAAGATTCATGCACCAAATTTCACATCAATATTTAATTAGTGACAGCTCCATTTATATAAAATGAAAATTCTAAAGTTAATAGTGGAGTAAAATACAAGTCTGATGCTTTGACTAGAAATCGGGGAAGAAAAGGAAATGAAATGAAAATGAGTGAATCCTAATTAGTCGGTTTTCAAACCGATGTCAAACACTAGGCGGAAAACCTATATATATATATATATATATTAAAAGCACGAAGGCCCTTACGAAATATCGTTCGTCTTTTTTATCCTTTTCAAATAGAGTTTGCAGGGGATAAAATAGTCATTTTGTTTATTTTACTATATTTAGGAATAATCATTTAATTAATTTTCTGTTATTTAGGAACAATTATTTAATTATTAATCTAATACTTAAAACTTCTATTTTTGAATTTCTTTTAGATCTAAAATTTCAAACACTTTTAACTAAAACTAGGAAAGTTTTCATTATTCAATAAAACTAAAAAAGTTTCGTCTTTCTACTAAATTAGGAAAATTTTATTCACTTTCAAGGAAAGTATCGTAAGAAATTTTTTAGTTTATAAACTTTTAACAAATTACTTCTTCAAATAATATTAGGTAAAAACTAATTTTCTTTTTGGTTTTGGAGTCTTTATTTTCTGATAAATCATTAAACTATACATTATTTTACTTTATATAAATCATTTCCTGTTTCAAATTATATACCCAATTTTCTTTTATAAAAGAAGTGACAATTCTATGTTTTCATCATCAAACTTTACGTTATTCGAGTAGTTCGAGCAGCAACTATAAAACTAAGAATTTTTAGGTTCTTCTTTGAGCAATTTTTTTATGGTAGTTGAATTTTGCATTCACACGTTTATATTAGTAGTTAAATTTTGCATTCACGTATTTATATTAATAATTAAATTTTATATTCACGTATCAATAAGTACATCTTTATTGTGGTATTCTTAATTGTGAACCTTGATTGAACATGGGCCTGTTTGGACAAAAACTCAAAAATTATTTATATTTTTAGTTGTTTTATAATTTTTGCAGTATTTCTTATTAACTAAAGAAATAGAATAATTCACATTTTGCTTGTGAGAACAAAATAAAAGACCATTTGTCGGGTAGATGAATATCTTGTGTGTTTTTTAGAATGAACTTAAGAATATATATTTGTCAAAAAAATTCAAAAAAGAAAAACTCTTAAATTGTCGAGAGTTTATGTGCTCCTGATGAAAATATAAAGAAACACGAGAACTTGTGAAATTATTGTAATGAATAAATCTTAAGTTGAAAATATTGACTAAGATGATTGAGGACTTCTATTACCATTATTCTTCATTTATTCAGTTGCTAAACAGAATCAATAATTATCATTTTCAGGAACTCATACTTTTTTCTTAAACTTATTTTACAACTAAAATATAATCAGCTAACAAAGTATTTATGTGATTTTTAAAAAATATATACTTGTTGTGACGGGACACACGCGCAACGCGCGTATTGTATAACTAATATATATAATTATAAAACCATGAATATAGTGTCGGTTTACCAAAATAGCCTTAAAATATCTATTTCATATTGGATAAAATTGTAATAACTAAACTTTTGCCTAATATCTAGACTTTGAGTTCAATTAAGATTTCTAAATAACGTTTGTAGAGGAGACCACTTAAAGAATCTTAGTTTGAATAGCCGTGCTACTGGGTTGATTACAATCTGTATTTACTTCCATGTGTAGTATTCCTTCGAATAGGGAAAATCGTAAGGTAAACATTTTTTCTAAAACTAATACGTAGGTTTCCAAAGTAAATTGTGAAATAATATGTATCATGAATGAGTTAGACGAAAAACCTAGGAGATATAGTTGAACAAAACTAATTAAGCTAATGGATTATTTTCATATTGTCGCGACTCTAAATCCAGACCCGGTCGTAATGACGTCTCTCGTGAAGACAAGGCCAGCTGACACAACACCCAATTAAATTGACAAATAATAATTCCTAATTAAGTCATAAAACATGATAAATTCCACAATAAAGTAAACGAAAAAGGGTCAAAAATGTCCCTGGACTATTGGGGTTGGTACAATAATACCCTTCATCCACCTATTTTGCAAAAATTACCCTCACCGTTATCTTTTTGGCTCAAAATTGCCCTTACGACTAACAACCATGTTAGGTAAAAAAAAAACTTAAATAATTTTCACGTGTCATCGTCCAATTGGCTTAGCTTAAAACTCACCTAAATTAAAATAAATCACCCACATTCTAAGACCCATAAACAAAAATACTTTTTCATAGTCTATCCTTCTTCCTCTCCCTATTTCGTTTCTTTCTCCTCTTTCTTTTCAAAAATATTCCAGCATCTAGAACTCTCATACACCCATTTTTTCCTAAGCAAACAAAACTGTCTCTTATAGTTAATCACCTTCCATTACTGTTGCGACGTGCAGCCCGACCCACAAGTATCCTCACAACACAGGCCCTCGGCCTTACTAAGTCAAAATCTCATAAGTCATTCGGGCAACAGTAAAACATGATGCTCAGCCCAAAATATCATTTGAAATATCATTTATGTGTTAAAACAGAGTAAACATAGCTGAGTTATGAAAATTGTATAATATAGCATGACTTAGTACAAATATAAAAATCAAAACAGTAAGAAAATAGCAGTAAAAATCCCCTAAGGGTCCAAATAGTTGGCACGAGGCCCAAATATGGCATTCAGCCAAAAACATGATGATAACAAACAGTTTTCAATTAAATACGCTGTAAAACAGTCATTCGGTATGGATTAAGTCGCAATCCCCAACGGTGCACGACCCCACGCTCGTCTTATAGTGTGTGCATTACCTCAATATAGCACAACGATGTGAAATTCGGGGTTTCATACCCTTAGGAGAACATTTACAATCATTACTCACCTCTATCCGGTCCAAACTCTAGCCTGCGATGCCTTTGCCTCTCGAATCGGCCTCCGGATGCTCCAAATCTAACCGAAATCAGAATCGCAGCATCAAAATATGCTAAGGGAACGAAACTCATGCTAAAACAATCAATTTATAATATAAATCCCGAAATTAACCAAAACTCGACCCCGGGCCCACGTCTCGAAATTCGATAAAATTTACATTAATAGATTCCTTATCTCCCCACGAGTTCATACATATCAAAAGTCCCGAAATTCGACTACAAATGGCCCCTTAAATCCTCAAGTCAAGGTCTCCATTACCAAGCCCTAATCCCCAATTTTTAACCCTTAATTTTCATTAATCTTAGGTCAAATCAGTGAAATAATACCATAGGATCAATTATTAGGTTCAAAAATCTTACCTCCAGACGTTACCCTTGAATCCCTCTTAAAAAGCTCCCAAAAAGCTCCAAAACCGACTTGAAATGGTGAAGAACAACTCAAAAATCGCAAAGGAATTCTTTTATACATTCTGGCCCAGGCTTTTCGCACCTATGGTCCAGTACTCGCTCCTGCGCAACCGCTTCTGCGGTCTCAAGCGTCGCTTCTGCGGTCATCACTTAACCCTTCACTTTTCGCATCTGCGATGCACAACCCGCATCTACGCCATCGCAGGTGCGGTTCCCCAACCGCTTATGCGGTTCCTGCCTTCCTTGGTTCCTTTCGCTTCTGCAACTGGACTTCCGCATCTGCGGGGGTCGCACCTGCGGTCTCCCAACCGCAGATGCAGTTATGGCAGCAGACTTAGCTTCAGCTGCTACATCTAACTTCCAAACTTTCCGCCAACCATCCAAAATCACCCTGAGGCCCCTGGGACCTCAACCAAAATCACAAACAAGTCACATACCACCATCCAAACTTATACCAATCTTCAAAACACCTCAAACAACATCGAATCAACCAAAACACATCGGATTCAAGCCTAAGGTTCTAAAATCTTCCGAATTATGCTTTTGATCAAAAAGTCTACCAAACCACGACCGAATGACCTGAAATTTTGCACACACATCCCAAATGACAAAACGGACCTACTACAACTACCGGAATTCCATTCCGACCCCTATATCAAAATCTCACCTATCAACCGGAAAACGCCAAAATTCCAATTTCGCCAATTCAAGCCTAAATCCACTTCGGACCTCCAAAACACATTCTTATCACGTTCCTAAGTCACAAATCACCTCCTGAAGCTATCTGAACCATCAGAACTCACATCCGAGCCCTTTAACATATAAGTCAACATCCGGTTGACTTTTCCAACTTAAGCTTTCTCAAAAAAGATTAAGTGTCTCAAACCTTACCAAAACCTTTCCGAACCCAAGCCAACCAACCCGATCACACATAGAACCGATAAACAAAGAAATAAGAAGCAGAAATGGGGAAATAGAGCGGTGACTCATGAGACGACTGGCTGGGTCGTCACATCCTCCCCCTCTTAAACAAACATCCGTCCTCGAACGAGTCAAGAAACATACCTGAAGCCTCAAACAGGTGAGGATATCTGCTCTGCATCTCCCGCTCGGTCTCCCAGGTAGCCTTCTCCACGGGCCGACCTCTCCATTGCACTTTCACTGAAGCTATATCTTTTGTTCTCAACTTTCGAACCTGATGCTCCAAAATAGTTGTTGGCTCCTCATCATAAGTCAAATCGCCATCTAACTGGACCGAGTTGAAATCCGAAACATAAGACGGATCCCCAATATGTTTCTGGAGCATAGAGACATGAAATAGCGGATGCACACTCGACAAGCTGAGTGGCAAGGCAAGCTCATAAGACACCTCCCCAATCCTCTGAAGCACCTCAAAAGGCCCAATGAACCGAGGACTCAATTTATCCTTCTTCCCAAATCACATAACACCCTTCATGGGTGAAACCTTCAACAGAACCTTTTCACCAACCATGTAGGACACATCTCGAACCTTCTTGTCAGCATAACTCTTTTGTCTCGACTGCGTTGTACGAAGCCTCTCCTGAATTACCTTCACCTTTTTTAAAGAATCCTGCACCAAGTTTGTCCCCAATAGCCTAGCCTCACCCGGCTTAAACCAACCAACTAGAGATCCACACTGCCTCCCATACAAAGCCACATATGGAGCCATCTGAATACTCGACTGCTAGCTGTTGCTATAAGCAAACTCTGCGAGCGGTAGAAACTGATCCCATGACCCTCTGAAATCAATGACACAAGCACATAACATGTCCTCTAATATCTGAATAGTGCGCTCGGACTGTCCGTCCGTCTGAGGGTGAAAATCTATGCTCAACTCAACCTGAGTGCCCAACTCTCGCTGCATGCGAAGTAAACTGAGTGCCCTATCCGAAATGATGGAAACTGGAACACCATGCAAACGAAAAATCTTCCAGATATAGATCTCTGCCAACCGCTCTGAAGAATAGGTAGTACACACAGGAATGAAGTGCGCGGACTTAGTCAGCCGATCCATAATCACCCAAATAGCATCGAACTTCTTCAAAGTCCGTGGGAGCCCAACTACAAAGTCCATGGTGATCCGCTCCCACTTCCACTCTGGAATATCCATCTGCTGAAGTAAACCACCCGGTCTCTGATGCTCATATTTTACCTGCTGGCAATTGAGACACCGAGCCACAAATCCCACAATGTCCTTCTTCATTCTCCTCCACCAATAATGTTGTCTCAGATCCTGATACATCTTTGTGGCACCCGGATGAATGGAATACCGCTAGTTATGGGCCTCCTCCAGAATCAACTCCCGAAACCCATCTACATGGGGCATACATATCTAGCCCTGCATCCTCAACACCCCATCATCACCAATAGTCACATCTCTGGCATCATAGTGCTGAACTCTGTCCTTAAGGACAAGCAAATGGGGATCATCATATTGGCGCTCTCTGATGCGATCATATAAGAAAGACCGAGAAATCACACAAGCCAATAGCCGACTAGGCTCTGAAATATCTAACTTCACGAACCGATTGGCCAAGGCCTGAACATCAACTGCAAGAGGTCTCTCCCCAACTGGAATATATGCCAAACTCCCCATACTCACCCCCTTCCGACTCAAAGCATCGGCCACCACATTGGCCTTTCCCGTATGGTACAATATGGTAATATCATAATCCTTTAGAAACTCCAACCATCTCCGCTGCCTCAAATTAAGATCCTTCTGCTTGAACAAGTGCTAGAGGCTACGATGATCAGCAAACACCTCACAAGACACACCATACAAATAATGCCTCCAAATCTTCAACACGTGACTATGGCATCTAACTCCAAATCATGAACAGGGTAGTTCTTTTCATGGGGATTCAACTGACGAGAAGCATAAGCAATAACTCTACCCTCCTGCTCAATACACACCCAATACCAACTCTCGAAGCATCACAATACACGGTATATGAACCTGAAGTTGATGGCAAAACTAACACTAGAGATGTGGTCAAGGCAGTCTTGAGCTATAAAAGCTCTCCTCACACTCATCCGACCAC
The DNA here is from genome assembly GCF_000393655.2 of Nicotiana sylvestris. Classification (NCBI taxonomy): domain Eukaryota; kingdom Viridiplantae; phylum Streptophyta; class Magnoliopsida; order Solanales; family Solanaceae; genus Nicotiana; species Nicotiana sylvestris. Next base: position 6,059,633 of record NC_091061.1, on the reverse strand, counting down.
CTAAATAGATCACCCTTTTGAGTCAGCTTGGTCAATGGCGATGCGATAGATGAGAATCCCTGAACAAACCGGCGGTAATAACTTGCCAAACTAAGAAAGTTACGAATCTCTATGGCTGAGGACGGTCTGGGCCAACTTGAACTGCCTCTATCTTCTTTGGATCAACCTGAATACCCTCTCTGGATACTACGTGCCCCAAGAAAGCCACTGAACTGAGCCAAAACTCACACTTGGAGAATTTTGCATAAAGCTTCTCCTCCTTCAATCTCTGCAACAAAACTCTCAAATACTCCTCGTGCTCCTCCTGACTACGCGAATACACCAAAATATTATCAATGAAAAATATGACGAACAAATCGAGATAAGGCCGAAACATATTATTCATCAAATGCATGAATGATGTTGGGGCATTGGTCAGCCCAAAAGACATCACCAAGAACTCATAATGATCATATCGGGTCCTGAAAGCCGTCTTAAGAATATCCGAGTCCCTGATCTTCAACTGGTGATAACCTGAACGGAGATCAATCTGGGAGAACACTCTAGCTCCCTAAAACTGGTCAAACAAATCATCAATTCGAGGCAAAGGATACTTGTTCTTAACAGTTACTTTGTTCAACTGCTTATAATCAATGCACATCCTCACAGTACCATCCTTCTTCTTCACAAATAGAATCGGCACACCCCAAAGCGACATACTAGGCCGAATGAACCCCTTGTCGAGGAGTTCCTAAAACTGCTCTTTTAACTCCTTCAACTCCACTGGTGCCATACGATACGGCGGAATAGAAATAGGCTGAGTACCCGGCACCAGATCAATACCAAAATTAATATCCATGTCCGGCGACATGCCCGGCAAGTCTTCAGGAAACACATCGGGAAAATTCCTCACAGATGGAACAGAATCAATACTGGGAGTCTCTGCCTCGACATCCCTCACAAAGGTTAAATACGAAAGACAACCCTTCCCAACCATACCCCCTTTAAGAATGAAATTACCCTACTAGAAACATAATCACCCGGCATAGCCAATGTCACTATCCTAGCATGACAGTCCAATATAGCACGACACGGAGATAGCCAATCCATGCCCAATATAACATCAAAATCCACCATACATAACAACAAAAGATCCACTCGAGTCTCCAAACCCCCAATAGTCACCACACACGACCGGTACACATGGTGTACAACAACAGTATCGCCCACCAGAGTAGATACATGAATGGGTAAAACAAGAGACTCACAGGGCGTATCCAAATAACGAGCAAAGTATGATTATACATAAGAATAAGTGGAACCGGGATCAAATAATACAGAGGCATCTATGGCAGACTGAGACAATACCTGTAATAACAGCATCGGAAGCAATAACATTGGGTCTAGCTGGAAATGCATAGAAACGGGCCTGACCGCCACCTGATCGACCTCCCCCTCTAAGGCGACCCCTAGCTAACTGACCTCCACCCCTAGCTGGCTGGTGGGTGGTGGTGAAGTAACTGGTGCTGAAGCCGATGGCTGACTCCTCTGCTGAGATGAACCCGCAAGACGATGAGGATATTGCCTCCACATATGACCTATCTCTCCACACTCATAGCAACTCCCAAGTGCTGGAGATGGGGACTGAAGGGAACCCCTAGCACCGGAATGACTAGCAGATGCACCTGGCATAGAAGAGCCCTGAACTGATGTAGCACGGGACGAACTTTGAGCTGGAAGGGCACTAAATGATGACTGGCCCTGATGAGAACTGTGAGAACCATGACCCGATAACGCCCCACGATAACCTGGCGAGCTGGCTGAGCATGCTTGAATAGACAGCCTCTGTCGTGCTGAAACTGACCTCTCAAAGGAGGACCACCATAACTACCAGATCCTCGAGGCCTCTTGGCCTTCCTCTCATCTCGCTCCTGGCAACGAACTGACTCAATATCACGATCAATGTCTACAACCTCCTCAAAAGTAGCACCAGACACCCTCTCCTTGGTCATGAGAATACGAAGTTGATAAATAAGGCCATCAACAAACCTCCTAATCCTCTCTCTTTCTGTCGGAACCAACCAAATAGCATGACGAGCTAACTCTGAGAACCTCATCTCATACTGCGTCACAGTCATCTCTCCCTGACGAAACCACTCGAACTGCCTGCGCAGCTCCTCTCTGCGAGACTGCGGCATATACTTCTCCAAAAAGAGAATGGAGAACTGCTGCCAGGTAAGGGGTGTTGCACCAACAGGCCTACACCTCTCATAAGCCTCCCACCAAGTGAAGGCAACTCCAGAAAACTGAAAAATAGTGAAAGCGACCCCGCTGGTCTCTAGAATACCCGTTGTGCGAAGAATTCGCTGGCACTTGTCCAAGAAACCCTAGGCATCCTCGCCCTCTGCACCACTAAAAGTCGGAGGCTGAAGTCTACCAAACCTCTCTAACCTCCGCTGCTCGTCCTATGGCATGGCATGAGCTACATAGTCCTGAGCAGCTGCAACCGGCTGGGCTGGATGTGCCCCCAGTGTCTGAAGTCCCTGCATGCTCGGGTGTGCGAGCGGCGGGAGTCTGAGTGCCTCCCCCGGCCTGAGAAGTAGCTGCAGATATAGTAACTAAGACCGCCTGAGCTAGGCCAGTGCATACTGATAGAATCTAAGCCAAGGCCTCCTGAAGACCCGGAATCACAACGGGCACAGCTGGTGCCGGTGCTGGTGTTGTTGGAGCATCCACAACCGGGATCTGATTCTGAACTGGGGCGGTTGGTGGATCTGCAGGTGCTACTCTAGCTGCTATGCGGGTTACACTCTTGCCCTTACCACTACCACGATCGCGTCCTCGGCCTTTAGTGTCCACAGCTGGTGGTACTGGTGATCGTCCATCCTGACCGGTAACGCGTGTCCTCACCATCTGTGAGAGAATAGAATAACAAAAGTTTAGTACTCGGATCAACAGATTCACACGACAAGAATTTCAAGAATATAAAGTTTTTCCTAAAGGTTTTGCAGCCTCTCGAGGATAAATACAGACGTCTCCGTACCGATCTACGAGACTCTACTAAACCTGCTCATGACTCGTGAGACCTATGTAACCTAGGCTCTAATACCAACTTGTCACGACCCTAAACCTAGACCCGGTCGTGATTGCGCCTCTCGTGAAGACAATGCAAGCCGACACAACACCCAATTAAATTGACAGATAATAATTCCTATTTAAGTCATAAAACATGATAAATTCCACAATAAAGTGAAATATAACAACCGCGGAAAGCCAAACACAACCCGACATCGGGGTGTCACCAGTCACGAGCATCTAACATATGTATAAAAATATGGAAAAGGGACTACACAATCTATTACAGAAATCCAGTACAAGGGAAATAAATAATGATAAAAGGGAGAAACACTAGGCTGCGAGCGCCGAGCAGCTACCTAGTGGACTCTGAAAATCTGCTGGAAGCTATCGACCCTCGCTAGTAGGACCTGAAGTGCCTGAATTGCACACAGGGTGCAGGGAGTAAAGTGAGTACTCCAAATCAGTGAGTAATAATAATAAATGAAGACTGGGCGATAAGAAATCACGTAAAAACACAACAAAATGCTATAAAGAGGCAGAGTAAAACCAGTAAAGTGAAAAAAAATAGTGAAATCTCATAAAACACCTTAGTTCAGTATAGGCTTCTTTAAAATACATTTTTAACAGTTAAACAAGTAAATGAAAGGCAGCTAGAAAGATAAACACATAAAATCCGCCCCGCGGGCACAATGTCAACAGAATAAGCCCTTCTGGCAATAACATGGAACAACACCAGCCCCTCGAGCTATATCTCATATCACAATGGGTACCCGCGCTCATTAGGGATGTGCAGACTCCGGGAGGGGCCCTTTATGGCCCAAGCGTAATATCAAGCCATCTCATGGCATAATCAATAGGGTCCCAGCCTCATATCAAGCCACCTTGTGGCGTACAATCTCAGGCCCTCGACCTCATAATCATAAATCAGTGTACCACTGTTGCGGCGTGCAGCCCGATCCAAAAGTATCCTCACAACAAAGGCCCTCGGCCTTACTCAGTCAGAATCTCATAAGCCACTCGGGCAACAGTAAAACAAGATGCTCAGCCCAAAAAATCATTTGAAATATCATTTAATGTGTTAAAACAGAGTAAACATGGATGAGTTATGAAAACGGTATAATATAGCATGACTGAGTACAGATATAAAAATCAAAATAGTGAGAAAATATCAGTAAAAATCCATTAAGGGTTCAAATAGTTGGCACGAGGCCCAGATATGGCATTCAACCCAAAACATGATGATAACAAACAATTTTCAATCAAAATACGCGATAAAACAATCATTCGGGGTGGACTAAATCGCAATCCCCAATGGTGCACGACCCCACGCTCGTCATCTAGCGTGTGCGTCGCCTAAATATAGCACAACGATATGAAATCTGGGGTTTCATACCCTTAGGACAACATTTACAATCATTACTCACCTCTATTCGGTCCAAACTCTAGCCCGCGATGCCTATGCCTCTTGAATCGGCCTTCGGATGCTCCAAATCTAACCAAAATCAGAATCACATCGTCAAAATATGCTAAGGGAACGAAGCTCATACGAAAATAATCAATTTACAACATAAATCCCGAAATTAACCAAAACCCAACCCCCGGGCCCATGTCTCGAAATTCGATAAAATTTACATCAATAGATTCCTTATCTCCCCAAGAATTCATACATATCAAAAGTCCAAAAATCTAACCACAAATGGCCCCTCAAATCCTCAAGTCAAGGTTTCCAATACCAAGCCCTAATCCCCAATTTTTAACCCTTAATTTCCATTAATCTTAGGTCAAATCAGTGAAAATGCCATAGGATCGATTATTAGATTCAAAAATCGTACCTCCAGACGTTACCCCTTGAATCCCTTTTTAAAATCTCCCAAAAAGCTCCAAAACCGACTTGAAATGGTGAAGAACAATTCAAAAATCGCGAAGGAATTCTTATACCTTCTAGGCCAGGCTTTTCGCACCTGCGGTCCAGTACTCGCTCTTACGCAACCGCTTTTGCGGTTCCAAGCGCCGCTTCTGCGGTCATCACTTAACCCTTCACTTTTTGCATCTGCGATGCATAACCCGCACTTGTGCCATCGCAGGTGCGGTTCCCCAAACGCTTCTACGGTTCCTGCCTTCCTTGGCTCCGTCTGCTTCTGCAACTGGTCTTCCGCATCTGCAGGGGTCGCACCTGCGCCTTCCCAACCGCATATGCAGTTATGACAGCAGACTTAGCTTCAGCTGCTATATCCAACTTCCAAACTTTCCCCAACCATCCGAAATCACCCCGAGGTCCCTGGGACCTCAACCAAAAGCACAAACAAGTCACATACCACCATCCAAACTTATACCAATCTTCAAATACCTCAAACAACATCGAATCAACCAAAACACATCGGATTCAAGCCTAAGGTTCCAAAATCTTCCGAATTACGTTTTTGATAAAAAAGTATACCAAACCACGCCCGAATGACCTAAAATTTTGCACACGCATTCCAAATGATACAACGGACCTACTACAACTCCCGAAATTTCATTCCGACCCATATATCAAAATCTCACATATCAACCGAAAAACGTCAAAATTCCAATTTCGCCAATTCAAGCCTAAATCCACTCCAGACCTCCAAAACACATTCCGATCACGTTCCTAAGTCCCAAATCACCTTCCGACGCTATCCAAACCATCGGAACTCACATCCGAGCCCTTTAACATATAAGTCAACATCCGGTTGACTTTTCCAGCTTAAGCTTCCTCAAAAGAGACTAAGTATCTCAAACCTTACCAAAGCATTTCCGAACCTAAGCCAACCAATCCGATCACACATAGAACCGAAACAAAGCAATAAGAAACAGAAATGGGGAAACGTAGCGGTGACTCATGAGACGACTGGCCGGGTCGTCACACATATTTAGAGGTAGGTCTTGCACATAGGACAAAAACGTACATAGTGTATGTATCTTAAACTTAAAGTATACTACTAATTATTTTCATATTTACGACATTAGACATTATGTCGCAAATAATGTCTTTTAGCAAAGCCTTTTATCTATCCGCTAGAATCTGTTACAAATTAGACATTATATATTTTTTGTGTGGTACATATTGCAGTGATTAAATCTTTTATGAAAATCCAGGCGGACAAAATCTTTGTTGATTCTGCATGGTCCTAAGAAAGTTCTAAGAGTAAATTTACAAAATTTTAATTGATTTCAAAAGTTATAAATATTAGGAAAACTAATATGAAGATAGTTATGTTATATAGTTCAAACAGGGGGAAAATGTATATAAGATAAATTTTTAATTGATTGACAAGTCCTATATATTAGGATTTCCTACACAATTCAAATGAAGAAATATTTAATATAAAAAAATTTCATTGATTTCAAAATCCTAATATTATAAAAATAATTAAATGATAATTTTATCCAACATAATTTTTTTAAAGGGTAAAAAAGTGATATTTTAAAGGCAAAAATTTTATTTATGAAAGTTTACACCAACAGAAATATTAATAGTTTAAATTATGTATTGCGTTAAAAGTTTATTATCTTTTACATATAAAATTAACAATAGTAGTTGGGGCTACACGTGCATGGCACGTGAAATACAATGCTGGTTTACAAAAATAATCTTATAATATTAATTATAATAACTCACAATAAAAGGACATAACCGGAATTCCAGACATAATTCTTATAATTCTATTAGTTTTAGGACATAATACTACACGTTAGGAATCCTGCATGATTAACTTTAGGAAGCATGTTAGTATAATTATTTTTAGATATAGACATATAATACTACATGTTAGCATGTAAACCTAATATCTCTAAGAATACGTTAGGTTTCCTATTGCTATAATTACTTTCAGAATATAGACGTATTTTTAGCCATGTAATTCTATTACTTTTAGGATATACTTCTTAAATATTCCTATTACTAATTTAATTTGAAAACGTTTTATATTGTCCTACTATTGATTTGATTTGAGAATGCATTATATTGTCCAATTCCATTTAGAAAAAGGAGAGCCTATATTATATTATAAAAGTATGAATACAAAAATGATAGACTAAAATAGCCCTAAAATATTAAACAAGATAACTATTTGGGAAAGGACATAACCGTAATAACTTATTTTTTGGACTATAATATCTTTTATGTTAGACTTTTTTAATACTTAAGATTTTAAAATTAATAAAATTTTGTCTATTAAATTCTTATTAATAATATGTATGAAGATTTAATAAAATTAATTTCATAAGAATCCTCCGTATTGGTAATACACAACCACTCCATAATGTCCAATATCAAAAATTTAAAAGTAATATTAAATGGACTACATAAATCATTGGAATTGAGAAAAAAAATATCTCCACAATAATATATTTTTATATTATATTCGAACTACTTTCCTGCTGAAATAATATTTTTTTATTATCAAATTTTGGATAATATTAAAAATATACCCAATTATCTTAAAACAACTAAGAAAATATTTAAGAATATACATGTGTGAGAAAGAAAAAGAAAAATAGTTGGTAAGAGTCAATACCACTAAGGATTCTGAAAACATAAAGATCTAAAATTGGAATGTTAGATCGATATTTTTACTCTTTAAAAATAAAATTTATGGTAGATAAAATTATAATTGCAGTATATATATATTGGTTGATTAGGGGTATTTGCGATATTAGGCCACTAAGGCAATGGCCTTAGGCCCTCAAAATACTTAGGCCCCAAAATCTATAAATAATATATATAATATTTAATAATTATGCACTATTAATAGAATTTTAAAATCATTTGGTTAAAATAGTTATAGCTAAAAGTTTTACACATCTTACATTGTAGTTAATTACTGGTTGTTTCCTGTCTTTAATTGGTCCCAACCTAAATCGATTTTCTTACAATGTTAGTTTAAAATATTTTTTTTAAATTCTTTGAGCGCCTTTGTAGATATTTTTCAAGCTACTTTGATAAGTAACTATTAAGTTCGTCCTTAACATTGAATGATTCTTGAAACAAAATAGTTACTACAATATTATTTGTCTCAACTTATGTTTAAAATTAAAAGTTCTAAGAGAAACTGTATAAGAAAAAGAATACTCTATTTAGCAAACTCAATCAGGTAAAAGTGTTAATTCAATTACCGTTAATAATTTTTATATCAGTTGCCTCGGTTGAAAAAAAAATTCAAAACTAAATCAATAAAGTTCAACAGAATAACACAAGAGAGATTAAATAAATTGGTTAGACATTGACAATAATTAAAACTGATTATAACTTCTTTAGATTTCGATAAATTATAAGAATGAAAAAATTAAAAAAAAATTAAGGCCTCGTTTTTATTTTCGCCTTACGCCCCATATTATGTCAAGCCGTCCCCGATAAGATTTACCTAAAATAAGATCACATTAACTATGTTGGTTTGTCAAATATATACACCAAATCAAACCCAATATAAAATCAGCCTTTTGGTATATAGGGTTTATTTTATCATTAAAATAAGAGAAATCAAAGAAAAAGAGAAATCTGATAATTTATTAACAAAAAAAAAAAAAAACTTTTTGCATGGATAAACATATTCTGTGGAAGGCTTAACAAATATATCCATATGAAGGAGAATCAGAAGCAGCAACACATGCTTTATCAATCAACTAAATCGGTAACCTTTCTATTTATAGATCTCATCCTCATACAAGTTTTCATAATATTAAAAACCAAGTTAAGTATAAATTTCAAAATTACCATATAAGTACTTTTAAGGTAAAATAAAAATAAAAATGGCAAGTGCTCAATACAATGCTGGTGAATCCCATGGCCAAGCTCAGGTAAAAAAGAATTGTACTCTCTCTCTTTTTTCTTCTTGTTTTGAAGGAAAAATCACTTAGCGTCGGTGGGTTCGAAACTCGATGGATAATGAATTTGTTCCTTGATCTTTCTCCATTTAAACATCAGGTTTTTGTCTGCAACTAGATCCGAACCCAAAATGTGCGTCCAACCCACACATTACGTGTCGCGCTCTTACCACTAGATCGAAGGGGAGCCATAGAGCAACGGTAAAGTTGTCTTCATGTGACCTATAAGTCACGGGTTCGAACTGTAAAGCTGGCATTAATGCTTGCATTAAGATAGATTGTCTACATTACACCTCTTAGAGTGCGGCCCTTTCGCAAATCCTGCGTGAACGCAAAATACTTTGTGCACCAGGCTGCCCTGCTCTTATCACTAGATCAAAGTCATGGGACAAATTTTTTGTACTCCCTTTATTCAAAATACAATTAATTGTTGATATTCAGTTATTTATTTATTTTTATTTTTAGAGATAAAAAATGTATTTATTTATTTTCACCTATTAAAAGGCCAACACAGAGCAGTGGGTAGATTCAGGCAAGAGTATAGCAAATTCTGCTGTAGACAAAGCTGAAAATGCTACACAAAGAGCTAGTGAGACAGCTGAACAAAACAAGGACCAAAATTCTGGATTTCTTCAGCAGGTAACTCTGTTTGTTTTTATATTCAATTGTTTGCTTATTTTTTAAAAGAGTTTTAATTTTTATATACCAATTAGGTCATTTTAAAGGTAATTGCACTTTAATAATTTCTGATTTCTAGTGGACATCTTAGTAGGATTCAAACTTAGCTGAAGTTCTTATCATCTATCTGGGGAAAAAAGAACGAACGGATGCTATAGGATGCATGTAACTTTATTTAACAAGCACTGAGTGTTGGCCGGTAAAGAACTCACACATCCAAAAAATGAAAGTAGCAGAGATGAGGATGTTGAGGTGGATGTGCGGGCATACAAGGATGGATAAGATTAGGAATGAAGATATTCGAGAGAAGGTGGGTGTGGCCCCCATGGAGGACAAGATGCGGGAAGTAAGACTCAGATGGTTCGGGCACATTCAGAGGAGGAGCACTGATGCACCGGTGAGGAGGTGTGAGCGACTGGCTGTAGTGGGCACGCGGAGAGGTAGAGGACGACCTAAGAAGTATTGGGGAGAGGTGATCAGACAGGACATGACGCGACTTAGGATTACTGAGGACATGGCCCTTGACAGGGAATTATGGAGGTCGAGCATTAAGGTTGTAGGTTAGGGGAAACTTGTGAATATTTCTACAGCACAATAGAGTGAGACTAGCCAGTTAGGAGTTAGACTAAGAATGTCATTGGTCGTCTATTGATGCAGGGCTTTACCTGCTAGTTTTACTATACCAGCCATCTATTTCGTATTTCGTATTCTGTATTTCATATCTCTTATATTGCTGTTATTTTATTATGCATTTTTATGGTACTAATATATCGGCTCCTGTTGCTTTTTTGAGCCGAGGGTCTCCTGGAAACAGCCTCTTTATCCTTCGGGGTAGGGGTAAGGCATGCGTACATATTACCCTCCCCAGACCCCACTTGTGGGATTATACTGGGTCGTTGTTGTTGTTATTGTTGTTGCTGTTGAGTGTTAACCTAGAATAAATGGCAAATAACTTGTTTTAACATGTTAAATTACAAAGATGGTGCGAAAGCTTCTATATTGTCACTGTGTATAACTTTAATTAATCCTTATAGACGATCAACATTCATAAAATTGGGATTAGTAACTTGTAAAATAAAGCAGGTCACCTTACTATAACAAATTAAGGTATACTGATAGTGCAAAAAATTCCGTACATTATAAATGTATATAAATATTTTTAACATATTTAGTTTGTAATAGTAGGTTTCTCATTAGTTTATTTATTTTTATTTTTTTTTATTTTCGTCAGACTGGAGAGCAAATGATACACATGGCTCAAGGTGCAATTGATGGTGTGAAGAATACTCTTGGAATGGGATCTGATAAGAAGCAAAGAGAAAATTAAACACCAGTTTTACCTACTAATTTCCATATTTATATAAGTTTTGTGATTTCTTGTTTTTAGATCTCTCACTAAGTGCATTTGACTAAGATGCTTAGGATTTAATGTTGGATTATACAATTCATTAATGTAACAGTTGATTGAGATTTTGTAATCAGAATTGTTATGATTATGTAATAAAGATGCTATAAGAAAGTTTATTTGGTATTTGGAATTAATAAGTTGTATTTCCTTTCTCTTGTTCATTGCACTAATATGAGGAAGGAAAAGTTAAATGTTACTCCATTCAAAATCTAAATACAAGTGTATTTGATTTTAAATAAGATGTAGAAAAATTAAATAAAAAAAATTGAACCAAATCAAATAATGAACCAAATTGGCGTAAGAATCGACATGAGCGGATGCATAAGGTGTGCGTTTAGTCGAATTCAATAATTTTGGCATTATATACAAATACTAAATTCTGAATCAAGTAACTTAGTGGGTTCAGTGACATCCCGAATCCACAAAATTTATTTCCTGAATTCACCTCGCATATATCTTTGTGTGGAAAAGAACAACTAAAACTTTATCTAATATTAAATTAAGAACTTATAATTTCGACTATACAGTGTGTTTAGGTTAAATCTCAAGGATTAAACCCATCTAATTATCAGATACATGTGGAGCAGGACATACACACACGGTGAACAAGCTGGCCAAGACACCACAATAATATAAAATATAAAATACAAAACAAAAAAATCTGAACTTCACTAACCTCCATTAGACAATAACAGTGGATTAGTAAGCTTGATTAAGGGACGATTAGGGATTAAGAGCAGGCAAATTTGTACTCTGAAAATAGATTAACACTTGGATAAGTGGAGACTGACTTTGAGGTTCTATGTAGTTAATGTTATAAAATAAAAACCGTAAAGTAAAGACAAGTATAGAGAGAAACTGATATATTATTCGAACTCAAACTGATGTACATAATAAACTGAAATCTCTTCTATTTATAGAAGAAAGGAAGCTGTTGTGTAAGCTGCTACTACAAGCTGCTGTGTAAGCTGCTACAAGCTGTTGTGTAAGCTGCTACAAGCTGCTGTGTAAGTTGCTACTGTACCAGATATGGATAATCTTCTACTGAGAGCAATATTTATCCATAACGGAGTACTGAATGGATAAGCTTATTATATCCGGTATGGATAATCTTCTACCTAGGGTAATGTTTATCCATGACTGGGTACCGAAGTGATAAGCTTCTTCAGGAAGCTTATTTCCAATAGAGTACTAAATAGATAAACATATTTACGGTGGAGTCTCATATGGATAAGCTTCTTCAGGAAGATTATTTACAACGGAGTACTAAATGAACATCCATAATATAATATATTTATAACACTCCCCCTTGGATGTTCATTAAAAGATAATGTGCCTCATTAAAACCTTACTAGGAAAAACCACGTGGGAAAAATCCCAGTGAAGGAAAAAGAGTACACATATTTAGTAAGACGCATTTCTAGGTGGCTCATTAAAAACCTTATAAGGAAAACCCCATGGGAAAAAACCTTAGTAAGGGAAAAAGAGTGCATCGCGTATTTTACTCCCCCTGATGAAAACCTTGTTTCAAATATTTGAGTCTCCGCATTCCAATCTTGTATACCATCTTCTCAAAAGTTGAAGTTGGCAAAGATTTAGTGAATAAATCTGCTGGATTATTACTTGAACGGATTTGTTGCACATCAATGTCACCACTTTTCTGAAGATCGTGTGTGTAGAATAATTTTGGTGAAATGTGCTTCGTTCTATCTCCTTTTATAAATCCTCCCTTCAATTGGGCTATGCATGCAGCATTGTCTTCGTATAAAATTGTGGGTCTTTTCTCACATTCCAAACCACATTTTTCTCGAATAAAATGAATTATTGATCTCAACCATACGCATTCCCTACTTGCTTCATGAATAGCTATTATCTCAGCGTGATTTGAAGAAGTAGCAACAATAGATTGCTTTGTGGAGCGCCATGATATGATAGTACCTCCATATGTAAATACGTAGCCGGTTTGAGATCGAGCTTTATGGGGATCAGATAAATAACCTGCATCTGCATAACCAACAAGGTCTGCACTATCTTTGTTAGCATAAAACAAACCCATATCAAGAGTTCCCTTTAAATATCGCAATATATGCTTAATCCCGTTCCAATGTCTCCGTGTAGGAGAAGAACTATATCTTGCTAGTAAATTAACAGAAAATGCTATGTCAGGCCTTGTAGCATTAGCAAGATACATTAGTGCACCAATTGCACTGAGATAGGGTACTTCGGGACCAAGGAGTTCCTCGTCCTCTTCTGGAGGTCGGAACAAATCCTTATTCACTTCAAGTGATCGAACAACCATTGGTGTACTCAATGGGTGCGCTTTGTCCATGTAAAAGCATTTTAAGACCCTTTCTGTATAGGCAGATTGATGGATAAAGATCCCATCTGCTAAATATTCAATTTGCAGACCAAGACAAAGTTTTGTCTTTCCAAGATCTTTCATCTCAAATTCTTTCTTAAGATATTCAATTGCCTTTTGGAGCTCTTCTGGAGTTCCAACAAGATTTATGTCATCAACATAAACAGCAAGTATAACAAATTCTGATGCCATTTTCTTTATAAAAATACATGGACAAATAACATCATTTATGTAACCTTCTTTCAGCAAATATTCACTAAGGCGATTATACCACATGCGCCCAGATTGCTTTAAACCGTACAAAGATCTTTGTAATCTGATTGAATACATTTCCTGAGATTTTGCTTCAGGCATTTTAAATCCTTCAGGGATTTTCATATAAATTTCATTATCAAGTGAACCGTACAGATAAGCTGTAACTACATCCATTAGATGTATTTCAAGCTTTTCATGTAGTGCTAAACTGATGAGATATCGAAATGTTATGGCATCCATAACAGGTGAATATGTTTCATCAAAATCGACTCCAGGTCGTTGTGAGAATCCTTGTGCAACAAGGCGAGCTTTGTATCTTTCAACTTCATTTTTATCATTCCTTTTTCGCACAAAAACCCATTTATGACCAACTGGTTTTATACCAGCAGGTGTTTGGACTACTGGTCCAAAGACCTCTCTTTTAGCAAGTGACTTCAATTCCGATTGAATTGCCTCTTGCCATTTTGGCCAATCAGATCTTTGTCGACATTCTTCGACAGATCGAGGTTCAAGATCCTCACTATCTTGCATAATATTAAGTGCAACATTATATGCAAAAATATTATCCACCACTATTTCAGATCGATTTAAATTAATCCCATCACCGATCGAACTTATTAAAAGTTCCTCACTCACATGAGCTTCGGGTTCATTAATTTCTTCAGGAATCTCAGAACTAATCAAATTTTGGGTCTCTTCAGGAGAACCCTTCATATTATCGTTTTGATCATTTGTCGATTTTCTTTTTCGAAGATTTCGATCCTTAGAACCCAAAGGCCTACCACGCTTCAGGCGTGCTTTAGGTTCACTATCTCTCATGCTAGTAGATGGTCCTACTAGGACATCAATTCGGATAGACACATTCTCTGCTGGGATATGTGACTTAGTTATCCTTTTCAAATCAGTAAATGCGGCTGGCATTTGATTTGCTATATTCTGTAAATGGATGATCTTCTGGACCTCCTGATTACATATAGGGGTACGGGGATCAAAGTGAGATAATGATGAAATTTTTCACACAATTTCTCTTTTGATTTCCTTTTTCTCTCCCCCTAATTGTGGAAAATTTGTTTCATCAAACCGACAATCTGCAAATCGAGCAGTAAATAAATCTCATGTTAATGGTTCAAGATAGCGAATAATAGAGGGTTATTCAAACCAGCATATATTCTCATCCTTCTTTGTGGTCTCATCTTACTACGTTGTGGTGGTGCTACTGGCACATATACAGCACATCCGAAAATTTGTAGATGGGCAATATTTGGTTCATGACCAAAAACTAATTGTGACGGAGAATATTTATTATAATGTGTCGGTCTGAGACGGATAAGTGATATTGCATGCAAGATAGCATGGCCCCAAGCAGTGGTGGGCAATTTTGTTTTCATAAGTAGTGGTCTTGCTATCAATTGCAAGCGTTTAATAAATGACTCTGCAAGGCCATTTTGAGTATGAACATAAGCTACAGGATGTTCAACTTTTATCCCAACGGATAAACAATAATCATCAAAAGCTTGAGATGAGAATTCTCCAGCATTATCAAGGCGAATAGCCTTTATAGGATAATCTGGGAATTGTGCCCTTAATCGAATTATTTGGGCTAATAGCTTTGCAAACGCCAGGTTGCGAGATGATAGTAGGCACACATGAGACCATCTTGAAGATGCATCTATTAGGACCATAAAATATCTAAACAACCCACTTGGTGGGTGAATAGGTCCACATATATCCCCATGTATACGCTCTAAAAAGGCAGGGGATTCAATACCAACCTTCATTGGTGATGGTCTAGTGATCATTTTTCCTTGATAACAAGCATCACAAGAAAATTCGTCATTTGTAAGAATCTTCAAGTTCTTTAATGGATGCCCACTCGAATTTTCAGTAATTCGTCTCATCATTATTGATCCGGGATGGCCCAAACGGCCATGCCAAAGCACAAAAGTATTTGAATCCGTAAACTTCTGGTTTACGATAGAGTGTGCTTCAATTGTACTAATTTTTGAATAGTATAAGCCAGAAGATAAAGTTGGTAACTTTTCTACAATGCATTTCTGGCCAGAAATATTCTTTGTAATACAAAGATATTCCCTGTTCATTTCATCTATTGTCTCTACATGATACCCATTTCGGCGGATATCTATAAAACTCAACAAGTTTCTTCGGGACTTGGAGGAGAACAATGCATTGTCTATAATAAGTTTTGTTCCCTTAGACAGAAATATTATGGCTCTTCCGGAGCCTTCAATCAAACTTATATTACCAGAAATTGTTGAAACATTTGCTTTTTCCTTATGCAAATAAGAAAAGTATTTCTGATCGTTGAATATGGCATGAGTTGTTCCACTATCAATAACACAAATATCTTCATGATTTGTCTTTGATCCAAACATAATTTGAGGGTTATCCATATTCTTCAAAATAACATAAATAAAATATATTATAGTAAACATCATTATCAAAGCATAACTTTTATTTATGTACAACAATTACATAACCATACTATCTATTACAAACAACAAAAATTAAAATATTTACATTTCTACAGATTCACTACCGATTACATGACTTGTTTCTCCTTCTGGGAGTGCAAAGTAATCAGCTACATCCAAATGCATGAAGTCTAAATTATCTTCAGAAATAAAATTTGCTTCAGCATTTTTCTCTGTCTTCTTCAGGGAGGCTTGATAAAGCTCAACCAGGTGCTTTGGCGTACGACAAGTACGTGACCAGTGCCCTTTTCCTCCACATCTATAGCATGCATTTTCTGCATTTGGCGCTTGCACCGCTTCATGCTTTTGTTCCTTCCTTTTCCACTGCTGGTGGTGAGGAGGCTTCTTTGGTGCATTATTATTACCATGATTGGGGTTTCTTCCCCGACCACGGCCATGACCACGACTGGGGCCACGACCTCTTCCACGTTTAGCTTGGTGGAAGTTCGTCTCATTCACTTCAGGGAATGGACAAGAACCAATAGGTCGGCTTTCATGATTTTTCATTAATAGCCCATTATGTTGCTCTGCTATAAGAAGATGTGAGATAAGTTCAGAATACTTTTTAAATCCCATCTCTCGATATTGCTGCTGCAGGAGCATATTCGAGGCATGAAAAGTGGTGAAAGTTTTCTCCAACATATCATGATCAGTAATATTATCACCACATAATTTTAATTGGGAAATAATTCTGAACATAGCAGAATTATACTCACTGATAGATTTAAAATCTTGTAGCCTTAGATGAGTCCAATCATAACGTGCCTGTGGAAGAACGACCATCTTCAGGTGGTCATATCTATCTTTCAAATTATTCCACAGTATGACTGGATCTTTAATAGTGAGATATTCCATTTTCAGGCCCTCATCAAGGTAATGGCGTAGGAATATCATTGTTTTGGCACGGTCTTGGTTTGATGCCTGATTTTTATCCTTGATGGTGTCTGCCAGACCCATCGCATCAAGATGAATTTCAGCATCAAGCACCCAAGACATGTAGCTTTTGCCCGATATATCCAGGGCTACAAATTCAAGTTTAGAAAGATTTGACATTATTTAGGAAAAGAAAGTTCTTACCTCTAATACTTTCAAAGTATTTGCTCGAGATGTCAGAGTCTCGTGCTGATAACGTGTTGTAAAATAAAGACTGTAAAGTAAAGACAAGTATAGAGAGAAACTGATATATTATTCGAACTCAAACTGATGTACATAATGAACTGAAATCTCTTCTATTTATAGAAGAAAGGAAGCTGATGTGTAAGCTGCTACTACAAGCTGCTGTGTAAGCTGCTACTACAAGCTGATGTGTAAGCTGTTGTGTAAGCTGCTAATGTACCAGATATGGATAATCTTCTACTGAGAGCAATATTTATCCATAACGGAGTACTGAATGGATAAGCTTATTATACCCGGTATGGATAATCTTTTACCTAGGGTAATGTTTATCCATAACCGGGTACCGAAGTGATAAGCTTCTTCAGGAAGCTTATTTCCAATAGAGTACTAAATAGATAAACATATTTACGGTAGAGTCCCATATGGATAAGCTTCTTCAGGAAGATTATTTACAACGGAGTACTAAATGAACATCCATAATATAATATATTTATAACACTCCCCCTTATTTATTTTTATTAAAGGAATAATTTTTTGAACATATTTTCATTTCATGATATTTATCTTAATTGCTCTACGACAAAAAAAATAAAAGTCAAACTTCGCCATGCAATTAGAAAAACAAAATAGACCCTCAAATAAATATTAAAATGAGCATACGAATATCATATTAAAATGGTTTTTGCCTTTTTAAAATTTGAGATAAGATCATTAGTTGAGAAAAAGCTTTTATATCATTCATTTTTTACTTTATTGCACTAGAGTTACTACATATCATTTATTTTTGTAACCAAAAAGTGATTCATCATCAATCTCCTTTTCTCTTCATTTTTTGTTCGATTAAATTAGATATCGATATTTTAATTTTAAAACGTTAAATATATATATCAAACTTCTATATAACACAAAAAATTTCAACAGACTATAAATCTTTAACCCTCATTTTGATTATCTTCTTTTACTTCATTTATTGTTAAAGCTACCATTGAACTGATGCAATTTGTAAATATTTCTTTTTCTTTACTATTAGAAAATCTTCAGAAAGGACGGACTTTATCTTGGGAGGACCCAATCAGGGTAGAAATGACATCAATTAGCCACTTTATCGGGCTGTATTTAGAAATTAGTCAGTGCGTCCTGAATTTTAGTTTTTCAGTTCAAATTTTCAGGATAAAAATGTTATGAAGTTAAGATTTTTAGTTAAAATTTCAGGACAAAATAAATACTGACTAATCTCTAAATAACATCCCTGAAAATGGCTATATGTGCACTTGCCCCCCCCCCCAATCAGGTGTGGTATGATAATAAGCGTTTGATCTAAACATAAAGGCGTAATGGTTTCCTGGCCACTTAAACTTGTATCGGTTTATAAAGCCGATATATGAACTTTTATTTTTCTCATTTGAACACTTCAACTTGACGGAGTGAATATTAATAAACACATTTGACCATTGACCAAGCCTATATGGAAGTGGCACAGCTGACATGACTAAATTGTGTGCAAATCACGCTGCCAAAGCGCGTGAGTAGTTTTATTTCTATTAAAAAAAATATTTAAAATAGAAAATAATATAAATAAGAAAGAAAAAGGAAAAGAAAAAAATATTTCTCTCTTCCCTGCTCTTTTCCCCTCTCCTCCCACCTCTCTCATCTTCCCAAGCAAACTCTCATTCCCATCCTGTAAATTTTTTTATTTTCTGATAGGGTTAAATGCAGTGGTTGAAGTCAGCTGGAGCTTCAGGAGTAATCCTAGTGGTTAGATTTGCTCCATTTCACAGAAGCTTCGGTGAATGACTACAATGGTGAGAAATTCGTGAGCAAAGGCAATGCATTTGTTGTCCACGGCAGTAGCGAAGGAATTTACACCTCTACTCCTAACTTCACTGATTCTTCTTCTTCCTCTGACTCTTTCATTCGGTAATCACTCTCTCTAGAATGCAATTTATCCAGATCTGTGTGAAAAAATGTTAATGGATGTTGGGGATGTTGCCAGCAAGGCTGGCCTTCAGTTGAGTGAAGCACAGATGGCTTTGCAAGCTTTGGCTACTAATGGCTTATTGGAGGAAAAATTTCTGATCCTTTTTTTTTTATGTTTGGAGATGATAATATTACTAATTTGTAACGTCATTTTTTTTAATAATATAGGACCTACAAATCCACATGTCATATAATAAAGACCAAACATGTGACATGACATTCATGTCAGCGCGATTGACGAACACGCTCAGCAGAAAGTGTTTATTAGTATTCATTCCGTCAATTTGAAGTGTTCAAATGGGAAAAATATAAGTTCATGTATCGGCTTTACAAACTGATACAAGTTTAAGTGGTCAGGAAGCCATTACGCCAAACATAAACTAACACCTAATTTTTTTTAAAAAAAAAAGACATCAATATTGATATTATACTCTTACACATTCGAATATTAATACGACCAATCATACCATTTCTGTAGTTGACTTAGTGTTTCACCAAGGTAAAAACCATCTGCTTGTACTTTCCAGTAACAAAAATGAGTAGGAAAATCACCTGAACAATATTTAACCAAATGCCTATTAAAAACTTCAAACGCTCTTTGTTTTTTACCCCACCAGAAATGACAGAAGAAGAGAGTACTTTCAATAGCATTTATACGAAATCGCCAATGAAAATCATCGCCCACTTTAGGTTTATGATATCCAAGTTCGTCATCTTTAGATGCGCAATGAAACCATAACGGTATTTTATTATCTGGAAGAGCATCAATGATATGAAACTCGTATTGTAAACCATTATCATTAGCTATAATTTGACGAACATTAGCGTTACACAACGCAATCAGTAAAATAAAAAAGGTTTTAATAATCATGATAATGGAACTCATTTTAGATTTCTTTGTAACAACTTCTATACTTCAACTAGTTTTTATAGCTCAACAATTGTAAAACAAGGCTGACTAATTAAATGGTTTTAAAATCGAGATATGATCAAAATTTAATGTTTTGAAATAATTAGATTCAGGATTTACTCATTTTTACGTCATACATCACCACTTACATCAGCAATTTGTTTTTGCTAACGTTACTAAAGTCAATAAATTTTTATACTATTTTTTAAGGAAAAGGTTACTCAAATTTTGTTGAGAAGAAACCCCATGATTTAATTGCTTCAAGAGAAGAAATACAGAGTTTAGGTGAAGAAGGAAATTCGAAGAGGGTTTCAGACAAGACAAAGGAACTCTTCAGAGTTATCTAAGTCAAAAGATGTATCTACACATTTGGCTTTGACACGTGGCTCGATCTCAGCCCTTGAATGAATTTCTGATGGATTAAATAAGGACCCTTCAGATTATAAGTTGGACAGCTATAGCACATTGGATTCCAAATTTGTGAAACGTGTAGATAAGATAGGAAAGAATAAAATTTAGTTAGTTTGTTATTTCATACCAAATAGATTTTAGACAGCTGTATAGGATTCTATTTTTTTACATAGCTAAGTATTGTATAAATACACTGCCTTGTACAGAAATTAATACACACAGAAAATTCTTCTAATCTCTCGTTTTTTATTCCTTCATGGTATCAGAGCAGCAGCTCGATCCCAGCTAAATCAACCTCTTTTTCTTCAATTTTCTGTCTCTAAAGATCACATCTCACTATACCTGATACTGAAGATATACCTGCTGTTCAATCTGCTCCTACAAATGGTATCAATGTTGATCCAAATCACCCCTATTTTCTTCATTCTTCAGATGCACCTTGTATGACTCTAGTCAATTCAGTTTTTGATGGAAGAGGATACCAAGGTTGGAAGAGATCTATCCTCATTGCTTTCTCAGCAAAGAATAAACTGGGATTCATTAATGGAACATGTTCTGCTCCTGTTCCCACTTCAAAAGACTACCAGCAATTGGGTAGAACCAATGATATGGTAACCTCTTGGTTATTAAACTCATTATCAAAGGATATTGGAGATAATGTCATTTATTCAAAGTCTGCCAAAGATCTTTGGATAAGTTTGGAGCACAGGTTTGGGCAGTCTAATGGAGCCAAATTGTATCACCTGCGCAAGGAGTTGTCTGGATTAGTGCAAGCCACGGGTGACATAGCAGGATATTTCACCAAACTAAAACGTTTATGGGATGAACTAGATTCACTAAACTGTGATGTAAAATGCATATGCACTTGTGTTGGTGATGGTAAATAGAAATTGGAGAAGTCCTTGGAAGATGAAAGGGTAATTCAATTCCTTATGGGATTGAATGATGTTTACAGTCAAGCAAGGGGAAACATTCTAATGATGAATTTATTACCAAACATCAACCATGCATATTCTCTTTTACTCCAGGATGAGAATCAGAGAGAGGTTTATGCAAACCCTCTAATTTCTATTGATTCTTCATCCTTCATGGTTGCCAACCAGAACAATTTTTCAGGATATGGGAACTATTCACAAAAATCTGGAAAACAAACACAGAGGAACTTTCCACAATCTCAAAGAATAACAAGTAACTTGCAGAAAACAGGAAACATACCCCAAAGAAACACAGCTTCCAGAGGAAAGAAGACCAAATTTAATCCTAATGTTTCTTGCACCTACTGTAAGAAAATAGGACACTCTGTAGGGGACTATTATAGAATCATAGGTTTCCCGGATGATTTTGAATTTACCAATGCTAAAGGAAATCAGTTCCAAGTCAGGAGCAATGGGGTGCTTTCAGGAGAATAAGGAGATGAGACTAACAACAGTTACAATGAGGCAATGAATCAGCATCTTTCAAAAGAACAATTTTCACAGTTAGTTCAGCTAATTAGGCAGGTTATAGGTTGCAGATTCAGGAATCTCAACTTCAGAAGTTAATGCAAATGCAGTTGCTGGTACTATTATCAAATACACTGGTTCTTGTTTTTCTGTTTTTAATTCCAGCACTTGGATTATTGACTTAGGAGCCTCAGAACATATGTGTTTTGATTCAAATGCTTTTATATCATTAACTCCACTGCATGTTCCCTTACATATAAATCTTCCCAATTCTTTCAAGGTAGTAGTCACTCATACAGGAAGAATCTCAGTTCTTCCTGATTTTGTCTTAGAGAATGTCCTATATGTACCTAGTTTCAGATATAATCTGCTATCTGTTAATAGGTTTTGCATGCAGTTTCATTGTATAATCTCACTTACTTCTAGTCAATTTCTGTTGTAGGCCCCTTTAATGAAGAGGCCTCAAGTTTTTGGTGAAGCAAGAGAAGGTTTATACCTATTGGAACCTAGTGCTGTTAGGACTAGTTCAGAAGACATTGTAGCTTCAGTTTCACAACATAGTAGTTTTAATCAGTTTCCAGTATCTTTCTGTTATCTGCAAGTGCAGTTTCTGATGTACATCTTTGGCACATTAGGCTGAGGCATTTGCCTTTTTCATCAATGAAACATCTCAATTTTATTTCATTTCCTCCTAATTCTGAATGTTTCTGTGATGTCTGTCCGAAGGCTAGGCAAATTAGAATGTCTTTTTCTCTGAGTCAAGTCAAATCAAAAAGATTTTTTGAATTAATTCATGTTGATACCTGGGGTCCTTACAAGGTTCCCACTTATAATGGATTCAAATATTTTCTAATTGTGGTAGATGACTACAACAGAGGTACATGGACTTTTCTGTTAAGTACCAAGAGTAATGCGTTTGTGGTTTTGAAGAATTTTCTAACAATGGTTGAAAGACAATTAGGGGTCAAAGTGCAGAAAATAAGAACTGATAATCCATTCAAGCTTGGAAAAGGAACTCAAGAGGCTGCATTTCTTAGTTCTCAAGGGATAATTCATCAAACATATTGTGTTGCAACACCTCAACAAAATGGGATAGTTGAGAGGAAACACAGGCATCTTTTGGAAATAGCAAGGGCATTGCTTTTTCAATCAAAAGTACCTATTCACTTTTGGAGAGAATGTTTGTTAACTGCGACATATTTGATTAACTGGTTGCCATCTAAGGTTCTTAAAGGAAAAACACCTTATTCAATTCTGTTCAATCAATCCCCCTTCTATCAGTCTCTCAAGAGTTTTGGTTGCCTTTGTTATGTGTCTACATTATCAACTGGGAGAAGTAAACTTGATCCAAGGGCAAAGGCTTGTGTATTTCTAGGATATCCTTTAGGACAAAAAGGATACAAAGTGATGGAAATAGATACAAGGAAGAGTATTGTGTCTAGGTATGTTTACTTCTATGAAGATAAATTTTCCTTTACTTCAAACATTTCACCTCCAGAATGTGTTTTTCCCATTACTACACTTTCAGATACTACCCCTAACAACCCTTCTTCAAGCCCTGAGTTGACTGATCTTATCATACCCAATTATTCTAGTCCAACAGAGTCTCCATCACCTCAAAATCCATGTTCTCTTGTACCTTCTGAACTAAGAGATACTGTTATGCCTAACTCTCCTAGTCCAACCAGGATTTCATCACCTCACATCCCTTATTCTCCTACACCAAACACTCCTAGGCACAACAATATCCCTACACCAAATCTCAGAAAATCAACTAGAGTTAGTAAGTGGCCAAGCCATCTGAAAGATTTCATTTGCAATAACATATAACTAACACAGGTAACTTCCAACTGTTTTGCTCAACCAAGTCAGCCTAATATCTATTCTTTTGGAGCACTTTCTCAATATAATCAGCAAATGATACAGTCCATTTCAGAGGTTTGTGAACCTACCAGTTTTTCTCAAGCATCTAAGCATCCAGGTTGGCAAAAGGCTATGTCTACAGAACTTAAAGTTTTGGAAGCAAACCACACTTGGGATGTGGTTCCCTTGCCAAAAGGAAAGAAGGCTCTACCTTGTAAGTGGGTGTACAAGGTAAAGCACAACTCAGATGGCAGTATTGAGAGGCTTAAAGCACGATTGGTTGTTGGGGGGACATCCAGAGATAAGAGATAGACTATACTGAGACCTTATCTCCTGTGGTTAAAATGACTACTATACGTTGTTTGCTATCAGTAGCAGTCAAGAAAGGTTGGCCAATTTACCAATAGGACGTAAACAATGCATTTTTACATGGGGATTTGCAAGAAGAAGTTTTTATGAAGTTTCCCTCAGGTTTATCCCCTCCTAGTCCTAATCATGTGTGTTTGCTCAAAAAATCTTTATATGGTTTAAAGCAAGCGTCCTGACAGTGGTATGCTTGACTTGCGGGGGGTTTTGTGTTTCAAAGGATATTCATCTTCGCTCAACGATTATTCTTTACTTTTTAAGAAGCAGGGTGATCTAATTTGTATTGTGGCAGTTTATGTCGACGACATTATCATTAGTAGCAACAATCAAGAGGAAATCACAGCACTTAAATATTTTCTTAATTTAGAGTTCAAGGTCAAAGATTTAGGAAATTTAAATTATTTCCTAGGTATGGAAATTCTGAGGGAAGCATAAGACATAATAATTTGTCAAAGAAAATTCACCTTGGATTTGTTGAAGGAGTTTGACGTTTCTGCATTGCCTTGTGTTTCTTCACCCCTTGTGAGCACGTGATTTTTGCACTATATGAGAATTACTCCCAAAGATTCAAAATAAAAATGATTTTCTTTTGTATGCAATTTTTGAATTTCTTAGCATTTTTCGGATAACTATTTGTATTTTTGTCTGCGCATGCTTATTTGTTAGATTAATAAAAAAATAAAAAAATATGTCGCATTTGCGTTTAATATTTAATTAAGTTTGTTTACAAAATGAAAAAATTATAAAAAATAATGTACGTTGCATTTTTAGCACTTAATGTCCAAATTGTGTGATTTTCTCGTTAGTCGCTATTTAGTTGTGTGTTAATTTGTTATTAAGAGTTGATTGGTATTTCCGGATAAATTTTGGGTTTTATAATTTAATCTTAGCATTCTAGCTTTATTGTTATTTAGGAAATCGAATAAATAGAAAAGGATAAAAATAGAAGTGATCGGACTGGGCCTTTTCTTCAATTTTAAGTCACAAGCCCAAAGAGACTCAATCTTCCCATACGACCCAGTCCATTTCGAACTGGGTCGACCCAGTCCATAACCCAAAAGACCCAAACCCCCTTTTTCATTTTTTCTTTCATTTTCACAAAAAAAAAACTAGACACACTACCCACCCCCCTCTCTTCTTCTCCATCTCTCTTCTCTCCAAAACACACACACACGCAGCAGCACATCCATGGTTGTTGCTTCTTCTTCGTCTTCTCCCTCGTCTTCTTCACGAACAAACCACCATGGACGAGATCTTTGTTGCTTCTTCTTCGTAGATCTTCGTCGCTCCTCGCTGCCATGGCTGCTGCGTCCAACATGGCTGTTGCTTTTGCTACTTCTTCTTCGTCACCTGCTACTGCCTGTTGCTTCTTCTTTGTTGATCTTCGTCACTCGTCCCTGCTGCTGCTTCACTGTCGTTGTTGGTCGCGTCTT
The DNA here is from genome assembly GCF_000393655.2 of Nicotiana sylvestris. Classification (NCBI taxonomy): domain Eukaryota; kingdom Viridiplantae; phylum Streptophyta; class Magnoliopsida; order Solanales; family Solanaceae; genus Nicotiana; species Nicotiana sylvestris. Next base: position 6,034,019 of record NC_091061.1, on the reverse strand, counting down.
CTTCACGTCGCCTGCTGCCCGCTGCTGCTCCGCTACTACTGCTTCCCGTCGCTGCTGCTGCTCCGCTCCTGCTGCCCGTCGCTGCTGCTCCGCTCCTGCTACGTCCAGCCATGGACGAGCTGCAGCTCGCTAATGCTGCCTTCTACTATGTCCAGCCATGGACGACCATGGACTGCCCAGCATGACTGCTTCACCGCCTCCTCGACGCCACTGTTTTGTCTTCAAGCGACACCAAACGACCATCTTCTTCGATCATCCATTCGTGGTCGTCTTCGGCGTCAAGTTATTTTGGTGGGATAATTGTTTCCGGGCAGATTTGTTTTCATTCGAGTTCGTCGTCGTTCCGATTCGATTAGTGGGTTTAAGTTTCATTTCTGTCCGTAGTTTGTTTTGATATTCTCGGATCTTAAATCAGTAGATGTTTGATTCTTGTTTTTGTTCGTGTTTATCGTTTCTTGATTATTTCTTCAGGATTGTTTCATTTGTTCTTGTTTATTTTTATGTGGAAATTGTTAGTTTAATTATAATGTTGTTAGTTTTAAGTTGAAGATTCAATTAATTATTTCTTCAGTTTGTTTTAATAATTTAAAAGGATTTAGTTTTAATATAGAAGAGTGTTAGTTTAAATCGTTTGAATCCGTCATGTTTGTTGTTTAATATAGATTTAATTCGCACTCATTTTTTGTTTCGAATGAGTGTTTTAATCCAGTGATTTAATGTGAGTTTATGTTTTGGTTTTTAATTTTCTGATTTAGTTTGAATCATGCATTTTTGTTGTAATTTTGTTGGATTTAATTTGAAGATCAATTGATTATTTGAGTTTAGTGATTTGAATCTGCTTATTTATTTTGTTTAGGTTTAATTTGAATTTGAGCTCAATGATTTGAATATATTTGTTTGTTATTGTTGTTGAATCTGAAACTAGGTTTGTTGTTAAAAAATATTGTTCAGTCAAAATAATTCCAGTTCTCTTTGTTGTTCATCATATAGTTTGAGTTTGTTCATAAAATTTGATTAGGAATTGGTTATAGTTGCTATATTTTGGTTAGAATTGATTAGGTGAATTGGTTATAACTGACGGGTAGATTGGTAAATTGCAGTATTTTTAGGGTTAAAATGGTAATTTCAGTAAGGTCGTATGGGTATTTTTGGAATTGAAAATCTGAACAATTAATTATGTTGAGTTCTCTGTCCATTAAGATTAGATAATATTTAAATAATATTAAAATAGTACATGGTGGGAGACAAGACATAATGTAGTGGGGAAATAATATAATTGTTTAATGTAGGCATGGGGGACAAGATATAATGGAGGGGATAATGTATTTGTTTAATGTAGTGAGGGACAAAACATTAGGTAGTGGGATTAAAAGGGGGATGGGTGGAAGATAGTGGGATTTAATTTTAAAAATGCTAAAAGTTGGTAATAAATAGAGGGGACTTGGACAGAATTGAAAAGGGGGGAGCTGGATATTAAAGAGAGAGAAAAATTCCGAAAATATTAAGACTTTCCAAAAATAAAAATAAAAACATTCTGGAAATCTGGAGAGGGGTTGAACATTTTTCTGAAAATCTTAAGAGAGTGTTGGAGAATTTAAAAAGAGAAAACAAAAACAGAGTAGTCTACGAGTTTAGTTTTGGGTTTAATACACGCTTGTTTAGTCTGTTTGTGGTAATGTTGGTTGTTGTTGTTTAGTCTTTCACAAACTTTTGGGGTTGTTCTATCGAGCTTGTTTGGTTTTCTTCAAATTTTTCTGAGCCTTGAATCTGGTTCGAATTGCTGTTGTTGGGTTGCTGTTATGTTGCTATGTTATTATTGTTGCTGACTCCTCCTTCTCTTCTTCTTGTACTGCCATTTCCAGGTACATGTCCTGAATCTCAAACCATGTAGCTGTCCAGTTGGAATGAAATGAAAAAATGGAAATATAACTTCATTGAAAGCTTTAGTTCTTGCCGTATTTTATCATAATTGATTGTAGTAGTTTGGACTGTAATTAAAATTGTTTTACAACGATTTAGATTGGTTTGGACTGTTGAACTCATGGACTGCTCGGGACATCCGATAGTTGTTAAGACATGTGGTAATTTAATTTCATTTAGTGTAGTTAAGTTTTAAAAATCATAAGTTATTCAAAACCTAAAGCGATCTTGTGATTCACAGTCCTCACTCGTCCTAATAATTGGCAGTATAATCCTGGAGTCATATTGTTTTGTGCTTATTAGTGGTAATTGTGAGTTAGTTTAAAACTGGAGGTATAATTTAATTGTTGGATATGCTTATCACTAATTAGCCTAGAATAGTTTGTTGATTAATTCTGTTAAAGGAAATAAGTTTAGAAATTGATTCTGGACTTGCATTTTTAGTTGATAATTGGATATTTTAATGATTGTGGATAATTAGTTAAGGTTAATTGCAACATGAGTTAAGAAGTATTATTAACTAGGATTCTTCCCTTTATTTTAGAAACAAACTTAATAGAAATGTAAGCACGTTAAGATTGCCCTTTAAAAATAAATGAGACGAGCCTCGCCAAATAAAACGCAAGCTACGGGGCCCTCAATAAATGGTTAATAATTAATTGAACTTCGGATAGGCCGTTTTAGCAAAATGTCACGGCCTCGCCCAAAATAATGATATGCTAGTCGCTTTAGGCGCGCCTTTAATAATTGACTTTTCTTAAACTCGGGTGCACATTTATGTGACCCAAATCCAAATATCAACGGAGTCGAAATGTGTCTCTAATCACGGGTACATTGATTGTGACGTGGTTCGAGATGCATGTCCATGACGTTGCAAATTCCTTTAAAAAATAATGAATGAGATGAGCCTCGACAAACAAGAATACACAAATTGCGGGCCCCTCAACGGATAGTTATTTCGAATACATAGATTTCGAGACAGGCCGCCTAGCGAACTCTACGGCTTTTCTCAAAATAACAACGCGTTAGTCTTTAGACGCGTATTTAATAATGTTATTTTCCTAAATTCGGGTGCACATTTATGTGACCCAAATCCAAATCTCAACAAAGTTAGAACGTATCAAAAATTGCGGGTAAATTTATGTGGCGCAATTCGAGATGCATTCTCACGACGTTGCAATTCTTTGAATAAATAATAACAAAGCGGTAAACAGTTAAAATTTGCACGTAGGTTCATAATTGTATAAAATCAGATAATCAAGCCGAATATGATAGTTGAGCGACCGTCCTACAACCACGGAACTCGGGAATGCCTAACACCTTCTCCCGGGTTAACAGAATTCCTTATCCGAATTTCTGGTGCGCAGACTGTTAAACAGAGTCATTCTTTTCCTCGATTCGGGATTCAACTGGTGACTTGGGACACCATAAATCTCCCAAGTGGCGACTCTGAAATAAATAAATAAATCCTGTTTCGATTGTCCCTTAATTGGAAAAACTCCCTTCCGCGCCCCTTTGAGTTGGCGCGGGCGAAAAAGGAGGTATGACAGCTCTGGCGACTCTGCTAGGGAATCTATATTATCCAGAACCACCGGTTCAGGGTTAGAAATTCGAGCTTGATAAATTGTTGTATTTTGGCTTTATTATCTGATATTCTCATATGATCTGTGCTTAAACATGCAAAATGATGCTTTTTACTGCTTTGATATTATTTGAACTGTACATATAAACTGTGCCGAAACCTTCTCTTCTTACCTATGGGGATGTGCTTACTGGTTGAGACTCCCTATTCTGTTAGTGTCATACCCTGAAATAAAAGAGGCTCGAAAAGTTTCTAAGCCGGCTGGCCTTTTGGTTCCCGGAAAGGAGCTCCTTCCTCAACTCGAGTTGTCCGCTCGGGTACACTGTCTAGAACACCGACCCAGGTTTTGAACATAGAATAACGTGACTTCATGCCGGATCCCTAGTAGGAACGCTTATTTGCATCACGTTGCATTTGACTTAGGGGACTCAACACAGGGGTTGGGTCCGTCTAGGACTAGCAACCTGAGATAAAAAGACCATCCTGATGCATCCTATTTATTTTCCGTGCATTTATTTGTCTCGCGCCTGCATGTTGACTGGCTTTTGAATATCAGGAATATTGTGAAATTGAGGAAAAGAAAAAAAAGAGAAATAGCAGTTAGGGAGTTAATTGTTTATTTTGAAAAACTCAATGCCCAAATACTGTCGAAACTCTGCCGAAATTTTGAGAAAATAAAAGAAAAATATTTTATTAGTTTTTTTACTAAAAGCAAAGGAAAAATAGAAAAAAAAGTCGTTGTTCTGTCTTGTTTTTCAAAAATAGAAAAGGAAAATAGTTTGTTTTACCATGAAAAATGAAAATGAAAAAGAGTCTTATTTTTAAAATAGTTTTTTATTTGTTTATGAAAATGCCAAAAATGAAAATGAAAAGAGTCGTGCTTTGAAAGTGGTTTTGTTATTTGCTGCCAAAAATGAAAATAAAAAAAAAAGTCCGGTTTTAAAATAGTTCAGTTAATGTGGCGAACTACGCTGGTTTGATTCTCACCGGATGTGAGATACGTAGGCAGTCCTAATCAGGTCCAACCTCCCCTTTTGCTAAAATAGCCAAAAAAAACATGTCAAAATTTTAATTTTTGTCATAAATAAGTCGGGTGATGTCCAACCTCTCCTTTGCAAAAATAGCCAAAAAACAAATGTCGAATTTTTGTCATAAATAAGTCAGATAATGCCGCTCATGTCAAAATTAACCAAATGTTCCCAAACGGGACGCCGGAAGGCTGATTTTGCATAAACATCCACATTTGATTATGTTTTGATTTCTGACCCTCAAAGCCTTAAAATTTTCGTCCCTGAGGCGCTGAAAGGCCGTGTTTGCAATACCGGGTCTTTTATTCTAATTTGAAAAAAAAAACAAGAAAAGAGTCATAAATAAGTTGGGTCACGCCGTTTTGTCAAAAATAGCCGAATGTTCTCGAAAGGGACGCCGAAAGGCTGACTTTGCCTAAGCGACCATCTTTGATCATTCTTTTGGGTTGTGACCAGTTATCCCGCACAGCTTTAAAATCTTCGTCTCCGAAGTGCTGAAAGGTCGTGTTTGCAAAACCAGGTCTTTTATTCTTTGAAAAACAAGAAAATAGTCAGTGCTCAAGTGAATACCGTTTGGTTTTTAGTTAAAATAAGCCGGCCCGGCTTCGGTGATGTCTTAAACCGTTCTTGCCAAGATAGCCTTAGAGTATCTTTCAGTTGTCGAAGGGCTATTTTCGTAAAAGAACGAACAAGTTTGTGAAAGGTCGTAAAATAATCCTTCCCGACCTTAAAATTCATGTGAAATTGAGAAGGGGCCACGTCGGAAAAACAACCATTTGGTTAAAATTGGCATATAGGGGAAGGAATCTAGCTGTTTGTTTTTGAGTTTGTAATTCTTTGATTAGAGTATGCGGGCTATTTGATTTTCGAGATCGTTTGTTGTCTTTTGTCAAAGTCTGTTAGTATTTTAAACTTTTGTAATCAAGTTTGTTTTATTATGGAAATTGAAAATTCCAAAAAATGTTTTATTATTATTTATCTTTTATTGGTTCGAACTACGCAAGGTCTGATTCATGCGGGGTCATGATACGTAGGCAATCTCCATAAGATTCAACCACCACTGAAGAAAAAAAAGGAATAATAGAAGAAAAAAAGAGAATGAGAAATAAAGGAAAGTGCGGGAGCTTTTCAAAGGGGCACAATTACAAGAAGCCGGAACGACGCACGTAACTGAAGTGAATGCATGATAGAACGGTTTAACTGCTTCGGTGCACTGCATTTCTGATATATGATTATCTGTCAAATGCCCTAACACTAACGTGATGGCTTCACTTTGCTGTGTTCATATATAGAAAAGTGGTTGGTTGTGGTAACTCCTCCCTGCAAAGCAAAGTCAAAGGACAATGATACAGAACCTCAGAACCGAGTGGGTCGGTACCGATGACCGACAACAACTGGTCGAAGGGAACAACGGGTTGGTAGAAGAAGTGAAAATGCTGAGACAGCATGTGGCAGACATGTATCGGGCGTGGATGGCTCGGAAAGCACCACCCCCGCCACCACCTAGCTTCCTGGAATCTGTCCTTACCCGAACAACACAATGCCAGACGCTCCCCCACACTCTCCATATATAACCGCCTATCACAGCTTTCCCAGCCACCCGAGTAGCTCCATCACTCGCCCTCCAGCTATGTTTTCTCAATGCTTCTCCCCTCACCAACACCACTTCTCTCCCCGAGACCCTAAAAACCATACTTCACTTTCCATGTACCCGGCTCCACAAAAGGCCTATCCACCCCCTCAAGCATACTGGAAGCCTCCTGGATCAAGTTTTAAGCCAAATCAGACATTTAGGAACGAGAGGTTGCTGAAGCGAGGAAAGGCTCTCACCCCTATCGGAGTCCTTCACAAGTTTGTTTGAAAAGTTAAAGCTTTCTGGCCTGATTGAGCCACTTCTTGGCTATACTCTAGACCCATATGCAAAAGGATTTGATCCTGCTGTACGATGCATGTACCACTCTAATGTCCAAGGACATAGCATTGAAGACTGCGTTCTTTGAAAAAGGAAATAGAAAGAATGATTCAGGAAGGAGTAATTGTGATCAATGACAGTGACAGGGAGCACGCGAATCCTCTTGAGAACTTGTTGACTGATGTTGATGATACTGAAGTTGGTGATGGTCTTGGCAATATTGATATAGAGCTCAGTGGCTAAGATGTCGTGCTTGGTAGTTGGAAAGACACTCCATTTTTGGGTCAGCCGGAGAGGATCTTTGAAGGCTTATTTTGTTGTCATTTCTGTTGTCTGGATTATTCCTAGGGTTGTAATCCGGATATTGTCTTGTGTCAAACCCTCTTATCCTTCCATTTTTGCCACAATGGTTTATTTAGTTTTGTCCAGGTTTGTTTCATGGTGTACTTTGGTTTGTTTTGCTTACTTTGTTATTCGAACCGTTCCACCGTTAATCTAATGCAAATTTCGGTCTTTTATTATTTCCAGTCATTTTCTTTGTTTAGTTCTTTTATCTTTTTGTTGTGTCTTTTGCACCGATTCTAGTAACATGACATGCGCACACAGTTTTGGCCTAATCTTAAAAGTTGATCATTAAACCATTGGGAGGTAATCGGGACACTTAAAGGAAATAAAAATAGTTTGAGATCACTTGAAGCCCAAACCATGTGAAACTGAGACGAGTAAAACAAAAAGAAAACCGTTAAAGGCGAGTTGACCATGTTGACATGGGGGTCGTTCATGGAATGAGAATGAGGGTGTTGCCCAATGTGTGTATATGGTTATCAAGTCTGGCACAATCAGAAGAGGCTACAAATCTTTGTTTAATTGTGTTGTTTGCACTTGACATGTTTTGAAGACTAGAATGACGGAGGTATTTTATTCGGCTATCCAAACACTTTATCCTTCGTTAACCCTTTGAGCCTTATTTGTTTTCTTTCATACCCCTCTTTCGAAAGCAGTAGCAAAGAGTACAAACACAAACATAAAAAAGATAAGAAAAGAAAAAGGGAAAAAAACAACTAAAAAAAAAAGAGAAGAGATAAAGAAAAGGAAAAAAATGACAACAAAAACAAAAGAAAGTCACAACAAGGAATTGGGAACTACGTTTGACCTGATTCCTCAAAGAGGATACGTAGGCGCCTCACGGCTCGGTCATAGTGTAACAAAAAATTAATAAAAAAAATAATAATCCCCAAGCAAGAAACTGGGGCAAGGGTTACGCTTGCTGTAAACAAATATAGTTCCGAAGGTTGTAATTTTGAACCCAAATTGACTTATTTTTTGAGCCTTTAATACCCTTTCTTTCTAGCCCTATCCAAAACCCCACGTTACGGTCCAAAGAAAGACCTTTTGACTAGTCTTCGAAAGATGCCAAGTCATACAAACGGAAGTCGGGGATAGCACCCCGATTCCCAACAGAGAAAAGGATCATGGATTGGAAATGAATTGATGGACGAAAAGAATCCCCAGCAGAGAGAGTCATATCGGCAACACTCCAAATCCCCAGCTGGAAAGTGATACAAATGAGAGAGTCTTATCGGTGAAAATCTTCACGGACACTATAAGGCGATGAAAGCTGAGAGAAAAACCAAAATGAGAGAGGCTTGATAGTGAAAACCCTTCGGGCACTACAAGTCGAATAAAGATTGAGAATCAGATGGAAATCACCAGACAAAATTGTGAAAGGCTATTAACGGCAGAGGATAGGCCACATGTGCATGTCATGACCATTAGAGTTGGTATCCGCATTTGATAGGTTTTTATTTTATAGTTTCCTCGTTAGGGAGTCATCTCTTTCCTTTGTCTTTTATTCTGTTTTTTTTCTTATCTTCCTCCTTTCATAGAAAAAAATTCCCCAGTAGATTCTGTTTGGTCAGAACAAGTGAGAAATGACTTCAAAATCTGACATCAGCTTTCCAATTATGCAAGACCAGATCTGATTAGAACATCCAAATGGTCTAAGTCAGGAAGGAACAAGCGCGAGGCCAGTGTCAAGAAAGATATCCCCAGCAAAAGGAGATTGACAAAAGGATGGACGAGTGTCAAGAGGGATATCCCCGCCGAAATCAAAGGTTATAGACCTCAAGGACAAGGCCCGTGGACAAATCAAGAAAGAACAACGCAGAGAGCAATGGGCATGATTTGGGAAATTCATATGAGACTAAAAGGTCATGGAAATGCCAGTTTCCGAGCTATGCCACAAAAGAAGAGGGATATCCCCAGCAGAAAAGGTTGTTTTCAGTGGCACGAATGAAAAGAATGCGGTTTGTCAGCAAAACATTGCAAAATCCTCAACGGGAATCAGCTATCATGGAAAAGATACATGGTCAGATGGAAAACAACGTTGAGACATTGGTGAATAAGGAATCGACAATAAGGTCGGAAGTTATCGCCCAAGTTTCAAGATAGCCGAACGACGCAAAGCGGGGCAAGTCGTTCTAAGACTAGCAGGAATATCATCCCCAGTAAATAATATCATCCCAAGCAAGTTTTGATAGTGTAATGGAACGCATATCAGGGAAAGAGAAAGGGAAAAGTCATCCCCAGTAGGAGTATCACAACCAACCACCACGTTTTAAACTAACAAATTTTGTTTGATTTGAAACAGGTAAAGGAAATGGCATTGATGACAGAAATGCATGCCATAAGGGAGACTGTCAAACTGGGGCAGAAAATTTTCCTTTCATTTAGAAATTTTTTGGAAGTCAGGTACCCATTTGGGGAAGAATAAAGATAGCACCAGTCTCAAGGGAAGTGGTCTTTGAACCAGTGTTACCCCCAGCATAATAAGTTAAAATGAAGGAAGTTGTTCCCCAGCGGACAGAACAAAAGGATGAAATTTGTGCTCGAAGAAGCAAAAGGCCAGTGCCACTCCCAGCAGCCTTCAGACGAGTGAAGCACTAGTTTTGAAGGAATCAAAATCCCCCAACAGTGTTATCCTCGACAGCGTTATCCCCAGCTGATAACATTTTATCCCCAGCAATGTTGAGAGAGAAAAGTTTTGAAGGAAGTAGTTTTGGAAAAAGGGGAATAAAGGAGATTCCCCCAGTAGTATTATCCCTTAACAGGTAAGTAAATAATTCCCCGGTAGTGTTATCCCCAGCAGTTTCGAGGGAAGACAACACAAGTTTTTAAGGAAAGCAGTTCTGTAAGAAGGTAATTCAGGAAGAAGGAAATGGTTCACGCATAGGAAACGCACTTCCTAAATTAAGATTTCATTTATAGGAGACGCACTTCCTAGTTAAAATCATTAAAGTTTCACCCATAGGAGACGCACTTCCTAAGTTTATTTTACCCCTAGGAGACGCACTTCCTAAGTTTATTTTTTACCCATAGGACACGCACTTCCTAAGTTTAATTTCATGCATAGGAGACGCACTTCCTAAATTAAGATTTCACGCATAGGAGACGCACTTCCTAAAATTAAGATTTCATTCATAGGAGACGCACTTCCTAGTTTAAAATCATTAAAGTTTTACCCATAGAAGACGCACTTCCTAAGTTTATTTTTACCCCTAGGAGACGCACTTCCTAAGTTTATTTTTACCCCTAGGAGACGCACTTCCTAAGTTTAATTTCATGCATAGGAGACGCACTTCCTAAATTAAGATTTCATGCATAGGAGACGCACTTCCTAAATTAAGATTTCATTAATAAGAGACGCACTTCCTAGTTTAAAATCATTAAGTTTTACCCATAGGAGACACACTTCCTAAGTTTATTTTTACCCCTAGGAGACGCACTTCCTAAGTTTATTTTCAGGCATAGGAGACGCACTGCCTAAATTAAGATTTCATGCATAGGAGATGCACTTCCTAGTTTGAATCATTGAAATTTCACCCCTAGGAGACGCACTTCGTAGTCTGGGTCGTTCAGGTTATATTTTTTCTTTAGGAGACGCACTTCCTATTCTAGTTTATTTAAGTTCATTCATATAAGACACACTTCCTAGTTTAAATCATTGAAGTTTCACCCCTAGGAGACGCACTTGCTAGTCTGGGTCTTTCGGGTTATATTTTGCTTTAGGAGACGCACTTCCTAAAAATGAGAGTTTACCACTAGGAGACACACTTCCTGATTTTGGTTCATACAAGTTTTACTCGTAGGAGACGCACTTCCTAGTTTGGTTCATTCAGGTTTTATTTTTTAGCAAACGCATTTGCTCGTCAGAGTTTCGGGTTTTACTCATAGGAGACGCACATCCTGGCCTAGTCGTTAGTTTACTCTCACCATTGCATATAGTATAAGTGGTTTACAATATTGCTAACAATTCACAAATCTTCCTAGTGCAAACTGGGGCAGAAAATTTCCTTTGTTTTGTCTATTTTGTAGCAGTCAGGAGCCCCCCCTGAAGAAAGGAATGTCATTTTATTTTTCAAAGTTGTTGTTGAGGTCAGGAGCCCGCCTGAAGAGAGGAATGACGAATTTATTTTCAAAGTTGTTGGTTGAAGTTGGGAGCCCACCCATATAATAGAGGAATACATTGCAAGTCAGTAAAGCAGAAGAATCCAACAGGAATCCCCAGCGGGATACAACAAAAATCCCCAGCACCGGAAAGAAGACGGTTGCAACAAGAGATCCCAACGCAAATTCAAGCGCATGAGTCAAAAGGAAGAAAAGACGCATCTTGAAAGAGGCGGCCTGTGAACATTGAATTATGCCCAACATAACAAATCTGATGAAGAAAGTTGTATCCCTAGAGGAACCACCGAAAAGCTTAATGAAGGAAGCCATATCCCCAGCGGACCGAACCAGACAGTGAGAATTGGTATTCAGAGAAGCAAAAGGTCGGTGTCATCCCCGTCAGTTCTCGGAAGAAGCTTCTGAGTAAGAAGCACCGGAATAGACGCAAGCCGATAAGAAAACAAGGCATCAAGAACAAATGAAAGATAGATGGGATCTTGTAATCCGTAGTCTAGCCTAGCTTCTTGATTTTTCTTTTAAGCACGGTGTAACAAGGAGATCGGTAAGCAGTAATAACAACATGCAACAACAGTAACATTGCAGTCTCATGGTAGTCCCAGCTACCAAAACTTCCCGAAATACATTGGCCTGATTCCCTTTTAACCGGGGATATGTAGGAAAACCTTCGAAGCAAAGGTTCGGTCAAATCCTTTCAAAAAAATGCTTCACACGGAGTACTCAGACGGACAAAAATCGCTCGTATCCGCTCACTTTATCTTTGCACGAAAACCCTTCGTGTTTTCGGACAAAGAGGGGCAGCTGTGAGCATTTTTGCACTATACGAGAATTACTCCCAAAGATTCAAAAAAAATCGATTTTCATTTGTGTGCAATTTTTGAATTTCTTAGCATTTTTCGGATAACTATTTGTATTTTTATCTGCGCATGCTTATTTGTTAGATTAATAAAAAAATATAAAAATATGTCGCATTTGCGTTTAATATTTAATTAAGTTTGTTTACAAAATGAAAAAATCATAAAAAATAATGTACGTTGCATTTTTAGCACTTAATGTCCAAATTGTGTGATTTTCTCGTTAGTCGCTATTTAGTTGTGTGTTAATTGTTATTAAGAGTTGATTGGTATTTCCAGATAAATTTTGGATTTTATAATTTAATCTTAGCATTCTAGCTTTATTGTTATTTAGGAAATTAAATAAATAGAAAAGGATAAAAATAGAAGTGATCGGATTGGGCTTTTTCTTCAATTTTAAGTCACAGGCCCAAAGAGACCCAATCTTCCCATACGACCCAGTCCATTTCGAACTGGGTCGACCCAGTCCATAACCCAAAAGACCCAAACCCCCTTTTTCATTTTTTCTTTCATTTTCACAAAAAAAACAAACCTAGACACACTACCCACCCCCTCTCTTCTTCTCCATCTCTCTTCTCTCCAAAACACACACACACATACGCAGCAGCCCATCCATGACTGCTGCTTCTTCTTCGTCTTCTCCCTCGTCTTCTTCACGAACAAACCACCATGGACGAGATCTTCGTTGCTTTTTCTTCGTCGATCTTCGTCGCTCCTTGCTGCCATGGCTGTTGCGTCCAACATGGATGTTGCTTTTGCTGCTGCTTCTTCGTCACCTGCTACTGCTTGTTGCTTCTTCTTCGTCGATCTTCGTCGCTCGTCCCTGTTGCTGCTTCACTGTAGCTGCTGGCTGCGTCTTCTTCACGTCGCCTGCTGCCCGCTGCTGCTCCGCCACTACTGCTTCCCGTCGCTGCTGCTCCGCTCCTGCTACGTCCAGCCATGGACGAGCTGCAGCTCGCTAATGCTGCCTTCTACTATGTCCAGCCATGGACGACCATGTACTGCCCAGCATGACTGCTTCACCGCCTCCTCGACGCCACTGTTTTGTCTTCAAACGACACCAAACGACCATCTTCTTCGATCATCCATTCGTGGTCGTCGGCGTCAAGTTATTTTGGTGGGATAATTGTTTCCGGGAAGATTTGTTTTCATTCGAGTTTGTCGTCGTTCCGATTCGATTAGTGGGTTTAAGTTTCATTTCTGTCTGTAGTTTGTTTTGATATTCTCGGATCTTAAATCAATAGATGTTTGATTCTTGTTTTTGTTCGTGTTTATCGTTTCTTGATTATTTCTTTAGGATTGTTTCATTTGTTCTTGTTTATTTTTATGTGGAAATTGTTAGTTTAATTATAATGTTGTTAGTTTTAAGTTGAAGTTTCAATTAATTATTTCTTCAGTTTGTTTTAATAATTTAAAAGGATTTAGTTTTAATATAGAAGAGTGTTAGTTTAAATCGTTTGAATCCGTCATGTTTGTTGTTTAATATAGATTTAATTCGCACTCATTTTTTGTTTCGAATGAGTGTTTTAATCCAGTGATTTAATGTGAGTTTATGTTTTGGTTTTTAATTTTTTGATTTAGTTTGAATCATGCATCTTTGTTGTAATTTTGTTGGATTTAATTTGAAGATCAATTGATTATTTGAGTTTAGTGATTTGAATCTGCTTATTTATTTTGTTTAAGTTTAATTTGAATTTGAGCTCAATGATTTGAATATATTTGTTTGTTATTGTTGTTGAATCTGAAACTAGGTTTGTTGTTAAAAAATATTGTTGAGTCAAAATAATTCCAATTTTCTTTGTTGTTCATCATATAGTTTGAGTTTGTTCATAAAATCTGATTAGAAATTGGTTATAGCTGCTATATTTTGGTTAGAATTGATTAGGTGAATTGGTTATAACTGACGGGTAGATTGGTAAATTGCAGTATTTTTAGGGTTAAAATGGTAATTTCAGTAAGGTCGGAGGGGTATTTTTGGAATTGAAAATCTGAACAATTAATTATGTTGACTGCTCTGTCCATTAAGATTAGATAATATTTAAATAATATTAAAATAGTACATGGTGGGAGACAAGACATAATGTAGTGGGGGAATAATATAATTGTTTAATGTAGGCATGGGGGACAAAATATAATAGAGGGGATAATGTATTTGTTTAATGTAGTGGGGGACAAAACATTAGGTAGTGGGATTAAAAAGGGGGTGGGTAGAAGATAGTGGGATTTAATTTTAAAAATGCTGAAAGTTGGTAATAAATAGAGGGGATTTGGACAGAATTGAAAAGGGGGGAGCTGGATATTGAAGAGAGAGAAAAATTCCGAAAATATTAAGATTTCCAAAAATAAAAATAAAAATATTCTGGAAATCTGGAGAGGGGTTGAACATTTTTCTGAAAATCTTAAGAGAGTGTTGGAGAATTTAAAAAGAGAGAACAAAAACAGAGTAGTCTACGAGTTTAGTTTTGGGTTTAATACACGCTTGTTTAGTCTGTTTGTGGTAATGTTGGTTGTTGTTGTTTAGTCTTTCACAAACTTTTGGGGCTGTTCTATCGAGCTTGTTTGGTTTTCTTCAAATTTTTCTGAGCCTTGAATCTGGTTCGAATTGTTGCTGTTGGGTTGCTGTTACGTTGCTGTGTTATTACCGTTGCTGACTCCTCCTTCTCTTCTTCTTGTACTGCTATTTCCAGGTACATGTCCTGAATCTCAAACCATATAGCTGTCCAGTTGGAATGAAATGAAAAAATGGAAATATAACTTCATTGAAAGCTTTAGTTCTTGCCGTATTTTATCATAATTGATTGTAGTAGTTTGGACTGTAATTAAAATTGTTTTACAACGATTTAGATTGGTTTGGACTGTTGAACTCATGGACTGCTCGGGACATCCGATAGTTGTTAAGACATGTGGTAATTTAATTTCATTTAGTGTAGTTAAGTTTTAAAAATCATAAGTTATTCAAAACCTAAAGCGATCTTGTGATTCACAGTCCTCACTCGTCCTAATAATTGGCAGTATAATCCTGGAGTCATATTGTTTTGTGCTTATTAGTGGTAATTGTGAGTTAGTTTAAAACTGGAGGTATAATTTAATTGTTGGATATGCTTATCACTAATTAGCCTAGAATAGTTTGTTGATTAATTCTGTTAAAGGAAATAAGTTTAGAAATTGATTCTGGACTTACATTTTTAGTTGATAATTGGATATTTTAATGATTGTGGATAATTAGTTAAGGTTAATTGCAACATTAGTTAAGAAGTATTATTAACTAGGATTCTTCCCTTTATTTTAGAAGCAAACTTAATAGAAATGTAAGCACGTTAGGATTGCCCTTTAAAAATAAATAAGACGAGCCTCGCCAAATAAAACGCAAGCTACGGGGCCCTCAATAAATGGTTAATAATTAATTGAACTTCGGATAGGCCGTTTTAGCAAAATGTCACGGCCTCGCCCAAAATAATGATACGCTAGTCGCTTTAGGCGCGCCTTTAATAATTGACTTTTCTTAAACTCGGGTGCACATTTATGTGACCCAAATCCAAATCTCAATGGAGTCGAAATGTGTCTCTAATCACGGGTACATTGATTGTGACGTGGTTCGAGATGCATGTCCATGACGTTGCAAATTCCTTTAAAAAATAATAAATGAGATGAGCCTCGACAAACAAGAATACACAAATTGCGGGCCCCTCAACGGATAGTTATTTCGAATGCATAGATTTCGAGACAGGCCGCCTAGCGAACTCTACGGCTTTTCTCAAAATAACAACGCGTTAGTCTTTAGGCGCGTATTTAATAATGTTATTTTCCTAAATTCGGGTGCACATTTATGTGACCCAAATCCAAATCTCAACGAAGTTGGAACGTATCAAAAATTGCGGGTATATTTATGTGGCGCAATTCGAGTTGCATTCTCACGACGTTGCAATTCTTTGAATAAATAATAACAAAGCGGTAAACAGTTAAAATTTGCACGTAGGTTCATAATTGTATAAAATCAGATAATCAAGCCGAATATGACAGTTGAGCGACCGTTCTAGAACCACGGAACTCGGGAATGCCTAACACCTTCTCCCAAGTTAACAGAATTCCTTATCCGGATTTCTGGTGCGCAGACTGTTAAATAGAGTCATTCTTTTCCTCGATTCGGATTCAACTGGTGACTTGGGACACCATAAATCTCCCAAGTGGCGACTCTGAAATAAATAAATAAATCCCGTTTCGATTGTCCCTTAATTGGAAAAACTCCCTTTCGCACCCCTTTGAGTTGGCGCAGGCAAAAAAGGAGGTGTGACACCCCTCGAGCCATCCTCCAAGTTATTTACAGATGAAGGCCCTTTGCTTTGAAACCCTACTGTATACATACACCTTGTTGGGAAGCTCAATTATCTTACTCACACTCGACCTGACCTTTCTTTTGTTGTCTTGAAGCTGAGTCAGTATATGCAGAGCCCCCACCTTTCACATTTTTCGGCAGCACTTCGTGTATTGTGTTATTTACGCTCAGATCCAGGTCAGGGGATTATATTAAACTCAAATCCTACACTTGATTTGCTTGCTTTTTGTGATGCCGATTGGGCTTCATGCCCAGAAACTCGGAGATCTGTGAGTGGTTTTTATATCACTTTTGGAGGTTTACCAATTTCTTGGAAATCGAAGAAACAAACATCTGTATCTTTGTCTTCCGCTGAGGCAGAATATCGCTCAATGCGTCGAGTAGTTGCCGAACTAACTTGGCTCACTCGTCTTCTCAGCGATATCTCTGTTTCATCATTTTTGCCGGTACCCATTTTTTCTGACAGCAAAGTAGCGATTCATATCGCTCGGAATCCCGTTTTTCATGAGAGAATGAAACATGTGGAATTGGATTGCCACTTTGTTCGGCAACAATTCCTTTCCGGGCTGATTACTCTTTCATATGTGCTTTCATCGACTCAACTGGAAGATCTCTTCACCAAATCGCTGGCTGGACCTTCACACAAATTACTGCTTGGCAAGTTGGGAGTAACTTCTTTACCCTCCAACTTGAGGGGGGATGTTGAGAAGAAACCCCATGATTTAATTGCTTCAAGAGAAGAAATACAAAGTCTAAGTGAAGAAGGAAATTCGAAGAGGGTTTCAGACAAGACAAAGGAACTATTCGGAGTTATCTAAGTCAAAAGATGTATCTACACATTTGGCGTTGACACGTGGCTCGATCTCAGCCCTTGAACGAATTTCTGATGGATTAAATAAGGACCCTTCAGATTATAAGTTGGACAGTTATAGCACATTGGATTCCAAATTTGTGAAACGTGTAGATAAGATAGGAAAGAATAAAATTTAGTTAGTTTGTTATTTCATACCAAATAGATTTTAGATAGATGTATAGGATTCTATTTTTTTTATATAGCTAAGTATTGTATAAATACACTGCCTTGTACAAAAATTAATACACAGAAAATTCTTCTAATCTCTCATTTTTTTATTCCTTCAAATTTACCTAATTATCATGAAAATCATTAAATTATTTTTGGTAACAAAAAAGATCACTTAAATTAGTCTAAATAACACATAAAGTCAGTATGCTATTGATACAAAAAGAAGGATTAACATAAATAGTCGTAATCGCTTAAATTAAAAATAGTCGGCAGATATATAATATATGTATAACAGTACATAATCAATTTATAATTTATGCATACTGACTAAAAATATGAATAACAAATCCGACTGATTATTTACGAAAAGAACACATACAGAAGTTAGTGGCTAGAATTTAACATTCATATAGATAACACAATGAAATATAACATTCATATAGATATTATTATACTTATAAATTCCATACATCTATTTTTTTTTAAGACCAATCATGCATTTTCTTTAATTGACTAAGTTGAGGACCCATATAAAAGCCATCTTCTTGTACTTTCCAATAACAATACTCTCTCCGGTCCACAATAAGTGAGTTTTTGATTTTTTTTTTTTTGTGGTCCAAAATAAGTGATTTTTTCAGATTTCAAGAATGAATTAATTATTTTTTTTCTACATTGCCCATGGAGTAAATAGTGTTGGAGTATGTGTTAGGAGTGTTTATGTGAGATAGTAAAGGTTAATATGATCGATTTCATTGCTAATTAATGTTAAAAGGTGAATTTTTTAATCTGTGTAAAAACAACCAAAAAATCACTTATTTTGGACCAGAGGGAGTAATAAATAGGAAGGTTGCCTGAGCAATTATTAGCCAAGTCTTGGGTAAAAACATCAAACGCATTTTGTTTTTTACCCCACCAAAAATAACAAAAAAAAGAGAGTATGTTTAAATAAATGCATATTAAAGCGAAAATGGAAATCATCGCCCACTTTAAGATTATGATATCCAAGATCGTCATATTTAGATGCACAATGAAACCATGACGGTATATTATTATTTGGGAGGGCATCAATAATATGAACCTCGTAATGAGGACCTTGATCATCATTGATGTGACTCGGCGAACGTCGATAATACACAAGGTAATGAGTAAAATGAAAAAGCTTTTGACCATGATGATGAACTTAATTGTAAATTTAATTTATTATATTATTTTCTTCTTCCACTTAGTTTTTATAGCACCATAATTGTAAAAACAAAGTAAGTCAAAGGGATTAATTAATTAAATAATTTTTGCCCTTGTAAAATCTAGATAAGTAAGTAATAAGTTAATGTTTTGAAAGAATTAAATTTAGGATTGAATCATTTTTACTTCCATCAATATTTGTTCTTATCCTGCCATTTTTTCCCAAGGAAGTGTGGATATGATCTCAAGAGTGGGCTATAAATTACACCTTCATGTTTTCTTTTATTTATTTATTTTTTAAAAATTATTTTTACGGCTTAAGGTAAATCCTAAATGGTGGGAAAATGGAAATAAAAAGGGAAAAAACCTCTGGTGCAAATTAGAATTGAGACTATTCGAGTCAAATTTGGACGGGTCCGTCAATAGATGGGTACCAATCCGTTCAAATTCAGTCGAAAAATGTATATTTTTAACCGCTTTAAAAAATAATAGTATATAATATATATAATTTTTTATATATGTATATTATATACAATATATATATATATATATATTCTATATACTTTTCGGCTAGCGAATGTAATTAATTTCAACCGACCGACCAATTTTGTATTTTGCTCAAAGAAAAATTGGACTTAATATAATTAATGACCCTCCTCTAGATTCCTTTTTTGGGTTTTTCATTTGGTGTTTAATATCTATTTCGAGCTCGACTAATTCGGATATGCGCCGGGAACTCAAATTTTGGGAGGTAAAGCGAGTCCCCACCAAAAACAATCTTATTCTCATGGCTTGAACCTGAAATCTCCGATTAAGAATGAAAATCAAGAAATTGTTAGACAAAACGAAGGGGAAAATTGTGTTTGTATTAGCCAAAGCGTTTATAAATGGCATTAGTATTGAGCCAGGATAGTATTTGTATGTATAGAAAGTTCAGGGGTTAAAGTGTACAGAATAGAAGTTAGTACCTAACTTAGCTAATGAGATGTTAGTTAGTGTCTATATATAAGTAGTTAGCTAAGCTTTGTTTGTTAGCTAATTCATTTTTTTCTCCAATCGTGAATAACAATGGAGACTTTACAGATTGCCTTCTCTCTCATTCTCTCATGTATGTCTGCTTTCCTTGAAATCTGATATGGTATCAGAGCGGACGATCTAATTCCGCTGTATCTTCCTTCTTTCTGTCACTCTTACAGTTCTAATTTGTTCTCTCGATTTTCATTCTCGTCGGAGTTCGTCGTCCCAGAGCTAGGGTTCCTAATTCAGAGCAAAAATGGCTAATGATGGATTGAATACTGAGAATGTGCAAGGACAAACTCATCCTGTTGAGACTGCGCAAGGACACACTCATCCTGTTGAGGTTGTGCTAGGACACACTCATCCTTTGTATTTACGACCACCAGACACGCCGGGAGAGCATCTGATTGAATTCAAGCTCATAGGGACAGAGAAATACAATTTGTGGTCTAGATCTATGAGAATTGGACTGTTTACGAAAAACAAAATTAGATTTATTGATGGAAACTGTAAGAAGGAGAATTTTGAGCAAAATTTGCACGATCAGTGGGAGAGATGCAATGCATTTGTGCTATCATGGATAATGAATGTTGTCACCAAAGAGCTCTATAGTACTGTGGTCTATGGGTCCTCTGCGTGTAATGTGTGGAGAGATCTGAAGGAAAGGTTTGATAAGAGGAACATCTCTAGAATCTACAATTTGTCGCAGGAAATTATAGCCCTTAAGCAAGGTTTGGCACCAGTCTCTGTTTACTATTCTAAACTGAAGAACCTATGGGATGAATATGATGTTATGACACCTACTCATTCATGTCCATGTCCTGAGTCAAGGATATTTGTGGAACATATTCAGCAACAACGTCTAGTGCAGTTTCTGAGTGGTCTCAATGAATCATTTGCTTAGGCGAAAAGTCAGATTATGTTGATGATTCCAACTCCAAACATCAATGAAGCATATGCAATGGTTGTGCAGGATGAGAGCCAACGAGCTAAGGCAGCTAGCATCAGTAACTTGGAAATATGAGCTCAAGCAATGACTTATAACACAGGTCATGTAGCTAACCTAATGGCTTCCAATGCAGGTTATGGAGCTAATGTTGTGGGCTATAACACAGGGCAAACATACACTGGAGGCTACAAGCAGAAGAATCAGTTGTATTGTGATTATTGCAAGTACAAGGGACACACTAGGGATGTCTGTTACAAATTGGTAGGATATCCTGCAGATTTCAAACCAAAGAGGAAGAACTTTGGAAGGAATGCAACTGCAGCATATGTGCAGATGGACAAATGTACAGCAGCCCCAAATGAATAGATAGAAAGGTAAAAAACTGAACTTGCATGACATTTCTTTATAGAGAAGCAATATCTTCAGTTGCTAAGAATGCTCAATCGGGTCAATACCAACACCAACACTTCAACTGATACAGCTGCCCATGCCAAGGTCACAGGTATACCACTGTCACTTCTGAGTATGATCAAAGAAAATAGGTAGATTATAGACTCGGGAGTGTCTAGCCTACATCTGTATATTGATTATATAGAACTGTCTGAGAGTAATTCAAGAAAGGTGCAATTACCTACTGGAGAGACAAGTGTGATCACACACTTAGGGACTTCCAGCATATTAGATAACATAGTGATCAAGAATGTGCTCCTTATACCTAAGTTTAGGTATAATTTGTTATCAGTATCTAAACTGACCAGGGATTTAGGCTTATTTCTTGCCTTCTTTCCTGCTTGTTGTATATTCCAGAACATTTGCAATGGCAAAGTGAAGGGGATTGGTAGAATGGAGCATGAATTGTATGTGCTGGATCAGAATGTCAAAGTTAACACACATGGAGGATTGCTTGTTGGTCTCATTTCTTCTATGTTGCCTATTAATAGAACAAATGCTGCCTTATGGCATAAACGATTAGGGCATGTGCCTATAGAGACTATAAAAGAATGCATATGCTTGGAAACACAAAACTTGTTGACTGTAATGATCCATGTTTTGTATGCCCTTTGGCTAAACAAACTCGTTTACCTTTACCAGATAGCATTACAAAGAGTTATGCATTGGGTGATCTTATACATGCAGATGTGTGGGGACCTTTTAGAGTGCCTACTTATGATGGCAAACAGTATTTCTTGACTCTTGTAGATGATTTCAGTAGATTCACATGGGTGTGCCTCTTGAATTCTAAGGATGAATTAATTGTGGTGTTGAAATTCTTCATTGCTTTAATTAGAACAAAATTTTCTTCCAATGTCAAAGTCCTCAGAACAGATAATGGAGGAGAATTTTTCAACAACCAGCTCAAGGAGTTACTTTGTGCAGAGGGGATTACTCATCAAAGTACATGTCCATATACCCCTCAACAGAATGGGGTAGTGGAAAGAAGACATAGATACACATTAGACACTGTCAGATCCTTAAGGTTCCAAGCTAATTTACCCTTAAGGTTTTGGGAGAGTGTATTATGACGGCAGTGTATCAGATAAATAGAATTCCCTCTAGAATATTAGGTGGAAAATGTCCATTTGAGCTGGTATTCAACAAAGCCCCATCACTGGATCATCTTAGAGTATTTGGATGCCTTTGCTATGCTGCAAATTTGAAGAAAATGGACAAGTTTTCTGCCAGGGCTATTCCTGCAGTATTCTTGGGTTATTCCTTAACTTAGAAAGGTTATAAATTGTTTGATCTAACTAATCGAATAGTTTTTGTCAGCAGGGATGTTGTTTTCCAGGAAGATAGTTTCCCATTTATGCAGTAGCCAGGTGAATGCAGTTCAAGTTCAACTATTCCATCCACAGATCAAGATCACAATACACCTGTTATTGGCCCTGATGCTCTATCTCCAACAACCATTTTTCCAATTGATGAACCTTCAGTTGATGTAATGCCCACAAATCCACCACCTCCAGATATACAGGAGGACATGTCACTCAATAGTTCCATTGATGTTGCTTCCCCTACATCCCATAGCATGGATTCTCATACATCATCTACTGCCGATTCTATTCCACACTCACCAGCACCATTACCTCAACATGAAGGCAATTTTGAACCTCGCAGAAGCTCTCGAACTTCTAGACCTCCTATCTGGATGCATGATTATGTAGGTCACCAAAAGAATGCCTACCCTATTTCCAACTCTGTCAGCTATCTCCATTTGAAGCCTCACTCCTCCAAATGTTTGGCTACTTACTCTTCTGAGACAGAACCAAAAACTTTTGCTGAAGCTGCCAAGGATCCTAAGTGGATTTATGCCATGCAACAAGAAATCCAAGCCTTGGAAGATAATCAAACCTGGAGCTTGGTGCCATTGCCACCTGGAAAGCAACCTATAGGGTGCAAGTGGGTGTTCAAAATTAAGTATCATGCTTCAGGAGAGATCGAGAGATTCATAGCTCAACTTGTAGCAAAGGGCTACACACAAAAGGAGGGCCTTGACTACACTGACACTTTCTCACCTGTTGCTAAAATGATGACAGTAAGATCAATTGTGGCACTAGCAGCTTCCTCTGGTTGGCCCCCCTATCAGATGGATGTTCATAATACTTTTTTTCAAGGCGACTTAGTTGAAGAAGTTTATATGCTTGTCCCTCCTGGTTTCTCTAAGGGTATTGACAAGCAGGTGGAGTACCTTGTATGCAGGCTGCATAAGTCCTTGTATGGGCTTAAACAGGCATCTCGACAATGGAATATCAAGCCATCTGAGGCACTACAGACCATGGGGTTCTCTCAAAGCCACTATGATCACTCTCTATTTACTAAGAAAACTGACACGTCTCTTGTTCTAGTGCTCATTTATGTGGATGATTTGATGGTACCGGGAACAGCATTACAGAAATTGACAGGACAAGGGCCAAGCTGCAACAGTGTTTTAGAATGAAGGATCTTGGAGAATTGAAATTTTTCCTTGGGATTGAGTTTGCTCGATCTAAAAAGGCATATACATGAGCCAACGTAAATATGCATTAGAGCTAATTTCAGAACTTGGATTAGCTGGAACCAAACCCTCTAGCACACCATTAGAAGTAAATCGGAAGTTGACCTCTGTTGATTTTGACAGGATAGCCTCTTCTTCTGATGACAGTGTTCAAGACCCTCTCTTGAAGGATGCTGGTGAATATTAAAGATTAGTGGGAAGATTATTGTATTTGACAATGACTAGGCCGGATATATCATTTGTTGTACAAACATTAAGTCAGTACATGCATTCTCCCAAATAGTCTCATTTAGATGCAGCAAGGAGAGTTGTCAAATATGTTAAAAATGCACCAGGGTAGGGACTGTTATTACCATCATCAGGTGATGGGACACTGAAGGCATACTATGATGCTGATTGGGGAGCATGCCTCCAAACGAGAAGATCAGTCACTGGTTACTGCGTATCCTTTGGCAATGCTTTTTTTCCTGGAAATCAAAGAAACAGGACACAGTGGCAAGAAGTTCAGCTGAAGCTGAGTTTAGGAGCATGTCTTCCATTGCAGTAGAGATTGTGTGGCTCATTGGTCTGCTTGGTGAGTTGGATGTAAAGTTACAACTGCCTGTGGCTCTATTCTATGATAGCAAGGCAGCAATCCAAATCGCAGCAAATCCTATCTTTCATGAACGTACGAAGCATATTGATATTGATTACCATTTTATTAGAGAGAAGATAAAGGCTAGCATCATCAAGACTATACATGTGAATACTAAGGAGCAAATAGCAGACATATTAACTAAGGGGTTGGGAAGAACACAATACCAGTATTTGCTATGCAAGCTTGGAGTGAAGAACCTTTTTCTACCCTCCAGCTTGAGGGGGAGTATTGAGCCAGGATAGTATTTGTATGTGTAGAAAGTTCAGGGGTTAAAATGTACAGATTAGAAGTTAGTACCTAACTTAACTAATGAGATGTTAGTTAGCGTCTGTATATAAGTAGTTAGATGAGCTTTGTTTGTTAGCTAATTCATTTTTTTCTCCAATCGTGAATAACAATGGAGATTTTACAGATTCCCTTCTCTCTCATTCTCTCATGCATGTCTGCTTTCCTTGAAATCTGATAATTAGAATTCGTTTAATAAATAGCATTCACCTGATGCGCTTGACAATTCGCATTTAATGATTGAGCTTTATCAATTGCATTTGCTGCCACCGATTTATGATCGCATTTAATGAGATTTGTTGATCTTAATAAATCGCATTCACCAATGCGCTTTATATCGTATTCTCTAACTACACTTTATAAATCGCGTCGTATTCGCTGATTGCACTTGCGCTTTGTGTATAGTCACTGACTATTGCGTTTATAAATCTCATTCAAGATTGCGTTTTATAAATCACATTCTAAGATTGCATTTTATAAATCGCATTCGTACACATCGCATTCCTTTTATTGCACTTATAAAGCGTATTCGGTGATTACACCTTATAAATTCACTGATTTCGCATTCAATGAAGTGTTTATTAAGATCAGCGAATCTCATAGAATGTGATTATAAATCGCTATTAGCGAATACGATTGATTAAGCTCAATCATTGAACGCGACTTAACAAGCGCAACACGTGAATGCAATTTATTAAATACATTCCAATGCCATTTATAAAATGCATTGGCTAATACAAACACAATGTAGCAATTTCTCACCTTATACCTTGTAAATTTTATCGAATATTTATCACCATTGAGTAAGTTAGAGGATTTAAATCATAAATCCGAAGTCTTCATTTTGAGTTCCTTTATTTTTTTTCTTTTGAAATTTACTAATTATTGAAATTATTTTGGTGATATTAATTACATAGATGGCAATTATTACTGGCGCATAGCTCTAGCTTTGAGAGGGCTGCTTAGACCATGCTTGTTTTAATGGTATCTTTATTATTACCTGATCACGCCCAACTATGCCTTATAAAAGGGACTAAGCGGTCGTTGCAAATATAATCCGGTTTACAAGTTCGGAGTCGAATCCCACAGAGAACTAAGGTCTAGCTACAGCTGTTCACTATCACCAAGAAGACAAACTCGAACAATTCCTAATTTATAGATATAAGATTCTTGTGTTTAACTAATTAACTAACAAATTAAAATAGTAAATTAACAACTAAAGATACTAAGGGTTAGAGACAAGATTAAGGAGGTCTAGAGTTATGATTTCCCCAATTGTCGGAATCCTTCCCGATGTATCTTCTATAATTTCGCCTAAGTATTCTCTACCGATCATGAGCGTTTTGCGTGTTGTAATTCTCTCCCAGTAATTACGACAATTTACTAGACGCACTCTCCCGAGCTACGCTAGCTGGCTTTTAATACAACTCACTTCAAATCGCACCCAAGGCTTCGTTATCCCTAATCCCGCCTTTAAACCCTCGGTTATTGATCCCTCATATACTCTGGGAGTGGTGTTGTTCAACAACTACCTAAATATGCACTCTCTCCCGAGTAATACATACTAAATAGGCACAGTTAATTGAGGATCCTATCAATTAACTACAACTAGAACGTAGTTGAACAAATAGAGATTATACTACGGCTCAATTATATAAAAACATAATAAGAATTTATCCTACAAAAGGTTCCATCAAAATCCTAGATAACAAATTAGCTATTCATAATAGTATGTAAAACTACAATACTAAAAGTCATAACCAACAATGAAAAATAGGAAGAGGAAGGAAAAACTCGTAGAAGAATTCTCCGGTTTGCTCCTATTGTGTTTCTGCCTCCTTAGGTCTAAAGTATGTCAAAAGTATGTTCGACCTCCTCAAAATAGCGTTTTACATGTATTTATACCAAGTAGGGTCGGGCCTAGACGAAAAAACCCTTTCCTGCGCGAACTAGGACTTCGCTCTGTAAAAGTTGAACAGCCACGCCGCAAGCTGCACCGCACCATGCGGCGCGTTAGTGCATTTTATCAGCAGCCTCAATTTTTCGCATCACGCAACATTTTACACTGCGGCACCTCATGCGGCGTGCCAGTGTAATTTTCTCAGAGTAAACTTATTTCGTCATCTTTTAACATCCGGACTTGGTGCAGGGCCTCCGAACACGATTTCAGCTTAATGTATTGGGCTTTTACTCAGACTTCAAAGCTCCAAATCGGTCAATTTAGCTCCAAATTAACTTTTGAGCTCAGGATCACTTCCTGCAAGGCATAAAACACGTACTAAGTGCAATTCACTATCATTTGAACTTAAACGCACGTAAAAAATGCAGTAATTGGCATATAATACTACGACTAAAACACGGGTTTCTAGCCTAACATCAACACCCCACACTTAAACCATTGCTTGTCCTCGATCAATAAAACTACACTTTATATAGACACGACCTTTTTAAACAATTCTCCTAACTCATCACACCAAGAATATTTAAAATAGACTAAGCACAAAAGCGTAACATCTTCACCTCAAGATTTGACTCACAAGTACCACACATTATTCACAACTCACCCATTTACTCTAGCGTAGAGATCACTGACACTACCTTTCCTTCATGAATCAAGTGCCCTCACATAACAAAAGATATTAGTTCAACACAATAAAATTTAAGAGCACTTAGGAACTCAAGATAGAAAGAATTCACTCACTCTCA
This sequence comes from Nicotiana sylvestris, assembly GCF_000393655.2. Lineage (NCBI taxonomy): Eukaryota > Viridiplantae > Streptophyta > Magnoliopsida > Solanales > Solanaceae > Nicotiana > Nicotiana sylvestris. The sequence goes on along the minus strand of NC_091061.1, from coordinate 6,007,131 downwards.
AAAATAACATTCATATGCCACAAAAGATGCATAGGCTTGCCCGTAGTGTACTATTCTACTAATCGAGCTCATTCAGTCTAGGATCAAGTAGGACTTTATTTGGTTGTAATGTAGGCTGAGGGACGGGTAAGATATATTTAGATATAAGAGTGACTATACCTCCCTAAGCACTTTAATACATAAACTTTAACATTCAATCTCATGCTTATGTCAAACCAAAAATCCACCTTCTCATTAATGTATATTAACTCCCAAACTTCTTTAAGCACCAGCACAATTACATCAAGAGTCACCACTTATCAAGGAATTTTTTTTCACAACAATACAACTTTTTTTTCTTTTTTTTTATTCATGTGGCTCTTACTTTTTCAAAATAGTGCATCTTTCTCCTTATTTTGTTAGTTCCACTTATAAGCCAAACCAACCACCCCACACTTTAACTTTTACATAGTGCTCGTGAGAGGTTAAAAGGTTAAAATAGATGATTATTCAAACAAATGGGTAAGGCTTGTAATGTGGTTGCCAAAGAAACAAGATTACAGGCTCAAAGGGGTTAACTACGATACATAACAATTAGGTGGGTAAAATATACATATCTGGCTCAACAAAGAAACGCCTATATCACTTCCAAGACTGAACAAAACTATTATTTCGCTTTGCAAACACACATGACAAGTTCTAGACATCAAATGCAATGCACTGAAAAACGCAAAACCTTACACACATATGGCACATAACTCACTCAGGATTGGATTCATCAAGACACTCTAGTCAAAGTAGTTAAGCAAAGTTAAAATCATATAATTTAAGGTACTTATACAAGATTCAAAAACTGAGCCTAAGCGTCACAACCAAAGTACTCACTATTCTCAAGGCATAACAAAGTCATGAGATATTGCTTTATTTCAAAACACAACACAATGGCTCTTACTCCAAAAAAAAACTAACTACACCCGATTCAAACAAAACCCTTGGAAAAGAACCGCGGCACAAAGAAAAATCAAGGGGGAATTACTACACTACCTACAAAGAAAATCTTTTTGTCCTTTTTTCTTTAGACTTAAATCCCTCAAGAAAATTATCTAGGATATCCATCGTCGGAAAAAGTCCAATCTTTACTATGTAAAAAAATATTCAATTAAACTAACATAACTAAAATGGCATAGAAAGTCACCTAGACAATCTCCTCACCCCACACTTAAAATTGTGCATTGTCCCCAATGCACACCATACTAATAAGAGGGTAAAAGAAACTCCCTGGTAGGCCAAAGGCCGAAGCACTAGCAGCTCATGGGTTACTCAGACTTCTCCCGGGCTTGGTCCTTCGTGCGGGTACCTCACACTTAGTTCCAACCATCTGGCTTGTTGTTGCATCCTTCCAATAGCTTTGCTTTCCATGCTCCTAGAAAATTAAAAACCGACACTACAAACATAATACAATTAAAAAAATAAAATCAAATAAAGCAGTAAAGCTGAGTTGCCTCCCAACAAGCGCTTGATTTAACGTTGCAGCACGACAGGAATCACTTTTTGCCTCCACTTTGAACTTATGAATTGGATCCCTAGTTTTGATTCTGCTCTATGATCGTGCTCCTGGGGTGGTCGAACGAACCTGACTGGCTCAATAAAATAATATAGTATTCTGTACTTTTTGGCCTTTAGATGAGGTGTGTAATCCCGACTTTCTGGCAAGAAGAATTCCAGAATGTAGGCACCTTGTTCCTCATTCCTTGACTCCTCAAGTGGCTCAGACGACTCTATTTCCATATCATCATCCAAACACAATGTGGAAAAATGCTTGGAGTATGGACCAATGCGCTCAACTACATGAACATTGGGCTTGTCTACATTCTCAACACTAATGGCAATAGAGTCAACTAAGTATGTATCCTCAATATCCTTGGTTGACTCTAGTATCTCTTCTACGACATCGGCATCCTCAAAATCTAGTTCGATTGATTGTTGGTGTTTTACTCTGGCCTTCTCCTCTAGCTCCTCAATTCTTGTATCTAATTCACGCTATTCTTTGATATTGTTCACAATATTGGCTTGTTGAGCATTAAAATCTTCAACCAGTTGACTCATGTGAACGTTCAAGTTGTGAATAGTTTCCTCATGCCTTTCTTCTGAAGTGGTAATTTACTATGTTGTTCCAAAATGCACTTTAACATATCTTCGATCTTCTTTAGGCCAGCTTCCCTGGATTCTTTGTTCCTATTAACTTCACCAGAGAAAGAAGAACCATCAAAGTAAGGGGTTGGGGGAAGGTAAGAAATATAAGCACAACCGTGACAGTGACCATCTTGACCACCACACATATCACATACATTCCACACATAAGATTGACTTGGTGCACAAAACTCGTTGTCACACCTCCTTTTTACTACACCCTCGAGAAAGGGGTGTAAATATAAGGGAGTTTTTCCAATTAAAGGACAATCGAAACGAGATTATTTATATTAAATTCAGAGTTGCCACTTGGGAGATTTATGGTGTCCCAAGTCACCGGTTTAAAATCCCGAATCGAGGAACGATTGACTCTGTAATACAGTCCGCGAACCACAAATCTGGATAAGGAATTCTGTTAACCTAGGAGAAGGTGCTAGGCATTCCCGAGTTCCATGGTTCTAGCACGGTCACTTAAATGTTATATCCGGCTTAATTATCTGATTTTGAACGATTTGAACCTTCGTGCAATTTTAACTTTAACCGCTTTTTAATTAAGAAAATTATCTTGAAACGGGTTACGCGCACGTATACCCATTTGTTTGGCAAGTCAAAAATCATGTCACGCGTACGTGTCACGATTAATAATGCTTTATTAATGTTAAGAAAATTGGTCCAAAATTGCACATACTCAGATTTTGCTTTTAGAATCGTAATTATGTCACGCGAACATGTACACAACCACGATAGTATTTTATTAAGATTAAGATTGTTTGTTGCGCGAACGCATACGTTGGTCTTAATTCTGAAACCCGTAATCATGCTGCATGACATGCACCTGCGATTCATGACATATTTTATTTAACGTTGTTAAGATTTGGATTTGGGTCACATAAATGTGCACCCGAGTTTAGGATTAAAATACGCGCCTAAAGCAACTACGCATTTTAACTTTGCGAGTGCCATGGAGTTTTGTTGAATGGCACGCCTCGAATTCTAAAGTTGAGTTGAAAATTAATTAAAGCGAGGGTCACGCAATTGTCATTTTTGTTCGGCATGACTCAATTAAATTCTTACATTAATTAGTTAATTCTCTCCCACCTATGAAACTACGCTTACTATTCTAATTTGCAGCCTTAATTACTCATTAATTAAACAGCCATTTGCAAGCATAACTAGCCTTACACTAAAGTAGAGACATTTACGAGAATAACCACCTTTTGCATTCTTGAGCCTTAGGCTTGAAATGTGAAATTCCAACAATTAAATGACTTTTATCATGGCACTACAACACCCAGATTTTATTATATGGACTAGCCTAAACCACTTAAAGCAAACTCGCATAATTAATAAACAAAACAGTATTCAACATTCGAATGCAAGCAATTTACCTTAAATAAATATACTACTAGTATAAATGAATGAAAAAAAATGAAGTTGATATTAAGCCCAATGCATAACATAACCAAAACTCAAACCGTTCATTCTTCCGATTACCCGAATTCCTGTCTCATTCAGCAGTAATCCCAACAACCCAACTAATGACTATTCTTTTATACTTCTTCAATTAACGGACTGATGGTTTAATTAACACAAGGCTGCCTAGTTTAGGCTCAAACCTAAGCCCATCAGCTTACCTTATTTTAATTACTAATGAGTCCAGATACTATCTAAATCATGGGCCTAAAGGGAGCCCAATATCATGTTACCAATGCCAGCCCAATTCAATGACACAGTGTAATGGCCACGCAGGGATTCAAGGTCGAATCCCTGCAACAACATGATCGACTCATAGGTTTTCCAAATTACACCAACGGCCCTTTGAACATATAAAAGCAAAAAAATTTGCAACATTGTATAAACATAGATACCACTAAACTAGAAACACCCCTGAAACTAATAAATCAAATTCCATTTTTAGTAATTACACATCCATTATGCATAGCAGATCCAAATATATTACGGCAAACTAAGAAGCTCTTACTTAATACATGTTTAATGGAAGGTACATTTAGATCAAACTCACTAAACTACTGCAGAGATGGATTGGAATGAATATCATGCAATCCACAACCATGAAACACATTCACAAGATGTTATTCACATATTAAGAATTGAAACACCATGGAAACAACTAACTATATAATCACATCTCTCCTTTCTAGCACGGATTCTATACTGAATCACATTTACAACTTAACTTTGAACACACTCCTTTCAATATAAATATAGAAGCAGGCCTACATGCTGATCACCAAATGTACTAATTATCCAATCTCATAGATACCTACGACTTTCAAACATTGCCAAACATTTAACATGACCTTTTATGCACCTTTGATGCCCCACAATGAACTACCCAGCTAATACTACTACAACAGTCCATACTCAGATCAAACAGAAAGAAATATAAGAGGATCAAGCTAAGCTAAACAGTTCCGAAAGTGCAGAAAATTTTGAATAACCAACTGCATTAGTACAAATCTCTATTTAAAGGAACCAATCTTCATATTTATTCATTCTCATACTTTGAAAGGTGAGATGAATACCTGGTAACAAACATCAATACAAAAGGAGAAAAACTGTGTTGAGATCAGAACATAAACAGCAGAAATCGACAGCAGCGACAAAACAGTCCCAGTTTTAATCCAAGAAAAACAGCTATTAACCCCAGATAGTTCAATGAAATAGTATATGGAAGATGGTTTCAGCCAATTCAAAATTGAAAATCAGAAAATAGAAATCAATGAAACAGTAATTTCCAGTTTTTTTTCCAGTATTTTCAGAGTTATTTTCTTTGTATTCTTAACTACCAGCCTCTCTCTTCTGTATCTTAAGCCCTATCTCTCCCCCCTTCTTCTGATTTTCAGCTCCCTTAAATGGGCATTCAATTAGTGCATTTTCCACTACAACTTATCTTTTCCATTTTAAATTATCCACTCAAATTAGTGCTTTTAGTTAATTCAATAATGCAAATACTACCTTACCACTATTAGAAGCTTCTCAATTAGTGACCACTTTAAACTTATACTAATCAATTCTTATCAACACAATTAAACAAGAATTTAAACCAAATTATTAAACTAATCCTAATTATTCTGACTAAACCTAGAATACGAAGGACTCAGAGGTTACCATAATTAACAGAAGAAATCAAGAATTCAGATGACATGAATAATAACTAAAGAAGCTCATGAATAAACCAGACCAAATCGACGAACAATTTTTAGTTCGACACAGAAACTAAACTAAAAAAACAAATTGAATCCGACCAAAATAACCATTCTAAAAATAAAAGAAAGGAGTAGAGGAAGATAATAAAAAAGAATTAGAAAAACTAAAATCAGGACACCTACCTCCAAATGATTGAACCCCATCTTGAATTAGATCTTCAATTTTTGAATATGAAGCCGGAATAGACCTTAATCGAGTGTTCTCGACTGAGGACACACAACTAAGGTCGATTTCGACCTCAAACCTTCCAATATTTAACCGATTTGGAATTTGGAATTTTAGGGTTCCTTTAAGATTCGAACAATTTTAATGTCATTCGAAGGGTGTGAAGTGGGGATTTGGAAAGAGGGTAGTGAGATAGTCCTGGGGTATCGATTTGGGGCTGGTTGGGTAGGCTAGGGTTCGAGGTCCGATCTTCGATCCTAGATTCGAAGAGTTATGGGGTGATTCGAGGAAAAGGGAGTGGGGATTTGGCATGAGGAGATGAAGGGGAATCGATGGTGTTAATTTGGGGTTGTTTGGGTCACCGGAACCGCCATGAAGCAATTTCCGATGGGCGGAGGGCGGTGGTGTGAGGTGGTGGGAGACAGGGGTGTCTCTGAAGAGAGACAAAGGATGGGGTGGGGTTCTGAGAGGGGTAAGGGTTTGGGGGGGTTGATATATTAAATATTTGATTTAATTTGGGTCGTTGGATGATTGGAGACCAACGGCTCCGATTAAATCGTAAATGGGAACGGGGTCATTTTGGTTTCAACTGGGGCGGTCCGGGTGTGGGAACGGGTCGGGTTGTGGGTGAAGCTCTGGATCGTTCGATCAAATAAATTCAACAGCCCAGATTAAAGCATGTCCAAACGACGTCGTTTGGTTTAGTCTGGTGATGGACCGGTTTGGGACGGGTTTGGGCCGGACTGGGGGGGGGTTCAGGTGTTTTGATTTGGGCCTCTGAATTAAATTGAATTTGGCCCAAATTTGACTTCCTTCTCTTTCATTAATTCTTTTTCTTTCAAAAATTAAAACATAAAAATCCTAAATTAAATTATAAAAGACCTAAATTAGCTTTAAAATATTAATTAACTTTAAATAATACCTATCACAAATAATTAAACACTATATTAAAAGAAAATCACACAATTTGACCAAAATACAAAAATATGTTATTTTTTGTGAATTTTCATTTTTCTAAAACATCTAATTATTAATTAATTCCAAAAAAATGTAAAAAATCAAATCTTAAATGCAGATGCTATATTTTTTGTATTTTTAATGCATTAATAAAATTAAACATGCATACAAACATATGCAAACAATCAGGAAAATCGCACGATAATTCCTAAAAATAACACATAATTAAAGAAAAGACCTAATTTTGGGAATTCTTTTGGAGTAATTCGTATGAGGCAAAAATCACGTGCTCACAGCTGCCCCTCTTTTTCCGGAAACACGAAGAGTTTTCGTGCAAAGATAAAGTGAGCGGATACGAACGATTTTTGCCTGTTTGAACACTCCGTGGGAAGCATTTTTTGAAAAATTTGACCGAACCTCTACTTCAAAGGTTTCCTACATATCCTTGGCTATAAAGGAATCAGGTCAATATAGTTCGGGAAGTTTTGGGTAGCTGGGACTACCATGAAGTTGCGGTTTTACTGTTACTGTTGTTGTTGCTGCTGATACTGCCTACTGACCTCCCTATTACACCATGACAAAAATGAAGAAGCTAGACTAAGCTATAATCTATGCTTTACAAAGATTTATTTCCAAACTTGATCTTGTGACTGATGTTGCCTCGTTGACTTGTATTTTCCTTAGAAGTTGCTTTGTGGCTGACTTGAATGGTATTCTTTGAAATGCTTTCTCTTCTTCTCCAGGCGGGCACCTGATTGCTGAACCTTTTAAATGTCTTCCTTTGACTATTGTTTCCTTTCCTCTGTTTCCCAGGCGGGCTCCTGATTATTTGAAATTTGAATTGCTTCTTCCCTTCGTTCTCCAGGCGGGCTCCTGACTACTTGAAATTTGAATTGTATTCCCTTGTTCTCCAGGTGGGCCCCTGATTGCTGAGACTCGAAATGTATTCCCTTGTTCTCCAGGTGGGCTCCTGATTGCTGAAACTTGAATTGTATTCCCTTGTTCTCCAGGTGGGCTCCTGATTGCTGAGACTCGAAATGTATTCCATTGTTCTCCAGGTGGGCTCCTGATTGCTGAAACTTGAATGGTATTCCCTTGTTCTCCAGGTGGGCTCCTGATTTCAACGTTGTAGACAAAAGCAAAGAAAACTTTCTGCCCCAGTTTGGTAGCTGGGTATATATATGAGTGTAAACTAAATCATGTTACCAAACATCAATAAGAACTTGAAAGCTGAAACTTGAATTGTACTCCCTTGCTCTCCAGGTGGGCGCCTGATTGCTGAAACTTGAATTGTTGTTCCTTGTTCTCCAAGTGGACGCCTGATTACTGAATCTTCAATTGCTTTTCCTTGTTCTCCAGGTGGACGCCTGATTGTTGATACTTTAACTGTTGTTCCTTGTTCTCCAGGTGGACGCCTGATTGCTGATACTTTAACTGTTGTTCCTTGTTCTCCAGGTGGACGCCTGATCTCAACAAAAATAGACAAAACAAAAGAAAATTTTCTGCCCCAGTTTGGTAGCGGCGCATCCGTGAGTGTTAAACTGAATCATATTACCAAATATTACTAAGAATTTGAAAGTTATGTCCCATTATCCGGGGGGGGTCCTAACAACTCTTAACTAAACGACAATTTTAAATCTAAGCTATATCTTTTAAAGGTGTGACTTCCGCTAATTCTTGTTATCTAAGAGGGTCTTAAACTACTCCCCATTATCTAGGAGGGTCCTGACAATCAAAAATCAAGTCTTATCTTAAGAGTGACAATTTTACGGCTAAATTATATTACCTTACAACAAAACTTATGCTAAACCTTGTTAATGGAAATCTTAAAGCTAGGTCCCATTATTCAGGAGGGTCCTGAAAACTCCTAATTAAATCCTATCTTAAACATGCAAACTTTGAAATCAACTTATATTCCTTGGGGTACATTTATGCTAGATTTTGCTACTTATGATTGTTTCAATTTTTAAATTAGAGCCCATTTTCCAGGAGGGTCCTGAGAATTTATACGATCAAACATGCATGGTACTTGCTTCTTCACAGGGTGCTTCCTGAAATAAACGCCATCTTTGCCCCTGTTTCAAATCAAAGAAAATCTTGTTAGTTTAAAACGTGGTGGTTAGTTGTGACATTCTTGCTGGGGGTGGTTTTCTCTTTGACATGCTTTGTTTCGTCCGACTGCCTTGAACTAGTCAAAAAGACTATTTTGACCTTCTGACTGATCCCTGACTGCGGGGTCCCCCAACTGTTATTTTTCACTTCTGACCCTTTTATTCGTAACCGACTGTTTTGACCTTCTGACTGATCCCTGACTGCGGTGTCCCCCAACTGTTATTTTTCACTTCTGGCCCTTTTATTAGTAACCATACATCTCTCATGACATTACTGAACCATTCTACCGATTTAACCTTTGTTTACACCCTAGGTCCCAATTTTCATCATACTATCTCCAGCATGTCCTAGCCGTATTTTGCTTTGTGCAATTTTGAATATGGTAGTATACTTTGATATTCCTTATTATTTGTTGGAACAAGGCTAACCTTAGAAGAGCTTTGGAGGAGTAAAAATTAACAGCAATGAAATGCGACGATTTTGAGAATTAAGAATAAAAAAGAAAATCCAAATTTAGATGACTGTTGGAGATAGGAAAAAAGAACTTATCTGAGTGGAGTCACTAACACCAATGATCATGGTATGCATTTTGTATTAATCAGCCCAGTCTATTTAACCAATCTCCTTTCCAATTGTTTTACTTTATTCTCCAAGATTTCCATAACCCAATTTTACTTTCCGCCAACTTACGGACCTTGTTCGACTTGCAGTGCCCTGAAGGGTTTTCACCGACAAACCTCTCTCATTCGTTTGATCCTCAATTCCTTGTCGCCTTATGGTGCCCGCAAAGGTTTTCACCGATAAGACTCTCTCATTTTTACTTTTCCTCAGCTTTCGTCGCCTCATGGTGCCCGTGAAGGTTTTCACCGATAAGACTCTCTCATTTTTACTTTCTCTCAGTTTTCTTCGCCTCATGGTGCCCATGAGGGTTTTCACCAATAAGACTTTCTCATTTTTATTACTTTTCCTGCTTGGACTAGAGTGTTATCCTGATATGAATCATCTCTATTCGCTTAACTTGGCATCTCTTGAAGACTGATCGGAAAGGTCTTTCTTTGGACCGTAATGTGGGCTTTTGGATGAGGTTAGAAAGAAAGGGTATCAAAGGCTCAAAACAATTTGACAGGGGTTTTAAAAATTACAACTCTTGGAATCACATTTCTTAGTACAACTTCTGCCCCAGTTTCTCGCTTGGGGATCTTTTGATATTTTATTTTACTATGACCGAGCCGTGAGGCTGCCTACGTATCCTTAACAGGAATCAGATTAAACGTAGTTCACACCTGAATTTCCTTGTTGTTATACTTTCTCTTTGCACTTCTTTTCTTTTCTCTTTTCTCTTTTTCTTTCTTTTCTCTTTTCTCTTTTTCTTTTTTTCCCTTTTCTTTTTGTTATTGATTTCAAAAGAGGGGTATGAAAGAAAAAAATGCGGCTCAAAGGGGGGAACAAAGGGTAAAGTGTTTAGCTAGCAGAACGAATTGTCTTCGTCATTTCAATCTTCGAAACAATGCCAAATACAAACAATCAACAATTATAACAAAGAAATCATACATAATATCTCTTGACTGCATCGAAATTGATGGCCATGTCTATGCATTTTCCTTCGATATTTGTCAAACATAGAGCGCCATTGGACAATACTCTGGTTACAATAAATGGCCCTTGCCAATTCGGGGCGAACTTGCCTTTTGCTTCAACCTAATATGGAAGGATATGTTTTAGCACTTGTTGGCCCACTTCAAACTTTCGGGGATGCACCCTTTTGTTGTATGCTCATGCCATTCTCTTTTGATATAACTAGCCATGACATACTGCTGCCAATCTTTTTTCATCAATCAAGCTCAATTGCTCCAAACGGGTTTTGACCCACTCATCATCAATCTTAGCCTTAGCGACAATCCGAAGGGAAGGAATTTCAACTTCTACAGGTATTACTGCTTTAGTGCCATATACCAACAAATAAGGAGTTGCGCCTACCGAAGTACGAACAGTAGTGCGATATCCCAACAACGCAAATGGTAATTTTTCGTGCCATTGCCTCGAACCTTCTACCATTTTCCGAAGTATCTTCTTTATGTTTTTGTTGGCTGCCTCGACTGCTCCATTCGCCTGGGGACGATATGGGGTAGAATTGCGATGTGTTATCTTAAATTGTTAACATACCTCTTCCATCAAGTTACTGTTAAGATTAGCACCATTATTTGTGATGATCACCTTTGGGATTCCGAATCGACAGATGATATTTGAGTGAACAAAATCGACCACTGCTTTCTTGGTCACTGATTTGAAAGTTTTGACCTCAACCCACTTGGTGAAATAATCAATGGCTACCAGAATGAACATGTGCCTGTTGGATGCTGCTGGCTCAATTGGTCCAATGACATCCATGCCCCAAGCAACGAAGGGCCATGGTGTCGACATTGTGTGCAACTCCGATGGTGGAGAATGAATCAAATATCTGTGTATCTGGCACTGATGACATTTGCGCACAAAATTGATACAATCTCGCTCCATGGTAAGCCAATAATAGCCTGCTCGGAGAACTTTCTTTGCCAATACATATCCGCTCATATGTGGTCCGCAGACTCTCGAATGTACTTCGAACATGACAGTCGTAGCTTGTCTAGCATCTATACATCTTAATAATCCAAGGTCTGGTGTTCTCTTATACAAAACTCCTCCACTTAAGAAGAATCCATTTGCCAACCATCGAATTGTTCTCTTTTGATCCCCCGTGGCTTGCACTGGATATATCCCCATTCTGATGTACTCCTTGATATCGTGGAACCATGGTTCGCCACCAAGTTCTTCTTCAATCATATTACAGTAAGCATGCTGATCTCGGACTTGAATATGCAGAGGATCGACATAAGCTTTGTCCGGATGGTGCAACATTAATGCTAGGGTAGCCAAAGCATCGGCGACCTCATTATAGACCCTTGGAATATGCCTGAACTCCACTGATCGAAACTATTGACAAAGATCATGCAAACATTGTCGGTACGGTATGAGCTTCAAATTTCGCATTTCCCATTCTCCTTGAATTTGATGTACCAGAAAATTCGAGTCTCCCAAGACCAAGACTTCCTGTATATCCATGTTTGCAGCTAGCCTTAGATCCAAAATACAGGCTTCATACTCAGCCATATTGTTGGTGCAATAAAATCGAAGCTGAGCCGTAATAGGATAGTGATGCCCTGTTTCAGAAATAAGCACAACTCCTATTCCGACTCCTTTCATGTTGGCAGCCTCATCAAAGAAAAGTTTCCAGCCTGGTTTTTCAATTTGATCCAGTTCATCGACATGCATCACTTCTTCATCGGGAAAATAAGTTCTCAATGGCTCGTAATCTTCATCGACCAGGTTTTCGGCTAAATGATCGGCCAATGCTTGGGCTTTCATTGCAGTCCGAGTCACATAGATGATGTCAAACTCTGTGAGCAATATCTGCCACTTTGCAAGTCTCCCTGTCGGCATAGGCTTTTGAAAGATATACTTCAACGGATCCAAGCGCGAAATGAGGTAAGTAGTGTAGGATGACAAATAATGTTTCAATTTTTGAACCACCCAAGTTAGGGCGCAACATGTCCTTTCCAGATGAGTGTACTTAACCTCATAAGCCATGAACTTCTTGCTAGGATAGTACATAGCCTGTTCCTTTTTGCCGGTAATGTCATGCTGCCCCAGTACACAGCCAGATGAATTTTCCAAGACTGTCAAGTAAAGAATCAAAGGTCTCTCTGGTTCTGGAGGAACCAGCAGAGGTGGGTTTGACAAGTATCCTTTTATCTTATCAAATTCTTATTGACACTCATCAGTCCACTTGACCGTAGCATTCTTCTTCAGCAATTTAAAAATAGGCTCACAAGTTGTCGTAAGCTGAGCAATAAACCTGATGATGTAGTTCAACCTCCCTAACAGACTCATCACTTCAGTCTTGCTCCTTGGAGGTGGCAATTCTTGGATGACTTTGATCTTTGATGGGTCTAACTCGATGCCTCGTCGGCTGACTATGAATCCCAACAGCTTTTCGGATGGAACACCAAATGCACACTTGGCAGGGTTAAGCTTGAGGTTGTACCTACGAAGTCTCAGGAAGAATTTCCTCAAATCCCCAACGTGGTCGGCTTGACGTTTTGACTTTATGATCACATCATCCACGTATACCTCAATCTCTTTATGTATCATATCATGAAACACCGTAGTCATTGCTCTCATGTAAGTTGCCCTGATGTTCTTTAAACCAAATAGCATTACCCGGTAGCAATAAGTTCCCCATGGCGTGATGAATGTCATATTTTCTGCATCTTCTTCATCCATTAGAATCTGATGATACCCGGCATAGCAATCCACAAAAGATCCTATCTCATGCTTGGCACAATTATCGATCAAAATGTGGATATTGGGTAGTGGGAAGTTGTCCTTCGGACTTGCTTTGTTAAGATTGCGATAATCGACGCATACTCTGATCTTGCCGTCTTTCTTTGGCACAGGCACGACATTAGCCAACCAAACAGGATATTGAGTGACCCGAATGACCTTTGCATCTATCTGTTTGGTGATTTCTTATTTAATTCTCACACTCATATCAGTTTTGAATTTCCTCAACTTTTGCTTGACGGGAGGAAACACTGGATCAGTTGGCAATTTGTGGACCACTAAATCAGTGCTTAAACCCGGCATGTCGTCATATGACCATGCAAAAACATCTTTGAATTCGATGAGTGCTTTGATTAACTCTTCCCGGATCTTTGGCTCGAGGTGGACACTTATTTTAGTCTCTCGGATATTATCTGTGTCTCCTAAATTGATGGCTTTTGTATCATTCAGGTTGGGTTTGGGTTTTTTTCCGAAGTGAATTAACTCCTTACTAATCTCTTCGAAGGCCTCATCCTCATCGTATTCTGATTCGTAATCACAATCTACTTCTTGAACTATTATTTCGGAATCATATTGATTTTTAAGACTGGGCTGAGGATTCCTTATGCATGCCATATCACTAGAGCCAGCATAAAAAGAACTGTACAGAAAAGGAAAACAAAAGAAAAACTATCAGGAATGATAAAGAAAGGGAAACTGCATTTCATTGAATGAAACAAGGTTTGCACACTTCAAATGGACTGAAAGACAAAAATCTGGATTACAACCCTGGAATGATCCAGACAAACTGAAGGAAAATCAAAATAAACTACCAAGACTCCTTTCGAATGGGGAGAGGAGTGGCTTTCCAATTATTAAGCTTTGTTTCTGGCCCAACGAATTGAATTTCTGCGTTGCTAGGACCTTCACCACTTTCCACCATGTTCATACCGTCAAACAACTTTTCAAATCTTTCAATTAACTCCTCGTCAGGAGTAATCATAGAATTAGGATTTGTTGTTACTGGGCGACTTCTGGTACCGGACTTGACAAATGATTTGGAAAGACGTGGGACTGGCTTTGGAAGGACTCATGCCTTCTGTTTTAGCTTTCTGGCCTTTCTTATGTCTGTGGCAGTGGTCTTGAATCCCAAACCAAATGTTCCCAAGTTTTCGGGAAGAGACACCGGCTGTATGATGCCTTGCAAAGATGAGCCCAAACCTTTACCCAGTACAAAACCATTCTTCAACATCTCATAGGCTACCATGACTGATGCGGCGGTTATCTTTGGATTTGGAATGTATTTCCCCTCTGGAACTTTCTCTACCGACATCGAGTCAGAAACCTGGTAGACCCCTGGTCCCTGGTCATCTTCCACCTCAATGACTGGTACAATGGCATTGCTGCGAGCACATAAACTGTCTTCCCCATGCACAACTATTTCTTGTCTATCCCATTCAAATTTGACTACCTGGTGTAGTATTGATGGGACCGCTTTAGCGGCGTGGATCCATGGTCGACCTAACATTAGATTATAGGAAACAGCTATATCTAGCACCTGAAACTCCATTGTGAACTCGACTGGCCCTATCGTCAGCTCCAGCACTATGTCCCCAACCGAATCTTTACCTCTGCCATCAAATCCCCGCACGCAAATATTGTTCTTATGGATCCTCTCATCTTCTATTTTCAACTTGCTTAGAGTGGAGAGAGGACAAATGTTTGCGCTTGACCCGTTGTCAACCAATACCCGGGTCACCACAGAGTTTTCACATTTTAATGTGAGGTAAAGAGCTCTGTTGTGCTCAGTACCTTCTATAGGCAATTCATCGTCAGAAAACGTGACTCTGTTTGCTTCGAAGATTTTGTTGGCTATTTTTACCAAGTGATTCACGGAGATCTAATCGGGAATGTGCGCCTCATTCAAGATCTTCATTAAAGCTTGACGGTGCTCATCCGAATGGATCAATAATGACAATAGGGAAATTTAAGCAGGCGTCTTTCTTAATTGTTCAACAATAGAGTAGTCTTGTAGCTTCACCTTCCTTAAGAATTCTTCTGCTTCTTCTTCAGTTACGGCTTTCTTTACGAGTGCTGGATTATTTTTAGCTCTTCTTAACTCCTCGGGAGCAAAACACCTTCCCGAGCGAGTCAAACCATGTACTTCGCAGATTTCTTCTTTGACTTCCTTCCCTTTGTACATCACTGTTACCCGTTTGTAATTCCATGGAATAGCCTTGCTGTTGATTATTGGTAACTGGGTTACCGACTTGATGATAACCCGATCTGCACAGGCTCCTTCCACGATTATGATGGGTTTGTTGGCCGCTCCCGGTACAATCACCTTTACCCCTTCCTGTTTCATTGCAACTTTGCTTAAAGACCCATTCTGAACTGCCACAGATGGCTCAACACTCTTTTTGCTCTATTTGAGCACCAACTTCTCATCTGCTGATTGTTCATCTGTCTCGACTCCACTAGACCGAATCATCATGACGGTCTGTGATGGCTTCTTGGGTTCCCCCTCCGCATGCACTATTTCGATCATATTTGCCTCCTGATTGGCTG
Organism: Nicotiana sylvestris; assembly: GCF_000393655.2. Lineage (NCBI taxonomy): Eukaryota > Viridiplantae > Streptophyta > Magnoliopsida > Solanales > Solanaceae > Nicotiana > Nicotiana sylvestris. Next base: position 5,991,570 of record NC_091061.1, on the reverse strand, counting down.
GCATCAGATTCCTGTTGATATTGGGTGCTTCGGGAGCTTGAACTTCAATTCTATTGGTATCAATAAGCTCTTGTATCGTTTTTCAAGTGCCAGCATTTTTCTGTATCATGACCCGGAGTACCAGAATAATACTCACAGCTGACAGTATAGTCAAGATTCTTTGGAGGAGGATTTGGTAGTTTGGACTATATCGGCCTTAGCATATCTAGCTGTTTTAGCCTGTGGAACAGACTAGTGTATGATTCTCCCAATGGAGTAAAGGTTTTCTTTTTCTGCAACCTTTCACCCTTGAGTGCTTGACTAGGCCTGAAACTTGGTCCGGGAGTGTTTTGGTAGGCTCGTGGATGTGGATAAATATTTGGTAGGATAGGAGCACGCCATTGAGTGTGGGCAGGAGGTTGGTTGTATATTTGTGCATGGTGGACGGAAAAATGAGGTTCTAGTGGGGGATAATAGTGTTGGGGTAGATTATGGTGATAAGTTTGTCGGTGGGGTCGAGGTTGATTGTAGTGGTAAGGTGAACCTCTGGATCCGGACCAAGCTCCTGAATCAACCATTGCTGTTTCCTCTCTTTTCTTCTTCCCAATCCCTCCTATGCCTCCCTGGATTGCCTGAGTAGTTGTTTTGATAGACGAATAGCTCATGATTTTATTCGACTTGAGGCCTTCTTTTACCATGCCCCCCATCTTTACTACTTCGTTGAATGACTTTCCCACAGCTGAGACCAAATGGCCATAGTATGTAGGTTCCAAAGCCTATAGGAAGTAATCTACCATCTCACTTTCCTTCATTGTGGGATCTACTCTTGCTGCTTGCTCCCTCCATCGGAAACCATATTCTCTGAAGCTTTCACTGTGCTTCTTCTCAAGTTTAGTCAAGGACAGTCGATTTGGAATGATTTCAAGATTATATTGGAAGTGACAAGCAAATGCTTGCGCCAGATCATCCCAAGTGTACCATCTCACATGCTCTTGGCGGGTATACCATTCCAATGCTGATCTACCCAAACTCTGACTGAAGTAAGCCATTAACAATTCATTTTTTCCTCTAGCTCCCCTCATCTTGCTGCAAAAACCTCTTAAGTGGGCTACTGGATCGTCGTGCCCGTTGTATAGATCGAACTTGGGCATCTTGAAACCTGCCGGTAATTGCACATTTGGGAACAGACATAGGTCCTTGTAGGCCACACTGACTTGCCCCCCCAACCCCCGCATGTCTTTGAATGATTGTTCTAAGCTTTTAACTTTCCTGAACATCTCCTCCTGTTCGGTATTTTTGACTGGTTATCAACTTCTATCAGGAGGTCAAAGCGAGGAGTATAGGAATGGGTTTCTGGAGCTTTGAAAGTGGGCTCCGAGGGGTAGTATTGGTTGTCCTAGGCCTGGAACATAGGCTCTCTAGGAGATTTATGGAGTGTAGCTGGTGGAGGTGCTACGAAGACATGAGTTACTGGTGGAGGAGGGTATAGAATTGGTTTAGGGGGTGGAGATTGTGGTGTATGAGAAGTGGTGCCTCGGTAGTGTTGGTAAATGGGAAAGCTCGGGATAGATCGGTGGCATGATGATCCTGAGTTTGAGCCGGTGGTGGAGTGAAGGTGGGGTTAGCTGGGTAGGCGGATGGCGGTTGTCCTTTAGCCCAAGCCTGATACATTTCGGCCATTTGTTGTTTTAATTTGTACATCTCTTCTTTTATAGCGTTAACGTCCAACTCTTCTCCCTCCATGACACTGGTGTCTACATCTGGGATAGACATGATTATTTCTCCTTTGGATCTGGTTTGGTAGGGGTGGGTTGCCAGTAAGCTTAGGTGTACTAACTGCTTGAATTCTGGATAATGACAACCAAACTTGTTAGTGATCAGATTTTTAACAAATAGACAACTACACATAGGGATGCAATGCACCTAGGCAATTAGTCCTTTCTACCATGTATTTGCTCGGTTGCTTGTGTCATCCCAAGTTTTTCTGACCTTTTCCTTTTATTGTCACTCACGCCTATCTTTTATTTCCCTCCCTTTTTTCATTTTATTCCTTTCTTTTGGTTGTGGTCGAATCTTATGACGATTGTCTACGTATCATGACCCTACATGAATCAGACCGAGCGTAGTTCTGGTGGACACAATTATTTATTATTTTTAACAAACGAACAGTACAAAGACAGAAATGACATTACATTTGGACAACACTTTAAGAAAATGGTTTAAAAAGACTCAACATGGACTTAAACTAAAACATGACTATTATATGAAAAGTTCTAACAACTATGACTACGCTTCACTCCACAATATTTTGCTTTTAATCACTGGAACATCTGCTCACGGTGGGGCTTGACCCGGCTGACCTCCTAGTGTACGGTACATCCTCTCTAACTCCATTGCAAGATGACGGGCAAAAGTAGGTGCATGCTCTAGAAACCTTTCATAATCCATCCCTTGGCAGTTTACGTAACTTTGAGAAGTATAAACGGCCAAATCATGGATTTGTGCTCTAAAATCTTGGAGATTTTGGTCTTGGTTTTGCAATTGTTGTTGGCGAGTGGTGACTATATCTCTTATGTGGTCTTCGCGATCTAAAGTTGACTCCAATTGAGCTCGAAGTCTGGCTTGATCGAGTCTTGCCTGTGCTCTCTCCCTATCAATATCTGCATGCTGATGTTTTCTATTATACCTTCTCATTTCTTCCAACTGTGCATGGAGTTGAGCTTCTGAATGTATCCAATGGTCCTTCTCTCTCTTGAATTGAGACATTTCTTCTTCACATCTCATTACTTGGCGTTCCTTACTAGATTTGGCCTCCTCATTTAACTGTATGATTTTCTCCTTAGCTTTGTCTAACGCCTTTTCAGTCTTTGTCAAGATGGAGTCATAATCTTGCATTTTTTCCATCAGATTGGCAATGATTTTCTGATCTTTCCAACTTCTCACTGGCGCTTCAGAGGCTTTCTTCATCTGTTGAAACTGAGCGCGGAGAGTTTTATTCTCGCTAATCAGACTCTTCTTTTCACCTTCTGCTTCTTGTGCTTGTAAGTCTTTCTCCAAATTGAGGTTCCTCAGGCTTTCTTCTAAGGCATGAATAGTTGCTTTGTACCCCTTTTCCTTTTCACCCCAAGCCAACCGTTCTTGGATTTTGTCATCAAAGGCTTGAACATGCGGTCTTTTTATGGGCCTTCTAGGATCAGGTTCTGGTGCATTATCCACACGGGATCTTTTCTCAAACCACCTAGCATGTCACGGATTTATATCGCCTTTCGCAGGATCTAGAATTTGGGTATCATCTTTCAAGTATCGACAACCATTCCAAATCCGTTGTATTAAAGCCTCAGGGAGAGTGGCTTCGGGGTGTAGCTCAATCACTTGCACACTCAAATCTTCATCATCAGGCACCACTTGGTATCTCCCTAGTTGTCATAGAACTCTCTGTGGTGCATAGGGCTGGATGCTTCTTAAACCCAACAGCAGCAAATAACTCTTTAAGGTTGACATGTGTATCACCTCTCTTACCGGGAGCCATCCCAAAGTCCACTCAATTTGACTTGCCATTAAAGATCTTAAATGGGATATCCAGGCTTCCACCCATTCTGGAAATTTATAATCTTTTATTCTTTCTTCATAACGCTCAATAAAATTGTCCTTGCTCAGATCATACTGCATGAACTTGGGGTGATGTCGGAGATGTTCTACATTTGCAATAAAATATTGCACCCTTCGAAGAATTTTGCCCCGGATTTACACAAAGTCAACGCCCGATAAATGTCTGAGAGAATGATCGGGGCAAGAGTGTGATGTTCCTAGGTAGTGAGGACTTGTACGACTCTGGCTATGCGAATATCAATCGTCCGCTCTTTGTTTGGGAAGACCATGATTCCTAGAAAAGCCACCATGAAAGCGAAGCGTCGGTGAATCTGTTAGGTGTCCTTGTTTTGTTTGTTAGTAAGGCCCTTTTCATGAATTTCAAATCCATTCGGCTTTACGAACCTTGAATATAGGAAGTTGAAAGAACAACACCCTTTGACAATGTTGCTTTTTCTGATTTGATTACTGATATTCAGAAGACCAAAGAATCGGTGTACTGAGGGAGCCTTTGGGAATATAAGATTCTGGTTTCTCAAATCTCCGCCAAAACTGGAATATCCAGCTATTTATTCTAATGTGGGAGTACGCTCGAAATCAGAAAAGCGAAAGACATTGTGAACAGGGTCCCAAAAAGTCACTAGTGTCGTAATCAAATCATCGCGTGGTTTAACTTTCATAATATCTGTGAGAGCTCCCAAATACTTAATGACTCATTTCTGACCATCCCCTCCTAACTCACGCCACCACATCTGAAGTTGAAATAGAAACTCATCTGCATCTGTGAACGGTGAGTTTTGGATAGTGCTCATTTTGTACCTATGAGTGATTTTAATTTTTTTTTTTTAAAACAAAATCAAGACTTATTTTGAAAAAATCATTAATATAAAAAAACACTTCGATGAAGAAGATTTAAAGGCTATGTTTGCTAACTGGCAAATTTTTTTATTTTTATTTTTTGAAAAAAAACGACGAAAGGCGGCTGTTCTTGCAAAAACAGCCTTCCGGCGCCCTTTTGGGGACGTTCGGCATATTTTGGACAAGAATGACATTGCCTTACTTATGACAACACAATGACATTTACGTACCCACATTTTAATTATTTATTATCTATTTTATTTTTTTATATTTTTTTTAATAGTTGGGCCCGATGTGGGCTGCCTACGTATCTCACATCCGGCGAGAATCAAACTTACGTAGTTCGTAATAATAAAACTATTTTTAAAAGAAACACAACATTTCCTTTTCTTTTCAAAATTTCGACAGAATTTCAACATATTTTGGAAATTATTTTTTTCCCGAAAACAGCTAATTTTCTTTCTCGGTTCTCACATTGATTTTCCTTTTCTAACTTTTTCCTATAAGCTGGTCAACATGCAAATCCGAAACAAATGAATGCACAAGTAGCAAGTAAGATGCATCAGGATGGTCTTTTCATTTCGGGTATACCTGTCCTAGACAGACTCAATCCCTGTGTTGAGTCTCCGAAGTCAAATGCACATGATGCAAACAAACGTTCCTACTAGGGATCCGACATGAAGCAGAGTTATTCTAAGTGTAAAACCTGGGGTATACTATTCTAGACCTGGCTTACCCAAGCGGACATCTTGAGCCGAAGTGGGGGCAACGTACCGGGAGCACGAAAGTCTACCCGGCCTAGTTACTTGGCCCAACTTTGTTCTATTTGATATGACTTTTAACAAAAAGGTGGGCCACGCGCACGTGTGCACCATAAATTCAGAAAGAGGAAGGGTTTCGTAACAGTTTATATATACAGTTCAGATAATATTAAAGCGGTAAAAAGCAACATTTAGCACATTAATCCCAAAACATGTGAATAAACCAGATAATAAATAAAGTCAAATATAACAATTATTCTAAGCTCAAATTCTTGAACCCTGAACCAGAGATTCTGGGTTCGTCCCCAGTAGAGTCGCCAGAGCTGTCACACCTCTTTTTTACTACACCCCCGAGAAAGGGGTGTAAATATAAGGGAGTTTTTCAAATTAAAGGACAATCGAAACGGGATTATTTATATTAAATTCAGAGTCGCCACTTGGGAGATTTATGGTGTCCCAAGTCACCGGTTTAAAATCTCTAATCGAGGAACGATTGACTCTGTAATACATTCCGCGAACAAAAAATTCGGATAAGGAATTCTGTTAAACTGGGGGAAGGTGTTAGTCATTTCCGAATTCCGTGATTCTAGCACGGTCGCTTAACTGTTATATCCGGCTTAATTATCTGATTTAGAACGATTTGAACCTACGTGCAATTTTAACTTTAACCGCTTTTTAATTAAGAAAATTATCTTGAAACGGGTTACGCGCACGTATACCCATTTGTTTTGCGCGTCAAAAATCATGTCACGCGTACGTGTCCATGATTAATAACGCTTTATTAATGTTAAGAAAATTGGGCCAAAATTGCGCATACTCCAATTTTGCTTTTAGAATCGTAATTATGTCACGCGAACATGTACACAACCACGATAGTATTTTATTAAGATTAAGATTGTTTCGCCCGATGTTGCGCGAACGCATACGTTGGTCTTAATTCTGGAACCTTTAATCATGTCACATGACATGCACCCGCGATTCGCGACATATTTTATTTAACGTTGTTAAGATTTGGATTTGGGTCACATAAATGTGCACCCGAGTTTAGGATTAAAATACACGCCTAAAGCAACTACGCATTTTAACTTTGCGAGTGCTATGGAGTTTTGCTGAATAGCACGCCTCGAATTCTAAAGTTGAGTTGAAAATTAATTAAAGCGAGGGTCACACAATTGTCATTTTTGTTCGGCATGACTCAATTAAATTCTTACATTAATTAGTTAATTCGCTCCCACCTATGAAACTGCGCTTACTATTCTAATTTGCAGCCTTAATTACTCATTAATTAAATAGCCATTTGCAAGAATAACTAGCCTTACACTAAAGTAGAGATATTTACGAGAATAACCACCTTTTGCATTCTTGAACCTTAGGCTTGAAATGTGAAATTCCAACAATTAAATGACTTTTATCATGGCACTACAACACCCAGATTTTATTATATGGACTAGCCTAAATCACTTAAAGCAAACTCGCATAATTAATAAACTAAACAGTATTCAACATTCAAATGCAAGCAATTTACCTTAAATAAATATACTACTAGTATAAATGAAGGAAAAAAATGAAGTTGATATTAAGCCCAATGCATAACATGACCAAAACTCAAACCGTTCATTCTTCCGATTACCCGGATTCCTGTCTCATTCAGCAGTAATCCCAACAACCCAACTAATGACTATTCTTTTATACTTCTTCAATTAACGGACTGATGGTTTAATTAACACAAGGCTGCCCAGTTTAGGCTCAAACCTGAGTCCATCAGCCTACCTTATTTTAATTACTAATGAATCCAGATATTATCTAAATCCTGGGCCCAAAGGGAACCCAGCATCATGTTACCAATGCCAACCCAATTCAATGACACAGTGTAATGGCCATGCAAGGATTCAAGGTTGAATCCCTGCAGCAACATGATCGACTCATAGGTTTTCCAAATTACACTAACGGCCCTTTGAACATATAAAAGCAAAAAATTTTGCAACATTGTATAAACATAGATACCACTAAACTAGAAACACCCCTGAAATTAATAAACCAAATTCCATTTTTAGTAATTACACATCCATTATGCATAGCAGATCCAAATATATTACGGCAAACTAAGAAGCTCTTACTTAATACATGTTTAATGGAAGATATGTTTAGATCAAACTCACTAAACTACTGCAAAGATGGATTGGAATGAATATCATGCAATCCACATCCATGAAACACATTCACAAGATGTTATTCACATATTAAGAATTGAAACACCACTGAAACAACTAACTATATAATCACATCTCTCCTTTCTAGCACGGATTCTATACTGAATCACATTTACAACTTAACTTTGAACACACTCATTTCAATATAAATATAGAAGCAGGCCTACATGCTGATCACCAAATGTACTAATTATCCAATCTCATAGATACCTACGACTTTCAAACATTGCCAAACATTTAAAATGATCTTTTATGCACCTTTGATGCCCCACAATGAACCACCCAGCTAATACTACTACAACAATCCATACTCAGATCAAACAGAAAGAAATATAAGAGGATCAAGCTAAGCTAAACAGTTCCGAAAGTGCAGAAACATTGAATAACCAACTGCATTAGTACAAATCTCTATTTAAAGGAACCAATCTTCATATTTATTCATTCTCATACTTTAGAAGGTGAGATGAATACCTGGTAATAAACAGTAACACAAAAGGAGAAAAACTGAGTTGAGATCAGAATATAAACAACAGAAATCAACAGCAGCGACAAAACAGTCCCAGTTTTAATCCAAGAAAAATAGCTATTAACCCTAGATAGTTCAATGAAACAGTATATGGAAGATGGTTTCAGCCAATTCGAAATTGAAAACCAGAAAATAGAAATCAATGAAACAGTAATTTCCAGTATTTTCAGAGTTATTTTCTTTGTATTCTTAACTACCAGCCTCTCTCTTCTGTATCTTAAGCTCTATCTCTTCCCCCTTCTTCTAATTTTCAGCTCCCTTAAATGGGCATTCAATTAGTGTATTTTCCACTACAACTTATCTTCTCCATTTTAAATTATCCACTCAAATTAGTGCTTTTAGTTAATTCAATAATGCAAATACTACCCTACCACTATTAGAAGCTTCTCAATTAGTGACCACTTGCAATAAACTTATAATAATCAATTCTTATTAACACAATTAAACAAGAATTTAAACCAAATTATTAAACTCATCCTAATTATTCTGACTAAACCTAGAATACAAAGGACTCAGAGGTTACCATAATTAACAGAAGAAATCAAGAATTCAGATGACATGAATAATAGCTAAAGAAGCTCATGAATAAACCAGACCAAATCGACGAACAATTTTTAGTTCGACACAGAAACTAAACTAAAAAAACAAATTGAATCCGACCAAAATAACCATTCTAAAAATAAAAGAAAGGAGTAGAGGAAGATAATAAAAAAGAATTAGAAAAACTAAAATCAGGACACCTACCTCCAAATGATTGAACCCCATCTTGAATTAGATCTTCAATTTTTGAATATGAAGCCGGAATAGACCTTAATCGAGTGTTCTCGACTGAGGACACACAACTAAGGTCGATTTCGACCTCAAACCTTCCAATATTTAACCGATTTGGAATTTGGAATTTTAGGGTTCCTTTAAGATTCGAACAATTTTAATGTCATTCGAAGGGTGTGAAGTGGGGATTTGGAAAGAGGGTAGTGAGATAGTCCTGGGGTATCGATTTGGGGCTGGTTGGGTAGGCTAGGGTTCGGGGTCCGATCTTCGATCCAAGATTCGAAGAGTTATGGGGTGATTCGAGAAAAAGGGAGTGGGGATTTGGCATGAGGAGATGAAGGGGAATCGATGGTGTTAATTTGGGGTTGTTTGGGCCACCGGAACTGCCATGAGGCGATTTTCGGTCGGCGGAGGGCGGTGGGAGACAGGGGTGTCTCTAAAGAGAGACAAAGGAGGGGGGTGGGGTTCTGAGAGGGGTAAGGGTTTTGGGGGGGTTGATATATTAAATGTTTGATTTAATTAGGGTCGTTGGATGATTGGAGACCAACGGCTCCGATTAAATCGTAAATGGGAACGGGGTCGTTTTGGTTTCAACTGGGGCGGTTCGGGTATGGGAACGGGTCGGTTGTGGGTGAAGCTCTGGACCGTTCGATCAAATTAATTCAACAGCCCAGATTAAAGCATGTCCAAACGACTTCGTTTGGTTTAGTCTGGTGATGGACCGGGTTGGGACGGGTTTGGGCCAGACTGGGGGGGGGAGTTCAGGTGTATTTGATTTGGGCCTCTTGAATTAAATTGAATTTGGCTCAAATTTGACTTCTTTCTCTTTCATTAATTCTTTTTCTTTTCTTTTCTTCCTTTTTCTTTCAAAAATTAAAACTTAAAAATCCTAAATTAAATTATAAAAGACCTAAATTAGCTTAAAAATATTAATTAACTTAAATAATACCTATCACAAATAATTAAACACTATATTAAAAGAAAATCACACAATTTGACCAAAATACAAAAATATGTTATTTTTTGTGAATTTTCATTTTTGTAAAACATCTAATTATTAATTAATTCCAAAAATGTAAAAAATCAAATCTTAAATGGAGATGCTATATTTTTTGTATTTTTGTGCATTAATAAAATTAAACATGCATACAAACATATGCAAACAATCAGAAAAATCGCACAATAATTCCTAAAAATAACACATAATTAAAGAAAAGACCTAATTTTGGGAATTCTTTTGGAGTAATTCGTATGAGGCAAAAATCACGTGCTCACACTCGTTCTCGGGAATATTTTGATAATTTTGCCCTGGGTGGTTTCCTTCACAATATGCATAAGGAGGATTAAAAGTAGAATTACCAACATCAAAATTCCCATAATTCCATGATGCCATGTTTCTCACATAAAATTAAAATAAAAAAAAAAAAATCAAATACTAAAAAATAAAATAAAAGTTCAAACTTGAAACCTAGCAATATGTACACCTACAACTACACCGTTAGTTCCCCGACAAGGGCGCCAAAACTTGATCACGCCCAACTATGCCTTATAAATAGGACTAAGCGATCGTTGCAAATATAATCCGGTTTACAAGTCCGGAGTCGAATCTCACAGAGAACTAAGGCCTAACTACAGTTGTTCACTATCACCAAGAAGACAAGCTTGAACAGTTTCTAACTTATAGATATAAGATTCTTGTATTTAACTAATTAACTAACAAATTAAAATAGTAAATTAACAACTAAAGATACTAAGGGTTAGAGACAAGATTAATGAGGCCTAAGTATTCTTTACCAATCATGAGCGCTCTGCGTGTTGTAATTCTCTCCCGAGTAATTACGACAATTTACTAGACGCACTCTCCCGAGCTACGCTAGTTGGCTTTTAATACAGCTCACTTCAGATCGCACCCAAGGCTTCGTTATCCCTAATTCCGCTTTTAAATCCTCAGTTATTGATCCCTCATATACTCTGGGAGTGGTGTTGTTCAACAACTACCTAAATATGCACTCTCTCCCGAGTAATACATACTAAATAGGCACAACTAATTGAAGATCCTATCAATTAACTACGACTAGAACGTAGTTGAATAAATAGAGATTATACTACGGCTCAATTATATAAAAACATAACAAGAATTTATCTTACAAAAGGTTCCATCAAAACCCTAGATAACAAATTAGCTATTCATAATAGTACGTAAAACTACAATACTAAAAATTATAACCAACAATGAAAAATAGGAAGAGGAAGGAAAAACTCGTAGAAGAATTCTCCGCCTTGCTCCTATTGTGTCTCTGCCTCCTTAGGTCTAAAATATGTCAAAAGTATGTCCAACCTCCTCAAAATAGTGTTTTACATGTATTTATACCAAATAGGATCGGGCCTAGACAAAAAAACCCTTTCCTGCGCGAACTAGGACTTCGCTCTGTAAAAGTTGAACAACCGCGTCACAGGCTGCGCCGCACCATGCGGCGCGTTAGTGCATTTTATCAGCAGCCTCAACTTTTCGCATTAGGCAGCATTTTACACTGTTGCACCGCGCCTTGCGGCGCCCCATGCAGCGCGACAGTGTAATTTTCTTAGAGTGAACTTATTTCGTCCTCTTTTAACATCCGGACTTGGTACACGACCTCCGAACACGATCCCAGCTTAATGTATTGGGCTTTTACTCAGACTTCAAAGCTCCAAATTGATCAATTTAGCTCCAAATCAACTTTTGAGCTCAGGATCACTTCCTGCAAGGCATAAAACACGTACTAAGTGCAATTCACTATCATTTGAACTCAAACACACGTAAAAAATGCAGTCATTGGCATGTAATACTACGGCTAAAACACGGATTTCTAGCCTGACATCATTACTCCTCTTTATAGCCTTTACCAATAAAATAAATAAAAAAGGAATTATTAAGCAAAATATTTTTCCACGGAGGATTGAAAATCATTTTTGTTCCTTTCTCAAATATTTATTTATACACACATATATAATTGTGAAGCAAAATAATTTTCACAATTTTATGAATACAACATCCAAATGTAACCACTTTCTCACAATTATATACATTGCAGCGTAGATAATTTTTAACACTATCAAATATTTTAGGTTAGCCTTCTTATAATATAAAATTTATAATCTTAAAAATAAAATAAAGTATTTTAACACATAAATGTAACATTATGATGTAAAATTTTCTTAAGTAAAACCTCTCTATAATAATCTCATTTGTTCCGATATTTTTTGGCCGCTATAATGGATTACTGTTATAAAGGACATATATTATAGCATAATATAAAACTCGATTCCGAGAAAACTTAATTTTATAGTAAATGACTGTTATATAGAAACATGATACACATGTCTCACTATATATAACTTAATTTTTTTTGTCTTTTTGTTTAAAAAAAGAACATCTTTTTATATTTCAAAAGTTTTTCTCTTTTTTATTTATTTTTTATAGATAAAACCCTAAAACCCTAGAAGCTGTTTCTTCTGGATTCTTCTTTTCTTCTCTAAATAAGCCCCTTCAACACGTTTCTGTTCTCTTCCGTCTTTTTTCTCGTTCTTTCTCTTTCTCACTCTGCAAATTTTCATAGTTCCAACTATGTATCGTTTTGCAGCTAAACTTGCTTCTAAAGCCAGGTATTTCCCTCAAATCTAGTTTAATTTTTCAACCAACTCTGTACATTGTGTTAATTGCTGTTTTTTTCTGTGTATTGTATTCGAATTGTGTAATCCTTATTTGAACTAATGCCTTTTTTTTGTGTTGTTGTTGTTTGTACAGTGTTGCCAGAAACAGCAGCCACCAGGTATTTTTTGCTAGTTTTAGCATTTTTAGTAGATCAGAATAATTTAATTTGAGTGTATTTGGTAAAAAGTAGAAAATGTTTTTCTAGTTTCTGGTTATGAAAACATTTTCCACCACAAGTGATTTTGCTCTACAAATATTTCAGCTCAATTACTCCATATCACTTATTTCAATCAGCAGTTAAGCATTGTTTTAGTAGGATTTAAGTGTGTAATGAACTTTTTTACACCATTAGTGTAGTTTAACTACCAATCATCAATGCTATTAAATATGGTTACTTGCAAATTAACTTTTTAAGTGACATGATTGTCGGTGCGCGTTGAAATAAAAGTTTAATAATAAAAAGTATGTCAGAAAACGCTGTACTTATATTATCATATGTCAAACTTTATATCTAGCTGATATTTGAAACTAAAATGAGGATGATGCAGGTGGGTAGTAGGTTGAATTGGAGCAGAAATTATGCAGCCAAGGATGTTAAATTTGGAGTTGAAGCTCGGGGCTTGATGCTTCAGGGCGTTGAGCAGCTTGCTGATGCAGTTAAAGTCACCATGGGTCCAAAGGTAATTGAAGTTACAATATTAGGCATTAGCAGTGCTCACGCTGAAATTCTGAACATTAATTTCAAATACTTGTTGTTAGTGAATTAGATATTATATTGTCTACATGTGTACATTAGCACATTTTACTTCTGATTTGTATTGTGATGAGAGAATGTGATCTTTCTTTTGGATTTGTAACTTGTCGGATTGTGATGCTTTAACCATGAACAAGTTTGTGGATAGAAGTGTTCAATTATTTGGAAAACTGAATTAATGAATGCGCGATACCATAGACATTTGGCCTTTTACCATCTTGAAATGATACAGTTTACATGCTTATTAGAGTGCAATAGAAAGTGGCTTAGAGTAACTTTTCTCAACGAAAAACAGTATCATGTTTTCTTGGTTCTGACTCCCCCCCCCCACCCCCCAGTATTTTAAAATCAAGCTGGTGCAAAGCGTAACTGTCTGATTGGGGCAACTGGATGCCTTTTTTAAAAACTTGTTCCTTTCAACTGAAAGTGAGATGTGTTACTATTTTTCTCTTTCCTTGTTAATACTATTTGAGCTTGGAGGATTACTGGCAAGCAAGATTACTATATGCTGATTTACTCATAGGGGACAAAGTATGAAGTGGACCACCACCGATATATATTTTATTTTGCTGGGAATAGATTCATTAGGTGCAACTAATGCTGTATGTTTATTATGAAGGGCCGTAATGTGGTGATTGAACAAAGTTGGGGTGCACCCAAGGTAACAAAAGATGGTGTGACTGTTGCAAAAAGCATCGAATTCAAGGACAAAATTAAAAATGTTGGTGCCAGCCTTGTAAAACAGGTTGCCAATGCCACTAATGATGTTGCTGGTGATGGTAAGACTTTAGATATACTGTTTCTTTCCCAGTGTCTTCATATGTGCCTAGAGTTTGCATGTTGGAGTTCTAAAAATCTTTTACATGTCAGCTAGAGTTTAACTTTTACATGTCAGCTAGAGTTTAACTTTAGCTTTGTATTTCAGGTACCACTTGTGCAACAGTCCTCACCCGAGCAATATTTGCTGAAGGGTGCAAGTCTGTCGCAGCTGGAATGAATGCAATGGACCTTAGACGGGGTATCACAATGGCTGTGGATGCTGTTGTAACAAACCTGAAAAGCAGAGCACGGATGATAAGCACATCCGAGGAGATTGCCCAGGTATCTTTGCTAGCTTTGAACTTTAATGAAGTACAGTCCAAAGGGTATGTCTTTTTGCGGTACTTAAACATCAACATTTGGAGCAGCAAGCCCTTCAACCCCCGAGCACTTACCTCCCCCCCCCTCCCAAAAGGGCGGGCAAGGATTTCATTTAAGAAAGTGATATCAATCTTCTACTGCAGTGGCCAGTGCTGTATTATTTCCGCTAGAATTCTGATATTGCAAGGATCAAGCAGAGGGGGTAAAAGCAGAATCTAACTTGCTCTTCGGTGCAAGTAAAAATTTCAAAACACTAATTTTCTGGATAACTGAATGAGATATCAATTTTCTGTTCTAGTGTGTCGCAGCTGCACTATTTCCAATAAGATTATGATAGTATGACCTTTTGATAGGTTGGGACAATCTCTGCAAATGGAGAAAGAGAAATTGGTGAGCTAATTGCAAAGGCTATGGAGAAAGTAGGCAAGGAAGGTGTCATCACTATTCAAGTAAGTAATTTTCAGATTTTGTTTTATGTGTATAACACATAATATTTTTGCCATGATGGTCTGAACTTTTCCTTGAATTTCTGGTCTGCTAAAATCATAATTTCTTTATTGCCTTGTCGGATGTATCTGAGAGAGGAGAAGATGTAGAGTTACCTAAAAACTTACTGTGATTTTATTCATTTGAGTTGGTAATAGCAAACAATTGTGCAAGAACCCTGACATTTGGAACTCTGGCACTCTTTTTTTTAGTCAGATAAGAATATTGTGTAATTCTTTACTTTGTGATAACTGAGTTGGAAATGTACGGAATCGTGTTGTAAAGATGTGAACACTAATCTATTCTAATATCATGCAGGACGGAAAGACATTGTTTAATGAGTTGGAAGTTGTTGAGGGGATGAAGCTGGACAGGGGCTACATATCTCCATACTTTATCACGAATGAGAAGAATCAGAAATGTGTACGTCTTCGTTATTAATTTAGCTGCATGATTGCTTTGGCAATATTTACATATTTTACAGCCAGCCTTTTTTTCATTTGAGCTCACAACAATTCTGATGCCCGACAGGAGCTGGATGACCCACTTATTCTTATTCACGAGAAAAAAATCTCAAGCATAAATGCTATTGTGAAAGTGTTAGAATTGGCTTTGAAGGTAGTCTTTCTTCTGACATTCATAATTCGAGTTTCAACTATGACCTTTAGAGCTGTTTCTTATTCTTACTTCATATGTTCAGAGACAAAGGCCCCTCTTAATTGTGTCCGAAGATGTGGAGAGTGAAATACTTGCTACACTTATTCTGAACAAGCTTCGTGCTGGAATCAAGGTAATATGCTGCTTGAGGAAAAAAAAAATATGTTCACTTTTTTGAGGCCAGTGTAATACTTTGTTCGGCTAATTATATTGGCAAATATTACAGGTTTGTGCCATCAAAGCTCCAGGATTTGGTGAAAACAGGAAGGCTAATTTGCAAGATCTTGCTGCTTTAACTGGAGGCCAGGTAAGCATCTGTCTTTGTACGCTCCTGTATAAGATATTTGCTATTTGTTCTTATGTAACCAGCATTTCTTACCTGTGCATGATAGGTCATAACTGAAGAACTTGGATTGAATCTTGAGAATGTGGAGTTGGACATGCTGGGAAAATGTAAAAAGGTATATTTGATAATGTCACTATAGTATGGTTTTGATTGGTGCATTCCCGAGCTTTCGTATTACTTAATGGTGCAAGAAACGTGGTCCCTCATTGCAATTCTTGTTTATTTTCTATTTTTGCTGCTGAACAACATTTCTCTGTCTTTCCTAGTCTCACGGCATTTTGTTTTTTTAGGTGACTATCTCCAAGGATGACACCGTCGTTCTTGATGGTGCTGGTGAGAAGAAGGCCATTGAGGAGAGATGTGAACAGGTTTTTTTATCTGCACCGATATTATCAATACAAGCGCCATATTATCCAGTGGTGGGGGGTTGAACCTATGTTGTGCTCTTTGTATTGACAGATCAGATCAGCAATTGAACTGAGCACATCTGATTATGACAAGGAGAAATTGCAGGAAAGACTAGCTAAGCTTTCAGGTGGTGTTGCAGTATTGAAGGTATTCAATTTAATTGCAGTCTGTATTATTTCAGAACCTAAATATACAGAAACTTTTAGAAAAGATCCCAACTTCTCTAATACGCCAATTGTAGAAAGTATATTGATTTGAGTTGGTATGGGTCTGCCAGGTCGGAGGAGCTAGTGAACTTGAGGTTGGTGAGAAGAAAGACAGAGTTACAGATGCTTTGAATGCCACAAAGGCTGCTGTAGAGGAAGGAATTGTTCCAGGTTATTACATGTTCATGTCTCTTCATGCGTTGTCCAACTTTCCAAGAGCCCAATAGTTGGAGACTAATCTTGTTCTTGTTGTGCAGGTGGCGGTGTTGCACTTCTTTATGCATCAAAAGAATTGGATAACTTGCCAACAGCCAACTTTGACCAGAAGATTGGTGTCCAAATTATTCAGAATGCTTTGAAGGTCTGCAATTTTACATTCCTCGCTATCGCATTTGCAGAGTAGTTGTCAAGCCATAATTAGCTGACTGGTTATGCTTAGGAATGAATTTGTATTTGATAGGCTGATATGTCTGAACTTTCTAATTGCAGACACCAGTACATACAATTGCCTCTAATGCTGGGGTGGAGGGTGCTGTAGTGGTTGGTAAACTGTTGGAGCAGGACGACCCTGATCTTGGATATGATGCGGCAAAAGGTTCGGATCCTTCTATTTCCTAAAATTAGAGTTAAACTAGGTGGCATGCCAATGCATACAGAAGAAAAAAAATCGATTGATCTTTACGTTCATCTCTGCAACAGGTGAATATGTTGATATGGTAAAATCAGGGATCATTGACCCTTTGAAAGTAATTAGGACCGCCCTAGTTGATGCTGCTAGGTGAGCACATACTCCTTTATATTTCTTCATCCAACGTATTTCTTTCCTTGGCATTCTTACTATGGGTTTAACTTATATCCACGGACGACTTATACACTATTAGTGCAACTTAATCTTGTTATCATCGTCAATGTAAAAGTTACACTGCCGGTGTGAAGAAAGGCTCATGCTTTTACTTTTTTTGTTGCGTGCAGTGTGTCATCTCTATTGACTACAACTGAAGCTGTTGTTGTTGAGCTTCCCAAGGACGAGACGCCATCTCCACCTATGCCTGGTGGTGGTATGGGCTACTAATGCACTAGCAAAGAACAGTGATTCAAGTGCCTGACATACAATTTAGCACACAGAATAAGAAACTTAAGGTTGTCTGATGAATTCTTACGGTAGCGATGGTACCTCAATTGTAACAATAGCAAGAGATGAATGTGAATTCGTGTTTTTGTAGGTTGAGAATTTGTAATATTTGTAAGACAGTTCGGCATCCTCATTTTTTTGTCTACAAAAATTGTTATCCTCAGTGACAGTTGAATTCTAAGAATTTTTGAAGGAGCCACCCCAACCAGCTTTCCTTTCTTAGCTATAATAAATAAAAATTAAAAAGACCTGTTAAAAAAATACTAATACTGCAAAGTCAAGTTTCCTATTATTGACAGATACAAATTTTTCTTTATATAAAGGAGCATACACAATTTAGTAAGGTTCTATTGTACCCAATACCAATACTCTCAAGGAAATTCCAACAACTTAACCACATTTTAATCTCACAACTCCATTTTTCTACATTTCTGATCACTTCTCTTTAAAAAGTGCATGGCATTGTCAATCAAAGAAACATCTCGACTCAATAACACACATCAACAAGAAAGAATATCAATGTCAAGGCAATCATCATCCTCCCTTATTGCAGTTTTATTTGCAGCCATCAACCTTGTAGTTTATAACTGCAGTTGATCCCGAACCAATCCTGGAATTACACATGCATGATATTCTTAAGAGGCAACAACCCGAGGGCCAGGCCAATATTAATGGTGTAGCCATTCCCTACGCCAATGGAGCTTTTCCATCAGCCAATATTAATGGTGTTCCACTAGGAACAGGATTAGCCGCAACATGATTTGGTGGAGGAAGCACGAATGGCCAAACTGTGACCATGGGCAGAGCTAGGGGATGAAAGGGGGTTCGCCAAAAAAATTACACAATATTTGCTAGGTCAAAATTATTTTTTAATGTTTTATAGTAGATGTTGAATCCCCTCGACTTATTCTTATGTTACTTCTTTATATTTTGAAACCCCTCACTGAAATTCCTGGCTTCGCTACTGTCTGTGACTACCCAACTAGGCCTTGATGGCCTAGGACTTGGCTTTGGAACAATCACTGTTATTGATGATATCTTGACCCTTCTCCTTAGACCCTATAATTCTCCGTCGACGAATGCCTCTTTTCTCTTTTATGAATTCAACAACAAACAAGTGAGAGAAGCAAGATTCCAAGCTACAAGCCACATTGGTAATCCATATTCTAAAACCGGTTTCAACATGAATAGAAAAAAATTCTTCATTCTGCTTTTTCTAACCCATGCTTTTATTAAGTGTTAAAGAATGTAAAAAAGCTACCAAGTAAAATAACATGAGTTGACTATTCGACAATTACCTGATGCTATAGAAGACCACATTTGGTCTAATGGGCAATGCACACATTCATTGCTCCTCTAAGCATTATAAGCAGCTGATTCTTACTCGGCCAAGTGCAGTAGCTTCGTCAAGTCCATATAATGAATCGATCAATGATGTCCGCAGTGAAGCTGGACCTCTAGCAATGTCCATCCCTATCTCACTAGCGACACCAAAGATAGCCAATGCAGAAGCTGTCGCTTCAATAGCATGGGATGGATCAACTGCGAGAAAGGCAGCAATGAGGGCAGTGACAGAACAACCAGATGCGGTAATCTTTTGCAACATAGGCACTCCATTATGCACACAAACGACCCTATCACCATCCGTAATATAATCAACAGCTCCAGAAACAGCAACTACGCTACCACTTTGTTGAGCAAGGGATTTTGCTGCTTCAACAGCATCTCCTGAACCGTATATGCTATCCACACCCTAAAATCAATCAAATGGAAAGAGATTAGAAACTATATGCACAAGTCTTTGCTTACTAAAAAATACAGTAACGACGTGTTCTCAGTTCTCACAAACAAATCTTTGCTTACTAAAAAATAGTAATCTCCCATTCAACTTCTTTAAAGTTTAACAATGAGCACATGGTTCTAAATCATGTACAAATAGCAACAGAATCAAGTGTATATCCCTTTTAAGTTTATGGACAACGGTAGCAAAATTTGTCCTAAAGTATACAAATCAAACTACATGAATATTTCATCGAATCACTTGCTCTTCATTAAACGATTTCATTTTCTGTAAATTAACCTGTGTATAACTAGCCATATTAATTGTTATTACAAAATCATTAAGCCGACTAACCATAGAAGAAGATTCTTCTCTTCCTCCCATTCTTACATCAGTAATATAAAGACAAGGTAATTGTATGCAGGTCATGCGAAAGGAGAGACCAAATTTTTTGATAGACCCAATATTATCAATCCTTGCATAAAAATGCAGCCTTTTGTTAAAACAAACAGATTTTGGCTTGTTTGTCATCAAACAGACAAGACAACACAGAAGGTAATTATTCAATGACAGCAACAACTATGTCTCAATCCCAAACCATTTGGAGTCGGTGATATGAATCCTTACTATCCATTTGGAAAGTTTGGGAGAGGGTGGAGGAAGCGAGGGTTAGGAGGACTGTGTCTATTTTCGAGAACCAGTTCGGTTTTATATCGGGACATTCGACTACGGAAGCCATCCATCTTGTTATGAGGTTGGTGGAACAGTATAGGGATATGAAGAAGGATTTGCATATGGTGTTTATTGACCTACAGAAGCGTACGACAAGGTCCCTAGGGAGGTCCTTTGGAGATACTTGGAGGCTAGAGGTGTTCCTGTAGCATACATTAGAATGATTAAAGATATGTATGATAGAGCTAAGAGTCGGAACATTTTCCGGTTAGGATGGGGTTACACAAAAGATCTGTGCTTAGCCCGTTTTTATTTGCTTTGGTGATGGATGCACTGACGCGTCATATTCAAGGGGAGTTGCCATGGTGTATGTTATTCGCTAACGATATAGTACTGATTGATGAGATACGAGGCGGCGTCACTGAAAAGTTGGAGGTTTGGAGACAAACCTTAGAGTCTAAAGGTTTCAAGTTGAGCACGACTAAGACGGAGTACTTAGTGCAAGTTCAGCGACGTGACAGAGGGAGCACATATGGACGTGAGGCTTGATTCGCAAGCCATCCCCAAGAGAAGAAGTTTAAGTATCTTGGGTCAGTTATCCAAGGGAACAGAGAGATTGGCGAGGATGTCACATATCGTATAGGGACGGGATGAACGAAATGGAGTTTAGCATCTAGGGTCCTGAGTTACAAGGATGTACCACCAAAACTTAAATGTCAGTTCTACAAGGCGGTGGTTAGACCGACTATGTTGTATGGGGCAGAATGCTAGCCAGTCAAGAACTCCTTATCCAGAAGATGAACGTAGCTGAAATGAGTATGTTGCAATGAATGTGAATAAAGATATTCGGGAGAAAGTGGTGTGGCCCTATAGAGGATAAGATGCGAGAAACGAGGCTTAGGTGGTTCGGGCATGTGAAATGGAGAAGCCTAGATGTCCCAGTGAGAAGGTGTGAACGGTTGACGCTGGCAGGTAGGAGATGAGGCAGAGGGCGGCTTAAGAAATATTGGGGAGAGGTGATCAGGCTGGATTACTCTTCCCAGACCCCACTCGTGGGATTCCATAGGGTTGTTGTTGTACTATCCATTTGGACCCGTTTCATTCCAATATTCAATAATTTTGTATTCTACATTTTCTACTAGCAATTAACTACAAATCTCTTAGCAGACAAAACTAAACAGAACTCCTTGTAACCATTGGACATAATGTAAGCATACCATCAATGATAATATTGATATTCCATACTCCATTAGTTTCAATTTATGTGACACTATTTTTTATACTAATTAGTTTTAAAAAAAATGACACATTTATATATATATAACTGTAGATAATCTCTTCATGTCATGTCAACTGTATCATATAAATTGGATATAGAGTATATAGTATGCAAAAACAGCTGATACAAAATATTGTATACTTCTTCCGAACCAACTTATTACTTGTTATCGGTACTATTTTGCTATTCTTTGTTGTTATCTCCGATTTAGTTTTCTAACTATTTGTCTTGCTATCACTTGCTATCAAGGCTTCCTTCACCTTCTTTAGCCGAGGGTCATTCGGAAAGTCTCTCTACTCTGGAAGGCTGCATACATCCTACCTCCCTAGACCCCACTTGGTGGGATTATACTGGGTTGTTGTTGTTGTTGTTGCTGCTTCCATCCCAACTTATGCGATACTAGTTCCTTTTTAGTTTGTCCCAAAATACTGTCACCTTTCCATATTTAGAAACACTTCAACTTTCAAATTTTCATTTTATTTAGACCATAAATTTTAAAAATCTTCCTTTTTTCTTAAACTTGTTAAGAATGGTACCACATAAATTGAAACGGAGTAACTATATATTATCTTACCTTGGAATTAGAGTCAACAGAACCCTTAAAAAGAGCAAGAATCTCAGACCCATTCCCTCTAACAACACTAGGCTTTAAATTCATCATTTCCAAACACGCCTTTAACCGGAAACTTGTTCCACCAGCAGCTACAGGATCAAGCACCCACGGCTTCTTACACTGGTTAGCCACTTCTGCAGCCAACTTCATACCCGGTAACCAGTCAGGTGTGAGTGTTCCCATATTTATGCAAACTCCGAGGGCTTTTGGTGTAAATTCCGGAATTTCATCAACTGAATGGACCATTGCCGGCGATGCGCCGGCGGATAATAAAGTGTTGGCCATGAAATCCATTGAAACGAAGTTTGTTATGCATTGAATTAATGGTGATTTTGAACGAACTAATTCTAAGTGGGCCCATGCTTGTGGGGCCCACTGTAAATTGGAACCTTCAACTCCTTTTTGGGGTTCATTGGTTTTGATTTTGTCTTCTGCCATGGATGTTTTTGGCTAAGAAAATGGAGTTTTGAGCTGTGTGTCAATTTGGCGAGCTGATATAATACTTAAATAGGAGTTGAAGGATCACACGCTGTTAATTGCAAAAAACTTTTAATAGTAAAATTTTGCACCATTGAACAATTTTGGTCCTTTTAAGTTATAAAAAATGAGTAGTATTTTTTTTCTCAGTTGTTAAACAACAACAACAACCCAGGGTTATGCCACAAGTGTGATCTGTAGAGTAGTGTATATGCACACCTTACTCTTAACCCAAGGAGTAGAAAGGTTGCTTCTAATAGACCTGCAACTTAAGAAGAAGGAAAGCGACAATATATCAGTACCATTAACAGAAACCATAGAGATAATAACAACATCGTAAGAACTAGAAAATAGTTGAAAGCAATAACAATAGCCAGTAAATAAGGCCTGACACTATGAAAAATGAAAGAGTAGTGTAAACACAATATTAACCATTAGTAGTCTAAGGCAAAATCCTATCAGACTAGCCTCTCACTGGTACGGAGTAGAAATATGTTCAACTACCTCCTAACCTACAACCCTGATGTTCGACCTCCACACTGTCCTATCAAGGGCCATGTCCTCGAAAATCTGAACTCACGCCATGTCCCGCCTCATCACCTTTCCCCAATACTTTTTAATCCACCATCTACCTCTTCTCGTACCCGCCAAAGCCAACCGCTCACACCTCCTAATCGAAGCATCTGGGCTTCTCCTCTGTACATGCCTGAACCATCTGAGCCGCGCTTCACACATCTTGTCACCCATAGGAGTCACGCCTTCCTTCTCCCGAATATCTTCTTTTCTAATCTTATCCATCCTGGTGTGCCCACACATCCACCTCAACATCCTCATTTCTGCTACTTTCATCTTCTGGATATGTGAGTTCTTAACTGGCAAACACTCAGCCCCATTGTGAGTTCTTAACTGGCAAACACTCAACCTCATACACAATGGTCGGTCTAACCATCGCTCTATAAATCTTGTCTTTGAGTATCGATGGCACTTTCTTGTCACACAGGAAGGTGTAGTTTTTGCTACTACCAACAAGATTTGCACCGATACCACTTTGCCTAGGCTCATATCCAAGGTTTTAAAGTGACCGTCACACCCTTCTACTCATCGGGGCATTGGCACTTGCCCTGACGGTCGGGTGTAGGTCGGTCGCTTAAGCGCCATCTATTTTCGGGGCTAGTTGATTCGACTGGTGAGTTGTTATGCACTCCTTAACGGATTTCAACTTCCATAACCACTGTTGTACTGTCATAATCGACCAACACCCTTTGTAGGATCTATGTCAGCGCACGAAAAACTTTACTATATGTGTTATGTGAGGCTTTGTCTTGTCTCACAACAAAGTGGACCAAATTCTTACAAATTTGGGTCCACAAAAACTGGGGTCCACTTTGTTGTTAAACAAAATAGGGCCTCATATAACTAGTATTAATTGTGTGAGACACAAAATGAAAAATTTCGTTAGCACACAGTTTGGCACCCGTAACTCGACTTCCGATTCATCCCGAAAAAAGGTGTAGTTTTTGCTACTTTGGTTCTATGTTTGGTATTTGGTACAATTTTTGAGCTTGTTATAAAACAATAAAAGAAGAAGAAGAGTATTGTAGAGAAAAGTAGAGAGAGAGAATTCTTATTGCTTTGAGATTAATTACAATGGAATAGAACCCTCTATTTATCGGGAGAGGGTGACTTAGCCACCAAGTAATGAACCTTAGAATCTCTCTAAATATAGACATTCACCATAAATAAAATTCTATTTATAACACTCCCCCTTGAATGTCTATTCAACAGATAATATGCCTCGTTAAATCCTTAACTAAATAAAATCCAGTGGGAAAAAATTCTAAAGAAGGAAAAAGAGTATACATATCTAACAATACGCCTTTTTGTTGCCTCATTAAAAACCTTGCAAGGAAACCCCAGTGGGACAAAACCTTGTAAAAGAAAAAGAGTGCAACGCGCATTAACTCCCCCTGATGAGAGCATCAATTCACATCTTTAAGCATTTTCATTCCAATCTTGTGCACTATCTTCAAAAGATCTTTGGTATAGATTTGATAAACAAATCAGCCATATTAACTTGAACAAATTTGTTTCACTTTGAAATCATCATCCCTAATAGATGTATTGTCTTCATATGATCTTGTTGGAATCGTCAGTTCAATATCTTCACATAAAGGTGAAAATTCTTGCTATCGTATTATCATGCTTATAGTTATAGTAAGATACATTTGTGCACAAATTGTGCTGAGGAAGTGGTACCTCAAGATCAAGAATTGTATATGCTTTAAGCAGTTTAAATCCTTTGGGGATTGTCATATAAGTATAGTCAAATAAGCCATTTAAAGAGACTTTAGATGCATATCAACTTTTCATGTCATGCTAGACATATAAGATAAATAAAAGTGATTGCACACACCATTGACTTTATACTTTCAAGTGTTTGAACTGCAGGTCCAAAACAACATGTCTTTCATATGAAACCAATTCTACTTGAATTGTTTTTCTAGACTTAAGATCCTCATATATATATTTAGCGCTATTATAGATGTCGTTGACAAATATTTTATATCGGTTCCAAACTCCTTATTTTCATATAGACATAACATAGAGATCTTTTCATTCATATATTCAGGTACCTGAATCTCTCATGAGGTTTTATGAAGTGTTATGTCATGTGATCTTCTAGATCACTTGCCTCCTTATTATGATCGCTTTGATCATTTGCTCATCTTCTTTATCAAGACGTTCTATTTGAAACCGATTTGTCTATACGCTTTAAGCATACCATAGACTTTGTCATTCTAGGACTTAATAGGAGCATTTGCAATGAGAATATAGTTACTTTCTTTGGGTCAGCAAATGCGTCTGGCATGCTTTACAATATATTGGAGAAGAATTTTCCTTTTATGAACTTCAAGTTCATATTGTTTTATTCGAGGATCTAGATGTATAAATAATAATTCATTTCATGTAACTTTTTCTCAACTGTTTATCATGTATCCCCCTCATGTTAG
Organism: Nicotiana sylvestris; assembly: GCF_000393655.2. Taxonomy (NCBI): domain Eukaryota; kingdom Viridiplantae; phylum Streptophyta; class Magnoliopsida; order Solanales; family Solanaceae; genus Nicotiana; species Nicotiana sylvestris. The sequence goes on along the minus strand of NC_091061.1, from coordinate 5,966,225 downwards.
AAAAATTAACTCGTTTCTTCAACTTTGAGAACCCATCTTTGTGTGTTATGATGTTAATCAAAATGTACACTGCGCACATCAATAAAAATAAGATGGAATTATTTGGTTCATGACCCTAAACCACTTGTGAGGGGCGAATGTAATATACTTTTGTATATACATATATCAAACCGATATAGATAACTTTGTTCTCATAAACAATTATTTAGCTATTAAGTGGAGACACTCAATAAATCATTTTGCTAATCAACTGTGATGTAACCCAACTTATCAAGATAAACTATCTTGGATAGAAAATCTTGAAATTATGCTCTAAATTAAATTATTGAGCAAATTACCTCGCAAACACCAAGTTGCGGGTTAATAATAATCGCACATGTAACCATCTCATAGATGCATCTTATGTGGTATACATGACAAGTGAATGAACCCATATTCACTTTTGATATTTCCAGCATTCATGGGATTCAGTCTCAATTTTAGTTGGTTTATTAATTAATAAGAACAAGAATGTAAGATAATTCGTAAAGAACTTTCTAGTTCTTTAATATTTACCCATGTGAATTCTCTTTTATTTTGCACATCATGGCTAAATCAATTATGCCAACTAGATAAATTATCAAAATTGATAAACTTCAAGTTTACACCATGATGTGTGCAATTATCAATAAACTTCAAATTTATTATGATATGAGTTTTTATATCAATAAACTTCTAGTTTATTGTTGCATTCTTTTATTTATGTAGTACAAATTGGAGAATAAAGCGGGTAGCTTTTCACATACATATTACCCCGCTACAAGTTGTAGTAATAAAAGATATTCCTTTATTTATAGTCTCAATATAATCAACCGCCTTCGCGTATACTTTGGAAACTGAATAAGTTTCTTTGAGACTTACTACAACACAATACCTTATTGGTAATCAATTGTGTTTCTCCAAAATAGTATAATTGGCTCTTGCAGAGTTCTCAATTATTTTTGTAGTACCACATATTCATCAACATCCATATGATAAATATCTCTTTGAAGAAGGAAGTTATACCATTATGGTTATGGTCAAAATATATGCAAGATCTGTTTCTTGCATTACCGTTATCTTTAATAATCACAATGCCAAAATATTTTGGCGTACAATAAGTACGTGAACAATGACCATTTATGCCATAATAATGACATTATTTTCTTATATCATCTCAAACCTCCTTCTAGAGGTGAGTGTGGTATATTCACTACCACTAGCACATTCATATTCTTCCAAGAATTAATATATATTCATAAATCAGATGTTGTCACATTCACATCATGAATGAACCATAATCATCTATATGTGCTTTATAAAATCTCATGTTAAATCGATGACAAATATTACTTCCACAAAATGAAGAATTATTTTGAGAATCCTTATTGTTCTTATTACCACAATGATGACGATTATAATTTCGTCTATTTTCACGTCCACATCCATTGATACATTTATAGTAATAATTTTGTCTTCTTTCAGACTTATCACATATTGCTATCACATTCTCTTAAGGGAATGAGAATGAGCAAATTCAATGGGACGAGTTTTCAATAGTTTGCCCACAATCATACATGAATTTGATCATGGCAAGACATAGAAATTTTACCATTTCAGGTGGTTATAATTTCTTAAAAATTCCATTAGAATTATAATCAAACTTTGTTGTCTTTGCTTGTATATAAAATCAAATTCTAAAATTTCAAGAATTTGAAAGAGAAAAGTAAAATACTTACCTTAAATTCAGAATTTAATCATGAAGGAAGTTCATGGAACAATTGACAATCATTATGCTCAATCTCAAAGCTTATACTCAATTGATTAGAGTCTCGTGCTGATAACGTGTTATGAAACAATAAAAGAAGAAAAAGAGTATTGTAGAGAAAAATAGAGAGAGAGAATTCTTATTATTTTGAGATTAATTACAATGGAATAGAACCTTCTATTTATAGGGAGATGTTGACTTAGCCACCAAGTAATGAACCCTAGAATCTCTCTAAATATTCACCATAAATAAAATTCTATTTATAACAGAGCTATAGTTTTTGCTATTTTTAGTCTATGGTATAATTTTTGAGATTTGACAATATTTTCTTGATGTTTTTTTGTTAAATTTTTATTACAGTTTCTATTAAATTACTTAAATTTAACCAAAATTTATTAAATATTTGATAAAACCCAAAAAGATATACACTTTTAACAAACCAAAATGATCATAAACCTACCCTTAAACATAAATTCTCACTTTTGGTCTTTCCCGTCTATTTATTGAAAAAAGTTTTAGTTAACATTATTCTAACCAGACCTTACTTGTGAAAAGGATTGGAGTTGTTTGGGTAGTTATTGTCGGGCTTCCCCGTCCCATTTACATCCTTTAGAATATACAATTGGCCGATTAGATTCAGTATTATACATAAATTATATATTTGTCGGCTATTTTTGATTAAACTATTAGGTGGACGGCTATTTGAGTTAATACTTTTATTTTTTACGTGCCGTCATCACCAAAAACTGAATTAAGCAAATCAATAACATGGATCAGCCGTAGTGATTGCTGTCCGACAAACAAATGAAACCAAAGAAACTTTAGCATTTCCTCTATCGCCGGCAGCAGTAGCATTTGCAACCAAAATGCATAATCACAACCACCTTCAACCACCACCCACCACCATTTCCTCCGCCGCCACCACCACCAGCATTTGCCGCAGCATAACTTTTTCAACACCCTTTATCCTCTTAATCACAACCCTATTCTCTCTTCTCCTTATACTTTCCCTCTCCTTCTCCCCGACCACCGCACCTCTTACCCCCCACCCCCACCCTTCCCTTTTCCCTAACTACCTCAACTCCCCATCCAACCCAAATGACCAAACTACCCTCTCCCCACCCCCCCTTCCATTGCTTACCTCATCTCAGGTTCTACTAAAGACTCTTCAAGAATCCTTAGATTACTATTTTCCATTTACCATCCAAAAAACCAATATTTAATCCATCTTGATAAAAAAACTTCTAAATCAGAACTTAATAATTTAGCACTTTCTGTTCAGTCAGTGCCAGTTTTTAAAGCTGCCCAAAATGTTAATGTTATTGGAAAAGCTGATTTTAGATACAAAATTGGGAGTTCTGCATTGGCTGCTACACTACATGGGGCTTCTATTCTGTTGAAACTTTCAAAATCTTGGGATTGGTTTATTAATCTTTCTGCTGCTGATTATCCACTTGTTACTCAAGATGGTATGATATAGAAAAAAGATTTGATTTTTATTTGTTTTTGTTTCGAATAACTACTCTCTCAGCTCTTTCTGAGTCGAGGGTCTATATTGGAAGCAGATTCTCTGCCTTCACTAGGTAGAGGTAAGACGTGCGTACACACTAGCCTCCCCAGACCCCACTTGTGGCAATATACTGGGTTTGTCGTTATTGTTGTTGTTGTTGTTGTTGTTGTTGTTTGTTTCGAATTACTACTCTATCCGTCACAATTTATGTGGTGTTGTTAGGCCGAGCACGAAGTTTGAGTAAAAAAGAAAGATTGTTTGAAATTTGTGGTCTAAAACAGGGTGAAATGAGAATTGTAAAAGTTAAATTGTTTCTAAATATAGAAATGTGACATTCTGTTTGGTATTGGTTCATTAATCTTTCTGCTGCTGATTATGCACTTGTTACTCAAGATAGTATGAATTAGAAAAAGATTTGATTTTTATTTGTTTTTGTTTCGGATTACCACTCCCTTCGTCTCAATTTATATGTGTTGTTTAACTGAGCACGAAGTTTGAGAAAGAAAGAAAGGTTGTTTGAATTTTGTGGTCTAAAACAGGGTTAAATGAGAGTTGTAAAAGTTAAATTGTTTCTAAATATAGAAATGTGACATTCTGTTTGGGATTGGTTCATTAATCTTTCTGCTGCTGATTATGCACTTGTTACTCAAGATAGTATGAATTAGAAAAAGATTTGATTTTTATTTGTTTTTTTGCTTTGAATTTCTCTTACTAGCTAATTTTGGGCTTTTTGTTGTGAGTTTAAGATCTTAATTGAGTTTTTACTAATGAAGACTTTTGAAACTTCTCGTCGTAAACAATGCCAGAATATTTATACGAGTATAAGGCTTTTGAAGTTTGTCTTGTTAAATATGCCATAACATGTGTGTGTTTAAAAGTTTCTCATTAAGGGTAAAATGAAAAGTTTATGTTAAATTATTTCTATATTTAGAAAGAGGTCATTCTTTTTGGAACAGACTAAAAATAGAGTCATACAAATCGGAATAAAGGGAGTATATGTAGGCGATTATCCTTAAGATGACCATTGACCACCTTAGTTGTAAAGGGTGGATTTTTATTGTTGAAAAAAAAAGTCTTTTTCTTTTTGAGTGTTGAATTCCATTTTTTGGTGATTTTAGGATCTTAATTGAGTTCATGCTACGACCCCACCTGTGGGATTACACTAAGTTTGTTGTTGTTGCAATTGAGTTCTTTCTAAGATTGGTTTTTGTCGAACTTAGCCTAGTATTTAAGTGGAGAAGAGTGGGGGATGGGAGGGGGGGGGAGGTATCCCCAAGTTCCGAAGGCTGCAGTTGGTCTTAAGGGTTGGCCCCAGATGAATTTCTCCGTCATCAAAAAGAAAAAATTCCTGAAGTTTAAATACTATAGGAAGGCGAGTTATCTTTAAAATGGCCATTGACCGCTTTAGTTGTGAAGGATTATTCTATGTTGTTGACATTATTCTATGTACTTGATGCAATTTGTTTCTTGGATAAGTTTGTTAGAATCATTGTAGGAGAAGTTCATTGATACTGGTAGCTTCTTTAGTAAGTAAAAATGGCTTACTTGGAAAAGTTTATTGATAGTCGGGTTGGCTTGCTGTTATATTGTCGATCAATGAATCTGTGTAGTTGAACTCCATTTGTCCTTGCACCTGGCTATCTATTCAGTTGATGAGTAATAACTGATGGTTTTGTTGTGCAATTCTTCACTTTGAACTGTGCCATTCGTTGTTTGGATTGGTTTACAGTAGAACCTCAATCGATTATCTTTCCTTTGAACTCAATTTTCAGATCTTCTTCACATTTTATCATATCTGCCCAAGGATCTTAATTTTGTCAACCACTCGAGCTACATTGGTTGGAGAGAGTATGACCATCTCCTTCTCCTGTTATATGATTCTCCTGTACTACTTAAGAATATGAACACACGGGTAACATACAGTTCTATGGATTGTGTAGGTCAAAGAAGTTGAAGCCGATAGTTGTTGATCCCGGGCTTTATCTTGCAGAGGAAAGTGAAGTATATTATGCCACTCAGAAAAGGGAACTGCCAGATGCTTATCGATTATTCACAGGTGAGGATGCTGATGATCATTTTATCTGCATCAACAGTTATTGCAATGCGAGAATAATATTTTTGCTTTTTTTGTCTTGTGATTGAGGGAAAATAAAGGTTTTCTTGATGGAGAGGACAACTATGACATTGAGAACAATCCCTTTTGTTAAAAAGAAAGGAGTAAGGGCTAAAGTAGAAAATAAGATTAAAACCGAAACATTATGCATTAAGAGTAGAGTCCCATCCCTTTATTGGTTTTGTAACATTAGGAAGCAAGGAGAACCATCTTTTTTTTATAACTGTGGTGTCCAAGCGAGCTTGCGCGTACCTCGACTAATTGTACCAGATATCTGCTACCTCCGACCAGTACAAGTACGAAGTACCCACCTAGGCTTGGGTAGTAGAACCATCATTCTCAAAAATGTTTTCAGTCACATAGCAGGAAGTAAACACTTTCGCATTCCTCTCTAGCCAAAATGATCAAGCAGTCTCCAATGAAACAGATAGCAGAATCCTCATAGAGCAATAAATTCAGAAGTATGCGAATGAAAGAAATGGGCATAAAGATATCCTAAACCTTTAGGAACCTTTTCCACAAGTCCATGCAGAAATGCAATGTTAAAGTTGATTCTTTTCACTTTAATATAAATATTAGTAGGTTTTACTATGGATTCATCAACTTATTCACTTCGGATCTGCAAAAGATCATTCATGTTAAGTCTCGTTAGGGTCTATCATTTATGTCTACCATGCAAATCATAGATTTTTAACGGAATCATAGGTTTGATAGCTGAATAAGGGAAAGGGTGTACAGGACTATTTAGAATTATTATTCTTTACTTTTAAAACAATTTCTTGTCTCTTTTCGTCTTCTTGAACCAAGAATCTATCGGAAACAGCCTTTATACTCCCTCAGGATAGGGGTAAGGTCGTCGTACACACTACCCTCCCCAGACCCCACTTGTGGAATTTTACTAGGTTGTTGTTGTTGTTGGTGGTGGTGGTGTACTTTAAAACAATTTCTTGGAAGTTTTGGGAAGCGTTATGGCTATTTTTAAAAGGCCACTTGGCTAGTAGATCCGTCAACCAGTAAATATAGTGAAAACATAAGATTCAGGCGCTCACACACAAAAGTAGATCACACAACTTGGTCTATCAAATGTCAAAACTATCCTGAAGAGTTTTGCATTTGCCAAGGGAAAATTAGCTTCTTTTCCTTCATATAAGCGATATTCAAGTCTAACTTTGTCTAGTTTTCATTCCATTTATTTAATTGCGGAATTGACAGAATTACAGCATGATATATATACATGGAGACTAATTAGAAAAGATGATGCTTGTGACAAAGCCCTTCTTTCTCTCACTTGTGGTTATTTTCATTCTCATTTTTGCATAGCCAAGACCAAGGGCGGATTTGGGGGGGGGGGGGGCGCAAAAGGGGTTCATCCGAACTTCCTTCGCTGGAAAATTACCCTGTACATATAATGCAATATCCGTTTGTGCCTCTATATATTATATTTTGAATCCCTTGCCACACCCAAAAGCATAGCTAAGTAATCAAGGGGGTTCAAACCTTTGTGAGGTTGTTGGTTCAATTCCCACTTGCCACAGGCACTTCTAATTTTGTAGCTTTTTCTTTTTTGAACCCCCTTGGAGGAAATCCTACCTCCGCCACTGGCCAAGACTCATCATAAATGCCACTAGTTTTTCATGAGATTCTTCTGCCTCGATCTTCCTATTTATCTGAATTATCTTCGAGAAATTTTTATAAAACAGAATATCTTTACCCAGCCAATATGTTGAAATTAATTGGTTTTACATGAGTTTCATACTACTGCTGAATAATTTGTTCTTACTGCAGGATCATCATCAGCTATATTGACTCGGAAGTTTATCGAGTACTGTATCTTAGGCTCAGAAAATCTCCCTAGAACTCTGTTAATGTACTTGTCAAACTCACCATCATCAGAATCTGTTTATTTCCCGACCATTTTGTGCAACTCGCGGAAATTCAATAGAACGGCAATCAACCACAATATGCTCTATGCTTCTTTTAACTCCAGATCACAAGCTCGCCGGCTCAACTCCAGTGACTTCAATGACCTGTTGACAAGTGGAGCGGCATTTGCCTCACCATTTAAGGTAGACGATCCGGTTCTTGATCAAATTGACCATGAACTTCTCCACCACAATCGTGACGAACCAGTGCCGGGTGGATGGTGTTTAGGTGACAGTGAAACTAACAAATGTAGCGTTTGGGGAGACGCTGAAATCCTAAGACCCGGTCCAGGAGCAAAGAGGCTTGAAAAACATTTTCTTGAGCTTTTTTCTAATGGATCATATTTGTCTGATCAATGTCAATATGAGAAGAGCTCCTCCTGATGATAAACATAGCAAAGGAAGAGACCAAGAGATGAATACGACAACAACAACAACAATTACACATCAGTCCCAAACAAGTTTGAGTCGACTATATGAAGTCACTAGCAAAATAGACAGAAGATATGACATGAGCTACTCATTGAACCACTTGAAATATTAATATTTTTTTGTGTATCATTGTCAGGTAGCCAATTCTTTGATTGGAAGCTGATGGTTGTATATTGAACTTTTTCAGAGTAAGATTATATATAATTTATTGAATTGGGCAAGCCTTGCTGGTAGTTGAATCAATGCTCATTTCATTCATAGTTCAAGATCCTTTGATGTCAATATTATGCTCATTTTATTTTTCCCAACAATACTCCAATCACTACCAAAAAAATAGGGATTAGCGACGAATAAATATTGTAGCTACACAGAAATTCCTATTTAGCAACGGATTAGCGATAAATTATCGAGAAATTCTGTTAGCTACGAGCGATTTAGCAATAAATTAGCGACGAAGTTCGTAGCTATTTTTTTTGGTAGTGAATACTTTGCAAGTAACACGTAGATCTCGTATTTTTGTTCAAAGAATAAGATATCTGAATCTGAATATATATCCAATTGTTAAGATAATCTCTCTAAATTTGAATGCTGGATACTTAAGACAGTTTATATCTTAGCATCTTAATTTGTACTATAGTTTATCTAAAACTAATAGATTTTGTTTTTAAATGGAAGGATGAACTTTTTTATTTCATGGGCTTCTATTTGTATAAGTTGCTAATCGACTTGATGGTTCATTTGGAATGTGCTTAATGATCTAAGTTAGAATTCATATTTGCAGTTATCGTCCTTCTTGATAAGAAACTTGAGCTTATGTGCAAATTATTAGAGTATGTACAAACCATATCATATTCAATCTTGTAAGAAAGAACTTCGTTTAGTTGGAAGGTAGCATATCATATCGTTACATTTAGTCATACTTTAAAAAGTTTAAACACTATCATTTGCAATTATATCAATATTTACTTACGCTTAAAAAGAAAGACAAATACACGTGTAATGTCATGGGCGGCTTTCCAGCCATGCCCCATGACCTCTTGGGCTCGCCCCGTGGCGTCCTAGCAAGCCTCCCAATGCTTAGCCAAGTGACAAGCGCGCATGTGCCTCTTTCGCCCCACCGATATCCCTCGCCAGCGCCTAGCCGCAGGCATATGCCAACAGTGTCGCGCGTGCAGACCGTGATGCCAAAAAAATGTTGCTAACAACAGACTTGTTTATGCCTTGTAGAAAACTAAGTCCTTTTCATTGTAAATATAGAGTAGTTTTATTTAATGTGTTTTCACTATGTTTCTCTAGCTTAGTTAAGTCTAGTCTTGTAACTTTGGTTTATTTTTTTAAGCACTATTAGGGAGGATCAAGCAATCAAACTTTCTAGCAAGCAAACAATTCTCTGTACTGGTGTCTCTCCCCCTCGACATCGCGTTGCTGTTCTGTAATAGCTTTCATTAATGCAATCAAGCTTTCTTTCATTCTCAATTCTCATTTTTGTTCTCACAATTGCTCTTGGCATTGGTTTTCCCGTATGCCACTAACAATCTCGTCTAGCGTACGGAGGGGACCTCAGTTGGCGGATAGTGACTGCAATGACATTAATTGCTTAGCCTTACGCCACCCTTCCAAGGAATCTCAGGAAGGCGTCGTGTAACAGTTGGTATTAGAGCCTAGGCTCGACATCGGACGAGGGAACACATTGCCATTATCACCATTTCTGACCATGGTAAATCATGAGGACCGCATTGCGGCCCTCGAAGAGACGATTGAAGTATTACGGCCCATCGTGGATACGATGCCTGAAATAAGAACCAGCCTAGTGCAAAGGTTGGACGACCTGGATCGCAGAATGCTCCAGGCCGAAGTTGACAAAGAAAATATCATTCTAGATTCTGAAAGAGACCAGCAAACGACAGCCACAGAGGCAGTTGAATTTTTTAGCAAATTAGAGAGCCTCCAATAGGAGCGTGCTGAGAATTTAGCCTACAGAGCATAAAAGGCAGACAGGGTGACTGCCACGCAACAAACTACAGACAACTTGACAGGTCAGCTCAATGTTGTCAATGCTGCTTTACAAGGTCTGCTTCGAGGAGGCAGAAACCAAATCGAGGGTGCTGTGAACCTCGCCCCCGTGACACAAAAACTGAAATTCCTGAGCCAAAGCCATACAATGGAGCTTGCAATTCCAAAGAAGTGGAAAACTTCATCTTCGACATCAAACAATACTTCGATGCCGTGGGAGGCCTAGAAAAAGCCAAGAAGGTAGCAACTGCTGCAATGTATCTTCAGGGTGATGCTAAACTCTGGTAGTGGGTGAAGTACAAAGCCATCAGGGCGGGTGAAGATGCTCTCGAGACATGGGCAGAACTGAAGGTTGCCATACACCTACAGTTCTTCCCCCGAAAATGTTGAGTACACAATGCAAGGAGAAAACTATGGGAGCTTCGCTAGACCAAATCAGTGTGGGATTATGTGAGGGAATTCTCCGCACTCATGTTGAACATACATGACATGGGGGGACAAAGACAAACTTTTCACCTTCCTGGAAGGGTTGAAACCTTATGCCTCTATGGAGATGCAAAGACAAAGGGTAGATACCCTACCCAAGACGATCCAGACAGTGGAATGCCTTGGGGACTAACAAGTGGAAACTCGGAAGGATAGGCCTCAACCGCCTACCCGAGCGGGATACAAAGGGGGCCAGACTAGCAATGGTGGCCTTAGCAGAAGTGGAGGAGATCGGAGTGCAACCAAATCTAAGGCTCCCTCCTCAGGCACCAATAGTGTTGCGTCAAACAACAATGACCGGGAGAGAAAACCCCTTCATGATGCCGTCATTGTGGCGGACCATATTGGAATAATGAATGTCCACATGCTCAGATGAACGCCCATCAAGCATTTGATGATGGGACTGATGACGACACAGATGATGTGGACCAGGCCGAACTAGTAGGTGCCTTCAATGCAATTGTTGGCTCGATTTTTGTGGCCTTAGCGAGAACCAGTGCTGGTATCCGTAAGAAGAAGGACCCCTATCCAAGCATCAAGAAAGGGAATAAGAAGGCGGATGAGGGGACTCTTCTTAAAAAAGATAGGACCTTAATGTTCATCGAGATGAAGGTAAATGGCAAGCTCACTCGGGCGATAATAGACATGAGCGCTACCCACAACTACTTAGCCTCGACTCAGGTGGAGTGCTTTGGTTTGAATTCCTAAGGCAAACCAATACCATACCTGTACCGTATGCCGACATGCTACTGATGATGGGAACAAAAGGGTCCAAGCCCTGCATTATCCCCCGCATGCCCATGAAAATGGCCGTTGAGAACATCTCGGCCTTGCAGTTGAAAAAGGGGGTCAAAAGACATGAACCTACGTTCCTGGAAACCCTCTGCATTTAAGATATAGAACGCTCCTCGAGTCCCATTCCTGCACCCATGAAGGAGCTGCTACTGGAATTTGAAGATGCCATGCTACGGGACATGCCAAAGCGACTCCGCCTAGGCGCACTGTGGACCATGAGATTGAGTTGGTGTCAGGCGCGAAGCCACCCGCCCGGGCGCCTTACAGAATGTCACAACCCGAACTCACTGAGTTTCGGAGACAGTAGACAAAAATGCTAGACACTAGGATCATCGTGCCCTCCAAGTCCCATACGGGTCCCCTGTTCTATTCCAAAAGAAATATGATGGCAGCCTACAACTCTGTGTGGATTATCGAGCTCTAAACAAAATCACCATGAAGAACAAGTACCCCTATTTCGCTAATGACATACTTGTTCGATAGACTGGGTGGTGCGACGGTGTTCACCAAAATAGACCTGAAGACAGGTTATTGGCAAGTTCGGATTGTAGAGGGTGATGAACACAAGACGACCTGTGTGACAAGATATGGGTCGTACGACTTCCTGGTTATGCCATTCGGCTTGACTAACACCCCAGCCATATTTTTCACCCTGATGAACCAAGTCTTTAGAGAGTACATTGACGAATTCGTGGTGGTTTACTTGAATGACATTGTGGTATATAGCCAAACACTAGAAGAACCCCTAGAGCACTTGCTGAAGGTCCTAGCCCCATTGTGGGAGCATGAACTATATGCGAAGCTATCCAAGTGCTCATTTGCTCAAAAGCAGATTGACTTCCTTGGACATGTCATCGAGGAAGGGCAGATCAATATGGAGCAACAGAATATTTAGGCAATTACATATTGGTCGCCGCTTAAGGATATCCATGCCTTGAGGGTGTTCTTTGGCCTATGCAACTTCTATCGGCGATTTGTGAAAAACTAATCCCTCATCGTAGTGCCATTGACATGACTCCTTAAGAAGGCCGCGCTTTGGGTTGGGGACCCAGGCGAGAGGAGGCCTTCAACACATTGAAAACGGCTATGTCTAGTAGCCCCGTCTTGGCCCTCCCTGATTTGGCCAAGCCATTCGAGGTACAAACGGATGCATCCGACTATGCCCTTGGCGGAGTCTTGCTATAAGAAGGGCATCATATAGCGTACGAGAGCCAGAAGCTGAAGGATATATAGCGCCGTGAGAAAGAATTATTGGTTTTCGTCCATTGCTTGTGCCTTTAGAGGCACTATCTGCTGGGGACCCCGTTCGTGGTCAAGACAGACAACACAGGTGTTAGCCATTTCATGACCCAGCCGAAGCTGAATGGTCGACAGGCTAGGTGGCAGGAACTCCTAGCTGAATTCCACTTCAACCTGGAGTACCGAAGTGGGAAGACCAATCATGTTGCTAATGCGCTCAGTCGGAGAGCTGATCTAGCATCGGTGTGCCTACTCGCCACCCTAAGGGGAAGAGAAATAGCCACCACCATCAAGGACCAGATACAGGATCTACTCATCAAGGATCATGTTGCATAGTATTTGGTTGATTTGGTAGGACAGGGCAAGACTCACCAGTTCTACATGGAAGATGGTTTCCTGAAAGTGAAAGGGAACCGGCTTTATGTTCCTAAAGGAGGAGATCTACGAAGGACTCTTCTGGCAAAATGTCATGATACTCTGTGGGCCAGCCATCCCGGTGAAGAACGCACCATGGCGTTACTTCACTTATTGGCCGATGACGTCGCTCAGTATGTGAAGACTTGTCTAGTATACCAGAAGGACAAGTCGGACCGCTTGACACAAGCGAGACTCTTGGAACCACTAGCTGTCCCAAAGAGACCTTGGGAAAGCGTTTCCCTGGATTTCATTGCCGGATTGCCCAAGGTCGGAGATCTCACAATTATCTTGGTTGTGGTGGATTGATTTTCCAAGTAAGCTACCTTTATAGTAGCCTCACAATATATATCAACAGAAAATACAATTCGACTCATCTTCTCTCATATCGTCAAATATTGGGGCCTGCCCAACATTGTTAGTGATCGCGACTCACACTTCACTAACAACTTTTGGACCTAACTCTTTAAGTGTATCGGGTCAAAATTGAGTCACGACTCAAGTTTTCATCCGCAATCTGATGGCCATATGGAGCTGTTCAATGGTATGCTGGAGGAATATCTCTGCCACTTTGTAACCGGATCGCAGAAGAATTGGGTGAAGCTTCTGGATGGTGCTCAACTGTATTTCAATTCATAAAAGAGCTCTAGTACAAACAAAAGCGCTTTTGAAATTATTACCGGACAACAACCGTTACTCTCACACACTGTGAATGCACCAAATATGTCTAAATCTCATCTAGATGCTAGCTTCTCAAAAGAATGGAAGCAAAATTTGGAGATAATGCAGAGCTATCTTGTTAAAGCCCAAAAGCGGATGAAGAGGCATGCTGAACAAAATCGTCGCTTTATTGAATACCAAGTAGGAGATAAAGTAATGGTCAAAATCCCAAAGATGTACTTATTTGCGGGGTCCATGGCCCTCACCTATTGCAAAAATACATTAGACCCTTATCCATTGAAAGGCGCATTGGAAAAGTTGCATATTGGGTGGATACCCCAGCTTGGTGGAAAATTTATACTGTCTTCCATGTAAACCTTCTGAAACCTTTTCGGGAAGACACGGAGGATCCTTCACGGATCCAGCTCACAATACTCAATATTCGAGGCCTCAATTCAATCGGGAAAAGGCGTGTTGAAGCTATCCTTAATGATCGAGTAATTCATGCCTCAAGGAAAGATCACTAAGAGTTCTTGGTGAAATGGCAGGGCTGTGATACAGAGGAGAATACATGGGAGAAGGGAACAAACCTCAAAGCCTACAAGAGCCTAATTGATGATTATCTTGCAAGTAAGGCGTCGAGGACGTCGCCAACTCAGGTGGGGGAGAATGTCATGGGCGGCTTTCCAGCCATGCCCCACGACCCCTTAGGCACGTCTCGTGTCGTCCTAGCAAGCCTCCCAACGCCTAGCACCACGAACGGCTTCGTAGTCTTGGCTGCGCCAAGTGACAAGCGCGCATGTGCCTCTATCGCCCCACCGTTATCCCTCGCCAGCGCCCAGCCGCAGGTACATGCCAACAGCACTGCACACGCAGACCATGATGCCAAAGACAATGTTGCTGACAACGTACCTATTTCTGCCTTGTAGAAAACTAAGTCATTTTCATTGTAAATATAGAGTAGTTTTATTTAATGTACTTCAATTATGTTTCTCTAGCTCAGTTAAGTCTAGTCTTGTAACTTTGGCTTTTTTTTAAGCACTATTAGGGGGGATCAAGCAATCAAACTTTTTAGCAAACAAACAATTCTCTGTACTGGTGTCTCTCCCCCTCGACACCGCGTTGCTTTTCTGTAATAACTTTAATTAATGTAATAAAGTTTTCTTTCATTCTCAATTCTCATTTCTGTTCTCTCAATTGCTCTTGACATTGGTTTTCCCGCACGATACTGACAATCTCGTCTAGCGTATAGAGGGGACCTCAGTTGGCGGATAGTAACTGCACTAGCATCAGTTGCTTAGCTTTATGTCGCCCTTCCAAGGAATCTTGGGAAGGCGCCGCGTAACAGTAAGCACGTGAGATATCTTATTAAATTAGAAATGATGTTTTCTTTTTGGATTTTTCACCCGTATCTAGTAGTATTCACTTTGAGCCCGACAATTCAGATTTTCGACAGAAAGTCTCACTTTAGGGGCAAACAACACTCTACCTAAGACGACTTCATCCTCATGACACGAATTTGATATCTCTGCTTAACAATGGAGGAGTACTTATTACTCCACCAGAATTTTTGGTGGTAGAAATAATGTCTAATGTTCTTTCAACAATTAAACTGAATTTTACTGAATTATAAATTACTAAAAGTGTAACTAAGTCCCAACTTCACTCGACCTTTTGTGAAGAACAAGGAAGATCCTCCCTTACAATAATAACAACAACAACATACCTAGCGAAATACTAAGATATGAATTTGAAAAGAATTGTGTACACAGACTCTAGACTCTGTATCTATGTAAAGAGATTGTTTCCGATATACGCTCGACAAGATGCTCATCCCTTGACTACAAAATCATTGAGTTGATGTGTATAGGGTCACAAAAGGGAATCTACTTTCCTTCTACTTCAATTTGAATAATACAAAATACAGAACACACAATATGACTTTTTTCTATACTGCATGTGACTATCACATGCAAAATGGGAGAGTAGTTGCAAGCATCTACCCATAATAAATCTAATCATAGAACTTCCAAAACATGGGTGGTCCCTACCAACGGGCAAATTAGCTCCACTGAAAATTATTTTAAAAAGCACCGGATCACAAAATAAAAAAAATAAAAAAAGGTAAGTCATTGGAGATATTCAATTTTAGATTTTCAAAACCATATTTAGACATTACACAAAAAAAGAAGAAAAAAACGAATAAGTCAAGAGAGTCAATGTTACGCTAAAACAAGTATTTTGGGGGTCGGTTCGGAAACAAGATATCCCATAATTAGTTATTTCGAGATTAATTATCCTGAGATTAGTTATTCCACTCTCCTATAGGGATAAAAAATACTATAATCCCGGGATTATTTATACACTACAATTTTGTTCCAACCAAATATAAAATAAACTCATCTCAAATTTAATCCTGGATTAATTATCCCTTATCCCTCATACCAAACGAGCCCTTACTTGTCAAATTTAATGTGGTAGAGTTTAGTAAGATTGTCAAAATACCTAATTTTCATACAAATACATACATTTAAAAAAAAATAAAACTCGCATATTTAAAAACTTACTTACAAGTATTATAAATTAAAATGTTAAAAAATCGAGAATATTCAACAAATGTTCAAAGGAAGAGAATTTTATATTCCGTAAAAAATAACAATGTCACATAAAATAAAATATATGATAGAGGTAAGGACGACGTATACACTATTCTTCGTAGACCTAACTTGTATTAATTTACTGCATATGTTATTATTGTTTATAATATCTCAAGAATAATCTAGCTTCAATTTTATTCATTAGCCATTTCTTAAAAGTTAAAATCTTGTTTAAACTTTTGATTCGAACTTTTGAATTTTTATTTTTTTTAAAAAAAGTCTTATTACTACATCATCGCCGCCACATGCGGTGTCGGAATAGTCAAAGATTTTTCCTATGTAATTTATCAAAGTTAATAACTTAATAACATACGTGGCTCTTTTTAATTGGTTACATTAACGTAATCATTCGGCGAGTTGCTTTAAGCGGCACTCTTGCTAATAATGTAAGATACATGTGTTATGACAATAATGCCCATAATCTCTTAATTATATACATTTGTATCCTACCTTCAAAAGTGGAACACACCATGTAAAGATTCTGTAATAAATAAAGACAATTAATCGTTATAGATTGTGGTGAGATGAATTAGATCTTACATCTTTAATCGAGTTTTTCAATTCGAGTTCTATGTATAAAAGAATCTTAATAGGAAGTGTTTTTCATTTAACATGCCTTAGAGCCCGCTTGGACGTAAGAAATTTTTTCCTTTTTTCAAAATAAAATTCACTTTTTTTCGAAATTAGCGTTTGTTCATAAAATTTTTAATTTTCACTTGAAGATGTATCTTGAAAATTTTCGAAAATTTTAAAAATTCCAAAAAGTCGTTTTTTAAAATTTTCACTCACAAAACTTCAAAAACAACCCAAAATTTTATTCATGTCCAAACACAACTCTAAATTTCAAATACCATTTTTCTTGAAAAAAATTTTCACCATTTTTTGGAATTTTACAATTCTTATGTCCAAACGCCCACTTATATGACACGAATTCGAAAGGGCAAAATACAAGATTGACTGATCAGCTGAAATTAATTGCATTAGCTAACCAAAAAGTATAATATATATATTAATACATATATATACAAAAAAAATATATATTGTCCACTATTATTTTTTGAAGCGATTAAAAATATAGTTTAATACAAATGATCCGGACACCAATACAAATATCGAACATTAGTAAAAAAAAAACAAGAGACAATGCATAGTCCTTTTCAGGTTCACGAAATGTTGGGTGTACGTTCACTCATAATGTACTTTAATTAGTACTATTTCTGGTCTTGTCGATTTGATACAGACCAATACCTAAATATAATTAATGGCAAAGCTATACCTACTTTTTTGAAATAAATAAATATAGACGAGAAAATCTAAGTAAAAATAAAAAACGATAGTTGTCCTAGCAAGATCTTTTTGGTAAAGAATAAATGTAAATCATATTTGAAATTTGAACTGGATTAAATGTTTCTATATCTTGTTTAGTATTAATTCTAATTTCACATTCACTTTCATATTAGAACCACAATTAACATTATTTAAGTACTCTTTCCGTCCACTTTTACTTGTTCATGTTTGATTAAACACCTCTTAAAAAAACTAATAATTTTGATTATACCACCCCTAATTAAAGTATTAGAAACTAAATTCAAAATGATTAGTAGTATTTAATAATAATGGTAAAATAGATATAAAATGGTAAATTATCTCTTGGTTTTCGAAACTGGACAAGTAAAATTGAACATCTCTAAAGTAGACAAGTAAAATAAATAGAAGGAGTATCTAACTTATAATAGCTACTCTCTCTGTCTCGAATTATCTGTCGTAACTTTTTAAAATAGTTATCTCAAATTAATTATCATTTTAGAAGTTCAAAACTAAATTAATTATTTTTTCCTATTTACCCTTAATATTAATTATTCTTGAAGACTATAAATACCTCAATTATGAGTAAATATTAAATGAAGAGAGATTATATCTTAAAAGATAAATAAGAGTAAAATAGTTAAAAACCTCTCCTATTTAATATTTTATTAAGGAATGTGTAAAAGAGAAATATGACAGATAATTTGAGACGAAGGAATACCTTGGTAAAAGGATATTTTTGGTAATAGAGGAAATTGATGCATGGTTTAATAGGAATTTTTATTTCAGCATTCAATATACTCAATAATGATAATCTCATAATTAAGAACACAATTACAAATCCGTTACTGAATCAAGCCAATCTCATCCAAATTCTTGAGTCAAACTTATCTCTTGGTCTAAAATCTTAAATGAAGAAAGTAAATGCAATTTTATTACTACCAATCTTCTTTAGAATATGGAAAAATAATTTTGCTCCAGTTTGTTCGAACAGACGTGGAGGATTTTGTAGTGAAAATAATATCCAACTTTACTATGTTTTTAGGTGGTTGTTATGTATCGTTTTATAATGGATCATATAATATTGTATTGTATTGTACCGTATCATTTTGATGTATATAATTTTTGGATAGATTGTATTATTTGCTGTCATTTTATGATGTCATGCACCAACAATATAAAAAATAAACTTACAATATTATAAAGAAAAAGTAAGATATGAGATAGAATTATTATATAAAAGACATGATAAATGATAAAATAGAATTATTTATAATTTACTAATAAGGAAGGGCAGGATGAAAGAAAAAAAATAAGGTAACGACACGACACACCAAACCATAAACGGTAATGGCATGTTTAACGATATAATACAATAAAATTTAAGTAACAATCAAAACAAATACTGTATTTAAAAAACAATACGATAACAACAGGTAACAACCGTCCAAACAAGCTTTGTTCACGTAGCATAATGTGTTTTGGATATATAGCCACACAATACTATATAGTACTCCCTTCGTTCACTTTTACTTGTCAAATATTCTAAAAATATATTTTCACTTTTACTTGTCATTTTTAGCATATCAAGAGAAGACAATTTCTTTTTTTCTATTATACCCACAGTATTAATTACTCTCATTTCAAATTATTTTCTCAAATCCATTAAAAATAAGCATCAATTAATATATGTGTATCATGATAAATTATGCACTTCATTTATTATTTCTTAAGGGGTATGCAAAGTCCATAATGAACAAGTAAAAGTGAACGGAGGGAGTAATATTTAAGACGAACAAGTTTGAAGATTCTTTTATTTTTAAAATTTTGTGTCGAGTCAAATTACACAATATATAAGTTAAAATAAATACAATAAAAAGTTAGATAAGCAGGGTATCATTTCAATGTGCAAACGTAAAAGGAAAGAAAATAAAATTAAAAAACAAGCAAAAAATCAACATCCTCTTGTTGCCAACTTGCCATCCAAAAAAAAAACTTAATTTTATTGGTAACAATAATAGAGTTTAAAACAATATACCATAAAATTAAAGAAAGAGAGAGGAAAGAGATCAATCTCTCTCTCTCTCTTAAATCTCTTCTCACCCACTATTTCTCCCAAATATCTCTCTCAGTCAACAAATTCAAACCAACTCAAAGCCAAAGAACCAAACTAAGTTTCATTTTTTCTTCAATTCTAAAATTTTTCTAAGTTTTTTCTTTGTGTTGAAAGAAATGAATATGGTCGAAGTTTTGGACTCAACAACTTGTTTTATGGTTGATGATGATATTTTGAATTTCTCTTTGGATGAAGAAAAACATCCTTCTATTTCTTCTTCTTCTTTGGATTCTTCTCTCCCGGATGATCATAGCCGTTCATTTCATGTAAGTCATTGATTGATATTTCCTTTTCGTAGTTTAATTTGACACAAAGTTTTAAAATAAATTTTTTAAGGTGAGCGATAAGATAACGGTAAAATTGTCTGTGTGATATATAAGTCACAAGTTCGAATCTTGAGGTAATTACTAATGCTTGCATTAAGATAGGTTATCTACGTCAATTCCTTTGGGGTGCGGTTCTTCCCATGCCATGCGTGAACGCGAGATATTTTGTGCATCGAACTGACTTATTTTTTTTTTATTTTTTTTAAAGGAACTTCTAAAATTTATGATTTTAAAGGTGCTATAATATATGTATGACTATATAAAATATTTGAAATTTGTGATTTTCAAAATATTTTAATGTTTATGTGGCTATTAAAGTTTTAATATAACATATCATTCTTTTTGGCGTAAGAAATTACTCAAACAAAATGTAACGCGACAATTTTCCGGCGGAGGGAACAAGATACCCTCTGATAAAAGTGGAGGGGTTTAAGAATTTTCCTATTTGGACTATTTTACCCTTGAAACCCTAAGAATTTATTCATGGCATGTTCTTTGGTAAATTCCATTCACAAAAGAAAATAGTAATTTTTGCATTTTTTGTGCTAAGAAATGATAGGGACACTTTTGGAAATTAAATTTGAGGGTACTTTTGGAATAAAAAATATAGCCGACATATCTTTATGATTGGTACGTTGGTTATCACGAGGCACTGAGCTGTACGAATAATACGACGTATCCGATTTCCACTTGCATTCTATAAATATAAAAAGACATTTTGGTCCCTATGCACAAATTCATTTTGGAATTGACTTTTTTCTTATCAACATTAGCCCCACAAAATATTATACTCCCTCCTAAATATTATATTATATTTATCTTTAATGACGTGTCATTATAGTTAAATAAATATTATATTTAAAATCACACACTCTATGTATAGAGCTCACGCGTGGAAACAGTCTCTTGCAGAAATGCAAGTAATACTGCGTACGATAGACTCTTGTGGTCAGAGGCGTATCTAATCCTTACGGTATGGGTTCACGTGAACCCATACTCCTTTTCCTAAACCATGTATAATAATGTTATATTTCTTGATAATTACATAATTATACGCTTGTGAACCCGTACTCAAAGACTCCTATGGTGCAATAATCATTGGGTGCACCTCTACGAGTGAAATTGGTGGTTCAAATCTCACTCCGGACGGTCTTGTTTTCGGCACGGAGTATAGATATATATGTAAAAATCACTAAAAAATTTAAAAAAATATACTTTTGAACTTATAATTTCAAAAGTGTAGTGGGTATATGGTAGATTCTAAAGTTAAACTCGTCAAATATAAATTCTAAATTCGCATCTTCACAATAGTGCACCCATCCTCTTGAAATCTTGGATCCGCCTCTACTTGTGGTCTGACCCTTCCCCAGACCCTGTGCATATCGGGAACTTAGTGCAACGGTATATTAAAATCACACGTTCTAAAAGTTTTTTTTTCTTCAAATTTCGAGCCAATCAAACATCATTTAAATTGAAATATCATAGTATTAACAAAATGCATATTGCAGGAATATGTAGAGGAAGAATTGGAATGGCTTTCAAATAAAGATGCATTTCCAGCAGTTGAGTTTGATATATTCTCCGAAAATATCCCAAATGTCATATTTGATCACCACAGCCCAGTTTCAGTACTGGAAAACGGTAGCAGTATCAGCACTAACAATAACAGTTGCATTGAAAACGACAAGGAAAACGCGTTTATGATCGGCTGTGGCAGCCTACAAGTTCCTGTTAACTACCCCGTGCGTGCACGGGGCAAGAGAAGGCGAAGGATTAGCTTCGCTGACTTGACAAATGAGCGTTGTGTATGGGGAAGAAAATTGAAATTCAAGAATAATAAGCAAGAATGGGAATTGCTCTCATTACCAATGACCAAAGCTAAAAGAGCTAGCATTGGTAGGAGATGTCAGCATTGTGGGGTCGACAAGACCCCACAATGGCGTGCAGGTCCTATGGGACCTAAGACGCTCTGTAACGCTTGTGGGGTCCGGTATAAGTCTGGAAGGTTGTTGCCTGAGTATCGTCCCGCGAATAGTCCTACCTTTTCAGCTAATTTACATTCAAATTCTCATAGGAAAGTTATGGAAATGAGGAAACAGAGGATTGGAATATAGGAGGATTACTACATGAAGTATGTTGATATATAGGGCAGGTTAATTAGTGGTGAGTCTATAGCATATTTTCTTGACCTTTTTTCTTCTTTTAGCAAAATTAGTATGGAGTCTAGGTTTGTTGTAATGGCTAGAAGGTTACTGAACCATATTATTTGTTTTAATTTCCATTAAAATTCACTAGGGAATTTTAAAGTTTCAAGCTATACTTTTTGCTTCTTCATTTGCATGGTTTTGGAAATGATGAAATTTTGTGTATTGAGACGAAGAAATCTGGTTTGACTAGTTGATGGAGAGTTACTACCAATGAGATGTTTTGATGGTTGGGGAAGCTAGTTGTCTTCGTGTGACCTACAGGTCACAAGTTCGAGCCGTAATAGCAGTCAACAATGCTTGTGTCGGGGTAGGCTCTCTTACATCGTACCCCTTGGGTTACGCCCCCTTTCCCGAATCTTGTATGAATACGGAATGCCTTGTGCACTGAGCTGCCTTCTAATTCTTACAGGTGTTTGATCATCTTTTACCTTTTCTGGAGTGTTTACCTGATGTACTTCTTGTTGAGGTCTTCTTTTTGTTTTCTTGTTATGCAATGTACATTTTGTTTGCTAGATCATAAAATACTAATGGAAGTTATATGTCAAAGTTCTCAATTTAGTAGACGTCTGAAATTTATAATTCTACCATTGGATGCTGGAATTTCTCATTGTTGCATCTAAGCTGTGAAACTTTTCATTTTTTGAATTTGTTTATGGAAAATGTCCGTCTTGAAATTAAAGAATACTATGGACAGTTCTTAAGATGAGTTGAGATTGATCCTCATCTCAATTTTTGATTTATAGATAAGGGATTACCAAGGGATTTGGAGATGGATAGGATCGTCTACCTCAACTAGAGGTTCAAGTTCGAGTAATAAGAGTGGAGAAATACAAGATAGGGTACACTTCCCCCTTAATAGGTTCTACACAATGCAAATCTGAATTAGTCGGTTAAAAACAACATAAATTGATTACCGTGATCATTGATTTTGGTAAAAATAGCATATGCTGGCCAATTTCGGACTAATAATTGAAAAATAGCCATCGTTTACAAAGTCATTGAAAAATAATCATTATTTGCTACAACACGAAAAGTTAACAGCATAATATACTGGAGATTGGAGCACCTGTGTATGAACTTCTAACATATTATACTGGACCGGTATATTATACTAGAACTCCAATATATTATGCTGGAAGTCCAGTATACTTATACTGGAACTCCAATAAAATATACTGGAATTCCTGTATATCATGATGGAGTATTTTTTAAATTTTGAACAATATTTTCATTCAGATTCATCTTTAAATGAAAAGTGACTAAATTTCGATTACTTTTAAAATTGTGGCTATTTTTCAATTATCACTTGTAAATCTGGCTATTTTTGAACTTCTCCCCCATTTTAGAGGTCAGAAGTCAGAACCAGATCAACCTCGGAAAAAGATGCAGAGCCCAGAGGTGTAGTTTACATATAAATTGGTCTCTCATAATTTCATATGAAAAGAAAAACAGGAAGAAAATGGGAAGGAAACAACTACATCACTTGACTTTTTTGGTCAGTGCTTACATTTCAACTGGTGAAAACATCAAAACTAATTCACACCACATATCGGTAAGTAATATAACGGCCTGCAGTCTCACTTGGTCTGATAATCTTCACGACTTGGCCACGTTTTAGCCCATAATATCTAGCAATAGGATCAGTGATCTGAATTCGAGGAAGCTGTTTTAACAGAAGAAATTACTAGGCATTCGATTAGATAGGAAGATGCAATAGTAATCAACTACGCCTATCCAAATAGCTCAAGTTAAAAGTGGCAGCGCTAATCAAGATGAAGGGAACAAAACAATCCACCAAAAGGTAGAAGCATAAGATAACTACGCCATGACAGCAATAACCAATGCATGCTGGTAGTTTTTTCATCAAAGCTACTCAATTAACAAACATTAGGTTCATCAAAGCATAACTCAATATGGAAACTGAATTGTTCAAGCCGTAGATACGTTTGAGCAAGCCTCCCAGCTGGACCCTAGTTCCTTATAAAATTTCCCCTCAGCCAAACCCCAAGTCATAATAGAGTCAAGCTATAGAAATGTATTAACATAGACGAATAGCTATTCGACACAAGGTTTCAAATGATCTTTCACACAAAAAAAAACAAAAAAAAAAAATTGGTTAATTTCTAGACTACTAAGGGAGATCACGACAATTTTGGCTTCAACACTATAAGGAAGCATGCTGCTTTATCTTCTTCCTTTCTCTATCTTCAATTTTATTCACAATAGGTTGAAGGGAATACAAAGCCATCGCATTAATTCTTTCACTCTTAACCACACTAGCACTAAAAGATTCTGCCTTCAAAATTTTGAAGGCACCATGTGTCTCCTGGTCTTTTATGTATTATATGAGGTCAAAAGTTTAACAAGTGCAATAATGTTATCGACACGAACCTGTGTTTCTTTCACAGTATATCGTTCCAACAAGGTCTTCTTTTCTTCAGGAGTAAGTGGCTGGTGCTCCGGAACTAGAACATGATTTTTTATGTTTACCAAAAGCTCTGCTTCCTGAAATATTAAACACATAGCACGACGATTAAGCACCAATTTTCACTATCTAAATGGATAATTATCAATCACATAAAACAACTAAAGGTGCAAAATGCAAGCTCCCCGATTACCAAGTCAAACAAAGAACAAAAATGCTGCCCCTCCCACACCACAAAAATGAAAAAGGAGGAATACCAAATAATCCTTCATATGAGTGAAAATGCCAGTAGAATCACTCTCGGTCAAAACCCAAAGAAGATGAATTGATAAATTTCATATATGTATAATCCCCCTATCAATATGCACATGGATGCAAATCACAATAACCTCTGATTTTGGTGGTCCTACTACTTGAGATGTAGTGTCAGGTGCTCAAATAAACAATAGTTAGACCAATATAGTAAAAACCAAATAGAAAAGGTAACAAAAAAATGATCACAAAACTAGAGTAAACTAAGCTCCTCAGCTATTTTATAACAATTGCAATCCTTCGTTCAAAGTAGTAAGGACAAAATATTTGTAGAAATAGTAAGTAGTCACCTGGAAAACCTCCAAATGGAATTTTGTAGATATTTCAGAAATGCAGGTACGAGCAAAGGGAGTCAAATTTTGTTGTACAACGAGGATTGCCTGGAAGACATCTTCTTTTTTCATGCGTTCCGTATAAGTTTTCATTGTCTTAACACCAACCTTTGCCTCCTCTGGAAAGAACACATATATCTGGATTCAATAAACCAAGAAAATGGCTCAGACATGGGTAGCAAATAATTTCGCTGAGCAAATTATTCCAAGTGAAATGCAAGAAACTCAAATGTTGAAGCAGCTAAAAGTATCTGAAAATTTTTATGCTAAACATAGAGCAAAACAGATACAAAGGACAAATTGTCATATCACATTAGTTACTATATTACAAAAGCATTTTTACAAGCAAAATTCTGTTGCTTTCATATTGAACATTTTCAATTCCTTTGGTACGGGGATTACAGTGAAAAGTCGGGTAGGGAGGGAAAGGAAGACGCAGGAAAAGCCTCCACCGAGATTGTAACTTTACACCTAAGTGATGCAAGGTAGAGTTGCAACTACAACTACAACTACAATTCCCAACTTTGGTGTTCCTGGATTCTGAACTATATGCATATCGTTTTCCATTATTGAACTAAAAGATAAGGAGACATTATTTCCCCTTCCAACATTGAACTCATTGCTATGTATATAGAAAATCGGAAACAACCTCTCTGCCGTTCCAGGGGTAGGGGTAAGGCTGCGTACATCTTATCCTCCCCAGACCCCACTTGTGGGAAACTACTGGATTTGTTGTTGTTGTTGCTATATATATAGAAAATATGTCCAAATGGAGTGACATGGATAATGAGTATTCATACCACCGGCACCACCTAGCTTGGTACTGGGGCATAGCTGTTATATCCTACATAAGTACACTTCTTATTTTTTCTGATAACTGAGAAATCCCCGAGGGTAAAATGGTGTGTGGTTCTAAAATTGGTGGGGGTAATAGGTTCGTCCCTCTACCCTTCTCCAGTCTCCACTTAAATACCAGACTTTTATCCTCGGCAGGATTCGAACATTTGACGTGCGCCTAACCTACACATCACGTGTTACAATCTTACCGCTAGACAAAAGCTCTGGGGTACAAAAATACACTTTTTATCTTTAAGTCTTTTATTTATATTGTAGATATTGACGAGCTTTTTCTTCTTTTCATTCTCCTAGGTCTCAAAAAAAGTTTGATTCACGTTGTTATTGGTAACAACTTGTATAACATTTCTTCATCAAGAAAATTGATTCACGGTCAAGATTTTTCCAATTGTTTTGGAGAAGTCCAACTTTAATGTCCTTCCTAATTACATTTGCTATATTGTTTTCATTTATCCATAATTAACCTTTAATGTGTTTTCATTTTCTAATTGAAAAACTTTTTTTTTTCTTCCTTTTTCTTCATGATAATGGACAACATTGTTTAACATAAAATATGTTTACTTCACTATGTGGTGGAAAGAAATAGTCATCTTTCTATGATACCCCCTTAACTTGTCTTCGGCAAGATAGTTTATTCAATGTCAAGAGCATCTATTACAACAATGACAAGATACTCTGAGACTTTATCAAAATGAAATCTTCAGTTATACAATGAAGTGACAGAGTATACTAACATACTAGTAGAAAAGGAGTAACTTAACCCATAAAACCTGGAAAAGAATCAATTCTTAGACAAGAAAGGACTGCAAATAAACTGACAGTAAGCTTAGTTAAGATTAGCCAACAACAACTAAGCTTCAGCCCAACTATTAGCGAATACTTTAGTTGAAAATTAGGCAATAAAGGAAATTGAAAGAGCACAGACCAGCTCAGAACTGTTGTTGCGCTTGGCTTTCTGAATAACAAGGTCTTCTCTCTTCATATTCTCACCATACTTCTGAAGAAACTGATGTTTTGACATATTTATCTCAAACTCTCCAACAAGGTAACCCCTATCTGCCAACATTTCCATCAGTGTCTTACGAACTCTGAAAAGTCTCGAGAGCTCCTCTTCCGGTAGAGTCATCTTTGCCCTACTAAATTCACAAATATAAATAAAAAAAGGCTATGTTACCAGGAGTTAATGTACCCTTTAAGATATGGGTTCGAACAAGTAGCTTAACCCACCCTCCCCCCCCCCCCCAAAAAAAAACCCTGTATATGTGTTAAGAAATCCAAAACCTAGTTAGGTACTAGCAATTGATGTCGCTCTCCTAGAATCAGAACCCTCTGCCTCCAAAATTTATAGCAAAAGAATATGATAGAACTACTAATTAGAGATATACTTTGAACTCTGAACACATCAAACAAGAATTTTGACACAATCAATTTACATGTACAATCCACCCTTTAACAATTAGTAATTTTGACACAGAATTTATTACAATATAAAAGTACAATCACACCGCACTACCATCACAACTTTGAGCTACTATCATATGAGAAGCGAATAAAAACATATATTAACTCGCAAAAATCATATATTTAACTAAAAAAACTCGCAAAATCACAAAGTAACAATATATAAAGGTTGATGCATTCTTTGAGAAAGTAAAGCAAATACATAAATATTGATACAAAATCAGTAAAATTTGTGGTTTACAATTAAAGATCAGGGGTTAGGGTTTTGGTCGAAGCAAAAAAAGTACATACAATTGATTCCGGAGCAAAGCGAAGTTTGTCGTCCAGAGAGAGATATGGAAAAGGGAGGGAATAGCAGTAGAGGGTTGGGTATTTAAGGCAGAAAGCTGGCTTTCACTTATTTTTTTGGGCTAAGGCCCTTAATTTCAAATGGGCCATATAGACCATCTGCTTTGGGGCCCAATACGTTTTTGAGGAATTAACCCAAATAGCCGTCCACCTAATCTTTTAAATTAAATATAGCAGGCAAATATGTAATATAAATAGAATTCAAGTATCATATGTTTAATTGTATATAATTTATGTATACCGGTTGGAAAAAGTAAACAGTGAATCTAACCGGCTATTTGTGCAATAATCCCTACTTTTTTTCGGCCTGAAAATACAGAATAGGACACTATGAGGGTATTTGGATTGACTTATAAAAAATAGTTTTTAAGCTAAAAGCCAAAAGTCATAAGTTGGTAATACTCAACTTTTGACTTTTGGCTTATTTTTGTACTTTTTATGCCTAAAAGTAAGTGCTTTTAAGCATTTTTTATCGTTGCCAAATACCACACAAATTAAAAAAGTGCTTAAAAACCAATAAATACTTAAAATAAGTCAATCCAAACACCCTCTATAAGGGTGGTCTTTAACTTTTAGCGGTCAAGATAGGCTACTTGACCGTGGGTAAACCTTCAAGGTCAAAGCGAGCGAATTAATAATAGAGAGTGGGGTATTTAAGGAAGAAAGCTGAATTTTTTTATTTTTTTATTTTGGCCAAGGCCCTTCCTTTCAAATGGGCAACTATAGACTCCATTTTTTGGGCCAAAAGGGGCCCAATATTTTTCTTTTTGAAAAGTTAAAAAGTACGGGCTAGTCAGTTTTCAGATTGGTAATTGAAAAATAATCAGTGTTGGCAAAGTTATTGAAAAATAGTCATTATTTGCTGCAACACGGAAAGTTCCAGTCGAGATTGGAACGTCTATTTATGAACTTCCAGCATATTATGTTGGAAATCCAACACACGGAAAGTTCCAACATAATATACTGGAGATTGGAGCACATGTGTATGAATTTTCAGAATATTATGTTGGAACTCCAACACATTATGAAATTCCAACATGTTATGCTGGAAGTTCACATGTAAAAAATTCGAACTGCCGCATATTATGCTGGAATATTTTTCAAATTTTGAACAGTATTTCTGTTCAAATTTATCTTTACATAAAAAGTGGCTAAATTTCGGTTACTCTTGAAACTGTGGCTAATTTCAATTACTATTTTTAAATATGACTACTTTTGAATTTCACCCGATAGAAAAAGGATTATAATGGTGGTCTTAAACTTTTAGGCTTTGAGATAGGTTAGCTAACCATTGGTAAATCTTCAAGGTCAAAGCGAGTATTAATAGTGAAGGGTTGGGTATTTAAGGAAGAAAACTAACATTAACTTATTTTTTTGGGCTAAGGCCTTTATTTTCAAATGGGCCACTATAGACTCCATTTGTTTTGGGGCCACATGGGCCCAATACTTCCTTTGTTGAGATTTTTCCATGCCTAATCCTTTATTTAATATTATTTTCATTAATAATATTATTCTTCATTTATTCTATAAATGACAATTTCTTTTGCAATTATAGCACATTTTAAAAATAAGTTAACCCTCAAATTAAGGAGTTAATTTTATTCTAATAATATTGATATCATTTCTCTCTCATCATTATAGTAAAACACTAAAACTTTCCTTTTTTCACTCTTTTGTAACGGCACCCCCCCCCCCCCTCAACGAATTCCATAATTTGAACACCAAATTTTTTTTTCCCACGGAAGAGCAGAATATATATATATCTATATCTATATCTATCTATCTATCTATCTATATATATATATATATACACGACAAATATACCTTATATATTTTCAATTAAACATGCATACATTTTGTTTATATTTTGTATGTTAATAATGTGATTGGCTGGAATTTTTTTGGTAGGATGTTCATGGTGTAAGCACGTGATTTTTGACCCTCCCCGAGGATTTTCACATTTTTTTAGCATAAATATGTAATTGGGTCTAATATAGCCATTTTAACTATTTTTACTTTATTTCGTTGCAAAAAGAAAATCACAAAAATACATATATAAATTTTAGTTTATGTATTTCTCATAAACTTGAAAAAAATACAAAAATTGCACTTTATTTTGTATTTTATATAAATTCGAAAATTACAAAAAAATATATAGTTCTATTAATGTTTGCAGTCATTATAATTTTGAAAAATACAAAAAAATATTACTTCATATTTTATCTTTATATATAAAAACGAAAATTACAAAAATAGTTTTATTAATATTTTGTAGCTATTTTAAATCTTGAAAAAATATTCAAAAAAGAAGATATAGTTTTGTTTAAATATTAGTCTTATTTTTGGTAGTTATTTTGCTTGCATAGGACTACTAGTTGAGCAACGTCGTGTTCCTATTTCTCGGGTCCGGGCAAAAGAATAATATTCGGGTTCAAACTACCCGATTTTAGGCCTAATTTTCGGACCTAGCCCATAATAAACCGAGTCCACGACACATGGGGAACCCCACCACGCGTGGGGGACACAAACCTAGAACCCCACCACGCGTGGGGCTCATTTTTTCTGGACAAATGGGCTAATATACACGGACAGAAAAAATTGAAAGGAGGGGAGATTTTGAAAAACCTGAGGCACTGTTCATCCTTCTTCTTCAAAAAGAAGAAGGAACAAAACCCTACAAAAAAAAAACTAGCAAGCCCCCCCCCCCACGCCTCGACACTGTCCAAAGACGACGACCAACAATCCTACCCCCCGGACTGCCCCATCGGCACCGTCCAAACACCACCCCGTCTCCTCCCAACTCCGTCGACCACCTGCCCCGACGCCATAACCACCAACCTTCGACGAAAAACCAGTCGCACCCCCGTCGCAACCAGCTCCCGCCATCGTCGTCACTGTCCCGCATGCCTCACGTCCGAACACCACCACAAACGACGCCCATCTCCTCCAAATGTTCACCATCATCGTTACCATCTCCGAACATCCCCACCTCCGTGAAACCACCATAGTTGCTCCTTCCTCAAGCCAAACGACCCCCCACACCTCAGCTGCTATCTAGCAGCATCTATTGCTGCATCCAGCAAACGAAAACCACCCCCAACCCTAACCCAAAACCACCACGAAAACCACCAGTCCGTCACCTTCCCCATCACCCTCCTATCATGAAACCCCCATTCCCTCACGTCGTACCCCAGCTCCTCGACCTCACGTCCAGT
Source organism: Nicotiana sylvestris (assembly GCF_000393655.2). Classification (NCBI taxonomy): domain Eukaryota; kingdom Viridiplantae; phylum Streptophyta; class Magnoliopsida; order Solanales; family Solanaceae; genus Nicotiana; species Nicotiana sylvestris. The sequence goes on along the minus strand of NC_091061.1, from coordinate 5,935,296 downwards.
GACCATCCGAACTACCAGCCCACGACGACTTCTTCTCCTTCGTCGTAACAAAGGAAAAAATAGTCCGGCGATCCTCCAGTAAATCCGACTATCGCTGCTTTCCGTTCAGCCCCCCTCACGTCCAAATGACCACCTGGAAAAACCAGTCGCAGTCATGACTCATTTTGGTCCGTTCGTGTTCGAGTTTCTGGTGTCAGCTATTCAGTCCGAGCTCTGACGACCTTCTCTATGGTTTTCCGTTCGAGGTTATCCGTCGAAGTCGATGTTGAGGTTTGGTCCATGGCTCTATGCGTTTCTGTTTATTCAGGTTAGTAAACATCGATGTATTAGATAAAGAAACTTTACATTAAATGTTCGAAGATGCAATATAGAAATTGGTATGATAATTTTCTGCTTATGTTTCACCGTATGCATTTTAAGTTCATTTTTGTGTTATGTTATTATTGTTTACTTGATGTCATTTGATTTAGTTGTATTAGTAGTCCTAAGACACAGTTTGACGTTGATTCGCTCGTCCCTTCATTGTCTCAGTTTATTTGGACAAAATTAGTATTAGTACCTGTTGTTACTACGCCCGAAACACTCATTCGCTTAACTTCTTTTATTAAATCTTGACAAGTTATGAGATTGTAGTTGTAAAGAAGCCGTAAGGTTTAGTATTGTTAAAGGCGTAAAAATGGCATCCTTTTAAAATATAAAAATAAAAATAAATAATAAAATAAAAAAAATGGGACAAGCTTCGCCAAAAATAAAAAATGTACCGATTGCGGAACCCTCACAAAAATATATGCATTAAATACTTAGATTCCGGGACGGGCCGTTTAGCAAATTTCACGGCCCTACCCAAAATAATAATGCGCTAGTTGCTTTAGGCGCGCCTTTAATAATGTTATCTCCCTAAACTCGGGTGCACATTTATGTGACCCAAATCCAAATCTCAACGGGATCGAAATACGCCTCTAATCACGGGCACATTGATTGTGGCGTGGCCCGAGATGCATTTCCATGACGTTGCAAATTCCTTTAAAAAAAAAGAATGAGATGAGCCTCGCCGAATAAAAATACAAATTGCGGGGCCCTCAGTAAATACTTGTTTTAAATTACTTAGAATTCAGGAGGGTCGCTTAGCGAATTTCGTGGTCTTCCCAAAATAATAGCGCGATAGTCTCTTTAGGCGCGTGTTTAATAATTTACTTTCTTAAACATGGGTGTGCATTTCATGCGACCCAAATCCCAATCCCAAAACATCAAATAAAATGTGTTCCGGATTATGGGTGCATTTCATGTGACGCAGTCCAAAGACGTGTTTTAAATGATGTTCACATTCTTTTAAAATAATAATTATAAAAGCGGTAAAAAGTTAAAATTTGAACATAAGTTCATATTTGTATAAAATCAGATAATCAAGCCGAATGTGACAGTTGAGCGACCGTGCTAGAACCACGGAACTCGGGAATGCCTAACACCTTCTCTCGGGTTAATAGAATTCCTTATCCGGATTTCTGGTACGCAGACTGTAGTATGGAGTCATTCTTTTCCTCGATTCGGGATCAAAATTGGTGACTTGGGACACCCTAAATCTCCCAAGTGGCGACTCTGAAATAAATAAACTAATCCCGTTTCGATTGTCCTTTAATTGGAACAAACTCCCTTGCGCCCTCGGGTGCGGAAAAAGGAGGTGTGACAGCTCTGGCGACTCCGCTGGGGAGTAGACCCAGAACCACTGGTTCAGGGTTAAGAATTCGAGCTTAAAATAATTGTTATTATTTGGCGTTATCTATTATCTGATTTTTACATGTTTGAGCCTAATGTGTTAAATGCTGCTTTTACCGCTTTGATATTATTTGAACTGTATATAAACTGTGCCGAAACCCATATCCTTTCTGAGTCTTCTAAATCATGAAGAAGGGTGTACTTCGTACGACTTCTTTTCTGTATAGTGTCAAATCCCAATTTAGAACGAGGTTCGGACAAGTTGCTAAGCCGGTGAAGCTTCTGTATTCCCGGTACGCTGCCCCCCTCGGCTCGAGCTGTCCGCTCGGGTAAGCCAGGTCTAGAACAAACACCCAGGTTCTGAACCTAGTATAACAAAGCCACATGACGGATCCCTAGTAGGAACGTTTATTTGCATCATGTGCATTTGACTTAGGGGACTCAACACAGGGGTTGGGTCCGTCTAGGACAAGCAACCTGAAAATAATAGACCAGCTTTTGGCATCCTATGTGCTACATGTTGTATTTAGTCAAGGGCGAATGGGTCATTTGGTCATTTCCAGCATGGTGTTATTTTAATCAAAGCATGGGGAACATTTGTGGAATCCAAGGAGCCTTGGAATTCCCTATGTCCCCCACGCTTCATTTTTGGGAAAAGCACCTAGGGAACATTTGTGGAATCCAAGAAGTCTTGGAATTCCCTATGTCCCCCACGCTTCATTTTTGGGAAAAGCACATGGGGAACATGTGCGGAATCCAAGAAGTCTTGAAATTCCCTATGTCCCCCATGCCACATTTTTGAAAATATAATAAATATAAAAAATAAAATATATATGTATATATATATAAAAAAAACATTGAAAATTCGAAAAAAAAAAGATTGTGTATGTTTTCATCATCATCCATAAATTAGAAAATAGTGGAAAATAGGAGAAAATAACAGTGTAAGAGATATAACTACTTATTGTTAGAAAAAAAAAATAAATGTCCAAGTAGTGTCGAAACTCTGCCGAAATTTTGAGGATATAAAAAAAAATATATATGTCTTATTAGTTTGTTTTATTAAAGCAAAGGAAAAGTAGAAAAATAATCATTGTTTTGTCTTCTTTTTTTTCTTTTTTTTTTCTTTTTTTTTTTTAAAAAAAAACATTAATAGAAAAGAAAATAGTTTGTCTTGCCATAAAAATGAAAAAAAGAGTCTTGTTTTTAAAATTTGTGTTATTTATTTGTTTATGAAAATGACAAAATTAAAATAATCCAAAAATATTTTCTCCATTATTGACTTCTTTAGGAAGTCTTTCTAATTGTTTTCAAAAAATAATATAATATAAAAAATAAAAAAAAAACAGATCCGAAAATATTTTGATTCTTTTTTCAAAATTGAAAAGAAAATTCAAAATTCAAAAAAAACATTTTGAGAAGCATTTCTTTTATTAAAAGAAAAATTCCGAAAAATATTTTCTTCTTCTTCTTTAGAATAAAGAAAAAAAAAGAGCAAATGAAAATTCAAAAATATATCTTAGAAGTGTTTCTTGTAAAAAGAAAATCAATCAAAAAATGCTTCCTTTCTTCTTTTAAAGTAGTTCTTTTACCCGAACTACGCGGGTTTGATTCTCACCGGATGTGAGATACGTAGGAAACCCTCATCGGGTCCAACCCCACTGTTTTGCTAAAAAGCCAAAAACAAACAAATAATAATCATAAAAAAATATATATATGTCAAATTTTAATTTTTGTCATAAAGAAGTCGGGTGACGCTGTTTTATCAAGACATAGCCGAATGTTCCCGAAAGGGACGCCGGAAGGCTGACTTTGCATAAACAGCCACCTTTGGGTCATTTTTAAGATTTGGTCCGATTGACCCACACAGCCTTAAAAATCTTCGTCCCCGAGACGTTGACAGGCCGTGTTTGCAGTATTGGGTTTCCTATTTTCGAAAAACAATAAAAGAGTCATAACTAAGTCAGGAGATGCTGTTTGTCATAAATAGCCGAATGTTCCCGAAAGGGACGCCGGAAGGCTGACTTTGCATAAACAGCCACATTTTGGGTCATGTCTAGGAGTTTGGTCCAGTTGACCCACACAGCCTTAAAAAGCTTCGTCCCCGAGACGCTGAAGGGCCGTGTTTTGCTATTGTAATTTTTAAAAGAAAAAAAAAATCAAAGAGTCAGCGGTCATGTGAATACCGTCTTTTGTCATAATAAGCCGAGCCAGCTTCGGCCGCGTCTTAAACCGTTCTTGCCGAAATAGCCTTAGAGTATCTTTCAGTTGTCGAAAGGTTATTTTCGTAAAAGAATGGACAAGTTTGTAAAGTGTCAAAATAATCCTCCCCGGCCTCAAAATTCATGTGAAAATTGGAAGGGGCCACATTTGCAAAAATAACTGTTTGGTTGCATTTGTCGAACAGAGAAAGGGAGCTAGCCTTTTGTTTTTGAGTTTATAAATCTCTTGATTAGAATAATGTGGGTTGCTTGAGTTTCAAGTTTGTAGGTCATATTCAAACCTTTGAAACCCAGTTTGTTCTAATATGAAAAATGTTTAGTATTGTTTATCTTTCAGCGGTCTGAACTACGCAAGGTCTGATTCATGCGGGGGCATGATACGTAGGCAATCTCCATAAGATTCGACCACAATAAAAAAATAAGAAATTTTTTTTTGAAAAAAGAAAAAAAAGAGAAAAGAAAAAAAATGAAAAAATCTAAAGAAAAAGAAAATACAATATAATAAAATACAGGGGTTCCCAAAGTACTTCAAAGGGGCAAAATAAGCAAGCCGGGATGACGCATGTTGTTTGAAGCAGGGATGACGCATGTTGTTTGAAGCAAAGCATGTTAGAAACGGTTAACTGCCTAGGGGCATTGCATCCTCAATGTGTTGTTATCAAATCTGTTAAACTCTAAACGCTAACAAGTTTGTTGTTTTCCGAATCTCAAACAGTTAGTTGTTAAAGAATTCTGGCAACACACCCTTACCAAACTAGATCCAAAGGACCGATAACAACAAGCATGACTACTTCAGAGAATAGTACCGAGGAAGAAAGGCCGATGAGCCAGTTGTTAAAGGAAGCGATGGAAAAGATAGAAAGGATGGGACTAGAGATGAATGCAATGCAGCTAGCTCTAGCCAAAGCACAAAAGAGCCCTGAGCCACTAGGGCACGTGCCCGAATACCCCCACTCCGGCCCTTCAACAAGCCTCCCAAATCACCGTTGTCTTCAGGAGAGAAGCCCTCATGATTCCCAAGCTCCACCATCCCATCAACCTCTCCCAACACCAAATGTTCCCACTTTTGTGGGACCCACATCAGCCATCTTGCACAGAACGACCAGTGAGCCATTGTTTCAGGCTCACGCACAATACTATCCCCTTGAGCCTACATTCCATGCCCCCGAGCCACATGCTTACAATCCACACTTGGAGGTACCGGCAGAGATCGAAAAGCCGGTTAAAGCCCCTGAACAGGATGAGGTGTTGAGAAAGTTCAAAAGCCTGAAGCAGTCCTTCAGGAACCTGCACGGTTTGGGCAACCAGGTCAGCGTAGCATACAAAGATCTATGCCCTTTCCCAGACGTCCAACTCCCAGCTGGGTTCAAGATGCCTAAGTTTGATTTATATGAAGGGCACAGTGATCCCATGGCACATTTGCGGGGATTCTGTAGCAAAATGAGAGGGGCAGGCGGCAAGGATGAGCTGCTAATAGCTTATTTCGGCCAGAGTCTGAGCGGATCTGCACTAGAATGGTATACCAGGCAGGATTCCAGTAGGTGGTATACTTGGGATGATCTGGCGCTGGCTTTCGCAGGTCATTTCCAGTACAATCTCGAGATAGTCCCTGACCGTCTCACATTGTTGAGGACTGGAAAGAAGCCTGGGGAAAGTTTTCGTGAGTTTGGTTTCCGCTGGAGAGAACAAGCGGCCAGAGTTGATCCTCCCATGAAAGAGGGAGAAATGGTGGACTACTTCTTGCAAACACTTGATCCAACTTACTTTGGTCACTTGGTGACAACGGTTGGGAAATCCTTCAATGAAGTGGTAAAGATAGGGGTCATGATAGAGGAGGGCCTAAGGTCTGACAAAATCCTAAATTACTCAGCGCTCAAGGCAACGACCCAAGCTATTCAGAGCGGCGCGGGAGGTGTGCTCGAGGTCGCATCAGTCGAAGCAGGTACTGGGTCCAAATTCAGAGGTCCTTCCCCTCACTACCAGCCCAGGCCCAGTCATACAAATTATCCACACACTCCATACAACCTTCCACAACCCTACTACCCACCATCAGAGCCACTCTTTTCAGACCATCATGCCCAAGCCTGCCCCCGAGCTCCACATAATCCGCCTCAGTATTATCCTTCGAACAAGGTCTGATCGCAGGGTCAACCATCAGGTCACCCCCGCTGGCGAGAGCCAACACCACGTAATGCATTCTTGCCTTCACATCGTTTCCAAGCACCCAACGACCCTGGAAAACAGGGGCATGGGGGAAAACAAAGGCAAGGAAACAATTTCACGCCAATTGGGGAGTCCTACGCAAGTTTGTTTGAAAAGCTAAAGCTTTCAGGACTGATTGAGCCGCTCCTTGGCTATACTCCAGATCCATATGCAAAAGGGTTCAATCCTGCTGTACGATGCATGTACCACTCTAATGTCCAAGGACATAGCATTGAAGATTGTCGTTCTTTGAAAAAGGAAATCGAAAGAATGATTCAGGAAGGGGCAATTGTGATCGACGACAGTGACAGGGAGCAGGCGAATCATCTTGAGAACTTGTTGATTGATGTTGATAATACTGAAGTTGGGGATGGTCTTGGCAATGTTGATATAGAGCTCAATGGCTAAAATGTCATGCTTTGCAGTTGGAAGATACTCCATTTTGGGTCAGCCGGAGATGCCGTGCTTGGATAGTTGGAAAGACACTCCATTTTGGGTCAACCGGAGAGGATCTTTGATGGTCTATTTTGTTGTCATTTCCGTTGTTCGGATTATTAGGATTGTAATTCGGATTTGTTTTGTGTCAATATCTTTCCGCTTATCTTTCCGTTTTGTCATAGCGGTTTGTTTAAGTTTTGTCCAAGTTGTTTAGGATTTTATTCCGGTTTGCTTTGTTTTTAAAACCATTTGTTCAGTCCAATGCAAAAAATTCAGTCTTGGATTATTCCCAGTCATCTTTCTGTTTAGTCATTTTATCATTTTTATTCAACGCCGATTCTAGTGACATGACATGCGTGCACAGTTTGGGCCTAGCATTTAAAGTTAATCATAAAACCCCGAAAAGGTGATCAGACCATTTAAAGGAAATAAGAACGGTTTGAGATTATTCAGAGCCCGAGTCATGTGGAACTAGGGGGCAAGTGAAAACACAAAGAAAAACCGTTAAAAGCAAGATTCGCCAAATTGACATGAGGGCCGATAATGAGGGTGAGAGTGTCACCCAACTGTGCTTTTGAAATGACAAGGAAAAATAAAATGTTTAACATAATTATCAAGTCCAGCACCATCGGAAGAGACTATAAATCTATTGTTTAATTGTGTTGTTTGCACTTGGCATGTTTTTAAAGACTGGAATGACGAAGGCATTTTGTTCTACTACCTAAACACTTTATTCTTCGTTACCCCTTTTGAGCCTTATTTATTTTCTTTCACACCCCTCGTTCGGAATCAGTAGCAACGAAAAAAAAGAAAAAAAGAAAAAGAGAAAGAAAGAAAACAACAAAACGGAAAAAGAGAGAAAAAAAAGAGAAAAAGAAAAGAAAGGAAAATGATAACAAAGAAAAAAAAGTCAAATGAAACAGAGGAATTGGGAACTACGTTTGACCTGATTCCTCAAAGAGGATACGTAGGCGCTTCACGGCTCGGTCATAGTTTTGTAAAATGAAAAAATCAGTTACAATATCCCCAAGCAAGAAACTGGGGCAAAAGTTGCGTTTGTTGTAAATAAATCTGGTTCCGAAAGTTGTAATTAATAACCCAGAATCGATGCACTTTTGAGCCTTTAATACCCTTTCTTTCTAGCCCTATCCAAAACCCACATTACGGTCCAAAGAAAGACCTTCTGATCAGTCTTCAAAAAGATGCCAAGTCAGACAAATGAAGAGTCTTACCGGCGAACATAACATTCTGTTCCGCAGCAGAAAGGACTCTAATCTCCAACAGAAAGAGTCATACCGGCAACACTCCAAATCCCCCAGCTGGAGAGAGATATAAAACGAGAGAGTCTTATTGGTGAAAACCTTCACAGGTACCATAAGGCGATGAAAGCTGAGAGAAGAACCAAAAATGAGATAGACTTGATAGTGAAAACCCTCCGGGCACTACAAGTCGAATAAGATTAAGATGGGGAATCGCTAATTGAAGATCTTGAAAGATGATTGATGGTAAAGGATAGGCCACATACGCATGTCATGGCCATTAGAGTCAGTATCTGCATTTGATAGGTTTTATTTATAGTTTCTTTTGTTAAAGAGTCATTTTTTTTCCTTGGTCTTTTTATTATGTTCCCTTTTATCTTTTTCCTTTCATAGAAAATCCCCAATAGAGTTTGTCTGGTCAGAACAAGTGTGAATTGACTTCAGAATATGCCATCAGCTTTCCAACTATGCAAGATAAGATCTGACTATTACATCCAAGTGGTATAGTCAGCGAGGAACAAGCGCGAGGCCAGTGTCAAAAATATATCCCCAGCAAAAGGGAGTTGACGAAAGGATTGACGAGTGTCAAGAGGGATATCCTTGCCAAAACCAAGGTTATAAACCTCAAAGCCAAGGCCCATGAACAAAGCAAGGAAAGCGGTGAGCATGATTTGGGGAAATTCATGCTAGACTAAAAGGCCTCGGAAATGCCGGTTTCCGAGCTATGCCACAAAAGAAGAGGGATATCCCCAGCAGAAGGGGATTATCCCCAGCAAATGATATCATCCCCAGCAAGTTGTGGAACACAGCGCAAGGAAAGAGAAAGGGAAAACCATCACAATAGGAGTATCACAGCCAACCACCATGTTTTAAACTAACAAATTTTGTTTGATTTGAAACAGGTAAAGGAAATGGCATTGATGCAGAAACGCATGCCACAAGGGATATTATCCCCCAGCAGGTAAGTAAATAATCCCTAGCAAGTGTTGAGGTAAGACATTTTCAAGCCTTAAGGATATTTTGGGTTCATCCGCCCTCGAATAGGATATTTTGGGTTCATCCGCCCTCGAATAGGATATTTTGGGTTCATCCGCCCTCAAATAGGATATGTTGGGTTCATCCGCCCTCAAATAGGATATTTTGGGTTCATCCGCCCTCGAATAGGATATTTTGGGTTCATCCGCCCTCAAATAGGATATGTTGGGTTCATCCGCCCTCAAATAGGATATTTTGGGTTCATCCGCCCTCAAACAGGATATGTTGGGTCCATTCGCCCTCAAACAGGATATGTCGGGTTCATCCGCCCTCGAATAGGATATGTCGGGTTCATCCGCCCTCGAATAGGATATGTCGGGTTCATTCGCCCTCAAATAGGATATTTTGGGTTCATCCGCCCTCAAATAGGATATGTCGGGTTCATCCGCCCTCAAATAGGATATTTTGGGTTCATCCGCCCTCAAATAGGATCTTATTTTTAAAGTTATTGTCTTGCCAGGCGCCTACCTGTATAATGAGAGGAATACATTCAGTCTTTACTTTCAAGTGTTGAAGTTGGGAGCCCGCCCAGATAACAGAGGCATACATTCAGTCTTTACGTTTCAAGTGTTGAAGTTGGGAGCCTGCCCAGATAACAGGGGCATACATTCAGTCCTTTTATTTCAAGCGTTGAAGTTGGGAGCCCGCCCAGATAACAGAGGCATACATTCCCCGTCTTTACCCATAGGAGACGCACTTCCTAAGTTCAGTTTCACCAACAGGAGACGCACTTCCTAAGCAAGTTTTTACCAGTAGGAGACGCACTTCCTAAGAATAGTTCACCAGTAGGAGACGCACTTCCTAAATTCAGTTTTACCATAGGAGACGCACTTCCTAAAGTTCAGTTTTACCATAGGAGACGCACTTCCTAAAGTTCAGTTTTACCATAGGAGACGCACTTCCTAAGTTCAATTCTACCAATAGGAGACGCACTTCCTGAGTTTATTGTACCCAATAGGAGACGCACTTCCTAAGTTCAGTTTTACAATAGGAGACGCACTTCTTTAAGTTCAGTTTTACCATAGGAGACGTACTTCCTAAGTTCAGTTCTACCAATAGGAGACGCACTTCCTAGATCCATTGTACCAATAGGAGACGCACTTCCTAAGAAGTTTCACCAATAGGAGACGCACTTCCTAAGAATAGTTGTACCAATAGGAGACGCACTTCCTAAGTTCAGTTTTACCATAGGAGACGCACTTCCTAAGTTTATTTCACCCAATAGGAGACGCACTTCCTAAGTTCAGGTACCAACAGGAGACGCACATCCTAAGATCAGTTTCACCGATAGGAGACGCACTTCCTAAAAAATAATTTCACCAATAGGAGACGCACTTCCTAAGATAAGTTTCACCATAGGAGACGCACTTCCTAAGATAAGTTTCACCATAGGAGACGCACTTCCTAAGTTAGTTTCACCAACAGGAGACGCACTTCCTAAGCAAGTTTCACCAGTAGGAGACACACTTCCTAAGCAAGTTTCACCAATAGGAGACGCACTTCCTAAGCAAGTTTTACCTGTAGGAGACACACTTCCTAAGATAAGTTTCACCGATAGGAGACGCACTTCCTAAGTTCAGTTTTACCATAGGAGACACACTTCCTAAGTTCAGTTTCACCAATAGGAGATGCACTTCCTAAGGAGACGCACATCCTAAGCAAGTTTTACCCAGTAGGAGACGCACTTCCTAAGAACAGTTTTTCCCAATAGGAGACGCACTTCCTAAGTTCATTGTACCCATAGGAGACGCACTTCCTAAGTTTATTGTACCCACAGGAGACGCACTTCCTAAGTCTATTGTACCCAATAGGAGACGCACTTCCTTAAAGTTTAGTTTTGCCCATAGGAGACGCACTTCCTAAGTTTACTCTTACCCCATAGGAGACGCACTTCCTAAATTAAGATTTCACGCATAGGAGACACACTTCCTAAATTACTTTCATTCATAGGAGACACACTTCCTAGTTCAAAAGCATTAAAGTTTCGCCCATAGGAGACGCACTTCCTAAGACTATTTCACCCCTAGGAGACGCACTTCCTAAGTTTAATTCCATGCACAGGAAACACACTTCCTGAATTAAGTTTTTATTATTAGGAGACACACCTCCTAGTCTGGTTCGCTCAGGTTATACTTTTGCTTCAGGAGATGCACTTCCTAGTTTGATTCATTTTAAGTTCGACCATAGGAGATGCACTTCCTAGTCTAGTTTTTTGAAGTTTACCCGTAGGAGACACACTTCCTAATCAAGGGCTTTCAAGTTTTTAGGAGACACACTTCCTAAATCAAGATTTTATTCATAGGAGACGCACTTCCTAGTTCTAATCACTGAAGTTTTCACCCTTAGGAGACACACTTCCTATTTTAGCTCATTCCGATTCAACCATAGAAGACGCACTTTCTAGTTTGAGTCATTGAGGTTTTTATTTTAGCAGACACATTTGCTAGCAAGAGTTTTGGTTTTACTCATAGGAGATGCACATCCTAGCCTAGTCTTGAGTTTACTCTCAGCATTGCATCAATAGTGTAAGTAAGTTACAATTTTGCTAACGACTCACAAATCTTCCCAGTACAAACTGGGTTAGGAAATTTTGTTTGTTTTGTTTGTTTTGGTTGTCAGGGACCCGACTGTAGAACGGAGGTTGTTGTATGTCGAAGATCGAAGAAGTCAGGAGTCCGCCTGTAGAACAGAGGAACATTCTTCAAGATCAAGCAGTGACCCACTGGAAAGCAGAAGGTTATAACAGAAATCTCCAGCATTCAATCCCAGTTAGAAATAGTAAAAGCTCGCCTCAAGAACGCGAGTCAATAGTCTGGGATGATCAACAGAAGCTGGTCACAAGAACAAAAAAAACAAGAAAAAAAAAGAACCTAAAATACGGAAGTGGAGAACAAATGTGGTCTGCTCAAGAACTAGCACCTACAACTAGCAAGTATCAAGGTTCAAATCCAAAGTCTGTATGAAGCACCATTCAAGACTCAAGACCAAGTTTCAGAAGACTTAAAGATAGGAATCCTTGTAACTAGTAGCTGATAAGCTTAGTTAGTCTTTTTCAGTTTTCATTTTTTGTTGTAATGACAGGACCGCGGACCGGAACCTCAACGGAACGACACCTCGATCGGCTCCTCACCTCGGTACACTCTACCATCTCTCTCATTTCCGAACTACATGTGGCCTGATTCCTGTATAACCAAGGATATGTAGGCAGCTCAGATACCAGGGCTCGGTCACATCCCCTTCTTTTTTTCCCTAGTGTGGTCCCTCCAAATAATGATCGGGTCAAAAACACGTCTAGTCGTTCTTTGTCGGAAAACTCTTCGTGTTTCCAGTCAAAGAGGGGCAGCTGTAAGCACGTGATTTTTGACCCTCCCCGAGGATTTTCACATTTTTTTAGCATAAATATGTAATTGGGTCTAATATAGCCATTTTAACTATTTTTACTTTATTTCGTTGCAAAAAGAAAATCACAAAAATACATATATAAATTTTAGTTTATGTATTTCTCATAAACTTGAAAAAAATACAAAAATTGCACTTTATTTTGTATTTTATATAAATTCGAAAATTACAAAAAAATATATAGTTCTATTAATGTTTGCAGTCATTATAATTTTGAAAAATACAAAAAAATATTACTTCATATTTTATCTTTATATATAAAAACGAAAATTACAAAAATAGTTTTATTAATATTTTGTAGCTATTTTAAATCTTGAAAAAATATTCAAAAAAGAAGATATAGTTTTGTTTAAATATTAGTCTTATTTTTGGTAGTTATTTTGCTTGCATAGGACTACTAGTTGAGCAACGTCGTGTTCCTATTTCTCGGGTCCGTGCAAAAGAATAATATTCGGGTTCAAACTACCCGGTTTTAGGCCTAATTTTCGGACCTAGCCCATAATAAACCGAGTCCACGACACATGGGGAACCCCACCACGCGTGGGGGACACAAACCTTGAACCCCACCACGCGTGGAGCTCATTTTTTCTGGACAAATGGGCTAATATACACGGACAGAAAAAATTGAAAGGAGGGGAGATTTTGAAAAACCTGAGGCATTGTTCATCCTTCTTCTTCAAAAAGAAGAAGGAACAAAACCCTACAAAAAAAAACTAGCAAGCCCCCCCCCCCCACGCCTCGACACTGTCCAAAGACGACGACCAACAGTCCTACCCCCCGGACTGCCCCATCGGCACCGTCCAAACACTACCCCGTCTCCTCCCAACTCCGTCGACCACCTGCCCCGACGCCATAACCACCAACCTTCGACGAAAAACCAGTCGCACCCCCGTCGCAACCAGCTCCCGCCATCGTCGTCACTGTCCCGCATGCCTCACGTCCGAACACCACCACAAACGACGCCCATCTCCTCCGAATGTTCACCATCATCGTTACCATCTCCGAACATCCCCACCACCGTGAAACCACCATAGTTGCTCCTTCCTCAAGCCAAACGACCCCCCACACCTCAGCTGCTATCTAGCAGCATCTATTGCTGCATCCAGCAAACGAAAACCACCCCCAACCCTAACCCAAAACCACCACGAAAACCACCAGTCCGTCACCTTCCCCATCACCCTCCTATCGTGAAACCCCCATTCCCTCACGTCGGACCCCAGCTCCTCGACCTCACGTCCAGTGACCATCCGAACTACCAGCCCACGACGACTTCTTCTCCTTCGTCGTAACAAAGGAAAAAACAGTCCGGCGATCCTCCAGTAAATCCGACTATCACTGCTTTCCGTTCAGCCCCCCTCACGTCCAAATGACCACCTGGAAAAACCAGTCGCAGTCATGACTCATTTTGGTCCGTTCGTGTTCGAGTTTCTGGCGCGAGCTATTCAGTCCGAGCTCTGACGACCTTCTCTATGGTTTCCCGTTCGAGGTTATCCGTCGAAGTCGATGTTGAGGTTTGGTCCATGGCTCTATGCGTTTCTGTTTATTCAGGTTAGTAAACCTCGATGTATTAGATAAAGAAACTTTACATTAAATGTTCGAAGATGCAATATAGAAATTGGTATGATAATTTTCTGCTTATGTTTCACCGTATGCATTTTAAGTTCATTTTTGTGTTATGTTATTATTGTTTACTTGATGTCATTTTGATTTAGTTGTGTTAGTAGTCCTAAGACACAGTTTGACGTTGATTCGCTCGTCCCTTCATTGTCTCAGTTTATTTGGACAAAATTAGTATTAGTACCTGTTGTTACTACGCCCGAAACACTCATTCTCTTAACTTCTTTTATTAAATCTTGACAAGTTATGAGATTGTAGTTGTAAAGAAGCCGTAAGGTTTAGTATTGTTAAAGGCGTAAAAATGGCATCCTTTTAAAATATAAAAATAAAAATAAATAATAAAATAAAAAAACGGGACAAGCTTCGCCAAAAATAAAAAATGTACAGATTGCGGAACCCTCACAAAAATATATGCATTAAATACTTAGATTCCGGGACGGGCCGTTTAGCAAATTTCACGGCCCTACCCAAAATAATAATGCGCTAGTTGCTTTAGGCGCGCCTTTAATAATGTTATCTCCCTAAACTCGGGTGCACATTTATGTGACCCAAATCCAAATCTCAACGGGATCGAAATACGCCTCTAATCACGGGCACATTGATTGTGGCGTGGCCCGAGATGCATTTCCATGACGTTGCAAATTCCTTTAAAAAAAAAGAATGAGATGAGCCTCGCCGAATAAAAATACAAATTGCGGGGCCCTCAGTAAATACTTGTTTTAAATTACTTAGAATTCAGGAGGGTCGCTTAGCGAATTTCGTGGCCTTCCCAAAATAATAGCGCGATAGTCTCTTTAGGCGCGTGTTTAATAATTTACTTTCTTAAACATGGGTGTGCATTTCATGCGACCCAAATCCCAATCCCAAAACATCAAATAAAATGTGTTCCGGATTATAGGTGCATTTCATGTGACGCAGTCCAAAGACGTGTTTTAAATGATGTTCACATTCTTTTAAAATAATAATTATAAAAGCGGTAAAAAGTTAAAATTTGCACATAAGTTCATATTTGTATAAAATCAGATAATCAAGCCGAATGTGACAGTTGAGCGACCGTGCTAGAACCACGGAACTCGAGAAATGCCTAACACCTTCTCCTGGGTTAACAGAATTCATTATCCGGATTTCTGGTACGCAGACTGTAGTATGAAGTCATTCTTTTCCTCGATTCGGGATCAAAATTGGTGACTTGGGACACCCTAAATCTCCCAAGTGGCGACTCTGAAATAAATAAACAAATCCCGTTTCGATTGTCCTTTAATTGGAACAAACTCCCTTGTGCCCCCGGGTGCGGAAAAAGGAGGTGTGACACATGGTATGTATAAGATATAAATATTTTATACTAGTAATATACTATAAATATAAAAATCTTCAAGAAAAAACCTATGCATATACTAGTATATTTGTTGTATAAAACTTAATCACTCTAAATATACACTATATATATTTAATATATTTGTAAAATATTTACAATGTCAATTAATATTTTTATATATCATTAAGATTTAAATATGCAACATGAAAGAATCAAAAATTAAATAATATAAAATTAGTCAAATTATTGTTCATCGTTAATTTAGGAAGTTAAGGAGAAAAATCGGAACTGCTTTGGATTTTTTTTTGGAATTGAATGCTTTAGATTTTTTAAATCGTGATTCTGGGTCCATATTTATAGCTTCATGCTAAACATATAATTATTTAGGTGCCTTTTTTGTAGAATACCTATTACTGCTAGGTAATTGAATTTTTTTCTTAAATATGGCGTACTTATGTTTTTTTCTCTTTTTTGTTTTTGAAAATGCTAGAAATATAACACTATGAGGGTGATCTTTAACTTTTGGCCTTTGAGGTAGGTTACCCTACTATGAGTAAACCTTCAACGTTAAAGCGAGCGAATTAGTAGTAAAGGTTGGGTAAAGGAAGAAAGCTATTTAACTTCTTTTGTAAAAATAGCACGTGCTAGCCAGTTTTCGGACTGGTAATTGAAAAAAAGTCAATGTTTGTAAAGTCATTAAAAAATAGTCACTATCTTATTGCTACATGGGAAGTTCCAGCATAATATACTGGAGATTGGTGCAACTGTGTATAAACTTCCAGCATATTATGTTGGAACTCCAACACGCGGAAAGTTTCAGCATAATATACCGGAGATTAGAGCACTTGTGTATGAACTTCCAACATATTATGCTGGACCGATATATTATACCGGAATTCCAGTATATTATGCTGGAAGTCCAATATATTATGCTAGAACTCCAGTATATTATGCTGGAACTCCAGTATATTATGCTGGAACTCCAGTATATTATGCTGAAACTCCAGTATATTATGCTGGAATATTTTCCGGATTTTGAACAGTATTTTCGTTCAAATTTATTTTTACATGAAAATTGGCTAAATTTCGATTACTTTTAAAACTGTGGCTATTTTTCAACGACTACTTGTAAATCTCGCTATTTTTAAATTTCTTCCTTTTTTGGGCTAAGACCCTTACTTTCAAATGGGCCCACTATGGACTCCGTTTGTTTTGGGGCTAAATGGGGCCCAATGTTTTTTCAATGACAGAAATATGACACTTTAAGGATGGTCTTTTAACTTTTGGCATTTGGGGCACGTAATCACCTGCCCGTAGGACCACTTTCAATGTCATTTGTGACATTGAACTTTCTTTTTTAAAGTTATATATTTTGCCGCTCGACCAAAAATATTTATAATTCCTAGTTTATATATATATTATACGCTAGTTATGTGTATTTTACACACTATTGACTGTTTTTTTGGAGGCCGCCCAAGTTGTCTTCTTTTTTAAGATTTTTTATGATATTTTCAACCTTAGAGCATATATTAACTCAAATTTCCTTTTCGATCGTTTCAATTGTAATTACAATTCATTTGATAACCTTTTTAGTCGATGAAATCGTAAAATTATACAATTCATCAGAAAAGGGCATAATAGTTACTTTTTTTTTTCTGTATAACAGGATTATTAGTTACTCGTTGGATTTCTTCTGGACATTTCCCACTAAGCGATTTATATGAATCATTTGCATTGTGTTTGAATGGTGAAGAGTCGCCCAATACACCATTAATTGTCTTAAGTTCATTTTTATATGATGGATTAACGATTCACTCCATTAATTGTCTTAAGTTCATTTGTATAACTATCTCGTTTGGTCTTATAAATTGCTTGCCAAAAGGAAGAAGGCAATTATATTATCATAAATAAATCGGGCAACGAATAAATTAAAGAGAAGATAACAATCTAGAAGCAATTTGTAATTCTTCTTTCTTGTAGAACGAATTTATAGAATTTATGCTTGTAAAATCAATATCATGTGAACTAAAGCGACATAAAACAACAATTTGCAAGAAATAAACAAAGGAGAAGCTAATTAATTAATCAACTATCATATTTAGGGGCCGAGCTAATATGTCGATTACGAGTTCAAATCCTAACTCTATCTCTGATCATATACCACGATCCCACCCCGCAATCAACTTCCAATAAACCTTATTCCAACTTCGATAAATACCATGTTCTTTCACCAACCAATAGATATTATGATGACCTTTGTCTCTTTTTGGTTGAAATGCTTTAATAGAAGTGAATTGCAACCCCCAAATGGCTACACAATAATATGTATTTTTCAATTTATATGCTTTAAATAAAAAAATTTGACCTGATTGAAGAGCTTGTGAAATCCTAGAGAATTTGCCCGCTTTGCAATTAATTTGGACTGATTCTGTCCCATTAGCCAAATTGCTAATAAAATGAACAATTGGTGTTTTGTGTGCAAAAGAAGATGAGAATTGAGACAAGGTAAAACACACAACAAAAATGAAAATCAAGAAATGGTTTGTAATGGAAGCCATTTTTTGTATGAAAGTTTGTTATAATTTATTCGTTTTGCCTTCACCACTCTCCTATTTATAGTTGAAATAATGAGTTTTTTAAGGAAAAATAAAGTATTTAGGAAGATTTAACATTTCTGAGACTTGGTAGTTTGGTAAGACATCGTTATCATATTTCCAGATTTGATAAGTTATTAAGTTTAGTACTTTAAACCTTGCATGCGAAATCAATAATTTCTTGAAATATCTGCATGCAAAGATAGAATAAAATTGATGCTTCATTAATGATAATTATTTAGCATAAAATCATATGCGATATTAGTCAAAACCAACAATCTCAACAATAATTCAATCTCCTTCTTTTCATTAACGCTAAACTAAAAAATGTACAAGTTACGTCACTACAAGAAATAGTTTTTTTGTGGCGACTCCCAACGTCTCGTCTCATAAAGTAAGCATTTTGTTGACGACCCAACAAAGTTGCCACAAAAAATCATGGTTTGACGACTGTAATCGCCAGGCTCGATTGCCATAGATGGTAACATTTCACTGGCAACTAAATTGTAGTGATTCGGCCGGTTGTTTCGTGAGTTATAGTCCCGTTTATTCCATTTCTGCTTCCTTATGTATTCCTCAGCTGTATTTCATCGTATCGTGTTGGTTGGTTGGGGTCCGGAGTGGTTTCGGTTTGGAATGAGACACTTAGTCTGCTATTTAGAAGCTTAAGTTGAAAAAGTCAACCGGATATTGACTTATGAGTAAACGATCTCGGAATTGGATTTTTATGATTCAGTTAGCTCCTTTAGGTGATTTTGAACTTGGGATCGCGTCCAGAATGTAATTTGGAGGTCCTGTTAGAATTTAGCTTGAATTGGCGAAATTGAAAATTTGAGCGATTTTGGTCGGTAGTGAAAATTTTGATATCGGGGTCAGAATAAGATTCCGAAAGTTGGAGTAGGTTCGTAGTGTCATTTGTGACGTGTGTCCAAAATTCAGGTTATTGGGAGGTGATTTAGTAGGTTTTGGCATCGTTCGCGGAACTTGGAAGTTTAGAAGTTTTTAAGCTTGAATCCGAGGGTAATCAAGTGTTTTGATATTGTTTTGAATGTTTCGAAGGTTCGACTAAGTTCGTATATTGATATGTGACTTGTTGGTATTTTGGTTGAGGTCCCGAGGGCCTCGGGATGAATTCAGATGGTTGACGGAGAGTTGGGAAGTGGAATAAGGCAGCTGAAGTTGTTGCTTCTGATGTTTCAGCACCTGCAGGACCCGCAGGTGCGATGATCGCAGACGTCGGAAGTGAACCGCAGATGCGGAATTTGGCGCAGGTGTGCGGGATTGCCCGCACCTGCGAGCCCGCAGGTGCGGAAGCTGGTGAGTTAAGTGCAGTTTGCAGGTGCGGCACCTTGACCGCAGGTGCGGTCCCGCAGGCATGAGAAATAAGCCGCAGGTGCGAGAAGCCTGGGCAGAAGGTATAAATTGAACCCTTCGCGAATTTTGGTCATTCTTCACCATTTTTATCCGATTTTGGAACTTTTGGGAGCAATTTGAGGAGGGATTCAAAGCGATTTTCATTGAGGTAAGTAATTTGAGCCCTAATACTTGTTTTTATGGTAAATTTCCGTTATTTAATCATGTAATTATGGTGATTAAGGGTGAAAATAAGGGGTTAGAGCTTGGGATTTTGGAGAGTTTGATTGACAATTTGAGAGGTTTAATGGAGTCGGATTTTGATAAATTTTGTATGTATGGACCTGTGAGCGAAAGGGCTTTCTAGTTTTGTGATTTTTGTCGAATTTTGTGACATGGGCCCGCGGGCCGGGTTGAGAGGATTTCGAGATTTGTGCCTAATTTGATAATTTTTCTTGTGGAATTCATTTCATTAGCGTATATTGATGATATTGTTCTGGTTATGGATAGATTCAGAGCGATTGGAGGCCGAGTCGAGGGGCAAGAGCATCGTGGAGCAGGGATTTGACCGGTTTGAGGTAAGTAACAATTGTAAATCTAGTCCCGAGGGTATGAAACCCCGAATTTCGTATCGTTTTACTATTTTGAGGTGACGCGCATACTAGGTGACAGGCGTGTGGGCGTGCATTATTGGGATTGTGACTTGGTCCATCCCATGGCAACAATAAGTTGCGTATTTGGTTAAAACTATATGATACTTATGTGTTTCGGAAAGGGCCTTTTTCTTATTATCCTTTCACTGTTTTTGGTTGAAAATCTATACTTAGTCATGTTATACTTATTGATTTTATAACTCGTCTTTACTACTCTGTTTTGATGCATATAAAATGTTATAATGGGCTGAGCACCCTGTTTTTACTGATAGCCCGAGTGGCTTGGGAGGTCTATGACTGAGTGAGGTCGAGGGCCTGTTTTGTGAGGATATTTGTGGGATCGGTCTGCACGCCGCAGTATGTTGTTACTGATTCATGATTTAGTGAGGCCGAGGGCCTGATTGATTTATGCCACGAGGTGGCTTGTTATAGCGATTTGGCTGAAGGAGCCCCTCCGAAATCTACACACCTCCACTGAGCGCAGGTACCCTGAGTGAGTGATATGAGATATGCCGAGGGGCTGTATACGAGCGACTGTGAGGTTTTCCCGAGGGGCTGTATATGAGTGATGTTCTGCCCGAGGGGCTGCTTATGAGTGATGTTTGCCCGAGAGGCCGTTTAAGTTTCCATCATTTTTCTCACTGTTGCATTGAGCCTCTGTTTGAGAACTGTTGAAAAATATCTTCAAATGATTTTACTGAAACTGAGTTTAAAAGAAATGATTTGATTCAAACTCTGATTTTAAAAGCATATTATATTTTTACTGAGATTGTCCTGATATGAACTTATTATGCTTTATTGCTCGTCACTGCTTCTCGGTCTTTATTTACTTTGGTTACTTACTGAGTTGGCGTACTCATGTTACTCCCTGCACCTTATGTGCATATCCAGGCACATCAGGACCCGGTAGCGGCTGTTGACTAGTCCAACTGTAGATTCTTCTCGGAGTTGGCAAGGTAGCTGTTGGCGATCGCAACCCTGTTCTTCTCCCTCCTATCTTCCTGTGGTTTGTTTTGTAGTTACATTTCCAGACTATGTTAGTCTCAGTATCTTGGGATAGTGTTTAGTAGATGCTCATGACGAGTGACATCCCGATGTCGGGTTTTTCTTTCCGCACTTTGTTATTCAAATTTTTCTTATGAAGTTTTATTATTAAATAGCTTGAAGTTATCTTTAAATTGAAATATCGGGTTATTTTTGGCAAGGAGTCGGCTTGCCTAGTACCTCGATAGGCGTCATCACGACATGGGAGTTTGGGTCGTGACATAAATTTAGTGGGCGTTTGAAAATAAGAATTGTAAAATTTCGGAAAAACTTAATTTTTTTTTCAAGTGAAAATAGTATTTGAAAATTAAAGTTCTATTTGGACATGAATATAATTTTGGGATGTTTTTGAATTTTGAGAGTGATCTGAAGTGAAAATTTTGAAAAATTTTGAAATTTATCTTCAAATGAAAATCGAAAATTTCATGGCCAAACACTGATTTCGAAAAAAAGAAATCTATTTTTATGGCCTAACGGGCCCTTAGGTTGCCATGAAAAGTGCAGCTCTTTTGACGTCCATTTAGAAGTTAGTCAAGTTACTACTAATTCTATTTTACTTTAAAATAAAGAAAGACAGAACTTCTTATAAGAAATTAAAAATAAAAGAGAGACTAATTTTAATATTAGTCTTAAAAATAAAAGAGAGACTAATTTTTTCTTCTTATAAGAAAAAATACATTTTGACAAAAATGGCCTAATTTGACTGATACGATGCGAGATACATGATGGCATATTTTGATATATTTAGCTGTTAGGGTATATGTAGATATTTTTAGTTATTCACGGACATGCTTCAAATTATTGTAGCGAGTTTATACGACAAACCAATTTAATATTTTATGGATAAGTTTGGCTCTTATAATATTTGTCTACGTGACTCCATCGTAACAGATGCCAGAGCTAAGTTGGACAGAAATTAAATCGAGCAAAATTAATGATACGAGATTTTTATAGACCGAAATAAAAATGAAGGGCAAATGTAAGACAAATCGAATACTTCAGAGATAAATTTAAACTTTCTCCCTTATAAAACCAAATCAAATAACAATTTTCAAGAAATTAACAACAAGGGGGAAGTTATTCAGACTCCCACTCTACTATCAATTTCCAATCAATTTTATTCCAACTTAGATAAAAACCATCTTTTTTTACCCACCAATAAATAATAGAATGGCCTTTATCTCTTGTTGGTTCAAATGCATCAATTAATCTACCCCAAGAAGCTTCACAATTATATTTACCCTTCACATTTGTTGAGTTTATTTTTAATATAGAAAGGTATTAAAAAGAGGGTGAATGAGAAATGGAGGGAAATGAAAAATTTTAAGTTTCTCTCTCATTTTAATGAGACATTGTCCCTCATTGGCTGAGGAAAAGAAGTTTGGTGGGTTTATATACAAATGCACTTCATGTAGCTCTTAAAGAGTTAAGAAGAAGGCAAGCCTCGCGCCGTCGTCGCTCGCTCGGCTCGGCTTTGGCTACGGCTACGGCTATGGTCAAATGATTGATTGATTAATTTTTTGGACCAAATTTATTTGTTAATAGTGAATATTAACATTATCCGTGTTTGTAACGGATGTTTTCCAATCCGTGAATATTAATGAGCAAGTGCTCATTCCACCATGAGTAGTGCTCCAGCCACCATTGCCATATTGATTGCTCCATTAGTAAACAGCCTGGTGCTCTGTCCACCATGGCCAAGTGCTCCACTTCATGAGTGGCAACGGGTCCATTTTTAGCAGCTAATTGCACTATAAATAGAGGGTGCAAGCAGCCTGTTGAAGACACATTGAAAACTTGAGAACGTTTTAATTTCCATAATCATTATTTTACAAATACAGGAGGAACAACAAGCTTAGGGAATTTAATAATATTAATTTCTGTATTTGTGTTACTTTTATTATTATAGAAACTTAAAACTTTTGTGGTTTTGTGTACTCCCATTTGGAGAGTAAAGCCTTCGTGGCGTTTTGTTGGAGATTAAAATCTACGTGATTTTTCACTCCAGTTTTAAACGTTTATTAAACGTTTGTTTGTGTCATTTTTACAGTAAAAATGGCGAATGACGGAAATCAAGCTGTTCCGATGATGACTGCCAACATATCGACAAGTCGAACTCTGGCGTTGGCACCGGCAGAGAAACCCGGAAAATTTTCCGGGATGGATTTCAAGCGCTGGCAGCAAAAGATGTTCTTCTACTTGACTACGTTATGTCTACAGAAGTTCATCAAGGAAGATGTTCCTGATCTTCCAGATGAAACTCCAGAGAATGATAGCTTTCTCGTGATTGAGGCGTGGAAGCATTCTGACTTCTTGTGCAGGAATTATATTCTTAGCGGACTGGAGGATAATCTGTATAATGTATACAGTGGCGTGGAGACGTCAAAAGAATTGTGGAATGCGCTTGAAAAGAAATACAAAACTGAAGATGCCGGGATGAAGAAATTCGTCGCTGCAAAACTTTTGGACTACAAAATGGTAGATAGCAAGTTTGTTATTGCCCAAGTCCATGAGTTACAAGTGATTATTCATGATCTACTTGCTGAAGGTATATTTCAAATGAATGCTAATATTGAAAGTAAAATTTTTAGTAATTTTACTAACGGAATTTTCATTGAAGGTCTTGTCATCAATGAGGCATTCCAAGTAGCAGCAATAATTGAGAAGTTGCCTCCATTGTGGAAGGACTTTAAAAATGATTTGAAACACAAACAAAAGGAGATGTCCCTTAAAGATCTCATTGTTCGATTGAGAATCGAAGAGGACAATAAAGCTGCTGAAAGGAGAGGCCGTGGAAATTCAACAATAATGGGAGCAATTATTGTTGAAGATAACAAAAAGAGAAATAAGGATTCTGGTCCGAATTACAACCCAAGCAAGAAGAGGTTCAGTGGAAACTGCTACAACTGTGGGGAAACCGAACACAAATCTACGGAGTGTCGTGCTCGAAAGAAATACAAGCAAAGTGGTCAAGCAAACATGGTAGAAAAGCATGATGATGTTGATGACTTGTGCTCCATGCTTTCTGAATGCAACCTGGTAAGGAAACCCAACGGAGTGGTGGATTGATTCTGGAGCCACTCGCCATGTTTGTGCTGTGAGGGAAGCATTTTCTACATATGTTTCTGCTGGACCCGAAGAGACGCTCTCTATGGGAAATGCTGCTACATCAAACATTGAAGGATACAATAAGATATTTCTCAAGATGACTTCTAGCAAGGTCATGACTTTGAACAACGTCCTTCATGTTCCCGAGATTATGAAGAACTTAGTCTCTACTGGACTTCTTGTAAAGCATGGTTTCAAGTGCGTTTTTGTATCTGATAAGGTAGTGATTAGTAAGAATGAAATGTTTGTAGGAAAATGTTACCTTACTGAGGGCCTTTTCAAGCTGAATGTAATAGTTGTTGAAACTAATAATAAAACTTCAGCTTCTTCTTACTTACTTGAGTCAAATGATTTATGGCATGTACGTTTAGGTCATGTCAATTATAAAACCTTGCGAAAAATGATAAACTTGGAAGTATTGCCTAAGTTTGAATGCGAAAAATCAAAATGTCAAATATGTGTGGAATCTAAGTATGTTAAACATCCTTATAAGTCGGTTGAAAGGAATTCAAATCCTTTAGACTTAATTCACACAGATATTTGTGACATGAAGTCAATACCATCTCGCGGTGGAAAGAAGTATTTCATAACTTTTATTGACGATAGTACTCGATATTGCTATGTTTACTTACTTAATAGTAAAGATGAAGCAATAGACGCATTCAAGCAATACAAAAATGAAGTTGAAACACAACTTAACAAGAAAATCAAAATGATAAGAAGTGATAGGGGTGGTGAATATGAATCTCCTTTTGAACAAATATGTTTAGAATATGGAATTATTCATCAAACAACAGCCCCTTACACGCCCCAATCCAATGGGATTGCGGAAAGAAAGAATCGTTCATTAAAGGAGATGATGAACGCATTATTGTCACACCTCCTGTTTCCGGCACCGCGAGGTGCGTAGGGAGTTTTTTCCAATTAAAGGACAGTCGAAACGGGATTGGTTTAATTATTTCAGAGTCGCCACTTGGGAGATTTAGGGTGTCCCAAGTCACCAATTTTAATCCCGAATCGAGGAAAAGAATGACTCTATATTACAGTCTGCGTACCAGAAATCTGGATAAGGAATTCTGTTAACCCGGGAGAAGGTGTTAGGCATTCCCGAGTTCCGTGGTTCTAGCACGGTCGCTCAACTGTTATATTCGGCTTATTTATCTGATTTTTAATACAATTATGAACCATGTGCAAATTTTATCTTTTACCGCTTTATTATTATAATTATTATTTTTTAGGAATGTGAACATCGCTTAAAACATATCTTTGGATTGTGTCACATGAAATGCACCCACAATACGGAACATATTTTATTTGATGTTTTAGGATTTAGATTTGGGTCGCATGAAATGCGCATCCGAGTTTAAGAAGGTAAAATTAATTAAATCGCGCCTAAAGAGTCTAACGCGTCATTATCTTTGGGGAAGGAAGTGAAATTCACTAAACAATCCATCCCAAATTCTAAGTAATTTTTTTTAATAATTAAATAAATAAATGAGATTGGAGAATCCTATACATTCGTATTATTTACATCTATTTATTTTTAGCGAAATCCTTTAATAATATCCTTTAATGACTACCTTTTTATTATTACTAAGTTTTTTTATAAATATAAAATCAATATCTACATTCTTGAAAATGACATATTAAATAGAAGAGAAAAACAAATATTAGCAGAAAGTAATAAAATTATAATCATAGATACAACATGGAATTATCAAAAAGTAAAAAATAAAAATAAAAATAAAAAAACTAATTATCCCATAGTTGGATTAAAATTCAAATTATTAGTAAGACTTAAGCTTATTGAAACTAATTATTTACAAATACTGAAAATTGAAAGAAATAAAAACAAAAACTTGAGTTCTAAATCATATTTCTAAAAATTTAAACAATTTAACATTAACTAACTTTGTTTTAATTCATCATGTCCTAATACTTGTTTGCAAATTAATTCATGTTATAACTGAAATTGACTACATGATTCGGATTAACTTATCGTTGACGAAAAACCTTCTGAATAAGGAACTTAGTTAATTTTTGCCAAACTGATTCAATAACGCCATTTTTACGTTATTTCTTCTATTTTTTTATTAAACAGTTTTAATTAATAATCAGGCTTAAATATATTTCCTAATAATCTGGTAAAGGCGTTATTTAATATGTCGCTATAATATGCCTAGTTATGCTGATGACAGTGATTTACAGAATAATAATACATGAATAACCTAAATACAATACAAAAATTAAATTAAACTAAATTAAAAATTTAACACTCCATTCTTCATTTCAGCTTACAAAATGCCAAAATTACAGTTGTGTACCTGATATTGTCAATATAAGAAGAAGAGAGTCAGCAACGTAATACGTAACACAGCAACAGCAACAATAACCAGCAATAACCAGTCAACGAAAATCCCAGTGACAGCTTTGAAAAATTCAAAATAAAATCCAGGAATGCCGAAAATAATGGACAGAAACCAAAGGAAATTTTCAGATTTTTGAAAGGCTAGTTAATCTTCAACCCTTAATTTCTACACCTGTATACCAGAATATTTCTCAGGTGTGTACTACTTTCTCTTCTAATTTTCAAATTTTTTTTTCTTTGTATGTTTTTTCTTTTCTTGAGAGTTTCAATGTTTTTTTTTCGGAATAAATGTTCAGCTTTTTTTTCAATCTCTTTTTTTCTGTCTGTATTTCTTCTCCCTTTTGTGTTCAAGACTTCACATATATATATCCCATCCCATAAATCAATTAAAATCAATCCCTTTCTCTACCAAACCCATTATCTTCCCACTCATCCCCATTACATTAAATAAATATATCACACCACCCCATTATATTTTGTCCCCCATGCTTTATTTAAAATAATACAAGATTCCCCTTTAATTTAAATCTTGTCCCCCCTTTATATTAAATAATCATATCACAACCCACCCCATTTCATTTTGTCCCCCATGCTTCAAATAAACAATTACAAAATGTACAATTCCTAAACTACCCCTTCCGACCTTACTGAAATTACCAAACTACCCCTAAACGTACTACAAATTTACCAAACTACCCATCAGCTATAACACATCAATTAATCAAACTTAACCAAAATATAGACAATATGATCAATTTCTAACAATGTTCAAACAACAATATGAACATGGATGAACATCATAACAACAATATCACATGAACATGATTTTAACAACATTTCAACAACAAATCATATGAACATAAATTGAACAACCAAGAATAACTAAAATTTGATTGAACAATATTTTAGCAACAAACAATCCTATTTTCGGATTCAACAACAACAACAAACAAAGTATGAAGATTTCTAAATTCAATCATATTGAACTTAAAATCAACTCTAACAACATTACAACAAACAATTCTTATATTAAACTTTAAACAAGATTATGAGAACAATTCAAGCAATAATAATAAATGGTAAACAAGAAATCAAACTATACAAAATTCGGATTCAAGATCATCCAAACAAAGTATGAACATGAATGAATCTATTTTAAGACAACAAACATGACGGATTAAACGATTAAAACAATATATTCCTTTAATACAACTAAATTCTTTAAACAAATAACAAGATCGACGAAGAAACAATTATGAACTTAAACTTGAACTTAACAATATTAACAATTTCTAACAATACATAAACACATGAAACAAATTGAAGAAATAGTTGATTAAATTTCAATTTGAATCTAACAAACATCAAACTAACAAATACTTACTTAAACAATAATACAAACATGAAATAAACATGAAAACAACTAATTAAACTTCTATTTTGAAATCTGAAAATTAATTTAACAAACAACATGAACACAATAGAAAATTATTTCAAAGATGAACAACGAACAAAACAAGGATTAAATCATTTAACGATTTTGGATCCGGAAAATATCAAACAAAATATGAACAAAAATAAAACTCAAAAACAACTAACCGGAGATGAATCAACGACGAACTTTGATTGTAAACAAATCTGTCCAAGCCTCGACCAAAGCTCGAACGAAGGACGACGAAGACGAAGAAGAAGTAGAAGCAGCGGCGGAGGAAGGAGGAGCAGCGGCAGCGTCGCGGATAGCCATGGCTGCTCGTCGCAGCTGGACACGGGCAGCAGCTGGTCGTCTACTGCTGCTGCGTTCAGCAGCTTATGGAGAAAATGGAGCAGCAATTCGGGAAGCCATGGAGGACGCAGAGGCAGCAAGAAAAAGCAACAAACATGGCGATGGGTTGACGACGAAGACGCAGCCATGGACGTGCCTTTTGAGCTTGACATGGAGAAGATGGGCTTCTTGGTGGTGTGTGCGCTTGTGTCGAAGGAGATTAAGCTTCTGGAGCTTAGCCATGGCAGCCATGGATGTGTGTTTTAGAGTTTTGAGAAGAAAGAAGAAAAGAAGAAGAAGAATGATGGGGGGGGCGGATGACTTAGGTCATTTTTAGGGTTTTTGGTTTTTTTTTTTTGTTTTGTTTTGTTTTGTGTCTTTGAAATGCAAGATAGGGGTATTGGGTCTTTTGGGTTATGGACTGGGTCGACCCAGTTCGAAATGGACTGGGTCGTAGGGAAGATTGGGCCATTTTTTGGGCCTATGTCTTGAAATTGAAGAAGAGGCCTAATTCCGACTTTCTTTATATTTTCGCTCTCTTTTCTTCTTTTATTTTTTCTAAAACTAAATTATAAAAATACTTAAACTATTATTAAGAACTAAATTAAGTTATAAAAGCGCAAATTAACTCTCAATAACAATTAACGCACAATTAAGTATTAAATAAGCATAAAATTGTATATTTGGACATTAAATGCTAAAAATGCAAATGATGCCTATTTTTGTAATTTTAATTTTTGTAAAACAAATTTAATCACTTACAATTGTAGAATTAAATCCTATATGCAAAAATGCGACATATTTTTGTATTATTTATTAATTTAGCAAATAAACATGCACAGACAAATACAAATAATTATTCAAAATGTCACAAAATATCACAAAATGGCACACCAAGAAAAATCATTTTATTTTTTGAATTTTTTGGGAGTAATTCTCATATAGGGCAAAAATCACGTGCTTACAGCTGCCCCTCTTTGCCCGGATACACGAAGGGTTTTCGTGCAAAGATAAAGCGAGCGATTTTTGCCCATCCGAGTACTCCGTGTGAAGCATTTTTTGAAAAAGATTTGACCGAACCTTTGCTTCAAAGGTTTCCTACATATCCTGGGCTAAACAGGAATCAGGTCAATGTAGTTCGGGAAGTTTTTGGTAGCTGGGACTACCGTGGGACTGCGATGTTACTGCTGTTGCATGTTGTTATCACTGCTTACCGATCTCCTTGTTACACCGTGCTTAAAAGAAAACAAGAAGCTAGGCTAAACTAAAATTTGTTCTTGTTGTCTTGCTTTCTTGTCGGCTTGTGTTTCCTCCAGTGCTTTTCTTCCGATGTTTTTCTTCCTTTTGACACATGGACTTGAGTTTATGCTGGGACCTCTTGTTGCAACCTTCTGCTTCCCGGTGCTGGGGATTTTATTGTTTACTGCTGGGGATTCCTGTTGTAACCTTCCGCCTTCTGGTGGGGTTACTGATTCCAAGCTCTGTAATACAAAACTAAAAAGTTGCTTCAATGCAAAATTATGAAATGTATGCCCGCATTATACTGGTGGACGACCTAGAACTGAAATGTATTCCCGCATTTTACTGGTGGGCAACCTAGAACTGAAATGTATTCCCGCATTTTACTGGTGGGCGACCTAGAACAGAAAGTATTCCCGCATTTTACTGGTGGGCGACCTAGAACTGAAATGTATTCCTGCATTTTACTGGTGGGTGACCTAGAACTTAAAAGTATTCCCGCATTATACTGGTGGGCGACCTAGAACATGAAATGAAAACATAAATGCATACCCGCATTATACTGGTGGGCGACCTAGAACTGAAATGTATTCCCGCATTATACTGGTGGGCGACCTAGAACTGAAATGTATTCCCGCATTATACTGGTGGGCGACCTAGAACTTAAATGTATTCCCGCATTTTACTGGTGGGCGACCTAGAACTTAAATGTATTCCCGCATTTTACTGGTGGGCGACCTAGAGCATGAAATGAAAACATAAATGCATACCCGCATTATACTGGTGGGCGACCTAGAACTGAAATGTATTCCCACATTTTACTGGTGGGCGACCTAGAACTGAAATGTATTCCCGCATTTTACTGGTGGGCGACCTAGAACAGAAAGTATTCCCGCATTATACTGGTGGGCGACCTAGAACTTAAAAGTATTCCCGCATTCTACTGGTGGGCGAAAAAGACAGAAATGTATTCCCGCATTATACTGGTGGGCGCCTAATTGGCAAAGAATAATTTGAATTTGTTTCCTCGATTCTCCGAGAAAATTTCCACTTGTGGTAGAAAATTTTATGCCCCAATTCTGGCGATCTTTCTTATGGCGTATCTTTAGGCCATCATCAACACTTTATTTTCCTGTTCAAATCAAAGAAAATTTAGTTAGTTTTTTTTTTTTTTTTTTTTTTTTTTTGAAATATGGCGAATGGTCATGTCACTCCTGATGGGGATGATTGTTCCCTTTCCCTTATTCTTGTTCGGCGTTCTCAAAACTTGTTGGGGATGATGTTATTTGCTGGGGATAACATTCTGCTGGGGACGGTTTTTCCATTTATCCCTTCACCATTTTGTATCTCAAAAATTTCTGGAGGTTATTTTGCCGAAGATGAATTTTCCTTTCTTCCCTTCCCCTTCTGTGTTGTCCGACCACCTCGTAGCTTGGTCGATATTCGGTCGGAGTACTCTGGGGATCGTCTTGGAACTTGGCTTACAATTTCCTCAACATATTTTTTTTTTTTTTTCGGCTCTTCCCCGTACTTTCCTTGCCATTTTAGGACAATATTATTCGGCCTAGCAACCAACGTCTTTTGCCTTATTGCCTTGTCTCTTGCCTGCCCTTTTCACTTTTTATGTTGTACCATTTTGGCAACTGGTAGTAAGCTCTGAAAGACCTTCCTTAAAACATAAATTTCTAGAAAAATTCTTTTAAACAACAAAATGAAAAGATAGAAAAATGAGAAAATCTTTCTGAACAAAAAAAATGAACTTATCTGGGTGATACAACCGATTCCAATGATCATGTTGTGCATTCCGGATTAATCAACCCAGTCTATTTGTGTCGATCAAACTTTCTGATGTCTTCACTTGCTGGGGATAAATAGGTGCCCAATTCTTCGCAAAATACGGATCTTTTCCGTCAATCTATCTTGTCGCCTTATAGTGCCCTTCGCGGGGTTTTCACTAACAAGGCTCTCTCATTTCTCACAACTCCCGTCGCCTTATGGTGCCTGTGAAGGTTTTCACCGATAAGACTCTCTCATTTTGTATTTCTCAGCTTACGTCGCCTTATGGCGCCTGTGAAGGTTTTCGCCGATAAGACTCTCTCATCTTATTTTCTCAGCTTGGGATTGGAGTGTTGCCGATAAGATTTATCTCTGCCGGGAATTCTTTTGGCTAAAAATTCTTTCAATTCATGATCCTCATTCAGTCAGGGACCGATGTTTTATTCTTGGTTTTCATTTGCCTATCTTAACACCTCTCGGATACTGATCGGGAGGTCTTTTTTGGATATCAATATAGGTTTTAGAAGAAAAGGATATAAAATTCAAAATAACTTTGATGGGTAAAGTATTACAACTCTTGGAATCAAACTCTTTTTTTTTCTTTTTTTTTTCAAAATTTAGAAACATAATTTCTGCCCCAGTTTTCTTACTTGGGGATTTTTCTTTTGATTTTTTTTTCTCTTTTTTTTATTTTATACCTTATGACCGAGCCGTGAGGCGCCTACGTATCCTCTTTGAGGAATCAGGTCGAACGTAGTTCACTGACTCCTTTGTTTTCTTGCGACCTTCAAAAAGTTTTTTTTTCATACATTTTTTCATTAATGATTCCAAGAGAGGGGTATAAAAAGATAAGTATGGCTCAAAGGGGTAAAGCAAAGGTTAAAAGTGTTTGGATAGAAGAAAGAATTGCCTCCGTCATTTCATTATCCGATAAGCACTAAGTATAAACAAACAAATAAACAACAAAAGAAATTACACATAATATCTTTTGACTGCATCAGAATTGATAGCCATGTCGACGCATCTTCCTTCAACATCCGTCAGACGTAAAGCGCCATTGGATAATACTCTGGTCACAATATACGGCCCTTGCCAATTCGGGGCGAACTTGCCTTTTGCCTCAATCTGATGTGGGAGGATCCGTTTCAATACTTGTTGCCCTACTTCAAATTTTCTGGGGCGCACCTTCTTATTGTATGCTCTTGCCATTCTCTTTTGATACAACTGGCCATGACATACTGCTGCCAATCTTTTTTCATCCATTAAACTCAGCTGCTCTAGTCGGGTTTTGACCCATTCATCATCGTCAATCCCGGCCTCAGCGATAATTCGAAGGGAAGGAATTTCAACTTCTGCTGGTATTACTGCTTCGGTTCCGTATACCAACAAATAAGGAGTCGCACCTATTGAAGTACGAACAGTAGTGCGGTATCCTAACAACGCAAATGGTAGCTTTTCATGCCATTGTCTGGATCCTTCAATCATTTTCCTCAATATCTTTTTTATATTTTTGTTGGCTGCCTCAACTGCTCCATTCGCCTTGGGCCGATACGGAGTGGAATTACGGTGTGTAATCTTAAACTGTTCACATACTTCTCTCATCAAGTTGCTGTTAAGATTAGCACCATTGTCCGTGATTATTATATTTGGGATCCCAAATCTACAAATGATATGGGAATGGACGAAATCCACCACTGCCTTCTTGGTTACAGACTTAAAAGTTTTGGCTTCAACCCACTTAGTGAAATAATCGATGGCTACCAGAATGAACCTGTGACCGTTCGAAGCTGCCGGCTCGATAGGCCCAATGACATCCATGCCCCATGCTACAAATGGCCATGGTGCGGACATTGTATGCAATTCCGTTGGTGGAGAATGAATCAGATCTCCGTGTATCTGACACTGATGGCATTTTCGTACGAAACTGATACAATCATGCTCCATAGTGAGCCAATAATATCCCGCTCGCAGAATCTTCTTTGCCAACACATATCCGCTCATATGGGGCCCACAGACTCCAGCATGTACCTCTGTCATCACTATCGTGGCTTGACCTGCATCAATACATCTCAGCAATCCCAGATCTGGGGTTCTTTTGTACAACATTCCTCCACTGAGGAAAAATCCATTTGCCAGTCGTCGAATGGCTCTCTTTTGATCTCCGGTTGCCTGCTCCGGGTATATCCCCATCCTGAGGTATTCCTTGATATCATAAAACCATGGCTCGCCATCCATTTCTTCTTCTATTATGTTGCAGTAGGCATGCTGATCACGAACCTGAATATACAATGGGTCAACATGGATTTTGTCTGGATGGTGCAACATCGATGCTAAAGTGGCCAAAGCATCGGCAACCTCATTGTGAACTCTCGGGATGTGTCTGAACTCCACTGATCGAAATCGCTTGCTCAAATCGTGCAAACATTGTCGGTATGGTATAAGCTTCAAATCCCGTGTTTCCCATTCACCCTGGATCTGATGTACTAGGAGGTCCGAGTCTCCCAAGACCAAGACGTCCTGAACATCCATGTCTGCAGCCAATCGTAGGCCCAAAATACATGCCTCATATTCAGCCATGTTGTTGGTACAATAGAAACGTAGCTGAGCTGTAACAGGATAGTGATGTCCTGTTTCTGAAATAAGTACTGCTCCTACTCCAACTCCTTTTGCATTAGCAGCCCCGTCAAAGAAAAGCTTCCACCCTGGTTTCTCATTCAGTTCTAACTCCTCTATATGTATCACTTCTTCATCTGGAAAATACGTCCTCAAAGGCTCGTATTCTTCATCAATAGGATTCTCAGCCAAGTGATCGGCCAATGCTTGAGCTTTCATGGCCGTCCTCGTCACATAGACAATGTCGAACTCTGTGAGTAATATCTGCCATTTTGCCAATCTTCCTGTGGGCATAGGCTTCTGGAAAATATACTTTAATGGATCCAGACGTGAAATAAGGTAAGTAGTATGTGACGACAGATAATGCTTAAACTTCTGTGCTACCCAAGTTAGAGCACAACATGTTTTCTCAAGTTGAGTGTACTTATTCTCATAGACTGTAAACTTCTTGCTGAGATAATAGATGGCTTGCTCTTTTCTTCCTGTGATGTCGTGTTGACCCAACACGCAACCAAACGAATGATCCAGGACCGTTAGATAAAGGATTAATGGCCTCCCCGACTCAGGTGGAACCAATACAGGTGGATTAGATAAATAACCTTTGATCTGGTCAAATGCCTCCTGACATTCTGCCGTCCATTCTATCGCGGCATCTTTCCTCAACAATCGAAAGATGGGTTCACAAGTTGTTGTGAGCTGAGCGATGAATCTGCTGATATAGTTCAACCTTCCCAACAGACTCATTACTTCTGTTTTGTTCCTCGGTGGCGGCAATTCCTGGATGGATTTGATCTTTGACGGATCCAACTCAATGCCTCGCCGACTGACGATAAATCCTAACAGCTTTCCAGATGGAACACCAAATGCACATTTGGCTGGGTTGAGCTTAATGTCGTACCTTCGAAGTCTTTGGAAAAACTTCCTAAGGTCTGCTACGTGGTCTTCCTGACGCTTGGATTTGATGATCACATCATCTACGTACACTTCGATCTCTTTATGTATCATATCATGGAACACAGTAGTCATTGCTCTCATGTACGTTGCCCCAGCGTTCTTCAAACCGAATGGCATTACCCGATAACAATAAGTCCCCCATGGCGTAATGAAAGCTGTTTTCTCTGCATCTTCTTCATCCATCAAAATCTGATGATACCCAGCGTAGCAATCCACAAAGGAGCCGATTTCTTTCCCGGCGCAATTGTCGATCAAGATATGGATATTGGGCAATGGAAAGTTATCCTTTGGGCTTGCCCTGTTCAGATTACGGTAGTCGACGCATACCCTGATCTTCCCATCTTTCTTTGGTACTGGCACTACATTAGCCAACCAATCAGGATATCGAGAGACCCGAATAACCTTTGCTTGCAGCTGCTTGGTTACTTCTTCTTTAATCTTCACACTCATATCTGTCTTGAACTTCCTCAGTTTCTGCTTGACAGGAAGGACAGGCCGGGTCAATGGGCAATTTGTGAACCACTAGCTTGGTGCTTAAACCCGGCATGTCGTCATATGACCATGCAAAAATATCTTTAAACTCAATGAGTGCTTTGATTAATTCTTCCCTGATGCCAGGCTCAATGTGGATGCTGATTTTGGTTTCTCGGACATTATCCGCATCCCCTAGATTTACAGCCTCGGTGTCATTCAGATTAGGCTTGGGTTTCTCTTCAAATTGGCATAGTTCTCGGTTTATTTCCTCGAAGGCTTTATCCTCATCATATTCAGACTCATAATCGATCTCTTGTATCATTAAATCAAAGTCAGATTGATTTATTAGACTAGGTCGAAGATCCGTCGTGCATGCCATGTCATTAGAACCAGTAAAAAGAGAACTGTTCAGAAAGAGAAAAGAATAAAACAAAATTAAAATGAGACAAGAAAAGAATTTTATTAAAATGCGGGATAACAGGGTTCACACTTTTACAAGATAAAATGAGATTTGGATTACACCCTGAATAATCCGAAAAATAAAAAAGCAAAAATCAAAGCCTACTACCAGGACTCTCCCCGAGTAGGAAGAGGAGTAACCGTCCAATTGTTGGTTTTGGCTTCAGGCCCCATAAACTGTATGTCTGTTCCACTGGAACCCTCTCCGACTTCTACCATATTGACATTAGTGAACAATCTTTCGAAACTCTGATTCAGATCCCCGTCAATCCCAATCAATCGCCCGAGAACTTTCGGGACTGGTGACCCCTTGGCGCTTGCTCTAACAAAAGATCTTGAGAGACGTGGCACAGGTTTGGGAAGAAACCAAACTTTCTTCTTCATTTTCCGAGCTCGTTTTACATCTGCCGCAGTCGGTTTGAACCCCAACCCAAAGGTCTCCAAATTCTTGGGCAAGGAAACAGGTTGAACAATTCCCTGAAGTTCAGCTCCCAAGCCTTTTCCTGGCATAAACCCATTACCTAGCATTTCTGAAACCATCATAACCGTTGCGGAAGCTATCCTAGGATGCTGAATGATTTCACCCTCGGGGATCTTGTTTGCCGACACTGCATCAAAAATCTGGTAGACCCAGGGACCTTTGTCATCATTAGTCTCTATGAAGGGTACAATGGCGCCTCCTACGGTGCACGCAGTGTCCTCGCCGTGCAATACGACCTCTTGTCTATCCCACTCGAACTTGACCATCTGATGCAAGGTGGATGGCACTGCTTTGGCTGCATGGATCCACGGACGTCCCAACAGAAAGTTATAAGATACCGTAGCATCTAATACCTGGAATTCCATGGTAAACTGGACTGGACCGATGGTCAACTCAAGTATAATATCCCCCATGGTGGCTGTTCCATTTCCGTCAAATCCTCGGACGCAAATGCTATTCTTTTGGATTCTTCCGTGGTCGATCTTCAATTGGTTCAGGGTGGATAATGGACAAATATTGGCACTTGAGCCGTTATCCACTAATGCCCGAGTAACTGCCGAATCTTCACATTTGACAGTTAGGTAGAGAGCTTTATTATGCTCCGTGCCCTCCACTGGCAGATCATCATCTGAAAATGTTACCCTGTTCACCTCGAAAATTTTGTTGGCAATCGTTTCCAGGTGATTTACAGAAATTTCATTGGGCACATGAGCTTCATTCAGTATCTTCATCAGGGCCCGACGATGTTCATCCGAATGGATTAATAATGATAGCAGTGAGATCTGGGCCGGTGTTTTCTTCAACTGTTCGACCACGGAGTAATCCTGCACTTTCATCTTCTTTAAGAAATCCTCAGCTTCTTCTTCTGACACAGGTTTCTTTATTGCAGCTGGATTGGGTCTTCTCAACTCCGCCGGAGCAAAACACCGTCCTGATCGAGTCAGTCCCTGCGCCTCACAACTATTCTCCTCCACTTGTTGTCCCTTGTACATCACCACTGCCTTTTCATACTTCCAAGGCACAGCCTTGCTATCAATCATTGGTGTTTGGACTACTGGTTTTATGATGACCAGTTCCCTGCAGACCCCTTTCACAACAACCACGGGTGTAGATGATGCTCCCGTTATTACCAACTTGGCTGGTTCTGGTTTCCTTGTAGCGGCAGATGGATTCTTCCCCAATATCACCACTGGCTTGACATCTTCCCCCTTCAACTGTACCCCTGCTTCCTCATTGATCGATTTTTCTTTTGGAGTGGCACGGATCATCATCACTGTCTGTGGGGGTTTCTTCGGCTCCCCTACTTCGTGCACAAGCTCGATCATGTGGGCTTCAGGGTGCTTTGGCAATGGGTTCTGGTTAATGTTAGGTGCCTCCGGTGCCTGTACCTCGATCTTGTTGGTATCAATAAGATCTTGTATTGCATGTTTCAGCCTCCAACATTTCTCGGTATCATGTCCGGGAGCTCCCGAACAATATTCACATCTTACCGAGTGATCCATATTTTGGGGTAAGGGATTTGGTAATCTAGGCTCAACAGGATTTAATAAACCCAACTGCCTCAATTTGTGGAACAAGGCAATATAAGTTTCCCCCAACTCAGTAAAAGTTCTTTGCCTCTGCAATCTTTCATTTCTGGCGGCCGGATTTCCCCTGAAACCCATCCCTGGAGGGTTCCTGTAGGCTCTTGGTGGTGGATAGGTGTTTTGTGGTGGTGGGTATGTGTTATGTGGAGGTGGGTATGTATTGTGGGGAACCGGCGTGCGCCATTGTGGGCGAACCGGAGGTTGGGTGTATGTCTGGGCTTGATGGACGGTGAAATGTTGTTCTTGTGGTTGGTAGTAGGGTTGTGGAGGGTAATTTGGAATGTGTGGGTAGTTTAGACGATGGGGTCTGGGTTGGTAATGAGGGGAAGGACCTCTAGATCTGGACCAATTGTCGGCCTCTAATGTCGTGACCTCCTCTCTCCTTTTCTTCCCTAGCGCACCTCCCGTGCCGCTCTGAATGGCCTGAGTTGTTGCCTTAATTGCTGAATAACTCAGGATCTTATTGGACTTAAGTCCCTCTTCTATCATACCTCCCATTTTCACAACTTCATTAAATGATTTGCCAACTGACGTCACCAAGTGACCAAAGTAAGTTGGCTCGAGAGTTTGTAAGAAGTAATCCACCATTTCTCCTTCTCTCATTGGGGGATCAACTCTGGCTGCCTGTTCTCTCCATCGGAACCCAAATTCCCGGAAGCTCTCTCCGGGTTTCTTCTCGAGCTTTAGCAATGTGAGACGGTCTGGGACTATCTCAAGGTTGTATTGGAAATGTCCTGCGAAAGCCTGTGCTAAGTCATCCCAGGTGTACCACCTGCTCGGATCTTGTCTTGTATACCACTCTAATGCCGACCCGCTCAAACTCTGGCCAAAGTAAGCTATTAATAGCTCATCTTTGCCCCCTGCTCCCCTCATTTTGCTACAAAAACCTCGTAGATGTGCCATAGGATCACCATGCCCTTCGTATAAATCGAACTTGGGCATTTTGAACCCTGCTGGTAATTGAACGTCAGGGAAAGGGCATAGATCCTTGTATGCCACGCTGACTTGGTTACCTAACCCGTGTATGTTCCTGAAGGATTGCTCCAGGCTTTTAAATTTCCGCATCACCTCGTCCTGCTCTGGGCTCTTAGCCGGCTTTTCAATCTCCGCCGGGACCTCAAAGTGGGGATTATAGGTATGTGGCTCGGGTGCTTTGAATGTGAGTTCAGGGGGGTAGTATTGTGTATCGTGAGCCTGAAACAGTGGCTCACTAGATGATCTGTGCAATGGGGCTGGGGGAGGTGCCACAAAGACGGGAACATTTGGTGGAGGAGGGTTTTGAGTGGGTGGTGGAGCTTGGGAATCATAAGCCTCTCTTCCCTGATAATAATGATGGCTTGGGAAACTTGTTGAAGGACCGGGAGAAGGGTATTCCGGCGTGTGTGTTGGTTGGAGGGTAGGAGTAACGGGTAGTTCTTGCCCCTTCTGGGCTCTAGCTAAGGCTATCTGCATTTCATTCATTTCTAGCCTCATTTTTTCCATTTTCTCCAGGGCTTCTTTCAGCATCTGGTTGGCCGTTTTTTCTGACTCAACGCTGTTGTCTGACCCAGTCATGCTTTCTGGTATAGGACCTTTTGATCTTGTCTGATAATGGTACGGTGCCAGTACGCTCTAACAACTAACTGATATTGATTGGAAAAACAACAAACTTGTCAGTGGTAGAGTCTTAACAGATATTGTAATTGCACGTTAGGGGGATGCGATGCTCCTAGGCAGTTAATCATTTCTAACATGCTTTTGCTCCGACCGCATGCATCATCCCGACTTATTTTTGCTCTGACAAATATATATTCTTCCTTTTTTTTTCTTTTTTTTTCTTTTTAATTACGGTCGAATCCTATAGAGATTGCCTACGTATCGTGACCCCGCACGAATCAGACCAAGCGTAGTTCGTGCCATAAGACCAAATATTTTTTTTTTATATTACTCAAAAATAATGCTATTACAAGCCATCATAGGGATACATTAAAGCTTTGAATTTTGGTGCCAGCGAGGCATCATTCGGCCTTTCCGCGGGCTTGGGGGCCAGGCTTCTTTGCAAGCTTTTTAGTTCCTCCATGATCTGATGGACATAGCCCATGATTGAGGCAAATAGGACATCACGAGGCATCTCTTCACATGTTAGGCACTTTGTGGTGATATAGCGCCCTATATCATTGATCCTACCCCTGATTCTATCCCTCTCTATGCACAGTTGTTCTATCCGTTGATTCTTTAGTCCCAATATTCGAGTATTGTCAATGAGCTGCTCTTGGAACTTCTCCATTTGTTCTTCCATCCGGGCTATCGACTCATGGTAGTGTTCTCTATATGTTCTAGCATCCTGGGCTTGTTTGAGGACCCGATTATTGAGAATGGTGTTTATCTCTCTCAATGTCGCAACACTCATTTCGTAGTCCCTTTTTACTTGCCATAGGTGCTCTCTCCGTGATGTTGTAACTGTAGCCCATCTGACCCGCATTCTTGTTATACAAGCCTGGGATCTCTCCAAGTCTTCTCGGCTTTGGCTGACTTGATTTCTCAATTCCGCTATCAACCTTTCATCAGATAGACGTTTCTGTCGGTCGCTATCACTCTTACTGACTCGGCGAATTCGGGCTTTCAGTGCCTGGTTTTCTTTGGCTAATTTGTTCTTCTCACCCTGCTCTGAGGCTACTTGAACGTTGTTTTCAAACATAAGCCTTTCAATTTGTCGCTTCAGCTGCCCGATTTCAACCCGGTAGCCTTCCTCTCTCACTAACCAGCCCCACTGTTCCTGCGAATCATCCGTAAATTGTTGGACGTGAGCTCTTTTGGCAGGCCTCTGACGAATCTGGAACCTTTTCCCGAACCAAACATCGTATTTTGGGTCTACCTCACCCTTAGCCAGCTCTCGAACCATAGTCTTGGGTTCAAGGAATCTACATTCGTGCCACAACTTTCTAATTTTTCCTTCGGGGAACACGACTCCTGGACTCAACTCAATGGCGTGCTTGCTTAGATCCTCATCAGTGGGAATTACCTGAAATCTTCCTAGTTGGCGCAGTACCCGATGAGGAGCATATGGTTGGATGCTACGAAGTCCCATTAAAAGAACATGACATTCCTCGGCCGCCATGTATATTACCTCAGTATCATTCAACCACCCAAATGCCCATTCAACTTGGTCGGCTGTTGTTGACCTCAATTGTGCAAGCCATGCTTCGACGCCTTCG
Source organism: Nicotiana sylvestris (assembly GCF_000393655.2). NCBI lineage: Eukaryota > Viridiplantae > Streptophyta > Magnoliopsida > Solanales > Solanaceae > Nicotiana > Nicotiana sylvestris. The sequence goes on along the minus strand of NC_091061.1, from coordinate 5,894,438 downwards.
GGAAATATGACGCCTGTCATTCGTTTCTCAAAGCCGCTAATGCAGTTTTTCTCAGTCAACCCGTGGTTCATGTATCCCACTCGGTGATGGAGGTGTTCTTGCATCCACAGCTGGAGTAACAGATTGCATCCCTGAAAGAACTTGCCTCCTTCTCGGCATATAGTTAAAGCTCGGTAGATTTCAGACAAAATCAAAGGAACCACAGTACTGTCGGTTCTTTTGATTGCAACATCGGCCATCCCTACAAGGCCTATCTCTATTTTTTTATCTTTGCGGGGACAGACCACAACTCCCAGAAATGCTGTGATAAATGCCAAAGTACGTCTTGCTTCCCACTTGATTCTGTTCCCAGTGTGAATTAATCCGAGGTTTGGTTCTTCCAAACCCTGAGGAATTCCGTACCGTTGATACAAGAATTGGAGAGTACAACATCCCTTCGACAAATCATCATTCTGTACCTTCCGACTAATGCTTAGCAAATCCAAGAACGCGTGCGGAGATACTGGTCTTGGTGAAAGTAAATACTGCCCTCTTAGTTTCCCATTCAACCCCGCATATCCGGCGACTTCCTCTAGTGTAGGTGAAAGTTCAAAGTCAGCAAAACGAAACACGTTGCGGGTTGGGTCCCAGAACGGTATTAGAGCCTCGATGATATCTGTCCTTGGCTTGATATTCAACAGATCGACAAAACCTCCCAAAACTCTTTCCACTATCTTTATACTATCCTTTCCCATATCATTCCACCACATGTGGAGTTGCGAAGGGACCTCGTTACACACTGAGAATGGTTCATTTTGACTTGTGCTCATCCTGCACATTTATTATAGTGATTAAAGAAGGAAAAACTTTTATTTGACTTAAAAACTATCTATATTCTAAAGAAATATTTTTTGGATTTTAATAAATTTTTTTTTCTTGAAAAAAAACTTTTAAGGAGAAAGGAAATATTTTTGAACCAATATTCTGAATTTATGAAAGAAATACTACAGAAAAAATATTTTTGAATTTTATTTTGAATATCTTTTAAACAAATAATTGGGATTTTGAGATTAAAAGGAAATATATTTTTTTTTTTAAAAAAATTGAGGTCTAAAAGAAAAACTTTCTAAAGAAGTGAGTAATGTTAAATATTTTTGGATTTTTTTTTTGAATATGGTGAGCCGAAACCAAAGAGGTTTGCCTCTGATCTCACATCCGGTGAGAATCATACCCGCGTAGTTCAGGCTATAAACTAACTAATTTTTTTTTTTTTTTTTTTTTTTTGAAAACAAACAAATTTTTTCACTTCCTTTTATATAAAAAAAACTATTTTCATTTTTCATTTTTTTTTAAAATAAAGCAAATTAAAATAAAAGACTTATTCCTACACACTTTCTGCTTTCTAGGCAAACCAACAATTCTAAAAGTAAAAAATATATATATGTTTTTTTTTTTAAAAAAAAAATTCGGCAGCACTTCGACAGTACTTGGACACTGATTTTTTCTAAATTAATCAAATAACTTTACACTTGCTATTTTTATTTTATTTTATTTTTTACACTCCCGAGACTCAGAAGCCGGTCAACATGCAAGACCGAGCAAATAAATGCACATAAAACAAATAAGATGCATCAGGATGGTCATTTTCATTTTTGGTGCACCTGTCCTAGACAGACCCAACCCCTGTGTTGAGCCTCCAAAGTCAGATGCACGTGATGCAAACAAACGTTCCTACTAGGGATCCGACATGTGGTTTTGTTATACTAGGTTCAGAACCTGGGTGTTTGTTCTAGACCTGGCTTACCCGAGCGGACAGCTCGAGCCGAGGGGGGGTAGCGTACCGGGAATACAGAAGCTTCACCGGCTTAGCAACTTGTCCGAACCTCGTTCTAAATTGGGATTTGACACTATACAGAAAAGAAGTCGTACGAAGTACACCCTTCTTCATGATTTAGAAGACTCAGAGAGGAGATGGGTTTCGGCACAGTTTATACACAGTTCACGTAATATCAAAGCGGTAAAAGCAGCATTTAGCACATTAGGCTCAATCATGTAAAAATCAGATAAAACCAAATATAACAATTTATATGAGCTCGAATTTCTAACCCTGAACCACTGGTTCTGGGTTAAGTCCCCAGCAGAGTCGCCAGAGCTGTCACACCTCCTGTTTCCGGCACCGCGAGGTGCGTAGGGAGTTTTTTCCAATTAAAGGACAGTCGAAACGGGATTGGTTTAATTATTTCAGAGTCGCCACTTGGGAGATTTAGGGTGTCCCAAGTCACCAATTTTAATCCCGAATCGAGGAAAAGAATGACTCTATATTACAGTCTGCGTACCAGAAATCTGGATAAGGAATTCTGTTAACCCGGGAGAAGGTGTTAGGCATTCCCGAGTTCCGTGGTTCTAGCACGGTCGCTCAACTGTTATATTCGGCTTATTTATCTGATTTTTAATACAATTATGAACCATGTGCAAATTTTATCTTTTACCGCTTTATTATTATAATTATTATTTTTTAGGAATGTGAACATCGCTTAAAACATATCTTTGGATTGTGTCACATGAAATGCACCCACAATACGGAACATATTTTATTTGATGTTTTAGGATTTAGATTTGGGTCGCATGAAATGCGCATCCGAGTTTAAGAAGGTAAAATTAATTAAATCGCGCCTAAAGAGTCTAACGCGTCATTATCTTTGGGGAAGGAAGTGAAATTCACTAAACAATCCATCCCAAATTCTAAGTAATTTTTTTTTAATAATTAAATAAATAAATGAGATTGGAGAATCCTATACATTCGTATTATTTACATCTATTTATTTTTAGCGAAATCCTTTAATAATATCCTTTAATGACTACCTTTTTATTATTACTAAGTTTTTTTATAAATATAAAATCAATATCTACATTCTTGAAAATGACATATTAAATAGAAGAGAAAAACAAATATTAGCAGAAAGTAATAAAATTATAATCATAGATACAACATGGAATTATCAAAAAGTAAAAAATAAAAATAAAAATAAAAAAACTAATTATCCCATAGTTGGATTAAAATTCAAATTATTAGTAAGACTTAAGCTTATTGAAACTAATTATTTACAAATACTGAAAATTGAAAGAAATAAAAACAAAAACTTGAGTTCTAAATCATATTTCTAAAAATTTAAACAATTTAACATTAACTAACTTTGTTTTAATTCATCATGTCCTAATACTTGTTTGCAAATTAATTCATGTTATAACTGAAATTGACTACATGATTCGGATTAACTTATCGTTGACGAAAAACCTTCTGAATAAGGAACTTAGTTAATTTTTGCCAAACTGATTCAATAACGCCATTTTTACGTTATTTCTTCTATTTTTTTATTAAACAGTTTTAATTAATAATCAGGCTTAAATATATTTCCTAATAATCTGGTAAAGGCGTTATTTAATATGTCGCTATAATATGCCTAGTTATGCTGATGACAGTGATTTACAGAATAATAATACATGAATAACCTAAATACAATACAAAAATTAAATTAAACTAAATTAAAAATTTAACACTCCATTCTTCATTTCAGCTTACAAAATGCCAAAATTACAGTTGTGTACCTGATATTGTCAATATAAGAAGAAGAGAGTCAGCAACGTAATACGTAACACAGCAACAGCAACAATAACCAGCAATAACCAGTCAACGAAAATCCCAGTGACAGCTTTGAAAAATTCAAAATAAAATCCAGGAATGCCGAAAATAATGGACAGAAACCAAAGGAAATTTTCAGATTTTTGAAAGGCTAGTTAATCTTCAACCCTTAATTTCTACACCTGTATACCAGAATATTTCTCAGGTGTGTACTACTTTCTCTTCTAATTTTCAAATTTTTTTTTTCTTTGTATGTTTTTTTTCTTTTCTTGAGAGTTTCAATGTTTTTTTTTCGGAATAAATGTTCAGCTTTTTTTTTTCAATCTCTTTTTTTCTGTCTGTATTTCTTCTCCCTTTTGTGTTCAAGACTTCACATATATATATCCCATCCCATAAATCAATTAAAATCAATCCCTTTCTCTACCAAACCCATTATCTTCCCACTCATCCCCATTACATTAAATAAATATATCACACCACCCCATTATATTTTGTCCCCCATGCTTTATTTAAAATAATACAAGATTCCCCTTTAATTTAAATCTTGTCCCCCCTTTATATTAAATAATCATATCACAACCCACCCCATTTCATTTTGTCCCCCATGCTTCAAATAAACAATTACAAAATGTACAATTCCTAAACTACCCCTTCCGACCTTACTGAAATTACCAAACTACCCCTGAACGTATTACAAATTTACCAAACTACCCATCAGCTATAACACATCAATTAATCAAACTTAACCAAAATATAGACAATATGATCAATTTCTAACAATGTTCAAACAACAATATGAACATGGATGAACATCATAACAACAATATCACATGAACATGATTTTAACAACATTTCAACAACAAATCATATGAACATAAATTGAACAACCAAGAATAACTAAAATTTGATTGAACAATATTTTAGCAACAAACAATCCTATTTTCGGATTCAACAACAACAACAAACAAAGTATGAAGATTTCTAAATTCAATCATATTGAACTTAAAATCAACTCTAACAACATTACAACAAACAATTCTTATATTAAACTTTAAACAAGATTATGAGAACAATTCAAGCAATAATAATAAATGGTAAACAAGAAATCAAACTATACAAAATTCGGATTCAAGATCATCCAAACAAAGTATGAACATGAATGAATCTATTTTAAGACAACAAACATGACGGATTAAACGATTAAAACAATATATTCCTTTAATACAACTAAATTCTTTAAACAAATAACAAGATCGACGAAGAAACAATTATGAACTTAAACTTGAACTTAACAATATTAACAATTTCTAACAATACATAAACACATGAAACAAATTGAAGAAATAGTTGATTAAATTTCAATTTGAATCTAACAAACATCAAACTAACAAATACTTACTTAAACAATAATACAAACATGAAATAAACATGAAAACAACTAATTAAACTTCTATTTTGAAATCTGAAAATTAATTTAACAAACAACATGAACACAATAGAAAATTATTTCAAAGATGAACAACGAACAAAACAAGGATTAAATCATTTAACGATTTTGGATCCGGAAAATATCAAACAAAATATGAACAAAAATAAAACTCAAAAACAACTAACCGGAGATGAATCAACGACGAACTTTGATTGTAAACAAATCTGTCCAAGCCTCGACCAAAGCTCGAACGAAGGACGACGAAGACGAAGAAGAAGTAGAAGCAGCGGCGGAGGAAGGAGGAGCAGCGGCAGCGTCGCGGATAGCCATGGCTGCTCGTCGCAGCTGGACACGGGCAGCAGCTGGTCGTCTACTGCTGCTGCGTTCAGCAGCTTATGGAGAAAATGGAGCAGCAATTCGGGAAGCCATGGAGGACGCAGAGGCAGCAAGAAAAAGCAACAAACATGGCGATGGGTTGACGACGAAGACGCAGCCATGGACGTGCCTTTTGAGCTTGACATGGAGAAGATGGGCTTCTTGGTGGTGTGTGCGCTTGTGTCGAAGGAGATTAAGCTTCTGGAGCTTAGCCATGGCAGCCATGGATGTGTGTTTTAGAGTTTTGAGAAGAAAGAAGAAAAGAAGAAGAAGAATGATGGGGGGGGGGGCGGATGACTTAGGTCATTTTTAGGGTTTTTGGTTTTTTTTTTTTTGTTTTGTTTTGTTTTGTGTCTTTGAAATGCAAGATAGGGGTATTGGGTCTTTTGGGTTATGGACTGGGTCGACCCAGTTCGAAATGGACTGGGTCGTAGGGAAGATTGGGCCATTTTTTGGGCCTATGTCTTGAAATTGAAGAAGAGGCCTAATTCCGACTTTCTTTATATTTTCGCTCTCTTTTCTTCTTTTATTTTTTCTAAAACTAAATTATAAAAATACTTAAACTATTATTAAGAACTAAATTAAGTTATAAAAGCGCAAATTAACTCTCAATAACAATTAACGCACAATTAAGTATTAAATAAGCATAAAATTGTATATTTGGACATTAAATGCTAAAAATGCAAATGATGCCTATTTTTGTAATTTTAATTTTTGTAAAACAAATTTAATCACTTACAATTGTAGAATTAAATCCTATATGCAAAAATGCGACATATTTTTGTATTATTTATTAATTTAGCAAATAAACATGCACAGACAAATACAAATAATTATTCAAAATGTCACAAAATATCACAAAATGGCACACCAAGAAAAATCATTTTATTTTTTGAATTTTTTGGGAGTAATTCTCATATAGGGCAAAAATCACGTGCTTACAATTATTGATAAGTTCTGATTTGCCACAGAACTTGTGGGGGGAAGCCGTTCTTACGGCCAGCCGAATACTAAATCGAGTACCCCATAGCAAAACACAATCCATTCCATATGAAAGATGGAAAGGAAGGAAGCCCAACTTGAATTATTTTAAAGTGTGTGGGTGTTTAGCAAAAGTGTAAGTTCCTAAACCCAAAAGGGTAAAAATAGGACCGAAAATAGTTGATTGCATTTTCATTGGATATGCGACCAATAGTAAAGCATATTGATTTCTGGTTCATAAATCAGAAAATCCTGACATTCATAACAATATGGTTATAAAATCAGATAATGCTGAGTTCTTTGAATATATATATCCGTATAAAAAGGAATGCGAGTCGATTGGTGAAGGATCTAAACGACCTCGGGAAGAAACAAAAGAAAGTACATTTAATCAGGGGGATCCAAGACGTAGTAAAGGTCAAAGAACGCCTACTTCGTTTGGACCAGATTTTGTGACTTTCTTATTGGAAAATGAGCCTCAAACATTTAAAGAATCTATGTCTTCTTTGGAATCATTGTTCTGGAAAGAGGCAGTCAATAGTGAAATAGAATCCATATTGAACAACCATACATGAGAATTGGTTGATCTTCCTCCTGGAAATAAACCTTTGGGTTCTAAATGGATTTTTAAGAGAAAAATGAAAGATGATGGCACTATTGATAAATTCAAGGCAAGACTTGTTGTCAAAGGGTATAGACAACGAGAAGGTCTTGACTACTTTGATACATACTCCCCAGTTACAAGGATTACGTCCATACGGATGTTAGTAGCATTAGCTGCAGTGTATGGTCTTGAAATTCATCAAATGGATGTTAAAACGGCCTTCTTAAATGGAGAGTTGGAGGAAGAAATTTACATGGAACAACCTGAAGGGTTTGTGGTTCCAGGTAAAGAAAATAAGGTATGTAGACTTGTTAAGTCCCTTTACGGACTAAAACAAGCACCCAAACAATGGCATGCGAAATTTGACCAAACAATGTTGTCAAATGGTTTTAAGATAAATGAATGTGATAAATGTGTGTACATTAAAAATGTTCCAAATCACATAGTCATTGTTTGCCTATATGTGGATGATATGCTGATAATGAGTAATAACATTGCCAACATAAATGCTACTAAGCGTATGCTAACTAGCAAGTTTGATATGAAGGACTTGGGAATTGCGGATTTAATTCTGGGGATTAAGATCCAAAAGACTCCTCAAGGTCTGGCATTGTCACAATCTCATTATATTAAGACAGTACTTGAAAAATTCAAGCACTTGGGCTTTAAAGTTGCAAAGACTCCAATTGACGTAAATCTTGCACTAGCAAAGAATAAAGGCCAAAGCATATCACAATTGGATTATGCTCGTATGTTGGGATGCTTAATGTACATCATGAATTGTACACGACCAGATATAGCTTGTGCTATAAGTAAACTAAGTCGATACACGAGCAATCCAGGCCAATCTCACTGGATGGCAATGAAACGAGTTTTGGGATACTTAGAACATACCCAAAACTTTGATTTGCACTACAGTAAATATCCTGCGGTGATTGAAGGATATTGTGATGCAAATTGGATCACCGGTTCAACTGATTCGAAGTCCACAAGTGGATATGTATTCACTATTGGTGGAGGAGCGGTATCTTGGAAGTCGTCCAAACAAACATGTATTGCCCGCTCTACAATGGAGGCTGAGTTCATAGCCTTAGATAAAGCCGGTGAAGAAGCTGAATGGCTCCGGAATTTCTTGGAAGATATTCCATTTTGGCCCAAACCGTTGGCACCAATATGCATACACTGTGATAGCCAAGCGGCAATTGGAAGGGCTGGGAGCGTTATGTATAACGGTAAATCTCGTCATATACGACGAAGACATAAAACCGTTAGGCAACTTCTCTCTAGAGGAATTATCACGATTGACTATGTAAAGTCAAGTGATAATGTGTCAGATCCACTTACAAAAGGCCTAACTAGAGAGGTAGTTGAGAAATCATCGAGGGGAATGGGACTATGGCCGAGAACAAGTCATTGTGGCGGTAACTCTACCTAGAAGACTGGAGATCCCAAGATCTAGGTTCAAGGAGATCAAACAAAGTCATTAATGACGGTTCAACATTGTCAACAAAATTTGTTTTAGTCCATTCTCGTGATGAGACAATGTTCAGTACCAAGGATAAAGCATTAAGGCTTTTTAATGATTTCTAAATTTGATACAGGGTATATCAAATAGTGTATCTATGAGATGACACGTTTAGGAATCACCTATGTATGTGTGAAGTGTTAGCCGCTTCAAGGAGAATTTTGCAAGGCCAATTCTCTACGCACTTATGAAACCAGGCAGTGTTCATGGCTGAAACGAACACAACAATGAGAACCAAAGACGGTTAAGGGATTGATTGTGTGACTTATGGTTGTCTAGGTATACACTAAAGTTCGACGGTTCAAAGATATCAAATCTACCGATTGACCGAGTATATCCGACATAAGTTCACTACGGAAAGTTCAAAGGGAAACCTACTTATCCAGATGCAATTAATTCTTGTTTGCAAATCACACAAGTTTTTCATGCATACTTCCATGATATAGCCATTCCCCATTCATGTGGGGGATTGTTGAGTTTTTGTTTAAGATGAAATAGTCTTAAAATTAGAGTGAATGGGAAATGGGATTTGGATTCGGATTTGGTCAAATGATCGATCGATTGATTAATTTTTTGGACCAAATTTATTTGTTAATAGTGAATATTAACGTGATATAATCCGTGTTTGTAACGGATGTTTTCCAATCCGTGTATTGTGTTTCGGCTTCGGCTTCGAATTTGGATTTGGATTTGGATTTGGTCAAATGATTGATTGATTAATTTTTTGGACCAAATTTATTTGTTAATAGTGAATATTAACGTAATATTATCCGTGTTTGTAACAGATGTTTTTCAATCCGTGAATATTAATGAGTAAGTGCTCATTCCACCATGAGTAGTGCTCCAGCCACCATTGCCATATTGATTGCTCCATTAGTAAACAACCTGGTGCTCTGTCCACCATGGCCAAGTGCTCCACTTCATGAGTGGCAACAGGTCCATTTTTAGCAGCTAATTGCACTATAAATAGAGGGTGCAAATTGTTGAAGACACATTGAAAACGTGAGAGCAATTGATCTTCTCTTCACCGAAAACTCAAATGTTAGCTATACTTTGCACTCCTTCCTCTCAGATTTTCCATACGAATTTATGACTTCTCCTCCCTTGTTCTGCATTATTTTAAATTACTAAGAAAGCAACAGTAAGTGTGATTTGCTGCCTAACTTTGTGTTCGCTGAAACATTGGGGTTTGAAGTACCGCTACACCAGTATGTAATTCGTTCTATCCCGGAAGGAAATAATCCATAACCTTGGGTACTAGGAGGGGATTAAATTGTTTAAGGAAACACTGTGAATTCAGTGGGCTCAAATTAATTTGTGTTTCATTTATATCATTTATATTTACATTAATAAGCTAACGTTTTAATTTCCATAATCATTATTTTACAAATACAGAAGGAACAACAACATTTGCTGTAAATTGAAAATCTTGGCCTGATTTAAGAGTTAAATCAGCACTAATTGCTCCATTTATTTTGCATTTAATTTGGACTGGGTTTGTACCATTATCTAATTTGCTAATTAACTGAACAATTTGTGGGGTGTCTTCAATAGAAAATGAGAAGGTGAAAAACAAAGCAAGAATGAGAATCAAGAAAGCGTTTGTAATATTTAAAGCCATTGCTCCAATAATATTTGTTATATAATATATGTATTTTGCTTACAATGTTCTCCTTTTTATAGTCTTGAATTCTAGAGTTTGTTACATGACTTAATTTATTGCAAGTTGAGAGTTGGATTTAATGTAATCTAATTATCTAAAATCAGATTTTAGGAGATGAATTTCTTCAAATGTATTAATATGTTGACAAGATTTGAGGGATAGAATTTTTGAATACATGTAAACCCGGGGTCAGGGGCGGATGTATTCACGAAGCAGTGTCACGTGACACAATTTCGTCTGAAAATTTTACATAATATGTGTAATAATACTGTACGGAAATAATAAGATAAAGAAAATGACACCACATAATATATATTGTTGCTTGGCATGCTAGTTAAGTTCCTAATTTTGCTTTAGGGGTTAGAGGTTCAAATCTCAACCAGATCATTTTTTCTTCTCGAATATTTGAGAAAGTCTCTATTGGTAAATATTGTTGATAGGTAGAATTGAACTCATGACCTCTTCTAACTTAAGACTCAACAAAATCAATTGATTAAGACTATCTTATTAGATAATATGAAATTAATATTATTTATTATTCTCCGTTCTTCTTTAAATATCGATTGTTTACAAAAAAATCTTGTGTGTGCCCCTCCATGTGGTAGGCTGAAAAACTTTCTTTAACTTATTTCCCTTTTTTTGTTTAATTTTTTCATCAAATGTTTTGCAAATTTCTGTAGACCTTTTGATAATAAGCGAAATCTGGGTGATTTAGCTATTGTTTATGCTTCTGCTTGATGATATTCCAATGATATATTGTAATTAATTGATAAATTATGGGCTTTAATAGTGAATTGTATACATATCAGGTAAAGAAACGTATATTATGTAAATCAAATATGATTGGAACCATTTTGGAGCAATAAATGAAAAATCCCTCGAAATTAATTATGGTGGAAGAACAAGAAAAGAATCAAGAATATGGGACAACTGGACTAGCGCGGTCAGGTGCGCGTCCAGATGCGCGGCCGCGCTAGTCCAGATTTCGGGAAAGGTTGTTTAAAGGGGTAAAATTGGAATTTCTTCTTAATCCCACTCAATTTACATAAAGCAAGAACTCCATTATTGGAGTTAAAGAGATGGAGAGCGGAAGATCTCATTTTTAGAGAGAGAAGGAGGAGGAAACTCATCTTCAACTATCAAAAATCAATAGGAACATCAACTTGAAGCAAAGATTGAAAGAGTTTTTCTAAACCTTCTCCTAGTATTTACGTATATTATGTTTAAAGATTTTTATTGTTGTTATTTGTATAATTATGAGTAGCTAAAAACTCTAATATTCTTGGGTCATGGATATTAGATGATCTTGTTATTTGAAGCTTAGATTGAAGATCTTGAATCTATCGTTATGAGTTGTTTATTTGATTCTGCTTCTAATTATTTTACTGCGTAGCTAACAGTGAAATATTATTTACGAATCTTGAGTTAAACTTGAAAAAGGAAATTCTTGATTGCATATAGAATCAAATAGAGCAAGATCCGAATCCTGGGCATCGGGTGAAAGATTTGCAATTAAGATAGACATATACTTAATTGCCTTGTTTGGTTGAAAAATAGGAGTTGTAAATGCATTCTTGCTAATATTAATACCATAGACATATAGGTATTAGTTTAACTTGAATAGATGCATAAGAACTCGAAAGATTCTTATGAATATTATTAACCCTATAATCAATAACCCGGATAATTCAATAAATCAATCTTAAGCTAAAATAGTAGCATGATCTCTAGCAAGTCCATGACCCTGGAATATCTTTACCAAAATTGTTATCAAAATATTGTGTAATTGGTGTAGTAATTTTGTGTTGAATTATTGTGCAATTATTAAGTAAGTTGTAAATTGGTTCTTTATATATTTTGTGATAATTTAGCTTGAATTGATAATTGTTTGAGTCTACATCAGTCGATAAGTTGATCACAATTCCTCGTGGGAACGATACTCTACTTACTACTATATTACTTGTCGATCGCGTGCACTTGCGTGAGTGTTTTGGTCGCAACAAGTTTTTGGCGCCGTTGCCGGGGTATTGAAATTAGCTACTTGACTGTTTTAAGATTTTATTAGCTATTAATAAAAACCTAAATTTTCCATCTACTTTGTTTGTGTTGCGCAGGCTTTTCTCTTGAATGCGGAGGAGTAGAAGCACAAACAACCTCTTCCCTTTTGATCCTGAAATTGAACGAACAATTCATAGAACAAGGAAGGAGTGGGAAGCTAGAAACAAAATAGAAAGAGAGTTAGACATTCAAGTTCAACCACAGCTAACAGTGATGGCAGGTAATCAAGAACGTGCGGTGATAGAAGCAGCAAGGCCAAACCTTGCTAATATGACTCAGGCCATTATGAAGCCTGAAATCACCGGCCACTTTGAGCTTAAACAGTACATGGTGCAGCTGATACAGTCCACTGGGCAATATGTTGGTCTAGCTCATGAAGACCCACAAAGGCACATTCAAATTTTTTTGGAAATAACGAATACTTACAATTATCCAAATGTTTCCAAAGATTATTTCAGGCTGACCTTATTTCCCTTTTCATTATTGGGGGATGCTAGAGAATGGTTGCAAAAAGAGCCAGCTAATTCAATCCATAATTGGGATGATTTAGCAAAGAAATTCCTAATCAAGTTTTTCCCCAACAAAAAGACAAAGTTTTTGCGGAGTCAGATTCTTGGGTTTCAACAACGGGATGGTGAAACTCTTCGCCAAGCCTGGGAAAGATACAAGAAACTACTTTGGGATTTTCCTCATCATTGTCAAACTGATGAAGTACTGGGTCATACTTTTGTTGATGGATTAGACGAAACTTCCAAAATGAATCTTGATTAAGCTTGTGGAGGTAGTTGCATGGCAAAACCATACAGTGAAATACAACTTCTGCTAAATAACTTTACTGCTAATGATCATAATTGGCAAGATAAAGGAGAACCAAGGAGAGCAATGAAACAGAAAGCAGGGTTACTTGAACTGGATGACATTTCCGCCATGAGAGCAGATTTAGCAAAATTGGCAAATCAAATGACCAGAATGACAATGGGACCATCACAACCAATGCAGCAGGTTCAACAAATGTCAGTTTATTGTGAAATGTGTGGCGATAATCACACAAGTGACATGTGCCCAACGAATCCTGAATCTATTTATTATGTGGGGCAACAAAGCAGAGGGCCGATGAACCAACAGGCACAATATGGGAACACTTACAATGCAAATTGGAGGAATCATCCTAATTTCTCTTGGGGTGGAAATCAATCAAATCAGAATTAATATAGACCCCAAAAAAATTTTAATCAACCTCAAAGGCCGCCACAACAAGCAGAAGAAAGTACAAATGATTTGTTAAAAAAATTGTTGCAAGACAATCAACAACTCAGAACGGACTTCAGAAATCTTGAAAGGAAAATGGGACAACTGGCTGCAAATCAAAATACTAGACCTGCAGGGGCACTTCCTGGTGATACAGAGAAAAATCCTCAAGTGAGTGCAATTACACTTAGAACAGGAAGGGAGTTAGAAGAAGTTTCATTAAAGAAAAAGAACAAGCAAATACCTGAAGGTGAATTAATTCCCAAAGAAGCACAAGAGGAAAAGAGAGATGATACAATTCCAGCACCTGTAAATATTCCAAGACCACCACCACCTTTTCCACAAAGATTGCAGAAAAAGAATGACGATCGCATGTTCAACAAATTTCTCTCTATGTTGAGTCAGATTCAATTGAATATTCCGTTGGTAGATGTGATTCGTGATATTCCAAAATATGCCAAATACATAAAAGACATTGTGGCTAACAAGAGGAGACTGACTGAATTTGAAACAGTTGCACTTACTGAAGAGTGCACTTCAAGGGTCCAAAATAAGCTTCCTCAAAAGCTTAAGGACCCTGGCAGCTTTACTATCCCTGTAAGAATAGGCAATGTTGATGTAGGCCATGCACTTTGTGATTTGGGAGCAAGCATAAATTTGATGCCATTGTCTTTGTACAAACAATTGAGTTTGGGAGCTCCAAAACCCACCACAGTGATGTTGCAACTAGCAGACAGGTCCATAGCTTACCCAGAAGGGGTGATAGAAGATGTGCTACTGAAAATTGGGAAATTTATTTTCCCAGCTGATTTCATTATTTCGGATTTTCAGGCCGATGAAAAAGTTCCTATTATATTGGGAAGACCTCTCTTGGCTACAGGTGATGCTATAATTAAAGTAAGAGAAGGAAAAATGATCATGAGAGTTGACAACGAGGAAGCTGTTTTTAATGTATATAAAGCAATTCAACTTCCTCGGCAGTATGAAGAATTGTCTATGATATATGTCATGGAGATTGAAGAACAACTTGTTACCTCAAGTGTATATTTGCAGGATTCTTTAGAAAAAGCAATTGTGTTGTTTGAAAGTTTGGAGATTAATGATGAGGTTGAGGAGATGAAACATAATTTGAATGCAACATGTGAATATATAAAAGGTTTTAATCCCTTTGAACCTTTGAACAGGCCAGATGGTCATCCTCTGAAGCCCTCAGTTGAAGAAGCTCCCAAATTGGAATTAAAGCCTTTACCTTCTCATCTTCATTATGCTTATTTGGGTAGTTCTGAAACGTTACCTGTTATTATTTCGGCTGACTTGTCTGAATTGCAGGAGGAGAAATTGTTAAGAGTACTACGTGAGCATAAAAGAGTAATTGGGTGGACAATGGCTGACATAAGAGGTATTAGTCCAGCTTTTTGCATGCATAAAATTCTCATGGAGGAAGGACACAAGCCAAGCATAGAACAACAACGCCACCTAAATCCGAACATGAAAGAGGTGGTAAGAAAAAAAGTGATTAAATGGCTTGATGCAGGTATTGTATTTCCAATATTTGATAGCAAATGGGTAAGTCCAGTCCAATGTGTTCCAAAGAAAGGAGGAATGACCGCAGTAACAAATGAAAATAATGATTTGATTCCCATTAGAACTATTACTGGGTGGAGGATTTGCATAGATTATAGAAAATTGAATAATGCCACCCAGAAAGACCATTTTCCCCTTCCCTTCATTGACCAAATGCTTGATAGATTAGCCGGGCAGGAATACTACTATTTTTTGGATGGCTACTCGGGATATAATCAAATTGTTATAGCCCCAGAAGACCAAGAAAAGACCACATTTACATGCCCCTATGGGACATATGCATTTAAAAGAATGCCATTTGGTCTTTGTAATGCACCTGCGACTTTTCAAAGGTGTATGATGACTATTTTCACTGATATGGTTGAAAGATTTGTGGAAGTATTTATGGATGATTTTTCTGTATTTGGATGTTCTTTTGATGAATGTTTAATGAATCTTGATAAGGTCCTTGCTAGGTGTGAAGAAACAAATTTGGTACTAAATTGGGAAAAATGCCATTTCATGGTACGTGAAGGCATAGTCTTAGGGCATAAAGTGTCCAAGAATGGATTGCAGGTGGATAAAGCAAAGGTGGAAGTAATCGAAAAATTACCTCCACCAACATCCGTTAGAGGCATTCGCAGTTTCTTAGGCCATGCGGGCTTTTACCGTCGTTTCATCAAGGATTTTTCAAAAATCTCATCTCCTTTGTGCAGGCTTCTTGAGAAAGATACATCTTTCAAGTTTGATGATGCTTGTCTGAAAGCATTTGATGAGCTGAAACGAAGATTAGTTACTGCACCGATTATCATTTCTCCAGATTGGAAACTTCCATTTGAATTGATGTGTGATGCAAGTGATATAGCCATTGGAGCTGTTTTGGGGCGGCAGAAGGAGAAAATATTTTGTTCCATTCACTATGCGAGTAGAACTCTTAATTCATCTCAAATGAATTACACTATTACTGAAAAAGAGTTGCTCACAGTAGTATGGGCATTTGATAAGTTTAGATCCTATCTAGTGGGGACAAAAGTCATAGTTTACACAGATCACTCCGCTATAAGGTATTTATTTGCAAAGAAAGATGTCAAGCCAAGGTTAATTCGATGGGTTCTTCTTTTGCAGGAATTTGATTTGGAGATTCGAGATCGAAAGGGAACAGAGAATCAGGTTGCAGATCATTTATCCAGGCTGGAAAATAGAGGCCATGTCACTGAAGGAGAATCAATCAAAGAAACATTCCCTGACGAACATTTGCTAGCTATCACTTCGGATGAAACCCCGTGGTATGCTGATTATGTGAATTTCATTGCAAGTGGGGTGACTCCACCAGAATTCATAGCTGACCATAGAAGAAGGTTCTTACATGATATGAGATTCTACATGTGGGACGAGCCTTTTCTATATAAGCAATGCACAGATCAATTGGTAAGAAGGTGTGTCCCTGAGGAGGAGATGAATGCAATATTGCATGACTGTCATTCTTCTCTTTATGTAGGTCATCATGGGGGAGACAGAACTGCACAAAAGGTTTTGCAATCAGGTTTTTACTGGCCAAAATTATTTAAAGATGCACATGCTTTTGTTAAAAATTGTGACAGGTTCCAAAGAACCGGAATGATCACGAAGAAGCACGAGATGCCTTTACAAAATATTTTGGCAGTAGAACTCTTTGATGTCTGGGGAATAGATTTCATGGGACCATTTCCATATTCTAATGGGCATAGATATGTTTTGGTTGCAGTTGATTATGTGTCTAAGTGGGTTGAGGCCATTGCTCTTCCTACTAATGATGCGAAGGTAGTGGTAAGTTTCGTAAAGAAGCATATTCTCACACGCTTTGGAACTCCAAGAGTGTTGATAAGTGATGGAGGAACACACTTTTGCAACAAATTATTGAAAAATGTCCTAGAAAAATATGGTGTGAGACACATGGTTGCTACTGCATATCACCCTCAAACGAGTGGTCAAGTTGAAGTGTCAAACAGGGAGGTAAAACAGATTTTGGAGAAAACTGTGAGCGCAAATAGGAAGGACTGGTCCGGTAAGTTAGAAGATGCATTGTGGGCTTACCGAACTGCATACAAGACTCCAATAGGTACTTCTCCATACAGGTTGGTTTATGGAAAGGCATGTCATTTGCCTGTTGAGCTAGAACACAAAGCTTATTGGGCAATCAAAAAGCTAAATATGGATATGGACTTAGCCGGTGAAAAAAGACTACTACAACTCAATGAACTTGATGAGTTTCGGTTGCATGCTTATGAAAATGCCAAGTTATATAAAGAAAGAACCAAGAGGTGACATGATAAGCACATCCAACGTCGTGAGTTTGTGCCGGGTCAAGAAGTTCTTCTGTTTAATTCAAGGTTAAAGCTTTTTCCAGGAAAGCTTAAGTCTCGTTGGGCAGGCCCTTTCGTTGTAGTAAGCGTGACTCCTCATGGAACAGTTGAATTACGAGACACAAATTCAAGTGGTACTTTCTTGGTAAATGGGCAACGAATTAAACATTATTGGGGTGGTGACATTCAACGTCACAAAACCTCAGTAGATTTAATTGATGTATAATGCAATATGGCATCGTGTCGCGACGTAAAATAAGGTGCTGGTTGGGAGGCAACCCAACGATCATGGTATTTTTTTGATTATGATGTTTATTGTGTACTAATAAATACAGGTGAACGAGGGCTGATGCTAAGGTATCTAAAAAAAAATTCAGAAACCGCTCAGGTGCGCGGCCGCGCACCTGACCGCGCATTTGACCGCGCTACTTTGGGGTGCTCTCTGTCTTGGCCGCGCATCTGACTAGCGCGGCCACGCATTTGACCGCGCTAGTTCAGTGCCTCTTTGTCTTGGCCATGCATCTGACTAGCGCGGCCGCGCATGTGACCGCGCTAGTTCAGTGAAAGTTTTCGTTTTTTTTAGTTTTTTTTTGTTTTTGTTTTTTTAATTTGTTAATTAAATTACTATCCTACCCCCCTAATTTCCCTTATCTGAACTCCCTCTCCCCAAAAACCCCCCATTCCAACAAATTATCTCTCTCTCTAACCCAATTTCCCCTCTTCAAAACCCTTCTCTTCTCCAAACCTTTCTTCTACCATTCATCTTCTTCTCCCAAACAATCCCCATCAAATCTTCTTCTCTATCTTCACATTCATCTTCTTCACCATTTTCTTCCAATAAAGGTATGAATTCTTGTTTTGTTTTCTTTTATTTTTCTATTTTTTCCCCAGATTTTTGTTTATATGCAAATAAAGTAGTTATAGTTGTTAAAGTTGGTTTCTAAGAATGGTGTTGATATTATAAGTTGAAATGTTAGTAAGAAATTAGTTTTAAGTTCTAAGTTCTTCTCTTCTTTTATTTTTCTTGTTATTTTTGAGATTTTGTTTTTATGTTTTAAGTAAATATAATGATAGTATTGATGGGTATTGTGTAATAATAGTGAACTATTCTCGTATAATTCTTTTATACAGAGAATAATGTTAGTGATAATTTATTTTTATTTTTTATGGCTATTTTTCGAAATTCTATTGAAGTGTTTATACATATGTTGTGTTAATTGTACATAAATTATATGTATAAATTAGTGAAATACTTGGGGGTATTGTTGGTTGATGAGTGTGGGGAGGAGAACCACTTGATTGGTGATGTTTTATGGGTGAATAAGGGTGATTATTGTTCTAACAAGTATAAAAGGGGTTATGATAATACAATTTATGCAATGTGTTTGTGAAAAAGCCCCCATGAATAAGAAAATGTAGTTTGTGACCAATGATGAGTGTGAAGTCTAAGTAACCCCATTGAGCCGCGAATTTTGGATTGGGCTATGTTAATATGTTATTGTCTTGCAGGTATAATGACTAACTCCAGAAAAAGACGTACCACAGGTCCTTCCTCAAGCAACCAAGCAGGCAGAGCTAGGTCACGAGAGGCAGCAATTGCACGCCCATTTGATAATACAAGATTTGTTTCGGCCAAAGCTCAGGACCGATTTGTAGAAAAAGCTGAAAAGAAACCAATTCCTGAAAGAGGTGTTGACATGAGAAAACTTCAGCGGTTGTGCCCTCATATGCACGATGAGTTGCTGAGAAGGGGCTTACACACATTCGTCAACGAACCAGGTGAGGCAAATCTCATGGTTGTAAGAGAATTTTATGCCAATGCTACAGAGCATATAAATGGAATAGTCACAGTGCGCCAAAGAGTAGTGAATGCTTCACTTGAGGCAATTCGTACTGCTTATCAGCTGCCTGTACCTCCAGAGGAGCATAATGACTTCTATAACTATGGTAAGGCACCCACATACGAAATTTGGGAAAGATTCTTTGAGACCATTTTGGCACCTGGCAAGGAAATTTCCTGGATGACTGATGGGCAGAAATTTCATTCTAATGCACTCACATTTGAAGCAAAGTGCTGGTTGCATCTCATATGCGCCCGATTGATCCTATCACACAATAAAACGAAAGTCAATGGACCCCGAGCTTGTCTTGTCTGGTGTTTTGTTAATGGTCACGACTTTGACGTAGCTAAAATCATGTATGATGAGATGTTCACTCGCTGCAAAATCAAGAGGTATGGATTCTTCTTCCCTTCACTAGTTACTCAACTATGCAGGGCTGCTAGTGTGCCATAATATCAACCTGCTGATGGGTTGGTTGAAAAGGAAAGCAAGTTCCGAGCTGATAAAGTGACAACGGGGAAAGAGCCGGAGGTAGTAGAGGTGGTAGAATCAAGCAGCTCTGATGATGATGATGACGATGATGATGAGGAGGAAAATGAGGCAATGAATGTTGCAAGTGAGGCGCAGCCAGAAGCACCCCGTGCATCAGCTGCAAGACTGTCATCAGTTGCGAGACTGTCAAGATCAGCATCACAAGCAGCACCAACAACAACATTATCACGAGCAGCTTCATCTTCCCGATCTACCAGATTGCCTCGTCAAAACACATTGGAAAAAGAGGTGGAGGATCTTCGCACCACTATGACTGGGTTGGGCAACCGTGTGGAGGAGATAGCTGACCGACAAGTCAAGTCGGAGAAAAAATTTATGGGTTGGCTTAGAGCATTGGGGCGTGCATGTAATGTGAATCCTGACACTGTCTTAGATCAGGAATGAAGTTTCGGGGAAGTATCTTTGCCTATTTTCTTTTTAGAAATGAAAGTCATCGGGACATGCCTAACGTTTAAGTGTGGGGTGGAAGGATGGTAGTAATTATTATAGATTTTTAGGTTGTTTTAATTGTTTTGGATTGTTGGAATGTTTTGGTGGTGTGGTACAATATATAATGTTTTGGGATTGCGTGATTATTTCACTTTTGATTTTAAATGTTTTGGTGATTTAGTATTGTTGGAGTAATTGTTCTTAAAACATATTTTTTTTAGTAGTAATATTGGCGCGACCCGATGACGGATTCTTTTGGATAGGAGTTCTTGAGGGACTGAGCTTATTGAAAATAACAAAAAGATTTTTGTTTTTATTTTTGGTATTTTTAGGTAGTATAACAAATCTCCCTTGGTTTTTCTTTAAGCCACGATTCTTTTCCAAGGGTTTATTTTGAATCGGGCATATGTAGTTTTTTAGTGAGCATATATAGAAGAGAACTCATAGCGTTGACACACCTAAACACAATAGAACTTAGAGTGTAACGCTTAGTCTTAATTGTTGAATCTCACCGAAAGTGCCTTAAATTGTATGTTTGTACTGAATTGAATGCTCGTAATGGAGTGTCTTGATGAGTTGATCTGGAATGAGTCATATGCCATGTGTGGTGAGTAATTGTGTAGTCCATGCATTGTATTTGTGTCTAGAACTTGCCCAGTATGTGAATTAAAGCGAAATATTAGGTGATGCTCGATTTGAAAAATGATGTTAGGCTTTCTTTGACCTTTTTGAGCGTAATTGCTTATTAAAAATAAAATTTGTCCCTAGTTAACCCTTTTGAGCCTTCAGACTTTTTGTTTGGCACCCGCATTACAAGCCTATACACTTTTGTTCTTAATTGACAATATTTTGATCCTTTTACCTCTTAAAGTACTTTAATTGTGAGAAGAACGCTAAAAGAAGTAAGAAGGAAATAAGTGTGAGGTGGCTTTTGAGTGGAACCAATAAAAGGATGAAAGGTGCATTTATGTTGTAAATGAATACACCACTAACAGAAACTGGGTGACAAGAAAAATTACATTGTGTTTTGCTCTAGTTAGTGAGAATGAATTAATAGAGTGCTTAAAGAAGAATGGCGTATTTGTGGGATGACATTGTGTATAAATGAGAAGTAGGTTGAAGAATTTATGCTGAAAATTGCTCGTGTGATGTGTTAAAGTGCTTAGGGGTTGAGTCACTATTCCTAAATACATCTTACCCATCCCTTAGCCCACATTACAACCATGAAAAAGTCCTAATTGATTTTGGATTGAGCTAGCCTACATTAGTAGAGATTTACATTAAGGGCAAGCTTATGGTACCAATTGCATGCATGTGACCTCTTTTGTGAGAGTGAGTGATTTCCTTGATTATTATAAGTATATGACTGGAATGTGCGGAGTAATTACCAAATATTTCTTATTGGCATGATGGTGAGGGCATATGACTTGTGACAGAAAAGAAAATCTTGACTTCTGTGAAGAGCAAGTTGAGGAAGTTTGAATATGCATGGCACTTGAGATTCAACTTTAAAGCTAGGATTGTTCACTGCTAGGAACAACATATGTACATTATTCTCGGTGTAATGCGTTAGGGGAAATAGTTGAGTGAAGGGATCTTTAGAGATAGTTGTAATATAATAGTTTGATTGCTCGAGGACTAGCAATAGATTAAGTGTGGGGTGTTGATAATAAGCGAAATCTGGGTGATTTAGCTATTGTTTATGCTTCTGCTTGATGATATTCCAATGATATATTGTGATTAATTGATGAATTATGGGCTTTAATAATGAATTATATACATTTCAGGTAAAGAAGCGTATATTACGTAAATCAAATATGATTGGAACCATTTTGGAGCAATAAATGAAAAACCCCTCGGAATTAATTATGGTGGAAGAACAAGAAAAGAATCAAGAATATGGGACAACTGGACTAGCGCGGTCAGGTGCGCGGCCGCGCTAGTCCAGATTTCGGGAAAGGTTGTTTAAAGGGGTAAAATTAGAATTTCTTCTTAATCCCACTCAATTTACATAAAGCAAGAACTCCATTATTGGAGTTAAAGAGATGGAGAGTGGAAGATCTGATTTTTAGAGAGAGCAATAGGAACATCAACTTGGAAAAGATTGAAAGAGTTTTTCTAAACCTTCTCCTAGTATTTACGTATATTATGTTTAAAGATTTTTATTGTTGTTATTTGTATAATTATGAGTAGCTAAAAACTCTAATATTCTTGGGTCATGGATGTTAGATGATCTTGTTATTTGAAGCTTAGATTGAAGATCTTGAATCTTTCGTTATGAGTTGTTAATTTGATTCTGCTTCTAATTATTTTACTGCGTAGCTAACAGTGAAATATTATTTACGAATCTTGAGTTAAACTTGAAAAAGGAAATTCTTGATTTCATATAGAATCAAATAGATCAAGATCCGAATCCTGGGCATCGGGTGAAAGATTTGCAATTAAGATAGACATATACTTAATTGCCTTGTTTGGTTGAAAAATAGGAGTTGTAAATGCATTCTTGCTAATATTAATACCATAGACATATAGGTATTAGTTTAACTTGAATAGATGCATAAGAACTCGAAAGATTCTTATGAATATTATTAACCCTATAATCAATAACCCGGATAATTCAATAAATCAATCTTAAGCTAAAATAGTAGCATGATCTCTAGCAAGTCCATGACCCTGGAATATCTTTACCAAAATTGTTATCAAAATATTGTGTAATTGGTGTAGTAATTTTGTGTTGAATTATTGTGCAATTATTAAGTAAGTTATAAATTGGTTCTTTATATATTTTGTGATAATTTAGCTTGAATTGATAATTGTTTGAGTCTACATCAGTCGATAAGTTGATCACAATTCCTTGTGGGAACGATACTCTACTTACTACTATATTACTTGTCGATCGCGTGCACTTGCGTGATTGTTTTGGTCGCAACACCTTTTTTTGCTCTTCAATTTTCACTTCAATACGTTTTCCTAGTTAACATAGTAACAATATTTGGCATAACCGAATGGTATTATTTGAAGGCATGTCGGTCATTTTGTTTTGTCTTTTTCCTCCCTTTCTCGAAACACGAAATACTTCGTACAATAATTTCTTTTTTTATAAATAAAAAATAAATCTAGTTTTGTAGTCAATAACTCAAGAAATGATTTCAAAATCCGATAAAGGTGGTCTTTCTTTTCTCTTCCTATAAAACAATTTTTAAACAAAAATTCTTAGTATAATTTAGTTAATTTTTAAAATAATTTCGACAGATTTTCCGCGGCCAGCCTTCTAAAAATCCAGTGGATATACATTGGTAGAATATTCCTTCTATTATCAAAGGCTAGCGGTCGAATTATTTTCGGGATTAAATCATGACATTAAAAATATGATTTTAACCATAAATCCGGCAATAAATAAATAGAAGATAAAAATCTAATAGAGACAATTAATCTCAAGCAATAAAAGGAGAGGATCGTCGTAAGCTGACAGCTAGCATAAACTACAACTTGTTTGGACGGTTGTTATGTATCGTTTCATAATGTATTGTATAATATTTTATTGTACTGTATTATTTTGATTATACACTATTTGGATAGTTTTTATTGTTTGTCATCATTTCACGATATCATGCGCCAACAATATGAAGAATTAACTTGCAATATTATAAAAAAATCAAGACATGAGATATAAAAAGGCATGGTAAATGATAAAATAAGATTATTTAATAATAAGGAAGGGCAAGATCGATGAGAAAAATAATAAGGTAACGACGTGTCCACACCAAATCGATCATTTCATAAAATGACACTTTTCGCCTATAACGTAACGACCGATATAATATGATTGTTTCATAATGTATTGTATGTTATAATGTACCATTTTGATGTATATAGTATTTGGATATATTGTATTGTTTGACATCGTTTCATGATGTCAGCTGAGACTTCAGCGCCGGTTACTTCACCACCCACCCACCCAGCTAGGGGTGGAGGTCAGTCAGCTAGAGGTCGCCCCAGAGGGGGAGGTCGATCAGGTGGTGGTCAGGCCCGTTTCTATGCACTCCCAGCCAGACCCGATGCTATTGCTTCAGATGCTGTGATTACAGGTATTGTCTCAGTTTGCCACAGAGATGCCTCTGTGTTATTTGATCCTAGTTCCACTTTTTTATATGTGTCATCATATTTTGCTCGTTATCTGGATACGCCCCGTGAGTCTCTTGTTTCATCTGTTCATGTATCTATTTCGGTGGGTGATATTGTTGTTGTGGACCTCGTATATCGGTCGTGTGTAGTGACTATTGGGGTTTTGGAGACCCGAGTGGACCTTTTGTTGCTTTGTTTGGTGGACTTTGATGTGATATTAGGCATGGACTGTTTATCTCTATGTCATGCTATTTTGGATTGTCATGCTAAGACATTGACGTTGGCTATGCCGGGTGTGCCACTGATTAAGTGGTGAGGTTCGATTGATTTTGTCCTCAGTAGGGTGATCTCATTTTTGAAGGCCCAACGGATGGTTGGGAAAGACAATCTTTCATACTTAGCTTTCGTGAGGGAAGTCAGTGTAGAGACTCCTACCATTGATTTAGTCCCGGTAGTGAGGGACTTTCCGGATATGTTTCCTGCAAACCTGTCGGGCATGCCACTGAACAGGGATATTCACTTTGGTATTGATTTGGTGCTGGGCACTCAGCCTATTTCTATTCCACCGTATCGTATGGCACCGACAGAGTTGAAGGAATTGAAGGAGCAACTTGAGGAACTCCTTGATAAAGGGGTTTATTCAGCCTAGCATGTCACCTCGAGGTGCGCCAGTTCTATTTGTGAAGAAAAAAGGATGGCACTATGAGGATGTGCATTGACTATAGGCAGTTGAACAAAGTTACAATCAAGAACAAGTATCATTTGCCTCGTATTGATGATTTATTTGACCAGCTTCAGGGAGCGAGAGTGTTCTCCAAGATTGATCTCCGTTCAGGGTATCACCAGTTGAAGATCAGGGACTCGGATATTCTTAAGACGACTTTCAGGACCCGCTATGGTTATTGAGTTCCTTGTGATATCTTTTGGGTTGACCAATGCCCCAGCAGCTTTCATGCATTTGATGAACAACGTGTTTCGGCCTTATCTCAACTCGTTTGTCATTGTATTCATTGATGATATTCTGGTATACTCGCGTAGTCAGGAGGAGCACGCGGAGCATTTGAGAGTGGTATTGCAGCGGTTGAGGGAGGAGAAACTTTATACAAAGTTCTCAAAGTGTGAGTTTTAGCTCAGTTCAGTGGCTTTCTTGGGGCACGTGGTGTCCAGTGAGGGTATTCAGGTTGATCCGAAGAAGATAGAGGCGGTTTAGAGTTGGCCCAGGCCATCCTCAACCACAAAGATTCGCAACTTTCTTGGTTTGGGGGGTTATTACCGTCGGTTCATTCAGGGATTTTCATCTATAGCATCACCCTTGACCAAATTGACTCAGAAGGGTACGCCTTTCATGTGATCGGATGAGTGTGAAGCAAGCTTTCAGAAGCTCAAGATTGTCTTGACCACAACTCCAGTGTTAGTTTTGCCATCAACTTCAGGTTCATATTTAATGTATTGTGATGCTTCGAGAGTTGGTATAGGGTGTGTGTTGATGCAGGAGGGTGGAGTGATTGCTTATGCTTCTCGTCAGTTGAAGCCCCATGAGAAGAACTACCCGGTTCATGATTTAGAGTTGGCTGCCATTGTTCACGCGTTGAATATTTGGAGGCATTATCTTTATGGTGAGTTGTGTGAGGTATTTACTAATCATCGTAGCCTCCAACACTTATTATTCAAGCAGAAGGATCTCAATTTGAGGCAGTGGAGATGGTTAGAGCTGCTAAAGACTATGATATCACTATCTTGTACCACTTGGGGAAGGCCAATGTAGTGCCCGATGCCTTGAGTAGGAAGGGGGTGAGTATTGGCAGTTTGGCATATATTCCTGTTGGGGAGAGGCCTCTTGCAGTTGATGTTCAGGCCTTGGCCAATCGGTTTGTGAGGTTGGATATTTCGGAGCCCAGTCGGGGTTTTAGTCTGTGTAGTTTCTCGGTCTTCCTTGTTTGATCGCATCAGAAAGCGCCAATATGATGATCCTCATTTGCTTGTCCTTAAGGACAGAGTTCATGTGATGACCCTAAAAGTCATCACTTGATTTAGAAGTAATTTTTGTGTTTCGAGGCCTTAAAAGCCTCCTTTTATCTCATCTCAATTTGCGTGCATGTCCGGGTGTATATCCAGAACGCTTTTATGTGAAAATTTGATAAAAATGCTAATTTGGCCTTTAAAATTTAATGTAAGTTGACTTCGGTCAATATTTTGGGTAAACGGACCCGGACCCGTGATTTGACAGTCCCGGAGGGGTCCGCAGAAAAATATGGGACTTGGGCATATGCCCGGAATCGAATTCCGAAGTCCCAAGCCCGAGAAATAAATTTTTGAAGAAAATTGTTTAACTGAAATTATAAGAGTTTTTGGAAATTTAAATGTGTTTGAATTTGATGGTATCGAGCCCGTATTTTAGTTTCGGAGAGCAGTACAAGTCTTATATGGTGTTTAAGTTGAGCCTGAAAAATTTGGTAAGAAACGAACTTGATATGATGTAAATCGGACCCTCAGTTGTTAAAATTTAAACTTAAGAGTTATGGAGATTTTTCTTTGATTTTGATGTTAAACTCGTAGTTCGAGATGTTAATTTGGAGATTAGATCGCACGAGTAAGTCCATATGATTTTTTGAGTTAGTATGCATGTTTGGTTTGGATCCCCGAGGGCTCGGGTGAGTTTCGGATAGGTTTCGAGGTGGTTTGGACTTAGGATTTTCTGCTATTTTGCTGCTTCTGGTGTGCTAGTGTATTGTTCTTCGCGTTCGCGAAATAAATCTCGTGAACGCGAAGAGTAAGTTAGTCTGAGGGGGATTTTCTTCTACGCGAACGCGAGGCTCAGGTTGCGAACGCGAAACATTGGGGGTGTTACCCTTCGCAAACGCGGCCTAGCTATCGCGAACGCGAAGGCCATTTGGCAGGGAACTGGGGGAAGGGATTTTACCCTACGCGAACACGATATAGGTCTCGCGAACGCGAAGGTCAGGGGGGTTAACCCTTCGCAAACGCGACAGGCTTCTCGTGAACACGAAGAAGACCTATCCAGTGAATTAAAAACAGAACAAAAAACGGGAATAAGCTATTTTCATATCTCATTCCCTAAAATCAGGCCTTAGGCGATTTTTGAAGAAAAGTTCCAACACCAAATCATAGGTATGTGTTCTTAAACTCATCTCCTTCATTTTTTATCAACACCCATTAGATTTTTAGGACTAAATATTATTCTTCCATGGTAAAATTAGGGGTTTTGGGTAGAATTAGGGCTTTTTGAATAATTGGAATTTAGATATTATTTTGGTGTCGGATTTCAAAACTAATTGCATATTCGGGCTTGTGGGTGAATGAGTGATCGGGTTTTGGTCAGAACCTCGAGTTTTGACCAAGCAGGCCCGGGGTCGATTTTTGACTTTTTGGGGAAAATGATGGAAAACCTATAATTAAGCATTGGGTATAAATTTTTTAGCATTTATTGATGTTGTTAAATTAATTTGGGATAGATACAAGTAAATTGGAGGCGAATTCTAAAGGAAAAGCGGTGTTTGAGGCTTGAGTTGGCCATGGACGTTCGAGGTAAGTGTTTGGTCTAACCTCAGCTTGAGGGAATGGGTATTGTGCTTTATTTACTATGTGCTAGTGTAGTGTACGACGTATAGGTGTGGTGACAAGTATCTATACGTTGTTTTCAAGCATGCTCGTGAGTCTTAAATTGTAATCGTTGTATTTCTTAATAATACTACAAATGCCTAAATTGTTGATTCTCCGTGTTGGGCAAGAATTATGATTACCTTCGTGGTATTTGTTTATTGTTGAGCATTGGCTCTAGTTAAGGTTTCATTTGTGAAGTTAATTGTTGGTACAAGTTTGGTTATAGCTGATTCCCTTGTCATGACGTATTTAATTCTTACTGTTGGTTCCATTATCGGGATGTGCTTATTCTTATTGTTGATTCCCTTGCCGGGATAATATTATTTCCTTATTGTTCCCTTGCCGGGATTCTTTTGTAATTGGTGTTGATTGGTATATTAGGATCGGGTTACACGTCGCAATAGTATTATATGGGATCGGGTTGCACGCTGCAACAAGGAGCAATAAGGGAGGACAAGAGGGGTCGGGTTGCACGCCGCAATAATGATATATGATTTGGATCGGGTTGCACACCGTAGTAGTATTTTATGATTTGGATCGGATTTCGCGCCGCAACAATAAAGAACAAAAGTGGACATTGATTAGTTACTGTGTTCCTTATTCTTCCTGATGCGAAATTTAAGATGTTCTTTATGTTTTTCTCCTGAGATTCTGTTGGTACTTGATATCCCCTGCAACATGTTCCCCTTCCCGTCTTTAACTACTAGTTCCCGTTATTATTACTTCCCGTATATGCTTTAATTGCATAGGTTTAATTGGTAGTCTTGTCCTAGCCTCATAACTACTTCACCGAGGTTAGGCTCGACACTTACCAGCACATGGGGTCAGTTGTGCTGATACTACACTTTACACTGTATGCAGATCTCGGTACCAGAGCTTTTGGACCATAGCGAGGTTGTTGCCTTCAGTCCAGCGGAGACCCGAGGTATTCCTGCAGATGTCCGTAGGCCTTGCCGTCCCCTTCTATCTTTTATATTCTGTTTTCATTTACTTTAGAGACAGACTTGTACCTTTCTATTTAGACCACTGTTTGTAGTATTCGTAGATGGTCTGTGATATTGTGACACCAGTTCTAGGTAGAGTTGTATTTTGGAGTTTTCGCACTAGTATTTGGTTAAGTTATCAGATTTTGTCTTCTACATTTCTTTAATTATTATTATTATTATTCTGATGTTGATCACATGTAAATTTGAAATTACTAAAAGGTTAAGGAAAAAGAGTAATAAGATCTATAACGCTCGGCTTGCCTAGCTTTTACGAGTAGGTGCCATCATGACTCCCGAGGGTGAGAAGTCTAGGTCGTGATAGTTCAACACGAAGATGCCAGAGATGTGACTATTGGTAATGACGAGGTATTGAGGATGCAGGGCCGGATATATGTGCCAAATGCAGATGGTCTTCAGGAGTTGATTCTGGAGGAGGCCCATAGCTCGCGGTATTCCATTCATCCGAGTGCCGCGAATATGTATCAGGATTTGAAACAGCATTATTGGTGGAGAATAATGAAGAAGGTTCTACTGAAGGTATCACCCATGAAGGGTGTTATGAGATTTGGGAAGAAGGATAAATTGAGTCCTCGGTTCATTGGACCTTTTAAGGTGCTTCGGGGGATTGGGTAGGTGGCTTATGAGCTTGCTTTGCCACCCAGCTTGTTGAGCGTGCATCCGGTATTTCATGTTTCTATGTTCCGAAAGTATATTGGTGATCCATCTCACGTCTTGGATTTTAGCACGGTTCAGTTAGACAGTGATTTGACTTATGATGTGGAACTAGTGGCTATTTTGGAGCGGCATGTCCGAAAGTTGAGATCAAAGGATATAACTTCACTGAAAGTGTAGTGGAGAGGTCGGTCCATGGAGGAGGCTACCTGGGAGACCGAGTGGGAGATGCAGAGAAGATATCCACACATGTTTGAGGCTTCAGATATATTTCTTGACTCGTTTGGGGATGAACGTTTGTTTAAGAGGGGGAGGATGTAATGACCCGTCCGGTCGTTTCATGAGTTACCGCTCAGTTTCCTCCATTTCTGCTTCTTTATGTGTTGTTCAGCTGTATTTCATCATATCGTGTTGGTTTTTCTGTGTTCGGAGTAGTCATGGAGTGAAATGAGACACTTAGTCTCTTATTTGGAAGCTTTAATTGGAAAAGTCAACCGAAAGTTGACTTTGAGTAAATAATCTCGGAATTTGGTTTTTATGGTTCAGATAGCTTCGTTAGGTGATTTGGGACTTAGAAGCGTGTTCGGAATGTAATTTGGAGGTTCGTGGTAGATTAAGGCTTGAATTGGCGAAATTAGAATTTTGGCATTTTCCGGTCGGCAGTGGAAATCTTGATATCAGGGTCGGATTGGAATTTCAGAAATTAGAGTAGGTCCCTTGTATCATTTGTGACATGTTTGCAAAATTTTAGGTCATTCGGATGAGGGTTGATAGTTTTTTTGCACCATTTGTGGAATTCGGAAGTTTTGGAATCCTTAGGCTTGAATCCGAGGGTGATTTGATGTTTTGATGTTATTTCGAGTGTTCCGAAGGTTGGAATAAATTTGAATAGTGGTATGTGACTTGTTGGCGTGTTTGGTTGAGGTCCCGAGGGCCTTGGGATGGATTTGGGTGGTTGACAGAAGGTTTGGAGTGGAATGGGAGTTGCAGATTTTGCTGCTTCTGTAGTTTCCGCAACTGCGGATTGGGGAATGCAGGTGCGATGATCACAGAATAGGATATTGTCGCATGAGCGGATGGTTAACCGCACTTGCTAGCCCGCAGGTGCGAGGCTTGGGGCGCAGGTACGGAAGTAGGTTCTCTTAAGTGAAAACCACTGAAGCGGAGAATTTCCGCAGAAGCGGTAGCGCAAGTGCGCTTATGGGACCACAGGTGCAGAATCCCTGGAGCAGAAACTATAAAAGCTTCCCTTTGCGATTTTCAACCTTATTTCACCATTAGTGTTCGGACTTGGAGCTTTTTTAGAGGGTTTAGAGAGGGATTCGAGGGGTAACACTGGGAGGTAAGATTTTTGAACTCAATATTCGATTCTATGGTGATTTCTAACTGATTAGACATGAAATTAATGGGATCCAAGGGTTAAAATTGAAGGCCAGGGCTTGAGTTTTGAAGAGCTTTGATTAGGGATTTGAGGGGCCATTTGAGGTCCGATTTTGGTGATTTTGGTATCTATAGACTCGTGAAAGGATAAGGATTCCAGTGATATAATTTTTATCGAATTCCGAGACATGGGCTTGGGGGTCGGATTTGGCCAATTTCAGAATTTTTGAGTTAATTTGATTATTTTCGCTTGGGCTTTGTTCCTTTAGCGTGTATTAATGATGCAACACTGATTTTGGTTAGATTTGAAGCATTTGGAGGCCGATTGGAGAGGCAAAAGCATCGCGGGCTATAGTTTGGACCGGTTTGAGGTAAGCTATGATTGTAAATGTTGTCATGAGGGTATGAAACCCCAGATTTTACATCGTTTCACTACTTTGAGGTGAAACACATGCTAGATGATGAGCGTAGGGGCATACACCGTTGGGTATTGTGACTTGGTCCGTCCCGTATGACTAATAAGTCGCATATTTGACTGAAAACTATTTGATATCACTGTGTTTTGGAAAGTATTACTATGTTTTGGGCTAAATGCCATATTTAGTACTCGTGCCAAGCTGTTTGGACCCTTAGGGACTTTTTACTATTATTCCTCATTGTTTTTCCGTGTTTTACTGATTTCATAACTCAATCTTATTTACTCCGTTTTGGTATTATAAATGATATTTTGGGCTGAGCACCATGTTTACTGTTGCCTGAGTGGCTTGAGAGGTTTCTGACTAAGTGAGGCCAAGTGCCTGTATTGTGAGGATATCATGGGATCGGGCTGCGCGCCACATCATGTTGTGCTGATTGTGATATATGAGAGGCCGAGGGCGTGATTTATTATGCCACGAGATGACTTGTTATAGCGTTTGGGTTGTAGGAGCCCCTCATGAGTTTGAACACCCCCAGTAAGCACGAGTACCCAGTGTAAGCACGTGATTTTTGCTCCACGAGCAATCACTCCAAAAGAAATCAAAAATAATAAATGGCATCGCGGTACAATTTTCACGGGACATGTGCTGCTAGTCATTTGTGGTTCGGCCCGTGTTGCAATTAATCTTACAAAAACACAAAAAATAAGAACGCCGTGTGTAATCAGGCCGTAGTCCGGTTTTAAGAGAAAATTGACAAAAAATATGCAGCTTTTACTCTAGGCTGTGATTTAACCATTTTTAAAAAATTCTAATATGTGTGTTTATTGTTGTAGGTGTTACCCAATATGTGTGTAGGTTCATTTTAATTATTTGCATTGTTTTTAGGAATTTTTGGTTAATTTGTTGAAATTAAAAAAAGGAAAGGAATCGGTTTGGACAACAAATGAGGCCCAAAGCCAATGCAAAACCAAGCCCAACCCAGGCTGCCCCAGCAGGACCCCAAACGACATCGTATCAATACCCCTGTTAGAACCGTTGATCTGATTCAAACGGACGGTCTTGATCAGACTGCTCGTTTACCCAAACGACGCCGTTTCAGGCAGGATGATCTAAGCCGTCCAACCCCATTGATCCAACGGATCCAGGCCCTCCTCTAAACCCGTCAACATGGCCCGATCCAATCCCCTACCCGGTCTTAACCCACTATCAGCCCCCGAACGACGTCGTCTCTCTTCAATGAGTAGATCCTGGCCCTGGATCTCACTTGATCCAACGGCCAGGATCTAAACCCTCAATACATATATAAACCTAACCCCTTACCCCCACGTCCCAAGCCACACCCCCCCTTCAGCCACTGTTCACCATCTTCCCCAGGACCCCTTTCCTCTCAAACCCTAGCAGCCTAGGTTTTCCCCCGTGAGCCCGGTAACCACAGTTCCGATGACCACCAAAATAACATCCCCGATGCACCCAACCACCCTGAACATGAATCCGTTAACCGTTCACCTCGAATCAACCCGTAGCTTCTCGAATCTTCAAACGAAGATTCGAGCAAAAACTAGATCTACACCGATTGACCCCAAACTCACACCACAACCCCTCCTGACCTCCCTCACCCTCTGAATGGCTTTGGTTCCGTTCGAATCTGACTAGAATTGAACGGTTCCCAAATCGAACCTCAAGAGCCCTAGGATTCAGATCTATGGGTTTTTGTCCGAATCAGTGGCAGGATCAGGGCCTAGCAGACTTTTACCGAAGTGTTCTCAGTTGAGAACGCTTCGGTTAAAGTCCATTAGACCCCAAAATCACCTGGCCCGAGTTCGAGCATTGAGTCAGTCTTAGTTTCAGGTCCCGGAGGTATTTTCCCTTTTTTATTTTGTCATCTTAAACTCTATCTGTCGTACATGTTCTGGTTTGTTTTGGTTTCTGACTCGTCTATCCCTGTGTGTACATTTTGAGTTTAAAGTTGATTTGTTTGTTGATTTTGTTGGTTGTTTGCTGTATATTATAGTTCGCGTAGTCGTTTAAATAAGCATCGTCAACTAAATTCACTTGAAAGATTAGAAAATCAGGAGTTGCATTTCAGTATTGATTACTATGCCTGTTTCTTGTTGGTGTTACTTGTATCGGCATGACCAACTTGTACCCTTTAATTGGCACCCACGTTTGATTAAATTGGAATCATTGGTTTGAATTTAGGCTGAAAATTGATTGTTAACTGTGGAAAGCTAACAGATTCACCTGAAGGCAGCATTGAGTTTAAGTTAAGTAGTCAGTAGTTAGCTGAAATCAAAGAGGTTTATATACTAATTATTAAGAGTTATGGTAATACAGTAACATGCCAGGTTAAGGGTAGTTTTGGCATAAGACAAAGTCTGATTAGGGGTTTAACTTAAGAATATGTCAAGTGTTAATTAAAATACTATTAACAATGGGGAACAAAACATAAGAGCATGGGTTCAAATGAATACTTTATTGCACTCATAATCCTTGATTAGAGCAATAGGACAAAGCATGGGGGGCTGATTAAGTTTACCGAGAAAGATGCCTTTAGGCATGAGGAGTTAAGGGGTATGGGCAGATTGCAACTGGCAGGATCCA
The DNA here is from genome assembly GCF_000393655.2 of Nicotiana sylvestris. Lineage (NCBI taxonomy): Eukaryota > Viridiplantae > Streptophyta > Magnoliopsida > Solanales > Solanaceae > Nicotiana > Nicotiana sylvestris. The sequence goes on along the minus strand of NC_091061.1, from coordinate 5,860,405 downwards.
GGTAGCTTGACTGCACTGGGTTGTTGGCTTATAAATAAGCTGTTGCAGAACTAAAAAAGGGTTGGACTTTTAGTCTTCAGAAAAAAAAGAAAAAAAACAAAACAGAAAGAGATTTCAGAATACTGTGAATGAGTATCATTTGAAAACTGTGTAAGAGTTCAAGTTGTTCAAGCTGTCTTTGCTGATTGTTGTTGGCTGTTTGCTCAGCTTTTGTGGTTATTGATTTTCTGCTGTTACTGCATTGAACATTCTGGGTTTTCTTGGCTGCATCTTATTACTCTTTTCTGGGATTACTTGTTTGGTGCTCGACCATCTGCTGGTTCTCTTTGTTCTGGAAATTGTTGCTGGTTGTCTGTGGACTGTGGAAAACACTTGTGGGTTTGGTTTGTTGCTGTGTGGTTGCTGTGTATCTGATGTTGCTGTGTTTACTGCATACTGCCCAGCTGATCATTCCTTTCTTCTTTGTCCTCTATACCAGGTACACAACCAATGCACTGTCAAATGTAATTGGAAAAATTGAGCATGAATACAAATGAAAAGTCCTGAAGAATGTCTTTTATACATAGATTGTTACATTAAATATTCATGTAATGTGTAATAGTTTACATTCTTGTTTTGGATGCTGGAGATAGTCTTCATGCCTAATAAATGTCAACGTATGGTAGTTGAATGTTAGACTGTGTATATAGGTTGGTGATAAGAGTATGCCCAAGGCAGTAGGTTGTATCTCAGATTTAGTTCAATGGTGTAATATAAGTCTGTAATGTATGCCAAGCATGAAAATCGTACACTACTAGTTAAGTTCTTTCCTTTCCGATAAATTGCCATATATAACTGTTAAACCATGTTTTAAGACAAAGAACACAGGGTTTGCAATCTCAACCCCACGAAGGTTGAGCCCAGGTCAAAATAGACCAAGCAGGCCTGCACCAGACAAATAATGGCCCAGGTCTGGCCCATCACGCGTGGGCTGGATTTGGGCCTTTAATTTTTGCTCGACTGACTGTGTACGTGGCCGTGCTTCTGATTTTGCGCAAGCACTCGGAATTCTGTTATAGATAACTTGCAAGCATGTAATTAATTAGGACTATCTAATGTTTTCGATTAGTAGAGACAAACACGACAAGAAACGTAGTTGCTATAGGATACCCTTTTAAAATAAGAACGAGATGAGCCTCGACAAATAAATAAAAAACGCGCAAGCTGCGGGGCCCTCGTTAAATGTATATTATCGAAGCATTCAGTTTCCAGGATGGGTCGTTTAGCAAATCTCACGGCCCTCCCAGAATAATAACGCGATAGTCTCTTTAAGCGCGTACTTAATAATGTTATCTCCTTAAACTCGGGTGCACATTTATGTGACCCAAATCCGAATCTCAACGGAATCGAAATGTGTCTCTAACCACGAGTACATTGATTGTGGCGTGGTCTAAGATGCATTTCCATGACGTTGCAAATTCTTTTCATAAGGAATGAGACGAGCCTCGACAAACAAAGATGTACAAAGTGCGGGGCCCTCTAAATGTATATGTATAAAAATACTTAGAATTCGGGACATGCCGTTTAGCGAATTTCATGGCTTTCCCCAAAATAACAATACGCTAGTTGCTTTAAGCGCGCCTTTAATAGTTTATTTTCCTTAACTTGGGTGCACATTTATGTGACCCGAATCCAAATTTCAACCGAGTCGAGATATGTCAACAATCACGTGTACATTGATGTAACGTGATTCGAGGTATGTTTCCACGACGTTGCAATTCCTTGTAAAATAATAATAATTATGAAAGCGGTTAAAAGATAAAATTTGCACACAAGTTCATATTTGTATAAAATCAGATAATTAAGCCGAATATAACAGTTGAGCGACCGTGCTAGAACCACGGAACTCGGGAATGCCTAACACCTTCTCCCGGGTTAACAGAATTCCTTATCCGGATTTCTGGTACGCAGACCGTAATATAGAGTCATTCTTTTCCTCGATTCGGGATTAAAATTGGTGACTTGGGACACCCTAAATCTCCCAAGTGGCGACTCTGAAATAATTAAACCAATCCCGTTTCGATTGTCCTTTAATTGGAAAAAACTCCCTTGCGCCCTCTCGGGTGCGGAAAAAGGAGGTGTGACAGCTCTGGCGACTCTGCTGGGGATCACTACCCAGAACCACTAGTTCAGGGTTAGAAATTCGAGCTTAGATAAATTGTTATATTTGGTTATATCTGATTTTTTACATGTTTGAGCCTAATGTGCTAAATGCTACTTTTACCGCTTTGATATTATTTGGACTGTATATAAACTGTGCCGAAACCCTTCTCTTCTTACCTCCAGGGAGAAGCTCGCTGGTCGAGACTCCCTATTCTGTTAGTGTCAATACCCGAAATAAGAAAGAGGACGGATAAGTTACGAAGCCGGACGGCCTTTTGGTTCTCGGTAAGTTGCCCCCTCCTCGACTCGAGTTGTCCGCTCGGGTACACTGTCTAGAACATTGACCCAGGTTTTTGAACATAGAATAACGTGACTTCATGCCAGATCCCTAGTAGGAACGCTTATTTGCATCACGTTGCATTTGACTTAGGGGACTCAACACAGGGGTTGGGTCCGTCTAGGACTAGCAACCTGATATGAAAGGACCATCCTAATGCATCCTATTTGTTTTCCGTGCATTTATTTGTCTCGAGCCCGCATCTTGACCGGTGTTTGAATAATGTGAAATTGGAAGCAAAAAAAAAGAAGAAGAAGGAATAGCGGTTAAGGAGCTAATTGTTTATTTTTGGAAAAAGCCAATGCCAAAATACTGTCAAAACTTTGCCGAAATTTTGAGAAAATGAAAAGAAAACGTCTTATTAGTTTTGTTTTATTAAAAGCAAAGGAAAAATAGAAAAAAAAGAGAAGAAAAAAGGGGTCGTTGTTCTGTTTTGTTTTTCAAAATATATAGTTTGTCTTGTCACAAAAATGAAGATGAAAAAGAGTCTTATTTTTTTTAAAAAAAATGTTTTTTATTATTTTTATGAAAATCCGAGTAATATATATATATATATATATATATATATATATATATATATATATATGTCTTTATTTGTTGCAAAAATATTTGTCTTGCCAAAAAGTCTTGAAAAGTTTTTAGACCCCTAATTTTCAAAAAGTTTGTTTTATTGTCTAAAAAATATATGTCTAAATAAAGTTTTTATTTTATTTTATTCACTTGGCATAATCACCCTAATAAATGTGCAGGATGAGCACGATACAAAACGAACCTTTTTCAGTAATGACCAAGATCCCGTTTGAGTTGCGGTTATGGTGGAACGACTTAGGCAAAGAAGGGCAAGACAAAGTAAGGAAATGTCTGAAAGGTCTCCCGCACCTACTAAACGTTCAGCCTCGGGGTGATATCATCAGATCATTGGTTACTTGTTGGGATTCCGCACACAACGTGTTCCATTTTTCGGACTTCGAGCTCACCCCGACATTGGAAGAAATAGCAGGTACATCGGAAGTGATGAAGCCCCTTTTAGGTTCAAATACTTGATTGCACCTAGAGCTGTCACGGTACACTGGTTTCTGGATTTCCTAAAAATACCTCGAACGTTCCACCATCCAGATCTTGCCAAAGGATTCTGCAGTCTCCACCTCATATATGCTAGATACGGCCACGTGGGCGGGTTCAATAAGCCGGATTTCAAACTATGCAGTAGAGGCAACCGACAAAAGTGGGACGAACACAGGCTAGTGGCTTTTATGACAGCCTTTCTGGGTCTTATAGTGTTCCCTAGGAAAGATGGAAACATTGATCTAAAGATAACCGGGGTCGTCAATACTTTGCTTACCCAAGATAAAAGTACTCTGGCGCCTATGATTATGGCTGACATTTTCCGGGCTCTCACTGCTTGTCGAGCCAGGGGCGACTTTTTCGAAGGATGTAACCTACTGTTGCAAATGTGGATGACCGATCATTTATGCCATCGCTCCTCACTTTTGGGTTATGGTTCGCCAGAGAAAACTTGTATTGGAGAATTCTACACGAGAATCAAAGGGCTCAATTTACCTGAGGGAGTCACATCATGGACCTCATTTCTCCGAACTCTCACTGCCAGCCAAATCCAATGGACGCTCGGATGGTCACCTATTGAGGAAATCATATACATGCCGGCAACCCGGCCTCACTTTCTGTTGATGGACTGAAAAATATCCAACCCTATGCACCGTTTCGGGTTTTGAGGCAACTTGGGAGGTACCAAGTGGTACCGAAAGATGAAGATTTGAGTACCCAAGTGATTGAAATCAGTCCGAATGGTCATTTCCCTGAAGAAGAAGTTCGCCAAATCTGGAGTGAGTGCCAACATCTGACAGCAAACACTTGTGTGATTGATACGGCAAAAGGGGAAGTCGCCCCAGGATATCACGCTTGGTTTAGAGGTAGCCTGTCCTACGAAAGACCGGCTAAGAGACCGCATCTCAAAGATTTCGTAGAATCATCCCAAGGGCAATGGAACTGGTTAGCAAAAGAGAAGGGTTATCGGGCAGAGATTGGTGATTTGAAGCTACAAATGGACAGTCTGAAATTCGATAACAGCGTACAAATCGCGGCGGATCGAAGCGAAAAGAATAGATTGATCCAAGAGAATGAAGAACTTAAGGCCCAAATCCAAAAATTGAGATTGTCTCTTGATGAGCAGCCCAGAAGTCGATCAGACCAGCGGTTGATAAAGGGTTTGAAAAGAGAGATCACGGAATGGCGAGACGGGTTAGAAGAATCCGAAAAGGTCATGGCAGAGTTCAAGGCACAGTGGGGAACAAGAGTAGATAAGCATCGCCGATGCTTGAACCAATTGAAACGTGACCACGAGAAGACTGTTGCCAAAATAAAGAGAGAGATGGCTACACTTGAGTTTAAAGCAGTTAAGCAGGCCAGGGATTTCCAATTGGAGAGTAGATACTGTTACGACTTGTTGGCCCAAATGAAGACAGAAGTGCGGTAGCTGAGGAATCAACATATACAGGACTCACAGGTATTCAAGACGTGCAGTGATCAGATAAGACACCTACTCATAGAGAAGAAACAAACCAGAGATAAGATCAGGGCCATTGCCCATGCCATCATCAGACGATGTCGGCGGTGTGAGAACATGACCTGCGTTACCGTTCTCTCAGCAGTGATGGGTTATGTCAAACAGACCATGCACGAGTTGGAGCAACTCGAAAGGGATCTCGCACCTAGACCCGCGAAAAGGCCGAATGATGCCTCGCGGGTCCCTAAGTTGGAAAATTAACCTTTGGTCGAGTCTTGTTTATTTAGGCTTTGATGTTTTCCCATATGTTGTTTTCTATTTTTTCCTTCAATCAAATAGGGTCAAAGAACCGTGGAGTCTGTATTGTTGCTATTCCTTGTTTGAAGTAATTTGTAATAGCAAAATTTTGAGAATGAATTTAATGATTTCACAAGAATTTTGTATTTCTTTACTTTAAGGCAGAACTACGCCTGGTCTGATTCACGCGGGGACGTGATACGTAGGCAATCCCCATAAGATTCGACCACTTTTAATAAAGAGAGAAAAGAAAATACATAATAAAATAAAACACAGGGTTTCCCAAAATACTTTAAAAGAGGGACGAATGAGCAAACCGGGATGACGCATGTTGTTTGAAGCAAAGCATGTAGAAACGGTTAACTGCCTAGGTGCATTGCATCCTCTACGTGTTATGATCAAATCTGTTAAACTCTAACGCTAACAAAGTTTGTTGTTGTCTGATCCAGACAAGTTAGTTGTTAAAGAACTCTGGCAACACACTCATACCAAACCAGATCCAAAGGACCGGTAGCAACAAGCATGACTACTTCAGAGAATAGTAATGAGGAAGAAAGGCCAATGAGCCAGTTGCTAAAAGAAGCGATGGAAAAGATTGAAAGGATGGGACTAGAGATGAATGCAATGCAGCTAGCCATAGCCAAAACACAAAAGAGCCCTGAAACACTGGGACACATGCCAGAATACCCTCACTCCGGCCCTTCCACAAGCCGCCCAAATCCCCTTTATCATCAAGAAAGAAGCCCTCATGATTCCCAAGCTCCACCACCCCATCAACCTCTCCCAACACCCAATATTCCCATTTTTGTGGGACCAACATCAGCCCCTTTGCAAAGAACGACCAGTGAGCCATTGTTTCAGGCTCACGATACACAATACTACCCCCCCGAGCCTACGTTTCATGCCCCCGAACCACAGGCTTACAATCCACATTTGGAAGTGCCGGCAGAGATTGAGAAGCCGGCTAAGGCCCCTGAACAGGATGAAGTATTGAGAAAGTTCAAAAGCCTGGAGCAGTCCTTCAGGAACTTGCACGGGCTGGGCAATCAAGTCAGCGTAGCATACAAAGATCTGTGCCCTTTCCCAGACGTCCAACTCCCGGCTGGGTTCAAGATGCCTAAGTTTGATTTATATGAAGGGCACGGTGATCCCATGGCACATTTGCGGGGATTCTGTAGCAAAATGAGAGGGGCAGGCGGCAAGGATGAGCTGCTGATAGCTTATTTCGGCCAAAGTCTGAGCGGATCTGCACTAGAATGGTATACCAGGCAGGATTCCAGCAGGTGGTACACGTGGGATGATCTGGCGCAGGCTTTTGCAGGTCATTTCCAGTACAATCTCGAGATAGTTCCTGACCGTCTCACATTATTGAGAACTGGGAAGAAACCCGGGGAAAGTTTTCGCGAGTTCGGGTTCCGCTGGAGAGAACAAGCAGCTAGAGTCGATCCTCCCATGAGAGAGGGAGAGATGGTGGACTATTTTTTGCAGACATTGGATCCAACCTACTTTGGTCACTTGGTGACAACGGTTGGAAAATCTTTCAACGAGGTGGTCAAGATAGGGGTCATGATAGAAGAGGGTTTGAGGTCTGACAAGATCTTGAACTATTCGACACTCAAGGCCACAACCCAGGCTATTCAAAGCGGCACGGGAGGTGCGTTGAGAAGAAAGAAAGAAGAGGTTGCCACGATCGAGGCAGGCAGTTGGTCTAGGGCTGGCAGGCCGCACTACAACCAACCTAGACCTCACAGGTCAGAATACCCATACAACCCACCACAAAATTTCTATCCACCTCGAGAACCACATTGTTCCGTACACCAAGCCCAAGCATACACTCAGCCTCCGGTTCGCCCATAATGGCGCGCGCCGGCTCCCCAGAACATATATGCACCACCACAAAACACCTACCCTCCACCAAGGGCATATAGAAACCCTTCAGGGGCAGGCTTTCGGGGAAATCCAGATGCTAGGAATGACAAGTTGCGGAAGCAGAGAACTTTCATGGAGCTGGGAGAAACCTACACCGCTTTGTTCCACAAACTGAGGCAATTGGGTTTGGTTAGTCCTGTCCAGACTCGAGAACCAAATCCCCCACCTCAGAATTTGGATCGATCAATCAGTTGTGAATACTGTTCAGGGATGCTCGGGCATGATACCGAGAAGTGCTGGAAATTAAGGCATGCCATACAGGATCTTATTGACACCAATAAGATCGAGGTCCAGACACCACAAGCTCCTAACATCAACCAAAACCCACTGCCAGCGCACCACGAAACTCACATGATTGAGTTGGTGTGCGAGGGAGGAGAATTGAGAAAACCCTCACAAACAGTGATGATGATCCAAGCTGCCCCGAAAGGAGTCTCGACCAGTGGAGGAACGAGTGTACAGTCGCAGGGAGAAGGCGTCAAGCCGGTAGTGATATTGGGAAAGAGCCCGTCCGCCATAACAAGCAAACCCGAGCCAAGCAAGTTGGTAATATCAGGGATCCCGCCCACACCGGCAGTCGTGTTAAAAGGGGTATGTAGAGAACTGGTGACCATAAAGCCTGTGGTCCAGCTGCCGATGATTGACAGCAGGGCTGTGCCTTGGAAATATGAAAAGGCGGTGGTGATGTACAAAGGAAAACAGGTGGAAGAAGTCAGTTGTGAAGCGCAAGGGCTGACTCGATCAGGTCGATGTTTTGCTCCGGTGGAGCTAAGAAGAACCAACCCAGTTGCAACCAAGAAACCTGTGTCCGAAGAAGAGGCTGAAGAGTTCCTGAGGAAGATGAAAGTACAAGACTATTCTGTGGTCGAACAGCTGAGAAAAACACCGGCCCAGATCTCACTGTTGTCGTTACTGATCCATTCTGAGGAGCATCGTCGGGCCCTGTTGAAGATATTGAACGAAGCTCATGTACCCAGTGAGATTTCTGTAAACCACCTGGAAACCATTGCCAGCAAGATTTTCGAGGTGAACAGGGTAACATTCTCAGATGATGACCTGCCGGTGGAAGGTACAGAGCATAATAAAGCTCTATACCTAGCTGTCAAATGTGAAGACTCGGTGGTAACTCGAGTATTGGTAGATAACGGCTCAAGCGCCAATATTTGCCCACTATCTACCCTGAACCAGTTAAAGATCGACCACGGAAGGATCCACAAGAACAGTATCTGTGTCCGAGGGTTTGACGGAAACGGAACGGCCACTGTGGGGGATGTTGTACTTGAATTGACCATCGGTCCAGTCCTGTTTACCATGGAATTCCAGGTATTAGACGCCACAGTATCTTACAACCTGCTGTTAGGTCGACCATGGATTCATGCAGCCAAAGCGGTGCCTTCCACCCTACATCAGATGGTGAAGTTCGAGTGGGAAAGACAAGAGGTCGTGTTACACGGCGAGGATACAACGTGCACCATGGGCGGAACCATTGTACCTTTCATAGAGACCGCTGATGACAAAGGTCCTTGGGTCTACCAGATTTTCGATACAGGGTCGGCCAACAAAATTTCTGAAGGAGAAATCATCCCGCACCCTAGGGTAGCTGCCGCAACAGTCATGATGATCTCAGAAATGCTGGGTAATGGATTTGTGCCGGGAAAAGGCCTGGGATTCGAGCTTCAAGGGATTATCCAACCTGTCTCCCTTTCTAAAAATCTGGAAACTTTCGGATTAGGGTTCAAACCAACCGCAGCAGATAGGAAGCAAGCGCGAAAAATGAAGAAGAGGGTCTGGTTTCTGCCTAAACCAGTGCCACGTCTCTCACGGTCTTTTGTTAAAGCAAGTGCCAAGGGGTCACCGGTCCCAAAGATTCTAGGACCTTTGATCGGTATAAATGAAGACCTGAATCAGAGTTTTAAGAGGCTATTCGCGGATGTCAGTATGGTGGAAGCTGGAGAAGGTTCCAGCAGAGCAGAGATACAGTTTGTGGGGCCTGAGGCCAAGACCAACAATTGGACAGTTACTCCTCTTCCTGTCCGAGGGGAGTCTTGGTAGTAGGCTTTGATTTATGTTTTGTGTGTTTTGTTTTGTCCGGATTATTCAAGGGTGTAATCCAAATTTTACTTTCGTTTTTGTAAAAGTGTGAACCCTTTTATCCCGCAAGTTTAATAAAGTTCTTTTCTTTTGTCCCATTTTAATTTTGTTTTGTTCTTTTTCTTTCTGAACAGTTCTCTTTTTACTGGTTCTAATGACATGGCATGCACAGCGGATCTTCGACCTAGTCTAATAAATCAATCTGAATCCGACTCAATGATGCAAGAGGTCGTTTGTGATGATGAATCTGAATGTGACGAAGGTGAAGCCTTCGAAGAGATAAACCGAGAACTGTGCCAATTTGAAGAGAAACCCAAGCCTAACCTAAATGACACTGAGGCTGTGAATCTAGGAGACGCTGATAACGTCCAAGAGACCAAAATTAGCATCCACATTGAGCCGAATGTCAGAGAAGAATTGATCAAAACCCTCATGGAATTCAAAGATGTTTTTGCATGGTCATATGACGATATGCCTGGATTAAGCACCAATTTAGTGGTTCACAAATTGCCCACTGACCCGGCATACCCTCCGGTCAAGCAAAAACTAAGGAAATTTAAAACAGAAATGAGTGTAAAGATCAAAGAAGAAGTGATTAAGCAGTTGCAAGCGAAGGTCATTCGGGTCACTCGATATCCCGAGTGGTTGGCCAATGTGGTACCAGTCCCAAAGAAGGATGGAAAAATCAGGGTGTGCGTCGACTACCGCAACCTCAACAAAGCAAGTCCCAAGGACAATTTTCCATTGCCCAACATCCATATCTTGATCGATAATTGCGCTGGGCGCGAGATCGGATCCTTTGTAGATTGCTATGCGGGTTATCATCAGATCCTAATGGACGAGGAAGATGCGGAAAAAACAGCGTTTATTACGCCATGGGGAACTTACTGCTATCGGGTAATGCCGTTCGGACTGAAGAACGCCGGGGCAACATACATGCGAGCAATGACTGCTGTGTTTCATGACATGATACACAAAGAAATCGAGGTGTACGTCGATGATGTGATCATCAAATCTTGGCGTCAGGAAGACCATGTAGCAGACCTAAGGAGATTTTTCCAAAGACTCCGAAGGTATGATATCAAGCTCAACCCGGCCAAATGCGCATTCGGGGTTCCATCAGGAAAGCTGCTAGGATTCATCGTCAGTCGACGGGGGATTGAGTTAGACCCATCCAAAATTGAATCCATCCGAGATTTGCCACCGCCAAGGAACAAAACAGAGGTAATGAGTTTGCTGGGTAGACTCAATTACATCAGCAGGTTCATCGCCCAACTCACAGCAACTTGTGAGCCCATATTTCGGTTGCTGAGAAAGGATGCTGCGGTAGGTTGGACGGCAGAGTGTCAGGAGGCCTTCGACCAAATCAAAGGGTATCTGTCTAATCCACCAGTATTGGTCCCGCCGAAGCCTGGGAAGCCCTTAATTCTTTACCTAACGGTCTTGGAAAATTCATTTGGTTGTGTATTGGGGCAACATGATGACACAGGAAGGAAGGAGCAGGCCATCTACTATCTTAGCAAGAAATTCACAGTACATGAGGTCAAGTACACTCAACTCGAGAAAACATGTTGCGCCCTAACTTGGGTAGCTCAGAAGTTGAAGCACTACCTGTCTTCGTATACTACTTATCTCATATCCCGTTTGGACCCATTGAAGTATATCTTTCAGAAACCTATGCCCACGGGAAGGTTGGCAAAATGGCAAATTCTGCTCACAGAGTTTGATATCATCTATGTGACGAGGACGGCCATGAAAGCCCAGGCGCTGGCAGACCATTTGGCAGAGAATCCCGTTGATGAAAAATACGAGCCCTTAAGAACGTATTTTCCTGACGAAGAGGTAATGCATACAAATGAGTTGGAATTACCTGAGGAACCGGGTTGGAAGCTTTTCTTCGATGGAGCTGCAAACGCAAAAGGGGTTGGAATAGGAGCAGTACTCATTTCTGAAACAGGACGGCATTATCCTGTTACGGCTCAACTACGCTTCTATTGCACCAACAATATGGCCGAGTATGAGGCTTGCATTCTGGGTCTGCGCTTGGCTGCCGACATGGATGTCCAAGACGTCTTGGTCTTGGGAGACTCGGACCTGTTGGTACACCAGATTCGGGGTGAATGGGAAACGCGAGATCTAAAACTCATACCATACCGACAATGTTTGCATGATCTGAGAAAGCAATTTCGATCGGTGAAGTTCAAACACATCCACAATGAGGTTGCGGATGCCTTAGCCACCTTAGCATCAATGCTGCACCACCCTGACAAAATGTATGTTGATCCTCTGCACATCCAGGTCCGTGATCAGCACGCCTACTGTAATGCCATAGAAGAAGAAGTAGATGGCGAACCCTGGTTTCATGATATCAAGGAATACCTCAGAATGGGGATATATCCAGAACATGCCTCTGGAGACCAAAAAGAGCCCTTCGGCGTTTGTCGAATGGTTTCTTCCTCAGCGGAGGAGTATTGTACAAAAGAACCCCGGATTTGGGATTGTTGAGATGCATATATGCCAGTCAAGCAGCGACGGTTATGGCGGAGGTACATGCTGGAGTTTGTGGGCCACACATGAGCGGATATGTATTGGCAAGAAAGATCCTTCGAACAGGGTGTTATTGGCTCACCATGGAACACGACTGTATCACTTTCGTGAGGAAATGCCATCAGTGCCAGATACATGGAGATTTGATTCATTCTCCGCCAACAGAGTTACATACGATGTCAGCACCCTGGCCGTTTGTGGCATGGGGCATGGATGTCATTGGGCCCATCGAGCCGGCAGCATCCAACGGTCATAGGTTCATTCTAGTGACCATTGATTACTTCACCAAATGGGTTGAGGCTAAAACCTTCAAATCAGTAACCAAGAAGGCAGTGGTGGACTTTGTTCACTCCCATATCATCTGCAGATTTGAAATCCCAAAAGTGATCATCACGGATAACGGTGCGAATCTTAATAGCAGCTTGATGAGAGAAGTATGCCAACAATTCAAGATTACACACCGCAATTCCACCCCATATCGCCCCAAGGCGAAATGGAGCAGTCGAAGCAGCCAATAAGAATATCAAGAAGATACTGCGAAAGATGGTGGAAGGATCCAGACAATGGCACGAGAAATTACCCTTTGCTTTGTTGGGTTACCGCACTACTGTCCGGACTTCCATAGGCACAACTCCTTATTTGTTGGTATACAGAACTGAGGCCGTAATACCAGCGGAAGTCGAAATTCCGTCCCTCCGAATTGTCGCTGAGGCCGGGATTAATGATGATGAATGGGTCAAAGCTCGATTGGAACAGTTGAGCCTGATAGATGAGAAAAGATTGGCAGCAGTGTGCCATGGTCAGCTGTACCAGAAGAGAATGGCAAGAACATATAATAAGAAGGTGCGCCCCAGGAAGTTTGAAGTAGGGCAGCAGGTATTGAAGAAGATCCTCCCACATCAGGTCGAGGCAAAAGGCAAATTCGCCCCAAATTGGCAAGGGCCTTATATCGTGACCAGAGTATTGTCCAACGGTGCCTTGTGTTTGACAGATGTCGAAGGTAGATGTGTCGACATGGCTATCAATTCAGATGCAGTCAAGAGATATTATGCATAATTTCTTTAATTATGGAAATTTTTGGTTTATTTGTTTGTATTTGGCATTTATTGGATAATGAGATGACGGAGGCAATTCTTTCTTCTATCCAAACACTTTTAACCCTTGCTTCCCCCTTTGAGCCTTAAGTTATTCTTTCATACCCCTCTTTTGGAATCACTAATGGAAAAGACATGAAAAAAGAGAAAAAGAAAAGAAAAAGAAAATGAAAAGAAGGAAAAGAAAAAAGGAAGATAAAATCATAAGAAATACAAAACCGTGGGAACTACGTTTGACCTGATTCCTCAAAGAGGATACGTAGGCGCCTCACGGCTCGGTCATAGTATGCATCATAGTGAATATAGGATGCATAATGTACATAGTGTGCATAATAGGCACAGTGTGCGTAACGCACATAGCGCAACATAAGTGTAAAAAATAAATTCCCCAAGCAAGAAAACTGGGGCAGAGGTTATGTTTTAAGTTCCAACAAAGGTTTGATTCCAAAAGTTGTAGCACATCACCCATCAAATTATTTTCATTTTTATAGCCTTTCTTTAACCCCACACCAAAACCAACATCAACGTCCAAAAGACCTCCCGATCAATGTCCAAGAGATGCCAAGTCAGGCAAATAAGACCGAGAATAATACACCGATCCCCAGCAAAGAAGAGGATCGTAAGATTGGGAATGAATCGATGATCAAAGGAATCTCCAGAAGAGAGGGTCGTATCTACAACACCCCGATTCCTCGAAAGAAATAAAAGGAGAGAGTCTTATCGGTGAAAACCTTCATAGGCACCGAGAGGCGATGTAAGATGAGGAATATGAAATGAGAGAGTCTTATTGGTGAAAACCTTCACAGGCACCATAAGGCGCCGGGAGATGAGAGAAAAGAGAGAGTCTCATCAGTGAAAACCCCTCGAAGGGCACTATGAGGCGACAAGACAAATCAACAAAAGCTACCACATTCGCAATGAAATGGACACTCATTTATCATCCCCAGCAAGTCAGACCATCAGGCAAATCGATTGATACAAATAGACTGGGTCGGGAATCTATGGTGTACGACATGATCACGAGGACCAGTCATGTCCTCCAGATAAGTTCTTCTGAGTTTCTTCTCCCACCGAATATTGGTTCAGAAAGATTTTCTCCTTTTCTATCTTTTATTTTCTATTCCTAAAAATTTGTCTTGAAAAGGATTTTTCAAAGTTTACTACCAGAGACCGAAGGGGAGTTCATCCAATGCAGGATAACACAAACAGTCTTAAAAGCCGGCCCTAGGCAATGCAATAATCGTGCCTCGCAGTTTTGGAGGAAGTAAGCTCCAAAGGGAATGGTTTCAGGAGTAAAAGCAGATTCCCACAGCATGTGCTTAAAGAAAAGCAGAAAAAGGAACAAATTGAAAACCAGCCCCAGCAGGCTAGAGACCCCCAGCAGGCAATTTTGTCCACTAACCAATTATGGGGACATAGAGCAAGAAAAGGGGAAGAGAGGAAAAATCATCCGCCGGAAAGGCACCCTCTACCACCACGATTAAAACTAATTAAATCCTTTTGTCTGCTGCAGGAAAACAAAGGATTGATGATGGCAGCGAGAGGCAACGCCAGGGAAGTCACCAAAAACCGGGGCAGAAAATTTTCTACCGATTGTCAAAATTTTCTCGGAAGAACGGGGAAACAATTTCAAATACATTTAAGTTCTAGGTCGCCCACCAGTATAATGCGGGAATACATTTAAGTTCTAGGTCGCCCACCAGTATAATGCGGGAATACATTTAAGTTCTAGGTCGCCCACCAGTATAATGTGGGAATACATTTAAGTTCTAGGTCGCCCACCAGTATAATGCGGGAATACTTTTAAGTTCTAGGTCGCCCACCAGTATAATGCGGGAATACATTTAAGTTCTAGGTCGCCCACCAGTATAATGCGGGAATACATTTAAGTTCTAGGTCGCCCACCAGTATAATGCGGGAATATATTTAAGTTCTAGGTCGCCCACCAGTATAATGCGGGAATACATTTAAGTTCTAGGTCGCCCACCAGTATAATGCGGGAATACATTTAAGTTCTAGGTCGCCCACCAGTATAATGCGGGAATACATTTAAATTCTAGGTCGCCCACCAGTATAATGCGGGAATACTTTTAAGCTCTAGGTCGCCCACCGGTATAATGCGGGAATACTTTTAAGCTCTAGGTCGCCCACCAGTATAATGCGGGAATACATTTAAGTTCTAGGTCGCCCACCAGTATAATGCGGGAATACTTTTAAGTTCTAGGTCGCCCACCAGTATAATGCGAGAATACATTTAAGTTCTAGGTCGCCCACCAGTATAATGCGGGAATACATTTAAGTTCTAGGTCGCCCACCAGTATAATGCGGGAATACATTTAAGTTCTAGGTCGCCCACCAATAAAATGCGGGAATACTTTTTAGCTCTAGATTTTGGAATCAGTAACCCCACCTGAAGGCGGAAGGGTACAACAGAGATCCCCCAAGCAGGAAACAATAAAATCCTCAGCGCCAAAAAGCAGAAAGCTGCAAAAGCAAGCGCGCGATTCAAAAGGAAGAAGGAATGCGTCTCAGAAGAAGCAGTTTGGGAACGTTGTAGCATGCCCAATATAACAATTTTGATGAAGGAAGCCAGACCACTGAAGAAACCATTGAAAGATTTAAAGAAGAAAGCCATGTTCCCAGCAAATCAAGCAAAGTGATGAAAATTGGCATCCAGAAAAGGCGAAGGACCAGCATCATCCCCCAAGTTCACAAAATAAGGGCATCAGAGGAAAGCGTTAGCCGACAAGAAAGCAAGGCAACAAGAACAAGTTGAAGATGGATGAGATCTCATGTTCCATAGTCTAGCTTAGCTTCTTGTTTTTCCTTTTAGAACAATGTAACAAGGAGATCGGTGAGCGGTAGCATCCTACAGCAGCATGCAACAACGCACAACAGCAGCAAGCACTACAATCGCACGGTAGTCCCAGCTACCAAAATTCCCCGAACTACATTGACCTGATTCCTGTTCAGCCCAGGATATGTAGGAAACCTCTGAAGCAAAGGTTCGGTCAAATCTTTTCCAAAAATGCTTTACACGGAGTACTCAGATGAGCAAAATCACCCGCTTTGTCTTTGCGCGAAAACCCTTCGTGTCTTCGGGCAAAGAGGGGCAGCTGTAAACACGTGATTTTTGCTCCACAAACAATCACTCCAAAAGAAATCAAAAATAATAAATGGCATCGCGGTACAATTTTCACGGGACATGTGCTGCTAGTCATTTGTGGTTCGGCCCGTGTTGCAATTAATCTTACAAAAAACACAAAAAATAAGAACGCCGTGTGTAATCAGGCCGTAGTCCGGTTTTAAGAGAAAATTGACAAAAAATATGCAGCTTTTACTCTAGGCTGTGATTTAACCATTTTTTAAAAATTCTAATATGTGTGTTTATTGTTGTAGGTGTTACACAATATGTGTGTAGGTTCATTTTAATTATTTGCATTGTTTTTAGGAATTTTTGGTTAATTTGTTGAAATTAAAAAAAGGAAAGGAATCGGTTTGGACCCCAAATGAGGCCCAAAGCCAATGCAAGACCAAGCCCAACCCAGGCTGCCCCAGCAGGACCCCAAACGACATCGTATCAATACCCCTATTAGAACCGTTGATCTGATTCAAATGGACGGTCTTGATCAGACTGCTCGTTTATCCAAACGACGCCGTTTCAGGCGGGATGATCTAAGCCATCCAACCCCATTGATCCAACGGATCCAGGCCCTCCTCTAAACCCGTCAATATGACCCGATCCAATCCCCTACCCGGTCTTAACCCACTATCAGCCCCCGAACGACGTCGTCTCTCTTCAATGAGTAGATCCTGGCCCTGGATCTCACTTGATCCAACGGCCAGGATCTAAACCCTCAATACATATATAAACCTAACCCCTTACCCCCACGCCCCAAGCCACACCCCCCCTTCAGCCACTGTTCACCATCTTCCCCAGGACCCCTTTCCTCTCAAACCCTAGCAGCCTAGGTTTTCCCCCGTGAGCCCGGTAACCACAGTTCCGATGACCACCAAAATAACATCCCCGATGCACCCAACCACCCTGAACATGAATCCGTTAACCGTTCACCTCGAATCAACCCGTAGCTTCTCGAATCTTCAAACGAAGATTCGAGCAAAAACCAGATCTACACCGATTGACCCCAAACTCACACCATAGCCCCTCCTGACCTCCCTCACCCTCTGAATGGCTTTGGTTCCGTTCGAATCTGACTGGAATTGAACGATTCCCAAATCGAACCTCAAGATCCCTAGGATTCAGATCTATGGGTTTTTGTCCGAATCAGTGGCAGGATCAGGGCCTAGCAGACTTTTACCGAAGTGTTCTCAGTTGAGAACGCTTCGGTTAAAGTCCATTAGACCCCAAAATCACCTGGCCCGAGTTCGAGCATTGAGTCAGTCTTAGTTTCAGGTCCCGGAGGTATTTTCCCTTTTTTATTTTGTCATCTTAAACTCTATCTGTCGTACATGTTCTGGTTTGTTTTGGTTTCTGACTCGTCTATCCCTGTGTGTACATTTTGAGTTTAAAGTTGATTTGTTTATTGATTTTGTTGGTTGTTTGATGTATATTATAGTTCGCGTAGTCATTTAAATAAGTGTCGTCAACTAAATTCACTTGAAAGATTAGAAAATCAGGAGTTGCATTTCAGTATTGATTACTATGCCTGTTTCTTGTTGGTGTTACTTGTGTCGGCATGACCAACTTGTACCCTTTAATTGGCACCCCTGTTTGATTAAATTGGAATCATTGGCTTGAATTTAGGCTGAAAATTGATTGTTAACTGTGGAAAGCTAACAGATTCACCTGAAGGCAGCATTGAGTTTAAGTTAAGTAGTCAGTAGTTAGCTGAAATCAAAGAGGTTTATATACTAATTATTAAGAGTTATGGTAATACAGTAACATGCCAGGTTAAGGGTAGTTTTGGCATAAGACAAAGTCTGATTAGGGGTTTAACTTAAGAATATGTCAAGTGTTAATTAAAATACTATTAACAATTGGGAACAAAACATAAGAGCATGGGTTCAAATGAATACTTTATTGCACCCATAATCCTTGATTAGAGCAATAGGACAAAGCATGGGGGCTGATTAAGTTTACCGAGAAAGATGCCTTTAGGCATGGGGAGTTAAGGGGTATGGGCAGATTGCAACTGGCAGGATCCAAGCAGCTTGACTGCACTGGGTTGTTGGCTTATAAATAAGCTGTTGCAGAACTAAAAAAGGGCTGGACTTTTAGTCTTCAGAAAAAAAAACAAAACAGAAAGAGATTTCAGAATACTGTGAATGAGTACCATTTGAAAACTGTGTAAGAGTTCAAGTTGTTCAAGCTGTCTTTGCTGATTGTTGTTGGCTGTTTGCTCAGCTTTTGTGGTTATTGATTTTCTGTTGTTACTGCATTGAACATTCTGGGTTTTCTTGGCTGCATCTTATTACTCTTTTCTGGGATTACTTGTTTGGTGCTCGACCATCTGCTGGTTCTCTTTGTTCTGGAAATTGTTGCTGGTTGTCTGTGGACTGTGGAAAACACTTGTGGGTTTGGTTTGTTGCTGTGTGGTTGCTGTGTATCTGCTGTTGCTGTGTTTACTACATACTGCCCAGCTGATCATTCCTTTCTTCTTTGTCCTCTATACCAGGTACACAACCAATGCACTGTCAAATGTAATTGGAAAAATTGAGCATGAATACAAATGAAAAGTCCTGAAGAATGTCTTTTATACATAGATTGTTACATTAAATATTCATGTAATGTGTAATAGTTTACATTCTTGTTTTGGATGCTGGAGATAGTCTTCATGCCTAATAAATGTCAATGTATGGTAGTTGAATGTTAGACTGTGTATATAGGTTGGTGATAAGAGTATGCCCAAGGCAGTAGGTTGTATCTCAGATTTAGTTCAATGGTGTAGTATAAGTCTGTAATGTATGCCAAGCATGAAAATCGTACACTACTAGTTAAGTTCTTTCCTTTCCGATAAATTGCCATATATAACTGTTAAACCATGTTTTAAGACAAAGAACACAGGGTTTGCAATCTCAACCCCACGAAGGTTGAGCCCAGGTCAAAACAGACCAAGCAGGCCTGCACCGGACAAATAATGGCCCAGGTCTGGCCCATCACGCGTGGGCTGGATTTGGGCCTTTAATTTTTGCTCGGCTGACTGTGTACGTGGCCGTGCTTCTGATTTTGAGCAAGAACTCGGAATTTTGTTATAGATAACTTGCAAGCATGTAATTAATTAGGACTATCTACTGTTTTCGATTAGTAGAGACAAACGCGACAAGAAACGTAGTTGTTATAGGATACCCTTTTAAAATAAGAACGAGATGAGCCTCGACAAATAAATAAAAAACGCGCAAGCTGCGGGGCCCTCGTTAAATGTATATTATCGAAGCATTCAGTTTCCAGGATGGGTCGTTTAGCAAATCTCACGGCCCTCCCAGAATAATAACGCGATTGTCTCTTTAAGCGCGTGCTTAATAATGTTATCTCCTTAAACTCGGGTGCACATTTATGTGACCCAAATCCAAATCTCAACGGAATCGAAATGTGTCTCTAACCACGGGTACATTGATTGTGGCGTGGTCTGAGATGCATTTCCATGACGTTGCAAATTCTTTTCATAAGGAATGAGACGAGCCTCGACAAACAAAGATGTACAAAGTGCGGGGCCCTCTAAATGTATATGTATAAAAATACTTAGAATTCGAGACATGCCGTTTAGCGAATTTCATGGCTTTCCCCAAAATAACAATACGCTAGTTGCTTTAAGCGTGCCTTTAATAGTTTATTTTCCTTAACTCGGGTGCACATTTATGTGACCCGAATCCAAATTTCAACCAAGTCGAGATATGTCAACAATCACGTGTACATTGATGTAACGTGATTCGAGGTATGTTTCCACGACGTTGCAATTCCTTGTAAAATAATAATAATTATGAAAGCGGTTAAAAGATAAAATTTGCACACAAGTTCATATTTGTATAAAATCAGATAATTAAGCCGAATATAACAGTTGAGCGACCGTGCTAGAACCACGGAACTCGGGAATGCCTAACACCTTCTCCCGGGTTAACAGAATTCCTTATCCGGATTTATGGTACGCAGACCGTAATATAGAGTCATTCTTTTCCTCGATTCGGGACTAAAATTGGTGACTTGGGACACCCTAAATCTCCCAAGTGGCAACTCTGAAATAATTAAACCAATCCCGTTTCGATTGTCCTTTAATTGGAAAAAACTCCTTTGCGCCCTCTCGGGTGCAGAAAAAGGAGGTGTGACACCCAGTGTGAGTGATGTGATGTTGCCCGAGGGGCTGTTTCTGATTTATGTTGTTGCCCAAGGGGCTAATTAGGAGTGATTGTGAGGTAGCCCGAGGGGCTTGTTCTGTTGATCTTTTGCCCGAGGGGCGGTTTATGATACATGTCTTGCCCGATGGGCTGTTTACGTTTCTATCATTTTTACTCACTGTTTCATCACTTGTTTGAAACTATTGAAAGATGTTTTTAAAAGAAAAGGTTTTTACTGAAACTGAGTTTTTTATGAGATAATGATTTTGGTACTGTTTTGGAAATGTACTGTATTTGTTGTAGTGCTATGACGTGGAATTATCTATTTTCTTGCTGCTCAGCTTTCACTTACTTTTATTACTTATTGAGTTAGCGTACTCACATTACTCCCTGCACCTTGTGTGCAGATCTAGGAGTTGCGGGTCTTGATAGCGAGAGTTGATCGTTTATTTAGCAGGACTTGGAGTCGATAAGGTAGTTGTTCCCTAGATTATATTAGTATTGTCTTCCAGACTTTGTTAGCCTTTACTGTACTTAGACAGATCTTGTAGATGCTCGTGACTTGTGACACCCCGATATCGGGCTTGTGTTATATTTCCGCACTGGTTATTTAGACTTATGTTATGAGATTTTTTTTGTTAATTAATGGCTTAAAAATGACTTTTATGGAATAATGGGTTGATTTGGGAGTTGCGCTGGCTGGCCTAGTTTCACGACAGGTGCCATCACGACCGGATTGGTTTTAGGGTCGTGACAATAAACTTGCAATATTATAAAATAAAAAATAAGATACGAGATAGAATTATTATATAAAAAGACCAAGTAAAGGATAAATAAGATTATTAAATAACAAAGAAGGGCAAGACACTTTTCATAAAATCGGTCCTTCCATAAAATGATACTTTTCATCTATTACGTAACAATAGATATAACGATACAATACAATAAAACTTAAGTAACAATCAAAACAAATATTTTCTGTAAAGGAACAATACGATACAATACAATAAGTAACAATCATCCAAACAAGCTGTAAAGTAGCACCTTCGATCGTTAAGTAACGACGGGTTTAATGATAAGATACAATAAAATTTAAGTAACAATCAAAATAAACATTTTATTTAAAATAATAATAAGATACAATAACATGTAACAACCATACAAAAGGGAAAACTAGTTAACCCAATTTGTAACCCCAACCCAATTAACTCTATCCCAACTCTTAAAAAAACCATTAATTCTAATTGACCAATAAACTATAGGTTTACCTTTGTCATCTTTAAGTGGATCATATGCGTTAAACCAAGCATAAATAGCACCCCATTCAGCAAAACAAACATAAATATCATTAACAATACCAGCATCAAATGGAAATTCTTGGCCTGGTACCATAGTTACAGAAAGTAAAGGCAATCCTGTTTGTATTTTACATGTAATTTGCATTGTTGGTGTTCTATTGGTAGGCAAATCAGCAATGAGATGAACACTTGGTGTTGTATCATCTGCAGAAGAAAATGAGAATTGAGACAAAGTTAAAGACACAACAACAATGAGAATCAAGAAAGAATTGGTATTGAAAGCCATTTTTGTTATAATTAATTTGTTTTGCCTTCACTATTGCATATCTTATTTATAGTTTGGAATTTTAAAGTTTGGGACATATGATTTAAGTTAGTTCACATTTGGTTTGAGTAATTATCAACATACTTTAGGATATGATTTAATTTACTCCCCATAAAGTAGCAAAGTGATAAATATTTTTCCTTTCAATAGAAGAGCAAATTACTACAAGTAAACTATTGATTATTGCTCTTGGTAAATTTAAATATTTAACTTAAAAACATTTATCAAATATGGAAATATGATAACGAAAACATATCAAGCTACCAATTTCCAAAGTAATTGGAAATTGGTATCTTCTTAAGAATTTATTTCCTAAACACTCTTGTTATCATAAAATAAATATCCGTTAATATGCTAACTTATAGTAATTTGCTATGCCGTTGAAGGAAAAATCTTTATCATATCCTAAAAACTGCCCTAGAAGTATTGAAATTGGTACAAAAATACACTTTCTTCCACCTATTTGAATAAAAATGCCCATATCGTTATTTTTGGGTTCAACATTACCCTTATTACTAACAGAAAATTCAGAAGAAAAAGAAAATTTAATTAATATCCACGTGTCACCGTTTCATTTGCCTAACGTAAACCCTACGCCAAATTATAATTAAATTCACCCATAACCTGCCGGATATTGACCCGCCAATTTTTAAACATAACACACACTGTCTCTCTCACACATACATCCCCCCGCCCTCTCTAACACACACACCCCTCTGCCTCTTCGCCATTTTTGTTTTTATGAGTGTTTTTGTACGGATTGTATATCTATTATTATTCATGAGGCAAATCCAAAATTGAGTTCTCTATTAGAATCATTTTTATGGACGATGGAAGGAAGTGTCATATTCTTCTTTATGCCAAAAAACTTAGATTTTTTTTTGGTTTGTGTAATGGGTATCCCTTATTGTGTAAGTTTTCTTTTTATTTGAAATTTTTTGGGGTTTTGTTCACTAATTTTTGTCATTCTTCTATGAAAATCTGAGGATTATTTTCATTTTTTACTGTATATGCAATGTGCATTTCTAATTTTAAATTTATTTTGCTATTGTTCTATTAATATGTAAGCTTTTCTCCTCTGTATAACGGGTATTGTCACATTTCACACACAATGGGTTCATATGCTATACTAATAATAGCTGGAAGTTTTTAGATAATTTCTTCACTAGTATTTGTTTTCTTCTTTTGAATTATCATGGATTCCATTTTCTAAATTAGATTATTGTGCTAAGTCTAGTAAAAAATGAATTTTCTATTTATAATTTGCAAGTGAGATGAGATTTGTGTTTGTTGCTATTTCAGACGAATTCACCGGTGGATTCCGCCAAGCAGCAACGAGGAGAAGAGAGAGAGAAAGAGGGAGAGAGGGAGAAGAGAGAGAGAAAGAGGGAGAGAGGGAGAGAAAGAGGGAGAGAGATGTGTATTCAAATCGGAGGGGGTAATATTTAAACGAGTTACTGTGGGTTTAATTATATTTGGGGTGAATCTTAAGTTAGGCAATGGAACAGTGACACGTGGATATTAATTAAATTTTTTTTTTTCCAGAATTTTCTGTTAGTAAAAAGGGTAATATTGAGTCAAAAAAATAACGGTAGGGGTATTTTTATTCAAATAGGTGGACGAAGGTTATTATTGTACTAATTCCGATACTTCAGAAGCAATTTTGGCCTTTTTCCGTATATTATATGTTACATAAGAATTTGAACTTGGTACCAAACTTTAGAATTCCAAACTATAAATAGGAGATAGTGAAGACAAAACAGCTCATTATAAGAAACCTGATACGAATAACATAATTACAATCAAACCTCTCTATAACAACGACATTTGTGTCGACATGACAAAATGCTGTTATAAAGAACATATAATATAAGATAACATAAAAAATCGATTCCAAAAAAAGTTGGCCATTACGGTGAAATACGGTAATGAAAGATAATTATTATAGAAAGATTTGACTATACTATTAGTGCATTAGTTACATAGATGTAGGAGCAAGTCAAGCTATGGATGCATGAGCTAACAAAAATAACAAATTAGTGTATTAGTTAGCTAATAATAATAATTTAAC
This sequence comes from Nicotiana sylvestris, assembly GCF_000393655.2. NCBI lineage: Eukaryota > Viridiplantae > Streptophyta > Magnoliopsida > Solanales > Solanaceae > Nicotiana > Nicotiana sylvestris. The sequence continues at coordinate 5,836,460 of NC_091061.1, read as the reverse complement.
TTAGTGACAATTGAATTGGTTAGTTGATCTATTGGGCCCTATATATACATTCTACTGTATATTACTTTTTTTGGTATCAATGAATAAACCTTAGCTGCTATTTCTCCATCTTTCTTCTTCTCTCCCTTTCTGTTCTTTTTTACGACAGTCTGGTGCGAATAAGTATTTATCCTCTCGGACTCCTGATTTGTTAACAAAACCTTCATATAACAATGGTTTTTAATACCAACCCTTTATTGATTCTCATTATTTTTAGCTTGTCTCAATTCTCATTTTCTTATGCACACACAACACCAATTGTTCATTTCATCACCAAATTGGATAAAGGGACAAAATCAATCCAAATTAATTGCAAAGCAGGTGGATTCCCCACACAAACTCTTCGATATGACCAAGATTTAGCATATGAAAGTAGCAGGGCACCACTAATAACATAATCATGAATTATGACTTATGCCAACAACAACAACAACGACCCAGTATAATCCCACAAGTGGGGTCTGTGGAAGGTAATATGTACGCGGACCTTACCCCTATCCCGAAGGGTAGAGAGGCTATTTCCAGGAGATCCTCGGCTCAAAAAAGCAACAGGAGCCGATATATTAGTACCAATAGATATGATATTGATTTATTAGCTTTTGCTCAATTTATTTCTTGTAAATTGTTATTTTATCTCGCATGATATTGGTTTTACAAGCATAATTTCTAGTAATCACGTGATGAATTAATTGTTCCTGTTGGAATTTTAATTTTCTCTTTGGTCATTGCCCGATTTACGATAATTATAATCACCTTCTTGTTAGAGATTATTTGGTATAGTGAATAAGTAAAAATAATCCTAGGATAAGAATTTAGTACCGTCTATCCCTTACTTGGTTACTAATCCTGGGATAAATTATTCCAGGATTAAAAATAATATCCGAATAACTTATACTTAAGATGGTGGAATAGTACTCCTATGATAAATTATCTCAAGATAAAGCAGTAAAATTAACAAACCCAAGATTAATACAATATTCCAATTTTCATTATTCACCCTCTTTTCCTGTCCCCGGTGTAATGAAAGAATTTTTAAAAAAATAAATGTCATATAATGTCTAAAGTGCCCTAATATATGATGTCCTTATCTTGTCCTAAAATTTAAACGATGATGATCTATGTAAGTAGTCATTGTAATAAAGATCGAGAAGAATCATCAACACAACGAAGGAGGGTCATAAGAAACTATACTAAAATTGATTTTCAACATGACGAATAAGACATATATGACAGAATTGTAACCAATGAAGAATTATAAACGACATACATTGTAGAAATATTTTTTCAACAATTTTTATATTTCGAGATACTGAATTATTTGAGAAATCAACTACTAACATCAAGATAAATTGTTACTACATTCTCCAACTAACCAATAAATTTAAAAAATATAACACACTTATTCCCAAAGTCAAAACAAAGTCCATCTTGTGTAGTATACAAATTGCAAGTTTGGCCATTGCAAAAAGCTTTATCTCTTGAAAATTGAAACACTTTGAATAAACCATGTTTATTTCCTATGGCCATTTGACAAAAAACACCACCTTGAGTCTCTTCACCTATTGTTACACTAAATGGCCATATTGTTGATGGATTAATTGTTTGTTGGCCATAAAATTTTTCATCTGATAAACATTTGATGATTAAAGGTTGAGTTGCTCTATTTTGAATACGAACATTATATGATAAAGAAGTGACAAAAACTGAATTAAAATTGAAAGTAAAAAGTAAGGAGAAAATAATGAAGGAAATTGAAGAAAAAGCCATTGAATTTTTGTACTATTTTGTTAATGGCGTTGTTGTGGCTAATTAAGCTAATTGATGGCTATTTATATGTGCCATTCAAGAGTATATTTAATATGGAAAAGTTTTGACTAATTATTTTGGATCTTTTTAATATGAAAAAGATATGACTAATTATTTTGAATCTTTATTATTAATGATAAAAGGGAAATTTGTGTTTTTGGTCTATGAATTATCGCCAAATTTTATTTTTGGTTCCTTGTATTATCTGGTTAGACACCTTCAACTAATCAAAATGTCCGCTATTGATCTTTTTGCTTGTTAATTTTCACAAATTTAACGAGTTATTGACAATTAAATTATTTAAATTTTATATATTATGTTAAATTTGTATTATTACTCCATATTTGAAGGTATTATAGGTCTAAAATAATCTAAATATAAAATATTAAAAAAACTACGCAGTTTTAAAAAATAATAGTCACCAAAATATATATATATATATATATATATATATATATCATACATAATCAATGTATATTTTTAAAAATTAGTTAGCAAATGTAATTATTTTTGGCCGATCAACCAAATGTTTTACTTGTCTTAAAATATTTACTATGTAAAGGGCCTAAGAACACAAATTTTAATTAATTTAAGATTAAATATGTTTAGTGAAATATTACAAGGACCAAAATTAAAAAATTTCAATAACTATGGGACCACTAGTGCAATTATCTCTTGATAAAAAAAGGTGATAATTCTGCTTTAATATTTGGATACGATTGAATCAATTCTAAGGATTGAGATCTATATAATTACTAATTAGTAAATGTATTACAAAAAATCCTTTAGGATGTTTTAGTCTTTATAATTCTGCAATCTAAAATATTTAATGCAGACTGTTGGAAAAAAACCTGTTTTACGTGCAAACGTCCAATTTATTTTTATTCCTTGATTATGTAAATAAATCCATATATTTTGTTTAAGATTGTTTCTTTAGTGATGTATATATTTCGCTGAAATTTAAAATCTTCAAACATAGAATCTAATACTGAATGCTAAATATATACATATTTACTAGGTACATTCTTGTATTTCATTATTCGTGTAAATTAAAAATCGGTCCAAATTGTTGAATACTATAAAATTGTTGACACTACATTTATTCATTTAAGAAATAAAATTAGCAATTTATTTGATAGGGTTATATTCAATCAGTTCAATTAGCTCTAAAAGTTAACTTTTTTTATATGTTAAATACCGAGAAACCCATCAATTAGAATAGAGGGATTAAATGCCTAAAAATGAAGATGATAGGTGTAAGTATTTTCTGAATTATCTCTACTCCATCTGTTATATTTTACGCACTTATTATTTAATGATTTAAAAAAGAATGCTATTTTTTATACTTAAAAATACTTTAGTGTTAAAACGTCATGTTATTTTAATAATATTATTTTATAGTTACAAAAATATTATAATAATACTTAAAATTATAAAAAAAAATCTTATTTTAAATTTTACGTTCAATCAAACACTATTATGCTAAATTAAAAAGTGAGCTTTACACAAAATAGCTGTCACACCTCCTTTTTACCACTCGAGAGGATATAAGGGAGTTTTTTCAATTTAAGTGACATTATTTGAAATGAGATTATTTATTTATTTTCAGAGTCGCCACTTGGAATAGTTTATTTGGTGTCCCAAGTCACCGGTTTATTTTAAATCCCAAATCGAGGAAATTTTTGACTTTATTTAAAAGTCTGCGAACCAGAAATTCTAGATAAGGAACTCTGTTAACCCGGGAGAAGGTGTTAGGCATTCCCGGATTCCGTGGTTCTAGCACGGTCGCTTAAACTATTTATAATTGGCCTAATTATCTGATTTATTACGTGTTTAAAGCATATTGTGCATTTTTAACTTTCTAATGGCTTTTAATTATTTATTTCTTTAAAGATTTATGGAATTATTTCTTGAACAAATTACGATGTCGTACACTTGTCATTTTGGTACACATTGCAAACTGCACCACGTGAAATGCACCCGCTATTTATAATATGTTTATTATTATTATTTGAAGTTGAGGTTGAAACGCGCACTTGAATTATTTACGCATCATGACTATGCCACGGGAACCGTACCCATAGTTACGATGGTTCATTATTAATCGCGCCTAAAGTATTTTAGGATGTTCATGAATTATTTCCTACTACATTTGAGATTAATGCAAGATCATGAATTAGGGAATGGAATTAATTGTAGAAGAAATTTATGATTTTAGCTATTATGAATCTATTCAAAAAGATAATTACCCATTAACGTCACATCCCAACAATTTATTCCTATGTCTTTACTAACTAATGCGACTAGGAAGAGAATGAAACATATATAAAAAAAAAAAATAAACTCCAAACTTTTAATTTCTGGCCAAACAGATTAGTTCTCCACTTAAAAAGCCAAATAGCCCAGAATCTTTACTAAATGCAAATCTCTTAACAATAAAATATTATTGGTTTAAATCCAACCACTTATTCTAATGAAATCAAGAAAGATTTACCATAACAAATAAATATATCCAAAATACAGCAAATCTAATTAATGTCCAAAACAATAAGCAATTGAAGTAAAATGAGGGCATGACCAAACAAATACACATTCAACAAAAAATGAATCCATTATATTCTAAAATTGAAAGATAGCGAAAACGGCAAAAAATTAGAAATGAACCTCAAGGTCATGTTACTTTGAACTTTGATTGTCTTTCAGTATTGAAGTCAAAAACAAGGCAGGATCTGTGGACAAATATGAACGGAAAACGTCGTTGGAAAATCGATCAAAAACCTCAATTGTTTCTTGACCCAAAAACGCTGCTATTTTATGAGGAAAAGGAGGTTGTTTTCGAGCTACTTGATGGTTTTTTTAGCTTGTTTTTGGGATGGAATTGGAACTCTTTTCGTTGGTTTTCATGGCGGTTCAGAGTTCGTTAATGGACTGTTTTTGTGCAGATTTTTGGGGCTGTTTTTTAGGCTCGTTTTGGACTGTTTTGTGCAGATTTTCGGGGCTGTTTTTGAGGCTCGTTTTGTTGGTTTTGAGGGGGGGTCTATGGCTGAAATGTTTTGCTAATTTCCGCCCCTTTTTGTGTGTGTATCGTATGTTATAAGTAGAGATTATGTGATGGAAGAATGAGGAATATAGGTGGGGAATATGAGTGGAAAGAGTGGGGGAAGTGGGTAGTAAATAGAGAAAGTGGGGGAAGTGGGAAGTGAGTGTGAAAAGTGAAAATAAATTCAAACATGGTCAAAAATTAGGTGATCATAATAGCCAATCGAATTCATTGTTTACTTTTTCTAGTGGGTATATATATAAGTTATGCATTGATTACATATAATTATAAATAAATTATATATGAATTATACACATGTTATATATTCACCGATTATATTTAGTTTAATCGATTTGGTAGATAACTATTTAGGTTAATTATCAGTGAAAAAAATTAAAGAAATTACTGATTTGGCCATTTTTTCAAACCGAGTTGAAAAGGTCCAGACAATTTAATAGCCATACAAGAGAAGTTTTCTCTTGACCAAAAAAAAAAAAAATTCTCCATTTTCGCAATAAAGTCGCAGAAACCAGACACGTGGCATCCTCTTTGGCTTCCACCAAACAAGTTTACACGACAACACAACAACTAAAATAGGGGACAAACAAAAAGGAAAATATACTACAGAAAAAATCACCGTACCGTCTAAAGCAAAGAAAAAGCAAATTGCAAAATTAGAAGAAGAAGCAATATGGCTAATAACTTGAAACTTGCTTTCACTATGTCCAACTCCATTAATTCTGCTCGAGTTTTAGTCCCTGCTACTAGTTTTTCTATTTCTAGAGGCTTTGTTACTGCCACAAGACCTTCTGAAATAGTAAGTTTCAATTTTCCCATTTTAGTTTTTAGAATTTGGAAAGAACAATTAGTGTTCGGATCAGTTTGTGAGTATTTAGATTATTTTTTGTGAGTATGTGTTACGTACTATTTCCTAATATGCATCAAGTAATTTTGTTCACCAAGACCTAGGATAGATTAAAAAGACTCGGACTATCCAAGATTCGACGAGTGAATAGAAAGTTGGATCTACATTGAATCTTATCCGAATTATCTGTCTATCCTCTTGAGGAGGAGTTTGGTTTCAAACTCCGATACAAACAGGGGGAGTACGCTATGTTAATGTGTCTTGGATGATTCACATCTCAGGATCAGGATCAGGCGCTGACGAGCACATTGAACTATCCATGTGACAGAGAGCCCTCGCAGCTCTTTACTATTGAGACATAACGCTCTCTACTATTGAGCTAATAGCCCTCATGCGAGCCTCCGATCAAGGCTCGCTATGTTAAAAGCGAGAGAGCGCCCTAATAAGTGCGACCGAGGCCCTGAAAAATTGAGTTGCAAAACTAAAATTTAGGACGCATGGGATGATCCACATCTCAGGGCCAGGCGCTGATGAGCACATTGAACTATCTATGGGGTTGAGAAGCCTCACAGCCAAGGCTAGGGGTGTTCAAAACCGATCTGAAACCGAAAACCGATCCGAACCGAAGCTTAATGGCTTACTGGTAACGGGTTAACGGGTTAATAGACGGGGAACAGATTGAATTTTTTTTTATTAACGACTTATCGATTTAGGGGTGAATTATTCAATTTTCTTAACGGATAATCCGTTAGCCCGTTAGCCCGTTAAGAAAGGTCAGGGAAAATGTGAAAAGTATGAACTGCATGAAGATGTTTTTTTTAGATTCCGATATGTTCTTTTGTGCACTGCGTAATATTATATTCTTCAATTGCTTATTAATTTGGAATTATGAATTCACAAATAGGAAATTTTATCTGAACTTGTGGTCTCTACTTTAACATTAAATTGTATTGTTTTAGTATATGCTCGTGATTATGGGGAAACAATAAGCTTCCACAACAAACAGAGAAGAACCATTTGATCTGTATGGATAAATTGTACTGTCTAGCTAACATGAAGTCCTAAATCTTGCCAATGATACCATCTACCTTCGAATTTATGCCCTTAAATTGCTGCAAATGCCCCAAAAAGGTTATCTTGCTACTATCTCCCATTCTACTGTCATTTTTCTGTAGCGTACAATATAGGTTGAATTAGGCCGTAAACCGCCCGATAAGAGGTAAATCGATACCAATCCGCCTGATATCTTATCGGATGGCTAGCTGATTAATACATTTAAAAGCAGATAACCGTTAAGCCAAACCGTTAAGAGTAAATAACCGCTCAATCCGCCCGAAGCAGCCCTAGCCAAGGCACATCAATGCACTTATCAGGGCGCTCTCTACCACTGAGCTAATAGCCTGTCCCGCAAGCCTTCCACCAGGGGCTCGCTATGCCAAAAGCGAAAGAAATTCCATCCCTCTCTTTCCTTTTTTTTACTAGTATTTAGGTCTTGAATTCACCTAATTCATTGACCACTGGAGCACACCATTGAATATATACATAGAATTTTCTTCTTAATAGGTACATGTTTATTTTACTCTTAAAGTGATGATTTGTTTGTATTGTTCTGAACATTTTTTTGTACTTCCTTTCTCTTTTGGAAAATATATAAATTTTACAGGCAAAAGTTGATAAAGAGACGGCCCAAAAGATCAAAGAAGCAGCAGTAGCAGTGAAGGAAGGTGCTAAAGAAGTAAAGAGCGTTGGTGAAACTGTCAAAGAGACTGTCTCTTCTAGTGCTGGAGATGTAATTCCATTTATTATTTACAATTTGTTTTTTTTCCGACTTTAATTTTTCCAAATTTAATCAGACCTATAATGTTTCTTTCATGTTTAATTATTTTGTAGGGTAAAAAATTGAATTATTAATTACATAAGAATCAGTTCCTGAGGAAAATATGTTTCAAATATTTAAACCAACAAAATATGAAAAAAATTAAAAAAAATATTTTTCAGAAAATATTTTCCATCGTACCAAACACAACATATAAGTAGGTAATTATAATTCGAACGAAATAAGTAACACTTGGTTGAAGTTGTCAATAGGCCATCATATTTTTTAATGGCCCACATATCATATATTAAACTGATAATAAGAACAGATACTAGTCAAATATTGTAATGCTATTATTTCATGCCAGCATTTTATTATCTTAATATATACTTGACAACTTATTATGATTCTTAATTTATTTTGATTAGGTAATTTCAGAGATGGGAAAGAAGGTCTTGGACAAGGCAACAGAGAACGAAGAGGAAGAAAAGGGTACATGGGAAACAGTCAAGGAAAAAGTCATTGGCAAAAAGTGACTACAAAATTAATAGGCATTTGGTTTTTCACAATTTTGAATGTCTTGAATTCCATTTTATCAAAATATTTTACCTGTTTATTTTATCAGATTTTTGTTGGTATATTGTAGTAGTAGTAGTAGTGATCAGGTTGGAACTCTTTCTATATTTCATGAATTTTGGTACATCTAATTTTGTTGGATATATATTGTGTAAGCATTGGAATTCTCAGCCCATTGTTTGGATGGTTGTTACATATGGTACGGGGTTGATTGAAGTCTGAGATCAGCCCAAGATTAAGGCCGAGCAACTAGCTACTGCAGGATTGGATGTCTGTCTATGTCACCACCAGGAGCGGAGCTAGAGAGTCCGATGCGGGTTCGGTTGAACCCAGTAATTTTGGTTCGAACCTTGTATTTGTTAGAAAAAATTCATTAAATGTGTACAATTTATTAATGTAGAACCCAGTAACTTAATATGATTAGAATCTCGAACCCACAAACTTAAAATCCTGGCTCAATCTCTGGTCACCATGCACTCTCCTACTCCTATAAAGGCCGGCAGAAGGAATTATCTGCTCATCTTTCTTACGGCTTGTTACCGCAGTGCTCGTTCACCCCTTCGACTTCTTCCATTAAAAAAAAAAGGTAATCTTTCTTTGGTAAATAGCGTTTTGAACTGAAGCGAAGGCATTATTGAAAGAAAGAAATGGAGGGTCGGTCAATTGCATTACGTAGGAGATGCAGGACTTGTCTTAACCGCAAGTGCATTTGATTCCATCCCAAATTCCACCAAATTTTGATTCCAAAGTGTGTATCTCTTCTTTACTTTTAAGTGACAAGGTGACAAAAGGTATACTTTCTTTTCTATGTCGTCGTCTCATCAATGAGCGTAGATTAATAGCCAAGCTTACTCTTTTGTGCTTGTCAATCTCTATCCCGTTCTTCAGGTATAGTTTTCTTTGATCACAGATCGACATGTGATCTGTCATTTCTTCCCCTTTCGTCATAAAGCGTGGTCTTACTCTGAGAAAAAAAATTCCTGTATTTAGGTCCCTACTAAGCTGAATTCGTAAATTATACAAAGGCTCTTTGAATATATTGTATTGTATTATTTTGATGAATATAATATTTGTATATATTGTATCATTTTTCGTCATTTTATGATGTCATTACGTACAATTTTAATAACATAACCTAATGAGTAGGAATTGATGAGAAAGCCCTACCAAACCGCAATAGGAAATGATGATAAAGCCCTACCAAACCGCGAACGCATACCGAAAGTAATTGAAGAAATATTAGAGTGATAGTGTGAAAACTAGTATAGAAAATATCACGTGAAAATTTATACTTGTATAGTAAAATGAATTGTTCTTAAAAATGTGTAACTTGTATAGAATAAGTTGTATTGTTAATGAAAGAATGTCAAATTACTTGAGACGTTCCATAAAGAAAAAGAATATCAAATAAATTAAACGGAGGAAATACTAAAGTTGAATAGTTGTAAGACTTGCTTAATAGATTAATTAAAATATAGTTGATCACAAATGCAAATACTATATGATTAAGGGTGTGTTTGGTATGAATAAAAATATTTTTCGAAAAATAACTTTTAATTTTCTCATCTTTGGTTAGCTCAAATGTTTTAAACAATATTTTTTTTCATGATCTCATTTCCATCCAATTAGAGGAAATATTTTCCCTTGTCACGATCCAAATCGATAGGTCGCGACGAGCACCCGATGCCATACTCGGCCCGAGTGTACCACTCTGTAACTGTGAACTCTAGAGGGGTAACCCTTAACTTAGGCCGATGAGGTCATACTCTGAATCATCTTAAAATATCATCTCTCTCATTTAAGGGATAAACATACCCAAAAGCTCATATATATATGAGGCCGCCATGAACGTCTACTGATAGACCAAAATATACATAACTCGTCTACAAGCCTCTAGAGATAACTGAACTGTATCATGATCGGGACAAGGCCTCGACCTACCCATCAAACCTGTATATATAAAATAGTCTCCAAGGTAAAGACCTGGTAACTCCGAGAAAATGGAGCGTACGAACCAAGCTGATGTTTGACTCTGTCTACTGGGAAAATCTATCTAACTACCTATCAGGGAATGCAGGCATAAAATGCAGCATCCCCCAACAAAAGGGACGTCAGTACGAAATAGTGTACCGAGTATGTAAGGCAACAGAATAACTGAAAGCTGAAACTGAACTGATAATATAATAACTGAAAGTAACTGAGAGTCAAAGATAATCTGAAGATATGCTTACATGCTGATACTGACTCAACTCTCTCAATATAGTAAGTAAAATAGTTGACTGGCCCTATAAGGCTCAGTATATATATAACTGCTTTGCCGTAGTAGGCTCGCTCATAGGCGCTCGGCCGTACTAGGCTCTGTATCTCGGTTATGATGGGCTCGCTCATAGGCACTCGGCCACAGTAGGCTCGGCATATAACTTACCATCTGATCATAGGTTGCCTAATAGGGGTCTGCCCATCGATTATAGCTCGATGGTAATGAAAATACTGTAATACTATATATATAGACTCTCTGCTCTCATAACTGGAAGAAGACAATACTCAATTGAATATGATAAGGGAGAATACTGTAACTTATGAGACTAGAAAAATGTACATAAATCCAGCAATATGAATTTCTCTTTATGCCTCGTTATCAAACTTGTGTAATTACGAGATCATGCCAAAATGGAGGAAGGGATTAGCCTTAACGTACCTGTATGATCTCTTCCTTATTACTCAACCAAGCTCAACATAACTTCTTGCATTTACAACAAGTGAAATGATATTGTCGTTGACATATAATGTCGTACCATCGTATTTGGCTAGTCGCATGACTTAAGAAAAATCGGGCAGCAACTCCCCTATTTTAATATATCCCAAAGACCACTAAGGGTCATCAATAGCCCAACAATAACAAATATAACCAACACTAGCAACAATAACAATATAACCCAATATGAGTTTCTCCAATTATCTTAATAATCATATTGAGCGGCAAGCTCGTTTTTTACTCATAACAAGATATAAACTGAATCCAACTCTTATTCCATAAATTAGTTTACATCCTTTAGAACATCATACTTATATGTACCATATTATTTCTAGTTTAAAACCTCCACAAAATGTCTTCCAAAACAGCCCCATACATCTAGCACCTTAATTTTTATCGTCAATCACTTGTTTTTCATCTTTTCTTCTTCAATAAATTTAATTAACACTTAGGAAAGCTTAACAACAGTAGCCATAACATTATCAAATTTTTTCTCATAATTTGCCGCCACGAACTATGTTTTTAACCACAAAACAGTCCAACCAAAAAGACAACCGTTCTCATGTTCCTTCAAGTGCATCTTATGGTTTTTCACTCAAACAACACAACCAACACAAGATTAACCTTAGGCACAATTAAGAAGATGTTATACATACCTTGGACAGCAGCTACAACTCGAAACTCCATCCCAACTTAGCTCACAATAGCCCTCAATCACACCACAACATCATAGAAGTATTCTCTTGTAGGCTTTAACACCTTTGATGAGAATTTGCGTTGATTTCTCTTGAGTTTAGTTCTTGGAACCTTGGACAAGTTCTTGGAGAATTTGAGAGTATTTTTCTGTAATTGATCTCTGGATATTGACGAAATATAATGGATATAGACAACTTATAAGCCCACCGCCTAAATTCTCCAAGCAGGTCGGTAAGCTGCCTACTTGGCAGCTTGAGCAGTGCCACTTCGTATACTTGTATCTCTCTACTCCGATATTGTATTGACAAACGGTTTGAAGCATTGAAAACTAGACACATAGAGATTTAATTCAATATAAAGATATCCATGTAATTCTCAATATATTGGGAGAAAATTGCATCGCAACTTGGCCTATAAACCTGCCAGTTTCTCCGAAGTGCGGCAACGTCACTTGGTGACCCTTAATTTAAAAATCTATATTTCTCTATCTCGATGTCGTATGAATAAATGGGTTTGTCCATTGGAAACTAGGTTCCAAGACCTTTATTTTGGTATGATATATGTCCCAAAATGACATCATAAATCTTACGAATTTAATTTCTCAAAACGGCTCGTTACAAGGCAAATCTTAACTCGATTTTTCCGTAAGTTAAATCCAATTTTTCCAAAACATTATATTTTATGTCCAAACATCATATATATTAATATTATGGCTTTACACTCATTCAATCATGATTAACAAGTCTCATATTCATTATACGTCACCTTAGAACGCAGTGTAATACCAAAAACTTTCGACAAAACTTATCTTCTTCAATTCGTTTAGCTTCTAAGCCTTCCAGCCATCTTGGTACTTTTTATTCATGATCTTAAATATTATTAACTTCCATGATAACATGATTAACTTACTTTATAAATTTTTCAAAGATGATTTCATTTCTGAGCTTACATCAATTGACTTACGACGTACTCCTAAGTACGAAAACATGGGGTGTAACATCCCTGTCAAAATAAGGGAAAATATTTTTCAAAACGTTTTTTCAACCTTCTCCACTCTATTTTCCATCTCACCCACCCATCGCCCACCCTCTTTTTCAACCACACCCCACCTACCCCAACCTCGCCCACCACCCACCCTAAATAGAACTATTATTATGAGTACTTTCTTTTCATGTTGTAGATAGAGTATTTTTTTTTTATTTCAGCAAAATATGATGTATTAAAAGTATTTTCTTTCGTTTCAACAAATTAAGTATTTTCTTTTCTTGAAATAGAAAAAGTATTTTATTTCGTTTCAACAAAAAAAGTACTTTCTTTTCATGACGTAGAAAAAATTAAGAAAAAGTATTTTCTTTTATTTCAACAAACTAAGTATTTTCTTTTCCTGATCTAGAAAAAATATTTTCTTTCACTTCAACAAAATGAGTATTTTTTTTGATGATATAGAGAAAGCATTTTCTTTCATTCAATAAAATGAGTAATTTCTTTTCATGTTGTAGAAACGATACTTTCTTTATCAACAAAATAAAGTATTTCCTTTTAAGCTATCAAGTTCAAATTTCAACGTTGTTCTTGTGTGAAAAGCAAAGTAGCAACGCATTAGTTCCTTTGGGTTTGTGTGAACTTTGAAAAGAATAATTAAATTCTTGAAGAAAATAGCATCCGGGTGATGGGGAAGTAGTACAAGAAATATGAGAATTTTGGAACAAGCGGATTGAGGAGAGTAACAGAAAAAATTATTTTCCTATAAATATTTATATTCTCTAACTAAAAACTAGAAAATATTTCGGAAAAAAATTTTCACTCACCAACCAAACAAGAGAAAATAAGTGATTTAGCCACTCATTTTTCGGAAAAATATTTTCTAGGAAAACATTTTTCGGGAAAATATTTTCTAGGAAAACATTTTTCATGGAAAATGTTTTCTGTCATACCAAACACACCTTTACTTTATTTTCTTCAAACACTTTCTAAGGGCTAAAAAGACTTAAATTTGTTAAAGCACGTCATCAAATTATTAGTGCCGGAACAAAAATTTTACGTGCAAATAGTTAATACTCAAATGATTTTAATGATAATTAAATATTAACTTCGAATTTCAACCACCAAACAAAAATTTAAAACTTTTAAAATTAAAGAATTGTGGTGGTTTTTGTGAAAAGAAGAAGAAATGGAAAAAAAGGAGCTGAATGGTATTTAGTCCATAAAATTTTCATTAAACTTAAAAGCGTCTGTTGACAAAAAATAAATAGAGAAATTTTCACAAACCACTATTGTTTAGTGATTATTAGCTAGTTGTAGCTATCATTTACTATATTACTTCCTATAACTATGTTTTCAGGTTTTTAGAGTGTATTCGATGTATTTAAGTTGTTGTGTCCATAAATACAGTAGCATTTCTCTGCGTGAAATAGGGGATTATAGCTAGACAGATTATTGTATTCGACTGTATTCACGGCGTGAAACAGGGGATTACAGCTAGACAAATTATTGTATTCGACTGTATTCACGATATGTATTTGCAAATACAGTAACGTAGCAATTCATGGTCTATTCAACTATTTTTAAACGGAAAGTGAATCAATTAACATAATAGACTCCTAATATAACTCAACTCAATTATAACATACAAAATTTGTATTTTCAGTTATAAAAAAGATTCTCAATCTAAAAACACCCCAAAAACATAGCAATCTTCAGAGAAATTATATAATTATATTGAATACAGTTAAATACATAAAAATACATTGAATACATGAAGTATAGCAGGTCATCTATAGTGCAAAAACATATGAATACATACTGCAGATACATTTGAATACATATATACATCTGAATACATAAATTATATTAATTAAAAAATATATATATGAATACATTCATGGAATATAGCGAGACAGTGAATACAATGAAATACATGAAATACAGCGGGATACATTGAAATACAATGGAAAAAAAGACAATGAATACAATGAAATACATAGAATACAGCGAGATACATTGAAATACAATGAAAAAAAGGTAACAGGCTCTTCAAGTTGCTCCGCCCCAAACTCCGTCGTCTTTGTTCAAGAACAACCCTAATGTCGTCTCGTCAAGAGGGCCGCGATTCTGACTCGAAACTCACGAATTTTGGCGCAAAAATGAAAGAAATTCCTTATTTTCAATAGCACATTGTCTTCTTTTATTAGTAATTGCGAATTTGGTAGATGAAGAAAAATAGCAATGGAGGTGGTGAGAGGCAAGAGTTGCAGTGGCCATGTCCAGATTTCATTGCAAAGCAACGACCATCAGAATGGGGTGGATCTTTCTCTTTAGGGCTTGATTTCGACATTGATTCAGAGCCCTAGCCCATTGACAATGAAAATTTCGCGAGACAATGGAGATGAATCAGTGGAGAATAGTGGTTGTATTCATGGAGAAAGACTGGAGTTGAGAGAGAGAGGGGGTGGAGAAGAATCTAAAAGAATGAGAGAGAAAAATAATACAAAGAGTATTTTATGGCTTAAGGGTAGAAGGTAATCATAAATAGATATTTGGCTATAAAAATTAAAAGGTAGCTATGAAATATAATTTTTTAAAAGGGTATTTATTTAAAATAAATAAGGTATCAATCTCTGCTATAAGAAGTAAAAATTCCAAATAAATACCAGTTCCATAGAGGGACAATCAATGTAAAAGTTTAAAAGTAAACAGTTAATCCAACCAACTATTTGTGCAAAGATCTCACAAATGTACCCTTTATCTTGTGTGCGAAGTGCACAAACAGCCATTTGGACTGTTATTTACAAATTAGCGATTATTTATTTGTCCTAAAGTTTTGAAATTAAAATCTTAAATTTAGGACAATTCAGAATATTTTTGTCTCGAAAAATCAAAATTCAGAATGCATTGGCTAATTCCTAAATAGCTTCTCTTTAGAGTGGCTACCTGGTGTCATTTCTACCAAGAGGATAAACCAATCAAATCTGACACAATTAAGAAGAATTAACCCAGATAGCCGCTCATCCAATAGCCGGTGAAAGTATAATATATGCATAATTTATATATTATATTTTTATAATTATGTATAATCAATGTATAAACTTTGTATATAACTAGAAAAAGTAAACAATAAATTTGGATGGCTATTTGTGTAAAGATCATTTTCTTCAGGAGGCTAAAAGCCCATTAGAATACGGGCACGACAGTTGACGAAATGCACAAAATCTAAACCCCGTCCAAAAGCAAATGGGCCCAAAGTTAAAGGTATAAATAACAATGCACCCTCCTCTGAAAGGAAGAATTCAAAATTTGAATTTGAAATCAGATCGTAAAGAGAGAGAGAGAATGGCATCGAAATTTGATATGAAGGGTTTCTATAGGCAAAAGAAGAATAAGAATGGCGGAATCACTAAGCCAACAAATTCAAAATCACCATTTGCTATTACTACGAAGAGATCTATAACACCAAAGCAAGCGGCTGCTATCGGCTCTGAATTTACCCACTCTCCAGCCCTAAATGTCTACGGCTCTCCCAATTTGCAAGGTAAGCATTTTCCTTTGATAATCCATTTAAATTATTTTATAGTGTTTGATTGAGTGTAAAGTAAGTTACAGATCAATTATCGTACGAATTTATGTGATCAGTGGTTGGCGTACGCAGAATTTTTATGTCACATTTAGAAGAGTAAACAGATGATTTACGTTGCAAAAAAAAAAAAAAAAGTAGATCATATCAGCTACACTATTCAAGTAGTACTATTTTTGAACTGTATTCAATAATACCTCATAATTATAAAGGGAATTAAGTTATCAGTAGAATACTTGGTTTGGTGGTGTAGCTGGTTTGAAATCTTTTGGAGGTCACGAGTTCAAAACTTCCCTACTACCTAATGTTTTTAAACAGCTGAAGCTCAAAAACTTAAAAAAAGAGAGAAGAAAATCCATTTGGTATTGGGGCTCGAACCTAAAATCTGTAAGTGAAGCTTCTAATCGGCGGACCAAGTAGTGCAGGTTTAGCAAGTAGTGTCACTTTATATTCTTTATACTCCTTTTTTTCTTGGCATATCATTTATATGTGTATTCGGTAAACTTTTCCGGCAAAGCGATGTGACGGTGACCCTGCTTGGCCCAACATAGATCCGCCCATGTGATACAGTTTGACTGTGCACAAAATTTAAAAAATAATGAAGATTTTTGAGACTTGTGGTCTTAAAACACGTCATAACATTTCGGTGGCAATAAAAGCTTCTCGCTAAGGGTAAAATAAGGTGAAAAGTTAATTTTTTCCAAATAGAAATGTGTCATTCTTTTTAGAATGGATTAAGAAGGAAATAGTGTCATATAAAGTGGAATATATGAAGCATATGATAGTCTGCTGATGCTTTTTCAGACAGTTGTTTTTCTTCGTAGCTAATACACCTAATACTACAATTTCCCTCGCCCCTTATCGTTTTGTATTGACGTTGTGTAATTAGTACGATATATTCTTGGCCCTAATGTTTATTCCCCTTGTTGTTCATGATTAGATTGAAACACCTGAAACTTGTTTAGTTTGGTCTTACAATAATTCGCCTTTTTTACAAGTTGTTTTTGGTTTGAAATGCCAAATCTATTGTTTGTTACTCCATTGTTGATGGCAGTTCAAATGATACATGTGGAGTATTAGTTATTGACCATATGAAGCAAATCCTAGTACTCCCTCTGTTAAATTATATGGCACAATTTGACTGGAACAGAGTTAAATAAGAAGAAAGACTTTTTAACACGCTTGATGTGTAACTATAGACCTGTGCGTTAATTTTGTTTATTACGTTATGCTCAAAGTATACTAAATAGAATTACTCTGCACAAATTTCTGATCTAGATAATCAGCAATAAGAAGAAAACAAGATAAGACACTTTCAGTTAATACAAAGACATATGATATAATCAATTTATACACGGTATCAGTTAATCAATGCTAATCGACATGCATATATAGTTATATTTTATTTAGAAATGATCATTAGTGATATATATTCATATTACATTTGAACAACATTTTCTGAAGCGTTGTGAAATTGAAAAGCCGAATACACATTAAAGAGGCTTAGTTTATTAGCACTTTGTGAGTTGTGAAAGAAAAATCATAGACGATTAGTCATTAGTCAATTTTTAAGTTCTTATCCATTGGGTTTTTTATCCTTTGACTATTCTTGCATTGATATTTCTCAAATGATGGACGGAGGGATAAGTAATAAGACCATACCATTTGCTATCAGATACATGCTGTGCAGGATCACTGATCCTCATACTTCCTCATCCTGCTTAATCAATGAACCAAACGTTCACTAAATGACTGTATACATATTCTACGATGTGAAATTATAAGTGATAAACATGCACATTTGTTTGGAGATGATGTTGTTTACCTCATTCATGAACTATTCTCTTGTTGACAATGGATTACATAAGGTAGAGGGTAAAAATTTGCAAGAATGGAGTAAGAGAACCCAGGGTACTTACTTTTTTTCTGCTCCTGATTTGTTTGTGGTATAAATGAGTTGCGAACAAGGCTGCTGAAATTAGCTTTTCGATGAGTTGTCTATATAGAAAGAGAATAGACAAACTTGCTGCTATTCAAGTTGAACACAGATGCTCCATGAAAATCATCAACATAGCCAAGTAAAAATGCTTGTAGTACTATTCTTGATTGTGCTGGTGAATTATCACTAAAATGCAACCTCCCTTAGAAAATTTCTGATAAGTAGTGTGATTGAAAGTCTTCTTTGTATGGTGTTATCAGGGATTGTAGCTTGCGGAATTTTTATGTGTCACTGGTTGGTATTTAAAATAAGGAAATACTCACAATCTTTGGAATCTGCCGACAACTTTTCACTTATTTCAGAACTGGACATATTAAGAATATAACAAGCTTCTGATTATTATGTCTTCTATTCTCCATCTCTTTTTTTTTCTTCTTGTATTACCTATTCTTATATCAAAATTTTCAGATGATTATGACGGGAAGGAGGAATTGTTAAGGCAATTTGACTTGAATATGGCTTATGGACCATGTCTTGGATTGAGCAGATTGGACAGATGGGAGCGTGCTAAGAATCTCGGTTTAAACCCTCCAAGAGATGTGGAGCCCCTCTTGAGATCTAGCAAGGTTCGGAATGAATCTCTGTGGGATGGACGCGTTTAACTTTGTTTAATCTTTTGATTATCATCCAGTAACTCTTCTTTTACTTAGTTTTCCTTTCCTGTTTGGGGTGGGGTGGGGTGAGTCTTGTTCTAGGTAGAAAAGTTACAGCATCTAGCTGTATGGTAGTTTCTTTTCGAATGTTTCATACACTTTATTTCTAATATAAGTTTCTTTAAAGTTTGTTGTTTCTTGTTTGGATATTTTCATCTGAGTTCTGTATACCAAATGACATCTTAGCAAATGTTGAAGAAGTGTTCTATTGCACTTCGCAATGTATCTGTTCTTCGGTTAAAAAAAGGGCACGCGCCCGCGTCTCTAAAAGCTCATTTAACACGACTACCTTGTTTTCGCCATTCATTATGCTCTCTTATATGTTGTTCTATATCTTCATGAATCTAGGAACATTTGCTTGTACTTTAATATTTGGTCTATGTACTGGAATTGAGAATATCAGTTACAATACCTATTATCCAAAGAGGAATCCTTCCAGCAGTATCGGCCATTGTTGGCTAATCCTAATCCTAGATAAATATCTCATCTTCTTTGAGCTATGAGATGGCATTGGTTGAGGTATGAGATTGTTTTTGCCAAACCTGCTCGAGTCTGCCTTGTGTTGTAATTAGCAAAACGGAGTAATGGACGTATTTATACATTTGGAGTTCAAGGACAAATGTACCATTTCATAAATAATTTGATCCCAACTCACCAAAAAGGTTAAAACTTACAGCTATATTTCTTTGGCAGTGAAAATGAATTGAGAAATCGAATGGCATGTTCAAATAAGTTGAATGAAAATATTGTGAAATGTTTGATGGACATAATAAAAACAATAATCCATACTCTATGTTTTTGAAGTCTTTTATAAACATTTCTAATCA
The DNA here is from genome assembly GCF_000393655.2 of Nicotiana sylvestris. Lineage (NCBI taxonomy): Eukaryota > Viridiplantae > Streptophyta > Magnoliopsida > Solanales > Solanaceae > Nicotiana > Nicotiana sylvestris. Next base: position 5,816,818 of record NC_091061.1, on the reverse strand, counting down.
TCTGATTTTTACTAAGGGTGTTAAACGGACTGGGTTAGCCCGGTTCCGGACCGGCCCAGACCGATTAAAACTCGAATCTGCCCAGACCGGTAGAAGGGGTCTGGGTTGGGCTGGGTTAAGGGTGACTGGCGGGTTGCACCGTTTACCTTCGAAATAGCGGTTACCCGGACCGGTCTGACTCGGTCAATGAACAATGTTGTTAAACCGGTTAACCGGCCCAGATCTAACCGTTGGCAACGACCCAACAGCTGAATTGCACAAATAGCCCAATTTTGGATTTTTTTTTAAAATTAACTCCCCTTTGAAAAACTATAAATACCCCCTCCCTCTTTCTCATTTCTTCACTCATCTCTCAATTCTCATATTCTCTTATTCTTCAATCTTCATTCTTCACTTATTAAAGTGCAATCAACTATTTGACTCTTTTTTTTTTGGAATTTAATTTATCGTAGTATTTATTATTTGAAGTTTGAACAATTGAACTTCAAAATTGGAACAATTGACGTTTCTTCGTGGTAATATTGGAGTTGCGAAATCATCAAGTGCTCAATTTATTGCTGAATTTGGTGCACTCCCTCAAACTCTTTATCTTATTTACTATTTTATTTGCATATTTATTTGTTGCTAGTAGTTAAATTTTTACAATATGTTTAATACTGCAAAAAGAGTTTGTAAAAAGGTTACTAATCGGGGAAATAAAAAAAGAGGTAGTACTTCAGCTTCAGCATCTGGTAGTAATTTAAATACCTCTCAAAATATTCCTGAAACATTACCTGATGATAATATAGATTATGAACAATTGCATGAAGATTTTGGTATAGATGATAATGAATTAGAAATGGAAGATGAGATACCACTTACACCTAGTAGTGTTGGAGCTGCTAGCAGGGGTGATGATCGTGGTGCTAGTAGTAGACCGCCTATGACCCCGACTAGTAATCGTAAAAAAAGAAGTAAGGTTTGGAAATTTTTTGAGAAAATAGAAGGTACTGATAGAGTTATATGCAAACTTTGTAATGATACTTTTAAACATAAGACTGGAGGACAATTAGGGGGTACTGAGACACTTAGTAGACATATGAGAATTGAGCATCCTATAGAATGGGGATATGATGGAGATGAAAATCAATCATCTCTAGACCCTACTAGTTGATGTCTTGTGAAATATGATAAAATGAAGGATCATGAGGAGTTAGCAAAAATGATTGCTTTGGGTTGTCTACCTCTTGCTTCTTCATCATATCTTATTATGTATATTCAAAGGATTTACAATCCTTTATTTAAAGGTATCCCTAGAAGTACTTGTAGATCTGATATCTTAAGTCTTCATGGACAATATCAAACATACATACGTAATTTGTTTAACCACCTTCCTTGTAGAGTTTCTCTAACTTCTGATATTGACTATGCTGTTAATGGAAATGATTATTTGACAATTACATATCATTGAATAGATGATTCTACTTGTATGCAAAGACGTATTATCGCTTTTAAATATGATGAAGATCAGAGTCATACTGTTGCGTTTATAAGTAGTACTATTTGTGAAGTTGTTGAATTTTATAATCTCAAGCAAAAAGTATTGTGTATGTCTTTTGATAATGCTTCTAACAATAATGCCGCAATTTCAATATTAAAACTGCATTTGCAACCACCTATTGGTGAAATTTTTCTTGTTAGGTGTGCATGTCATATTTATAATTTAATTGTTAAAAGTGGTCTTGATTTATTTCCAACTGAGATTACTCATGTTAGAAGAGCAGTTGGTGTTATTCAAGGAAATAATAGACAATCTAGAATAAAGGAATTTAAGAATAAGCGTGTCCAGTATAACCTTAAACCCAGATTCATGCCAGACGAAATTGTTACTAGATGGAATTATACATATATATTTTTAAAATATTGCTACAAATATAGATTCCCAATAACTGAAGTTGCTAACGCGCATTGTACTGATCCAAACCGTATGTTAACAACTACTACTTGGGAGGTCATTAATGATGTTGTTAAATTTTTACATAAATTTTATACAACTACTATTGAGTTTTTTGGAGCATATTACCCTACTGTTACTATGACTTTAGTACATATAGCTGAAATTTCTTTTCTACTCTTTGAATTTAAGAAGAAAGAAAAATATAAGGATGTTGTTGAAAAAATGCAAGCAAAATTCAAAAAATATTTCTTTCCAATTCCTCTGATTTACTTAATTAGTGTTATTTTAAATCCTTCTATAAGATGTGTGATTGTCACCAATTAATGAATGCTTTATATACTTATATGGAGATTGGACCAACTGAAACCCCATATTTATATAATTGTATGAACAAGCTAAATGAATATTTACAACAATTATATAATTATTATGCAAATGTAATTGATGATGTTGCTCATAGTGTAGACAATGTTAATCCCACTATGCACTGTACCACTTCTGCTACTGTGGATGATGAAGAAGGCCTTGATAGTTTTAATATTTTTTCTACATTTTCTAACACTCAAACCAGTAGCAGGAACATTGATGAACTTCAATTCTATTTGCAGAAGCAAAAAGAGCTCCACACAAAGGAATTCTCACCGTTGGGATGGTGACATGAGAATAGAAAGCAATTTCCTGTTCTTTTCGCCATGGCTCGGGACGTGCTGAATGTGTCAATTTCAACTGTTGCAACAGAGAGTGCATTTAGCCAAGCAAGACAACAACTTGGAGACACCCGTCACTCATTGGGAAACAATGCTTTGGAAGTTTTAGTATGTTTCAGAGGTTGGATTAGATCGGAGCGAAGAAATCAAGGATGTGAAGATGTTGATAGCCCAGAAGACGAGGAACTTGGAGATATATTAACACATGGTAACCCATCCGAAATTAATACTCTAGAAGAAGATCACTCAGTTCATATTGATTATGAAAAACTTACTAAGGCAATGCAAAACCTTTGAATTTACTCTTTTTTGGTTAATTTACTTGTTGTTAAATGTAAACCTTTCAATTTGTAAGTTTGAATTTTGAAATAAAAATAGCACTTGCAATTTATAAGTGCAATTTTTCCCCATCTTCCTTGTATTCTTTATATAACTAACAATAGTTATACAAAATACAAAAAAAAAAAAAAATACTAAACCCGGCCTGGCCCGGACCCCTCAACCCGTAACCCTTACGGTTCAAGTTTTACCTGGATGAACCCGAACCCGTTAAACCCGGTAAGCCTCAACTCGTAATCAGCCCGGACCATAATCTGTACGGGTACTAAAATTCCCTACCCAGCCCGGCCCGGCCCACCCATTAAACACCCATAATTTTTACATTACCCTCAAGTATTATACGGGTCTAGATCAAATGAATGTATAACTTATTCATAGTATCAGAAGTTGCAGGAATGTGGGCAGAGCAAGATGACAACAACTGTATGTCCCCTCCCGCTCCACATAATCGCATACATACAAAAAGTGATAGAAGTCAATTGGTAAGTTTCTTCGAGCCAAGAGCACTTTTTTTAAAAAATTATTTTTGTTTCAAAATTGAAGTGTTTGGCCAAGCTTTTAGAGTAAAAAAGTATTTTTGGGTAGAAGCAGAAACAGTTTTGAAGAAGAGAAAAAAGTAGATTCTCTCCGAAAGCACTTTTCTGAAAAGCACTTTTGAGAAGAAAAAAAATACAGTTAGAAGTAGTTTTTAAAAACTTAGCCAAACACTAATTGCTACTCAAAATTGTTTTTTAAGTAAATTAGCCAAATACAAACTGATTCTCACCAAAAGTACTTTTGAAAAAAAATACTTCTCAAATAAGCTGAATTTTGCAGCTTGGGCAAACAGGTTATAAAACTCACAAATATGTGGATGACCTCCCAAAGCATAATCGGGAGAAAAAAAAATCAGAAATAGCCATATTAAAACTGATAATTCAAAAATAGCCACAATTTTAAAAGTAATCAAAATTTAGCTATTTTTTATGTAAAGATAAAATCTGAACAAAATTACTCTTAAAAATCCGGAAATATTTCAGCAAAATATGATGGAGTTCAATTTTTTTACATATGAGCTTCCAATATAATATGTTGGAATTTATAATGTAATGTAGTTTCATCATAATATGATGGAAGATTATATGCATGAGCTCCATAATCCCGCATATTATGCTGAAACTTTCCGTGTGCTGGAGTTTCAACATAATATGCTGAAAGTTTATACGCAGAAGCTCCATAATCCAGAATATTATGCTAAAATTTTCCGTGTTTCAGCAAAACATTGGTTATTTTTCAATAACTTTACAAACGCTAACTATTTTTTAATGACCAGTCGAAAACTGGCTAGCCCGTGCTATTTTTACAGCATAATCGTTAGAAGTGGTTCTTTTTCAAGTGGCACACTTTTAACTAGAACAAATCGTTAGAAAGTTTATGCATTTTGTGAATTAGTGATATTTATCATGGGTAGCAGTGCTGCCATTAAGAAACTTTAGACTCCTTTTTATTATCTCTGAAGTCGACTGTTTGAGATATTCATTGGGTTTTAGTCAATAGCGGACTCATGATTTTCACTAAAGAGAATTTAAAATTTTAAAACTTAAATACACAAAAAAGTCAAGAAAATTTAATACATAATATATAGTTGTCTCCATATGCTAGATAAAGTGGAGTCAGTTAACATCCATATATACATTAAAATATAATTTTTATCTGTGTGAATGCGAGATATTTTATAAATCGGCTGTTATATATACATTAAAAAATAGTTTTTACCTAAATAATATAATTTTTTGATGGTGATTGAAGCTCTTTTCTCAGCTTAGAAGGATCACATAATACGAAATATATGGCTTGACACCTACCATTTATAGTATAGTCTTTTCGCAATAAATAGCTTCCATAAAAGTATTGTTTTTTTTTTAAGGCTAAAAGTAGTGCTTTAGAAAGTTGAAAGTAAGAAATACATAAGAAAAGTTAAAAGAGGAAGTCGACCTTTAAAATAAAAAATAAATAAATCATTAACTTTCATATATTATAGTATATGATCTTTGATGAAACCTTGAAAAACGTATCTTTTCTATCTAAACTAATAGGTCGGCTATCTTTTATTGTAGTTGTCAAATCACAAACATTAAGTATATACAAATAAAATATTGTCAATCAAAAGATTCACAACTAAAAAATAATCTGAACAAGTTACGAACTTCGCCGCTATAATCTGTCGCGCTATACTATTTGTAGCTAACAAAATATTTTGATAATCTATCGCTAATTCATCACTAAATTAAATAAAATTAGCGAAGAATTTTACAATTTTACCGTTTAGTTATAAAATTTATTCATCGTTAATTCTTGTTATTTAGTAGTGGGTGGTGGCATATGAGAAAAAAGTAGGCACTAGAACTATGATGGGTGAATTCACTATTGTCCTATGCAATAGGAGGAAATATAATATATGTTTACCTTGTTTTCCCAACATATTGTTAAGTTAAATGATAGCTAAAACACTTGCAGCCGTTTTATTCCAATAAACACTCCAAATGTCCACTACAATGTCAGGTGATACATCATTTGAGACAGGAATGTTTCCTAGTTTAGATAATAAAACCCTAGATTTTAAGCTATGAATATCTATTGTATTCCATTAAAAGCTTAGGATAAGATATTTCCTAAAAAGAAAGGAATAAAACTCGGGAAAAGTTGAAGCATATCCTCTTGACTCACAAATATTTATACAACTAAATCACTTATGAGGTAATTACAAATTAATCTCTTTAGTAAACATGAATTTGATAGCCTGATAAAAATGATAACTAACATGTTGTAGTACCACGTTAAAATAAACTAATAATACATTAATTTAAGGAATTTTTACATTCCTATGCCATATAGAAACTATATTACCCTCAATGTTTAAAGTTTGATATAATTACATTTAATATACCTAATTACCAATTCTATATCATAATGTGTTTTAACTGTACATTAATTGTACCTTATATCACTCCTAAATTTATGGTATCGTATATTCCTCTAAATCCCCACCTCCACGTTTCTCTCTCCCAACCCCACACTCTCACCCACATATCACCACACACCCACATTTCAAACCATTATTCCTTCTGCTAAAACCAGAAAAACAATTGAAACCATCTACCATTAACGTCCAAAATCAAGGTTTTTTTTCTACAACCAGTCAAAATTGAAGTCAAATCTTCAAAGTTCATACACAACAATACTTTTGATGGTTATGATTTCAGGTTCCTTTAGTAATATAAGAGGGAAGGAAAAGAGAGCAGCAATTCCACAATTGACAGCCATTAAAAAGCTTTGAAGCTTTGAATTCAAATTTAGGTTTTCAAAAATCATTATTTATTTGGATTGGGTGTTGTTGTAAATAATTGGGAGTATGGTTTGGAGTTTATATCTCAATTTTGAGGGGTTTTGGTGAAGATTAGACTTGGTTTTGGCTGAATTTCAGATTGAAACTCGAAGAAGAAGAAAAAGAAGAAGAAGACATGACATACATTATATTGCAGCAATTGTAGATAAATTTTAGAAAAATTGTAGAGTGTTGTTTATTTATTTTTGAGCTTTTGTGTTAAAAGTTTTGATGGGAGCTTGTTATTCCACTTCGTCTGTTTTGGAGCTAACTTTTGCAGAGGAGAAGATGTTTTTTAAGTTATATATATTGCTATACCTTTAAATTCAAGAAAGTATGATTGTATTGTATTTAAAGAGGCATGAATTTGTAGAATAGGTTGAATGTGAGGAATGAGTCAAATAAGACTCACAATGGCTTGTTTCTACATTTAATCTACGACAAAACTACATATAATTTGAAAAATTAATATGAAAATATAGAATTTCAATGTTTCTACAAATTATCTACAAAATATCTACAAACTGTGCATAACAGAATTAATCTTTATTTTCATGCATGTTCGTCTGGAACACTAAAGTTACTTGATATGCCAACATCTCCCGTTATAGAGGAATACAACTTATCTACAACTTTCATACATTATTTCTACCCAGTGAAATACAACTACAATAACATAAAACTTACATACAAAGTTTATACAATATATCTTTTGTATATTTTGTATCTGATTTATACTAACTAAAAATAATTTTCATACAGCTAATTATATATTATACAACTTATCTACAAATTATCTACAATTTTCATACATTATTTCTACTAAGTTATATACAACTACAATATAATACCACTTAAATATAATTTTTATACAATGTTGTTCAACTTTCATACAATAGTTAAATGAATAAAAGAAAAAAAATAAACAATAGAATACAATTTAACTACAATTTATCTACAATTTCTGCAATATAATGTATGTCATGTCTTCTTCTTCTTCTTCTTCTTCTTCTTCTTCTTCTTCTTCTTCTTCTTCTTCTTCTTCTTCTTCTTCTTCCTCTTCGAGTTTCAATCCGAAATTCAGCCAAAACCAAGTCTAATCTTCACCAAAACCCCTCAAAATTGAGATATAAACTCCAAACCATATTTTCAATTATTTGCAACAACACCCAATCCAAACAAATAATGATTTTTGAAAATCCAAATTTGAATTCAAAGCTTTTTAATGGCTATCAATGGTGGAATTGTTGCTCTCTTTTCCTTTGCTTTGTATTACTGAAATTTGAACATAATTGTGTTTGATGTAGAAGAATTGTAGAAGATTTAGTCGTTTTTGATTTGTGAATTGTAGTAGAATAATCAATTCATTTTTGAATTGTAGAAGAATAATCAATTCGTTTTTGAATTGTAGAAGAATAATTGCGTTTGATGTAGAGACGCTAAATTTGAAACGAAACTGACGAAGAAGATTAATGAGTGTGATTTCCGTTTGGAAGATCTGGAAGAATATTTAATCCCCCAATTTTAGCGCGCCTAAATAAGGAAGCCTACAGCTACAATGATTCCTTATTTAATGCATGGTCTATATTTTGTAGAAATACTATTAGCATGAAAGGTAATATGCAAACTATGAATTTCCTATATGGTATAGGAACGGAAATTTCCCTTAACTTATACTACATTGTAACTTAATCCCATATCGTAAAAATTGCACGGGCGCCCTATTTAGTCGCCCCCATTTAATCTATACCCATTTTTTTAAACTTTTAACTTGTACCCACTTTTTAAATAACTTCAGCTCCCTTTCTCCTCATCCTTCTCCTCCTTCATTTTCTTCTTCATTTTCTTCTTCTTCTTCTTCTTTAGGGGCTCTCATTCTTATTCAATTTTAGAACAATATAAAACCTACGATTTTGACATCATTGAAATTTTTAAGTTCGCTGTTATTCCTCAATTGACTGGTTAGATGATGGTTGGTGAATGGTGATAAAATTGCATTTGCTCTTTCTGTGTGATTAAATGTGTCGTTTAAAAAACTAATAGTACTACCTAAATGGTTGTTTCTTTAGAAAAAAAAGAACGATGAGCAATGAAGAAGCAGTTAGGTTTCCCTCATATTGATCCTAATTCATGCTATGCCGTGTGTTGCGAATAGCTAACGAGCATCTTCTTACTGCCCAAATTGCTCAGAAATGCTTAACAGTAATGGACAAAATGCTATGCATGTTGCTATATTGAACACTCTATAGCTGAAGTTTTCCTGTTACAAAGACAAAAACTTCAGCTCTAGAGCTGAAGTTTTTGTGTTGTAACTGGAAACTTCAGCTCTAGTATGTAATATTAATAGGTGGTAAAAAAACTTTAGCTCAAAAGCTGAAGTTTCCCAGTTACAACACAAAAACTTCAGCTCTAGTATCTAATATTAATAGGTGGTAAAAAAACTTCAACTCTAGAGCTGAAGTTTCCCAGTTACAACACAAAAACTTCAGCTCTAGAGCTGAACTTCAGGTCCGCTACTAAAATGCTGAAGTTTTGCGTGATTGCTTTTGCTACTTCAGCCCCGTATGCTGAAGTTATGCGAAAAGGTGGGTACACTTGTAATTTTTTTGCAAAGAGGACACAAGTTAAAATGTGACACAAAAAGTGGGTATAGATGCAAATGCCCCACCCATATTTCATTTGAGTATTTTCTTTATTCTGATGGTTCATCTCACCTTGGAAATATTCAAACTTAGCTTCATCATCAACAAATAATATAATTTGTTAGAAATATAGATAGGACCTCTTAATAACATAAAAAGAAACTAACTTATTTCACAGTAAATTAAGCTTATAATCTTAGAGAAGGAGCAATAGACCTCAAGGCCAAGGCCAGTGGGTTAAGTCAGGAAAGAACAACATGTTTACTGAGTGGGTGGAAATTGACTTGCATTTGGATTCATGTGAAACACAAAGGTTCAGTATATGTCAATGCATGAGCACAACACAACTGATGAATGCTATTGGGTTTGAACGGATCAGAGGTATTTTTCGTGATACGGGTGATAGAGAAAGTGGTCAGTTAATAAACATGCAAGGTCTTTCGAGTTAAAATCGAAGTTATCATGGGATGTGAAGGAGCAATCGCCCTCAAAGTCAAGGCCGCAAACCAACCACCATGTTTAAACTCACAAGTTTTCTTTGATTAAAACAGGGGTAGAAAATTTTGTTTGTTCCGGAGAAACCCTCCGTGAGGAAATCAGGTGCCAGACATGCTCAGAAGTAAGTTTCTAGTACCCTCATGGATAACAGAATTTAGTAAGTTTTAAGACCCTCGCAAGTGACAAGGCCTGACGAGAGTTTTACTTTTGGAAAGTTGAAGTTCTTTGCTCGGTACTTCGTAGAACTTGTGAATATTGCTATATCTTATTTTATAGACTAGGTTATCCATTTGTATGACTTTACTGCATCCACGTCGGTCATACTATACCATAATTCATACTTTGATTATCGTTATTGAGGTCTGCAACCAACTCCAGGTTACCCTCGTTGCTTATCTTTAAGACTGATGGTCTAATCTCATCTCATATTGTTGAACTTTTATCCATCTATTATTGATTCACCTTAATGTTGATTCATCATCTACCACTGATAACTTGATATTTTATGTAACACCGCCACTAGGGCTCGCGTCTCATCGGGGATATCCAGAGTAATTAGATTGATCCACCTAGGGGTGATACTATACTTCTATAACCGTACTTTATAACATCCCATTGTGACTCACCTTATATGGGTATTTTAACCCCTTACAATTCATGAAATCCTCTTCAAGTCATTACTCAATTGAAGTCCCAAACATCATCCTTTATCTATCACAATTATGCCCTTATTCCACTACCATGGCAACATTCCATCTCTTCTAAATGCTACTAGTCTTAGACTCCTTTGAGTTCATTCTGGCTATATTGATCCTTTTATAACTTAGAGAATCCATCAACTCTATTATTTTTATGAGCTTAATCCCAAGAACTTATCCATTCTTGTCACATTTTCACCCACCTTTTCTTATGCTTACTCCTGTCTTCCTAAAACCTTGTCGCTCTACTATACTTTTACTTGCGACCTACACATATCTATTTATACTTGTTCACAACCTTCCTTCAACTTGCTTGCACCATAGATTTCCTTATGTTATTCTGGAGCATCAAGCAAGACATCACATAGTCTCTAACTCTTCTTTTACTCTCTAATTAGACCTTTCGGTACTTAGAAACCATAGGCTAGAAGGTATGCCACTGACGACACTACTATCATTCCTGGATACTGTATCCCCACGCTTCTAGCCTTTTATCCGCAATTTGGACTATTCACAACCTTCTGCATTTGAGTATCTTGTTCATTGTTCACCTTTAACTTTCTTACCTTAAAATCTTGCATCGTATCTTTTATCTCTTTGATGACCTCCCTTCTACATATGCTTTGAAGGTTAGTTCAGAGAGGTAATATTGGTTATCGTGAGCCTGAAACAATGACTCGCTGGATGATCTTTGCAGCGTGGCTGGTGGGGGTGCCACGAAAATAAGAACATTTGGTGGAAGAGGGTTCTGATTGGGTTGTGAAACTTGGGGATCATAGGCATTTCTTCCCTGACAGTATTGGTAACTGGGGAAGCTTGTCGAAGGGTCCGGGAGAAGGTATTCCGGCGTGTGTCCTGGTGGGAGAGTGAGAGTAACGGGAGGGCCAGACGCTTTTTGTACCCTAGCTAAGGCCAACTGCATTTCTTTCATCTCCCGTCTCATCTTATCCATTTCATCTTTCAGCATTTGATTCTTCGTCCTTTCATCCTCGACACTTTGGTCTAAACTAGTCATGCTTTTTAGTATGGGCCCTTTGGAACTTGTTTGGTAATGGTAATCTGCCAGAAAGTTCTAACAAACTAACTGGTTCGAAATCTCTGGATAAATAACAAACTTGCTAGCGTTAGAGTTTTAACACATATTGCAATTTCACGTTGGGGGATGCAATGTCCCTAGGCAGTTAACCATTTCTAACATGTCTTTTCTTCGACCGCATGTGTCATTCCGGCTTACTTTGTTTGTGCTTCGTTTAAGTGTTTCTGAAACTTTCTTTATCTATCTTTTTATTTCTTTCTTTTCCTTTCTTTTATTCACTTTGCCTTTTCTCTTTTTTTCTTTTTAGGGGTGGTCGAAAGCATAACAATATTAAGTATGACTCAAAAAAAGTATGGTTGCTACCAAAATTTAAGACATTGGTAATTCCAACATGTTCTCAACAGCATCTAAAACTTACTGTATATACTTTGGCTTCTTTGATCGGGAAATGCACGCACTTCTTTTGTTGTTATTGCTTCATATCCCTTTCTCCCTCTTCACTTAATTGTCTTTTTCTTCTTAACTAGTATTAGTACCCGTACGAATGCGCGGACACTAATTATATCAAATATTTAAGTTATATGGATTGTATGTAAATAATTTTAAAATTTACACTTTCTCAGTAAATACATATAATCATTGAATATTAACAATATGAAAAAAATTAACCATTTCTTTTCTTTTTCTTTTTTGATATCATTCTTGCCGGTATCATTGGATCCTAAAAATAGTCAGGAAGCAAAATAATAACTTATATTTATGGCAAAACAATCAAATGTTGAGACAATGACTCTTTGGATAAGACTTAACTCTTTTACTACTACAACAAAAATTTATCGATATCTCTAGCCCCAGAATTTGAATTTTTAATACCCTATATATACAAAAAATTTGTTCTTTCAATCATCAAATGTTAAATTAGTTGATTACTATTATAAAACAATGCATATATTGTCTTAAAATTGTCAAGTAGTTTATTTTTCGACACCATGTATTTGAGTTGGAAAAACAATATTTGAAATCAATGAGATTAACTTTCAAAATTTTTATTCTCTACAAAGATGAAACATAAGAAGAAATTTGTTGTCATCTTTTATTTCTCGTTTTTAGATCTTTCTAACATTTTTTTTCAATATTTATTTTCTTTTATCTTATTTTTTATGTCATTATTTCTTTTGTTACAAAAAATTAATTTATTTCACTATAAAAGAATGAGTCTTAATAAAAATTGTCTACATATGAACTTTAATTATATTTTTAGTCTTTGGTTGAAATTATTTCATATTTTTCTTTTGGCTTTATCTAATCAGCCTAAATAGGTGCTCACCCGACCACTTAAATTTAAAAACTGAATAATAATTTATATATATAATCCATATATAATATGTGTATAATCATGTGTTATCGATATATCATATATTTATATTAGCTATAAAAAGCAAACAATAAATATGGCCGGATATTATGTAAATATTCCATAAGATTTTGGGTTTTTAAGTTTATCCATGATATAATTTCTATTATAATTATTTTAAAACTCTCTACTAATGTTAAAAAATATCTTATCTTTTTATTATCTTTGAATTAAAAAAAGTAAAGTTTTTTTTCGAAATAATTTGTTTACATTTTAAAAAAAATATTTCACGTCATACCAATTTTTTTTATATATATATTCTTTGTTACACTTAAAAGTCGCTATAGAAACTATCAATTAGAAACCAATTTCTCTCTTGTTGAGTTTGAAAAAAAAAAACCTTTCACATAATCTAATGATTCAAAACTAATATTTTTCAACGAAAAAAATATTATACCCTTGCAATATTGGCCTGACTATAGCTACAACAACAACAACAACAACCCAGTATAATCCCACTTAGTGGGGTCTGGGGAGGGTAGTGTGTACGCAGACCTTACCCCTACCCTAGGGTAGAGAGACTGTTTCCAAATAGACCCCCGACATCCTTCCCTCCAAGAACTTCCCACCTTGCTCTTGGGGAGACTCGAACTCACAACCTCTCGGTTGGAAGTGGGGGTTGTTTACCATCAGAGCAACCCCAGCTTATACCCTTCAATTCCTTGAATGTGCTAAACTGAAATTAATGATAGCAATTGTATAGCTAAAGTTTTGTTATTTGTTTGATGTCCATTTATGCAAATTGACTCTTGAAACAAATATTCTTCAAGAAGAAAAAAGAAACAACTTTTTTTTTAATATTGACTGATTTTGTGATGTTTCTTTCTCTAGCATGTATATTTACTTTATTATATATGTAAATAAATTTTTATTTGGTTTTATAATCTCTTTTTTGTTATTTACATAAACATAGATGTGTACCCTATATATTATATTTATTTTAAAAGAATTTCATTTTATTCAAATCTAGCTACAGTGTTTTAAAGAACTATACTTATAGGATTTTAAATGCGAAATAGTTTTATAGTTATATGGAGTAGTTTTTTTTGTTGCTAGAGGCGAAATAGTATTTAAATAATTAGAAAAATAACAAAAGTTCCTAACATGATTGCATATGATAACATGACAAAAAAGATAAATTTTATTTTTAATTTAAATTGAATTTTAGAACTTTATCTATAAATTCAAAATTATCGTTTAATTCAAATTATATATATATATATATATATATATATATATATTATTTGTATTTAACTAAAATAGTCAAATATAGAATAAAATTACCATATACTATTGATATTTATTAGCTTGCCACTTGGCTTAACCATAATGTTAATTATATATGATAACTTTCTTCCTTTAATATATATATATAGTACTCATCCATTTTCTAAAATTCCTTGAAATATAAAGATACCAATCTTTTTGAAAATCGAACTCGATAATATTAAATCATTTTCTTGTACCACGACTAGAAATTCAGCCAAAATCATCCGCGCCAACCGACCTTTACGAAATATTTTATTTTCAATTTTTTTTACGAAACTGATCGGCTTCGATCGATTTTTTTGGCACCCAAATGCAGGAAACTATTTTGCATTTCGCAAAATTTATTTTTTTAAGAAACCAACCGAAATCAATCGGGTTTTCATAGAAACTAAATTAAAATTAATCTTCAGAAAAACCGACCGAAAATGGTCAATTATTTAAAAAAACCTATCGACTTTGGTAGATAATTTTATATTTTTAATAAAACCGAACGAAATCGACAAGTTATTTTCGCCCGAAAATGCAATTAAAGAGTACAAATAAATTAAAAGAAAGTCTTAACCCAAAATGTACCAATAATCTAGTGGTAGAATTGTATCCTGCCACAATACAGACCCTGGTCCGAGTCTTTGACGGTGCATTTTTTAATTGCATAATTAAAAATACAGATCGACTTTGATCGTTTTTTCGATAATTTTTTTCTTTTTGGGTCATTTGTGAAAAATAATTTACCAACCGAAATCGGTCGAAAATTGCGACCGACTTCGGTCGCTATTTTTACCGACCAACGTAATTTCGACTGATTAAAGTCGGTCGAAAATTGGTCGGTTTTTCCAAAATTTTGACCAATTTCTATCGATATTTTTAGACGGTTTTAGGCAGTTTTCTAGTAATGTACTCAAATTGTTTGAATCGCATTAACATGAAAATTAATTACATAGATTTGTGAAAACTAATTAAAGAATGTACCAAAGAAGGCCATATGTCACTCTATTATGTAATTTTACTGAGGCCACTTTGCTTCATCAGGTTTGAAACTTTTACTATTACTAACTCTATATATATATGAATAGTATTAACAAGAAGATTGATTACATATATCTTGTGAACTAACGAATGTACCATGAAAACCATATGGCACTCTTTTAGGTAATTTTACTAAGGCCACTTGCTTCATATTTGAAGCATTAACTATAACTAATTCTGATTTTTCTTTCATCTCATCTCTAACATAACTCATAAGATACCCTTCATCTTCTTTACCTTCTTTCGTGCTCGGCACGAAATAGGGTTCGCCTCCAAATTTTTCATCTCCATATAAAACTTTTGTAACATTTCCCGTGACCAAATCGACTTTTGCTAGGCCACTACATTTTGGCCATGGATCAGCTATTGCCATGAATGCATACCGAGTTTTTCGACCAAGTTTATTCTTGTTGACTTGCCCCGCTTCTAGGTTCATACCCGATACTATAACCCGTCGGGTCGACTTGCCCGTTTTCAAGTTTAATCGGATCTCGGATAGTTCACTTTTTAATGATTCATCACTTCCTGAAAAAATGGAGTCCGGTGGACTCATGCATGACCCTATAATCACTAGGGTTTCATCGTCGTCTTCGTTTATCTCCTCCCATGCATTCCATAAATGCATGCAAAAGCAATTTGGAACTTCAATCCATCGAATTCTTGATTCGTCGTGGTCGTCTTTCGACAACACGCCGAACCTAGAAACTTTTTCCGGGTCATGGATTACGGGCGACCCGCCCCGTAACATCTCGGATAACTTGAATACCACCTGATAATCCGGAATGATCACGTGATTTTCCGTGATGGCAAAGTCATGAATCATGGTTGGATTTTGGAGGGAAATAGAAATGTCACGTGACTTATTACCGCACGTGTCAAATTTGAAGAATTTAAGGTAAGGTTTTTTCAATACATTGTAACTCAAAGTATAAAGTTCCCCTGTGATGGGGTCTACCTTAGGATGTGCAATCAATGGATCATCAATTTGTCCGTCAAAATTGTAACGTCCGTTAGTTTCAAGATCACCGTCATCTGTAATACGGACGCTATACGGAAGATCATCCTCCGACATAGCTAAAAGCCGGCCGTTAAAATAAACCAAACCGGCGTTTGCCACGCCGGTTCCTTTGGTAGCATCTACCAACCCGAACCTAGTTCGGGCAAAGAACAGTAAAAGCCGAGCCAACCCCAAATGGCCATGCAACTCGCCTATCGGTTTGGGAAAAACCGGTCGGCCCAATGCAGCTTCTTGAACCAACCGGCTTGTTTGAATGAACCGGCATGAGTAGCTAGCTTTATTATTAACTGAATCCAATTTAACGGCATGAATCATTCCGTCACCGTCAAATAAATGATGACCGTTAATCGGTTCAAATAATGGGTTAGCACCATTTCTAACGTAAACCCCCGTTAAAGTAGATGGAATTTGACCAATTACCTCAAGCCCATGCTGAACCGGGCATTCTTGAACCGGTGCAAAATTCCCTTCTAGCTGAATTTCCGGGTCAACTGTCCGGTTCAGCTTATGTTTCTTTTCCAGCTCTGTTACCACAGATTTTTCTAACATGTCCAAGGCTAAAGATGCAAGTTTCTGAAGAGAGTTCAATTTTGGAGGTTCAAATTTTAATGGAAATATTTTAGGTTCAGCCAAAGGTGGCGGTGACGGTGGCGGTGACGATGACGGTGGCAGCAGCGGTGGTAGAAACGGTGGAGTATGTCTTCTAGGAAGTGTTATAGTATTTTTCTTAGAAGGATTAATGAGAATTTTACAAGAAAAAGAAGGAGAATTGTGGGGTTTGTGAAGAGAAGGGTTTGGTAAGATTGTATGCATGGCTAAAGATTGAGAAAGTAATAATAAGAAAAAGAGACAAAAGAAGAAAGAGTGAATTACTGAATTAAGAATGCTGTGTGTATATATATATATATATAGAAAAAGAATGATGTATAGTGGGGGCAAAAGTGAGAAAAGTGGGGGCCAATAGAGGAAGTCCAGCTTGGGTTAAGAAACATAAGACACGTGTAACATTTCATTTGAGATCTAGAAGGAATTAAAAATAAACGACAAAGAGCCAAGTATATTCCTGTACTATAAAAAAGTTTAATAACATTATTCGTTATATTTTAGGTCCAAATATATTTTTGATGTAATACTATTAGTTTAAATATGCTCTTCTTCTGTTAAGTTTGTCCAAGGTGGACATCCAATCCTACGTGGTACCGATATTTGATTAGGTGGATGCTTATATGACATGCCACCTCAGCACTCCTAATCCATACATAAAAGACTAAAATTTGAAATACAATATTTTTCATGATAGCGGTAATTGTGACAATAGTGGGGAATAAAACTTTTGTGGTGGAAAAAAAATAAAAGGGATGTTTAAAATGGGTTAGGGGCGCTGAGGCGGTAAGCTATGTGGCATCTACCTCATCAAATATCAGTGCCACGTAGCCACTCTGGACAAACTTAACGGAAAAAGGATACATTTAAACTTAAGTGCATCGTATATTTGGACTTAAAGTATAACGAAGAGTACATTTAAACGTTTTCTAGTAGTGCATACATATAGAAAAAGAGTGATGTGGATATAGTTAGAGGCAGATCCAAAATTCAAATTTTATAGGTTTAGATTTACATTTTTACGACATCTTATTTAATTTAATGAATTCAAAATTTATTATTTATACATATTTAATGAATTTCGAAAACTTTAGGTATAGAGTGGGGCCAAAAGTGAGAAAAAGTGGGGGCCAATGGAGGAAGTCCAGCTTAGGTAAAGAAGAAGAAGACACGTGTAATATCTCATTTGGGATAAAAAATAAACTAATGAGCTTAGAGAAGCCGAAAAAAATAAATTTAAGTTATATACACAATCACTCGAATATTAAGTCGCATTTGTTTGTTATAGCTTGTAATTTATCTTATTTTAAAGATATTTCATACCTTAAGGAGAATTACCTGTAGATATCCTTTAATGGTAAAGGCGAATGCAATGTATTGACACCGAATTTAATTGGGTTCGGTGCTTTTGATGTGGAGTATAATTTTATGTGTAAGAATTTATTAATATTGTAATATATAACAATTACCCATAACTTTTAAAAGATAATGGATTCACAGCTAAATTTTTTAAATGAACCCATAAAATTTAAATTCTAAACCCGTCTCTATTTGATGGTATTGATGAGTAAAAAAGTCTATTACACTTAGAGGCGGATATACTAATATAGTTACGGATTCAGTTGAACCCATAACTTTTAAAACGGAATATAAATTTAAGTGTAAAACCTTATTAAAAATTATAATAAATTATTTTAAAAATATAATAATTTTTAATACTAAAAATCTTAAAGATTGAATCGCGCGTAACGAAAAATTAAAGCACATCGAGCTGCCTATTTTCAAGAAAATGATTCTGATCGATTCTAAAATCAACTTTTTGTTGTTTAATCATCTATCTTTAAATCCTACTGACCTGACTAATTAATTTGAATTATCCGGAATAAATCTATTTTGGAATAAAAACGTTTCTTATCTACAATTCTATATTCCAAAAAAAGCTCTAATCACAAACCTTTGAGTAATCAAGTTCAACATATAACGTACATCATGTTCAATCCGTTGGTGGACAAGGAAAGGACTAAAAGACAACAACATGTGATTAATTAAATTTATTATGTTGACCCAGCATTAGTAAAATGAAAGAGTAGAAGAAAATAAAATAAAAGATTTCAAATCGAGGTGCAATTTAAGTCCAAAATCATTCAACCCGCTCGATTCGTCCAAAGTTCGGTTGCTCATTGATTTGTCCATTTGAACTCAGCTCATTTTAATGTTAAAATAGCACGGTATAACCAGTTTTTGGACTGGTCATTCAAAAATATCCATCGTTTACGAAGTCAATAAGAAATAGCTACTATTTTGCTGCAACAGAAACCGGTCTCGCATAATATACGGGAGTTCGTGATGTATCTGTGTACGAACTCCAGCATATTATGCTGGACCGGTATACTTTGTTGACTCCTGTATAATATACGGGAGACTGAAGCGCCGGTGCTCCAAACTCCAGTATATTATACTGGACATTTATACTTGCTGGAACTCCAGTATATTATGTTGGAGTTCTAGTGTACTTATGCTGGAACTCCAACATATTATGCTGGAGTTCTAGTTCCAGCATAGTTTTCCTAGAACTCCCGCATAATATGCTGGAGTTCAAGCATACTTATGCTCGAACTCCAGTATAATATACGAGCGTATTTTCTGGGTTTTGAACAGTGTTTTCGCTCATATTTATCTTTACATGAAAAGTGGCTAAATTTCGATCACTTTTGAAACTGGGCTATTTTTGAATGATCGGTTGTAAATTTGACTATTTTTAAATTTCTACCCATTTTAATCTAGTTCATCTCATCTCATCTAAAGTTGGGCTGATATTTAAATTAAAACTAAGCCATAGGCAACATGGTTAATATATCTTCAAAATAATTCCTTTTTTTTTTGTTTATTATGTTATATATGATTATAACAAGAAAAAAAAGTCTTATTTGATAATTAAATAATTCAAAAGAAAACAACACACATTAATTAAAGTTTGGTAATAGTTAGACAGGTTGAAATATGGCCTATTTTTAGTTCATCTTGACTCAGCCTATTTAAGCCAAGTAACTTTTCGACAGGTCATTAATACATTCATTTATTGACTTAGCCCATTTTGGCCCGCCCATTTGATACTTCCTCCGGTCCAAAATAAGTGATTTTTTAGCTGTTTTCAAACAGATTAAGAAATCCACCTTTTAACATTAATTAGCAATAAAATTTATCATATTAACTTTTACTATCTTTTTATATAAACGCTCCTAACACATACTCCAAGAGCAATGTAGGAAAAAAATAATTAATTCATTCTTAAAATCTGAAAAAATTACTTATTAGACCATAAAAAAATTAAAAAATTATTATTTTGGACAGAAGGAAGTACCTAATAATTCTAACAATTATAAAAGATTCTAGGAAGGACAGCTCGATGAACAAATATTAAATACTAAGAGCCCATTTGGCTTAGCTGATTTAGAATAGCTGATAAGCATTAGGTGCTGAAAAACACTTTTAAGTGCTGAAACTGATTTAAAAAATAAGCAGTTACGTGTTTGGATAAAAGTGCTGAAATTAATAATAAGCAGCTGAAGAACTGGGTATACGAAGAGTTTTGTTTAAAAAGAAGTATTTTAGGGATAGAATAGTAAATATTTTGGTCAAACCTAAAGTGCTTATAAGCTGAAATTTAATAAATTGGGGGAGACCAACTTATAATTTTTGGCTTATAAGCACTTAAATTATAAATACTTTTAATTTTAGCAAATGCGTAAATAAGCCAAAAAGTGTTTATAAGCCAATTTAACCAACTTATAAGTTTAGCCAAACACTCTCTAAGTAGAGAAAATGGATAGGATTCTTTTGCTTATTTGGTCAACACAAAGTGACGAAATTGGGTGTAATTTGGCACGTGAATTATCATATGTGTCAACGTGGGCTTTAGCCACTCATTTGGTTGTAATCCTTAAAACCCACCTCCCATTCAAATGCAGTGTACAAAATTTCCAAAGACAAAATTCTTGACCTTTCGGAAATTTGAAGCTCATTGATTTCATAATAATCGAATATATTATTACAAAATTTCAACTCCTGTTATATACGAATTTCGAAAAAGAATTGGATCATAAAAATATATTGTATGTTATTTTATCCGGTATTTTTACAAAAAATTATTTTTACGGCTTAAATTTGAAATCTACTGATCACATAACAATAACTTTATGAGTTACGCTAAAATTCTCCTTTCACTAATCGAATATATTCTATTTATAATATGGTACTGTAGGAATTATTTTTTGAATATTTTTCTCACTTTTGTTTGTATTCTCTTCTCAAAATTATTTCTAACTTTTAACTTCATACTTTGCTCAAAAGACATAGAAATAGTGACACCCATAAAGGAGGCGAGTTGACAAGATCAGATCAAAGAGGACTAATAAACTTTTAAACAAGGGGCACATAAAACCTTAGACAAATTTCATACCAAAATAGGAGGGAGTGGATGAAGAATTTATAAGACGTAACATAAGTTTACATGTGCCACATTTTTAGGCTCGATGATAGTATATCCTAAAGGATAAATCTCTAAAATTTGTTTGGCTAAAACAGATAATACTTGCCATTAAGGGTGTACATGAATCGGGTTGGTTTGGTTTTGATTTGTTTGGCCAAAACAGACAATACTTGCCATTAGGGGTGTACATGGACCGAGTTGGTTCTGTTTTTATCAAAATCGAACCAAACTAACTATATCGGTTTGGTTTTGTCGGATTTTTTGGGTTTTCCGGATTTTTTTACTTTAATATTATTTCAATCTTAATTTGTTAAATTATTGATAAGTAAATATATGTTTAATAAAAATATAAAAAGTTGACAAACATATTATCTATTAAAATATTCTTATGAGGGAATTTTCTTAGTAACACATAATAGTTAATTTTTTAGTCGTCTGACAATAATATTTTGTTGATGTACACTTTCAAGGTTAACCGAATTTAGTAATTAAACATAAAAATCAATATGATACCTAAATAATAATAATCACTTCACATTCGAAAAAGATATAACAATTTAATAGATCTTAACGTATGATATGAATATGGAAGAACAAAGAGATTGACGCATTTCAGTAACACCTGATGAGAAAGTGATCATATAACCCATTATTTAAGGTTAATAAATATGAAGCGCTTCATATACTATTAAATATTATATTCCGCAAGATAATCCCAAATATTTCTAGATATTTTTTAAAGAAAATTCTATATAAAATCTTAAAAGTACATATAAAAATTATATATTGATATGTCGGTTTGGTTCGGGTTTTTTACTCAATGCCAAACCAAATCAAATCAAACCTAGTCGGGTTTTTTAATCGGTTTGGTTTGACTTTTCGGTTTGATGTAATTTTCCGGTTCGGTTTGTACACCCCTACTTGCCATCGAGGGCAGATGGAGTTGTTGTGTCGTCGAATTTGTCTGAACACAGTACTTTTGATATATGTGTAATATAAATTTATTTATAAAAACACATTAAATCATGTATCCCTAATTGAACACAAAAAAGAAGAGTGGATTTTCCTAAGTATTAGTTGGAGACGTTTTCTTTAAACTCAAAAGTAATTTCACTTGAATTCTTTCTCTGAGTAAATCCTATTAACTAAACTCTTCCGAAATTATGTAAGTAAAGAGAAAGATATTCGCTTAATTCTCATAAGTTTTAATCAAAACACTATGTGATGTAATCACAAGATTACTTAGTGGACGTTTGGATATAAGAATTGTAAAATTTTAGAAAAAAGTGAATTTTTTTTCAAGTGAAAATGGTATTTGAAAATTAGAATTGTATTTGAACATAAATATAATTTTGGGCTATTTTTGAATTTTTGTGAGTGATCTCAGTGAAAATTTTAAAAAATAATTTTTTGGAGTTTTTAAAATTTTCGAAAAATTCCAAAATTCATTTTCAAGTGAAAGTTTAAAATTTTCTAGTCAAACACTGATTTCGAAAAAAAATAATTTTTTTAAAAAAAAATTAAAAAAAATTATGGCCAAGCGGCCTCTTAGTATTGTTGCTTTCTTCCCAAGTCACACACGTGTGAAATATGACATCAGTGTAAATGGTTTTGGCAGAGGGGGAAGGTGATTTAGCCAACGTGGTGTATATGGTCTTACATATGGACTTTAATTCCTGTGAACGAAAATTGCAGAATTGTTTTTGCTTTTGCCTTCTTTAGTTGCAGAAATAAGGGGCAAATTATTCAAGTCCCAATACTTGAGTTTGTACATAAACTGACAAATAGTTAATTAGACATGACCCTTGACCCTTGAGTCCTCGAACCAGAGGTTTGTGATGAGAATTTTTCGAGTTGCCACGTTGCAATGTACGTAGTACTATTAATTCCCACAAATTTGTTCTTTTATTTGTCCCATATTGATAAAAAATAGAAGAAGATTTCCTATTTTTATAAACAATAGTATCTCTAATTATAAGCCCGCATGAATTAGTTGAGTTGGTTTGTTGAGTGGTTTCCTGCATGAGAAACTTGGGATTGATTCTGTAACGACCCGACCGATTGTTTTGAGCTCTCGCACGGAGTTCGACGATTTGAGGCAATGAGCAACTTCACTTCAGGTATTATGACTTGTATGTGTGGTCGGAATTGAATTTCGGAAAGTTCGGAGTTAATTTGGAAAGAAAATTCTCATTTCGGAAGCTTTAAGTTGGAAAAATTTACTAAGGTTGGATTATTGAGTAAACAACCTCGGAATCGGGATTTGAAGGTTCCAACATGTTCATATGATGATTTTGGACTTGAGCGTATGTCTGGATCGGGATTTGGATGATCCGGGAGCGTTTCAACACCTATTGTAGAAGTTAGCATTTTGGAAGAATTTCATAAATTTGGGTTGAAG
This sequence comes from Nicotiana sylvestris, assembly GCF_000393655.2. NCBI lineage: Eukaryota > Viridiplantae > Streptophyta > Magnoliopsida > Solanales > Solanaceae > Nicotiana > Nicotiana sylvestris. Next base: position 5,793,378 of record NC_091061.1, on the reverse strand, counting down.
TGCATTTCAATGTTATCGATATATGTTTAGGATTTCGGTGTTGGGAGCGCAACTGAAAGTGGATCCGGAGGTCATTTTGGGATCATTTGGCGAAAGTTAGAAATTTGAAGGTTTTTGAGAAGTTTGGCCAGAGGTGGACTTTTTGATATCAGGGTCGGATTCCGATTTTGGAAGATGGAGTAGGTCCGTATTGTCGAATGTGACTTGTGTGCAAAATTTGAGGTCAATCGAACGTGATTTGATAGGTTTCGTCATCGAATATGGAAGTTTGAAGTTCTAAAGTTCATTAAGCTTGAATCGGGGTTGTGATTCGTGATTTAGATGTTGTTTGATGTGATTTGAAAGCTCGACTAAGTTCGTAATGTGTTTTGGGACGTGTTGGTATAATTGGTTGAGGTCCGGAGGGCCTCAGGGTGGTTTCGGATGGTTAACGGATCAAGTGAAAACTTAAGGAATGGCTGAAGTGCATCATGTGTAATCGCACCTGCGCAAGTTTGACCGCAAGGGCGAGGAAATGGTCGCAGGTGCGGTTTGGGCGAAGAAGGGCAGGGACCGCAGGGGCAAAGGGTTGTCCGCACCTGCGAGGTCGCAGATGCGGTGAGGCGTCGCAGGTGCGAGAATGAGAAAGGAAGCCTGGGGGGTGCAGGTGCAGAAATTATCCGCATATGTGGGTGCGCATCTGTGTTGGGGACACCGCAAATGCGGAAATGGACTTGAGTCCTGGGTCGCAGAAGCGATGACAAAATCGCAGAAGCGGGATCGCATATGCGGTCAAGTGATCCGCAGAAGTGAGAGCTGGGCAAAACATAAGGGATCGAACTTGGCCATTTCGTCATTTTCATTTGGGATTGTTGGAGCTCGGTTCTTGGGCGATTTTTGGAGCTTTTGAAGAAGGGATTTCATCATCAAGCATGAGGTAAGTTATGCCCACCTATTGTGAGTTAAATACAAGGATTTTATATGGATTCAAGCACGAAAATTAGTAGAATTTGGGGGTTTGAAGACAAATCCAGAATTTAGTATTTTTGGATTTTGACCACGAATTTGGGTATGGAATTGAGAATAAATTATATATTTGAGTTCGTGAGGTTATGGTTAAAGTCTATTTTTGAAAAATTTCGGAATCCGGGCACGTGCGCCCGAAGGTGATTTTTATCAACTTTTCGAGCGGAGTTGGAAAATTATTTAAATCAAATTTTTGGGAGTATTAGAGTATATTTTTATGGGTTTGCACATTAATTGACTAGTTTTGGAGCGTTGGGCATCAGTTTGAATTGTGAAAGGCTTGGGAGTCGGCTATGGAACTTCGTAGCGAGATAAGTCTCTTTTCTAACCTTGTAAGAGGGAATTAACCCCATAGGTAAAATAATTCAATATGTGTTTCTATTTGTGGGGGCTACGTACGCACGAGGTGATGAATGTTCGTGCGTAGCTACTATTATTCTTAAGTTCGGGTAGTCTAGGACCCAAAAGCATGCTATACTGCCGATATCTATAATCCTATTGTCAATTTAAATTGCTTTAATCATACCGAACTTGATAAATGAATTTCTAAAAGGTTAAACTTCGTTTTTTTTGACTGGTAAAAGGGGTTTTATGTTTTCTTGGATAATTGCTCCTTGATGAATTCTTGATTGACTGTTTGATTGTGTTTTCCTTTTTATGGAACGGGCCGAACGCCTCGGCAGATTAGATGCATCTATGGTTCGCGTCGTTCGACCCTCCGACAGTGCACAGTTTAAATATTATTTGGATCGGACCATGCGACCTCGGCATGATCTGCTCATGACTTAATTGATTGTTTTGGAATTATTGATAATTGATGTAGCCTCCTTGGCCGGAGATATAAATTGTTAAAAGATGAAAATAAATTTGAAAATCTCCTATTAACAAAAGAATTATTTACATGCTTCATGTTATTGAGTTTACAGTCGTCTTATAAAATCCATGATTAATCATATTATCGACATATTATTGTTGGCCATAGTAAGTGTCAGAGTCGACCTCTCGTCACTACTTCTTCGAGATTAGACTGGATACTTACTGGGTATGCATTGTTTTCATACTCATACTACACTTGCTATACATTTTATTGTATAGACACATGTATGGCTAGTGGCCTAGTCGGCACAACGGCATGGTTGACATGGGGACTTAGGTGGGTTGCATTCCATATTACGACCTGCAACTAACAGAGTCTCCTTCAGAGTATTTGCATTTTCTTTTCTGTCCAAATTTGTATTCTGGACAGTTGCTGTATTTTATTTTATTTTCTAGTAAATACTCATGCACTTAACGTTCATCTTTTACTAGTTAAATTGAAGGAAATTTATGATTTCAAAAATATTAAAATGAGAATTTTAACTATTTAGTGTTGGCTTTCCTGATAGTGGTGTCCGGCGCCATCACGACCTTTAACAGATTTTTAGGTCGTGTCAACATGATATCACAGCCCTAGGTTCACTTAGATCTCACGAGTCATGATCAAGCCTAGTAGAGTCTTGTGGATCGGTACGGAGACGTTTGTACTTATCTTCGAGAGGATATAAGGCTGTTAGGAGAATTTTCCTTCTTAATTCCTCATCGTGCGGTTTGATTCCTTTGAGGCTTATGCCTTTGTTTCTTTCCTACTCAATCTTATGCGATGTGACGCACTTATTATAAATCGGGAATTGAGGAATTGTAATAGTACTACAGATATGGTGCAGGATGTTTCTCCATGCGTGTTTGATTGAGATATTGTCGTCGCCTTGCGGAAGGTTGTTCTGTCATTTCAGCTCAGTATTAGTATTACCTAAGGTTTTGAGATTTGGCATTGATTGTTATGATGATTCGTGTATGGCTATCACAAAGTATTGGTGTAATGGTAGGATGCTTGTCTATGCATTGCAACAGTGAATGACTTGGAAGGATGTTTACTCAATGCAAGATTAAGAGATTTAGAATTTTATTTTCGGCAGAGGAAAGGCAATCGGACTGCGAATGCTCAGATTTGGGTTGGTAGAGTAACGAGACTTGGTATTTTCGAGCATGGCAGAATTTTCATCAGTATTGTGGTGTCGTCGACCTTGATAGAATGTGTTAAGTTCGTCGGTGTTGCGGTCTTCGTCAAATCTCCCTTAGGGCAGGGAAGTGCGAAATAGTGCCGGAAAGTGCCTATCAGAAATGGTGGTGTGCGGTGGTTCAAGATTGAATCGGTGTTCTAGGTGTTGATGACTCGAGAAAGATGATCTTCGAAGGGGTTTAAGGTTGGTAGCAATTCATTGATTCAGATGTTATAGAGAGGGATTTTGACTTAAGGCAACAGCTGGGCAACAAAGGATGAGGAAGGACATGTGGGAGGTGTCTTACGGTGGATAAACTTCTAGAAAGCCAAGTATGAGAAACAAGAGTCGAGTAGTTATTTAAAGGAGTGAGTTTGACCAAAGTGAGAGAGTGGCATGGTAGCATATGGGTTCAGTGGTAGGATAACTACACGCCTTGAGAAAAGTTTAGAGTGATTTGGGATTTATGGTGGACGGTGACTGGGTCTACAGACTTAATTTGAAATATTGGCTATTATACAGCAGGAGATTGGATACAACAGGAAGGAGTTGCTTGATATGAAGAAGGATACAAGTGACCTTGGATTGGAATGTATTGTCGCACCTTTAGTTGATGTCCATGAGAAGTGAACGGACTTGTATATCTGATGAATGAGCACGAGCTCAGGATGGGTTACCATTCTTGTAAGTAATTGTACTCAGCGCAGCGTCGTTGGAAGAGGTCGGCAGGTAGTTCCACCGGTGGATTATCTCTTATGAGAAGATTAGTGGACGCGTGGTGTTGATGCAGCTTCTACAAAGATTCTTACTGGCTATCCGGTAAGAGGTTGAATATGTAAATGTGGCTAGGGATTCAGAGTGTTCATGAAACGCTAACAGAAAGATTTCAAGAGAATTGGCGGGTTGATTGTGCAAGATCATGTTAACGATGAAGAAAGAATCTTCGTAGGTTCCAGGTTTATGCAATAGTAGCTTCAAGCTAAGTAGGATAGCCTCACAGCCTATGAATTGGATTGCATGGTTGCCTACTTGTGAAGTTCTGGTTATCGGCATATCGGTGGGTTATTATGACTAAGGAAAGAGAACATCAGTGATAATTTGAGCAAAGGATCTAAGGGATGTGTGCTATAATTGGCCTTATCGATTCATGTTCCGGCTTTGGAAAGACTGAGGATTTATACTTCGTGTAGAGGTGAGTTACAAGGAAGGTGAGATAGCTGCGTGCTTCTTTGAGAGGGTGTTCATGCGCTAGCAGAGCCTTGGAGTTGATTATATTTGGGACCAAGTCAAAGTGGGCGACTCTCAGCAACGGTCCTAGTGGATTCAAAGGTTAAAATATAGTGCCTAAGGATTTCGAGTCCATAGTATGGTTTAGTATCGAGCTTTTGTAGCGGATTATGATAAAGAAGCTTGGAGTGTTCTGCATTATCTCCGGTCTGTGGTGTAGTATGAGAGGAATGAGAGGAAATAAGTTTGGATTCATCGAAGAATTATCAGAATGGGTGTACCAGTTGAATATGCGAATGTGCGCACAAGGAAGGTATGAAATGATTCGTGAGTTTTGAGACAATGTGGTCTTGTGAAATGGGTCACTCAGGACGAGTACGGATTAAGTTCTTTATGTTTGGATGGAGCTACTATTATTTCTAGGGCAAGATAAGAATGAATTGGGAGAAGATGGGTCGGCTAGTAATGGTTGAATTGGCATGATGATGGCAATGATCAGTTCCTTCAGCACGTGGAGTCATGCATGTTATTTGTGGAGGTACGCACGAGGCTTGCCGGTCGCTGTAATTGATTGTATTTGGATGCATTCGAGTATTATGGCATGTTATGTGTAGGCGGATCCCGAAAGAGTTATAGTGGTTTAGACCACTACTTGAGGATCATATTTTTTGTGGTTATGAAAATTCAGCCGCGTGTGCAATGATTCTCCTGAAACGAGTAAAGTGAAAGGTTTATACAAAATGAAGTGTAAATCTTATTAGTGGTTCAAGAGTTATGATAAAATTCTTAGGTTCTTGCATATTGCTAAGATAGGTGCGGTGAGCGGCATGAAATTTGAAAGTCAAGGATCAAGGTTGTGGTTCGGTGTTGACAAGAATGTCACAAAGCTCGGATGAGCAGAAAAGGATTCAGATGGTTAGAGTAAGCTGGTGTTGTCTTTAATGTCACCTGAGATCGGTGTCCCGTATAAGAGGCTTGGTGTACTGACTTGCAGATCCTTGATTAGTATTGTCGTGGTATGGATGTGCAGACTTGTTAGCTGGTGCGGAAGGTCGTGGGAGCATGTCCCATAGGAAGATGGTATAAGTGTGACATGTAGTCACCTAATTGATTAAAGATTGAAACCAAGTATGGAGATTGCGGTACTATCGTTAATGTGAGAATTTATGCCTGAAGGGCGCTCGATTCATTTGGTTGTGGACTGTAGAATTTTGTTCCGAATCAACGGTTGTTCTTGTGTGTCATGAGAACAAGGGTTATTATGGATCCTTGAAAGGTTACTAGCCTAGTGCAGTACGATCAGAATCGTTTTGAGGTCTGTGGATGGATCTAAATGTGAATGTGGGATCTATATTAGGCCAAATGTATTCATTTCAGCATAGCGCTCCTTATGGAGGAGTATTCGGACATTGGATGTTGTTTTGTCGTCGGCTATTTCCTGTACTACTATATTGTACCGTGTAAGTTATGAAATGGCTTGATAAATTTCATATGTGTTGAGGTTTTGCGTAGCGATGGTAATATGTGAGCAGGATGGCTCTCGAGATTCAGATCATATATCGCACCTTAGTTGTACTTGAGTTTTGTAGCGTATGGCACTATTTGTCTCCTAGGGATGGTATTATGCACTTGGCGTGCTTGTCGCCGATATTTGAGTATTTTATAGTAATGAGTATTCTAGATCGATAAGTATCTCCTTATATAGATTTATGTGTGGATCGGGTAGCACGCCGCCAAGAGTATGTTGTTTGGATAGGGTTGCATGCCACAACGGTATTATGTGTGGATCGGGTTGCACGCCGCAACAATGTGATGTTGAGTACAGTCCCCTATATCTATTCTTGTGTGTTTTGTTTCCCATTTTCTGAGGAAGGTTCATAACACCTTTTCGGTTGTCTAATTAGTTACGCAGGTTGAGTAGTCCTTTCCAGAGTTTGTTTTCCTTATGTATCACATTCAAGTTGGTAGCTTGTTGGCACATTGTGGCATCATATGAGACTTTTAGTCGTGTTTGAAGTGGCTTATTTCCTGAGTAGCTCGTACTGGGTGAGAAGAGATTATTAGATCTAGTATCAGTGCGATCGAATTATATGGAGCATATTAAAGAGCAAATACCGTTATTTGGTTCATAATGGGGTGATGATTCTAGTCAAGGGGAGAGATTCAATGATTTGTTGACTTGGCAATTGGTTATGAATTTCTACACATCTCGTCTATCGTGATGGTATTGCCAGAGTTGAAACAAGACTTATATATGTCATGAGGTGCATTGTGAGCATCAGATTCGTGAAATTTCGGCTATTGTTATTAGAGGATGTTATTATGGTGTAAGTTATCCAGTGCATAGTGTGGATTCAGCAAAGGTATGCAATCATGTATTGGTGCATCGTGTAGTGATTGATACGGTGTTTGTATGTTGGAAGCAGGCCTGGTAGAGAATTCCGAATGTTGGAATTGGGCTCTAAGGCCTATTTGGCTAGGTAAAAAAAGGAATAATCTTCAGATTAGCTCAGGCAAATATTCTCAACTGAGTTGTGGTAGCACGGGTAGGTGCACGAGGTGTTAAACAGTGATTTCAGACAAACCTAGAGCAGTCCTTAGCACGTTCGAGGACGAACGTATGTTTAAGTGGGAGAGAATGTAACGACCAGACTGATCGTTTTGAGATCTAGCACATCATTCGGCGGTTTAAGGTCATGAGCAGCTTCACTTCAGCTATTATGACTTGTACGCGTGGCCGGAATTGAATTTCGGGAAGTTCGGAGTTGATTTGGAAAGAAAATTCTCATTTCGGAAGCTTTAAGTTGGAAGAATGGACTAAGGTTGGATTTTTGAAAACGACTACGAAATCGGGATTTGAAGGTTCCAACAGGTTTGTATGATGATTTTGGACTTGGGCATATGTCCGGATCGGGTTTTGGATGACCCGGGAGCGTTTCAACGCCTATTGTGGAAGTTAGCATTTTGGAAGAATTTCATAAATTTGAGTTAAAGTGCATTTTAATGTTATCGATATCCGTTTGGGATTCCGAGTCTGGAAATAGCTCTGTATGGTGATTTCGGTGTTGGGAGCGCAACCGAAAGTGGATCCGGAGGTCATTTTGGGGTCATTTGGTGAAAGTTAGAAATTTGAAGGTTCTTGAGAAGTTTAACCGGAGGTGGACTTTTTGATATCAGGGTCGGATTCCGATTTCGGAAGTTGGAGTAGGTCCGTAATGTTAAATGTGACTAGTGTGCAAAATTTGAGGTCAATCGGACGGGATTTGATAGGTTTCAGCATTGAATATGGAAGTTTGAAGTTCTAAAGTTCATTAAGCTTGAATCGGGTTGTGATTCGTGATTTCTATGTTGTTTGATGTGATTTGAAGGCTTGACTAAGTTCGTAATGTGTTTTGGGACGTATTCGTATAATTGGTTGAGGTCCCGATGGCCTCGGGGTGGTTTTGGATGGTTAACGGATCAAGTGGAAACTTAAGGAATGGCTGAAGTGCATCAGTTCTGGTGTAATCGCACCCGCACAAGTTTGACCGCAGGGGCGAGGAAATGGTCGCAGGTGCGGTTTGGGCTGTTACATCTCGCTTTTTCGTATGTTAAAAGTTTCGTCTTCAGTTAATCGACGTAGACTCGGGGATGAGATTATCTTGAGGTTAACGTATTTACGCAATTTATAACAAGCGATAAATAAGTGTCATGAAGGATAAAGGGTGCACGAATTAAAGAAAACGAGTTTCGTTGAAGGTGGCCGATTTGGAATAAAATACGGATTGAGCGATAATACCCGATGATTATGGACTAGTACCATGCCAGGTACCATATGACCATGGTAGTATAATGTATAAAATATATAAAAAAAATGAATAGTATTTTTAGGTAATTAGAGATAGTTCTTAATTATACGGGTAATACAGGACATTGTAAGCACGTGATTTTTGCTTTACGGACATTCGCTCCAAAAGAAAATAAAAATAGTGACAAATGGCTTCGTTGTACAATTGTTCGAGTTTTCATGTGTTGTTAGTCACTTGTGGATCTGTCCATTCTTTTTTTTTGCATTTAATCATTAACAAACAAAATACAAAATATATGTATTAGGATGGTTAAACCATAATTCGGTCAGTAAAAGAAAATTCAAAAAATATGTGCACCGTTCGCCCTAGGCTCTTAGCTAACCTACGTAAATATTTTTGTGATAATTGTGTTAAAATGTTGCATTGTTGTTTAATTCCGTTACCTTATTATTTGTTATTTTTATTTTGTTTAAAAGAAAAGAAAAAATAATAAGAAAGAAAACAAAAGCAAAAGAGTAGGGAAAATCGGTTTGGGCCAAGAAATGAAACAAAATAGGCCCAAGACCAGGACACAGATCCAGTCCAAACACAGGCTGCCCGGACACGTCCCAAACGACGTCGTATCAGCGCCTCAATCTGAGCCGTTGATTCATGGCAATCAAACGGTCCAATACAGCCCCTGCTAAGTCGAAACGACGTCGTTTCAGGCAAGTTAATCTGGGCCGTTCATTCCCATTGATCCAACGGATCCAGGCCTTCCTCTAAACCCGTCAACATGACCCGATCCAATCCCCTACCCGGTCATAACCCACTATCATCTCCCGAACGACGTCGTCCCTCCTCAATGGTTAGATCCTGGCCCTTGATCTCAATTGATCCAATGGCCAGGATCTAAACCCTCAATACATATATAAACCTAACCCCCTTACCCCACGCCCCAAGCCACACCCCCCCCTCGGCCACTATTCACCATCTTCCCCAGGCTCCCTTTCCTCTCAAACCCTAGCAGCCTAGGTTTCCCACCATAAGCCTGGCAACCACAGTTCCGATGACCACCAAAATAACACCCCCGATGCACCCGACCATCCTGAACACGAATCCACTAACCACAAGCCTCGAATCACTTCCGTTCGTCTCGAATCTTCGTTTGAAGATTTGAGTCGAACCTGGACCTATGCCAAACCACCCCATCTTCATGCTAGACACTCTCCTGACCTTCCTCGTGACCAAACCAAGCTTGGTTTGGTCCGAATCCACCCACAACTCCCAAAAATCCAGATCTGGAAATCCAGACTTCTGAAGCACATGCACCTGGGGAACCCGGCCAGTTTTGACATAGGTTTGAGGTCTAATAGACCTTAACCAAGGTGTTCTCATGTGAGAACACCCTGATTAAGGTTTGTTCGGCCTCAAAGGTTCGAAGTCGAGTTTGATTTGGGTCTGTTTGGTTTAAACATTTTGGTAAGTTTTCCGTTCTTTTGTTTTATTTCCAAATAAGTTGTCAGCATATCTCTTTGTGTTTGTTTGTTATTTTGTTACTTCTTCCAGATTTCTTTCATCTCTGTTAAAGACCCTTTATTTGGTCGATTGTCTTCTGTTTGTTCTGAATACACTCTGTGATAAACATGATCGTCAGTTAGATTAATCGTCAAAGGAACTAATTCATATAGGCCCAGTAATTTAATAAAAGTTGTCTGATACCCTTTAGGTCCCCGAACGTGTTGTTTATATGAGCGACTGATTATTACCTGCTATAATTAGTATAGTCGACTCGATAAATGTCGTCGATTAGTTTTCTATAACTAATGGATCGAAGGAGCTAGGAGTTTCACATAACTAATTAAACTCGGACACTGGCTGGATGACCTAGTAATGTTTGAAATGGTCTGTTGGCATTATAAAAATGACTAAAAGGGTTCAGTCTAGGCAGTCCTGAGTTCGAGTTTTCATCAGTGCAAAAATGCCCTAATGCTGCAATAGGCAGGGGCAGTAATAATCAAGGTTAACGGGGGTATTCTGGGGTGTTTAAAAAGAACAGAAGTAATTAGTTTAAGTGAGCTGACAAAAAGGGTACTAACTTAGGATTAAACTAATACCAATGGGGGAACAAGACACAAGGGTATGGGGGCTCAAAATGAATAAACAAATGAGCCCATAATTCTGGATTAAACAAAACCAGGCGTGGGGAATAAAGGGAGCTGACACCAAGCATGCTGAGCATGGGCTTAAAAGAGTATGGGCATTCTGCCAATTGGCAGGCAGGGCAGCTCAGCTGTAATGGTGCATTTGGCCTATAAATAGGCCATTTGATAACTAAAACAGGGGCGGAAGTTTAAGGGTCTTAGGCTGGACATTTTTGAGTCTGGAGAGAAAGAAAAAAAAAACAAAAAGAAAATTTCAGAATATTGTAACAAAACACTGTCTGAAAACTGCTTAGGAGTTCAAGTTAGCCAAGCTGTCTTTGCTAATTGTTGTTGGTTATTTGCCGAGCTGTTTGTGATTGTTGAACTGCTGGTGCTGTTATATTGAATACTCTGGTTTTCTGTTGGTTCATCATTCTGTTTCTGGGACTGCTTGTTTGTTGCTCGACCACTTGTGAGCTTCATCATTGTGGCTGGTTGTTGTTGCTGTGTTGTTGGTGTTATCTGCTGTTGCTGTATTCACTGCATATTGCTTAGCTGATCATTCCTTTCTTCTTTGTCCTCCTTACCAGGTACACAATCGATACCACTAATGTAACTGAGAGTTCGAACATAAATGCAAAAGAGAGGACCTGCAGATTGTTTATATACACGTGGACTGTTGTGTTAAATGTCATGTAGTATATAGTAGTTACATTTTTGTTTGGATAATAGAAGTAGCCTACATGCTTAGTGTATCAATGCAGGTTAATGCATGCTAGTCATGTATGTGTGCTGTTAGGTGAAAAAACATTCCCAGTGTAATAAGTTGTACCTTTAGACTTAGTCTGAGGGTGTAATATATTCTCTAATGTAAGCCAAATAGGAAAACTATCCACTTTAGTTAAAATTCTTTCTCCTTTTGCCAGATTGTCCCATATAAATTGATAAACTCATTTCACAGAACAAAGAATCAGTCCTAGGCCTCAATCTCATGAAGGCCGAGCCCAAATCGAAACAAATCAGTTAGGCCCATATCGAAAAAGGGGGCCTAAGTCTGGCCATCTCGCATGAGCTAGGTTTGGGCCCATAATTTTCGGCTAGTTATCCATAATCGCAGTCACATTTTATTATTCTGTAAAAGCATTTTAAATCCTGTTATAAGTAAACTCGCAATCATGTAATTAATTAGGACTGTCTACCGTTTTCAATTGATAGAGACGAACACGACAAGAAACGTAGTTGCTATAGGATATCCTTTTAAAATAAGAACGAGATGAGCCTCGATGAAAATAAACAAAACACGCAGATGCGGGGCCCTTGTTAAATGTAAATCATTGAAGCATTTAGTTTCCCGGACGGGTTGTTTAGCAAATCTCACAACCTTCCTAAAATGACAACACGTTAGTCTCTTTAGGATACGCTTTAATAAACTTTACCTTCTTAAACTCGGGTGCACATTTATGTGACCCAAATCCAAATCTCGACGGATTCGAAATGCCTCTCTAATCACGGGTACATTGACTGTGACGTGGTTCGAGATGCATGTCCATGACGTTGCAAATTCATTAGAAATAAAGAACGAGGTGAGCCTCGCCAAATAAAAATACAAATTGCGGGGCCCTCAATAAATATTGCTTTAAAAATTGTTTAGGCTTCGGGATGGACCGTTTAGTAAAATTCCACGGTCCTACCCAAAATAAATACGCTAGTCGCTTTAGGCGCGCCTTTAATAATTTAATTTCCTTAAACTCGGGTGCACATTGATGTGACCCAAATCCAAATCTCAACGGAGTCAAAGTGTGTCGACGACCACGGGTACATTGATTGTAACGCGGTTCGAGATACATTTTCACAACGTTGCAATTCTTGATAAAAACAGTAAATGATAAAAGCGGTTAAAAGTTAAATTTTGCACATAAGTTCACACTTGTATAAAATCAGATAATCAAGCCGAATATAACAGTTGAGCGACCGTGCTAGAACCACGGAACTCGGGAATGCCTAACACCTTCTCCCGGGTTAACAGAATTCCTTATCCGGATTTCTGGTACGCAGACCATAATATAGAGTCATTCTTTTCCTCGATTCGGGATTAAAATTGGTGACTTGGGACACCCTAAATCTCCCAAGTGGCGACTCTGAATAATTAAACCAATCCCGTTTCGATTGTCCTTTAATTGGAAAAAACTCCCCTGCGCCCCCGCGGGCGCGTAAAAAGGAGGTGTGACAGCTCTGGCGACTCTGCTGGGGATCTGTAACCCAGAACCACTGGTTCAGGGTTAAGAATTCGAGCTTAAAATAATTGTTATTATTTGGCTTTATTTATTATCTGGTTTTTTACGTGTTTGAGCCTAATGTGCTAAATGCTGCTTTTACTGCTTTGATATTATTTGGACTGTATATATAAACTGTGCCGAAACCCTTCTCTTCTTACCTCCGGGGAGAAGCTCGCTGGTCGAGACTCCCTATTCTGTTAGTGTCAATACCCGAAATAAGAAAGAGGACGGATAAGTTACGAAGCCGGACGGCCTTTTGGTTCCCGGTAAGTTGCCCCTCCTCGGCCCGAGTTGTCTGCTCGGGTACACTGTCTAGAACACTGACCCAGGTTTTGAACATAGAATAACGTGACTTCATGCCGGATCCCTAGTAGGAGCGCTTATTTGCATCATGTTGCATATGACTTAGGGGACTCAACACAGGGGTTGGGTCCGTCTAGGACTAGCAACCTGGTATGAAAGGACCATCCTAATGCATCCCATTTGTTTTCCGTGCATCTATTTGTCTCAAGCCCGCATGCTGACCAGTGTTTGAATAATGGAAATCGAAAAAAAGGGGAAGGAATAGCGGTTAAGGAGTTAATTGTTTATTTTTGAAAAAAAAAAGCCAATGCCAAAATACAGTCAAAACTCTGCTGAAATTTTGAGAAAATGAAAGGAAAATGTCTTATTAGTTTTATTTTAATTAATTGCAAAGGAAAAATAGAAAAGAAGAAAAAAGGGGTCGTCGTTCTACTTTTATATACTTTTAAATATATATATATATGGTTTGTCCTGTCGCAAAAATGAAGATGGAAAAGAGTCTTATTTTTGATATATATATATATCTCTACATATATATATACAAATATAAAAATACGCCTTTATTTGTGGCAAAATTACTGGTTTTGCCAAAAGTCATGAAAGTAATAAATGTGCAGGGTTTTTCATAAAGTTTTATAAAAGTAGACGTCTAAATAAAGTTTTATTATTTTTTTTATTATTTTTTATTATTCACTTAGGCATAATCACCCCAATAAATGTGCAGGATGAGCACGGTACAAAACGAACCCTTTTCAATAATGACCAGGATCCCGTTTGAGTTGCGGTTATGGTGGAACGACTTAGGCAAAGAAGGGCAAGACAAAGTAAGGAAATATCTGAAAGGTCTCCCGGACCTACTAAACATTCAGCCTCGGGGTGATATCATCAGATCATTGGTCACTTGTTGGGATTCCGCACACAACGTGTTCCATTTTTCGGACTTCGAGCTCACCCCGACGTTGGAAGAAATAGCAGGGTACATCGGGATTGATGAAGCCCCTTTTAGATTCAAATACTTAATTGCACCTAGAGCTGTCACGGTACACAGGTTTCTGGATTTCCTAAAAATACCTCGGACATTCCACCATCCAGATCTTGCCAAAGGATTCTGCAGTCTCCACCTCATATATGCTAGATACGGTCACATGGGCGGGTTCAATAAGCCGGATTTCAAGCTATGCAGTAGAGGCAACCGACAAAAGTGGGACGAACACAGGCTAGTGGCTTTTATGACAGCCTTTCTGGGACTTATAGTGTTCCCTAGGAAAGATGGAAACATTGATCTAAGGATAGCCGGGGTTGTCAATACTTTGCTTACCCAAGATAAAAGTACTCTGGCGCCTATGATTATGGCTGACATTTTCCGGGCTCTCACTGCTTGTCGAGCCAGGGGCGACTTTTTCGAAGGATGTAACCTACTGTTGCAAATGTGGATGACCGATCATTTATGCCATCGCTCCTCACTTTTGGGTTATGGTTCGCCAGAAAAAACTTGTATTGGAGAATTCTACACGAGAATCAAAGGGCTCAATTTACCTAAGGGAGTCACATCATGGACCGCATTTCTCCGAACTCTCACTGCCAGCCAAATCCAGTGGACGCTCGGATGGTCACCTATCGAGGAAATCATATACATGCCGGCAACCCGGCCTCACTTTCTGTTGATGGGACTGAAAAGTATCCAACCCTATGCACCATATCGGGTTTTGAGGCAACTTGGGAGGTACCAAGTGGTACCGAAAGATGAAGATTTGAGTACCCAAGTGATTGAAATCAGTCCGAACGGTCATTTCCCTGAAGAAGAAGTCCGCCAAATATGGAGTGAATGCCAACATCTGACAGCAAACACTTGTGTGATTAATACGGCACAAGGGGAAGTCGCCCCAGAATATCACGCTTGGTTTAGAGGTAGCCTGTCCTACGAAAGACCGGCTAAGAGGCCGCATCTCAAAGATTTCGTAGAATCATCCCAAGGGCAATGGAACTGGTTAGCAAAAGAGAAGGGTTATCGGGCAGAGATTGGCGATTTGAAGCTACAAATGGATAGTCTGAAATTCGATAATAGCGTACAAGTCGCGGCGGATCGAAGCGAAAAGAATAGATTGATCCAAGAGAACGAAGAGCTTAAGGCCCAAATCCAAAAATTGAGATTGTCTCTCGACGAGCAGCCCAGAAGTCGATCAGACCAGCGGTTGATAAAGGGTTTGAAAAGGGAGATCGCGGAATGGCGAGACAGGTTAGAAGAATCCGAAAAGGTCATGACAGAGTTCAAGGCACGGTGGGGAACAAGAGTAGATAAGCATCGCCGGTGTTTGAACCAATTGAAACGTGACCACGAGAAGACTGTGGCCAAAATAAAGAGGGAGATGGCTACACTCGAGTTTAAAGCAGTTAAGCAGGCCGGGGATTTCCAATCGGAGAGTAGATACTGTTACGACTTGTTGGCCCAAATGAAGGAAGAAGTGCGACAGCTGAGGGATCAGCATATACAGGACTCACAGGTATTCAAGACGTGCAGTGATCAGATAAGACACCTACTCATAGAGAAGAAAAAAACCAGAGACAAGATCAGGGCCATTGCCCATGCCATCATCAGAAGGTGTCGACGGTGTGAAAACATGACCTGTGTTACCGTTCTCCCAGTAGTGATGGGTTATGTCAAACAGACCATGCACGAGTTGGAGCAGCTCGAAAGGGATCTCGCACCTAGAACCGCGAAAAGGCCGAACGATGCCTCGCGAGTCCCTAAGTTGGAAAATTAACCTCCGGCCGAGTCTTGTTTTAGTTAAGCTTTGATGTTTTCCCATATGTTGTTTTCCATTTTTTCTTCAATCAAATAGGGTCAAAGAACCATGGAGTCTGTACTGTTGCTATGTTGTTTGAAGCAATGTGTAATAGCAAATTTTGATAATGAAATTAAGTGACTCCGGAAGAATTTCTATGTGTCTTTACTTTAAGGCAGAACTACGCCTGGTCTGATTCACGCGGGGACGTGATACGTAGGCAATCCCCATAAGATTCGACCGCTTTTTAAATAAAGAAAAGAAAATGTAAATAAAATAAAAACGCGGGGTTTCGCATAATACTCTAAAAAAGAGACGAATGAACAAACCGGGATGACGCATGTGGTTTGAAGCAAAGCATGTAGAAACGGTCAACTGCCTAGGTGCATTGCATCCTCTATGTGTTATGATCAAATCTGTTAAGCTCTAACACTAACAAAGTTTGTTGTTGTCTGATACCAGACAGTTAGTTGTTAAAGAATTCTGGCAACACATTCATACCAAACCAGATCCAAAGGACCGGTAGCAACAAGCATGACCACTTCTGAGAATAGTAATGAGGAAGAAAGGCCGATGAGCCAGTTGCTAAAAGAGGCAATGGAAAAGATTGAGAGGATGGGACTGGAGATGCATGCCATGCAGCTAGCCCTGGCCAAAACGCAAAAGAGCCCTGAGACACTGGGACACGTACCGGAGTACCCTCACTCTGGCCCTTCCACAAGCCGCCCAAACCCCCTCTATCATCAAGAGAGAAGCCCTCATGATTCCCAAGCTCCACCACCCCACCAACCTCTCCCAACATCCAATATTCCCATTTTTGTGGGACCTGCATCAGCCCCTTTGCAGCGAACGACCAGTGAGCCATTGTTTCAGGCTCACGATACACAGTACTATCCCCCTGAGCCTACATTCCACGCACCGGAACCACAGGTTTACAATCCCCATTTGGAAGTACCGGCAGAGGTTGAGAAGCCTGTTAAGGCCCCAGAACAGGATGAAGTGTTAAGAAAGTTCAAAAGCCTGGAGCAATCCTTCAGAAACTTGCACGGGCTGGGCAATCAAGTCAGCGTGGCATACAAAGATCTGTGCCCTTTCCCAGATGTCCAACTCCCGGCTGGGTTCAAGATGCCCAAGTTTGATTTATATGAAGGGCACGGTGATCCCATGGCACATTTGCGGGGGTTCTGTAGCAAAATGAGAGGGGCAGGAGGCAAGGATGAGCTTTTGATAGCTTACTTCGGCCAAAGTCTGAGCGGATCTGCGCTGGAATGGTATACCAGGCAGGATTTCAGCAGGTGGTACACGTGGGATGATCTGGCACAGGCTTTTGCAGGTCATTTCCAGTACAATCTAGAGATAGTCCCTGACCGTCTCACGTTATTGAGGACTGGGAAGAAACCCGGGGAAAGTTTTCGCGAGTTCGGGTTCCGTTGGAGAGAACAAGCAGCTAGGGTCGATCCTCCCATGAGAGAGGGAGAAATGGTAGACTACTTTTTGCAGACATTGGATCCAACCTACTTTGGTCACTTGGTGACAACGGTTGGAAAATCTTTCAACGAGGTAGTCAAAATAGGGGTCATGATAGAAGAAGGTTTGAGGTCGGACAAGATCTTAAACTATTCGGCACTTAAGGCCACGACCCAGGCTATTCAAAGCGGCACGGGAGGTGCGCTAAGAAGAAAGAAAGAAGAGGTTGCCACGATCGAGGCAGGCAGTTGGTCCAGGGCTGGCAGGCCACACTACAACCAACCCAGGCCTCACAGGTCAAACTATCCATACAACCCACCACAAAATTTCTATCCACCTCGAGAACCACATTGTTCCGTACACCAAGCCCAGGTATACACTCAGCCTCCGGTTCGCCCACAATGGCGCGCACCGGCTCCCCAGAACATATATGCACCACCACAAAACACTTACCCTCCACCAAGGGCATATAGAAATCCTTCAGGGGCAGGTTTCCGGGGAAATCCAGATGCCAGAAATGACAGGTTGCGGAAGCAAAGAACCTTCACCGAACTGGGAGAAACCTACACCGCTGTGTTCCACAAGCTGCGGCAATTGGGTTTGGTTAGTCCCGTCCATACTCGGGAACCAAATCCCCCGCCTCAGAATTTGGATCGTTCAATCAGTTGTGAATACTGTTCAGGGATGCCCGGGCACGATACCGAGAAGTGTTGGAAGTTAAGGCATGCCATACAGGATCTTATTGACACCAATAAGATCGAGGTCCAGACACCGGAGACTCCTAACATCAACCAAAATCCACTGCCAGCGCACCACGAAGCTCACATGATTGAGTTGGTGTGTGAGGGAGGTGAATTAAGAAAACCCTCACAAACAGTGATGATGATCCAAGCTGCCCCAAAAGAAGTCTTAACCAGGGGAGGAACAAATGCACAGTCGCAGGGAGAAGGTGTCAAGCCGGTAGTATTATGGGGGAAGAACCCGTCCGTCATAGCAAGCAAACCCGAGCCAAGCAAGTTGGTAATACCAGGGATCCTGCCCACACCGGCGGTCGTGTTGATAGGGGTATGTAGAGAACGGGTAACCATAAAGCCGGTGGTCCAACTGCCAATGCTTGACAGCAGGGCTGTCCCCTGGAAATATGAAAAAGCAGTGGTAACGTACCAAGGAAAACAGGTGGAAGAAGTCAGTTGTGAAGCGCAAGGGCTGACTCGATCAGGTCGATGTTTTGCTCCGATGGAGTTAAGGAAAACCAACCCAGTGGCAACCAAGAAGCCAGTGTCAGAAGAAGAGGCCGAAGACTTCCTGAGGAAGATGAAAGTGCAAGACTATTCTGTGGTTGAGCAGCTGAGAAAAACACCTGCCCAGATCTCACTATTGTCATTACTCCTCCATTCCGAGGAACATCGCCGAGCCCTGTTAAAAATATTGAACGAGGCCCATGTACCCAGTGAGATTTCTGTAAACCACCTGGAAACCATTGCCAGCAAGATTTTCGAGGTGAACAGAGTGACATTCTCAGATGATGACCTGCCGGTGGAAGGTACAGAGCACAACAAAGCTCTATACCTAGCTGTCAAATGTGAAGACTCGGTGGTAACCCGAGTATTAGTGGATAACGGCTCAAGCGCCAATATTTGTCCATTATCCACCCTGGACCAGTTAAAGATTGACCGTGGAAGAATCCGGGAGAATAGCATCTGTGTCCGAGGGTTTGACGGAAACGGAACAGCCACTGTGGGGGATGTTGTACTTGAACTAACCATTGGCCCGGTCCTGTTTACCATGGAATTCCAGGTATTGGACGCCACGGTATCTTACAATTTGCTGTTAGGACGACCTTGGATTCATGCAGCTAAAGCGGTGCCTTCCACCCTACATCAGGCAGTGAAGTTCGAGTGGGAAAGACAAGAGGTCGTGTTGCACGGTGAGGATACAACATGCACCATGGGCGGAACCATTGTGCCTTTCATAGAGACCACTGATGACAAGGGTCCTTGGGTCTACCAGATTCTCGATACAGGGTCGGCCAACAAAATCTCTGAAGGAGAAATCATCCCGCACCTTAGGGTAGCTGCCGCGACAGTCATGATGGTATCGGAGATGCTGGGTAATGGGTTTGTGCCGGGAAAAGGCCTGGGAGTTGAACTTCAAGGGATAGTCCAACCTGTCTCCCTTCCTAAAAATCTGGAAACTTTCGGGTTGGGGTTCAAACCAACCCCAGCAGACAGGAAGCAAGCGCGAAAAATGAAGAAGAGGGTCTGGTTTCTGCCTAAACCAGTACCACGACTCTCGAGGTCTTTTGTTAAAGCTAGTGCCAAGGGGTCAGCGATCCCAAAGATTCAAGGACCTTTGATCGGCATAAATGAAGACCTGAATCAGAGTTTTGAGAGACTATTCGCGGATGTCAGTGTGGTGGAAGCTGGAGAGGGTTCCAGCAGGGCAGAGATACAATTTGTGGGGCCTGAGGCCAAGACCAACAATTGGACGGTTACTCCTCTTCCTGTCCGAGGGGAGTCTTGGTAGTAGGCTTTGATTAATGTTTTGTTTGTTTGTTTGTTTGATCGGATTATTCAAGGGTGTAATCCCAATTTTACTTTCGTTTTGTAAAAGTGTGAACCCTTTTTATCCTGCAAATTTAATAAAGTTCTTTTCTTTTGTCCCATTTTAATTTCTGGTTTTGTTCTTTTTCTTTCTGAACAGTTCTCTTTTTACTGGTCCTAATGACATGGCATGCACAGCGGATCTTCGACCTAGTCTAATAAATCAATCTGAATCTGACTCAACAATGCAAGAGGTCGTTTGTGATAATGAATCCGAATGTGACGAAGGAGAAGCCTTCGAAGAAATAAATCGAGAACTGTGCCAATTTGAAGAGAAACCCAAGCCTAACCTAAATGACACTGAGGCTGTGAACCTAGGAGACGCTGATATCATCCAAGAGACCAAAATTAGCATCCACATTGAGCCAAATGTCAAAGCAGAATTGATCGAAACTCTCAGGGAATTCAAAGATGTTTTTGCATGGTCATATGATGATATGCCTGGATTGAGCACCAATTTAGTGGTTCACAAATTGCCCACTGACCCGGCATGCCCTCCGGTCAAGCAAAAACTAAGGAAATTTAAAACAGAAATGAGTGTAAAGATCAAAGAAGAAGTGATCAAGCAATTACAATCGAAGGTCATTCGGGTCACTCGGTATCCCGAATGGTTGGCCAATGTGGTACCAGTCCCAAAGAAGGATGGAAAAATCAGGGTGTGCGTCGACTACCGCAACCTCAACAAAGCAAGTCCCAAGGACAATTTCCCGTTACCCAACATTCATATCCTGATCGATAATTGCGCTGGGCGCGAGATCGGATCCTTTGTGGATTGCTATGCGGGTTATCATCAGATCCTAATGGATGAGGAGGATGCTGAGAAGACAGCATTTATTACGCCATGGGGAACCTACTGCTATCGGGTAATGCCGTTCGGTTTAAAGAACGCTGGGGCAACGTACATGCGAGCAATGACTGCTGTGTTTCATGACATGATACACAAAGAAATAGAGGTGTACGTCGATGATGTGATCATCAAATCTTGGCGTCAGGAGGACCATGTGGCAGACCTAAGGAGATTTTTCCAAAGACTCCGGAGGTATGATATCAAGCTTAACCCGGCCAAATGCGCATTCGGGGTTCCATCAGGAAAGTTGCTAGGATTCATCGTCAGTCGACGGGGGATTGAGTTAGACCCATCCAAAATTGAATCCATCCGAGATTTGCCACCGCCAAGGAACAAAACAGAGGTAATGAGTTTGCTGGGTAGACTCAATTACATCAGCAGGTTCATCGCTCAACTCACAGCAACTTGTGAGCCCATATTTCGGCTACTGAGAAAGGATGCTGCAGAAGGTTGGACGACAGAGTGTCAAGAGGCTTTCGACCAAATCAAAGGGTATCTGTCTAATCCACCCGTGTTGGTCCCGCCTAAGCCCGGGAAACCCCTAATCCTTTACCTGACAGTCTTGGAAAATTCATTTGGTTGTGTACTGGGGCAACATGATGACACAGGAAGGAAGGAGCAGGCCATCTACTATCTTAGCAAGAAATTCACAGTGCATGAGGTCAAGTACACTCAACTCGAGAAAACATGCTGCGCCCTGACTTGGGTAGCTCAGAAGTTGAAGCACTACCTGTCCTCATATACTACTTATCTCATATCCCGCTTGGACCCATTGAAGTATATCTTTCAGAAACCTATGCCCACGGGAAGGTTGGCAAAGTGGCAAATTCTGCTCACAGAGTTTGATATCATCTACGTAACAAGGACGGCCATGAAAGCCCAGGCACTAGCAGACCATTTGGCAGAGAATCCCGTTGACGAAAAATACGAGCCTTTAAGAACGTATTTTCCTGACGAAGAGGTGATGCATACAAATGAGTTGGAATTACCCGAGGAACCGGGTTGGAAGCTTTTCTTTGATGGAGCGGCAAATGCAAAAGGGGTGGGAATAGGGGCAGTACTCATCTCTGAAACAGGACGGCATTATCCTGTTACGGCCCAACTGCGCTTCTATTGCACTAACAATATGGCCGAATATGAGGCTTGCATTCTGGGTCTGCGCTTGGCTGCTGACATGGATGTCCAAGACGTCTTGGTCTTGGGAGACTCGGACCTCTTGGTACATCAAATTCAGGGTGAATGGGAAACACGAGATCTGAAGCTCATACCATACCGACAA
This sequence comes from Nicotiana sylvestris, assembly GCF_000393655.2. NCBI lineage: Eukaryota > Viridiplantae > Streptophyta > Magnoliopsida > Solanales > Solanaceae > Nicotiana > Nicotiana sylvestris. The sequence continues at coordinate 5,771,638 of NC_091061.1, read as the reverse complement.
TGCTTGCATGATCTGAGCAAGCAATTTCGATCGGTGAAGTTCAAACACATCCCGAGAGTTCACAATGAGGTTGCAGATGCTTTAGCCACCTTAGCATCAATGCTGCACCACCCTGACAAAATGTATGTTGATCCTCTGCATATCCAAGTCCGTGATCAGCACGCCTACTGCAATACCATAGAAGAAGAAGCAGATGGCGAACCCTGGTTTCATGATATCAAGGAATATCTCAAAATGGGGATATATCCAGAACATGCCTCTGGAGACCAAAAAAGAGCCCTTCGGCGTTTGTCGAATGGTTTCTTCCTCAGTGGAGGAGTATTGTACAAAAGAACCCCGGATTTGGGGTTGTTGAGATGCATAGATGCCGGGCAGGCAACGACGGTTATGGCGGAAGTACATGCCGGAGTTTGTGGGCCACACATGAGCGGATATGTATTGGCAAGAAAGATCCTTCGAACAGGGTGTTATTGGCTAACCATGGAACACGACTGTATCACTTTCGTAAGGAAATGCCATAAGTGCCAGATACATGGAGATTTGATTCATTCTCCGCCAACAGAGTTACATACGATGTCAGCACCCTGGCCGTTTGTAGCATGGGGCATGGATGTCATTGGGCCCATCGAGCCAGCAGCGTCCAACGGTCATAGGTTCATTCTAGTGACCATTGATTACTTCACCAAATGGGTGGAGGCTAAAACCTTCAAATCGGTAACCAAGAAGGCGGTGGTGGACTTTGTTCACTCCCATATCATCTGCAGATTTGGGATCCCAAAAGTGATCATTACGGATAACGGCGCGAATCTTAATAGCAGCCTGATGAGAGAGGTGTGCCAACAATTCAAGATTACACACCGCAATTCCACCCCATATCGTCCCAAGGCGAATGGAGCAGTCGAAGCAGCCAATAAGAATATCAAGAAGATACTACGAAAAATGGTGGAAGGGTCCAGACAATGGCACGAGAAATTACCCTTTGCTTTGTTGGGGTACCGCACTACCGTCCGGACCTCCATAGGCACAACTCCTTATTTGTTGGTGTATGGAACTGAGGCCGTGATACCAACGGAGGTCGAAATTCCATCCCTCCGAATTGTCGCTGAAGCCGGGATTGATGATGATGAATGGGTAAAAGCTCGATTGGAACAGTTGAGCCTGATAGATGAGAAAAGATTGGCAGCAGTGTGCCATGGTCAACTGTATCAGAAGAGAATGGCAAGAGCATATAACAAGAAGGTGCGCCCCAGGAAGTTTGAGGTAGGGCAGCAGGTGTTAAAGAAGATCCTCCCACATCAGGTCGAAGCAAAAGGCAAATTCGCCCCAAATTGGCAAGGGCCTTATATCGTGACCAGAGTATTGTCCAACGGCGCTCTGTGTTTGACAGATATCGAAGGTAGATGTGTCGACATGGCTATCAATTCAGATGCAGTCAAGAGATATTATGCGTAATTTCTTTAATTATGGCAATTTTTGGTTTATTTGTTTGTATTTGGCATTTGATGGATAATGAGATGACGGAGGCAATTCTTTCTTCTATCCAAACACTGTTTAACCCTTGCTTCCCCCTTTGAGCCTTAAGTAATCCTTTCATACCCCTCTTTTGGAATCACTAATGGAAAGGACATGAAAAAAAAAAAAAAAAAAAAAAAAAAAAGAAAAAGAAGAAGAAAAAGAAGATGAAATCATAAAGAAATACAAAACCGTGGGAACTACGTTTGACCTGATTCCTCAAAGAGGATACGTAGGCGCCTCACGGCTCGGTCATAGTATGCATCATAATAAATATAGGATGCATAATGTACATAGTATGCATAATAGACACAGCGTGCGTAATGCACGTAGCACAACATAAAAGTAAAAAATAAATAAATTCCCCAAGCAAGAAAACTGGGGCAGAAGTTATGTTTTAAGTTCCAACAAAGGTTTGATTCCAAAAGTTGTAGCACATCACCCTCCAAGTTGTTTTCAGCCTTCCTTCAATCCCACACCAAAACCAACATCGACATCCAAAAGACCTCCCGATCAATGTTCGAGAGATGCCAAATCCGGCAAATAAGGCCGAGAATGATACACCGATCCCCAGCAAAGAAAAGGATCGTAAGACTGGGAATGAGTTGATAGTCAAAAGAATCTCCAGAAGAGAGGATCATATCTACAACACCCCGATTCCTCGAAAAGAAATAAAATGAGAGAGTCTCATCGGTGAAAACCTTCACAGGCACCGAGAGGCGATGTAAGATGAGGGAAATGAAATGAGAGAGTCTTATTGGTGAAAACCTTCACAGGCACCATAAGGCGCCGGGAGATGAGAGAAAAGAGAGAGTCTCATTAGTGAAAACCCCTCGAAGGGCACTATGAGGCGACAAGATAGAGCAGCGAAACCTACCACATTCGCAACAAGATGAACATCCATTTATCATCCCCAGCAAGTCAGCCCGTCGGACAAATCAATTGATACAAATAGACTGGGTCGGGAATCTATGGTGCATGTCATGATCACGGGGACCAGTTGTGTCATCCAGATAAGTTCTTTTGATTGTCTTCTCCCACAAAAGATTGGTTCAGAAAGATTTTCTCTTTTCCATATCTTTATTTTCTTTTCCTAAAAAAGTGTTCTTTAAAGGATTTTTCAAAGCTTACTACCAGAAACCGAAGGGAAATTCACCCAATGCAGGGTAATACAAACAGTCTTAAAAGGCCGGCCCCAGGCGATGCAGGGACTGTGCTCGGAAATGTTGGAAGAAGTAAGCTCCAAAGGGAGTGGTTTCGGGAGTTAGAAGCAGACTCCCACATCATGTGTTTTAAAAGAAAGCAGAAAAGGGGATAAATTGAAAACCATATCCCCAGCAGGCTAGAGATCCCCAACAGGCAACTTTGCCTGCCAACCAATTATGGGGACAAAGAGCAAGAAAAGGGGAAGAGAGAAAAATGGCTCGCCAGAAAGGCACCCTCTACCCCCACGATTAAAACTGACTAAAACCTTTTGTCTTTTGCAGGAGAGCAAAGAATTGATGACGGCAACAAGATGCAATGCCATGGAAGTTACCAAAAACCGGGGCAGAAAATTTTCTGCCGATTGTCGAAATTTTCTCGGAAGAACGGGGAAACAATTGGAATACATTTAAGCTCTAGGTCGCCCACCAGTATAATGCGGGAATACATTTAAGTTCTAGGTCGCCCACCAGTATAATGCGGGAATACATTTAAGTTCTAGGTCGCCCACCAGTATAATGCGGGAATACATTTAAGTTCTAGGTCGCCCACCAGTATAATGCGGGAATACATTTAAGTTCTAGGTCGCCCACCAGTATAATGCGGGAATACATTTAAGTTCTAGGTCGCCCACCAGTATAATGCGGGAATACATTTAAGTTCTAGGTCGCCCACCAGTATAATGCGGGAATACATTTAAGTTCTAGGTCGCCCACCAGTATAATGCGGGAATACTTTTAAGTTCTAGGTCGCCCACCAGTATAATGCGGGAATACTTTTAAGTTCTAGGTCGCCCACCAGTATAATGCGGGAATACATTTAAGTTCTAGGTCGCCCACCAGTATAATGCGGGAATACTTTTAAGTTCTAGGTCGCCCACCAGTATAATGCGGGAATACTTTTAAGTTCTAGGTCGCCCACCAGTATAATGCGGGAATACTTTTAAGTTCTAGGTCGCCCACCAGTATAATGCGGGAATACATTTAAGTTCTAGGTCGCCCACCAGTATAATGCGGGAATACTTTTAAGTTCTAGGTCGCCCACCAGTATAATGCGGGAATACTTTTAAGTTCTAGGTCGCCCACCAGTATAATGCGGGAATACATTTAAGTTCTAGGTCGCCCACCAGTATAATGCGGGAATACTTTTAAGTTCTAGGTCGCCCACCAGTATAATGCGGGAATACATTTAAGTTCTAGGTCGCCCACCAGTATAATGCGGGAATACTTTTAAGTTCTAGGTCGCCCACCAGTATAATGCGGGAATACTTTTAAGTTCTAGGTCGCCCACCAGTATAATGCGGGAATACATTTAAGTTCTAGGTCGCCCACCAGTATAATGCGGGAATACTTTTAAGTTCTAGGTCGCCCACCAGTATAATGCGGGAATACTTTTAAGTTCTAGGTCGCCCACCAGTATAATGCGGGAATACATTTAAGTTCTAGGTCGCCCACCAGTATAATGCGGGAATACATTTAAGTTCTAGGTCGCCCACCAGTATAATGCGGGAATACATTTAAGTTCTAGGTCGCCCACCAGTATAATGCGGGAATACTTTTTCTAGGTCGCCCACCAGTATAATGCGGGAATACATTTAAGTTCTAGGTCGCCCACCAGTATAATGCGGGAATACATTCAGCTCTAGATTTTGGAATCAGTCACCCCACCTGAAGACGGAAGGTTACGACAGAGATCCCCAAACGGGAAACAATAAAATCCTCAGCACCAAGAAGCAGACAACTGCAAAAGCAAGCGCACATTCAAAGGGAAGAAGGAACGCGTCTCAAAAGAGCAGTTTGGGAACGCTATGGCATGCCCAACATAACAATTCTGATGAAAAGCCATACCACTGAGGAAACCATTGAAAGATTTAAAGAAGAAAGTCGTATCCCCAGCGGGTCAAGCAAAGTGACGAAAACTGGCATTCAAACGTCAGCGAAGGATCAGCATCATCTCCAAGTTCACAAAATACAGGCGTCAGAGGAAAGCATTAGCCGACAAGAAAGCAAGACAACAAGAACAAGTGGGAGATAGATGAGACCTCATACTCTAGCTTAACTTCTTGTTTTTCCTTTTAGAGCAATGTAATAGGGAGATCGGTTGAGCAGTAGCATCCTACAGCAGCATGCAACAGCGCACAACAACAGCAAGCAATACAGTCACATGGTAGTCCCAGCTACCAAAATTTCCCGAACTACATTGACCTGATTCCTGTTCAGCCCAGGATATGTAGGAAACCTCCGAAGCAAAGGTTCGGTCAAATCTTTTTCAAAAATGCTTCACACGGAGTATTCGGACGGGCAAAAATCGCTCGCTTTATCTTTGCGCGAAAACCCTTCGTGTCTCCGTGCAAAGAGGGGCAGCTGTAAGCACGTGATTTTTGCTTTACGGACATTCGCTCCAAAAGAAAATAAAAATAGTGACAAATGGCTTCGTTGTACAATTGTTCGAGTTTTCATGTGTTGTTAGTCACTTGTGGATCTGTCCATTCTTTTTTTTTGCATTTAATCATTAACAAACAAAATACAAAATATATGTATTAGGATGGTTAAACCATAATTCGGTCAGTAAAAGAAAATTCAAAAAATATGTGCACCGTTCGCCCTAGGCTCTTAGCTAACCTACGTAAATATTTTTGTGATAATTGTGTTAAAATGTTGCATTGTTGTTTAATTCCGTTACCTTATTATTTGTTATTTTTATTTTGTTTAAAAGAAAAGAAAAAATAATAAGAAAGAAAACAAAAGCAAAAGAGTAGGGAAAATCGGTTTGGGCCAAGAAATGAAACAAAATAGGCCCAAGACCAGGACACAGATCCAGTCCAAACACAGGCTGCCCGGACACGTCCCAAACGACGTCGTATCAGCGCCTCAATCTGAGCCGTTGATTCATGGCAATCAAACGGTCCAATACAGCCCCTGCTAAGTCGAAACGACGTCGTTTCAGGCAAGTTAATCTGGGCCGTTCATTCCCATTGATCCAACGGATCCAGGCCTTCCTCTAAACCCGTCAACATGACCCGATCCAATCCCCTACCCGGTCATAACCCACTATCATCTCCCGAACGACGTCGTCCCTCCTCAATGGTTAGATCCTGGCCCTTGATCTCAATTGATCCAATGGCCAGGATCTAAACCCTCAATACATATATAAACCTAACCCCCTTACCCCACGCCCCAAGCCACACCCCCCCCTCGGCCACTATTCACCATCTTCCCCAGGCTCCCTTTCCTCTCAAACCCTAGCAGCCTAGGTTTCCCACCATAAGCCTGGCAACCACAGTTCCGATGACCACCAAAATAACACCCCCGATGCACCCGACCATCCTGAACACGAATCCACTAACCACAAGCCTCGAATCACTTCCGTTCGTCTCGAATCTTCGTTTGAAGATTTGAGTCGAACCTGGACCTATGCCAAACCACCCCATCTTCATGCTAGACACTCTCCTGACCTTCCTCGTGACCAAACCAAGCTTGGTTTGGTCCGAATCCACCCACAACTCCCAAAAATCCAGATCTGGAAATCCAGACTTCTGAAGCACATGCACCTGGGGAACCCGGCCAGTTTTGACATAGGTTTGAGGTCTAATAGACCTTAACCAAGGTGTTCTCATGTGAGAACACCCTGATTAAGGTTTGTTCGGCCTCAAAGGTTCGAAGTCGAGTTTGATTTGGGTCTGTTTGGTTTAAACATTTTGGTAAGTTTTCCGTTCTTTTGTTTTATTTCCAAATAAGTTGTCAGCATATCTCTTTGTGTTTGTTTGTTATTTTGTTACTTCTTCCAGATTTCTTTCATCTCTGTTAAAGACCCTTTATTTGGTCGATTGTCTTCTGTTTGTTCTGAATACACTCTGTGATAAACATGATCGTCAGTTAGATTAATCGTCAAAGGAACTAATTCATATAGGCCCAGTAATTTAATAAAAGTTGTCTGATACCCTTTAGGTCCCCGAACGTGTTGTTTATATGAGCGACTGATTATTACCTGCTATAATTAGTATAGTCGACTCGATAAATGTCGTCGATTAGTTTTCTATAACTAATGGATCGAAGGAGCTAGGAGTTTCACATAACTAATTAAACTCGGACACTGGCTGGATGACCTAGTAATGTTTGAAATGGTCTGTTGGCATTATAAAAATGACTAAAAGGGTTCAGTCTAGGCAGTCCTGAGTTCGAGTTTTCATCAGTGCAAAAATGCCCTAATGCTGCAATAGGCAGGGGCAGTAATAATCAAGGTTAACGGGGGTATTCTGGGGTGTTTAAAAAGAACAGAAGTAATTAGTTTAAGTGAGCTGACAAAAAGGGTACTAACTTAGGATTAAACTAATACCAATGGGGGAACAAGACACAAGGGTATGGGGGCTCAAAATGAATAAACAAATGAGCCCATAATTCTGGATTAAACAAAACCAGGCGTGGGGAATAAAGGGAGCTGACACCAAGCATGCTGAGCATGGGCTTAAAAGAGTATGGGCATTCTGCCAATTGGCAGGCAGGGCAGCTCAGCTGTAATGGTGCATTTGGCCTATAAATAGGCCATTTGATAACTAAAACAGGGGCGGAAGTTTAAGGGTCTTAGGCTGGACATTTTTGAGTCTGGAGAGAAAGAAAAAAAAAAACAAAAAGAAAATTTCAGAATATTGTAACAAAACACTGTCTGAAAACTGCTTAGGAGTTCAAGTTAGCCAAGCTGTCTTTGCTAATTGTTGTTGGTTATTTGCCGAGCTGTTTGTGATTGTTGAACTGCTGGTGCTGTTATATTGAATACTCTGGTTTTCTGTTGGTTCATCATTCTGTTTCTGGGACTGCTTGTTTGTTGCTCGACCACTTGTGAGCTTCATCATTGTGGCTGGTTGTTGTTGCTGTGTTGTTGGTGTTATCTGCTGTTGCTGTATTCACTGCATATTGCTTAGCTGATCATTCCTTTCTTCTTTGTCCTCCTTACCAGGTACACAATCGATACCACTAATGTAACTGAGAGTTCGAACATAAATGCAAAAGAGAGGACCTGCAGATTGTTTATATACACGTGGACTGTTGTGTTAAATGTCATGTAGTATATAGTAGTTACATTTTTGTTTGGATAATAGAAGTAGCCTACATGCTTAGTGTATCAATGCAGGTTAATGCATGCTAGTCATGTATGTGTGCTGTTAGGTGAAAAAACATTCCCAGTGTAATAAGTTGTACCTTTAGACTTAGTCTGAGGGTGTAATATATTCTCTAATGTAAGCCAAATAGGAAAACTATCCACTTTAGTTAAAATTCTTTCTCCTTTTGCCAGATTGTCCCATATAAATTGATAAACTCATTTCACAGAACAAAGAATCAGTCCTAGGCCTCAATCTCATGAAGGCCGAGCCCAAATCGAAACAAATCAGTTAGGCCCATATCGAAAAAGGGGGCCTAAGTCTGGCCATCTCGCATGAGCTAGGTTTGGGCCCATAATTTTCGGCTAGTTATCCATAATCGCAGTCACATTTTATTATTCTGTAAAAGCATTTTAAATCCTGTTATAAGTAAACTCGCAATCATGTAATTAATTAGGACTGTCTACCGTTTTCAATTGATAGAGACGAACACGACAAGAAACGTAGTTGCTATAGGATATCCTTTTAAAATAAGAACGAGATGAGCCTCGATGAAAATAAACAAAACACGCAGATGCGGGGCCCTTGTTAAATGTAAATCATTGAAGCATTTAGTTTCCCGGACGGGTTGTTTAGCAAATCTCACAACCTTCCTAAAATGACAACACGTTAGTCTCTTTAGGATACGCTTTAATAAACTTTACCTTCTTAAACTCGGGTGCACATTTATGTGACCCAAATCCAAATCTCGACGGATTCGAAATGCCTCTCTAATCACGGGTACATTGACTGTGACGTGGTTCGAGATGCATGTCCATGACGTTGCAAATTCATTAGAAATAAAGAACGAGGTGAGCCTCGCCAAATAAAAATACAAATTGCGGGGCCCTCAATAAATATTGCTTTAAAAATTGTTTAGGCTTCGGGATGGACCGTTTAGTAAAATTCCACGGTCCTACCCAAAATAAATACGCTAGTCGCTTTAGGCGCGCCTTTAATAATTTAATTTCCTTAAACTCGGGTGCACATTGATGTGACCCAAATCCAAATCTCAACGGAGTCAAAGTGTGTCGACGACCACGGGTACATTGATTGTAACGCGGTTCGAGATACATTTTCACAACGTTGCAATTCTTGATAAAAACAGTAAATGATAAAAGCGGTTAAAAGTTAAATTTTGCACATAAGTTCACACTTGTATAAAATCAGATAATCAAGCCGAATATAACAGTTGAGCGACCGTGCTAGAACCACGGAACTCGGGAATGCCTAACACCTTCTCCCGGGTTAACAGAATTCCTTATCCGGATTTCTGGTACGCAGACCATAATATAGAGTCATTCTTTTCCTCGATTCGGGATTAAAATTGGTGACTTGGGACACCCTAAATCTCCCAAGTGGCGACTCTGAATAATTAAACCAATCCCGTTTCGATTGTCCTTTAATTGGAAAAAACTCCCCTGCGCCCCCGCGGGCGCGTAAAAAGGAGGTGTGACAGCTCTGGCGACTCTGCTGGGGATATGTAACCCAGAACCACTGGTTCAGGGTTAAGAATTCGAGCTTAAAATAATTGTTATTATTTGGCTTTATTTATTATCTGGTTTTTTACGTGTTTGAGCCTAATGTGCTAAATGCTGCTTTTACTGCTTTGATATTATTTGGACTGTATATATAAACTGTGCCGAAACCCCTCTCTTCTCTCTCTTGAGGAGTGCACGCTGGTCGTGGCTTCTTTCTGTTAGTGTCATATACCAAAATAGAACGAGGATTCGGAGGAGTTGCAAAGTAAAATTTTGCGGTTCTAAAGGAGTATGTGCAATTTTCTCCAAGAGTATTATACAGAGCTTTCCCTACTCCAGGTATATTAAGGCTACCCCTTCCTTCTTTTTGGCACGGTCCAATTATACAGAAAAAATGAGCAAATACACTGTTTTCATAAATGACTCTATTCATAGAAATACTAGGGGTCTTTGTGTTCTTGATTCCCCATGTGACATATTATTATAATTTCGGTTCATGGGTCTCAAAATAATACGCAGTTGATAAAGTTTATCCGAAAAGAATATTAAGCTTTTTAACATATTTTCATGCATTTTATTCATTTATGCATGTACATTGACCCATGACTAGACAGCGTTATATGCGCGTATTTATATGTATATATTTATGTATATGGGATATGGAAAAAAGGTTACGACATTATATACGTACCACCACCTAATCAGTTGGTATATGTTGATGATGTTGCCCACAGTAGCTGAGATGATATGACGGGATGCCCTCAATGACTTGATGATGTTATGTACACCTATACCCATGCATGACACGACATTTATATGCACGTGCATAACATTATAAATATTTCAGAACTTACAAAGTTATTTAGATTTACAGATGGATTTCTTTATTCTATGTTTCATCTATTCCTTTTACATACAAATTTTCATGCCTTACATACTCAGTACATTTTTCGTACTGACGCATTATTTCACGAGGCCTGCATTTCATGCTCGCAGGTGCAGGTAGGCAAGCTGACGGTCCCCCTTCTTAGGATCCTTGATCAGCGAGAGTTGTAGTGCTCCACTTGATCCGGAGCTGCTTTTGATTTTGGTACGATACACTTATATACATATATGGGTATGACGTGGCTCAGTCCCGTCTTTGTACAGTTTTATTTCTATTAGAGGTCTGTAGACAATAGTATGTGGCCTTGCCGGCTTTTAGTTTGGGTATATAATTGTCTATCACGGCCTTGTCGGCTCGCCCACTGTAACCCGAACGTATACGTATATATGTATTTTGGACAGATTTTCTTCATGTATGTTATTCTCGTAATTCAACAGTTAATTAGGTTTAAAGCTTAGACGCATGCTTATGGGTGCTCGACAGGTAGGGCTCAGGCACCCGTTGCGGCCCTTCGGTTTGGGTGGTGACATAGGCGAAAAAGGGTAGTGACCGCAGGTGCAAAGGGTTGTCCGCACTTGTGAGGTCACAGATGTGGTGAGGCATCGCAAGTGCGAGAATGAGAAAGGAAGCTTGGGGGCGCATGTGCGGAAATTATCCGCGGATGCAGGTGCGCATCTGCGCTGGGGAGACCGCAGATGCATAAATGGACTTGAGTCATGGGTCGCAGAAGCGATGGCAAAACTGCAGAAGCGGGATCGCACATGCGGTCAAGTGATCTGCAGAAGCGAGAGCCGGGCAGAACATAAGGGGATCGAACTTGGCCATTTCGTCATTTTCATTTGGATTGTTGGAGCTCGGTTCTTGGGCGATTTTTGGAGATTTTGAAGAGGGGATTTCATCATCAAGCATGAGGTAAGTGATTCCCACCTATTGTGAGTTAAATACAGGGATTTTATATGGATTCAAGCATGAAAATTAGTAGAATTTGGGGTTTTGAAGAAAAATCTAGAATTTGGTATTTTTGGATTTTTACTACGAATTTGGGTACGGAATTGAGAATAAGTTATATATTTGAGTTCGTGAGGTAATGGTTAAAGTTTATTTTTAAAAAATTTCGGAATCCGGGCACGTGCGCCTGAAGGTGATTTTTATCAACTTTTCGAGCAGAGTTGAAAAATTATATAAATCGAATTTTTGCGAGTATTAGAGTATATTTTTATGGGTTTGCACATTTATTGACTTGTTTTGGAGCGTTGGGAATCGGTTTGAATTGTGAAAGGCTTGGGAGCCGGCTATGGAACTTCGGAGAGAGGTAAGTCTTCTTTCTAACCTTGTAAGAGGGAATTAACCCTATAGGTGAAATAATTCAATATGTGCTTCTATTTGTGGGGGCTACGTGCGCACGAGGTGACGAGAGTCCGTGCGTAGCTACTGTTACGCTTAAGTTCGGGTAGTTTAGAACCCCAAAAGCATGCTATACTTGCGATATCTGTAACCTTATTGTCAATTTAAATACCGAACTTGATAAATGAATTTCTAAAAGGTTAAACTTCGTTTTCTTGACCGGTAAAAGAGGATTTATATTTCCTTGGATAATTGCTCTTTGATGAATTCTTGATTGACTGTTTGATTGTGTTTTCCTTTTTGTGGAACGGGCCGAACGCCTCAGCAGATTAAATAGATGCATCTATGGTTCGCGCCGTTTGACCCTCCGGCAATGCACAATATAAATATTATGTTGGATCGGACTGTGCGACCTCGACATGATTTGCGCATGACTTAATTGATTGGTTTGGAATTATTGATAATTAATGTGGCCTCATTGGCCGGAGATATAAATTGTTAAAAGATGAAAATAAATTTGGAAATCTCCTATTAACAAAAGAATTATTTACCTGCTTCATGTTATTGAGTTTACACTCGTCTTATAAAATCAATGATTAATTATATTATCGGCATATTATTGTTGGCTATAGTAAGTGTCGGAATCGACCTCTTGCCACTACTTCTTCGAGATTAGACTGGATACTTACTGGGTACGCATTGTTTTCGTACTCATACTACACTTGTTGTACATTTTGTTGTACAAGTACATGTATGGCTAGTGGCCTAGTGGGCACAGCGGCATGGTTGACATGGGGACTTAGGTGGGTTGCATTCCATATTACGACCCGCAGCCAGTAGAGTATCCTTCAGAGTATTTGCATTTTCTTTCTATCCAAATTTGTATTCCGGACAGTTACTGTATTATATTTTATTTTCTAGTAAATGCTCATGCACTTGTGACACCTTGTTCTGGGATGATTATGGGATATTTAGTATTGAAATTTGAATACATTATTATTTATTCTGTAACGTTCATCTTCTACTAGTTAAATTGAAGGAAATTTATGATTTCAAAAATATTAAAATGAAAATTTAATTAACTATTTAGTGTTGGCTTGCCTGACAGTGGTGACCGGCGCCATCACGACCTTTAACGGATTTTTGGGTCGTGACAGATTCCCCTTACGAGTAGTCTCCTCAGTTAGAGCTCGTCGCACCGGGTTTGCCTAGTGCGATTTACATATCCTGTATGATTTGCGAGCTATTACATAGTAAGCAGGTTACTTAGTACGCACCCAAAGGGTAGCGGCTGCGGATTTCCCTGAGAATTTTCCAAAAAAAAGAAGAATCACTAATTATAGTTCTTCATCTAGATATAAATTTTTTTCTTCTCACCATCCCTATTCTATAGTGTATGAGATAAATGTATGCATTTCAATTAGGTCGTATTATATGATTACGATTCTATCATATATGTTTCTTTCATTCCGTTGAACATCTATTTTACTGCATACACTTATGACCTCGTCCTTTGTGTCTTGCGATATTGATTCATCTGGCATTACGACTTTTATCACAATAACATTGTCCATAGGTAAAAGGGTTTTTTATATTTTTGTCTTACTTGATTTCAATAATTTTAAATTTTTTTTTGAAGAGACAACAAATATAATTACAGAATTTTCTATTTTCTTCTTTTACTGGCGTGGCTTTGTAAAATTCCATGGGAATTCTAATCATAGGAGGAGTCACACTGTCGATTACGGGTTCGGCCGAACCTAGTAATTTTGGTTTAAATTATGTACTTCATTAAATATATATATAAATTATTACTTTAAACCTACTAACTTAGAAATAGTTAATAGGATTTTGAATCCATAAATTTAAAATTCTGACTTCGTCTCTGATTCTAACACTGTCTTGACTGATATGTTGCATGTGCCACTTCATTATCTTGCCACGAATCTCTTATTGTAAAGAAAGAGATATTAAATATTACTGCAGCATTATACATTAATAGACCGCCTTTCTAATTCGCAAATACTGCCTCATATATCTTTAGTAAGTATAAATTATTTTATTTAGTAGACATAAATAATAGTATTCTTTTGATTCTCTAACATGATTCTACTGACTGCACATTATATATACATATGATCTTTTCTCATACAAATGTTTAGTAAAACGTTTCATCAATATATATTGATATATATCCCTATAGGCTATATATATTGGCTGACGCCAAAATGTCACCATCTAAAAATAAATAATAGATGACAGTTATTGAGTTTATTGAGTTTTTTGTATAATAGACGCCGGTGAGAAGAGGCAATTCAAAATTTAGACGCTATGAGTTTAATTTTTAAGGTTTTTAATATTGAACACATTATATTTTTAAAATTATAATTTTATATCTATTATTTTTGTAGAAGGGGAGTCTTGACATAACTAGTAAAGTTGTTGTCATGTGACCAAAGAGATCACGAATTCGAGCCGTGGAAACAGCCTCTTGCAGAAATCAAGGGTAAGACTACATACAATAGGCCCTAGTGGTTCGACTCTTTCCCAAACTCCGCGCATAATGGGAGCTTGATGCATCGAGCTGTCATATCTATTATTTTTGCAACTTTAATGAGTTCTTGCATATAAATTTGTACTTTCCATCGAAATTTATCGATTTAATTAAATCCGTCGATAACACACTGCATCTGCCCTTAACAGTGAAACTTGAACTCAAGTTCAGGAACAGAGCTATAATAATATGGATCACTGTGAATATTCATTAAACAATTTAATACACATTATTGTTTATATGTTCAGTAAAGTTCACTGCTAATATTAGTTCTAAAATATTCATTAAATATATACATATTATTAACTAGAATTTAGTAACTTAAAAAGGACTAAAATCCTAAACTCATAAATTTTTAGACCTGGCTTCACTTCTCCAAAGACATCTACTTACTCTTTACCATGTTTGAGTAAGCAACTTATATAACAATTTAAACAATGTTATGAATAGAATTCTATTTAGAGTGAATGTCTATCTTGTAGAGAGTTTTACTTTGTGGCTAAGTTATTTTTTCCCTATAAATAGAGGCGTCTTAACCCATTGTAAATCATCCCAAAATTCAATAAGAATTTCCTCTCTCTTTCTCTGCAATATTGCTCTTCTACTTTTATTGTTTTATTACACGTTATCAGCACGAGACTCTACCGTCTCAAAAAGATTAAGGTACAACTTTTCTCCTCTTTTAATTATGACTGATATTATGAAAAGAAAGTTCGTTGCCCTTGAAATTTCGGGTAAGAACTATATGACATGGGTGTTGGATGCTGAAATCCATTTAGATGCAATGGGTCTTGGAGACGCCATTAAAGATAAAACTAAAGCATCCACCCAAGACTGTGCTAAGACCTTGATTTTCTTGCGTCATCACCTTGATGAAGGATTGAAAATAGAATATCTCACAGTCAAAAATCCACTTGTTTTGGGGAATGGCTTAAAGGAAAGATATGACAACTTAAAGTTGGTCACTCTTCTACAAGCACGATATGATTGGGATCATCTGAGGCTCCAAGACTTTAAGTCTATTTCTGAATATAATTCTGCAATGTTCAGAATTACTTCTAAATTGAAACTCTGTGGAGATACTATCACTGATTATGATATGCTTGAAAAAACGTTCACAACGTACTTCAATATGGTCTTGCAACAACAATACATAGAGAAAGGTTTCAAGAAGTACTCTGAGTTGATTTCTCTTCTCCTTGTGGCTGAGCGAAACAATGACTTGCTCATGAGAAATCATGAAAATCGACCCACTGGGTCTATACCATTGCCTGAAGTGGATGAAGTGTATTCCCATTATGCTAAGCGTGGAAAAGGCCGTGGCCCTATTCGTGGTCGTGATCATGGTCGTGGCCATGGACAAG
Source organism: Nicotiana sylvestris (assembly GCF_000393655.2). Lineage (NCBI taxonomy): Eukaryota > Viridiplantae > Streptophyta > Magnoliopsida > Solanales > Solanaceae > Nicotiana > Nicotiana sylvestris. The sequence goes on along the minus strand of NC_091061.1, from coordinate 5,756,160 downwards.
GAAGAAATTTTCCTGGTGTTAATCACCCCCAAAGAAAAATAACCACCAAAAGTGGAAAGGGAAAGATGAGAAACCAAAGGCAAATGGTTCAGAAACCGAATATTATCGTTGCGGTGGAAAAGGCCACTGGGCAAATATTTGTCGTGTACCAAGACATTTGGTTGAGCTTTATCAAGCATCTCTAAAGAATAAAGGCCATGAAGCCAATTTTGTCTCTGACAATGATTTTGGCATCACCCACTTGGATGTGGCAGACTTCTTTGAGCACCCTGATGGGAAAATAGACCACTTGATCGGTGATGGATCCGTGGTTAAAGAAGATTGAATAGTTTAAATTTTATTTTTGCTAATTCGTAGTAGTTAGTGAATAAACATCATGTAATCATAATTCTTTACATGAGTAGTAGTCATTATTATCGATTAGTATTATTTATTTTATGAAATAGTGTTAGTACGTTTTGATTAAATATGATTCTTATATTCGTTTTTAACAATGAACTTGATGCCTAACCAATCACGTGAACTGCAACACAAAATTCAATGTTATTACGTACATTTTTTTTACTACAGTCATTACAATTTCAGAATAGTTATTTAATTGTAAAAGCTAGCAATTGCGCATGAAATGTACATTAGCATTACTAATGATAAATAACATAATCATGGCGTATAGTATCATAGAATCATTTAATAAATAGTTTGTTTGCATTACTACTACACAAGTCTGATATAGTAGTATACTAGTTAATTCTTACGACATTTGTTTACAAAAAGGTGTTGATACTTTTTCAGTTTTCCAAAAGCTTTCCAGCTAAACACTATTAGAGCAAAGTTTTTTAGTTTTCACAAAACAAAAATGGAAACCACCTAAATAGAATTTTTCAAAAATTTCAAATGACATTTGGGTAATATTTTTTTGCGGAAATTTCCAGTTGTTTAAAAAAAATGTCTATAATAATCATTACCATACTGGGTCATAGGTGTATAGTGTGCTTATAATTGTATAATCTTTAACTACGTAATTGTTTGTATTATATATAATAAGAGTTTACTCAAAATTGCATTAAAATGTCATTATTGAATCATTTGTTTAACTTTATTTCTTTCCTTTTTCTCTAAAAATACTAATATTTATTCGTCTATTTCTTTTGTATGCCAAACCATTGGAAGCAAATATGGATATCCCACAAAGCAAACTTGGATTAAAGTTCAATTGTAAAAATATTTGTTTAGTTGATTCATTTACGATACATACAATATTCAAAGAGAAGAAATATTTCTCTCATTTAAGTATGTTTAAGGCAGATGTTACTACAATTTCTGGTAGTAGTAAATTAATTGAAGGTTCTGGAAGAGCTACTATAACTCTGCCTAAAGGAACAATACTTATCATAGAGAATGCAATGTTCTCCTCCAAGTTCAAGATGAACTTGTTGAGTTTTAAAGATATCCGTCGAAATGGATATCATATTGAGACAATAGATGAGAATAATCTTGAATATCTCAACATTACCAAGAATGTCTCTGGACAAAAGAGGGTTATTGAGAAGTTCTCATCTTTATCGTGTGGCCTGTATTGGACAAGAATTAGTGCAGTTGAGGCACATTCTACCGTAAACCAAAAGGTTACTGATTCCAATACTTTTGTACTTTGGCATGATCGATTGGGACACCCTGCATCAATTATGATGAGACAAATTATAGAAAACTCAAATGGGCATTCATTAAAGAATTTAAAGATTCTTTTAAATAATGAATTTTCTTGCACTTCTTGTTATCAAGGCAAGTTAATTATTAGACCATCACCAACAAAGGTTGGAATTGAGTCCCCTGCGTTTTTGGAACGTATACAAAGGGACATTTGTGGACCTATTCACTCACCTAGTAGGTCGTTTAAATATTTTATTGTCTTAATAGATGCATCTTCTAGATGGTCCCATGTGTGCCTATTGTCATCACGCAACCTCGCGTTTGCAAAATTAATGGCATAAATAATTCAATTACGGGCGCAATTCCCCGATAATCCAATTAAGTCTATTAGACTTGATAATATTGCTAAGTTTTCATCCCAAGCATTTAATGATTATTGCTTATCAATTGGAATAAAAGTGGAACATCATGTAGCTCATGTTCACACTCAAAATGGCCTTGCAGAGTCTTTAATTAAACGTCTGCAATTGATAACAAGGTCGTTACTCATGAAAACAAGGTTGCCCACTTCTGTTTGGGGTCACACCATTTTGCATGCAAGAATGCTAGTTCGTCTCAGACTGACAAATTATCATAAATATTCCCCGTTGCAATTAGTTTTGGGTCATGAACCTAATATATCCCATTTAAGAATTTTTGGATGCGCAGTTATATGCCTGTGGCACTGCCATATCGCACCAAAATGGGTCTGCAAAGAAGGTTAGAAATATATGTTGGGTTTGAATTGCCCTCCATTATTCACTATCTTGAAACATTAACGCAGGATTTATTCACTGCTCGATTTGCAGACTGTTGATTCGATGAAACACTTTTCCCAAAATTAGGGGGAGAATTTGGTGAAACCAAACGGTAAATTTTGTGAAAAAATCCATCATTATCTCATCTTTATCCATATGCCTCTATTTGCGAAAAAGAGGTGCAAAAGATTATCCATTTGCAGAGAATAGGAAATCAAATGCCAGACACATTTACGGATCTGAAAAAGATAACAAAATCACATATCCCTGCAGAGAATATTCTAATCCGTATTGATGTCCTTGTCGGACAATCTTCTAGTGTCATAGCTAATGAGTCAAAAGCACGCCTAAAACGTGACAGACCATTAGGTTCCAAAGATCGAAATCCTAGAAAAAGGAAAACAAATGATCAAAATGACACTACGAAAGAATCTCATGAAGAAATCCACAATTTAATAAATTTTGAGATTCATGAGGAATCCACTAAGCCCGAGACTCAAGAAAATAAGGAACTATCAATAAATCCAATCGATATTGAGACAAATTTGAATCAAGTGGATATAGTGGTGGATTATATCTTTGCATATAATGTTGCATCTAGCATTATGCAAGAAAGTGAGGATCTTGAACCTCAATTTGTTGGAGAATGTCGACAAAGACTTGATTGGCCAAAATGGCAAGAAGCAATCCAATCAGAGTTGAATTCACATGTAAAACGTGAAGTTTTTGGGCCTGTAGTCCAAACACATAATGGTGTTAAGCCTGTTGGCTATAAATGGGTCTTTGTACGCAAGAGAAGTGAGAAAAATGAGGTACAAAGATATAAGACACGCCTTGTTGTACAAGGATTTTCACAAAGGCCTGGTGTCGATTATGAACAGACATATTCACCCGTTATGGATTCTATAACATTCTGTTATCTCATTAGTTTTGATGTTCATGAAAAGCTTGACATGCATTTAATGGATGTGGTTACCGCCTACCTTTATGACTCACTTGATAATGAGATATACATGAAAATTTTCGAGGGATTTAAAATGCCTAAAGCAAATAATTCAAAGTCCTGGGAAATGTTTTCAATCAAATTGCAAAGATCGTTGTATGGTATAAAGTAATCAGGACGAATATGGTATAATCGTCTTAGTGAGTATTTATTAAAGGAAAGCTATATAAATGATGTCATTTTCCCATGTGTTTTTATAAAGAAAACAACATCGGAATTTGTTGTACTTGTCGTATATGTTGATGACATAAACCTTATTGGAACTCCTATAGAACTCCAAAAGGAAATTGATTATTTAAACAAGGAATTCGAGATGAAAGATCTCGGAAAGACAAAATTATGTCTTGGTTTGCAAATTGAACATTTGGCAAACTGAATTTTTGTTCATCAATCTGCCTACATAGAAAAGGTATTGAAACGGTTTTACATGGATGGAGTACATCCATTAAGTACTCTGATGGTTGTTCGATCACTTGATGTGAATAAGGATCCATTCCGACCTCAAGAAGAGAATGAAGAGCTACTTAGTCTTGAAGTACCATATCTTAGTGCAATTGGTGCACTAATGTATTTTGCTAATACTACAAGGCATGACATAACTTTTTCAGTTAATGTCTTAGCAAGATATAGCTCTACTCCTACAAGGAGACATTGGAATGGAATCAAACACATATTGCGGTATCTAAAAAGGACTACCGATATGGGCTTATTTTATGGCAACAATTATAGTCCCAATCTGGTTGATTATGCTGATGCTGGGTATTTATCTGATCCACACAAGGCTCGGTCTCAAACAGATTATGTATTTACCTGTGGAGGCACTGCCATATCTTGGCGATCGACTAAGCAATCATTTGTAGCTACTTCATCTAATCATGCTGAGATAATTGCTATTCATAAAGCAAGTCGAAAGTGTATGTGGTTGAGGTCTATAATACATCTTATTCAAGACAAATGTGGTTTGAAGTGTGACAAACTACCCACAATTTTGTATGAAGATAATGCAGCATGCATAGCTCAATTGAAAGGAGGATTAATAAAAGGAGATAGGACAAAGCACATTTCACCAATGGTGATATCAATGTGTAACAGATTCGTTCAAGTGATAATGTGGCTGATTTGTTCACAAAATCTCTACCGATGTCAACCTTCAAGAAGAGTGTACAAGATCGGGATACGAAGGCTCAAGGATGTGAAATGATGCTCTCATCAGGGGGAGTTTAATGCGCGTTGCACTCTTTTTCCCTTACAAGGTTTTGTCCCACTGGCTTTTCCTTGCAAGGTTTTTTTAACGAGGCAACCAAAAGGCGTATTACTAAACATGTGTACTCTTTTTCCTTTTCTAGAATTGTTTTTCCCATTGGGTTTTATTTTAGTTACGGTTTTAATGAGGCACATTACTTATCGAGTAGACATTCAAGGGGGAGTGTTATGAATAGAATTCTATTTAGAGTGAATGTCTATCTTTTAGAGAGTTTTACTTTGTGGCTAAGTCATTTTTCCCCTATAAATAGAGGGGTCTTACCCCATTGTAAATCATCCCAAAATTCAATAAGAATTTCCTCTCTCTTTCTGTGCAATATTGTTCTTCTACTTTTATTATTTTATTACAAACACTTTTATTTTAATTAATTATCTCTACTCATTTTTGAACTAGCAATTAAATTTCAACTACTCTTGTGGAACTGCTTGGCGCCGTCTGAATTGGTTGAGCCCATAGGGTTCAGTTTCTTACAGCAAGAACACACGTCTGTTTCCTTATTATGTAATAAATTAAACTAGCTATACTTTGTAATCATTATCTACGGGTTCATGTGAATTCATAATTTTAATATAAAATCTACTAAAATTTTAATAAATATTTCCCCTGTTTCAATTTATATGAACTTATTCGACATTTAACTGCCGACGGAGTTTTAAAAAAAAGAAGACTTTTGAACTTGTGCTATAAAATGAAGCACATATATTTTGTGAGGTTATAAATCATTGTATAAAGATAAATTATTTTCAAAAGGAAATAGGTACACATAAATTGAAACATAGGGAATATTATATTTGAACTCATAATTTTAGTAATATAATAAAAATACTAAAAATCTTAAAAGTTGGATCCGTTAAATTTTATTCATGGATCCGCCTCTAATCATAATTCAAAGATACGCTATAATTCGCAATTTGATTACGAAATAGTTTGATAATAAATTAACGTGGCATCCCAACGCCGCTATTTTGCTTACTACGTACAAACAGAGGCGGAGCTAGGATTTAGAACTTATGGAATCGGAATTATAGTTCTTTGAAGCTATTGAGTTCTAAAAGAATAATTTGTACATATTCAATTAATTCTTAAGCCAAAAACATAATTTGAACCAACACGAGTGAGCTCGGTCGAACCTGTAGTCCATGGACTAGCTCTGCCCCTGCACACAAGCCACCTATGGACGTGTGGCAAGCCTCATGATCAACTATTCTATCGTATTATTTTTGTTTTTCATCCGATGTCCCATGCCCATTTTATAATCCCAATTCAGATTCGCGTCGCATAAAGATTTATTAAAAATGAAAAGCACCCTACTACTATTCGGCTCGAACCGCAAGGCCTATTACAAATAAAAGCACTCTCTATTATAATTTATTTATTTATTACTTTAAAAACTCAAACTCGAGACTTTTACTTAAGAACGAAGAAATCTTACTCATTCCGTCGTAATCCTTAGTGATCTAACTATTTATTTGTAAATGTAATTAAATAGGTCAAGTGCTTGCTCACATGGTTTCTTCTTTTCTATTTATATAGTAGTAAACATACACATCATTACAATTTTATGGCAACCTCAAATGCCACCTACGTTCTATTGTCGAGGGTATGACGACAAGTTTTAAGAGGTAAGCAATGACGTTTGTAGACTATAATTGAGGAATTTGATTTTGGAGAGAGGGTGTAGAGGGAGGTGATATTGATTAAGGGTTTTCAAAAAAATACAGTATAAAAATGTCAATGTCTCATATACTATGGGGAATAGGCTATACATACATGATACACCTAACATATGAACTTATATCAAGGAATTAATATATAGTTTATATATACACAAAATAACATTATTTTAATCATTTTATGTAATGTAACTTTTCGACGAAAGAGATTTATAATTATAATGTAAAGTCTGTAGACCAATTATAAATCGTAATTAAACTAAAAATTCAATATATTATACTACTTCAGTAACTAGAGTTTGCTATCCGGCCCGTATTATTACTAGGATGGCTGTGTATAAGGAATTCAACTTGTATATACTGATAATTCAAATAATATTTACATTAGTAAGGGTAGTTCGGTGCACTAAGTATTTCGTATTTATGTAGGAATTGGGGAAGGGCCGCACTCCAAGGGAATGTGATGTAGACATCCTACCTTAACGCGGGCATCAATGGCCGATTCCGCGGCTCGAACCGGTGACATATATGTCTCATGGAGACAATTTTATCGTTTCAGTATTTTAATTGATTAAAGAGCAGCCCGGTGCACTAAACTCCCACTATGCGCGGCGTTCGGGAAAGGGTCGGACTACAAGGGTCTATTGTACGCAACCTTACCCTGCATTTCTGCAAGAGGCTATTTCCACGGCTCGAACTCGTGACCTCCTGGTTACATGACAACAACTTTACTAGTTGCGCCAAGGCTCCCTTTCAATATTTTAATTGATTATAGTAGATTATTTACTAACTATTTTAAATTACCAAATTCAGGATTAGTATAAACTATTACATATTATCGTAAATCATCTTCAAAAGTTTATGTTGTAAAAAAATCATATATTGTCAGCGTATATAAGTTAAACAAGACGGCTAAAGGTCGGCATGAAGTGGAACAAGCAACAGCTGGTTGATGCTATTTATAAAAGAACGGCGTCGAATAGCTAGCAAAACTACTTATTCTGCTTATGGAATTCACGTGAGGCAAAAATATGCAATGTAATGTACTTTTCTGCAAGGGAACATGCACCACTAACTATACATTTTGCACAATTATCAGCTTACACCAAAGACTATGGTCTTGCATTTATTTGCTTATATATCATATCAACAACTTGACTCTAAATAAGTCAACAAAAACTCCATATAATATCCCCAAATAAATGACAAACTTCAATTTTAACATGTAGTTTGTTGTCTCAAAGGTAAGTTGTATAAAGAGGTGGTTAGACCGATATTGATATATAGGGCTGAGTGTTCGCCTGTTAAGAACTCACATATTTAGAAGATGAAAGTAGCTGAAATGAGGATGTTGAGGTAGATGTACGGGCACACTAGGATGGATAAGATTAGGAATAATGATATTCGGGAGAAGGTGTGCGTGGCTCCCATTGATGACAAAATGCGGGAAGCGAGGCTCAAATGGTTCGGACATGTATAGAGGAGAAACTCAGATGCTCCGGTAAGGAAGCATGAGCACGAGAAGAGGTAGAGGGCAGCTTAAGTAGTATTGGGGAGAGATGATCAGGCAGGACATGGCGAGGCTTCAGATTTCCGAGGACATGGCCCTTGATAGGAAGCTATGAAGGTCAAATATTAGGGTTGTAGGTTAGGAGGTAGTTGAGTCTTGCCTTACTTCCTACATTTGTGAGACTAGTCTGGTAGGATTTTTGTCTAAGATATCTAGTGGCAATGTTGTATTTTACTACTCTTTCGTTTCTCATAGTGCCAGGTCTATTTAGTGGCTATCACTTTTCCTTTGCATCTATCTTCTAGTTTTCATGTTGTTTCCTATAATTTCTGCGGTGGTACTGATATTGTCTCTTTTTGTCTTCTTGAGCCGAGAAGCTTTCAGAAATAGCATCTCTACCCCTTCCGGTGGGGGTAAAATTTGCATACACACTACCCTCCCCAAATCCCACTAGTAAAATTTTACCGAGTCGTCGTTGTTTTGTTGTCTCCGTTTAATGAGTTCAAGCCGTAAAAGCAACCACTAATGCTTGCATTAGAGTAAACTTTTCACATCACACCCTTATGCGACCCTTCCCCAACCCTTGCGTGGACGCAAATACTGTGTACTGAGCTGTTCTTTTTTCAATTTCAACATGAAATGTGGCAAAAGATAGTTTGGCTCTCAAGAGTAGGAATGTTTTAGTATGTTCTATTCAACTTTAAGTCAGCCAAATTCATCAGACATTTTCTGATTTCTGTGCATATAACTCATATATTGACCTGAAATCTAGACCTTCAGATCATGTAGAGCACAAGATCAGACCAAACCTATGGCAATGAAGAAAAACTCATATAGACAGCAACAAATCTCAGAGATACTTCAAGCTTCTGGGAATTTCCAAAAGTAGGAAGTTATTGTCCTTTACCAATATTATTTCACCAAGCATTATACAATTTAAATCAAAACCAATGAACAACTAGATATCCAGAATTACAAAGTAGGAAAAAGAACAGAAGAAAACAATGCTCTCACTACCTCTAAAACAAGAACCATTGTATATGAGTTACACCTGAAAACATAAATAGGATAAACCTCTATAATAAATATGCTACGAGCCGTGAAGATGCCCCAATTGCAGCTTCATGCAAAATCTACAAATCAAGCTTTTCCCAGGTTCACTCTATGCTTTCATAAAAAATGCTTCTCTTGTCTATTCGTCAGTAACACATCCCTTGGAAGCAGATTGCACATTTCTGATATACTGGAGAGATAATTATGTCAGTATAGCGCCTTTTGCGTTCAATATCTCTCCTGTATCAAATAATCACATACGTACCTTGTAGAGAACCCCTCGGTCGGCTTTATATGCAGGAGTCGTCCAATTCTTTCTACGCTGCTCAAACTCCTCGTCTGATAACTGAACGTCCATTTTCCTCTTCTGAATGTCAATCGTTATGACGTCTCCATCTTGAACAAGACCGATTGGACCTCCTTCCTGGTGAGGGTTTGAATTGCACAATTCTTAATGGCAATAAACCAAGATCAAACAGGCTCTTCTATGCTATTCTGAAGGTTTAGGACTGTTATCACATGCTAATATTTTGTATGACATGTTTTAGTAACTAAAAGGCGCCTGCTTAAGTATCAATCACGTCTTCATGAGCACATTGAATGCTCGAATAACAAACGAGAAATAGTTTGGCTACCAAAAATTAGTGATTGTAGAGTGAATATTAGTGAAGAAACTTTGGCAACTAAAAACTAGTGATTGCCCTCGCAAAACTAGGAACTATAATAGTAGATTAACATATTTGACAGCTGATTTTTTCACGGAACAAAATATGCATGACGGCAAGACCTAAAAGCAGCAACGAGTCATAGAACAAATGCTAATGTGTACCTGTGCTTCAGGACATATATGTCCAACGACATATCCATGAGAACCTCCAGAAAATCTTCCATCAGTAAGTAATGCACAATCCTATGGTCCAAAATAAAACAAAATAAACATTCAGTAAGATGAAAAAACCAATAGCTAGGAGCTAAGGCCATGCAACAGATTTCAAAATGAAATCCTAAAAGAAAGACAATAAGAATAACCTATAATTTTAACGAAATACATGTCATTTATAAATTTTGCCTAGAACGAAAAATATAAGAGACAAGGAAGAAATAAAGCTCGCATTACGTACCTTCCCAAGACCTGCACCCATAATGGCACTTGTTGGTGTCAACATTTCGGGCATTCCTGGTCCTCCCTTAGGTCCCTCTCCTCTAATGACAACAACTTTTCCCTGAAAGATGGTATGCAGATAAGATGTCTGGACTACCAAATATCCACCATATTGGAACTGGCTCGAAAATAAGCTCAAACTATTGCAGGCAGTTACTTTCCAACAAACAGAAAAGGCAAAAACAAATCACTAATAACCGACTGTTTCAGTGTTCCAGAAGAGAATTTGGAGTAAAAGAATGCTTAAATGAAACTTTACTACTTAGGAAAATGCAATGGAAGTCTACGAGACCAAATGAGAGATGAAACTGAAGAACTCAGCAGAAGTAACACAGTGGCATGATACTTGGACAATATATATACTTCACCTATCGGAAGTTCCAACATCATGTTTATCTACAGGAACTCATCCAAATACATACACACATACATATATATATGAGCAGAGTGTAAGTTTATACAACAAGACAAATTCCATCTTTACTCCTTTGCCGCCTCATCAAAAACCTACTTATGTTTCAGATGTTTCTGTTGCGAAAAGCCTATTGGCACGCATAAACATTGTGCCTGGGAAGAGAAGAAAACTAAACACGTAATGGACACAATGACACCATTGCCTCAAGAAATACACGTATGAATAGAAAAAAGAGACCACGGCTTATTTCATAGTAGTAATAGGTTAACATGCCTTGTGGGAATACACTGGGTTTGTTGTTGTTGTAATAGGTTAACATGCGAGAGCTTAGGCAAAATACCTCAAAAGGAAAAAAAAAACTTTCATGTCTTGATATTTTCATATTCTTTTAATTATCAAAATGCCTAGAAAAGGGGAAAAAATTTAAATTGATCCATCCAAGATAGTATTGATTTAATAGTAAATGTTTATAACCCTTTTGTCTATTGGACTTCAAAAAATTTCAATATTTACTATTACTCAATGCACTGGTCTTGTCTGAGCTACGAATGCTCCTTAGAAATTGATACTTTTGCACTTATGTAGTCTCCCACTCTATTGCACGGTTTATCAGGACATAAGTAAATGAAAAAAAATGACAGGGAAAGGGATTAGCTTGCTTGCCTTAAATCTCAAAGGGTCTTCTGAGATAGCCGCAATCATAGCTTCCTCTCCTTCAAACACTAGGGCGAGGCCTGATGCGCAAGTTCCCGTGATTGTTATATTTTCAAGAGGCAAACAAACAGCATCCGAGACGCAAAAAAATATTAAATTATAGTTCTAAATAATATTACATACCAGAAAAGTACATCCCTTCTTTCCCAGTGATCTTTGCCACGCTGCCGTCTGGTGCAAGGTTTCCATATAATATCTGAATGTGGCCCGTTTCTTTGATGGGGTTGGACAATGGTCTTATAATTTGCTAGAAAACAAAGAAAGATGGACAAAATTGAGTATCCTAATTTCCATCAGGAGGCAACAAACCTATGACAAAAACATCACCGCACCAAATGGAAAGCAGCCGTTGGGAAAAAGACCTACCTGACCTTCAGCTAAAGAAGGAAATAGCTTTGCGTTTTCAGCAAGAGTCTTTCCCGTGACTACAAATCAAGGAGTTAGTCAAATGAGTACCACCAATTATTAGATTGACCAGTACAACAAAATATCTACTAATAATCATCAAAGAAAATTACCAGTCATACAGTCCCCGTCCAAATACCCAAGCTCCAACAGGTGGCGAATGACCGCGGGTGTACCTCCAATCTACATAATTAAGCTCCGCAATTCATCAGAACAAAATCGACAGCAGTGAATGCCATATAACCAATACTAAGAATATATCGGCACACATAGCATTCTACAAACCTTGTGCACATCCTCCATAACATATTTTCCACTAGGCTTCAGATCGGCAAGGAAAGGAACCGCATCGCTAACCTTCTGGAAGTCATCTAGAGTTAATTCCAAGCCAACAGATCTGTGGAGATATACAAATCATGACTCACATACTCATAGCAAAGGTAAAGTAACACTGCGGAAAAGTTGCTTACCTTGCAATAGCAATTAAATGCAGTACAGCATTTGTGGATCCACCAAGTGCCATGACCATCACCATAGCATTTCGCAGCGACTTTTTCGTGATGATATCTCGAGGTTTCAAGTCCATCTTCAACAATTCCAGAAGATATTTTCCCGCTAGACGGCACTCATCCAACTTCAGTGGGTCTTCAGCTGGTGTGGAAGAACTTTGGTTTTGAAAAGGAGACGAAGAAAGGACTCATTAGCAATAATTCTTGTTAAACAAAGTTTAAGTAACTACATCACATTTTTATACCTATAAGGCAGTGACATGCCCAACACCTCAATAGCAGATGCCATGGTGTTTGCTGTATACATTCCACCACAAGCCCCCGCACCAGGACATGAATTACGAACTACATTCATCCTTTCTTCATCACTAATAGAACCACTAACATACTCTCCATACACCTGCAAGCAAAATTAAAGCAGAAAAAATGGTATCACCAAAGTTCTTCCGGAATTGAAGATCAGTGATTGAAAAATGTTACATAATACTCAAAAAAGTTCAAGTCACAACATGGTTCTATCATATAAACCATAAGTACAACTCCCAGAAAGCTTCGCAGGAACAACTTTTAAATGCTTTTACAAACAAGAGTATCCATTAAAAAATTAAATTGTCATACCATAAATGAGAACGACCTTTTGTCAAGAAAAAGATTCGCCAGTTGCCACAGAATGTCACATGGACACAAAATGTGTTTCAACAATGTATCCGTTGATAACCCCCCCCCCCCCAAAAAAAACTAACATCAGCATACTTATCACTAAAATCAACAGATAAAGATCATCCACCAACAGAAGATGATATACAGAAGACAAATAGGATATGCTTAGAGGGATTGACACAGGCTAGGAAATGTTTAACATGTATGTGTCTAACTACTTTATATTGGGTTAGAGTAGAAAATTTAAATGGCTAAGAACTTTTCATAGCCTTCCTAATTTTCATTAGAATAGTAATCTAGTAAAGCTTTTGCCATAACTCCTTACTGTGTTTCCAAGTAAATGCTTTACTTATTAAACAACAATAATCATCAAAGAAGAATTGCTAAAGGGAGCAATAAGAAAACACTAGAACATCAAACTGGCAATTCAGCAGACATACCTGGAAAGCGGATACAATGTCGAATGTGTGCCCTTGAAAATGACCAGGCTGTAAATCAGAGAAAGGTAAAGGATCAAAAATAACTCAGACGAAAACAGAACAAGAGATCAACATGTGAAATGCTCTTGAAATAACATTACATGTCATTATGTTAGTAAGAGTCTAGAATTGTTAACCTTCTATGTCATTTTCTATTAGCATTATTTCTTGAGAGTTGGTCGCCCTTATGATTAAGCAATGATGTAATTGACGTGTTGGCATTTTATAGTCATCATACAGCAGACATTTAGAAGCTTACAAGCAGCTTATGTCATCTCTAATCTTTCCCACTCTTTTTCTCTCCTTCTAGCAGTTAATCCTACGAAAGTGACCTCTCCTATTTCATTCACTTATTCCAATTCCTATCCTCCAAATATTCTGATACGATCCTCCACCTTCTTTCCTAGCAAGACAGCTTAGACTATATAGATTTGTGGCTGGTCCAGCTTAACATGTTCCACAATGCGCTATTTGAATTGCTGTCTCCTATGCCATCTATAACAAGTTCTCTTCCATTTTCATTTGCATTTTTTTATGCAACGAAAATTCTCTTTGATGCAATGGAAAATTAAGGAACAATCAAGAAATACATGTATTTCTTTTCATGTTTAATTTGTTAAAGTTTATCGAATGTTTAGCAACTATGTACACATTTTATTAGAAAATCTCATAATAATTTGTAAAAAAGCTTTTGGGATATTATTTTTTTAGAAGGAAATGCTTTTGGGATTTAAAAAAAATAAATTGTTAGTGATATACGAGAAATTTACAAGACGGATAAGGAGCTCTGTCATGATTAGATTGAAAAAGATACATGGTCTTGTGGCTTTGTACCAGACAGCAGACCATAATCATCTTGAAGAATTCTTTTTCACTAAATATACAACTTCTTCACTCAAGTCATAGTGGAAACAGCATATCATCTCCTAAAATCAACATAAAGGATTTCCAAAGAATTTGATCAATCTTAATAACAAATCCCAAAGTTTAGCAGGAAAGACCAAAAAAAACCTCAAATAAACCAAACAAGTTCTGCTGCATACACTGTGCAAAAGACAATGTAATGGAAGGTACAAAAGAGCCACTACACCATGTGGCTAATGCAGATACACCAAAATGTAGATATCAAATACTACTCCGCTTTCCTTTCCCTTTTCTTTTTCCATACTCCTACCTGAAATTTAAGTCTTCCTTGATGGACTCGAGCAACCTCCAAAAAAAAACTCCAAAAATGTGTCAAGCTACCTTTCTACTCCACCTCTCTTTGATGGAGTCAAAGTCTTACTTTTCCTTATTCTTTTATGAATTGTGGGAATTCTGAGTAAATGACACATATTATCCTAGTTCTCTCTCTTTTGGTTTATTCACCACAATTATTCAACTTAACTATTCTTAACTAAATATTGGAAGCCATGGAATGGTATCAAGCAGCAATAATTCAGAAGATAACATCTACTCTACATGAAAAGAGGCTTTCAATGCACGAGAAAGAATTAAAACATGAGTGTTCTCGTCTGACCTTAATGGTTCCACCGTATATCATGATACTTGGCCTGTTTAGTCTTCCCATCGCCATAATTGTGCCTGGCATCTGCCATATAACAACAACAAGTTATTCTTTCGAAGAGATACAGCATAAATTGCAGCGGCTGTAGGCAAGAGTAGGAAACGATTAGGGGGTTAGCTCAATGGTTTGGGTCCTCAGAACAATCTCAAAGTTTTTCACTCCATCAAAAATAAAACTATAATACTATAGCATGTGCATATAGATAGGCAGAAATTTAGTGAAAAGGAACACCGCAAATGCACGAAATAAGGAAGTTGCGAGAAATCATAAACATGCTCGAATTTACATAATCTTAAATTGCTAAATGAAATCTTGAAACAGATTACATTTTGCTTGAGTGTTTTATAATCAGGGCATGTCAAAGAAACAATTTTTTTGAAAAAACATATAACATGTCAAATAAAAATATTTGGTATTCTGAAGTAATTGCATAACTGAATAAATCTTCACAGCAGAAAGTCACCTAGTATGCTGGAATTCATATTTTTGCTTGCTCAAACTGAGAAAAATCCTCAAACTTTTATGCAAAATCTTAAAAATATCATACTTCTATACACTTCTAACTGAAAGTGTTATGTTTCCAAGAATCATATACATCCAATACTCCCGGAAATCAACCAGGAATCTTATCCATACAGTACCAGGAGCATAAGAGATTGGACCTAGACAAGAGATTGTGAGCCTGTACAGCATAGACAGTAAATTATTTAAAAGTAAAACAGCAAATGTATTAAATATACCTATAAAATTGCAAAGTTGAAATCTATTCTCCATAATAATAGCAAAGTTTGCATCTTTTATCCAAAACAAGAATAGCAAAGTTTGAATCTTTTACCAAAACAAGAATAGCAAAGGTTGCATCTTTTATCCAAGAAATAATTCCTAATGCCCAAATACCAACTCAGAATTTCCCGGTGCACAAAGCATCCCGCGTTCACGCAATGTTCAGGAAGGCCGAACCCCAAGATGTACGAGGTAGCCAGACTACCTGATGCAAGCATTAGTGGTTGATTCCATGGCTCGAACCCTTGACCTATAGGTCACACAGAAACAAATTGATCGTTGCTCCAAGGCTCCCCTCTAAACTCAGAATTTCCCCAAATATCAAAAAACAATAAAGGAGTTTTGTCTTTAATTCTTGTAGAAAAAACAAAAAGAAAAGGCTCACATTTTTGTAACAACTACATCTCAATCCCAAACAAGATAGGGTCGTCTATATGATTCAAGAAATATACCTATAAAATAACAAAGCTAGCATCTTTTCTACACAACAATAGCAAAGTTTGCATCTTTTATTCAAGAAATAACAAATAGAACAAAAGGGTGTCAATTTTTTTAAAAAATTCTTGTAGAAAAAAGGTAAAAAGAGGCTTACATTTTTGTCACAGCCAGGAATAGCAATATTCCCATCATACCACTGAGCAGACATAACAGTTTCAATACTATCAGCAATCAAATCCCTTGACTGCAAACTAAAACACATGCCACGTGTCCCCATACTAATAGCATCACTAACACCAATAGTATTAAACCTAAACCCAACCATATTAGCTTCTTGAACCCCTTCTTTCACAGCTTCAGCTAATTTCAACAAATGCATATTACAAGTATTTCCTTCATACCAAACTGAAGAAATTCCTATCTGGGGTTTACTCATATCCTCATCAGTTAATCCTACACCATATAGAATTGCTTGTGACCCACCTTGGGATTTTGGTTCAGTTATACGGCTACTGTATTTGTTGAGTTTTTGAGTGGTGGTTTGTGGTGGGGGTGGGGGTGGGGGTGTTGAGGTGGTGGTGGTGGCTTTGATGGTGAAGGTGGGTGGTTTCTTGAAGTGGGGTCTACATTTTGGGAAAAGGGTGGTGGTGAGGGTGGTGGGGGTAGGGCGGTAGGTGGGTGGGGAAAGTAATTGAGCTTGCATTGTGGCGGCGGAGTGAGGAGGAGGAGAGTGAAGGGGTTTTACTGTATCAAGGTTTAAAGGTGGAAATCTGGCAAAGGGTAGAAGAAGGACAAAACAATAGAGAAAGTGGAGAGTATACGACAAAATATAGAGATATGTTTAAGGGATTGTGTCTTAATCTTGGACTCTTTTGAGTTAGATAAGAATGAAAACACAGAGTAAAGGTGGAGAAGGGAACTAAATTCATAAGAAATATCGAAATTGGTGGCATATTAATATATTCAGTGTTATTCTCATCTTTACTAAAACGTAATTTTATCATAGTGTTATTTTATATTATAACATTTTTTTTAAAAATACACTCTAGGTCTTTTTCCAAAAGTTATTAATATAAATAACATTATTTTTTAAATTCATCAAAAATAGCGAGTTAAATAACATTTTTATCATGCACTAATTTTTAATTTTAAATTTTAACACACTTAGGCATCGTTTGGTAGGAGGTGTTAGAAAAAACAATGCAAGTATTAACTTTGTGCATTATTAATTCCTTGTTTGATATATATTTTTTTAACCTATGTATAGCTAATATATAGCAAACTATGGTATTAGTGATGCAATGGTTTTTAATACTTGCATAAGTATGGTTAAAGACATAATTACTCGTCAAATAAAGTGTGCAAAGTTAAAGAATGTAGAGGATATTTTTGCAAGCAACTAATATTTTAAAAAATTATGTAATGCTTTAATACGTCAAAGCAAGAAGTGAATAAGAAATAATCTCAGCATTACTAATGCTATCATAACTAATTTCAGTATTACTAATATCAGCATTGCTAATACACTCTATCTAACACTATACTTATACCTCTTACCAAACGACCCCTTAGACACATCTCACTAATATCAAGGGCCAAAGCATATTCCTTCCCCTTCATGTGTTCGACAAAATTCCTCAAAAAGTTGAATATATCTTGTACTAGTGAGGTTATACTCGGGCTAAGCCCGGGCCCAATGGCTAGATGAAGCTTCACATTAGCAAATTCATGATTATTTTTATTTTCGTCGAAATTCACAAAAGGAATAGCAGAAGCAACAATTACACGCAGAGTCCGAACCAAAATGTGACAACATTAAAATTTATTAGGAGGTATTTGTTAGCTTAACACATAATTCAAATTGCAAAGAACTTGTTAAGTTTTTAAATTTTAGCTATAATGAAAAATATTGTAGCTATTTTATCTTTCTTCTGAATCAAGTATTTGAGAAGACTTAATTTAATGTGTACTGCAAAAGCATAGTATTTAATGTCATTGTCACTGAAGCTAAACTTTAACTATGCACAAGAGATCACCAACAGAATCTTTTTTCCTATACATCATATAACTTTAACTATGCATAAGAGATCACCATTCACCAACAAAATCTTTGTTCCTATACATCATAGAACTGCTTGAAATTTCTCTCTATGTGCCAAGCCAGCTACTGAACAACTTTGGTTTTCTTCATTTTCCTGCACGTGTTAGAGCTGATAGGCTTTTGTTGAGTTGTGCACATTCTTATCTAAGAGCGAAACATAAATAAAGGAGCATTAGCATTACTATGTTTTAAGCGGGGAAACATGAAACTTATTAGTAGAACAATGAGTAATGTTGTGGACCCACAACGTCAATTCAATAAGCCTAACATAATACCAAAAAGAAAGGATCTTTTTCTATGTGATTTTGAGCGCAATTAATATCGTTCATTGTTATGATAAAACTGACGTATCTAAACTATATATTGAAATTCCAAAACACAATCAACAGAAAACTATAATAGAAAAAGAAACAGACCAATGTATGAATTGCCCAAATAAAATAGTAGCAAGCAGATGAAAATAACCGTTTCTGAAGATTTCAGGACTCTGAAAGAACAGAGGAAAAAGATATACTTATTAGGCCTATGTAATAATAACTCAAAACAAAATAGATCTCTGAGTAGTAAGATGGAATCACTTGGCCGGATTAAATATACAAATTTTGAATAAGACATTTCAAGTACTTTATCCTGCATGTATTTAGCATATAATGCAACTAGAAGGCAGTTACTTGTATTCAATTGTGGATCTTTATAAAAACTAT
Organism: Nicotiana sylvestris; assembly: GCF_000393655.2. Classification (NCBI taxonomy): domain Eukaryota; kingdom Viridiplantae; phylum Streptophyta; class Magnoliopsida; order Solanales; family Solanaceae; genus Nicotiana; species Nicotiana sylvestris. Next base: position 5,737,273 of record NC_091061.1, on the reverse strand, counting down.
GATCATGACAGTATCAGGTAGTAAGAATTCCTAATTTTTGAATTTATCAGTAAGGTAAAACTTGTACTTTGCCACTTATTGATCTTTTTAACTAAATAAAGTACGTCAGCAGATTCAAATAGATATGAACTGAGATACTTGAATTAAAACCCATACAAAACATTTGACCAACTTTAGTAGTGCTAAAACGATCCTAAAGCATATAAACCACGATTGTAATGCGTGTGGAACCAGATATAATAGCTATATAGCTCAATCACTCCTTCAAATGCTGCCTAAAGTAACTGAACCTAGGTCATAAAAATGAAAGATCAATTTCTTTCCCATTTCCTTCTCCAATTCCTACCACCATGTTACCCCACACATGACAAAAGGGGAGACTGAAAGCGAGTTGGGCACCGGAGAAAAAGAGGGGAAGCGGCATAAAAAGACTTGACTGTCTTGATAAATAAAGTAAAAAGACGAAACAAGAATTATAAAAACGCATTCACGAATAGAATAGAGTATCAGTAGTAAGGATTACAACTTACACTGAGGTAATCATTCGGTATCCCGTTGAGAGCAGATTCTCCACAAATTTTCAAAAATATGGGTCCAAGAATTCGGAAATAGTCAAGAAACTCATAGTACCTCTGTCCAAATGTACGATGATCCTATAAAATAGGAGCACCAAGTTAAAGGCATACAATGGCCAATGCAGTCAATCAAAAACAACTTGATCCATCTTTATCTTGATTACCTGTAGATCCATTTATTGGACTTTTAAATCCTATAAGCTTTACTTTCATAGTACTATACTTGTCCTAGTAGCACATATTTCTCTTAATATTCGACAGCATTGGATGGATTCCTTTCATTCTCACGTCGATATAGTTATCTCAATGCATCGAAAATCTTCATGATAATATAGAAACATAAAGGGGCAAGATTAATGTCTTTTCCAGGTTCAACAATAACAACAACAACAACATACCCAGTGTAATCCCACAAGAGAGGTTGTTTCCAATAGACCCCAGCTCAATGAAAGCATAACAAAGCAGTTATGACAAAGAAATAGTCGGGATCCTATAAAATCATTTTTTTATGTACTTCAATGTAAAAACATAATTTTCAAGTCTATATTCTCCCCAATTTTCAGTAAAAATTATAAACAAGAGATTTTTCTAAGATAATACAAGAAACAAACTTTTGAGCTTGGTGCCTCTCAGACCATCCCCACCCGACCCAACCCCACACCCACCCCAGGCAGCAGGAAAGCATAACTTCATGTTACAGCAAAAAAACAACAATTCATCATCCAAAGCAAATAATTTTACTATTACTTTTTAAGTGCAAGAAAATAAATTACTTCTGCTGCAACGTGACGTGGTTGATGCTTGAATTCCACAGAGTCTGGAATAAATCTCAAATCTAATTGGTTTGATGTTCTTTCGAAAACCTCGTCACAATTTTTTTAAAATCTGCATAATACAAAAAAATCTGTTGATATTTCTTTCAATACCTTGGATGGAATTTGCAGGTAGATTTCAGTAACTTGAAGGAATACGTTTATTTGGTAGTTGATGCTACCGTCATGTATGGAATCAGGCTGTAGACGGAAGCTTTTAGACGTGGCTTCAATCAGTTTTACTGCTGTCGTAAGCTTTTGTAGCCTGAGGAATTTGTCTGGTCTACTTAAATGATTAAGCTTTGAAGACCCGCACAGGAAATTATGTACTTTGAACTCATTATAATCAGCCCTCTAAAATGAAACTCGAGTTACAAAGAATTGCATAAATTGAAATAAATACAGTAACACACATTAGCGAAAAATGCTATGACGAATTCGGACTTACCATGTGTCACAGAGGCTGAGATACTAATTGAACTTCTTTAGCCAAGCAGCGATAGTTTGCTTGTTGTACTTTGAACTCACTATAATCAGCCCTCTAAAATGAAACTCGAGTTAGAAAGAATTGCATAAATTGAAATAAATACAGTAACACACATTAGCGAAAAATGCTATGACGAATTCGGACTTACCATGTGTCACAGAGGCTGAGATACTAATTGAACTTCTTTAGCCAAGCAGCGATAGTTTGCTTGTTGTCTCTTCAAGTCCACCTCTATTCATGACAAACATCTTACCTTTTATATGAAAACTCCTACCACGCTAAATATGAAAACTCCGATCACACTATTTTTAATCCACATATCTCAGTAATTTCAAGATCCATTTCTTTACCTTTACAAAAAAACTCAAGATCCATGAAAATGTGCAACTTCAAAAAAGAGGAAAAAATATATCAATAAATTTTTGACAATGCCATTCCAAGGGGAAAAAAAATAGTTGTTTAATCCTTTATAACTTACCTATAATAGTTGATGAGTAAATCACAAGTTAAATCTTAAATATGCGAAGCTATGATTTTGATGAGGGAAAACAGAAGGCTACAAATTTCTATAAGATCACTTTTTTCTCATTTGACGAAAAAGTAAATAAGCAGAACTCAACATATCAAAACTATTATATACTTAGTAACAACCAATAAACACTTCAAACACAAATGTGATTAAATTTTATCCATTCAGCCACTAATAACCGTAAAAACTAAAGGCGCTCATGATGACAAAGTGGTGCCATAAATTAACTCTGCTGCAATGTGACGTGGTTGATGCTTGAATTCCACAAAGTCTGGAATAAATCTCAAATCTAATTGGTTTGATGTTCTTTCGAAAACCTCGTCGCAAGTTTTTTAAAATCTGCATAATATAAAAGAATCTGTTGATATTTCTTTCAATACTTTGGATGAAATTTGCAAGTGGATTTCAGTAGCTCGAAGGAATACGTTTATTTGGTAGTTGACGCTACTGTCATGTCTGAAATCAGGCTGCAGACGGAAGCTTTTAAACGTGGCTTCAATCAGTTTTACTGTTGTCGTAAGCCTTTGTAGCCTGAGGATTTTGTCTGGAGTACTTAAATGATTAAGCTTTGAAGACCCGCACAGGAAATTATGTACTTTGAACTCACTATAATCAGCCCTCTAAAATGAAACTCGAGTTAGAAAGAATTACATAAATTGAAATAAATATAGTAACACATATTAGCGAAAAATGCTATGACGAATTCGGACTTACGATGTGTCACAGAGGCTGAGATAATAACTGAACTTCTTTAGCCAAGCAGCAATAAATTGCTTGTTGTCTCTTCAAGCACATCTCTATTGATGACAAACATGTTACCCTTTACATGAAAACTCCGACCACACTAAAATGAAAACTCCGATCACACTATTTTGATCCGCATATCTCAGTAATTTCAAGATCCATTTCTTTACCTTTACAAAAAAAACTCAAGATCCATGAAAATGTGCAACATCAGAACATGTGCCCAGGACTGGGCAACAAAATGGGAAAAAATATATCAATACACTCACAAGAAGAGACAACCAAAACAGAAGAAAATAATAACAATAATTTGCGAGGAAAAAATAACATGCTTGACATTACTTGGCAAAAAACTCACATATATGCATGCCGAAGAAGGAAGAACAATAAGCTTCAAAATGGTAAATAAAAACAAAAGAAACAAAAAAACATTATTCAGTTATCTCAATTTTCAGCCATATATCAAACACATTGCGTAAATTAGTGTGCACAATGCTGCTGTAATGATAACCAACTCATTAGAACCTCATATCTTCTAGTGCTTCTCAAATGTTCTTCTTCAACATATTTTATTCAAGAGTTTCCAGTGCTTGTAAAATACTCATTTTCAACCTTTCTTGAATATTGAAGTTTGCAAATTTTTTTAGTACTAAAGCTGTTGAAATATGATTAAACCCTTCAATACCAAACCTAGCGATTACCCTACTACCTCCTCTGCTTTGTAGGATTATAAGGATACCCAAAATCACAGACAACAAAACGAATATAACCAAAAAAAATATACATAGATAAAACAAACAAATATGCACATCAGATCAAAATCAAGCATTAAGATATAAAAAACAAAATATAAAAAATAAATGAGAGACCCAAATGGAGAAATAGAAGCACAACCTAACCTTTTAAGTACATGTTCCACAAACAAGACGTGTGTTCTTGTGTTTAAACTGTAAGCTCAACTTTCTTTAGTTCAACAGACGCTATACAGTAACATGTAAAAGATTCACAGAAAAGCCTTTTGAATAATTTCATCGTAAACTATATTGTATGTAGAATGATCGTCATCACTATCTGGGTTTGGAGGCCGAATTAATATCTTGAGACAATTGGAAGCATTTGCTCTCGACAATGCAACGTAAAGTTGGCCATGCGAAAATACTGGTTCTCGTAAATATATACCAACAAAATCTAATGTTTGACCTTGTGATTTATTTATAGTCACAGCAAAACAAAGTCTTACTGGAAATTGTGTTCTTTTAAACTGCACTGGGGATTTTTCATCTTCTGATGACATCAATGGTATTCTCGGAATAAACACATGTGTATTTTTAAAGTCACTGCTTGTAATTTTTGCGCTTATAACATGTGTTTTAAAATCACAACATGTCAATCTTGTGCCATTGCACAAACTTTCACAAGGATTCAAATTTCGTAGTAATTGTGAGCACGTGATTTTTGTTTCGCACGACAATCGCTCCAAAAAGAAATAAAAATAATAATTGGCCCTGCTGTACAATTTTGGATTTCTGTGCGGCACCTTGTTGATTTATTTGTGACTTCGGCCCATTTTTATTTATTTACTTTATTAAAATAAAATTCAAAAAAAATATATGTGTCCTGCATAATTCGAACCGTAATCCGGTCGTTAAATAGAAAATCATGAATAGGCATCTTCGTCCGTGATTTTATTTGGTTTGACTTTACCTGTTTTGAAATATTTTAGTGTGTGTGCAAATAATTGTATTGAGTGTGTATTTAATTTTAATTTGATTTTTTGTCTTAGTTTTGTTTTAAAATAAATAAGAAAAAGGAAATAAATAAATAAAAAATAATAAAAAAATAAAAATAAAAAATAAAGAAAGGACCCCTTCCCTTCCGGACTTGGGCCAATTTTAACAAAATTGGCCCAAACAAACAGCCCAAGACCCAGGCCTGCCCGGTCCAGGCCACCTGATGCCCAGGACGTCCAAACGACGTCGTTTGAGTCGTGCCTGATCTGGGCCGTTGATCTCAGAGTGATCAACGGCCAAGATCAATTCCCCATAACCCATCAATAAACCCGACCCGTCTCACCCGGACCGACCCCAACCCTTTACCCTTGAAACTACACCGTTCCACTTAAGCTATCAGATCCAGACCGTAGATCTAGATTGATCTAACGGTCGAGATCAATCCACCCATTAACTATATAAGGCCATAATCCTACCCTGCCCCCCATATCTGAACCCCAACCTTCGTCGCCAAACAAACAGCCCTAAAACCCTAGCCGCCCCTGCGTACTTTCGCCATGAAAGCCGGCGGCATGGATGCCGGTGACCTTCCCCTTAACACCCTAGAATCCTCTTGCCTTCCTGAACATGAATCCATTAACCCTGTAGTTCGAATCTTATCCCACCTTCTCGAATCTTCATTTGAAGATTCGAGTCGGAACTTGATCTACACCGATCTGCTTCAAATTCATACCAGACACTCCCCAGACCCCCTCGTGACCAAACCATACTTGGTTTGGTCCGAATCTGATCAGGGAAGCCTGAATCCCAGATCTAAGTTTGAAAGTTTTGTTCCTCCTTCACTGGTTCAACCGAAGAGATTAAGGTCTAATGGACTTTAATCAAAGTGTTTCTCATCTGAGAAACACTTCGTTTAAAGTCCATTCAGCCTTAAGAAAGGTTGGTCCAAATCCAAGTCAAGGTTTTGATTTTTCAAAGATTTGAGGTGAGTCTTGTTCTTCTTTTCTTATTTTTGTTTTAGTCCGTTGATTTGTTTTAAAAGTCTGTTCATATTTGTTTTAATTTTACCAACTTTGGTTTGTCCACTTTGCCTGAACTTCTGTTTGTTTGAGTGAGTCTTTCCATTTGTTCTGATAATGTGTATGTTGTGCAAGTAGCTGATTTTCAAATTTGTACTGATTAGTTGACTCCTCGAGGGTATTTCTGTTTAGTCAGTATAATTCAAACCATGTATCAATACTGTTTAAATGTCTGATTTTTTGCTACGATTGTGTATGTTAATGCTAATATAGTCGAGTCGACATATGTCGTCAATTAGTTTCAACTGTCTGAACAAAGTAAATCGATTTGCTTCTGATGAACATTTGCCTGGATCCATTAAGAACCAGTTTTGTTTACTTATAGCTGTTGAATTGGATCAGTAGTGCTTAAATTCTGAATTGGAAGGCATGTGCACTCGTGCACAGCATGTGCATTGGTGCACCTCATGTGCCTTGTGCACAGCCTGTTTTTCTGCATAAGAATGCTTTTAAGTTTTAAACAATTTGACAGCATATGCTGCCAGATATATTATACTGCCCATGCCTGGCTTTAGTTTAAAGAAGTATTTAAACCTTTTAAAAGTGAAATCTGTCAGGGAATGTTGATGGGGTTTAATACTTAATTAGCTAAAGTTGGAATTGAAATGGAAGGCACATGGGAGGGGTACTGTGATATTCTGAAAACAGGCTGTTAGTTCTGAGGCTTATAAAAGGAGACATACAGAATTAGGGGAAAAAAAATTGAACCTTAAGAGCTGAAAAAGGATAGGATTGCACAGATAGAGGGAGGTTAAGAGATAGCAAGTATACAATCAACTTTCAGAAACTGTTTCTTCCTGTTGTTATTTGGGCTTTTTCAGTTGTTCAACTTGTTAAATCAATTCTGATTCTTTGGAGTTCCAGTTGTGTCTATTAGTCGAGTGCCTTTCATTGGTTACTACTGTTTTGTTTTGCTTAGAGTTCTGATTCTACTCCACTGGGTGTTGCTGTCATTTGGCTGCTTCTTTCTATCGGCCATAGTTGCATTTCTGTGCACTTGAGCCTTTTCTGCTGTTCGTTTTGTTTTGCTGCTGCCCTGTCCTGCTGCTATTGCTAGTCCTGTTTCTTTTGCTGCTGATTTCCACATCTTCTTCTTCTTCTCCTTTGCACATTCAGCATTTTCAGGTACACATTTCAAGTCCCATATTGATGTAATTGAAACAGTTTGAAAGCATGAAATGAAAAAGGTTGAAGAAGTTCAAGCATTTGCTGTAATATTCATAGTACATTAACAGGCTTGTGAAAATTGATTAGTTTATAATCCAGCAGTTTGAAAGCATGTACTGATATTCGACTAAGTTTATCCTGTTGTGTTTTAGCTCGGTAGTTTGTTTGTTAATATGGGCATGTATATTTCGACCTTATACAATATTATTCCTGTTTCATTTAGTTTTTTTTAGTCAAGATTAGTCCACGTAAGTTTAGTTAAGTTCAACTCGAGAAGTGTTCGGATTAAGTATCATATTTCGTTAACTCATACATGATTCTTTGTCAAATTAAAACATTTTATTTTTGCCAGTTATCCTTTAATCCAGCCTAAATAAGTTCAGTTAAGTTCAACAAGAAATCTTTTCGTATGTAATATTCGGATTAAGTATTGCATTTCATCAATCTCATATGTAACCTTATGTTCTATCAAAGTATTTTCGTTAAGGCATGATTTCTTACTTTATAAGTAATTAATCAGAAATTGATAGGAGTTCAATTTAGGCCAAAACATATACTTCAACTAGCATATTATTCTTCGTTCTTCTATCTCTGAAAATGAAATAATAGAAATGTAGTCACTGTAGGATGCCCTTCTAAAATAATGAGACGAGCCTCGCCAAACAAAAATACAAATTGCGGGGCCCTCAATAATTGACAATGATAAATATCTAGAGTTTGGGAGGGACGATTTTAGTGAATTCCACTGCCTCCCTCAAAGATAATAACGCGTTTAGATTCTTTAAGCGCGACTTTAAGTAAATTATATTCTTAAATTCGGGTGCACATTGATGTGACCCAAATCCAAGTCTCAACAGAGTCAAAATGTGTTAACAACTACGGGTGCATTGACTGTGACGTGGTTTGAGATGCATTTTCACGACGTTGCAATTCTATGAAAATAAATGATAATAATAAAAGCGGTTTAAAACTTAATAAAAGTACATAAGACACAACATGTATTTGAATCAGATATTTAGCCATTATAACAATTTAAGCGACCGTGCTAGAACCACGGGATTCGAGGGTGCCTAACACCTTCCCTCGGGTCAACAGAATTCCTTACTTAGAATTTCTGGTTCGCAGACTTCATTTGGAAAAGTCGAAAATTTCCTCGATTTGGGATTCAAGATAAACCGGTGACTTGGGACACCAAAAGCCAAACCTTTCTCAAGTGGCGACTCTGAATTAAATAAATAATCCCATTTCAAATATTGTCACTTAAATTGGAAAAACTCCCACCCGCGCATTTAACCCCTCGGGGCGGGCGCGCAAAAAGGAGGTGTGACAGCTCTAGCGACTCCGCTGGGGACTACATAACCCAGAACCACTGGTTCAGGGTTCAAGAATTCGAGCTTAGAATAATTGTTATATTTGGCTTTATTATCTGATCTTTATTACATGTTTTTTGCATAACGTGCTAAATGTTGTCTTTTACCGCTTTGATATTATCTGAACTGTATATAAACTGTGCCGAAACCCTTCTCTTCTTACCTCCGGGGAGAAGCTCGCTGGTCGAGACTCCCTATTCTGTTAGTGTCAATGCCCGAAATAAGAAAGAGGACGGATAAGTTACGAAGCCGGACGGCCTTTTGGTTCCCGGTAAGTTGCCCCTCCTCGACTCGAGTTGTCCGCTCGGGTACACAGTCTAGAACAAATACCAAGGTTTAAACCTAGTATAACTCGACTTCATGCCGGATCCCTAGTAGGAACGCTTATTTGCATCATGTTGCATTTGACTTAGGGGGCTCAACACAGGGGTTGGGTCCGTCTAGGACAAGCAACCTGAAATGAAAAGACCACCCTGCTGCATCCTATTTGTTTTGCGCATTTATTTGCTTCGGTTCCGCATGCTGACCGGTTTCTAAAAAAAAAAAAAAGATAAATAGCAGCGTAGGGAGATAATTACTTATTTTGGAAAAATGAAACCAATGTCCAAGTAGTGTCGAAACCTCGTCGGAATTTTTCTAAAAAAAAAAAAAATATAAAACCAAAAGTTGTCTTTTAGTTTGATTCATTAAAAAAACATATAAAAATTGTTCTTTTCTTTTTTTAAAAAAAGAAAAAGAAAAAAGGGGTATTTATTTTTTAAAAAAAAATTTAAAAATGTGTTGTCTCTTTTGTAGTACCCTTTTTATAAATTCGGACTAATAGTCCAAATATTGCAAAAAAGCAAAAAAAAAATACTTTTTTTTAGTATTTATCTTTCTCCAAAAATAATACTTATTCTTGATTGCTAGGTTTATTTGATTTTCTCTATTCACGATATGACCGAACTACGCCGGTTTGATTCTCGCACGGGGTGAGATACGTAGGCAACCCTCGGCGGGTCCAACCTCCCGTTTTTATTAAAAAAAAAATCTAGATAATTTTAATTTTTGAGTCTAATAAAGTTTATCGCCTTAAATAAATGTGCAGGATGAGCACGATACAAAATGAATCGTTTTCAATAATGACCAAGATCCCTTTTGAGTTGCGATTATGGTGGAACGACTTAGGCAAAGAAGGGCAAGGCAAAGTGAGGAAATATCTGAAAAATCTCCCGGATTTACTAGACATTCAGCCTCGGGGTGATATTATCAGATCATTGGTCACTTACTGGGATTCGGCGCACAATGTATTCCATTTTTCAGACTTCGAACTCACCCCGACGTTGGAGGAAATAGCGGGATACATTGGGGGTGATGAAGCTCCGTTAAGGTTCAAGTACTTGATTGCACCTAGGGCCGTCACGGTACACCGATTTTTGGATTTTCTGAAAATACCCCGAACATTTCACCATCCAGATCTTGCCAAAGGTTTCTGCAGTCTCCATCTCATGTATGCTAGATACGGTCATGAGGGCGGGTTCAATAAGCCGGATTTCAAACTATGTAGTAAAGGCAACCGACAAAAATGGGACGAACACAGGCAGTTGGCTTTCATGACGGCCTTCTTAGGTCTTATAGTGTTCCCAAGGAAGGACGGCCACATCGATCTAAGAATAACTGGGGTTGTCAGTACTTTGCTTACCCAAGATAAAAGTACTCTGGCGCCTATGATTATGGCTGACATTTTCCGGGCTCTCACTGTTTGTCGAGCCAGGGGTGACTTTTTCGAAGGATGTAACCTACTGTTGCAAGTGTGGATGACCGATCATTTATGTCATCGCTCCTCACTTTTGGGTTATGGTTCGCCAGAGAAAACTTGTATTGGAGAATTCTACACGAGAATCAAAGGGCTCAATTTACCTGAGGGAGTCACATCATGGACCTCATTTCTCCGAACTCTCACCGCCAGCCAAATCCAATGGACGCTCGGATGGTCACCTATCGAGGAAATCATATACATGCCGGCAACCCGGCCTCACTTTCTGTTGATGGGACTGAAAAGTATCCAACCCTATGCACCGTATCGGGTTTTGAGGCAACTTGGGAGGTACCAAGTGGTACCGAAAGATGAAGATTTGAGTACCCAAGTGATTGAAATCAGTCCGAACGGTCATTTCCCTGAAGAAGAAGTTCGCCAAATCTGGAGTGAATGCCAACATCTGACAGCAAACACTTGTGTGATCGATACGGCAAAAGGGGAAGTCGCCCCAGGATATCACGCTTGGTTTAGAGGTAGCCTGTCTTACGAAAGACCGGCTAAGAGGCCGCATCTCAAAGATTTCGTAGAATCATCCCAAGGGCAATGGAACTGGTTAGCAAAAGAGAAGGGTTATCGGGCAGAGATTGGCGATTTGAAGCTACAAATGGATAGTCTGAAATTCGATAACAGCGTACAAATCGCGGCGGATCGAAGCGAAAAGAATAGGTTGATCCAAGAGAATGAAGAACTTAAGGCCCAAGTCCAAAAATTGAGATTGTCTCTTGATGAGCAACCCAGAAGTCAATCAGACCAGCGGTTGATAAAGGGTTTGAAAAGAGAGATCACGGAATGGCGAGACAGGTTAGAAGAATCCGAAAAGGTCATGACAGAGTTCAAGGCACGGTGGGAAACAAGAGTAGATAAGCATCGCCGATGTTTGAACCAATTGAAACGTGACCACGAGAAGGCTGTTTCCAAAATAAAGAGGGAGATGGCTACACTTGAGTTTAAAGCAGTTAAGCAGGCCAGGGATTTCCAAATTAAGAGCAGATACTGGTATGACTCAATAGCCCAGATGAAGTTGGAAGTACGGCGATTGAAGCATCAGTATATACAGGATACTCAGGTATTCGAGATATGTAGCGATCAGATAAAACGCCTACTCATAGAAAGGAAGCGAACCAGAGATAGGATCAAGGCCATTGCCCATGCCATCACCAGACGATGTCTACGATGTGAGAACATGTCCAGCGTTACCGTCCTCTCGGCAGTAATGGGTTATGTCAAGCAGACTATGCATGAGCTGGAGCAACTTGAGAGGGATCTCACACCTAGGACCGCGGCAAGGCCGAACGATGCCCCGCGGACACCAATTTTCAAAACCATAATGCACTCATAGTTCAAGCCTGTATCTTAGCATCTCCTGTTTGTTTTTCCATCGGGGTGATTTTTAGTCTATTTTTGAGTCTAGGTTTATTTTCAAAGTTTGCTTTTTCTTTTGCAAAATGTAGTTTGTAATAGACTGCTTCAACAATAAAAAGGTTGTTTCTTTTACGATCATTTGTGTTTTTCGAACTACGTAATGATCTGATTCACGTAGGCATCGTGATACGTAGGCAATCCTCATCGGATCCGGTCACATTTCTTTTACTGCAAAATAAAAAATAATAATAAATAAAATAAAAGGAAAACAAAAGAGAGAAAGAAAAGAAAAGAAAAAGGGGAAAAACTAATAAGAGGAAAAAATGTCGGAATGACGCGTGCTCTCATAGCAAACATATAGTAATCCACTTAACTGTATAGGTGCATCATGCCCAACGTGAGATTAACTATCTGTTATTTGCTGCAAATTAACCGTGCGTTTGTCATTGAGCATTTTTTTAGGGTTTTTGAAAAGACGGTTGGTTTGGTGAAAGTCTGGCCTCGCACTCATACTTCACGAGGTCAAGGAGAGGTGTTCAACTACCTGTTGTTAGGACCAGAAGCAGTACTCACACTTACTTCACCAGGTCAAAAGGAAGTGTGGAAATGTCTTCGGAAATTCCATTGCAAACAGTCCCCGTCTCTGAGGAGAGCTCAATCTCAGCCGTCCTCACGCCTGAATCCGCAACTGCGGAAGAAAATAGAATCCTACGGCTCCGCATGTTGGAAATGCTGGATGACTGGAACAATGGGAAAGAGCCGCCAAGTGTCGTCCCCGGATTCCCTGAATTATTCTCCAGGTCAGGTGGGACTTCTAATGTCCCCATAAATTACCCTGCTACCCCATTCGGGTACCCAGCCACCTCCGCCTTCTCCGCAGGATCACCTTCTGAGCCTCATCCCCGAATTTCGGCCACTGATGCAAGCATGAACATCTTTACTGCATCGCCTTGCCCAGTTACGGCACAGCTTGCCACGTACAAGCCAAGCTTTGACTCATCCTCTTTTACATTCCAAGCACCATCGTTCTCAATGGAACCAACTATGTTCGCTACCAGTACTAATCCTCTACCGCCTCTGTGCGAGCTCGCACCAGGACAGGATCAGAACCCCAGAGTTGTAGAACAAAATGAGATTGCCAAAAGGATGAGAAGCCTTGAACAAAGTCTGAAGAATATTCAAGGATTAAGCGGGCAAAAGAGCGTCTCTTACGCCGACCTGTGCATGTTTCCTCACGTGCACCTGCCAACGGGTTTCAAGACCCCCAAGTTTGAGAAATACGATGGGCACGGTGACCCCATTGCACATCTTAAGAAATACTGCAACCAATTGCGGGGAGCCGGCGGAAAAGAAGAACTGCTAATGGCATACTTTGGGGAAAGTCTAGTAGGGATAGCTTCGGAATGGTATATGGATCAGGAAATGTCCCGATGGCATATATGGGATGATCTCGCCAGAGATTTTGTAAAACAATTCCAGTATAACATCGACATTGCGCCAGACCGAAACTCTCTGTCGAATTTGAAGAAGAAGCCTTCGGAAAGCTTTAGAGAGTATGCTATTAAGTGGCGTGAACAGGCGTCGAGAGTGAAGCCTCCCATGGATGAAGTGGAAATGGTCACTACCTTTCTCCAGGCTCAAGAGTCTGACTATTTCCAAAACATGATGTCGGCCATGGGTAAGCCATTCGCGGAAGCGATCAAGATTGGAGAGATGGTGGAAAATGGTTTGAAAACGGGTAGGATTCTGAGTCAAGCAGCCATAAGGGCAACTTCCCAGGCCGTCCAAAGCGGGTCTGGAGGAACGACAAGGGGGAAGAAGAAAGAAGAAACGACTATGGCAGCCTCTGAAGCAAGGGAGTATCGTCATCCCAGGCCCCATTTTCCGGAAAGAGCCCCACAACACTACTACCCCCACTCAAATTTGGCATATGCTCATCAACCTTATATGGTCATGAATGCCCAACCTTATAACCATCCACCACAACAAGCCAACCGAGGCCCAGCTCCACCTCCCAGAAATCAGCCTCCTTACCGCAACCACTATAACCCACAACCCCCGCAGAATAACTACCGCCCCCAGGAGCCACCTCGACGGCGGACTTTCACGCCCATCGGTGAACAATACTCTACATTGTTCCCTAAGCTAGTCCAGTTGGGTTTCTTGCAACCAATTCCCCAAACGAGGCAAAACCCGACATCTCCTTCTTACAAAGCCGGAGTCAGATGCGCCTATCATTCAGGGGCCGAGGGACATGATACAAACGACTGCTGGTCATTGAAAAGAGTGGTCGAAAATTTGATAGAGCAGGGGAAAATAGTGCTAAGGGACGAAGAGATCCCAAATGTGACTAACAATCCATTGCCCGCTCACAATAATGGGCCGCTGATCGGCATGATTTGTGAAGACAAAGAGTTCGACCCTGCTTTGAAAGCCATAATTGCCATTGTCGACACAGGGAAGAGGCCTGAAATAGACCAGAAATCAGAAAAGGGGGAGGAGGCCAAGGTTGTAAAGAGCAAGCCTGAAAAGAAGGTAGAGAAGGAAGTAGTACCAGCAAAGGGTGGAATTCTTTACATACCGCGAGGTCAAGCCGAGAAGACGCAGAACTTCGGGATCAAAAAGACAAAGCCTATGTACGTGCCGAAAGGGGCCTATGTGGTCCGGGGGACGATTCAACCACCTCGGCTGAATGAGCCAGTGGTTATCAGACGCGTGCCACAAAAGCCGATGACCAACCCGTCCACAGTGCCGTGGAATTATCAAAAGACTTTGGTAATGTACAAAGGTAAGGAGGTCATGGAAGAACTTCCAGAAAATACTTTCGTTGGAGGGTACTCAAATACCCAAGAACTGAACAACGCCACACAAAGGCGCTTCCCTCCAAAGAAGCCTGTGAGTGTTGAAGAAGCGGAAGTGTTCTTCCAACAAATGAAGATGCCGGATTACGAAGTGATAGATCAGCTGCGCAAGCACCCTGAGCAAGTATCCATGCTGTCATTATTAATGAGGTCAACCGAGCATCAAAAGATCCTGCTGAAAACCCTGAATGAAGCATATGTACCGGTCGAAACCTCGGCGGAGCAACTAGAGCGGATGACAGAAAGATTCTTCGCCGTCAACCAAATCTCTTTCAGCAAGAATGATTTACCCCCGGAAGGAGCAGCACACAACAAGGCCTTGCACTTAACAGTTAAATGCGAGGACTACTACGTCAAGCGGGTAATGCTGGATGGGGGATCAGGTGTTGACATTTGCCCGCTCTCCACGCTACAAAGAATGGAAATTGGGGCAGGAAGAATCCGACCCAACACTGTCTGCGTGAGAGCTTTCGACGGCATCAAGAGAGATACAATGGGAGAAATAGACCTGTTGTTGGTCATAGGACCAGTCGAATTTCGAGTAATCTTCCAGGTGATCGACATGGACACATCCTACAATTTTCTCCTCGGCAGACCTTGGATCCATGCGGCAGGAGCCGTGCCTTCCACTCTTCACCAGATGGTGAGGTTCGAGTACGAAGACCAAGAGATCGTGGTCCATGGGGAAGACGAACATGCCATTTATCGGGACCCATCCATCCCGTATCTTGAACCGAGAGAAGGGAGCGAACATACGGTCTATCAAGCTTTCGAGGTGGTACTGGCAGAGCAGCACGAAGAGGGAGTACCTTGCCCCCAGCCTTTCTTGTCTAACGCCTCGGTCATGGTGGCCAAAGAGATGATCCGGCACGGATTTAGGCCAGGGAAGGGACTTGGACGAACCCTTCAGGGAATAACAGAACCCATTACTTTGCCAGTCATCAAGAAACCTTTTGGACTAGGTTTCAAACCTACTCCAGCAGACGAAAAATGGGCAAAGAAAAGGAGAAATGAGGGCTGGAAGTTGCCTCAACCACTGCCGGATTTATATGCGACTTTCGTCAGGCCAAGGTACGCTGAAGAAGAAGATGATGAGGTCTTCACAGCTGAGGAAATCGAGGAAATATGTGGGGCAATGAGGGAAATGCTCTACGAGGTCCACATGGTTCAACCAGGCGAAGGCACGAGCACTGCTGAGATGATGTACATGGGGCCAAACGCCAAACTCCAAAACTGGGAGATCACGCCATTCCCAACTAGACGGAAGTCCGGGTAGACCTGTCCTGCCACCTTTCCTGTATCACAAGTTGTCTCCGGGACATAACTTGAACGTTTCCTTCTTTTCAATTGTTGTTTTTAACTCCTAGTTGTAAACATTGTTGTCTTCCAATTTTCCAAAGAAAATATACAAAAAAAAATCACCATTGCTTTCCTATTCTTTCTTTTGTTCTGATTTTTATTACTTTTCCTCTTATCTTCCTTTTCAGTCCTAATAATGCGGCTTTAAATATGACATGCTTGCGGACTTCACGCCCAGATCACAATGAGTTATTTAACTGCGAATTAATGAACCCAGAACCAGAATATGATGCGGAAGAGGCTTTTAGGGAGATAAACCGAGAGTTGGAATATTTCGAGAATAAACCTAAGCCAAATCTGAATGACACTGAACCGGTAAATTTAGGAACCCCGGAAGAAATCCGGGAGACCAAGATAAGCATTCACACGGACAAGAAAACGCGAGAGGCGATAATTCAACTTCTTTTTGAATTCAAAGACGTGTTTGCTTGGTCATATGATGACATGCCGGGACTAGGTGTTGATCTGGTGGTTCATAAATTGCCGATTCATCCTGACTGTCCTCCGGTTCAACAAAAGCAACGAAAGTTCAAAACTGAGGTCAGCGACAAGATTAAAGAGGAGATCACCAAACAACTAAAAACGGGAGTGATTCGGGTAGTCCAATATACAACATGGTTGGCGAATGTGGTTCCAGTACCAAAAAAGGACGGGAAAACTCGAGTATGTGTAGATTACCGAGATTTGAACAGAGCAAGTCCTAAGGATAATTTCCCGCTGCCCAACATCCACATCCTTGTTGATAATTGCGCCAAGCACGAAATACAGTCTTTTGTAGATTGTTATGTCGGGTATCATCAGGTACTGATGGATGAAGAGGACGCCGAGAAAACTGCCTTCACCACGCCTTGGGGCACCTACTGTTACCGGGTCATGCCATTTGGTCTGAAGAATGCTGGGGCTACTTACATGAGGGCCATGACTGCCATTTTCCATGACATGATGCACCAGGAAATAGAGGTGTACGTGGACGATGTGATAGTCAAGTCCAGGACGCAGGATAATCACATCCAAGACTTGAGGAAATTCTTCGAGAGGCTAAGGAAGTATGACTTGAAGCTAAATCCAGCCAAATGCGCTTTCGGAGTTCCGTCGGGTAAACTTTTGGGTTTCATCGTAAGCAGGAGAGGTATCGAGCTAGATCCGACTAAGATAAAATCTATCAAAGATCTACCTCCCCCAAGAACGAAGAAAGACGTGATGAGTCTTTTGGGCAGGCTGAACTACATCAGTCGGTTTATTGCCCAGCTGACAAGCACGTGTGAGCCCATATTCAAGTTGTTAAGAAAAGATGCGGCGATTAAGTGGACAACGGAGTGTCAAGAAGCCTTTGATAAAGTCAAAGAGTACCTTTCGAATCCCCCAGTCTTGGTCCCTCCAGAACCAGGGAGGCCACTTTTCTTGTATCTGACAGTCTTGGAGAACTCTTTCGGTTGCGTCCTCGGACAACACGACGTAACCGGAAAGAAGGAGCAAGCAATCTACTACTTGAGCAAGAAATTCACCGGTTACGAGGTCAAATACACTCTGCTGGAAAGGACATGCTGCGCTCTCACATGGGTTGCACAAAAGCTGAGACATTATCTCCAAGCCCACACTACATTCCTCATAAGCAGGTTGGATCCTTTGAAGTATATATTTCAGAAACCAATGCCTACTGGGAGACTGGCTAAATGGCAAATCTTGCTTACGGAATTCGACATAGTTTATGTCACTCGCACGGCAATGAAAGCCCAGGCGTTAGCAGATCATTTGGCCGAAAACCCGGTCGATGAGGAATACCAGCCATTGGATACCTACTTCCCAGATGAAGAAGTAAACACCGTAGAAGTGATCTCGGAGGAAGCTCATGTTTGGAAGATGTTCTTTGACGGAGCCGTGAACGCCAAGGGTGTAGGGATTGGGGCAATTTTGATCTCGCCTTCCGGTCAGCATTATCCCGCCACAGCTAGACTGCGTTTCTTTTGCACAAACAATACAGCTGAGTATGAAGCCTGCATTATGGGCATGCATATGGCAATCGATCAGGATGTCGAAGACTTACTGATTATGGGAGATTCTGACCTGATCATCCGACAAGTTCAAGGCGAATGGGAAACTCGGGATGTCAAACTTATCCCATACCGACAACATGTGGAGGACCTCAGCAAGCGCTTTACCTCAATAGAGTTCAGGTATATTCCGAGGTGTCACAATGAACTGGCAGATGCACTTGCTACTCTGGCTTCTATGCTACCCTACCCGGGCAACGCCCACGTCGATCCTTTGGAAATCCAAATCAAGGAAAGACACGGTTACTGCAGTGTAATCGAGGCGGGATCAAATACGCAGCCTTGGTACCATGACATCAAGAAATTCCTGAAGACACAAGAATACCCCGAGCACGCTACTGGAGATCAAAAGAGGACCATTAGGCGACATGCAAGTGGTTTCTTTTTGAGCGGTGAATTGTTATATAAGAGGACTCCGGACCTCAATCTCCTAAGATGTGTCGATATCGAGGAAGCGAGAAAGATCATGCACGAAGTACACGCAGGTGTGTGCGGACCTCACATGAACGGGTATGTCTTAGCGAAGAAGATCCTTAGAGCAGGTTATTACTGGATGACCATGGAAAAGGATTGCTTTAGCTTTGTTCGGAAGTGTCATCAGTGTCAGGTGCACGGTAACTTGATTCATGCACCTCCCACGGAACTGCACCCCATGTCCGCACCTTGGCCATTTGTCGCTTGGGGCATGGACGTCATTGGACCAATTGAACCAAAGGCTTCGAATGGACACAGGTTTATACTGGTTGCCATCGATTATTTCACAAAATGGGTAGAAGCTGTCACTCTCAAGTCGGTCACCAAGAAAGCTGTGGTGGATTTTGTACACTCAAATCTTATCTGTCGCTTCGGTATTCCTGCGACTATCATTACAGATAACGCAGCAAACTTGAACAGTCACTTGATGGGAGATGTATGCGAGCAATTCAAGATAACGCATAGGAATTCCACTCCTTATCGGCCAAAAGCCAATGGTGCTGTGGAAGCTGCAAATAAAAACATCAAGAAGATTTTGAGGAAAACGATCCAAAGTTCCCGACAGTGGCATGAGCAGTTACCTTTTGCATTATTGGGGTACCGCACTACGGTACGCACATCGGTGGGAGCGACTCCTTATCTTTTGGTTTATGGGACCGAGGCTGTAATACCGGCAGAGGTAGAGATTCCTTCGCTTCGAATCATTGTCGAAGCAGAAATCGAAGACAGCGAGTAGGTCAAGGCTCGACTGGAGCAATTGACGTTGATTGATGAAAAGCGGATGGCCGCAGTTTGTCACAGACAGTTATACCAACGAAGGATGGCCCGTGCTTACAACAAGAAAGTCCGACCCCGGAATTTCGAAGTAGGTCAGCTGGTACTAAGGCATATTTTGCCGCATCATGAAGAAGCAAAAGGAAAGTTTGCCCCAAATTGGAAAGGCCCATACATCGTAAGGAAGATATTGCCGAGAGGAGCATTGTATTTGGGTGATATCGAAGGAAATGACCCCGACACAGCAGTAAATGCAGATGCAGTCATGAGATACTACGTCTAGATCATACTCCAAGTGGTCCTGACACGCTTGAAAATGGCGAAGGTTTTATTCCCCACTACTCCCCAAACACTACCCAATTCTCCCTACCAACTTCTGAGTCGTTTACAAAAAAAAAAACAAAAAAAAAAAACAAAACAAAACATTGATTGAGGCCTGAACTACGTTTGACTTGATTCCGAAAGGATACGTAGGTAGCCTCTCCCTGAGGTTCAGTCACACCAACAATAAAATCCCATTCACCCTGAAATTGAAACCGGGGCACGTCGAGCAGTTTAGAAGTTAGTATCATCTACCTTTTCTTTACCAAGCACAAGCCTTCAAATCAATTACCAAATATGGCGGGGGACCAATAAGCGTCACAAATGGAGACCAGCACACTCTGAATTGAGAAAGATAAAATGAGAGAGTCTCGGCGGTGAAAACCTTCGGGCACCACGAGGCGACGGGAGTAGAGAAACCAAAATGAGAGAGCTTGTTTAGTAAAAACTCGCAAAGAGTGCTATCAAGCGATGACAGGAAGAGAAATGAGAGAGGTCAGCCAGCGAAAACCCGCAAAAGGGCGCTGTTGGCCGAAAAGAATGACTCCATTCCAAGAAAGTTTCGGCAGAGTACCACCAGTTTGGAATCACAGATCCGTTCTGGTTCAGGAAAACGCAAGCTCTTAGAAGGTCAGACGTCCAGTCCAAAGAGCATGTCATGTCATTTAAAGCCAGCGTTATCTTCCTCAGATAAGTTTTCCTCGTCCCGAGAAAGGTGTTCCTTTTCTGATTTATTTTCCCCTTTCTTTGTTTCTTTTCGAATCCCTTTTGCATTTTAACCCCGAGTTCAGGACACACCGGAAAGGACATGTGGCATGGTTTGTTTGCACGGAATCCCGTCTCATGAAGGAAAGCGCCTCATCTCATTGATATGATTGCCCAAGCATGATGAATCATGACGTTTGATGGTGTCCCGGAGTAAAGAAAAAGAGAGAAATCTTGAAATCTCCCCCAGCAAGTCCACCTTCGGACAAATCCCCACAGAGTCTCCCCCTGTACAGAACCCCACAGAGTTTCTCTTTTGTACAATCTCCCACAAAGTCTCCCCAGTATAAAAAAATAAAAAAAAATCCCCATTGGAATTTCATCAGCACATCCCCAGCGAGTCTTTTTGTAAATATTCCCCAACAAGCTTACCCCAACAAACCCTGGGAAACTCATTTTTGAAATAAATCCCCAGCCCCATTGTACAAAAATCCACACAAAGAATCCACTTTGAAAATATTCCCCACAGAGCTTCCTTTGTTGTACAGAGCTTCCTTACGAAGCAAGTCATCACAGAATCCGGAAATACAAGCCTGTGTAGTCTAAAGGTTTCGCCATTCGAATCGAATCAATGGCGGAACTTCGCAACAGAAGTAAAGACGCAACGAAGCAATTGAGAACAATCAAGGTCACCGAACCGACCGTCATTTCCGAACTAACAGTTGTTCTTTGTCTGAGAAGTTGAAACAGGTTTTAATCCAAGACAACCGTGCAAGAAGCAGGTGTCGCCCAAAGAAGAAGGTACACGGGTACACGAAATATTTTGGCAATAAGGAATTCACTCAAAAGGTAAGTTCCCGCAAAACTCCCTTTTATCTTCTATTAAAACAAGAAAACTCAAAAATAGATCGTGTAGTATTCTCGAGCTTTATCCCCAGCCAATCAGCATTAGGGTTTTAAACCCTAAACTGAATTTTCCTTTTAGTCAGCATTAGGGTTTTAAACCCTAAACTGAACTTTTCCCTTTCAGCCAGCATTAGAGTTTTAAACTCTAAACTGAGCTTTTCCATGCAATCAGCATTAGGGTTTTAAACCCTAAACTGAATTTTCCTTTTAATCAGCATTAGGGTTTTAAACCCTAAACTGAATTTTCCTTTTAGTCAGCATTAGGGTTTTAAACCCTAAACTGAACTTTTTCCTTTCAGCCAACATTAGAGTTTTAAACTCTAAACTGAGCTTTTCCATGCAATCAGCATTAGGGTTTTAAACCCTAAACTGAATTTTCCTTTTAATCAGCATTAGGGTTTTAAACCCTAAACTGAATTTTCCTTTTAGTCAGCATTAGGGTTTTAAACCCTAAACTGAACTTTTCCTTTCAGCCAGCATTAGAGTTTTAAACTCTAAACTGAGCTTTTCCATGCAATCAGCATTAGGGTTTTAAACCCTAAACTGAATTTTCCTTTTAATCAGCATTAGGGTTTTAAACCCTAAACTGAATTTTCCTTTTAGTCAGCATTAGGGTTTTAAACCCTAAACTGAACTTTTTCCTTTCAGCCAGCATTAGAGTTTTAAACTCTAAACTGAGCTTTTCCATACAATCAGCATTAGGGTTTTAAACCCTAAACTGAATTTTCCCTTTAGTCAGCATTAGGGTTTTAAAACCCTAAACTGAACTTTTTCCTTTCAGCCAGCATTAGAGTTTTAAACTCTAAACTGAGCTTTTCCATGCAATCAGCATTAGGGTTTTAAACCCTAAACTGAATTTTCCCTTTAGTCAGCATTAGGGTTTTAAACCCTAAACTGAACTTTTTCCTTTCAGCCAGCATTAGAGTTTTAAACTCTAAACTGAGCTTTTCCATGCAATCAGCATTAGGGTTTTAAACCCTAAACTGAATTTTCCTTTTAGTCAGCATTAGGGTTTTAAACCCTAAACTGAACTTTTTCCTTTCAGCCAGCATTAGAGTTTTAAACTCTAAACTGAGCTTTTCCATGCAATCAGCATTAGGGTTTTAAACCCTAAACTGAATTTTTCCATGTAATCAGCATTAGGGTTTTAAACCCTAAACTGAATTTTCCTTTTAGTCAGCATTAGGGTTTTAAACCCTAAACTGAATTTTCCTTTTAGTCAGCATTAGGGTTTTAAACCCTAAACTGAACTTTTTCCATTCAGCCAGCATTAGGGTTTTAAACCCTAAACTGAGCTTTTCCATGCAATCAGCATTAGGGTTTTAAACCCTAAACTGAATTTTCCCTTTAGTCAGCATTAGGGTTTTAAACCCTAAACTGAACTTTTTCCTTTCAGCCAGCATTAGAGTTTTAAACTCTAAACTGAGCTTTTCCATGCAATCAGCATTAGGGTTTTAAACCCTAAACTGAATTTTCCTTTTAGTCAGCATTAGGGTTTTAAACCCTAAACTGAACTTTTTCCTTTCAGCCAGCATTAGGGTTTTAAAACCCTAAACTGAGCTTTTCCATGCAATCAGCATTAGGGTTTTAAACCCTAAACTGAATTTCTTCCTTTGATCGGCGTTAGGGTTTTAAACCCCAAACCGAACCTCTCCCCAGCTAGCCGGTGTTAGGGCTCCAGCCCTGAACTGAGCATGCATATCCTCTTTCATCAATTTTATGAACTTCCTGGTGAATAATTAATGAAATTTTCCTAGTGAAACTGGGGCAGAAAATTTCGTTCGTTTGTTTGTTTTCTCCCGCAGGTCTGACCTCGAGCCACATAGACCGAAATGACCCACGAGTTAAATCTCAGTTCGGAATCAAAGAAGAAAAAGACAAGAAGATATCCCGAGATATCAGAGTAAAGGGAAAGCAGATCGACTCCAACATTTGACTAAGGTCCTGAACTCTGCCGGTCACATTTTATTCGGTATCCCGGAGATTAAACAAGTCACCGCAACTTGCAAGAATCAAGATTCAGATCGGAGTCTGCAAGCAGAATCAGCTAAGACCCAAGATCAAGTCGTAAAAGAATCATAGATAGGAATCTTGTAACTAGCAGTTGACATACACACAAGTAGTTAGCTCAGTTTCCAATTTCCATTTGGTTGTAATAAGGCAGTCAGTAACGTAGCAGTGACAACAGCAGCAGCAGTAGCAGCAAGCATTGCAATCTTATGGTAGTCCCAGCTACCAAAACTTCCCGAACTACATTGACCTGATTCCTGTTTAGCCCAGGATATGTAGGAAATCTTTGAAGCAAGATTCGGTCAGATCTTTCAAAAAAAATGCTTCATACGGAGTGGTCTATAGGCAAAAATCGCTCATACACGCTCACTTTATCTTTGCACGAAAACCCTTCGTGTTTCCGAACAAAGAGGGGCAGCTGTGAGCACGTGATTTTTGTTTCGCACGACAATCGCTCCAAAAAGAAATAAAAATAATAATTGGCCCTACTGTATAATTTTGGATTTCTGTGCGGCACCTTGTTGATTTATTTGTGACTTCGGCCCATTTTTATTTATTTACTTTATTAAAATAAAATTCAAAAAAAATATATGTGTCCTGCATAATTCGAACCGTAATCCGGTCGTTAAATAGAAAATCATGAATAGGCATCTTCGTCCGTGATTTTATTTGGTTTGACTTTACCTGTTTTGAAATATTTTAGTGTGTGTGCAAATAATTGTATTGAGTGTGTATTTAATTTTAATTTGATTTTTTGGCTTAGTTTTGTTTTAAAATAAATAAGAAAAAGGAAATAAATAAAAAAATAATAATAAAAAAATAAAAAAAAATAAAGAAAGGACCCCTTCCCTTCCGGACTTGGGCCAATTTTAACAAAATTGGCCCAAACAAACAGCCCAAGACCCAGGCCTGCCCGGTCCAGGCCACCTGATGCCCAGGACGTCCAAACGACGTCGTTTGAGTCGTGCCTGATCTGGGCCGTTGATCTCAGAGTGATCAACGGCCAAGATCAATTCCCCATAACCCATCAATAAACCCGACCCGTCTCACCCGGACCGACCCCAACCCTTTACCCTTGAAACGACACCGTTCCACTTAAGCTATCAGATCCAGACCGTAGATCTAGATTGATCTAACGGTCGAGATCAATCCACCCATTAACTATATAAGGCCATAATCCTACCCTGCCCCCCCTATCTAAACCCCAACCTTCGTCCCCAAACAAACAGCCCTAAAACCCTAGCCGCCCCTACGTACTTTCGCCATGAAAGCCGGCGGCATGGATGCCGGTGACCTTCCCCTTAACACCCTAGAATCCCCTTGCCTTCCTGAACATGAATCCATTAACCCTGTAGTTCGAATCTTATCCCACCTTCTCGAATCTTCATTTGAAGATTCGAGTCGGAACCTGATCTACACCGATCTGCTTCAAATTCATACCAGACACTCCCCAGACCCCCCGTGACCAAACCATACTTGGTTTGGTCCGAATCTGATCAGGGAAGCCTGAATCCCAGATCTAAGTTTGAAAGTTTTGTTCCTCCTTCACTGGTTCAACCGAAGAGATTAAGGTCTAATGGACTTTAATCAAAGTGTTTCTCATCTGAGAAACACTTCGTTTAAAGTCCATTCAGCCTTAAGAAAGGTTGGTCCAAATCCAAGTCAAGGTTTTGATTTTTCAAAGATTTGAGGTGAGTCTTGTTCTGCTTTTCTTATTTTTGTTTTAGTCCGTTGATTTGTTTTAAAAGTCTGTTCATATTTGTTTTAATTTTACCAACTTTGGTTTGTCCACTTTGCCTGAACTTCTGTTTGTTTGAGTGAGTCTTTCCATTTGTTCTGATAATGTGTATGTTGTGCAAGTAGCTGATTTTCAAATTTGTACTGATTAGTTGACTCCTCGAGGGTATTTCTGTTTAGTCAGTATAATTCAAACCATGTATCAATACTGTTTAAATGTCTGATTTTTGGCTACGATTGTGTATGTTAATGCTAATATAGTCGAGTCGACATATGTCGTCAATTAGTTTCAACTGTCTGAACAAAGTAAATCGATTTGCTTCTGATGAACATTTGCCTGGATCCATTAAGAACCAGTTTTGTTTACTTATAGCTGTTGAATTGGATCAGTAGTGCTTAAATTCTGAATTGGAAGGCATGTGCACTCGTGCACAGCATGTGCATTGGTGCACCTCATGTGCCTTGTGCACAGCCTGTTTTTCTGCATAAGAAGGCTTTTAAGTTTTAAACAATTTGACAGCATATGCTGTCAGATATATTATACTGCCCATGCCTGGCTTTAGTTTAAAGAAGTATTTAAACCTTTTAAAAGTGAAATCTGTCAGGGAATGTTGATGGGGTTTAATACTTAATTAGCTAAAGTTGGAATTGAAATGGAAGGCACATGGGAGGGGTACTGTGATATTCTGAAAACAGGCTGTTAGTTCTGAGGCTTATAAAAGGAGACATACAGAATTAGGGAAAAAAAATTGAACCTTAAGAGCTGAAAAAGGATAGGATTGCACAGATAGAGGGAGGTTAAGAGATAGCAAGTATACAATCAACTTTCAGAAATTGTTTCTTCCTGTTGTTATTTGGGCTTTTTCAGTTGTTCAACTTGTTAAATCAATTCTGATTCTTTGGAGTTCCAGCTGTGTCTATTTAGTCAAGTGTTTTCCATTGGTTCACTACTGGTTTGGTCTGCTTGGAGTTCTTGATTCTATTCCACTGGGTTGTGCTCTCGTTTGGCTATTTCTTTCTATTGGCCATAGTTGCATTTCTGCACTTGAGCCTTTTCTGCTGTTCGTTTTGTTTTGCTGCTGCCCTGTCCTGCTGCTATTGCTAGTCCTGTTTCTTTTGCTGCTGATTTCCACATCTTCTTCTTCTTCTCCTTTGCACATTCAGCATTTTCAGGTACACATTTCAAGTCCCATATTGATGTAATTGAAACAGTTTGAAAGCATGAAATGAAAAAGGTTGAAGAAGTTCAAGCATTTGCTGTAATATTCATAGTACATTAACAGGCATTGTGAAAATTGATTAGTTTATAATTCAGCAGTTCGAAAGCATGTACTGATATTCGACTAAGTTTATCCTGTTGTGTTTTAGCTCGGTAGTTTGTTTGTTAATATGGGCATGTATATTTCGACCTTATACAATATTATTCCTGTTTCATTTAGTTTTTTTTAGTCAAGATTAGTCCACGTAAGTTTAGTTAAGTTCAACTCGAGAAGTGTTCGGATTAAGTATCATATTTCGTTAACTCATACATGATTCTTTGTCAAATTAAAACATTTTATTTTTGCCAGTTATCCTTTAATCCAGCCTAAATAAGTTCAGTTAAGTTCAACAAGAAATCTTTTCGTATGTAATATTCGGATTAAGTATTGCATTTCATCAATCTCATATGTAACCTTATGTTCTATCAAAGTATTTTTGTTAAGGCATGATTTCTTACTTTATAAGTAATTAATCAGAAATTGATAGTAATAAGTTACGTTTTTAGCATGTAATTAATTAAGAGATTTTCTTTTATTTTAGAGACGAACTTAATAGGAAAATATAGTCACTGTAGGTTTATCCTTTTAAATAAAAATGAGACGAGCCTCGACAAACAAAAATGCACAAGCTGCGGGGCCCTCTAAATGTATATATTAAAATACTTAGAATTCGGGACAGGCCGTTTAGCGAATTTTACGGCCTTCCCAAAATAACAATACGCTAGTTGCTTTAGGCGCACCTTTAATAATTTAACCTTCTTAAACACGGGTGCACATTGATGTGACCCAAATCCGAATCTCAACGGAGTCAAAATGTGTCGACGACCACGGGTGCATTGATTGTGACGTGGTTCGAGATGCATTTTCACGACGTTGCAATTCTATAAAAATAAATGATAATAATAAAAGCGGTTTAAACTTAATAAAAGCACATAAGTCACAACATGTATTTAAATCAGATATTTAGCCATTATAACAATTTAAGCGACCGTGCTAGAACCACGGGATTCGAGGGTGCCTAACACCTTCCCTCGGGTCAACAGAATTCCTTACTTAGAATTTCTGGTTCGCAGACTTCATTTGGAAAAGTCGAAAATTTCCTCGATTTGGGATTCAAGATAAACCGGTGACTTGGGACACCAAAAGCCAGACCTTTCTCAAGTGGCGACTCTGAATTAAATAAATAATTCCATTTCGAATATTGTCACTTAAATTGGAAAAACTCCCACCCGCGCATTTAACCCCTCGGGGCGGGCGCGCAAAAAGGAGGTGTGACAGTAATATAATTGGACAATTTTCTTTCAAAGTTAATCTATAAGGAGGTAAACCAACAGGATTTAAAGAATGCAAAAAATCTTCATACTGACTTTGATCATTCGATTCACATGTTTCATCAATTGCAACGAAGGTTTTGGCTTCTTTTGGAAATTTGCCTATAAGCATATCATTTATTTCATTTACAAAATCATTTTTCGTCATCAAAATAACACGGAAAGTTACATAAGATACATCACAGAAGAAAGCATGCATGTTTGGAAATGTTGTTTCAGATAATGCATTCAAAGATTCTTGTTCAGTAGTATAAGGGACAATAAATAATTTTGGAATTTCAATTTTGTTTTCAGAAGTAAGAGGTTCTTTTCCATTTCCTATTCTCATCAAATATTCACAAAAGACCGGATCAGTTTTTGCACGCATGTTTTCTGACAGTTGCAATTTTTCAAGTCGGGGCCAAATGTCAGAATATAATAAACTCTCATGAATAAAATCCTCTCTTTTTCCGTTTCGAACTACTGGTAGAGTTTGTCTATAATCACCACCAAAGATAACAACTTTACCACCAAAAAGCACATTAGTATTCAAGAGATCTTTCAAAAGTAGATCAAAAGTTTCAATCATTTTCTTTTTTGCCATCGATACTTCATCCCATACAATTAATTTGCATCTTGAATCAAACAGGCAAGTGAACTTTGTTTGCTAATATTGCAACTAAAGTTTTCATCAATGTCAATGGGAATTTTAAAACGGGAATGAGCTGTACGGCCACCTGGAAGAATCGAAGCCGCAACTCCAGAGGTTGTTGTTGCTAGAGCAATAAATCTTTTAGATCACACAGTAGCTAATAAGGCACGATATAAAAAAGTTTTACCTGTTCCTCTAGGACCATCAACAAAAAAAAGCTCCCGCTCTGTTCGAAGATATTCTGTCTATAATCACATTGTATGCCATTTGTTGTTCAGGGTTCTACTTTTGTCGCAATAATAGCTCTTCTTCAGTAACGATTATGTTTCTTTCGAAGAATATTTCTCTTCCTTCTTTGGCAGCCTTTGAAGCCTTGAAATTTTCAGTGATAAGTTTATATTCATTAATGTTATGTCCCATCGAATGTAAGATGTCACTGAGACAATCTAAAACTTTATATCGAACACTTTTTGTTCCGATATCTAGTAAAACTTTGAAGTCTTCAGACATAGAGTTCTCCAATTTCTCCCACAATTCTCTTGGATTAGCGGATCACAATATACCAACAATATAGCTGTAAGCACGTGATTTTTGCCCTATATGAGAATTACTCCCAAAAAATTCAAAAATAAAATAATTTTTCTTGGTGTGCCATTTTTGTGATATTTTGAATAATTATTTGTATTTGTTTGTGCATGTTTATTTGCTAAATTAATAAAAAATACAAAAATATATCGCCTTTCGCATGTAGGATTTAATTCTACAATTGTTAGTAATTAAATTTGTTTTACAAAAAATTAAAATTACAAAAATAGGCATCGTTTGCATTTTTAGCATTTAATGTCCAAATATACAATTTTATGCTTAATTATTACTTAATTGTGCGTTAATTGTTATTGGGAGTTAATTTGCGCTTTTATAACTTAATTTAATTCTTAATAATAGTTTAAGTATTTTTATAGTTTAGTTTTAGAGAAATAAAAGAAGAAAAGAGAGCGAAAATATAAAGAAAGTCGGAATTGGGCCTCTTCTTCGATTTCAAGCCATAGGCCCAAAAAAATGGCCCAATCTTCCCTACGACCCAGTCCATTTCGAACTGGGTCGCCCCTGTCCATTAACCCAAATACCCAACACCCTTCTTCATTTTTCAAAACACAAAACAAAAACAAAACCAAAAAGAAAAGAAGAAGAAGAAAACCCTAAGAAATCCATCCGCCCCCTCCTATCTTCTTCTTCTTCCTCAAGCTTCCCCAAGCTCCTCCCATGGCAGACCTTCCCCCCTCACACCCCTGCCCCCCTCACGTCAACACACACACAACACAACCACTCTCACCCCCACGACATACCCTCGCTGCCATGGCTGCGTTTTTCAAGTTCGTCGAGCAACTTCTATGCCACCATTGTTGCCCGTAGTTGCTTCTCCTCCTGCTGTTGCGTTTTCTTCTTCTCCAACACTGCTGCTGCTGCGTTTTTCATCCTTCATGTTGCTGTTGTGTCGTTCCAAACAAACCACCACAACTGCTGCCCGCCGCGTCCAGCCATGGACGAGCTTCATCGAGCTCGAACTCGAGCTCCCATGGCTGTCGTTGCATCTTCTCCGACACTGCTGCTGCTACTGTTTCGTGTTGCTGCTCCAGCAGTGTTGCTGCTGCTGCCTTCTGCTTGTGGCGGGCTGCCATTGTTCGTTTTAAACGATGCCAAACGACCACTTTCTTTGGTCATCCGTTCGTAGTCGTCTTCGACGTCAAGTTATCTTGGTGCGAGATTCGTTCTCGGACAGATTTGTTTACAATCAAAGTTCGTCATTGATTCATCTCCGGTTAGTTGTTTTTGAGTTTTATTTTTGTCCATATTTTTGTTTGATATTTTCCGGATCCAAAATCGTTAAAGAATTCAATTCTTGTTTTGTTCGTTGTTCATCGTTGAAATCATTTTTCTAGTTTGTTCATGTTCATGTGCTTTGTTAAAATTAATTTTCAGATTTCAAAATAGAAGTTTAATTAGTTGTTTTCATATTCATTTCATGTTTGTATTATTGTTTAAGTGAATATTTGTTAGTTTGTTGTTTGTTAGATTCAAATTGAAATTTAATTAACTATTTCTTCAATTTGTTTCATGTGTTTATGTATTGTTAGAAATTGTTAGTATTGTTAAGTTCAAGTTTAAGTTCATAATTGTTTCTTCGTCGATCTTGTTATTTGTTTAAAGAATTTAGTTGTGTTAAAGGAATATATTGATTTAATCGTTTAATCCGTCATGTTTGTTGTGTTAAAATAGATTCATTCATGTTCATACTTTGTTTGGATGATCTTGAATCCGAATTTTGTATAGTTTGATTTCTTGTTTATCATTTGTGATTATTTCTTGAATTGGTCTCATAATCTTGTTTAAAGTTTAATATAAGAATTGTTTGTTGTAATGTTGTTAGAGTTGATTTTAAGTTCAATATTATTGAATTTAAGAATCTAAATATACTTGTTTGATTGTTGTTGTTGTTTAAATCCGAAAAATAGGTTTGTTGTTGCTAAAAATATTGTTCAATCAAATTTTAGTTGTTCTTGGTTGTTCAATTTGTGTTCATGTGATTTGTTGTTGAAATGTTGTTAAAATCATGTTCATGTGATATTGTTGTTATGATGTTCATCCGTGTTCATATTGTTGTTTGAACATTGTTAGAAATTGATCATATTGTCTATATTTTGGTTAAGTTTGATTAATTGATGTGTTATAGCTGATGGGTAGTTTGGTAAATTTGTAATACGTTCAGGGGTAGTTTGGTAATTTCAGTAAGGTCGGAAGGGGTAGTTTAGGAATTGTACATTTTGTAATTGTTTATTTGAAGCATGGGGGACAAAATAAAATGGGGTGGGTTGTGATATGATTATTTAATATAAAGGGGGGACAAGATTTAATTTAAAGGGGAATCTTGCATTATTTTAAATGAAGCATGGGGGACAAAATGAAATGGGGTGGTGTGATATGTTTATTTAATGTAATGGGGATGAGTGGAAAGATAATGGGTTGGGTAGAGAAAAAGTATTGATTTTAATTAATTGAAAGGTTTATGGGATGGGTTATATATGTGAAGTCTTGAAATCAAAAGAAAATATACAGAGAGATAGAGAAAAATACACAGATACGAGAGAGAGAAACAAATCTGAAAATAAGAGAGAGAAAAAGGCTAAACATTTAAGAGATAGAAAATTCCGAAAAATATTTAAGCTTTCAAATAAAAAAAAACTAAAAAAAATATTCTGCTTTCTTTTGTTGTTTGAAATCAGAATTAATTGTTGTTTCATCAAAGCTGGAAGCTTTTGTTTTTTTGGATTACTACTCCACCGGTCCGTTACTGGGTTGTTACTGTTGCTGGGCTATTGTTGCTGTGTTGTACTGATTTTACTGCTGCTGCTGATTCTCATATTCATTTTCTTTTGCTTCCAATATCAGGTACACAACTGAAAAGCTGGTTATTGTAATCCGAAATATGAAGCGTGAATACATATGAAGAATGAAAATTTGAAGTTTTAATTTCGTTTTTTTTCTTTGTTCCTTTTGTTGATTGTATTTAAGCTATTTCATGAATTACTAAATAATAACTGGAATAAGAAAATAATATCATAAGTTAGTCTGTAATAAATCGGTTCGGCAAAATAGGTTAATTCACTAGTTATGAAGGCTTCAAGATTATAGGTTGATCATGAACAAGTAGCTAAATTTAGCTAAGACACGAATTTAAATTAAACATCGTAAATTAGGCATTAAGGCATGACTTGAGCTTAAGCAAGATTAGAAGAACGTTTAAGTCTAATAAACTTTCTAATAAGCTTTAGTAATTATGGTTAAATTTAGTTTCAAATGATTGTGAATAATTAATCTCAATAATATTTTTTTAAAAAAATAACAATGCTAAGTTTTAATCTAGCTATATTTGTTTATTTTGAATATTAGTTGTTGAAATTTTATTTAATTTATAATTTTCGAAATTAAGAATAAAATTCCTTTTTCATCAATATTTGTATGAATCAAGCAATTAGCGTGTCATGTTTTCTTAAATAATAATAATAAAAAAACGTAATTAATTAGGATTTTCTTTATTCATTTTAGAGACTAATTTTAAATAGCAAAATGTAGTCGCTTTAAGATTTATCCATTTAGGAAAATAAATGAGATGAGCCTCGCTTAATAAAATGTATAGATTGCGGGGCCCTCAATAAATGTACATTTAATTGCTTAGAATTAAGGAGGAGTCGTTTTAGCAAATTTCACGGCCCTACCCCAAAGTAATAAATCGCTAATTGCTTTAGGCGCGATATAATAATAATACATTCTTAAACACGGGTATGCATTTATGCGACCCAAATCCAAATCCCAAAACATTGAATAAAAATATGTTCCGGATCGTGGATGCATTTTATGTGACCCAATCCAAAGACATGTTTTTAAACGATGTTCACATTCTTTAAAAAATATAATAATGAAAGCGGTAAAAAGATAAAACTTGCACATGAGTCCATATTTGTATAAAATCAGATAATCAAGCCAAATATAACAGTTGAGCGACCGTGCTAGAACCACGGAACTCGGGAATGCCTAACACCTTCTCCCGGGTTAACAGAATTCCTTATCCGGATTTCTGGTTCGCGGACTGTAATACAGAGTCATGCTTTTCCTCGGTTCGGGATTAAAATTGGTGACTTGGGACACCCTAAATCTCCCAAGTGGCGACTCTGAAATAAAGAAATAAATCCCGTTTCGACTGTCCTTTAATTGGAAAAACTCCCACGCACCCTCACGGACGCGGAAAAAGGAGGTGTGACAATAGCAAACAAGCGTCTCAAGCTACATGACATTTGATAACTCTCAGCTTCTAGCATACATTCAGCTAAGTTATTGTCACAATGAAGTAGTCCTCTTTTTTGAGTTGATTCTCTGAATATATCACAACGTACTTCATTTATAGTTAGTAGGTCTTCATATGATTTTGGTCCTCTTATATTCATTAATAATAATCTCAGATAATATCTTTCACCTTCTATTGGATGACATGTTACAACACGTCCAATGACATTACCCTTTGTCCGACGGGTCCACATTTTATATTGTACTGACCATACAAAATATTATGAAAATTCTTTATACAGTAGATTGAGCTTTATTGCATCTTTATTTGTTTTGTTCATAGCGAAAAATTCTGTTAACATTGTTTTTCTAATCATAAGATTATTCATAATTGAGTTTATACTCGATGCACTCTTAAAAGAAATAAATTGTTGTCCTTCAAGATGTAACTGAAGATGATAAACAGCTGGTGTCATTTCATTAATAGGGAAACCAAATAAACTCCATGTAGCCTCAGGTGGTGATACCCATCGAGCAGACTGGTATTCTTTTATTTCATCTACTTCAACATTTGCGTCATTGTCATGTATGTGAAATGCGATTTTATCATGTCCTTTACAAATGTATTTATAAATATATTTAACAGCTTTAATATCTGAACAAATTTCAACATTTATGTGGCAATTGAATTTTCCAAGTAAGAATGGATTATAAGGGACAACCCATGAGTTATTGAAATAGTGATCTTTGACTTTCACAAGTCCTGTATTCCGTCTTCTATAAATTGGGTAAGAATTTTTCCCTTTTGATGTTTGATCAACAAAGCTTCTTGGATATTTGAATTTTCAACCACCTTTTTTCTTTTGCATACATGAATTTGTAAGATTTAACTTACCACAAGGTCCATGCATCATATGTTGAAGAACAAGTTTATATAAGGTTTCTTCAGCTTTACAATCAGGTAATTCAGCATGAACAATATTGTCATAAGATTCTGGAGTGAGTAGTTTGTATTCATTAGTAAGTATAATAAGGAAATGAGCATGTGGTAAACCACGTTTTTGAAATTCTATACTATACATAAAAGCTGCAACTTTTCCAAAGATATTTCTTTTTAATATATCTGTTTTTAGTTCTTCTATCTTTGCCCTAAAAACTCGACTAATTAAATCAGGTCTGTTTTGTGCTTCGTCAGTTGGTAGCAAGTGCTCTTTTATCTCGGGCCAAGATGGGTTACAAGTCATCGTTATGAATAGATCAAGTTTTCCAAATTGTCGTACCAAAGAAATAGCATCCATGTAGCATCGACGCATGTCTCTTGGTTCGCCTATAAAAGTAACAGGAAGGAATGTTTGTTTTCCTATATTTGAAGCGTCTCTTTCTCCAAGTCTTAAAATATCAATGAGTCCTTGTAGCATTTCTATCCTAAAGAGATCTGGGTTAAATGAAAAAAAATCTAATCTCTGTGTTTCAAGTTTTATGTGTTCATCTACTGAATATTGTTGAAATAATCTTCCAGAATGCAAAGTTTCATTTATTTCATCTTCTCTCATTTGGAATTTATAACAGTAATATTCACGAACAAAGATATTATTTTTTTTGTTTTCCTTTTTCAAGATTTTGAGCTTCCATGTCAAGATATCCATCAACAGAACACATATTTCTAATACTTGGTAATTCTTCGTGTTCACAATAAGCTCGACGTTTAGAAGTATCTTTTGGTTGTATAATTTTTTTAATGCCACAGTGCCATCCACTTTGACCATATGGAAACAATAGTGGATATTATAGCGGATCATAACATCCGTAATAGTAATTCACTATTTGAGATCTGTTGCTATGAGTGTAGATTCGAATATGAGGTGCAGAACTAACTTCGGTGATTTCTTTTTCAACCCATATCCCTGCAACTTCTGATGTAGTAGGAAGATTGTATACATGTTAATCCAAACTTGAGTCAGATTTAAGTGCAATATTGTAGTTCGATAGATTTGGAACATCTATTAGGGATTTTAAGAAAATAGAGTATGGATTAATTCTCAGTATGTTCATTAGCTTTTTGACTATTGATTCATGAATTTTCTCAGAGCAAGCCATTCTGTTAGCTAATTCGTTATCGTTGTCATAGAAGTATAGTTGTAGATTTTTTGCTATTCCATTCGGAGGCAGCAAATCATTTATAAAATGGTACATCTTTCCCTGAACTCTAAATGTATAAATACCACGATTTCTTTTTGCTAATTCTTTATCATATTTACACCAAGTGATGTAAATGCAAACATATTATTGTATGTTCTGATATATGTTCGAAAATGTTTACATTCTTCAGTAGTCCCTAAATATAGATTTTGTAGTTCAGCAGGCATCTCATGTGAAACTAACTTTATCAAACCATTGTTACAGCAGAATCCAGGTGGTTCATATTCAAATTTTTTTGCACCACAAAATTTACAGTTAGGAACAGTCTTCAAGGGAACATAATCAGATTATAACTGACCTACGTATGTATAACTCTTTTTTTTTTGAGTTATAACCTGTATATTTAAGTATTATTAGCATAAAATTACCAATTAAGTAATATACAACAGTATCATAATAAAAGTTTGGTGCAAACCTTTTTTCCCAACCATTGTTGAGCTCATATTACTATTTTCATTAGATGCATGTGACGTTGACCCTAACGCCAAAAAGTAATAAATTATGAATAAATAAAGACATTATGTAAAAGTCAACATTGCATCCTTGATACTTACCTACTTCAAATGAGTAGAAGGGATAATTTATAATCTTTCGCTTGTCAAATGTAACTTCCAAAGCATCAACGTGACGCTCGTTGGCTAATAGGGGAAACACAACACATATTTATCGTCATTCAATTATACTCACATGCAAAAAGCGTGAAGGGACATTTCTAAAAAAATAAAATAACAAAGGATGTATTCTAACCTGTTTTTGAAACAGAAGAAGAGCTCCTAAGAGGAATATTTTGTTGTTGAAACTCAGTTGCAGCTGGAGTAGCGTCAGGAAAAGCAACATTCTCAGAAAGACTACTCCTTTTTAACTCTCGTCTTTTTGTTCGTCGTTGTAGTAACAATGCTTCTTTTTTTTCCGCAGATATTACTTTGTACGTTTCATGTCGCCTAAGTTTCATCTCAGCTTCTAATTTTGC
Organism: Nicotiana sylvestris; assembly: GCF_000393655.2. Lineage (NCBI taxonomy): Eukaryota > Viridiplantae > Streptophyta > Magnoliopsida > Solanales > Solanaceae > Nicotiana > Nicotiana sylvestris. The sequence goes on along the minus strand of NC_091061.1, from coordinate 5,701,193 downwards.
GAAGCAAACATATTTGTTTTTTTGTTCAGAACCCATTATTCCTACAAAACTGCAATTATAGAAATTAAAACACACGAAGTAAATAGAAATAGTTTGCTGGCAGAGGTAACATCTGAAGCGAATAGCATCAGATTAATAAAAAGTATTACTGAGACTCAAATATATGTGACTTTTATTTTCTGACCACTACATACAAGAAAAATTGTAACAACATCTAATGATTGTTTAATTGAACATGTAGATACTCCTCAATCACGAGAACTACAATAGCTATAAATGGAGCAACTTATACAACTCAACTGAAAGAGTATATTCACTATGTTTCTTTACGAGGAAAATGATATTAATCAATTCTTGTACAAAGTATTCACTATGTTTCTTTAAGAGGGAAATGATATTAATCAATTCATCTACAAAGTGAATCTTCGGTCTCACTTTTACTGGTAATAAGATTGTTGTCACCAACTATACAATATTTAACTTTTTTTTGTTGTTGTTAATTACAATATTAACTCAGTCAAACTTATTTTTGACTTATGCCTGATATCTTGGAAATATACTTGTCAAGAGAAGCTGAATCAAGAACTTCCAAGTCAATTTTCTGTCCTACTTTTGCGACAGAAAATTACTACTGTGTACTCTTAGTTGTCCTAAACAGTGTTCACTTTCTTTTAAGAAGAAGTTCTCCTACTCAAGAAAATTAAAGTACAAAGTAGTTGCATGGGGACCATTTGCTCTATGCAGTACAAGACATTTTCAGAAATCAAAACCAAACGAAGTTATTTGGTTTCAAAATCAATTTTTGGGTTTTGGAAACACAAAGATACGAAAATAAATTTGTTCTTCTCTGAACCAAAACCAAGAAATAACCCTTTTCTTGATCAATTTAGCATAAACCTCAGCCATTGCCCTTTGATATATCTCAGGCACTAAAGAAGTACATGAAAGCTCTAACTCAAAATGCAACCAAATAATGAAACCAAAGAAAACTACAGACAGGAACATGTATAACAAATCTAGTAGAAATCCTGAGGGAAGAATTTTGTCAAACACCTTGAGAACAAAATTTATTCGCTATTCAGGGGAAAATACAAATACCTGCAATATTATCAAGGATTGAAACAAAATCAATACAAAAAACACAAGATGAGAAGAAGATTACCCAATAGAAAATCTGTTCCTATACTATAAATGGGGATAACGCGGGTATAATAAGCTTATCCTTTCGATACTCCGTTATGGATAAACATTACCCCTGATAGAAGATTATCCATATCGGGCATAATAAGCTTATCCTTTTGATACTCCGTTATGGATAAATATTATCCCCGGTAGAAGATTATCCATACCGGCTACAATGAGCTTATTCTTTCAGTACTCCGTTATGGATAAATATTACCCCAGTAGAAGATTATCTATACCTGGTACAATGAGCCTATCCTTTCAGTACTCTGTTATGGATAAACATTACTCTCAATAGAAGATTATCCATATATGATATAGTAGCAGCTTACATAGCAGCTTGCAGTAGCAGGTTACACAAAGATCAAAGGGAAGGAGCAAGAGAGCACAAATATGAAGTAAAGAGGCGTTTGAAGAAGAGGGCTTAGCAGATAAACTTGGAAAGTGTCGGATATAATAAGAGAAATCAAACGGTGAATTGATAGCTATTAAAATTGGGCTACACGTGTTGGGCTGCAAATACAGCCATGAAATAATTTTGGGCCAGGCAGACATGTTGACCACGAGCTGCCTGGTTATCCCCATTTATAGTATAAGAATAGATATATCATTATTTGCTCTTGTTTCCCTTTAGATTACATAATTACAATAAGCAATGTAAACCACTAATTAGGGTTATTCCATAAAAAACTTGAATATGTAGTAAGAAAATAAATACATCAAACAATATATTAATCTCAAAATTTATACCGAGATAATCCCTTAAAACAAACGGCAATATTTTTAAAATTAGGAGAAATCCTTTCTTTGAATTGATTCTGGAATAAAAAAGTCATCGTGATCATTCTTCAGTAAAGCTTTAATCTGTCTTGGCAGAGTGAAATAACTTGAATATGATTGTTGTTGAAGTGTAATTTAGACAGCTTAATACAAATACTATTAGTGTTTTTTTTTTTTATAAAAAATCATTTTTTAAGTTATCCATATTGATGAGGCAGTTTATGATATATTTGCGTTTATCTAAAATTCAAGCATTTAATTATTTAATATACTTTGGTAAGTAGCTATTTAATTAAAGTGAATGTACTATGCCTAACACTAATACTTAATTACTGTTTCCTATAGTTGTGTCTACAAGCTATGTATTTAATTTATACGCTTATTAAAGGAGGTTGTACGCAGATCAAGCTATAGTGTACAATTAATGTATATAATTATAGTATAATTTTTTTTTTTGGTTTCTCACCGGTATTCGCCTTCGGTACTGCCATTAGGACTCAACGAAATTAGGGTTTGTATCGAAAATTCCTATATTGGAGTAAAACGCTCTCTAACAAAGGTGACTTTATATTTATGGCTCGAATCCGATATCACTGGATGGTGGAGAACTTACAACTCCACTACAACCCTTGTTGGTATGTACATACAGAGGCGGACCCAGGATTTTAGCACAGTGGGGGCACCATTATATACTAATTACTAGCAATAAAATTTGATGTACAACTCTTTGAAATCTTAACAAGTATTATGACTAATCATCCAATTATAAACAAAAAGAAGTTCTAAAGAAAAAGAAAGTAACGAAAGAGAGAGATTCTTTTCGCAAAATGGGTGCTACGGGAAGGAAAAGTATTTGATTTAAATCTGTTTCAAACTTTAAATTTTTGATTTTTTTTTCTCAAATAAAAAAGGGTCAATGATCAAAAAGGTGTTCAAACTTCAAAATCAACAAAAACTTACGAAAGAAATCAAGATTAAGGGTATATTAATAGACAAAGAACTAAAAAAGAGTCTCAACTCTTAGTTTCCATTGCCGAGTCGGAGTTTTTGGATATCCGCTACATTGTCAAAGTGATTATTAAAAAAGGTTGTGACAGAATGATCTATATTTTTCTATTTGTAGAGCAATAAGTTGAACTTTGAATCTTTTAATTTTAAGGGAGGAATTTAAAAAAGAATAAAATTAATTAACTTGACTATTATGCATGAATACTAAACTACATTTGAATTCAATAAAATATAAAAGTAATAATTAAAGCCACAACCTTCTTCGGGAGAAAAAAGAAGGTGTGGCAAAATAATTTGTATTTTTTTATTTATGGAGCAATAAGTTGCAATTTGAAGATTTTTAATTTTAAGGGACTAATTTGAAGAGAATAAAATTAATTAAGTAATACTAAATTATAATTGGCTTCAACAAAATATAAAAATAATAAATAAAGTTCTCTAATATGCTAAGAATTAGTGTACACAATAGGAATAGGAAGGTGATTTAAACCTGTTTGACCACGTCCTTCAGCAAAAGGAGGAAACCATAGCGTGCCCCCATAACCATTCCTTCTGTCTGTCTTTTTGTGCATGGAGCACAAAGAAAATATTTAAGGGGTCCCAACCGTATGAACAAACACATGTAAAATACATATACAAAATTTTTGTCGGGGTAACGGGGTCCCGTGACCCCTCAACCTGCAACGTAGGTCCGCCTCGGTGTACATATAAGTTGGATTTTAATGAGAGGGGCTATTGTTACTGCTACTCTATTGTTATATGAGTTAAAAAATATTTTTACGATGATAAGATGTGGTTCATATTGTAAATTTGTGTGGCTTTGTATGACTATAATTTCAAGATTTGAACCTTGAGTGAAATTTATAGGTTTAAGAATTTTCCAGTTAGTTATGTACTTATGTTGTTGTTTAACCACATTATAAAATCTTTCAAACTTAAAACACCTTCATTAAAAGGGCAACTCGATACATTAATCTCTTGTTTATTATATGCGGGGTTGAGAGAAATGTCAAATCATATTATATTTATTATCAACTTTCTTACCTTGCATTTTGCAAAAAATTATTTTCATGACTTGGCGACCTCCTAATCACACGACAACAACTCTTAACATTTTAGCTTGGTTTCATTATGATTTTTTTCCATAGTATTTTCATAATAATTTTAGGCATATACGAGAACAAGGTCTAAGTCTTGGTTTCCATTCTTATTGCGTTGCATGATACAGTTACATTTTATTACTCTAAAGATCTCATTTCACTCTCTAATAATTTTTATAATATTCCTCACATTTCGGAGTAGGAAAATGAGGGGTGGATTAATTCACTTTCTTAAAAAAAAAACTAATCTCTTTTGAAAAATAAATAAATTGTGGAGCTTAGATTTTAGAAAATTTTCTAACGAGGAAGTTAGAAGATCCTATTGATGTGTGTTGGTTACATAGTTCAAGTTCTCCTTTTATTAGGCCCTCTTCAAGATTCTTAGCGAATTCAACCGGCTATTTGTATAAAGATTCCTTTTGGGATCTTTGCATAAATAGCCGATAATTCACTATTTACTTTTCTCATAAATAATACATATATTATACATCTGTCAACTACTATAATTTAAGCGATTGAGCGAGCAGCGATTTATGTTAATTCTTCATTCTTTCTCAAGTTTACCAATTATCCATGTCGAGTTACTTTATTTTGGAAAAATGACACTGTATAACCGTTCTCAAAATAATAGCCAAAAAAATATATATTATTTGTATATATATACACACATACATTACGCATGTTATATATAAAAAATCTACAAATTTAATATACTTTTTTGGCTATCAAATGTAAATAGTTTCTAGCGCGGGCTATAAATGATAATACCCCCTTTATTTTGGCTACAATTTTTCTGAAATAAAAGCCCAATACAAGGAAGTCCAAAGGTCCGTCGGCCAGTTCTGAGCAATGGGCTAACGTACTGGTGAGTCCTTAGGGGCGATTTGCAGCCATACCCTATATTTATGTCACCTTTTAACCTGTACCATATTTTTAAAAACTATTGATTTCGTAGCCAACTAACAAAAAAACCGTAATAATATGACCATTATACCCCTTCCAAAACACAAAACCCTTTTTTAATATGATGTGGATAGCCAGATATATTCCATGGAAACAAAAGTTCTATCTAGCGGAATCCGCCACTCTACTATCCCTCAAAGTTATATCCGTCCTCAATCCAATAGACCACTCCCTTCTGAAGTCGTTGATTATGAAAATGTTCCAGTAATTGACATGGGCTGTGGAGATAGAAACCTTTTAGTTCATCAATTTGGTATTTAAGAAGTATACAAAATTGGAGGATTCTGACCAAGAGGATTACATAAGTTAGTGAGCACCTGTATTTCCATCTAATACTTTCAACGTTCGAATCATATGGAAAGTCAGTGAAAAGTTCAGCTCTAGAGCTGAAGTTCGCCAGTTACAAACAAAAACTTCAGCTCTAGAGCTGAAGTTCGACAGTTACAAAACAAAAACTTCAGCTCTAGAGCTGAAGTTCGCCAGTTACAAACAAAAACTTCAGCTCTAGAGCTGAAGTTCGACAGTTACAAAACAAAAACTTACCAGTTACAAAAACAAAAAACATCAACTCTAGAGCTGAAGTTCGCCAGTTACAAACAAAAATTTCAGCTCCAGAGCTAAAGTTCGCCAGTTACAAACAAAAACTTCAGCTCCAGAGCTGAAGTTCGCCAGTTACAAACAAAAACTTCAACTCCAGAGCTGAAGTTCGCCAGTTACAAACAAAAACTTCAGCTATAGAGCTGAAGTTCACCAATTACAAACAAAAACTTCAGCTATAGAGCTGAAGTTCGCCAGTTACAAAACAAAAACTTTAGCTCTAGAGCTGAAGTTCACCAGTTACAAAAACAAAAACTTCAGCTCTAGAGTTGAAGTTCGCCAGTTACAAAACAAAAACTTCAGCTCTAGAGCTGAAGTTCACCAGTTACAAAAATAAAAACTTCAACTCCGAAAGCTGAAGTTCACCAGTTACAAAACGGCTCGCAGTATATTTTGACATCGTGGGAACGTGCAATCACAGGTATAATCAATCATGAAAAAGATGAAGATTCTCTTTCTAGTGAATTCTTCCATGCATGTTCGCTATAAAGAGGTAATGGCAAAGACTTTTTAAGATCATCCTTCTGTAGTGCTAGAAGAAAAGAAAAATTTGAAAGTGAATTTATTGGTGATGAAATCAACTTTTTCTCCCATTTTTGGTTCTGAAAAGTCCTAAAACGTGCTTAACGAATTTGCATTGTTCCTTGAAATAACATAGGTGTACTATTAGCTTCCTTTTAGAAAATTCTAGTTTTAACATAGAGGACTAGCGTATACTTGAAGAGAAAGTAGTCTTTTAATAAAGAAGGGCAAAATAGTCTTTAGGCCACCACTTTTACCATATATGGGTCCGGACGACCCAGGAGCCCGCCACTAGAACCCAACCCTTAAGAGGCTAAGGTCCAAGGGGCTACCGCAGGAAGTCAGCTTCACATGTAACCTTAAGGAATACAGAAAGTTACCCGGAATTCCTAGCAAGGACTTTGCGTGCTATTCATTCCTAAATCCCTTTCACCCTTAACTAGCTAACTCGATGGGACGTCAACAGCGGGAATGCCAAATGCAAGACCTGGACCTGGTTCACGCTTGAAAGCAGCAAAGACCTCTTTCTCTTCGGGAGCTTTCGTAACGGCTATAAAAGAATGGTTTAAAAGGCTTTTAACAAAAAAATGGGTACGAGTGCAAACAGAAAAATAAAGCGGCTACTGGTTAAAAAGAGGCGCCCTTGCAATTTTTACAGTCCTTAGAAACACACTAGAAACAATTCCAAACTACATCAAATAAATGGATCTCGGTGAGAAAATAAGGGGTAAAATTCAAAAATAACCAAATTTTCAAGCGGTAATTGCAAAATAGCCATAATTTCAAAAATAATCAAAATTTAGCCACTTTTTCATGTAAAGATAAATTTGAATGAAAAATTATTATTCAAAATCCGAAAAATATTCCAGCATAATATATATAATATTATTTGTAAAAAATATAAAAAATTTATACACTTTTACGGCTACCGAATATAAATAATTTCGACTGCAGGCTAAAAGTAATCTTTGCCAAGAAAATAAACTATACTCTTTATAAAGAGGCGGTTAATCGAAGATATAAGTGTTACAATAACAAGTAAATCATCCTCAGCACGAAGATTCTATCAGTGATACCCATAACGAGGGGAACGAGGTCACACCGATCCAAGGCAGCCGATATCTGCGACATGTTCGGAAGGCGACTCCTAATGACATAGAAGAAGAGCACGTCGTCGAAGTAGTCAGGGTTTTGCAAGAGCAATCGGAGGCCATTATAGGTCATCTCACAAGACAGGATAAGGTCATGACGGAGCTAAAACATGCGTTATTAGGGGCTTCTAACAACGCAAATGGACAAGGTCCAATTCCTCTTGGTGCTCCCGCGAATCAAACATCACAGAGGGTCGACAACAATACCCGAGGGGCGAGGTCGACTCCGATGGGGCTGGGGGAGCGGATCCGATCACAACAATGAGAGTGATCCCTTAAAAATCAAACCCATGCGGTTTGTGAGGAAAGTAAATGCCCGAATGGATCAAATTCTGGGCATCCCACCAGTGTTGAAAGGGTCGAACTCAAAAAAGTACACGTAATTATCGTACAAACCAAACACGACACCAGAATCGATCCCGAAACGGTTCATAATGCCAAACGTGTCGAAGTATGATGGGACTTCAGATCCTCAGAAGCACATCACCACCTATACAACGGTTGTAAAGGGGAACGATTTAGCTCCCCACGAGATTGAATCAATTTTGCTCAACAAATTCGGGGAGACTCTTACAAGGGGAGCTCTGATATGGTATTCGTTGTTGCCTGAGCATTCCATTAACTTATTTGAGATACTTGCAGATTCTTTCATCAAGGCCCATACCAGGCCAGAAAGGTGCAAGCCCGAAAGGTCGATATATTAAGGATTGCACAAGGAGAGTCTGAGTTGCTGTGGGAGTTTATGACCAGGTTCTAGAAGGAAATGATGTTCCAACCGGCCATACCAGATGAATGGGCGGCTGAAGCACAAAGGTTTGAATCCGAGAAGTTCCGACGCTTCCCAAAAATTGAAAGAGAGTTTGCTCGAGTTCCAGGCAACAACTTAGGCGGATGCTCAAAATCGGTATGAGTCAAAGATAAGGATTAAGGATGATCAGCTCGGTTTTTCGAAAGAAGATTTCAACACAGATCAATGGTCTTCGAGGAGTCAATTTTGCCCTATGAATGGGCTGAATGACGTGGCAGAGGTTTTCGATCGGCGAATAGATTTGCTACCAATAGGTGAGCTGATCGCGACCGAACCATCAGGTCATTACAGGATAAGGAAACATTAGGTTCTCGAGATACTTCCTACCTCATGCTTTCCGAATACAACTTTAATGTCAACATAGTGGAGCTATTATCAGCTATGAGGAACATTAAAGAAGCAAGGTTCCCGAATCCAATGAGGTCTGATCCCAGTCAAAGGGACCCTAAATTGTGGTACGAATATCACGGGACAAACGGTCACCAAACTGAGGACTGCCGGCATCTATGCGAAGAGGTGGCAACATTATTGAAAAATGACCATCTTAGGGAACTCTTAAGTGACCAAGCTAAAAACAACTACGGTCACAATCATGACAACGTGGAGCCTTTGAAAGCAGGAGAGATCCCCCGCGCCTGGCGATCAACATTATTTTTGGGGGGAACGAGATTAAAAGGTTATATTTTTGGTGGCAAAAAAGACAAAGGTATCAGTGAACCACAACAAGACACTCCGGAAAGTCGCTGAAAATGATATTACTTTTATGGAGGAAGACGTGAATGGACTGTTTCTATCACATAATGATGCCCTGGTAATCTCTCTATATTCCTAGATTTTAAAGCTAAATGTTTTCTGGTAGATCCAGGAATTTCGGCCAATATTATCCAATGGAGAGTGTTGGAGAAATCCAAGCTCAACGGAAGTATCATTCCACAGAACTCCTCGTCGGGTTCAATCTGGCATGCATAACAACCTGAGGAGAGATCCTGCTGCCTACGAATGTCAAGAGGGTGATGAAGGCGACCTTTTTCGAGGTAATGGACGACGATATGGGTTACAATATCATCCTGGGGAGACCATGGTTGCACGAAATAAAGGTTGTGCCATCGGCATATTATCAACTGCTGAAATGCCCAACTCCCGAGGGAGTTAAGCAAATAAGAGGTGACCAACCGACAACAAAGGAGGTGAATGCAATCTCATTCTCTAGTAGCAAAGGGAAGGAGCATGTAGCATAGCAATCATAGGAACCAACACTTGCTCTCGAGTCAAGCGAAGTCATTCGGGAGGGGGGGGAGTTTGCTGGAATCTTATCAGGTGTCAAGGTATTTCCAGGTACCAGATGAAGTTGACGCAACAAAGTCCATACCGGAAGAACTTGAGCAAGTCGCGTTATTAGAAAAGTTCTTGAAGAGGAAGTTCTACTTGGGGACAGGACTGCACCCCGAACTCAGGTCTGTATTTATTGAATTTTTTAAATTTAATGTTGACTATTTTGTGTGGTCGCATGCGGATATGACAAGTATCCCACCAGAAGTGGCCATACACAAACTAAGCTTGGATCCTAGCATCCCTCCAATAAGACAGAAAAAACGTCCCATTGCCGAGGTCAGAACAAATTTGTCAAAGAAAAGGTAACTCGTTTGCTTGATATCAGTTCAATCCGATAGGTAAAGTATCCTAATTGGATAACTAACGTAGTAGTAGTTCCAAAGAAGAATAATAAATTTTGCATGTGCGTAGACTATAAGGATTTAAATAAGGCGTGCCCAAAAGACTCGTTCCCATTGTCAAACATTGATCAAATGATTGATGCAACATCCGGGAACGAGTTAATGAGTTTACTCGATGCTTACTCCAGGTACAACCAAATCAAAATGAACCCGTAGGATCAGGAAAAACTTCGTTCATCACGAATTTCGGCATATATTGTTACAATGCGATGCCCTTTGGGCTAAAGAAAGTTGAATCCACTTATTAAAGGCTTGTGAACAAAATGTTTGAAAACAAAATAGGGAAAACCATGGAAGTTTACATAGATGATATGTTTGTTAAGTCTTTGAACGGGGGTGATCATCTCAAACACTTGCAAAACAGTTTTGACATCTTAAGGAAGCAAAACATGAAGCTTAACTTCGAGAAGTGTGCATTCAGGGCCAGCTCCGGTAAGTTCCTAGGATTTCTCATGTCACAATGGGGGATTAAGGTCAACCTTGATAAAATCAAAGCTATCAATGACATCCCGGACCAGCTATCAAGCGTAAAATAGGTTCAAAGGCTAATTGGGAGACTGATCGCTTTGAGTAGATTCATTTCCCGGTCTTCTGAGAAATGCCATCATTTCTTCTCACTTCTCAAAAAGAAGAACAACTTCGAATGGACCCCGTAATGTCAATAGGCTTTGAGGGTTTTGAAAAGGTATTTGTCAAGCCCTCTATTACTATCAAAATCGGTGGAAGGCAAAAAATTGTTGATCTACTTAGTAGTCTCGGAGGTAGTGGTAAGTGCCATTTTTGTCCATGAGGACGAAAGTACACAATCTTCTATTTATTACGTTAGTAAAATTTTAATGGGAGCATAAACTCGCTACCCACATCTGGAGAAATTGGCCTTAGCCCTTGTAGTCACCGCTCGGAATCTAAGGCCTTATTTCTAATGTTACCCGATAGCTATGGTGACCACTTTTCCCCTGCGGAATATTTTTCATAATCCTAAAATCTCAGGTAGGCTAACCAAATGGGCCATCGAAATGAGCGAATTTGACGTAGAATATAAACCTAGGACTGCAATTAAGTCACAGGTTTTGGCCGACTTCGTGGCTAATTTCAGTCCAGGACTTTTACCTCTGACTGCTAAAGAAGCAGTAATGGTGTCAGAATCGACATTAGGAGGGTGGACCTTGTTCACAGACGAAGCTTCTAATGTAAAAGGTTCCGGGCTCGGAATAGTATTAACCACGTTTTCAGGAGAAACCCTAAGGCAGGCCATAAGAATTGTTCCTCTAACTAACAATGAAGCAGAGTATGAAGCTTTGATTGCAGGGCTCTAATTGGCCTGGGGAGTGGACTTCGAGGTCATAGAAATCAAATGTGACTCCCAGTTTGTGGTAAATCAGGTCTACAAAATCTTCGAAGCCAAGGAGGAACGCATGTAACAATACATAATGAAGGTTCAGGCTCTGTTCGCTCGGTTCTGGGAGTGCTTGATCATGCACATCCCGAAGTAAGAAAATGCCGAAGCAGATGCACTAGCTAACCTTGGCTCATCTACGAAATGAAAGGATTGGACTCCGGTAGGGTCATACAGCTAATGCACCCGACACAGATAGCTTTTACGAGGTAAACGTGACTAATTTGGTCTGGGGCTGGAGAAATGAAATTATTGACTACATTTGAACAGGGGAAATTGCCTAAAGATCCTAAGGCATCTCGGGCACTGTGCTCTAAAGCAACTCGATATAACTTCAAGGGGGGTCAACTATACAAAAAATCTTTCCAAGGCCCGTTGGCCCGGTATTTGGGAGCTTCCGAAGCTAATTATGTTATGCGAGAAGTCCACAAAGGGATCTGCGAAAATCACTCAGGTGCAGATTCCTTAGTACTAAAATTAATAAGGGCATGATACTAATGACCCCGAATGGAACAAGACACCAAAGCTTATGTTGAAAAATGTGATAAATGTCAACGCTATGCACCATTGATACATCAACTGGCAGAGCCATTGCACTCAGTTCTGTCACCATGGCCGTTCATGAAGTGGGAAATGGATATCATCAATACACTGCTCCCGGCCCCCGGTAAGGTAAGATTTCTTTTGATTTTAACTCACTATTTTTCTAAGTGGGTTGAAGCAGGTCCTTATTAGAAGATTGGCGAACATGAAGTGGTATACTTCTTGTGGGAGAACATTATTTGCAGATTTGGGATACCAAAAGAGATAGCTTGCGACAACGGACCATAATTTATAGGAGGAAAGGTCACAAAGTTCCTCGAAAACTTGAAAATCAAGAGGATCACATCATCACCCTATCATCCAACGCAGACGGCCAAGCAGAATCAACGAACAAGGTGATTATACAAAATCTTAAAAAGAGATTGGGAGCAGCTAAAGGAAAACGAAATGAAGAGATGCCAGGTGTACTATAGGCATACCGAATAACAACCAAATCGTGCACGGGGGAGACTCCTTTTTATCTTGTGTACGGGCAGAAGCCTTGATCCCGGTGGAAGTAAGTGATCCTACCCTAAGGTACTTCCGATCAAACTAAGAAGCACAAAATGAAGGAATGTTAGTCAATTTGGAGATGCTCGACGAATGCAGGGACTTGGCGCATATAAGGATGACAGCCCAAAAAACAGAGAATAGAGAGATAGTATAATTGAAGAGCCAACTTCCACTATTTCAAAGTAGGAGACTTGGTTTTAAGGAAAGTGACTCAAAACATCTAGGAACTAAACATGTGGAAGCTAGGTCCAACATGGGAGGCCCCTACTGGGTTTCAACTATCACCGAAAAAGGGTCATACGAGTTAGAGAATCAAGATGGAGAAAAGTTGCCAAGCAATTGGAATGTGGCACGCCTCAAAAGATACTATTGCTGATGACCATCACCTACACTAAAAATATGTGCTGGACTCTTTTTTCCTTCGTCCAGTTTTTGTCCCAATTGGGTTTTTCTGGTAAGGTTTTTAATGAGGCAGCAACGAAAAACATACTACGAAGAAAGTTTCAGCAATAACAAATAAGACCTTTAAATGACAAGACACACAAGCAAATAACCACTACAGAGCGATTAGTTAGTCTTTTACTCGATAACAAAGTTCCTACTGGGAAGTTAAGTTTGCTATCGAATAGAGATTACCTAACCATTCATAAGTGAAAGCCAATGGGGGATTGTTAGATAATCTTTGGCTTGATAGCATAAATTCCTAAGAGGAAGCAAAGTTTGTTACCAATATGAGCACGTGATTTTTGCCCTATAGGAATTACTCCCATAAAATCTAAGAAAATAACTTTTTCTCAATTTTTTGCAATTTTATAGGATTTTCTGAGAATTTGTATTAATTGTTTGCATTTTGTGCATGTTTGATTTTTATTAAAATCATAAAATACAAAAATACCATGCATTGCATTTAGGTTGTAGTTTTATATTTTAGGATTAATTAGTTAATTATTTGTGTTATTAAAAAGGAAAATCAGAAAAATGACCCATTTTACATTTTAATTATCAGATTATTGATTTTTCTTTTTTGATTTAGGACTTAGGAATTTTACAAAGTTTAGGAAGTTGGTTATTTTTTAAAATTTAGATTAATTTAGGTTTTTTATTTAGGATTTTTTATTAAAGAAAAAAATAAAGGAATTCGAAATTGGAAAAGGGGGGTCTAAATCCAATTGGGCCATGTTTTAAATTAACCCAATTCCCCAATAAGCGCAATTACCAAACCTGCCAAGCCTCCTCAACCAGCCCTTAGCCGCCCTTCTCCAGCCCAAAACCCACGTCTCGACCTGTCTTACCCGCCCTACTCCCCCTTAATATATAAGCTCATTTATAATATTTCCCTAAAGTAAACCCTAATCCTAAAAAAACCAACAGCGGCGCTCCAACACTGCACACCTTCTCCCTCGCCCGAACTTGGTTCTAACTGCATGAAACTCAGACGAGTTCACTCTCACGGGTCCCATCCCTCCATGTCACCCTAATCCTAACGGATTTCTGACAAAAAATGAGAATATTCCCTCAAATTTGCACGATATTTTTGTATTCTGGACAATTTGTTGGATGAATGGGAGCCATGGATGGATGAAAATCAATCCACGCCTTCCATTTGTCCCTAAAATCGTTTACAAACAGAGGAGGTTTTTGGATTTTTGAGAGAGGCTTAGAGATTTTTGAGTTTGGTATATAAGGTAAGTTTTCTTTGTTTAAGGGGAGGACAATTTTTGAAGGGGAATTTTTAGGTTTTTTTTCGGAGAAAGATTTTGGGAAAGAGATTTTTGGAAAGGAAATTAGGGTTCTGGATTTTAACTCCAATTTTCTTTCCTTCTTGGATTCTAGTTGGTTATTAGAAGAAAGAAACAAAAATTTATTCTAGTTTTTGATTTCCGATTTCACATTTAAGAGGAAAAGAAATAAAACAAAAATAGTTCAACTCTTTCTTTGACTGTTTTTTTTTTCGGATAGCAAGTTTGGGATTTTTTTTGGTTCCAAAAATGGTGGTCGTTTGAATTTCTGGTTGCTGTTCGATATCGAGCTCGTGGTTCCTATTGTGATCTAGCTGTTTTGTTTTTCTTGTTTGGAGTTTGGTAGTCGAAGCGTTGTCGATGATTTCTAGGAAGAAGTTTGCATCTTTCAGGTTCTTGTCTTATCTTCTCCTCCCGTTTGATGTATTATTAAAATGATAATGAAATTTTTGGATTAAAACAAACTAAATGCCTAGAATCTGTCAGCTTTTGAAATGATGAATGTGCTCTGTTTTAAGTCCTTTGGGGCACGTCTTGCCCTGCTGAGATTAAGAGTGAGTTAAATCTCGGAATTTTCTTCGTAATATTTTCTATTTGGTCTCAGCCTCATTCATTTGGTTTAAGATACCGGAGTTACATATTATTATTTCTGTTTGAGATCTGATCCCTTTAGGTTATGTTGCCATTGAATCAAATGTGTTATTATTTTCAAACAGAGATATCAAATGGATTTAAATGGCTTGCTGGTATGACCTTTGGATGAATTTTCTGTATATTTTAAACTGGACCTCAGTTGAATTGTTATTTGAGTTATCAATGTCTTTATTTGTGATCTTTGCCGGAGTTGCATTTTGTTATTTGCGCTTAAGCTTTGGTCCCTTTGGTTTGTGTTGCCTCTGAGATAAATAGGCTATTGTGCTCATCATCTCTGGAGATGAATCTGGTTTGATTTAAATGGTTTGTTTGGTATGATCTTTGATGGACTTTTCTATGTGTTTTAAAATGAACCTCATTTGAATTATTAGAGTCCTTTTCGTGTTTAACTTTTGAGTGCTCCAAGTTAAGACATTATTTATGCTTAGTTAGTTTTAAGTGTTTCTCATTGCTAGTTTGCTTTAAGTGTGTCTGTTCCCGCTGGATTCCATGCATTTAGGCGATTAGAAATTCATTCTTACTCAATGTTAATCATAAAGTTTTTTGGGCAAATCTTAAGGTTATATCACATTTGATACATTTGATAAATTAATCTCACGTCATTTCTGTTGAAGACATGATGTTTCAATTGGATTCTTTTTTATTTAGAGGCTGAATTTATTCGTTCAAAGGGTAATATAACGTTCTGGAATTGTCAACCATGTGCTACTACTTCAGTGATAAGTTTTGGTTTGTTTGAAGCTTAGAACTAATAGGGACATTAGGGGGTCAGTGATACAATCGGGATTTTAAATGCAACTTTTATCATATTTTAGTCCACCCTTCTGCTTTTATTTTTATTATCTTGTTTCATTTTCTTTTCTCCTATGTGTGTTAATTGCTCGTTCCTATTTTGATATGTATGGATGATTGAATGAATTGTTGGGGTCGTGGGATTGGGGAACGACCAAAGCCTATAGCTTTTACTAAGTTTAAATCAGTTTTAAATAAGAACATCCTTAGTTTGCTTTAGTTTAATATTTCTTTAGTTTAATATTTTTCCTTTAATAAAACTGAGGCGTGCCATTCACACATTTGAATCATCTAATCTATGGCCCTCATATTAATTGTCTTAACTAGTGTAAAAATGCCTTGAATTTTTGTAGTTTGCTTTAGGCATGTAATTAAAACATCACAATTATGGGTACGGTTCCCCATGACGTAGTTGTGATACTTAATTTCAAAATAGCTTTAAATATGAATATCCGCGGTTGAATGGTTTTCCTTTAATAAAATTTAGGTGTGATATACAATCACCTAGTCTATGGCCCTCACATCGATATCTTAATTAGTGTAGAAAATACCTTGAAATCTCGTAGTTTGCTTTAGGCGCGTTAATTAAATAATTATCATAGCTACGGGTACAGTTCCCGTAACGTAGTTATGATGTTTAATTTCTAAAATTTGGGGGTACATTTATGTGACCGACCACACTATAATCTTTGTTTAATAAAATCAACACGTTGTAGATCGTGGGTACGGTTCCCATGACATGATTCACAACGTGTAATTAAATAAATATTAGTATAATAATTGGTTTATTAAAGCGGTTAAAAGGGATAAAACGCACATAGGTTTCAAGGATATTTTAAAAATCAAATAAATAGGCCAATATTAACAGTTGAGCGGTCGTGCTAAAACCATGGAACCCGGAATGCCTAACACCTTCTCCCGGGTTAACGGAATTCCTTACCCAGATTTCTGTATTCGCAGACCATAAACAAGAGTCAACTTCCTCAATTCGGTATTCTAAACCAGTGACTTGGGACACCATAAATTAATTCAAGTGGCGACTCTTAATTTAAATAAAATAATCCCGCTTCGTTTGTCACTTTAATTGAAAAAAACTCCCCTATAATCCCTTTTCGGGGTGAGGAAAAAGGAGGTGTGACAATCAAATTGAAGATTATCTAGAAATTCACTAGTGGAATCCTCGAAGGTGTAAAACTTCTAGTGTTCACATTCGCATTCTTCGCATTCGAACACTAGGGGAAATGATATGAGGATACGACAACAATACGAAACCGGAAACATAGTTGTATCATCGGGACCGAGAACTGCACGACCAGCCCTATATAAACAGGTTGTACAAGTTAGCCACAAGAAATGATAATTTCTTTTTATTACAATGAATGCTTATGTACTTTTGAAAATAGAAAGAATAAAGTAAAGTCCTTTTATTTATATCTTGTTTCTTGTCTGAATGATGAATCAATTTTATTATTTGAAAGTTACACAAGTACTTCAAATGCTAGTGCCGTAATGAACAAGAGATTTCCTCTTCAAGAGCACCGTAAACATAAGAGGGCCCTCTCTTATAAAACCCTCACGTTAAAGGGTTGATTTCAGAAGAATTTATGCTACCAAACGCTTTCTGGGAAAAATACAACCAAAGCCTTACACAATCAGACACAAAAAACAAATATGCGCAAACCCTATCTTATGAAAACCCTCACGTTAAAGAGTTGATTTAGGAAGAACTTATGCCCGAAATCCAAATGCTTTCGGGGGGAAAATACACCCAAAACCTTGCATAATTAGATGCAAAAAGTAAACTTGCGCAAATATTTAAACAAAAGTACGCAGAAAGAATAACTTATACAGAAAAGTGTTATTATTTACAATAGGTGTGCCAAACAACACAAGTACAAAAGTTCGAAAAGGAAAGCAATAAACTAAGTTGCTGCATCTCCGGAACTCGGATAAAGAGAAATACCTACGCCCCAAGAGAAATGGGCAGATCCGCCGGTGGTTCAATATTTTAGCCTTTCGGTTCCACTTCAGTTCCCGAGAACTCAGAACTGGAACAATAAGAATCGGTAGCATCATGCTGGGCCAGTAGACCTCTTTTTGCAGCTAACTCCAGCTCACTGGGCCTTGCGATTTCGGCATCAAAGTCAATGACACCCACTTTAGATTCTTCCAAGGTTTTTCTCCTCATGCTATACATAGAATGTGTTTTCTCAACAATGAGGGAAGCCGCTCGGCACTGAATTTCTTCTTTAAGTTGGTCAACCTTGGCAGAAATATTGTCCCCCGCGGATCTAGTGGCCCAGAGGCTAATATCAAGGTTAAGAACAATTGAGCTAAAAACCTTGTTATGTTCCATGACCTTCTTATTCCTTTCCTCCAACCGGGCATACTTCTTCTCATCAACATCATTTTCTTTAGTTTTGGAGTGTAAGACTGCCTCCAGGTTGTTTCATTTTTCTGTGGAAGCAGCCTTACGATCGAATGCAGAAAGAATGGCATTTTGAACCTCAGTCCATTGGGCCTTAGCTTCTTCAAATTGCACCTTTAACTGGGCGGTCTCTTTTCCAAGGGTTACTACATCTTGCTCACTTTGCTACAACCGAGCCTCCAACTCTACAACCTCAGCTGCCCGTGCTTCTAGTTCTGAGAGACTGAGCGGTGGTTTGATCTCTATCGGCCAACAGCTGACCCCGCTCGGAGGTAAGTTCCTCCTTATCACGGATCAACCTCTGAAGGCCCTCGGAAGCAAGGAAATTGGCCTGCAAAATAAAAATGCAAACTCAAAAACCTGCCATAACAAGATAGAAGAAACAATCAAGATCGTTGTGCATAGAATTATTCAACAAACAGTCTCAAGAAAGAGTTTGCACTTTATTCCTATCTTTTTTTGAAGCTAAAGGCTTTAGATAGTTAGCAAGTTTCACCGGCCGGGATAACAGATGACATCCGGTAGAAATCAAGAGAGTAACGCTCCTCCTCATTTGAGGATCTTCTGAAGGGGCAGTATAATTTTTCCCCAGGTTCCCATGAACCGAGGAAGAGGAATGTCATCATCTTGCGCAACTAAAGCCGGTGGAGATAATGTAGCAGTTGCTGGTGGAAGAAACGGAGTTGGTGAAGAAGGAGATGCAACTGATGGCATTGAAGGATGAGAAGTGATTACGGCAAGCGTAGTACTGGTTGTTGGTTGCTCATTAACCGAAGATGACAAGGACCCGATACTTAGCATCACAATACCAGGTATGGTGACTGGGACTCAAAAACGAGATTTGGCATTTTCTAACATGTCAAACTCCCCCTAGAGGGCCAAGGCATCATCCTCGATTGATGTAACTAACTCAACAAATTGAGCATTCTATTGAATTGATGAAGGTCGTCATTTTCTATGTAGAGAAGCTCCCTCATCATTAGATTCTCCATTATCATCAATAACCACGGTGTATATGGCCAGCTCGGGCATGACGCTCAACACCATAAGACGACTCGAGCATGACACTCCTTGCCCTTTTATTTTTTCCCCGGCCACAAAAGAATGCCTCTTTTTTGGTTGCTTGTTCTCCAATCGGGGACTCCGAAAAGAAGCACTTGCATCAGAAGAAAGCCTAGAGATGCCTGCTCAAGTAAATGCCTCACCGCATCAGCGGGAGTATCCAAAACATCCTCCCCAGGAACGACAACCGAGCCCTGGAGTAGACCTGAATTCAACAAAGGAAAATGGGTTAATCAGCTTCCTTATACGAGAGGAAGACATCAAGTTGAGTTTAACCTACCATGATTTTTGGCCTTCCACCCGTAGTTGAGGGCCAAATCTTTCCATGTGCAGGTGTCGGGCATAGTAACATCCAAAAAATTTTGAACCTACTAGTCCAAGCCTCAACCCTAGGTGGTACCCACCAAGTCGCTGAAATAAGAAAAAGAAGAAGGGTTAATAACGATATGAGGCTATCTTTAATGAAAGAAAAGACAAATGGTGAACTTACGAGTGCAGTTCCATAATTTCGGAAAGGATGAAGTCGTGGTCGGAATGATGTCATTTGTAGCAACTACAACGAGCTATTCCATCCACCCACGATCATTGTCATCATCCATGCTAGATAGCAGAGCACGGTGTCCACGCTTGTTGAAATTTATCATTCCCCTATGTAAGATCTTGGGGGAATAGATATTCATCAACCGAGCTAGGGTTAGCTCCTTTCCCATCTCCTAGCACAGGCACCGAAGAAAAGCGATTGTCCTCTATACAGAAGGACTTACTTGCGCCAGACATACCTGGTAACAGATGCAGAACTCCACGATGATGGAGTCGAGCTCTCCACTTAAAGAGAACAGCCCTAAAGTGAAGAGATACGTATAAAAATACATAAACCCTTCTTGGGTAAGGTTACCCGCTCCTCCAGATCAGGAGCGATAATGTCTAGATCTTGGCAATGACAGTCTTCCTTCACATCAGGAATACTGGAAGGATAAATGGAAGAAGGGTATCTGCCAACGACCCAAGTGCGAGGATTTGAAGTAGGGAACTTCTCTTCGAAGTCCTTGGTTGTGATAAGACTTCTTGGGATGATGGTGCTCACCGTAGGAGGAGTGGCCTCATCGTCTTTACCTTTGTTTTTGAGGAACTAGAGTGTTTGGATAAAGAAGCTATTTTTTGTCGAAAATGGAGGAAAGTTCTCTCAAGAAGAAGATCAAATAAGGGTTGAAGACAAAGTACAAAGTTGAGTAAAGAGGGTTTGAGAAAATTCGATAGATTAAGAAGTGTAAATGAAGGAGTTTGATGTGTGTAAGCAAAGAAATATACGGCTAAAATTGTGTCTATAATTACCTCGATAACCGGCAAAAGTGATACTGAATCATGGGGTGACGCTTCTTCAGTGCATTAAATGCAGAGAGACGTGCATCTAATAAACCGTCAGAAACTTTTCAGAGAGGGTCATAGAATTTCCCGCCAAGAAATATATCTCTACCAACTTTCCAGTGACACAATGTTATGCCACCAGAAAGCAGGGAACTGTCTCTATGGGGTAAAATATGTTCATATTTAATGATCATATGAGAAAGTGATACGTGGAACCAAAGACAAGTTGAACCCAAGGGCAATGACCTCACTTGTCTTCGGAAAGAATGGTCTTCATAAAGACAAAATAAATGTCTGCCGCCTGGTATCATTAAATGAAGAATATTCCATAACATTAAGTGCATGATCCGTTATAGAGAACATGACATTCACTGCCCACCATTACACATTCTTTAATGGCCCTCATAATTGTCATTTACGTGGGGCTTGATCCTAGGATCTTGTTTCCTAGGTGGAGCTATAAATAGTGAGCTCTTCCATCATTGTAAGGACACAAATTTTTTGACAAGCATATACTATACTTCATCAAAAGCTCAAATAACATTTTAATTTCTTGCTTATTTGCACTGTCACGACCCGGAATTTCCACCATTGGGACCGTGATGACGCCTAACATTTCACCTGCTACGCAAGCCAATATTAGAACAATTTATCCTTTTTAACGGTTTAAAATTAAATAATGAAGAAGAATTGATTTAGCTGCAATAATCCAAAGTATAAATGCGGAAGCTAAAACTGACAAACATATGCTATAAATCCCTGAACCCAGTGTCACAAGTGCATGAGCTACTAGAGTAATACATATAAGGGTATGAAATAAATACAAAGCTGTCTAAATGAAAATACACAGCTAAATAGAAAGGGGAAGGGGACTCCAGGAGCTGCGGGCACTGTTCAGCCGTATCTCAAGTGTCCGCAATTGTCCAATCCGAGCATGCTAATAACCACTGCTGGGACCAAATCAAAAATCTACACAAAAGGTGCAGAGTGTAGTTTGAGTAGAACCGATCTCATCTACTCTGTAAGTGTCGAGCCTAACCTCAGCGAAATAGTGACGAGGCTGAGGTGGGTCACTTGCACTAAAACCTGTACATAGTATATAATAAAGGCAGGAAAAGGAAATATGGAACAAGATAAAAAAGTCAATCTGAAAATAGCAGCTACAACCTTAAGGAATAAACCGGTGTCATTCAGAATTACCAATCCTTAGAGTTTCAAATAACAATATTGAAAAACAACACAACTCGAGAAATGGAAACACATAGGTTATTGCGGCGCGCAACCCGATCCCACCAGACAACACAAAATCCTCCCTTATTTCACTGTAATAACATTAACAACATCAAATAATATATAGATATATTTCGGCACGCAACCCGATCCAACTATATAACGATATCAATATCATAATTCACCATTATTTCACTGTAATAATCCGCCCTTATTCCACCTATTCCGGCACGCAACCCGATCCCACCGTACGGTTACGAATTCTCCCTTATTCCACCATATTAACACACCCTTATTACACCTGTTGCGGCATGCAACCCGATCCCACCATATAAGTACCAAATACTCAATGTGCACAGTCAAATTAACAGTCAAACCATGAACCTTTACGATCAATAAATACCAAAAATAAAATCTTATAAAATATAGGAATCTACACAAGTAATACTACACAGTGAGACCAATCCAGTAATTAAAAATTAGGAGGTGCAAGTAAGTCAATTTAATCAAATAGTAGGGAATCATAAAACTATGAAAAGAGCTAACATCATTAATATGAGAAGATATTGATTAACAGGTAGCAGTTAAGCATGGAAAGCATTTAGAGCGTATAACAATTAAGACATGGAAAGAAATAATTAAGGAAAAATGAAAAATCAGGGAAAACAAGTAATTCGGCGGCGTATAAGCACTCGTCACATCACATATACGCCGCTCTCATGGAATTCACCTAGCACATAGTCCGAGAGTTCCTAATTCCCTCAAGTCAGGGTTAGACACAATACTTACCTCACTCCGCAGTCAATTCAAATCTCTATCGGGGCTTTTCCCCTAGAATCCGCCTCCAAACCACTCGTATCTAGCCACAATTGACTCAATAATATCAAATATTGCTAAAAGAATCACTTACAATGCATAAATTTAGAATTCCCAAACTTTCTCCTAAAAAGTCAAAAATTGACCCCGGGCCCGCTTGGTCAAAATCCGAGGTTCGGACCAAAATCCATTTATACATACCGAACTCGATTATGTAGTTAGTTTTGAAATTTGACCTCAATTCGAGGTCTAAATTCCAATTTTTCAAAAATCCCTAATTCTACCCAAACCTCTAATTAGGTTGAAAACTTATGAAATGCAATGGGTAATTGAAAGAAAGTAGGTTAGAATCACTTGTCAACAATTTGGGGAAGAAAATCTCTTGGAAATATCGCCTCTAGGTTTTCTAGTTTTGAAATTCTGAAAGAATGGCAAAAATCCCATAATTGGGACTGTTTTATTACTGAGCGTCAAGTGTTCATCGCGTTCGCGTGAACCCTGACGCGTTCGCGAAGAGCAAAGCCTTAATGGCTTATGTGATCGCGGGAGGCTCACGTGTTCTCAAAGGTATATCTCACCTCACCTTCGCGTTCGTGAGACATGGCTCGCGTTCGCATAGAGTCACCCCTAATTTCCCTTCCCCCACCTCAATACACTATGCGTTCGCTTAGAGCAGGCCCCCCAGTGCTCCGCGTTCGCAATCATTGTCTCACATTTGCGTAGAAGAAGAATCCACCCAACCCAGTTCATACTTCGAGTTCGTGAGAGTACCTTCGCGAACATGAAGAAGGAAACCAGAAGGAAACCAGAAGGCACCTGAAACTGCAGAAAAACTAGATTTTCTAAGTTCAATTCACCATGTAGCCTATCCGAAACTTACCCGAGCCCTCGGGGCTCCAAACTAAATATGCACACAAGTCCAAAAATATCATACGAACTTGCTCGCATGATCAAATCACCAAAATAACACCTAGAACTACGAATTGAATACCAAATCAAATGAAATTTTCAAGAAAACTTTAAAACTTCTATTTTCACAACCGAATGTCTGAATTACGCCAAACCAACTCCGTTTCTCACCAAATTTCACAGACAATTCATAAATATAATAATGGACCTATACCGGGCTATGGAACCAAAATACGGACCCGGTATCAACAATTTCAAACATCGGTGAATTCTTAAAAATTATTAAACCTTTACACTTTTAATTTTCATCAAAAATCCATATCTCGAGGTAGGGACCTCGAAATTCGATTCCGATTATATGCCCAGGTCCCAATTACAATACAGACCCATTGGGACAGTCAAAATACAGATCCGGGTTTGTTTACTCAAAACATTAACCGAAGTCAAAACTTTAAGGCAAAATTCTTATTTTTATCAGTTTTTAACATATAAGTCTTCCGAAAAAATACCTGGACTATGCACACAAATCGAGGAAGGATAAAATGAGGTATTTAAGGCTTCAAAGCACAAAATTAGGTTCTAAAACATAAGATGACCTATCAAGTCATCACATTCTCCACCTGTAAAAATAACTGTTCATCCTCGAATGAACATAGAAAAGTAACTGGGTTGGTGAAAATGTGTGGATATATACTCCGCATGTCCGACTCAGACTCCCAAGTAGCTAACTCAACCGTCTGACCTCTCCACTACACTCGAGCCGAAGGATAACTCAGGACAGAGCTGGAATCTAACACATGAGACAGATCACCGTGATACTTCCGGAGCATGGACACATGGAATACCGGATGAACTGATGACAAACTAGGTGGCATCGCGAGCTTGTAAGCCACCTCACCCACTCTTTGAATAATCTCAAAAGGCCCGATTTACCTAGGGCTCAACTTTCCCTTCTTTCCAAACCTCGTTACACCCTTCATGGGTGATACCCGGAGTAACACTCACTCTCCAACCATGAATGCAACATCACGAACCCTATGGTTGGCATAACTCTTCTGCCTTGTATGAGCTATGCGAAATCAATTCTGAATAATATTAACCTTATCTAAGGCGCCCTGTACAAAATTTGTACCCAACAACCGAGCCTCCCCCGGCTCAAACCATCCAATTGGTGATCGGCACCGTCTACCATATAATACCTCATAGGGAGCCATCTGAATGCTCAACTGGTAGTTGTTGTTGTAGGCAAACTCCACAAGTGGTAAGAACTGATCCTAAGAGCATCCGAAGTCTATAACATAAGCGCGAAACATATCCTCCAATATCTTAATAGTACGCTTAGACTTTCCGTCTGTCTGAGGATGAAATGTTGTGCTCAACTCAACCGGCATGCCGAACTCACGCTATACTGCCCTCCAGAAATGTGAGGTGAACTGTATACCTTGATCATAAATGTTAGACATGGGCACACCGTGAAGATGAATGATCTCGCGAATATAAATCTCTGCCAACCACTTTGAAGAATAGGTAACTGCCACATGAATGAAATGTGATGACTTGGTCAGCCTATCCATAATGACCCAAGCTGTATCGAACTTCCTCTGAGTCCATGGGAGTCCAACAACGAAATTCATAGTGATATGCTCCCACTTCCACTCAGGAATCTCTATCTTCTGAAGCAAACCACCAGGTCTCTGATGCTCATACTTTACTTGTTGACAATTTAGACACTGAGCTACATATGTAACTATATCCTTCTTCATCCTCCTCCACCAATAATGCTGCCACAAGTTCTGATACATCTTGGTGGCACCCGGATGAATGGAATACCGGGAACTGTGGGCCTCCTCAAGAATAAACTCATGAAGTCCATCTACATTAGGCACACAAGCACGACCCTGCATCCTCAAAACTCCATCATCTCCTACAGTAACCTGTTTGGCATCTCTGTCCCGCACTGTGTCCCTAAGGACAAGCAAATGAGGGTCATCATACTGCTACTCCCTAATAAGCTCAAACAAGGAAGACCGAGTGACTGTACAAGCTAGAACACGACTGGGCTAAGAAACATCCAATCTCACGAACTGCTTGGCTAAAGCCTGAACATCTAATGCAAGCTGTCTCTCACCGACTAGAATATACGCAAGGCTGCATATACTCACTGACTTTCTACTCAATGCATCAACCACTACATTGGCCTTTCCAAGATGATACAAAATGGTGATATCATAGTCTTTCAATAGCTCTAACCACTTCCTCTGTCTCAAATTGAGCTCCTTTTGCTTGAACAAATACTGCAAACTCCGATGATCCAGGAATACCTCACACGACATGCCGTAAAGATAGTGCCTCCAAATCTTCAGTGCATGAATATTGGCTACCAACTCTAAGTCATGAATAGGGTAATTCTTCTCGTGAACCTTCAGCTACCGTGACGCGTATGCAATCACCTTGCCACCCTACATCAAAACCGCACCAAGTACAATACGAGATGCATCACAATATATCGTATAAGATCCTGAACCTACGGGCAACACCAACACTGACGCCATAGTTAAAGCAGTCTTGAGCTAGTTAAAGCAGTCTTGAGCTTCTGAAAGCTTGCCTCACACTCGTCTGACCATCTAAACGGGGCAACCCTTCTAGGTCAACCTGGTCAACAAGGCTGCTATAGATGAAAACCCCTCCACAAACCGATAGTAATAACCCGCCAATCCCATAAAACTCTGGATTTCTGTAGCTGATATGGGTCTAGGCCAGTTCTGAATTGCCTCAATCTTCTTATGATCCACCTGAATACCCTCTACTAATACAACATTCCCCAATAAAGCGACTGCTCAACCAAAACCCACATTTTGAAAACTTAGCATATAACTGGCTGTCTCTCGGTGTCTGAAGTACGATCCGAAGATGCTGCTCATGCTCCTCTTGACTGGGAGAGTAGATCAAGATATCATCAATAAACACAATCACAAAGGAATCTAGATAAGGCTTGAACACTTGGTTCATGAAATCCATGAATGTTGTTGGGGAATTTGTCAGCCCAAATGACATCACTAGAAACTCATAATGCCCATACCGAGTATGAAAAGCTGTCTTAGGGATGTCAGATGCCTTAATCCTCAATTGATGGTAGTCAGACCTCAGTTCAATCTTTGAAAACACCTTGGCACCCTGAAGCTGATCAAATAAGTCATCCATCGTTGGCAATGGATACTTGTTCTTGATGGTGACTTTGTTCAACTACCGATAATCTATGAACATCCTCATCGATCCATCATTCTTCTTTACAAATGACACAGGCGCACCCCAGGGTGAGACACTAGGTCTAATGAAGCCCTTATCAAGCAAATCTTGCAACTGTTCCTTCAATTCTTTCAACTTTGGCGGGGCCATACGGTATGTCAGAATAGAAATATGTTGAGTGCCTGGAGCCAAATCAATACAGAAGTTAATATATCTGTTGGGTGACATCCCCGACAGATCTGCAGGAAACACCTCTGAAAACTCACGAACAACTAGCACAAAATCCATAGAAGGAACCTCTGCACTAGAATCACGGACATAAGCCAAATAAGCTAGACACCCTTCTCGATCATATGTTGAGCCTTCATATAACCGATAACCCTGCTATTAGAATGGCCAGGAGTCCTTCTCCACTCTAGTCGAGTCAACCCCTACAAGGCTAAGGTCACCGTCTTGGCGTGACAATCCAATATAGCATGATAGGGTGACAACCAATCCTTACCCAAAATGACATCAAAATCAACCATATCGAGAAGTAAAAGATCTACGCTAGTCTCAAGACCACCAATGGTAACCACACACGAATGATAGACATGATCTACACACTCAAAGAATCATGAGGCACAACTGGATATGAAGCAAAATAGGATGACACATAGGAATAAATAGAGTCCAAACAAAATAGAATTGAAGCATCTCTATGGAAAAACTGAAACAGTACCTGTGATAACAACGTTTGATGATTCAGCCTCAGGCCTGGCTGGGAAATCATAACATCGGGTCTGGGCCCCACCACTTTGAACTACATCCCTAGGATGACCACTTGCCTCCTACTGGCTAGGGTCTACCTCTAGCGGCTTAACCTCCACCTCTAACAGCTTGAACTCCACCTCTAGCGACCTGACCTCTACTTCTGACTGCCTGATCCCCTACCTCTAGCTGGCTGAGCGTGCGGTGGTGAAACCGGTGCTAGAATCATAGCACGGGAACCTTGTTGTGGCGTGACGCCTAATAATCACGGATAATTCCTCCTAATATGCCCAAAATCACCACACTCATAACATTCATCCTGGTGCTGTGTCTGCTGAAATTGAGACTGACCCAAACGGTCCGGATGACCACGGTAATAACTCTGAATATGAGGTGAATTGATAGGAGCTGGCGGTGCACTGTAGACTGGCTTCCCAGAATGAGGCATATAAGGACCACTACTCTTTGAATTACAGTGGAATGCCTGAAGCACTTACTGATATGGCCTGGGAGGATGGCCCCTACCAAAGGTACCCCTGCCTCCAGATGAGGCACTACTAAAACCACCAAAATGACGAGGCTTCTTATCGACCCCTGCCCTCTCTCCTGTGAAAGAACATCCTCAATGCGATTGGCAACATTAGCAGCCGTCTGAAAATAAATCTCATTCCCGGTCTCCTTGGCCATCTACAACTTGATAGGATGAGAAAGTTCCTCGATAAACCTACTCACCCTTCTCTCTCTCTCTCTCTCTCTCTCTCGGTAGGAAGCAGAAGAATAACATGATGGGCTAGATCCACAAAGCGGATCTCGTACTGGGTGACCGACATACCGCCTTGATGGAGGTGCTCGAACTGCTTGCGATAACTCTCTCTCTGAGTGATAGGAAGGAACTTCTCAAGAAATAGCTGAGAGAACTGGTCCCAAGTAAGAACAGGCGACCCAGCTGGTCTAGTAGATACATAATCCTTCCACCATCTGTTGACGGAACCCGTTATCTGAAACACAGCAAAATCGACCCTATTGGTATCAACTATACCCATGTTTCACACCACCTCATGGCAGTAGTCAAAATAATCTTGTGAGTCCTCAGAAGATGCTCCATTGAAGTGATCTGGGAAGAGCTTGGTAAACTTATCCAATCTCAATAAGTTCTTAGAAGACATGGCATGACCATCACCGGCCTGTGCCGCAATAACTGGCTGAACTACCCCAACTAGTGGGGCTACTGGTGTCTGATACTGGGGAGTCATCTGCTCTGTAGTGTGATTAGCGGGAGTCTGTGCTCCTCCCCCATCCTGAGAGATAGCCAGTGCATAGGAAATGTATCGACTTGGGCCACACTCCCCATAAGGCCCACCAAACACACCAAAGCATCCTAAAGCACTAGGGTGGCGATGAACCCCTCCGGTACGTGAGCTGGTCCGACAAGCACAATCTGAGCTGGAAACTCCTCATTAAACTCTACTTGAGGCTCCACCGCTGGTGCTGCTGCTCTGGGCTAAGGTCTGCCCCTGCCTCGACCTCTAGCGCGACCTCAGCCTCGACCTCGACCTATGCCCCTCGTAGGAGCTGTTGCTGGGAGCTCCGGCTGCTGTTCAGCTAAATATGCGGTGCGTGTTCTCCACATCTACGATAGAACAAGAATAGAAGGGTTCAATCATCAATGATAGAAGAAAATCGCACGACAAATAAGAATAGAAGTGACACTGTTCCTAACTCCATAGCCTTTGGAAGATAGGTACAGACGTCTCTGCAACGATCCTCTAGACTCTACTAAGTTTGCTCGTGACTCATGAGACCTATGTAACCTAGTGCTCTGATACCAACTTGTCATAACCCGGAATTCCCACCGTCGGGACCGTGATGGCGCCTAACATTCACTTGCTAGGCAAGCCAACGTTAGAACAATTTATCCTTTTTAACAGTTTAAGATTAAATAATGAAGAAGTGCGGAAGCTAAAACTGCCAAACATCTGCTACTTGTCACATCTCCCTTTCGCCTACACCCCGCAAAGGGCATAAAGGAGTTTTTCCATTTAAAGGACAATCAGAATGGGATTTAATTATTAATTAATTTAGAGTCGCCACTTGAGAGATTAATGGTGTCCCAAGTCACCGATTGAATCCCGAACCGAGGAAATTTATGACTCTGTTAACAGTCTGCGGACCAGAAATCCGAGTAAGGAATTCTGTTAACCGGGGAGAAGGTGTTAGGCATTCCCGGGCTCCGTGGTTCTAGCACGGTCGCTTAACTGTTGTATTTGATTTTATCTGATTTCAGTACATGCTAGCTTATGTGCCATTTATTCGTAAACCGCTTTTCATCGTTATTTATTTTAATAGAATTGCGACGTCGTGAAAACGCGTTTCGAACCCCGTCGCAATCAATGCACCCGTGGTTGTCAACACATTTCGACTTCGTCGAGATTTGGATTTGGGTCACATCAATGCGCACCCGAGTTTAGGAAGGTAATTTTATTGAGAGCGTGTCTAAAGCAACTATGCGTTCGCACTTTGCGAGGGCCATGGAATTTGCTAAATGGCACACCTCGAGTTCTAAGGATAAACAAGATTAATTAAACAAGGGCCATGCAACTTGAGATTTTATTCGGCACGGTACACCCCTAACTATTAAATCAAATTAACCGAAAACGAACAAAGACCTCTATTTGTTAAAAAAAAACTCAAGTCTACAATTGGAAAATAACAAAATATAGACTAAAGATTTTAAAAGGGAAGGGCCTAGTCTCAATGCAAGGCCCAACAGATAATCTTTAAGGCTCAGTGTACTGGTCCGCATGACCAAAGTCTGCAATTCATTTCAAGCAGACCCACGGTCCAGTTGAATTCACGATTTCTCAAGAGTTTGGGACAAATTGATTTGATAGATGAAATCTGAAACTAAATACAATTAGCAATATCTGACTTGACTCCAACTCCTAACATGGATATTAGCATAATAATTCCTCTCTTAGATGTAAGGACAACCTTTATTCAGTTCACTTATTCAAACACCCCAGCCCCTACGAAATCATAACTTTCAGTACATGAGAGCATATCATCAAATACCAATTCATACTAGTTGTTCGAATCAAATCAGGAAAAACGACTTTAGAGAACATGACAAGCAACAGGACTCATGCACTTTAAATAGCAAGCATTGTGTCACCACACTCCCAAACCCAAAATTCAGTGACTACGAACCAATTGCATTTCTGCACACAGGCTAATACTGACCCCTAAAACTATAACAGAAGCCTTCAATTTATCTATATGGACATGAGAACACCAGGTTCATTACCCCTTTTTGCAGAATAAGGCAAATAGAACTCTACACCCAATTAAAACCAGACAGAGAGAACTTAACCAACATCAAGAAAAATCTATGAACGAGAACTGAAGCTTAAGCTAAACCTGAACAGCTTGGCTCGTGGTTGTAAACTAAAGGAAATGATTGATTCATTCCAATTCATTCTAAACCAAGAGTTGCAACATATCTTAAAAGAATCTAGCAAAACCATTTCATCACGTTTCAGCACTTTAAGGCATGTAAAAGCAGTATCATGGATTTCTGGACTATTCTTGTATAGACACGCATGAACTACATGTTAGCATCTCAGAGAACTCGAACGCTAAGGGAAGAATTCCAACAGATGACTGACAACAGTTTCAAAGTCAATCTTAAGAGCTTAAGCTTGCATCCAACTTATACTTAACATGGAAAATGACAAACCGTGAATATTCCTTAGCCAAGCAATATTAGATGTGAGAAATTTGCTTTTAACCAAGTTTCCAGAAATTGCGGTTTCAAACAAAAGTAAGCAGCTGAAGGAAAGCGCACATAGACAGACAAAATGATTTTAGCATTTCTAGCAGACTTCTCATGAGAGCCTATTTCGACAGAAACTAATATCAGCTCAAAGGCAACGTTTTATATTCATACTGCCATGTTCAAAACCAAGCAAACCTATGATTCATCTTCCAAATTTTAACAACGTAGAAGTGATTTTCCACTGTCAAACTGACTGAGCTATAACAACTATTTGGAATCGACGAAATTTGGACTCAAATGAAAACTCTACAACATAATAACAGTTAAACCATATAAGCGAAAAACGACCACTCAAAATCGACTTCAACTAGCTGAAAATACTCAAGTACATCACACTGTCACGAACAGATTTAGTCAGCAAGGAATTCGATCATAGCACAAATAGAGCACTCGAGACAGAAACACATAGTTCAAAATAATGAAACGGAATAGAATCGCAAGAACTGAGAGATGAAGGATGAACCTGAAATTTCGAATTTCTTTTGATAACAAAATCGAAGACGATTACACAGTTTCGACTCCAAAAACTAACACAAGAACACGATGGCAGATCAAAGCTCGAAGAACAGCAAATCAGTAGCAGCTGAGTAGAAGTACGAAGTTTGAACAACGACGAACTCAGCAATTCTCAAACGAGCTCCATTTTAAAACCAAAATCCAGACTGGAATGAAATTTAAACTAGCTTCACCACTAACTGTTCCTCTCCGATTTTGACAGGGAAAACAAAATTAAACTCGGAAAAAGAAAACTCAAACTATTTTTTGCGTATATTTTTATAGACTAGAACTAAGCTAAAATTAACCATAGAGAAGAAAAAGAAAGACTATTTTTTCAGACCTCCGTTTTTCCAAAAATCTCCTCCTCTTCAAAGAATCAGATTGAATCCTTTTATGAAACGATCCCCGGATGACTGTGGGGCTCGGATTGAACGAAATAAATCCAATGCCTCACGTTCATCCAACGAATCATCTCTAGGACCTTCCAATCGCGTGAGATGGTTCAAAATCGTGCGAGTGAGAGGGGAGAGGAATCTCGCGGGGGAAAATCTGTTAGAACGGTGAGAGGAAGGATGGGGGAACACATGGGTTGTGGATTTGAGGCTCACTCGCCATGGATTTGGGGCTGAATTCGGATGTTGTTGGGGAGAAGAAGCACAGTCGCGGCTGGGATTAGGGATCTGGGGGGTTGATCGACTGATTGGCTTTTGAGTGTATATGGACGGGTCAGGTTGCAGGGATGGGTTGGCAGGCGGGTTTGGGGCGTGGTCTGCGTAATTGGACTGGGGTTTTGCACGAGAGTGGCCCAAAATTAGCCAGCCCTTTGCTTTTCATTTCAAAATTAAAAGTAGCCAAAGACCTGATTTAATTCTAAATGGGACTAATTAAATTTCCTAAGATTAACTAAATTCTACATTTAAGGGAAAAATTAACAAAAATGAAATTGAAGGAAAACAAATGTAAAAGCATTAATTTTGTTACTTTTCTCTTATTTAAACGATTTTTAATTACTCTAAAATCAAGAATTAAGTCCTAAATGCGAGGACGCTATTTTGTAATTTTTATTATATTTTTATGACAACTAAAAATGCACATAAAATATAAAATCATACTATTAATTCCTAGAAATTCAAATACTGAAAGAAAAATTCTAATTTTAATGAATTCTATAGGAGTAATTTAAGCGTGGCAAAAATCACATGCTCACAGCTGCCCCTCTTTGCCCGGAAACACGAAAAGTTTTCGTGCGAAGATAAGTGAGCAACTACGAGCGATTTTTTCCCATTCAAATATTCCGTTGTGAAGCATTTTGAAAAGTTTGACCGCACTCTGCTTCAGAAGTTGCCTACATATCCTGGGCTAAACAGGAATCAGGTCAGTATAGTTCGGGAGTGTCCGGTAGTTGGGACTACCGGGAGCTGTGATTTCACTGCAATTGCTGCTGCTGCTACTGCTCGCTAACCTTCCTTATTACACTGTGTCAAAATAAAACAAAAAGCTATACTAGACAATGATCTATGGATTACAAAAAGTCCTATCTGTATCTTCAAACTTAATCTTGTGCTTATTGTTGCCTTGTTGTTCTCCATTCTCTCGGAGACATCCGTTTGTTGCCATCTTGAATTGTAAACTGAGATGTTTTTCCTTTCCTTCAGACTGCTAAACTTGATACGCATCTCCTCTGTTATACGAGCGGGCTCCCGACGGCAGAAACTTGAAATGTATTCCTCTGTTCTCCAGGCGGGCTCCTAACTTCTGACACTTGAAATGTATGCCTCTGTTCTCCAGGTGGGCTCCTGACTTTGTTCGTCAGGCGGGCTCCTGACTGCTG
Source organism: Nicotiana sylvestris (assembly GCF_000393655.2). Lineage (NCBI taxonomy): Eukaryota > Viridiplantae > Streptophyta > Magnoliopsida > Solanales > Solanaceae > Nicotiana > Nicotiana sylvestris. The sequence continues at coordinate 5,667,703 of NC_091061.1, read as the reverse complement.
AAACTTGAATTGAATGCCTCTATTCTCCAGGCGGGCTCCTGACTGCTGAAACTTGAAATGTATGCCTCTGTTCTCCAGGCAGGCTCCTGACTTCAAAATAGACAAAGAAATTAATGGAAAACTAAAACTTGAATTGTAATACCTCTGTTCTTCAGGCGGGCTCCTGACTGCTGAAACTTGAATTGTATGCCTCTGTTCTCCAGGCAGGCTCCTGACTGCTGAAACTTAAAATGTATTCCTCTGTTCTCCAGGCGGGCTCCTGACTTCTGAATTTGAAATTGAGTGTCTCTATTCTCCAAGCGGTTCCCTGATTGCTAAAATTTGAAATGCATGTCTCTGTTCTCCAGGCGGACTCCTGACTTCAAAATAGACAAAGAAATTGATTGAAAACTAAAACTTGAATTGTGTCACCTCTGTTCTTCAGGCGAACTCCGGACTACCGAAATTTGAAGTGCATGTCTCTGTTCTCCAGGCAGACTCCTGACTTCTAAAATTTAAATTGTATGTCTCTGTTCTCCAGGCGGACTCTTGACTTCAACAAATAAACAACCAACGAAAATTTTCTACCCCAGTTTGTAAGTTGGGTGTATGGGTGAGCATTAAACTGAATCATATTACCACATATTACTAAGAATTGAAGGCTAAATCCAATTATCCAGGGAGGTCCTGACAACTCCTAACAATTACGAACCTAAGGTATTACTCTTGCTACATCATGTTATCTACAAGGGTTTTAAGCTACATCCTGTTATCCAGGAAGGTCCTAACAACTTGCATTTTATCCTAAACATGCAAACTTTGCAACCAAATTATATTCCCCTATGCTATTCATGATTATTTTGTGTTTTTAATCCCACCATACTTTGCGGTTAAATCTGATTACTGCTTGCTTTCCCTTTATGGAGAATTCCTCCTGAACAACCAACTTTCTGCCCCTGTTTCAATCAAAGAAAATTCCGTTAGTTTAAAATGGTGGTTAGTTGATGGCATTCTTGCTGAAAAATCCTTCCCCTGCATTGCTTTGTGTTGACTGACTTCCATGCACTAACCCTGAACTGCTTGACTTTCTGACCAACTTTTAAATTTCCCAACATCTGGCGACCTAAATGTTTTACACCCATGTTGTTATTTCACTTTTCTGATCTTTTGTTTGAGCTTTTGCCTTTCCTACGACATTCCCCAATCATTTCACCGATGAAACTTCCGTTAATTCCCTGTATTCCACTTTACATCATGTTGTTTTTGACATGCTCTAACCACGTTGTGCTTTACAATTCCGGAAGCTGGTAGTGAGCCTTGAAATCCTTTCCCACTTGCTTTTGAACATAACTGACATTAGAACATTTAGACAAACAAAACCCCAAAAGAGAATGAAATGCAATGGTTTTACGGATTAAGGATAAGAAGAATCCAAAACCGGATGACTACTAAAAATGAAGTAAAGAAAAGAAACTTATCTGACCGGAATAGCTAGCACCAATGGTCACGACATTCATTTCGGTCTAATCGGCCCAACCGATCCAACTAAACAACTCTCAGTTGCCATACCTTATTGCCCAGAAATTCCATCAATTGTTTGAATTACCCAGACCTTAACCTTGTTTTCCTACGGTACCACAAACGGTTTCCATCAACAGACCTTTCTCAGTTTGCCATTTCTCAACTCACTTTTGCCTTGAGGTGCCCGTGAAGGTTTTCACCACTAAGACTCTCTCATTTTATTTTCTCTCAGCTCCCGTCGCCTTACGGTGCCCGTGAGGGTTTTCACCCATAAGACTCTCTCATTTTTATCTTTTGTTCTTCTTGCTTGAACCAGAGTGTTGCCACTGCCACGAATTACTGCTACCTACTCGACTTGGCATTTATCAAAAATTGATTAGAAGGTCTTTCTTTGGATCGTAATGTAGGCTTTTGGATTGGGTTAGAAAGAAAGGTATAAAAGGCTCAAAACAATTCAAATGGGTTCAAATTACAACTTTTGGAATCCAACTTTCACAAAAATCACAACTTCTGCCCCAGTTTCTTGCTTGGGGATTTTTGGATTTCTATTTTGGTATGACTGAACCTCGGAGTAAGGCTGCCTACGTACCCTTTCGGGATCAAGTCAAACGTAGTTCACTGTATCATAATTACCTTTGTTGTTGTGTTTTTCTTTCTTTCCTTTTCTTTCTTTTTCTTTCCTTCGCTTTCATTTTTCCTTTCTCTTTTTTTCTTCTTCTTTATTTTTTTTCTTTTTCTTTTCTTTCTTTTTCTTTTTCCTTTGTTTCTCTCTTATTTCTTTTATGTTCGGCACTTGTGTTCCCTGATAGTGCCATTGATTCCGAAAGAGGGGTATGAAAAATAAGTAAGGCTCAAAAGGGATGACAAGGGATAAAAGTGTTTGGATAGCAGGACAAAACACCTTCATCATTTCAATCTTTAAGATATGCCAAATACAAACAGATACATTCAGAAATAAAGAAATCATACATAATATCTCTTGACCGCATCAGAATTGATGGCCATTTCTATACATTTTCCTTCCACATCTGTCAAATACAATGCTCCATTAGACAACACTCTGGTTACTACAAATGGTCCCTGCCAGTTTGGGGCAAATTTTCCTTTTGCTTCAGCCCAATGAGGCAAAATCCGCCTCAGTACTAACTGTCCGACTTCGAATTTCCTTGGACGCACTTTCTTGTTGTATGCTATTGCCATTCTTCGTTGGTACAGTTGACCATGACACACTGATGCCAATCTCTTCTCGTCAATCAAATTCAACTGCTCAAGAAGGCTTTTCACCCATTCATCATCATCGATCTCGGCCTCTACAACGATTTGCAAAGACGGGATTTCCACCTCTGTAGGTATTACTGCCTCGGTGCCATACACCAATGAATAAGGAGTCGCCCCCAACGAGGTACGAACGGTGGTGCAATACCCTAACAATGCAAACGGTAATTTCTCATGCCACTGTCTAGACCCTTCAACCATCTTCCGGAGTATTTTCTTTATATTCTTATTGGCTGCTTCAACCGCACCATTTGCCTTGGGACGGTATGGAGTAGAATGCCTATGGGTAATCTTAAACTGCTCACATGTCTCCTTCATCAAATGACTATTAAGATTAGCACCATTATCCGTGATGATTACCTTCAAAATCCCAAACCGACAGATGATATTTGAGTGCACGAAGTCGACATAGCTTTCTTCGTCACAGACTTGAACGTCTTAGCTTCCACCTATTTGGTAAAATAGTCTATAGCTACCAGAATAAACATGTGCCCATTTGATGCTGCTGGATCAATTGACCCAATAACATCCATGCCCCATGCAACAAAAGGCCATGGTGCAGACATCGTATGCAATTCTGATGGTGGAGATGAATTAAATCTCCATGCACTTGGCACTGATGACACTTACGCACAAAACTGATACAATCCCGCTCCATCGTGAGCCAATAATAACCTGCTCGGAGAATCTTTTTTGCTAGAACGTACCCACTCATATGCGGTCCACAAACTCCGGAATGTACCTCAGTCATGATAGATGTGGCATGTCTTGCATCCATGCATCTCAACAACCCGAGGTCTGGAGTTCTTTTGTAAAACACTCCTCCACTAAAGAAAAACCCTCTTGCCAATCGCCGAATCGTTATTTTCTGATCACCGGTGGCCTGTATCGGATATACTCCCGCCCTAATGTACTCTTTGATATCATGGAACCACGGCTCACCGTCAATTTCCTCTTCTATCATATTACAATAAGCATGCTGATCACGGACCTAAATCGGCAATGGATCAACATAAGCCTTATCTGGATGATGCAACATCGACGCCAAAGTAGCCAAAGCGTCGGCAACCTCATTATGAATCCTTGGAATGTGCCTAAATTCTATGGCCTGAAACCGTCGACAAATCTCATGCAGACACTGTCGATACGGTATAAGCTTCAAATCCCGTGTTTCCCATTCTCCTTGAATTTGGTGTACCAGTAGGTCCGAGTCACCCATGACCAAAACTTCCCGTACACCCATATCCACAGCTAATCTCAATCCCAATATACATGCCTCATATTCTGCCATGTTGTTCGTACAGTAGAAACAAAGCCGAGCTATAACAGGGTAATGCTGACCGGTTTTAGAAATAAGTACCGCGCCTATTCCCACACCTTTCATATTTGCAGCCCCATCAAAGAAAAGTTTCTATTCCGGCTTCTCGGCTTGTTCCAATTCATCAATGTACATCACCTCTTCATCAGGGAAACAAGTTTTCAAAGGTTCATAATCTTCATCGACGGGGTTCTCAGCCAAATGATCGGCTAGTGCCTGTGCTTTCATCGCAGTCCGTGTCACATAGATAATGTCGAACTCTGTAAGCAGGATCTGCCACTTTGCAAGCCTCCCTGTGGGCATGGGCTTCTGAAAAATATACTTCAACGGGTCCAAGCGAGATATGAGGTAAGTAGTGTAGGATGACAAATAATGTTTCAACTTCTGTGCCACCCAAGTTAGAGCGCAACATGTCCTTTCCAGATGAGTATACTTAACCTCGTAAGATGTGAACTTCTTGCTGAGATAGTAGATAGTTTTCTCCTTTCTACCCGTAACATCGTACTGCCCCATTACACAACTGAATGAATTATCCAAAACCGTCAGATATAGAATTAAGGGCCTCCCTGGTTCTGGCGGGACCAACACGGGTGGGTTCAACAAATACCCCTTTATCTTATCAAAAGCCTCCTGACATTCATCAGTCCATTTGACCGCAACGTTTTTTTTCAACAATTTGAAAATCGGCTCACAAGTTGTCGTGAGCTGAGCAATGAATCTGCTGATATAGTTCAATCTTCCCAACAAACTTATCACCTCAGTTTTGTTTCTTGGAGGTGGCAGTTCCTGAATAGCTTTGCTCTTCTATGGGTCTAATTCAATACCCCGCCGGCTGACTATAAACCCCAGCAACTTCCCAGATGGCACCCCGAAAGCGCACTTTGCAGGATTGAGCTTAAGATTGTACCTGCGAAGCCTTTGAAAGAACTTTCTCAAATCTCTGACATGGTCAGATTGTTGTCTAGATTTCACGATCACATCATCCACATACACCTCGATTTCTTTGTGTATTATATCATGGAATATGGTTGTCATGGCCCTCATATAAGTTGCCCCAGCGTTTTTTAAACCAAACGACATGACCCGATAACAATACGTTCCCCACGGCGTGATGAATGCCATCTTTTCTGCATCTTCCTCGTCCATTAGAATCTGATGATAACCCGCGTAACAATCCACAAAAGAGCCAATATCATGTTTGGCACAATTGTCAATCAGTATATGGATGTTGGGCAGTGGGAAATTATCTTTTGGACTTGCCTTGTTAAGATCTCGATAATCGACACACACCCTGGTCTTGCCATCTTTCTTCGGCACAGGCACGACATTAGCTAACCAAGTGGGGTACCGTGTAACCTGAATGACCTTTGCCTCAAACTGCTTGGTAATCTCTTCTTTGATCTTCACACTTATGTCCGTTTTGAACTTTCTCAACTTCTGCTTGACAGGGAGGAGTGCCGGATCAGTGGGTAATTTATGAACCACCAAATCGGTGCTTAGACCTGGCATATCATCATATGACCATGCAAAAACATCTTTGTACTCATGCAATACTTTAATTATCTCCTCCTTGAGTTGTGGCTCCAGATGAACACTTACTTTAGTTTCCCGCACATTGTCTTGGTCCCCTAGATTAACTGCTTCTGTGTCATTTAGGTTAGGTTTGGGTTTTTCTTCAAAATGACTTAATTCTTTACTAATTTCCTCATAAGCTTCATCGTTGTTACAATCCACCCTATCATCACACTCGATTTCTTGTATTATTACTTCCGAGCTAGATTGGCTTTTAAGGGCCGAAGATTCCTCATGCATGTCATATCATTGATATCAGCATAAAAAGAACTGTACAAAAGAAAAGAAAAAATGGAAACAAAATTAGGAATGAAGAAAATTGCATTTCATTGAATGTAAAGATAACAAGGTTTTAACTCATCCAAACGGACGAAACATAGCAACTGGATTACAAACCCTGGAATAATCCAGGTGACAAAAGGAAAACAAAACCCACTACCACGACTCCCTCCGAATTGGAAGAGGAGTAGCTTCCCAATTGTTGATGTTAGCATGTGGTCCGATGTACTGTATGGCTGCTCCGCTTGACCCTTCCTCGACCTGAACCATGTTCACTTCAGCAAATAATCTCTCAAACACCTTATACAAATTCTCTTCTGCCCCGATCAGTGGACCTGACACCTTTGCCAATGATTGCTTCTTGCTACCCGCCCTGACGAAAGACCTGGACAAGCGTGGAACCGGTTTGGGGAGAACCCAAGCTTTCTTTTTCAATTTACGAGCCCTTCTAACATCTGCCGCTGTTGGTTTGAACCCCAATCCGAAGGTGTCCAGATTTTTGGGCAGAGAAACAGGTTGGATAATGCCCTGAAGTTCAGCCCCCAGACCTTTCCCTGGCACGAACCCGTTACTCAGCATTTCTATTACTACCATGACGGTCACAACTGCCATCCTGGGACATGGAATGCTTTTACCCTCGGGCACTCTGCTCACCGGGACCGTGTCGAAGACCTGATAAACCCATGGTCCCTTATCATCTTCGGTTTCTATAAATGGCACAATGGCATCACTCATGGCGCATGTGGGATCTTCCCTATATAACACAATTTCTTGTTTGTCCCACTCGAACTTGACCATTTGGTGCAGTGTGGAAGGCACTGCTTTGGCAGCGTGGATCCATGGTCGACCCAACAAAAGATTGTAGGACACTGCAGCATCCAACACCTGAAATTCCATAGTGAACTCGACCGGGCCAATAGTCAATTCGAGTACAATATCCCCTACTGTGTTTGTTCCCCCTCCATCGAACCCTCGAACACAAATGCTATTTTTGCGGATTCTATCATCATCAATCTTCAACTTGTTCAATGTGGACAACGTGCAAATATTAGCACTTGACCCATTATCGATCAATGCCCGAGTAACCATTGAACCTTCACACTTGACCGTCAAGTAGAGAGCTTTATTGTGTTCTGTGCCTTCCACAGGCAATTCATCATTAGAAAATGCTACCATGTTCACTTCAAAGATCTTGTTGGCAATTGTCTCCAGATGGTTTACTGAAATTTTGTCGGGCACATGAGCTTCATTGAATATCTTCATCAAAGCTCGGCAATGCTCGTCAAAATGGATTAATAACGACAACAACGAGATTTGGGCCGGAGTTTTTCTCAATTGTTCAACAATGGAATAATCTTGTACTTTCATCTTTTTCAGAAACTCTTCGGCCTCTTCTTCCGTCACAGTTTTTTGACTAGCACTAGATTGTCTTTAGTGCCCTTAGCCTTTCTCAACTCTTCAGGAGCAAAACAACATCCCGACCGATTTAGTCCTTGTGCTTCATAACTCTCTTCCTCAATTTCCTTTCCTTTGTATGTCACCACTACCTTGTCATATTTCCACGGTACGGCTTTGCTATCAACCACGGGTAATTGGACTATCAGTTTTATGATAACTGGTTCTATGCAGGCCCCTTTCACAACAACCACGGGTGCAGATGATGACCCTGGTACCACTAACTTGACTGGCTCTGGCTTTTTCGCAGCAACAAATGGTCCTTTTCCCATTACCAACACTAGCTTATCCTTTATTGCTTTTAGCTGAACCACTGGCCTTGCGCTCACTGTCTTTTCTTTGACCTTGGCTTCCGTAGAACGGATCACCATAACCGTCTGCGAGGTTTTTTAGGCTCTGTCCCCTTATGTATCAGTTCGATCATATTGGCTTCATAATGCGCTGGTAACGGATTTTGATTGATGTTTGGGGCCTCTGGAGCCTGTACTTCAATACGGCGATTATCAATGAGTTCTTGTATCGCATTTTTCAACTTCCAACATTTTTCAGTATCGTGCCCCGGCATCCTTGAGCAATACTCGCAGTTAACAGAGTGGTCCAGGTTTCTGGGAAGGGGGTTTGGTGATTTGGACTCAATTAGGGTCAACATTCCTAACTGTTTCAATCTATGGAAGAGAGCGGTGTAAGATTCTCCCAGCGGAGTAAATGTTTTTCTGTTTGGGGCCTTCTTACTTCTAAAAGCTTGGTTTGGGCGGAAGCTGGTTCCTGGTCTATTTGCCCTGGGAGGTGGATAGGTGTTTTGTGGGGGTGGATGTATGTTTTGAGGATTCGGTGCACGCCATTGCGAGTGCACCGGAGGCTGAGTGTAGGTCTGGGCGTGGTGGATAGAAAAGTGTGGTTCTGGTGGTGGATAGTAGTGTTGCGGTGGGCCATATGTGGTATATTGGTAGTTTGGGTGGTGGGGTCTGGGTTGGTTGTAGTAGAGTGGAGGGTTATTGGGCCTGGACCAAGCACTAGCTTCAACCGTAGTAACTTCTTCCTTATTCTTCTTTCCAAGCACACCACCGGTACCGCTTTGGATGGCCTGGGTGGTTGATTTCAATGCTGAGTAGCTCAAGATCTTGTTAGATTTCAATCCTTCTTCAATCATGGCTCCCATCTTTACCACTTCATTAAACGACTTTCCGACAGATGTCACTAGATGACCAAAATAGGTAGGCTCCAATGTTTGCAAGAAGTAATCTACCATCTCACTCTCCCTCATCGGAGGATCAACCCTTGCTGCTTGTTCCCTCCAGCGGAAACCAAACTCTCTAAAACTTTCCCCAGGCTTTTTTTCCAGCTTCAACAATGATAGACTGTCGGGGACTATCTCAAGGTTATACTGAAAATGGCCAATGAATGCCTGTGCCAAATCATCCCATGTATACCATCGATCGGGGTCTTATCTCGTGTACCATTCTAGCGCGGACCCGCTCAGGCTTTGACCGAAATATGCTATCAACAATTCATCCTTCCCCCCAGCACCTCTCATTTTGCTACAAAAGCCACGCAGATGGGCTACTGGGTCACCGTGCCCCTCATACAAGTCAAACTTCGGCATTTTAAACCCCGCAGGCAACTGAACATCAGGGAAAGGGCACAAATCTTTGTATGCGACGCTGACTTGGTTACCTAAACCATGCATGTTCCTGAAGGATTGCTCCAGGCTTTTGACTTTACGAATCACTTCCTCCTGTTCTGTATTCTTAACCGGTTTCTCAACCTCTCCCGGGATTTCAAAATGGGGAGAATAGGTATATGGCTCAGGCGCTTTGAAAGTGGGTTTGAGAGGGTAATATTGGGTGTCATGAGCTTAGAATAGTGGCTCACTGGACGATCTATGTAATGGGGCTGGGGGAGGTGCCACAAAGACTGGAACCATGGGTGGGGGAGGGTTCTGTTTGGGGGGTGGAGCTGGGGGAGCGTATGAAGTGATACCATAGCCCTGGGCGTGATAGGGGAAGGCTGAAGATGCGTGGGGAGTGGTGGGCTCCTGAGCTTGAGCCAGGGGTGGGATGTAAGATGGATTAGCGGGATATAGTGGTGTCGGATGTCCCTGAGACCATGCCCGATGCATTTCAGCCATTTGTGCTTTTAGTTTCCTCATCTCTTCTTTCATAGCACCCACATCTGTTACCTCAATTTCATTTGAAGGGTCTACGATGCTGATTTCCGAGTCCTGCCCTGTCATTTTTACTTTATCTTTCGACCGGGTGTTGTACGGGTGAGTTGCCAGAATTGCCAATCAACTAACCATCTGCCTGAAGTTGCACATTTAGACAACCACTTTGTTAGCGATTAAGTTTTAACAGATTTGACAACCGCACGTTGGCATGAATGCACTTATACAGTTAATCATTTCTATTATGTGTTTGCTCGATTGCATGCGTCATCCTGGCACTTCGTTCCTTGTTTCTTTTTACCTTTCTTTCAAATTTCATCACCTCATCCCTCTCTTGTGCTCTTCTCTTTCTTTTATTTCTTTCTCTTTTGTGTTCTCGCTCATTTCTTGCTTTCTCTTTCTCTTTTTGTTTTTCCGCTCTTTTCTTTCTTTCTCTCTTTCTTTGTTTTTTCTTCTTTTTTTTTCTTACGATTACGGTCGAATCCTATGGAGATTGCCTACATATCATGACCCCGCACGAATCAGACCAAGCGTAGTTCGTGAAAATAAATGCAAAAATAAAGGGTGGAAATAAGGATTTTTTTTTGAAATTTTCAATTTTCATTACTAAAACAAACTATTACAAACTAAACACTTTTCGGAATGAAACTAACAGACGCAAATTGAAAGCAAATACAGACTCTAAGACTGCAGACATACTTGACCTGGAAAGACATACGAAAGACTGACTCAAAATGGTAGAAAATTACAGACATGGACTATGCATACTCTAGTGCTTCAAACTTAGGTGTCCGCGGGGCGTCGTTCGGCCTCGCCGCGGGCCTAGGATCCAAATCCCTTTCAAGCTGCTCTAATTCATTCATGGTTTGCTTCACATAGATCATTACTGCTGAGACAAAAGTAGTATAGGTCATGTCTTCACAAACCCGTCATCTCCTGAAAATGGCATGAGCAATGGCTCTAACCCTGTCTTTTGTTTGCTTCTTTTCTATAAGCAAGCATCTTATCTGATCGCTGCACGTCTTTAAAGCTCGAGAGTCCTGCAGGTGTTGATCTTGCAACTGCTGCACTTCTACCTCCATTTGGGCCAACAAGTCATAACAATGTCCACTTTCAATTCCAAAATCTCTAGCCTGCCTAACCGCTTTACCCTCAAGGGCAACCACTTTTCTCTTTAAATTGGCAACAATTTTCTCATGGTCCCTTTTCAACTTGTAGCCCACTGCGCTTTAAGCTCTGCCATGATATTCTCAGATTTTTCTAATTCATCCCGCCATTCCCTGACTTCGTTTTCCAGCTTTTTTATCAATTGCTCATCTGATTGGCTCCTTGGTTGCTTATTGACGGTTATCCTCAATTGCCTGATTTGGGCCCTAAGCGCCTCATTTCTCGAGCCAGTCTGTTCTTTTCACCTTGATCCGCGGCAACCTGTACATTGTTCTCGAATTTCAGACTCTCAACTTGCTGCTTCAGTTTACTAATCTCAACTCAATAGCCTTCTTCCTTTGCTAACCAATCCCACTGCTCTTGGGACGACTTGGCGAAATCTTCGAGATGAGGTCTTTTAGCCGGTCTCCCACATGCCACATCACCTCTGAACCAATCATGATACCCTGGGGCAACTTCCCCTTTGACCCTATCTGACACACAAGTGTTCGCCATCAAATGTTGACACTCACTCCAGATTTGGCGAACCTCTTCCTCGGGGAACCGACCGTCAAGACTAATTTCGACCACTTGGGTACTCAGATCTTCATCTCTCGGTACTACTTGATACCTCCCGAGTTGCCTCAGAACCCGATATGGTGCATAGGGCTGGATGCTTTTGAGTCCCATCAACAAAAAATGCGGGCGAGCTGCTGGCATATATATATGACTTCTTCGACAAGCAACCATCCAAGCACCCACTGTATCTGGCTGGCATTGAGGTTCCGAAATAATGATGTCCAGGCCGTGACTCCTTCAGGTAGACTAGCCCCTTTGATTCTTGTATAAAATTCTCCTATACAAGTTTTCTCAACCGAACCATAACTCAATAGCTGAGAGCGAGGTCACAAATGCTCAGTCATCCACATTTGTAATAACAAGTTACACCCCTCAAAAAATTTGCCCCCAGCTTTGCACGCAGTGAGAGCCCGGAAGATGTCAGCCACGATCATAGGTGCTAAAGTGATTTCCCCATGGTTTGCAAGGTACTGACGACCCCCGCTATTTTCAAATCAATATTACCATCTTTCCTTGGGAATATTATGAGGCCCAAAAAGGCTATCATAAATGCCACCCGTCTGTGTTCCTCCCATTTTTGTCAGTTACTTCTACTGCATAGATTAAAGTCTGGATTATTGAACCCGCCCACGTGGCCATATCTATCATATATGAAGCGGAAACTACAGAAACCCTGTGCAAAATCTGGATGATGAACTGTTCGGGGTATTTTCAAGGAATCCAAGAACCGGTGTATGGTAATGGCCCTAGGATCAATCAAGTATTTGAACCTCAATGGAGCTTGATCACTTCCAATATACCCCGCTACTTCTTCCAATGTTGGGGTGAGCTCAAAGTCTGAGAAATGAAATACATTATGTGTCGAATCCCAATAAGCGACCAATGCCCTGATAATATCCCCCCGAGGGTGAATGTTTAATAAATCCGGAAGGCCTTTCAAATATTCTTTCACTTCGTCTTGCCCCTATTTGCCTAAATCATTCCACCATAATTGCAGCTCAAAATGGATTTTGGTCATTATTGAAAAGGGCTCATTTATCATCGTGCTCATCCTGCACATTTATTAAAGCGTTTGAGCAAAAAAACTTTTATTAAAAAAAATAAAACTATCTATAGCTTGACTCAAATATTACCTATATATTTTCAACTTTTACAAATGAAGAACTCGACTCTCAAACGCGGCCTTTCAGCACTTTGGGAACAAAGATTTTAAGGCTGCGGAAGTCAACCGGTCACACATAAAAAAATTGACCTGGTATTGCAACACGGCCTTTCAATGCCTCGGGGACGAAAACTTAAGGCTGTGAGGGTCGAAAAAAAAATGAAAACATGACCAAAGGTAGATCTATGCAAGGTCAGCCTTCCGGCGTTCCGTTTGAGAACATTTGGCTATTTTTGACAAAACAGCATCACCCAATTTGTTATACGAAAAATAAAAATTCTGACATTTTTTGGCTATTTTTGCAAAGGAAAGGTTGGACCCGATGAGGGTTGCCTACGTATCCCACACCCTGTGAGAATCAAACCGGCGTAGTTCGGGCGAATTAACCGAACCATTTTAAAACAAGACTCCTTTTTTTCTATTTTCTTTTGCCTTTAGTAAAACAGACTGTCAAAATAAAGCATTTTTCTTTTTCGTTTCTCAAAATTTCGGCAGAGTTTCAACAGTGTTTGGGTTTTTCTAAAATAATCAATTAATTCCCCTAACTATTATTTCTCTCTTTTTCTCTCTTTTTTTCAATTTTCCAACGTTCCCGAGTTTCAGAAACCGGTCAACATGCAGGTTCAGAACAAATTAATGCACAGCACAAGAGAATGCATCAGGATGGTCTTTTCATTTCAGGTTGCTAGTCCTAGACGGACCCAACCCCTGTGTTGAGTCCCCTAAGTCAAATGCAACGTGATGCAAATAAGCGTTCCTACTAGGGATCCGACATGAAGTCACGTTATTCTATGTTCAAAACCTGAGTCGATGTTCTAGACTGTGTACCCGAGCGGACAACTTGAGTCGAGGAGGGGGAAACTTAACGGGAACCAAAAGGCCATCCGGCTTCGTAACTTGTCCGGCCTCTTTCTTATTTTAAGGTATGACACTAACAGAATAGGGAGTCTCAACTAGTAAGCACATCCCCAAAGGTGAAGAGAGAAGGGTGTCGACACAGTTTATATACAGTTCAGATAATATCAAAGCGGTAACATTTAGCACATTCAGCCCAAAACATGTAGGAAAATCAGATACAATCAAATACAACAATTTATCTAAGCTCGAATTCTGAATCCTGAACCAAAGATTCTGGGTTCGGTCCCCAGCAGAGTCGCCAGAGCTGTCACACCTCCCTTTCGCCTACACCCCGCAAAGGGCATGAAGGAGTTTTTCCATTTAAAGGACAATCAGAACGGGATTTAATTATTAATTAATTCAAAGTCTCCACTTGAGAGATTAATAGTGTCCCAAGTCACCGATTGAATCCCGAACCGAAGAAATTTATGACTCTGTTAAAAGTCCGCGGACCAGAAATTCGAGTAAGGAATTCTGTTAACCCGGGAGAAAGTGTTAGGCATTCTCGGGCTCCGTGGTTCTAGCACGGTCGGTTAACTGTTGTATTTGATTTTATCTGATTTCAGTACATGCTAGCTTATGTGCCATTTATTCGTAAACCTCTTTTCATCGTTATTTATTTTAATAGAATTGCGACGTCGTGAAAACGCGTTTCGAACCCCGTCGCAATCAATGCACCCGTGGTTGTCAACACATTTCGACTTCGTCGAGATTTGGATTTGGGTCACATCAATGCGCACCCGAGTTTAGGAAGGTAATTTTATTGAGAGCGTGTCTAAAGCAACTATGCGTTCGCACTTTGCGAGGGCCATGGAATTTGCTAAATGGCACATCTCGAGTTCTAAGGATAAACAAGATTAATTAAACAAGGGCCATGCAACTTGAGATTTTATTCGGCACGGCACACCCCGAACTATTAAATTAAATTAACCGAAAACGAATAAAGACCTCTATTTGTTAAAAAAAACTCATGTCTACAATTGGAAAATAACAGAATGAAGGCTAAAGATTTTAAAAGGGAAGGGCCTAGTCTCGATGCAAGGCCCAATAGATAACCTTTAAGGCTCAGCGTACTGGTCCGCATGATCAAAGTCTGCAATTCATTTCAAGCAGACCCGCGGTCCAGTTGAATTCACAATTTCTCAAGAGTTTGGGCCAAATTGATTTGATAGATGAAATCTGAAACTAAATACAATTAGCAATATCTGACTCGACTCCAACTCCTAACATGGATATTAGCATAATAATTCCTCTCTTAGATGTAAGGACAACCTTTATTCAGTTCACTTATTCAAACACCCCAGCCCCTACGAAATCATAACTTTCAGTACATGGGAGCATATCATCAAATACCAATTCATACTAGTTGTTCGAATCAAATCAGGCAAAACGACTTTAGAGAACATGACAAGCAACAGGACTCGTGCACTTTAAATAGCAAGCATTGTGTCACCACACTCCCAAACCCAAAATTCAGTGACTACGAACCAATTGCATTTCTGCACACAGGCTAATACTGACCCCTAAAACTATAACAGAAGCCTTCAATTTATCTATATGCACATGAGAACACCAGGTTCATTACCCTTTTTTGCAGAATAAGGCAAATAGAACTTTGCACCCTATTAAAACCAGACAGAGAGAACTCAACCAACATCAAGAAAAATCTATGAACGAGAACTGAAGCTTAAGCTAAACCTGAACGGCTTGGCTCGTGGCTGTAAACTAAAGGAAATGATCGATTCATTCCAATTCATTCTAAACCAATAGTTGCAACATATCTTAAAAGAATCTAGCAAAACCATTTCATCACATTTCAGCACTTTAAGGCATGTAAAAGCAGTATCATGGATTTCTGGACAATGTGAACAATGACTAATTAGACTATTCTTGTATAGACACGCATGAACTACATGTTAGCATCTCAGAGAACTCGAACGCCAAGGGAAGAATTCCAACAGATGACTGACAATAGTTTCAAAGTCAATCTTAAGAGCTAAAGCTTGCATCCAACTTATACTTAGCATGGAAAATGACAAACCGTGAATATTCCTTAGCCAAACAATATTAGATGTGAGAAATTTGATTTTAACCAAGTTTCCAGAAATTGCGGTTTCAAACAAAAGTAAGCAGCTGAAGGGAAGCGCACATAGACAGACAAAATGATTTTAGCATTTCTAGCAGACTTCTCGTGAGAGCCTATTTCGACAGAAACTAATATCAGCTCAAAGGCAACGTTTTATATTCATACTGCCATGTTCAAAACCAAGCAAACCAATGATTCATCTTCCAAATTTTAACAAGGCAGGAGTGATTTCCCACTGTCAAACTGACTGAGCTATAACAACTATTTGGAATCGATGAAATATGGACTCAAATGAAAACTCGACAACATAATAACAGTTAAACCATATAAGCGAAAAATGACCACTCAAAATCGACTTCAACTAGCTGAAAATACTCAAGTACATCACACTGTCACGAACAGATTTAGTCAGCAAGGAATTCGATCATAGCACAAATAGAGCACTCGAGACAGAAACACATAGTTAAAATAATGAAACGGAATAGAATCTCAAGAACTGAGAGATGAAGGATGAACCTGAAATTTCGAATTTCTTTTGATAACAAAATCGAAGACGATTACACAGTTTCGACTCCAAAAACTAACACAAGAACACGATGGCAGATCAAAGCTCGAAGAACAGCAAATCAGTAGTAGCTGAGTAGAAGTACGAAGTTTGAACAACGACGAACTCAGCAATTCTCAAACGAGCTCCATTTTAAAACCAAAATCCAGACTGGAATGAAATTTAAACTAGCTTCACCACTAACTGTTCCTCTCCGGTTTTGACAGGGAAAACAAAATTAAACTCGGAAAAAGAAAACTCAAACTATTTTTTGCGAATATTTTTATAGACTAGAACTAAGCTAAAATTAACCATAGAGAAGAAAAAGAAAGACTATTTTTTCAGACCTCCGTTTTTTCAAAAATCTCCTCCTCTTCAAAGAATCAGATTGAATCCTTTTATGAAACGAACCCCGGATGACTATGGGGCTCGGATTGATCGAAATCAATCCAATGCCTCACGTTCATCCAACGAATCATCTCTAGGACTTTCCAATCGCGTGAGATGGATCAAAATCGTGCGGGTGAGAGGGGAGAGGAATCTCGCGTGGGAAAATCCGTTAGAACGGTGAGAGGAAGGATGGGGGAACGCGTGGGTTGTGGATTTGAGGCTCACTCGCCATGGATTTGCCTGGATTTGGGGCTGAATTCGGATGTTGTTGGGGAGAAGAAGCACAGTCGCGGCTGGGATTAGGGATCTGGGGGGATTGATCGACTGATTGGCTTCTGAGTGTATATGGACGGGTCGGGTTGCAGGGATGGGTTGGCAGGCGGGTTTGGGGCGTGGTCTGCATAATTGGGCTGGGGTTTTGCACGAGAGTGGCCCAAAATTTGCCAGCCCTTTGCTTTTCATTTCAATTTCCTTTTTTTGTTTTTTTTTTGTAATTTATTTGAATTTTGAACTTTATTAAATGCAAAATTAAAAGTAGCCAAAGACCTGATTTAATTCTAAATGGGACTAATTAAATTTCCTAAGATTAACTAAATTCTACATTTAAAGGAAAAATTAACAAAAATGAAATTGAAGGAAAACAAATGTAAAAGCATTAATTTTGTTACTTTTCTCTTATTTAAATGATTTTTAATTACTCTAAAATCAAGAATTAAGTCCTAAATGCAAGGACGCTATTTTGTAATTTTCATTATATTTTTATGACGACTAAAAATGCACATAAAATGCAAAGAAAATATAAAATCATACTATTAATTCCTAGAAATTCAAATACTGAAAGAAAAATTCTAATTTTAATGAATTCTATAGGAGTAATTTAAGCGTGGCAAAAATCACGTGCTCACACTACTAACCTCTGAACCCGGAGTCACAAGTGCATGAGCTACTAGAGTAATACATACAAGGGTCTGAAATAAATACAAAGCTGTCTCAATGAAAATACACAACTAAATAGAAAGGGGAAGGGGATCCAGGAGCTGCGGGCGCTGAGCAGCCGTACCTCAAGTCTCCGCAATTGTCCAATCCGAGCATGCTAATAACCGCCGCTGGGACCAACTCCAAAATCTACACAAGAAGTGCAGAGTGTAGTATGAGTACAATTGACCCCATGTACTCTGTAAGTGCCAAGCCTAACCTCGATGAAATAGTGACGAGGCTAAGGCGGGTCACTTACACTACAACCTGTATGCAGTATATAATAAAGGCAGGAAAAGGAAATACGAAACAAGGTAAAAAAGTCAATTTGAAAATAGTAGCTACAACCTCAAGAAATAAACCAGTGTCGTTTAGAATTACCAATCCTTAGAGTTTCAAATAATAATACCGAAAACCAACACAACTCGAGAAATATAAACACATAGGTTGTTGCGGCGCGCAACCCGATTCCACTGGACAACACAAAATCCTCCCTTATTTCACCGTAATAACATCATCAACAACAAATACTATATAGATTTGTTGTGGCGCACAACCCGATCCCACCATATAACGATATCAGTATCATAATTCACCCTAATTTCACCGTAACAATCCACCCTTATTTCACCTGTTGCGGCGTGCAACCCGATCCTACTGTACAATACAAATTCACTCTTATTCCACCATATTAATCTACCCTTATTACACCTGCTGCGGCGTGCAGCCCTATCCCACTATATCAATACCAATTACTCAATGTGCACAGTCAAATTAATAGTCAAACCACGAACCTTTACGATCAATAAATACCAAAAAGGTAACCTTGTACAATATATGAATCTACACAAGTAATACTATATAGCGAGACCAAGCCAGTAATTGACAATTAGGAGGTGCAAGTAAGTCAATTTAAGCAAATAGTAGGGAATCATGAAATTATAAAAAGAGCTCACATCATTAATAGGAGAAGATATTGATTAACAGGTAGCAATTAAGCATGGAAAGCATTTAGAGCATATAACAATTAAGACATGGAAGAAAATAATTAAGGAAAAATGAAAAATCAGGGAAAATAAGTAATTCGGCGGTGTATAAGCCCTCGTCACCTTGCATATATGCCGTTCACATGGAATTCACATAGCACGTAGTCCGAGAGTTCCTAATTCCCTCAAGTCAAGATTAGACACAACACTTACCTCACTCCGCAATCAATTCAAAGCTCTACCTGGGCCTTTCCCCTAGAAACTGCCTCCAAACCACTCGTATCTAGCCACAATTGACTCAATAATATCAATTATTTCTAAAGGAATTAATTACAATATATAAATTTAGAATTCCCAAACTTTCTCCCAAAAAGTCAAAAATTAACCCTGGGCCCGCTTGGTCAAAATCCGAGGTTTGAACCAAAATCTATTTACCCATTCACCCTCGAACCCGATTATGTAGTTTGTTTCAAAATCCGACCTCAATTCGAGCTCTAAATTCCAATTTTACAAAAATCCCTAATTCTACCCAAACCCCCAATTTCCACCATGAAAATCCTAGATTTTAGGTTGAAAACTTATGAAATTCAATGGGTAATTGAAAGAATCACTTGCCAATAATTTGGGGAAGAAAATCTCTTGGGAAAATCGCTTCTAGGTTTTCTAGTTTTGAAATTCTGAAATAATGGCAAAAATTCTGTAATTGGGACAGTTTTATCACTGGGCGTCAGGTGTTCATCGCGTTCGCGTGAACCCTGACGCGTTCGCAAAGAGCAGAACTATGAATTGAACACCAAATCAAATGAAATTTTCAAGAAAACTTTAAAACTTCTATTTGCACAACCGAACGTCCGAATCACGTCAAACCAACTCCGTTTCTCACCAAATTTCATAGACAAGTTATAAATATAATAATGAACCTATATCGAGTTCCGGAACCAAAATACGAACCCGGTATCAATAATTTTAAACATCGGTATATTCTTAAAAATTATTAAACCGTTAAACTTTTGATTTTCATCAAAAATCCATGTCTCGAGCTAGGGACCTCGGAATTCGATTCCACGTATACGCAGAGTTCCAAATTACGATACGGACCCACCGGGACCGTCAAAATACGAATCCGAGTCCGTTTACTCAAAACGTAAACCGAAGTCAACTCAAATGAATTTTAAGGCAAAATTCTTATTTTTATCAATTTTTAACATATAAGCCTTCCGGAAAAATACCTGGACTATGCACATAAATCGAGAAAGGTTAAAATGAGGTATTTAAGGCTTCGAAACACAGAATTAGGTTCTAAAACATAAGATGACCTACCGGATCATCACATGCACTGTTCTTATTACTCCCGGTAGCCCTGCGCCCAGAACCAAGATATCTACCGTTTATTTCGATTTTAAGGCTAGTCTTATATTTCTGTCTAATTCGTCTTTTATTTTTGGATCATATTAATTCATTTGTCTGTAAATCACGTATAAATTCAACTGTACCGTTTTACTGATAAACACTATATATATATATATATATATATATATATATATATATATATATATATATATATATGAAAATAAACTATAGTTTTCATGAAGAGGCGGTTAAACGAAGATATAAGTGTTATAATAACAAACTTAAACCCCATTATATATTATATTATCATATACTATAAAATTTGGTATGAGATCGCATATAAGATTATCAGTTTGGAAGAAACGCTTGATTCTCGTGGGTTGAATTTAAAAACGTGCGAGACAGTTCAGTTCCTATTTATTATCGATATTAAAGGAAGAATTTAAAGCTAACGCGGATTGAATTAGGCTAAATCTGACTCCTTTCGTTCTCTTTCCTTTTCTTTTCCGAGAGTAAACGCACAAGCGGAGAGAAAATTTCAAGTTTATGGGTTCAGGATTTTAATATTAAGTTCTAAATTAATAATTTATACCTTCAATAAATTTTTAAGATAAATATAAAATTCGAACTAAAGCTATTGGAATCGGTCGAACCCACTCCCTACACTCAAGCTCCGCCCTTGAGTAAACGTATTTGTCCCTTCACTTGCTAGTTGCTTACAATATTATTTTATAATCAGATCTCCTCCTTATAGTTTTTCTTTTCTTGTAAGAATAAATGTTCTTGTCTCTTCACTTGCTAGTTTATAAAATTATTTTATGCAGTGATGGTTGTATTTGTTAGAAAATAATAATCAAAATTGGCTTTGAGGCGTGAAAATCGACTGTCCTTAAAGAGTTATCGCCTGTATACTAATTTAGGGAAAATACAAAACGATTCTCTTTAGGATACAACAAAGCCTGCAATAACACTTGTGATTTTCTATATCTACTTCGTTGGAATTCTTATGTATTTATAGGCAACCAACAGACCCTTTTAGAAAAGATGTCTTGTTTCACAAACATACGCGACTATTTATTCGAATTTTGAATTTAAAATTCAAGTAAATTTGATTTTTCTGTTAAAAATAATTAACTCTAGGATCTCGCGCCTGTTGAGTCAATCTCGTGCCTGTTGAGTCAGTCTTGTGCCTGTTGAGTCAATCTCGTGCATGTTATGCGCTATTTCATAATGATCAGTTCCGAGGCTAACATGAACGGTACGAGAAAGAAACATCCCACTTCCAACTTGCCAATAACAAACTATCTTACAATCCCCCACTAGTTTATTATTTCACTTCATAACACTTGTGAATAATTGAAAGTATCTTTTACAGATTTGAACTTTCCTTTAGTGTAAGTATTTTAAAGTTTTGACGAAGTTAATGGTATCTTAAGATTTGAACCACAAATCCTTGTGCCAAAACCGAAAGTACCACACACACAGTGTTATCTAGTAGCTTAGAAAATCCAGTATTCGCTTTAGCACGTTTACGGCCATGTGCTCATCCTGAATTCATGAATATTTACAAGATCAACCATTTAAATCTTGCTAGAAGCGGCACCACTTCAATATTCATATAGGTGGAATTAGTTACTATGTCCCTGTTACTCCAGACATTAATAATTCCATTAAGATTAATCAACCTCTTCATGTAACAGTATGCACTTTGGAGTTTGTCTTTATGCCCCTGTTATAACAAGCATTTAACAACTCCTTAACTCCTCATATAACAGTAAGTAGTACAATAGAATTAGGGCTCCTAAAGAGGAGATCAGTGCTTAAACAATACAAGTAACTTGTTATTACCCATTGAACTTATATTGTTAGAGTGTATACTAACTCAAAGTGGGGTTCCTATTCCTTGTATTTAATTTAAGGGTCTCAGCCCCATCCCTCCACAAGTTTGTTGTACTACATCTCTACCTAATGGCTTCGTAAGTGGATCAGCCAAATTCTTATTTGATCTCACATATATTATAGCTATAGCTCCATTTGTAATTAATTCTCTTATATAAGCATGTCTCAAGCTTATATGTCTCGATTTCCCATTATATATTTTATTGTGAGCAACACACATTGTAGTCTCACTATCACGGAATATGAAAATGGCTGGCATAGGTTGTGGCCACAACTTTATATCAAGTAACATATTCCTCAGCCATTCTGCTTCTTTTCCAGCAGTTGCTAATGCAATAAATTCAGATTCCATAGTAGAATGGGAAATACATGTTTGTTTCTTGGATGCCCAACTAATGGCTCCACCGCCTAGAGTAAATATCCATCCTGATGTGGATTTATTATCATTAACACTTGTAATCCAACTTGCATCAGAATATCCCTCTAATACATTAGGAAAACCATTATAGCAAATGCCTAAGTGCTTTGTATATTTTAAATATCCAAGTACTCTACTTATTGCTTTCCAATGATCATTACCTGGATTACTGGTAAACCTTGAAAGTTTACAAACAACAAATGCAATGTCGGGTCTAGTGCAATGCATTGCATACATCATACTACCTATCGCACTTGCATACTCCAACTGTGCTACTGCTCTTCCAGTATTTGCAGTTAGCTTAACACTAGAATCATAAGGAGTATTATACCCCTTTATTCCTAAATGACTGAATTTAGTAAGGATTTTATCTATATAATGTGCTTGTGACAAAGTCACTTGCTTGTTATCTCTTTTGACCTTGATTCCCAAAATAGTATCAACTTCATTTAAATCCTTCATTTTAAAAACTGAGGTTAGATACTTCTTGGTCTCGGTAATTCCTTGTAGATTCGTACCAAAAATCAGCATGTCATCGACATATAAACAAATTATTACTCCATATTCTTTTGTAAATTTAGAGTAAATGCACTTGTCTGCATTATTATGTACGAATCCGGTTGATAGTATTACACTATCAAATCTTTCATGCCACTGTTTAGGCGCTTGTTTAAGACCATAAAGAGACTTTATCAATTTACAAACTTTCTTCTCGTTTCCCGGAAGAACAAAACCTTCAGGTTGTTGCATATATATTTCTTCACTAAGGTTCCCATTTAAAAAGGCTGTTTTAACATCCATTTGATGTACGTAAAGATCATAGATAGAGGCCAAGGATAAAAGGACTCTAATGGATGTTATTCTTGCAACAGGAGCATATGTATCAAAATAGTCTATGCCTTCCTTTTGAGTGAAACCTTTTGCAACTAATCTTGCTTTGAAGGTTTGGACAGAACCATCTGTATTGTACTTTCTCCTAAAGACCCACTTACAACCTATAGGTTTTGATCCAAGAGGAAGATCAACCAAAACCCAAGTGTTGTTGGATATAATTGAGTCCATTTCATCATTAATGGCCTCTTTCCAAAAAGCAGCGTCTCTAGAAGACATTGCTTCTTGAAACGTCTTTGGGTCTTCTTCAACATTTAATACAATTGGAATTTGATTACAAACGTTTGTCCTATCTCCTTCAACAAGAAATACTATAGATTGTGAAGAAATAAAATCAGAACCAAGATGTTTTTCTTTTCTTATTCTTTGGCTTTTCCTTGGTTCTATCTGCATATCATCACTTCTTTCCTTAGTTTTAATAATTTCAGAAAGCGACAATTTATTAGCATCAATACGTTTTCCATTTATTTCAGTCATTTCATCAACATTGTCATTTATAAATCTATTTTCAATAAATTCAACATGTATAGATTCTATAATGACATTAGATTCTAGATCTAGCAGTCTATAAGCTTTGGAGTGTTGTGCATATCCTACAAAAACACTTTTAATTCCTCTAGGACCCAATTTTGTTCTTTGATGGTCAGGTACTCTATAATAGGATATACACCCCCACACTTTAAAATAATTTAAATTTGGTTTTCTACCATTCCAAAGCTCATAAGGCGAAATATGCATACTTTTTGAAGGTACTCTATTTAAAATATAGCATATAGTTAGTAGTGCTTCACCCTATAAATTATGTGGCAGATGTGCATTAAGTAACATAGCATTAACCATATCCACCAAAGTTCTATTTTTTCTTTCCGCTAACCCATTTTGTTGAGGAGTATAAGGGGCACTCATTTGATGTATTATGTCATGCTCTTCACAGAACTTATTAAATTTGTTAGGAAAATATTCTCCGCCTCTATCACTTCGAATAATTTTAATTTTCCTACTTCTTTGATTTTCCACAACAGACTTGTATTCTTTAAACTTTTGAAAAACTTCGTCCTTAGTTCTAAGTAGGTAAACATATGTAAATCTAGAGAAGTCGTCTATAAAAGTAATAACATATCTTTTGCCTCCTCTAGTTAATTCTCCATTCAATTCACACAAGTCTGAATGTATTAAATCTAATAGTTCTGTGGATCTTTCAACTTTACGAAATGGTTTCTTAGTCATCTTTGCTTGTATGCAAATTTCACATTTTATATGTTGAGTTTTACATGAGATATAACCATTTTTGGACATATAATTCAAGGAGCCAAAATTTAAATGTCCTAGTCTAGCATGCCATAAACAAGAATCAGACTCAACGATGTAAGCAGAAACATAATTTATTTCATTAATACTCAATTTGAACATGCCGTTACAGTTATAGCCTTTTCCAACAAAAACACCATTCTTAGACACTATTACATGATCAGACTCAATAACTATCTTGAAGCCTTTCTTTGACAGCAAAGCAGCGGACATTAAGTTTTTCTTCATATCAGGAACATGATACACATTCAGTAACGTCAACTTCTGGCCAGATGTGAAGTTAATCTCAATACTTCCTTTTCCAGCAACATCTGCCGCAACATGGTTTCCCATCAAGACTTGTTCAGAATCCTGCACTTCTGCATATGTTTTGAACATTTTCTTGTCATAACAGACATGAATAGTAACACCCAAATCTAGCTGTCACACCTCCTTTTTGCGCGCCCGGCCCCGAAGGGTTAGATGCGTGGGTGGAGTTTTTCCAATTTAAGTGACAATATTCGAAATGGGATTATTTATTTAATTTAGAGTCGCCACTTGGGAAAGGTTTGGCTTTTGGTGTCCCAAGTCACCGGTTTATCTTGAATCCCAAATCGAGGAAATTTTCGACTTTTCCAGATGAAGTCTGCGAACCAGAAATTCTAAGTAAGGAATTCTGTTGACCCGAGGGAAGGTGTTAGGCACCCTCGAATCCCGTGGTTCTAGCACGGTTGCTTAAATTGTTATAATGGCTAAATATCTGATTTAAATACATGTTATGACTTACGTGCTTTTATTAAATTTAAACCGCTTTTATTATTATCACTTATTTTTTATAGAATTGCAACGTCGTGAAAATGCATCTCGAACCACGTCACAATCAATGCACCCGTGATCGTCGACACATTTGGACTTCGTTGAGATTCGGATTTGGGTCACATCAATGTGCACCCGAATTTAAGAATGTGATTTAATTAAGCCGCGCCTACAGAGTCTAACGCGTTATTATCTTTGTAGAAGGCCATGAAATTTATTAAATGGCCTATCTTGAATTCTAAATAATTATCATGGTTATTTATTGAGGGCCCCGCAATTTTGCATCTTTATTTGGCGAGGCTCATCTCTATTTTAGAAAAGGATATCCTAAAATGGCTACATTTCTAATGCATTTGTCTCTAAAACTAGAAGAAAAGGTACATGCTAATTCAATTATAGGCTTTTGCCTAATCCGGATTTTTGTCAGTTTCTGATTAACTACTTATAAAGTAAAAACGTCATGCCTTGCAAGGATGTTTCAGTCGAACAAAAAGACTACATATGAGATTGAATGAAATGCAATACCTAATCCGAATATTTCTTGAGTTAAACTTAACTGAACTTATTTGGACTAGATTAAAGGATAATTGGCAAAGTAAAATACTTTAGTTTGGCAAGGAATCATGTACGAGCTAAACGAAATACAACACTTAATCCGAACACTTCTCGAGTTGAACTTAACTAAACTTATGTGGACTAGTCTTAACTAAACAAAAACTAAATGAAACAAGAACAGTATTGTATAAGGTCGAAATATACATGCTCCTACTGACAAACAACTACAGAGTTAAAATACAACAGGGTAAACTCAGTCAAATATCAACACATACTCTCGAACTGTTGAATCATAAACTAAATCAATTTTCACAGGCCTGTTAATGTACTATGAATATTACAACAAATACTTGAACTTCTTCAACCTTTTTTTCATTTCATGCTTTCCAACTGTTTTAATTACATCAATATGGGACTTGAAATGTGTACCTGGAAATGCTGAAAATGCAAAGGAGAAGAAGAAGAAGATGTGGAAATCAGCAGCAGAAAGAAACAGGACTAGTAGTAGCAGCAGGACAGGGCAACAACAATAGTGAGCAGAATAGCAACAGCAACAAGAAACAGTAGAGTAGCAACCACAACTCACAAAACAATTGGAGTTAGATCAACCCCAACTAAACCAAACTTTCGAGTAGAACAAACAACAAACAAAGCAGACTCAGTTGTGAGAAAGCAATGTTGCACAGAACAGGTCCAGATTTAGTGAAGTCAGGAACAAAAGGGAAGGAAGCAACTTCTGGTTTTGTTTTGTCTGAGTTATCAGACAAAAAATTCTTTTCTAGTTTTCTGTTTTCAAAAAATTGAGCTCTCAGGTGTTCCCTCTTAATATCTCTTTGTATGTCTTTCCAGTTCTCTCTTTCAAACTCTTCACTGTGTGTGTATATTTTCTTTTACAGCCCTCAAGGTTCAGTCCTCTTTCTGTCTATCCCCCCCTGTATCTCTCTCTGTACCCCTTTTATAAGCCTTCACATTACTCCTTTTAACAGCCTGTTTAGAATATCACAGTACCCCTCCCATGTGCCCTTTTTTTCATTTTCAGATTCCAATTAGTTATTTAAGTATTAACCCCCATCAACATTCCCTGGCAGACTTGACTTTTAATACTTTTAAACTAAAGCAAAGTATGGGCAATGGAGTCTATCTGACAGCATATGCTGTCAAATTATTTAAAACTCAACAAAGACCTTTATGCAGGCCACAGGTTGTGCATAAAGCACTTGAGGTGCACCAATGCACATGCTGTGCACGAGTGCACATGCCCTCCAATTCAGCATTTAAATCAAACATCCTTTTTACATTACTGATCCAAATCAACAGCTATAAGTAAACAAAACTGGTTCTTAATTGATTCAACAAATGCTTAGCAGGAGTAAGTCGATTTGTTATTGTTCGGACAGTTGAAACTAATTGACGACACATGTCGACTCGACTATATTAGCATTAACATACACAAACGTAGCCAAAAATCAGACATTCAAAAGTATAGGACACATGACTCGACTTATACTAATTAAACATAACTGTACTTCGAGGAATCAGCTAATCAGTACAAACTTGAAATTCAAATCTATTGCACAACAAATACATCATGCCTTATCAGAATAGGAGGGGGGATTTAGGCAAACAACAGAGGTTCAGGCAAAGTGGTTGAAGCACAGTCGATAGAAGTCAAGGACACAAACAGAACATGAACAGACCCTTACAACAATCAAACGAAACAAAACAAACTAGGAAAAGAAAGAAACTTACCTTAAACCGCAAAAGATCAAAACCTTAATTCGGACTCGGTCAGACTTTCTTAAGGCTGAACGGACTTTAATCGAGAAACACTTTGATTAAAGTCTATTAGACCTTAATCTCTTCGGTTGAACCATGTGACGAAGAACTACAAAGTTCTCAAAACTCAGATCTGGGATTCATGCTTCCCTGGTCAGATTCGGACCAAACCAAGTATGGTTTGGTCACGAGGGGGGTCTGGGGAGTGTCCGGTGTGAGATTGGGGTTAAACTGTGTAGATTGAGTTTTGACTCGAATCTTCAAATGAAGATTCGAGAAGGTGGGGAGGGATTCGAACTACATGGTTACCAGATCTATGTTCAGGATGGCAAGAGGATTCTAGGGTGTTAAGGGGAAGGTCACCGGCGTTCATGCCGCCGGTTTTCATGGTGGGGGATACAAGGGCGGCTCTAGGGTTTGGGGGTTGTGGTGAAGACGACGAAGGCTGGGGTTTGGATAGGGGGGCAGGGTAGTGTTATGAGCTTATATAGTTAGTGAGCAAGTGGATCCTAGCCGTTGGATGAGATGAGATGAAGGGCCAGGATCCTTTGGCTAACAGGGAACGACGTCGTTTCAAGGATAAAGGGTTGGGGTCGGTCCGGGTGAGACGGGTCGAGTTTGTTGGTGGGTTATGGGGAATTGATCTTGGCCGTTGATCAATTTGAGATCAACGGCCCAGACCACACTGGATTAAAACGGTGTCGTTTAGGCACCCTGGGCATCACTGGTGTTGGACCGGGCAGGCCTGGTTTGGACGTTGTTTGTTTTGGGCCAATTTAATAAATTGGCCCAATCCGGAAGAAGAAAGGGCCCTTTTCTCTCTTTTATTTTTATTTTTATTTCTTTTCTTATTTATTTTAAAAACAAAACTAAGCAAAAAAAATCAAATTAAAATTAAATACACACTCAATACAATTATTTGCACACACACTAAAGATATTTCAAAACAGGTAAAATCAAACAAAACAAAATCACGGACAAAGAGGCCTGTTTATGTCTTTCTATGTTACGGTTCAGATTATGCATGACACGTACACATTGGAATTTTGTTTTAATAAAGTAAATAAATAAAAATGGGCCAAAGTCGCAAATAAATCAACAAAGTGCCGCACAGAAATCCAAAATTGTACAGCAGGACCAATTTTTATTCTTTTGGAGCGACTGTCGTGCAAAAACAAAAATCACGTGCTCACACTAGCCACCAGTCTTGAGTATTTGTAGCAGCGGTAGCCACATTCAACTCTGTGACCATACCAATTTGCATTGCGGAAACCATGGCAACCAGTCCTTGGGCAGAATTTTCCACTACGTTTGCCTTTTCAGAATTTCCAGATTTTTTAATCTTTCCAGACTTTTCGGTATTGCCTGTATTGAAATTTATTCCTGCCTTTCTATATCTGCAGTCCCGAATCATATGGCCTTTCTTTCCACAATGATGACAACTAAAGTTCTTTCTCTTTTTAAAAGAAGACTTTTTGGAAACTTTCAGATGTTTGTTCCCACTTCCTGAATCATTCTGACTGACAAAATTGACTGTGGAACTCGAAGGCTGACTAATAGCATCACGAGCACGAGTCTCACTTTCAATTTGAATGTGAGTACGAAATTGTTCCACAGTCATTTTATCCATAGAATGTAGGATTTTCTTTCTATAGTCATTCCAAGAGGAAGGCAATTTCGAAAGAATAGCACCTATTTGAAGTGCATCAGGAATTTTAACTTCAAGATCACTTAGTTTTGATACTAAGATTTGCAGTTCATGAATCTGATCCATTATAGGCCTAGTATCAAATATTTTAAATTCAAAGTACTGCAGAGCCAGGAATTTGTCAATACCTCGTTTTTCATTCTGGTATGCAGTTTGTAGAGCAGTCCAAATCTCTCTTGGCGACTTCAGATTGCAGTAAAGTTCATAGAGTCGATCTATCAAAGTATTTAGAATATGGCCGCGACACAACATTTCATCATGTTCTCGTTTCTTCCTTTATTCCTTGACTACGTCAGAATCTTCTGCTGTGGGCTCAGGCATCGGAGGCAAGGCAGAATCAAGAACATAGTAGATATTGAGAGCGGACAACAAGAATATTATCTTGTCTCTCCAACGGGTAAAGTTTGTTCCATCAAAGCGATCAAGTTTGATGAACTCCTTCGGATTCTCAACAACAGACATCAATTTCTCCATAGCAGATTAACTCTTTAAGATTGTTAGAAAATAATAATCGAAATTGGCTTTGAGGCGTGAAAATCGACTGTCCTTAAAGAGTTATCGCATGTATACTAATTTAGGAAAAATACAAAACGATTCTCTTCAGGATACAACAAAGCCTGCAATAACACTTGTGATTTTCTATATCCACTTCGTTGGAATTCTTGTGTATTTATAGGCAACCAACAGACTGTTTCAGAAAAGATATCTTGTTTCACAAACAGACAGGACTATTTATTCGAATTTTGAATTTAAAATTCAAATAAATTTGATTTTTCTGTTAAAAATAATTAACTCTAGGATCTCATGCCTGTTGAGTCAATCTCGTGCCTGTTGAGTTAGTCTCGTGCCTGTTGAGTCAATCTCGTGCCTGTTATGCGCTATTTCGTAATGATCAGTTCCGAGGCTAATAGGCACGGTACAAGAAAGAAACGTCCCACTTCCAACTTGCCAATAACAAACTATCTTACAGTATTGGGAAAAAACTGAATTTACATTGAAGGTGATGTGGCATGACACGAGGAATGGTCAAAATATAATAATCAGTTAAGAGGCACGAGTGACAACAGATACGGGGAAAGTAAAGCTAAATAGGCACGAGAGGCAATTCGAATAATACAAGCTTCGTACCTATTTAGATCATTTAAATCCAAGAGATCAGAAGGCATTGAAGACATGGATATGATGATGAAAAGGAGTCCAAATTCAATATTAAATACCCAATGCATTAGAGAATTGGTATTAAATAGGAATGATTGTGTAACGTCTTATTTAATGTCATTTATTGCTCATAATTGTCTCATTAAGACTAAGGTATTACTCCTTTACTTAGAATCAACTATAAAAGGAGGAGGTCTCGTCATTTGTAAGGACAGAGGATATCATAAACACTATATTGGAATACAAACCTATTTATTGCTTATTTGTCATTCTCAAAAAGTCTATTATTTCTTTTTCGTCTATTGATTATCAGTAGCCCGAATTTCTATTTGTCTTTAGCTTTGACCAAAGAATCACATTTTTGGTTAAACAAATTGGTTCTGTTACCGGGAATCTGATAATCTTTTCTTTGAAGCTACGTTTTATTCGTCGTTATCAACATGTCAAACAACAACAACAACAATAACAGTGATAACACATTGGGAAACCATGAAAATCAAATCCATCAAAATCAAGGAGACCTACCGAACATTGGCGTGGTTCTCTCCCCTCTAGATTCACCGCATCAATCTTGTGAAGGCACTCCTGCCCCTGAATCCCGTGATGATCAACAAGAACAATCTGAACATTTTGAAGGAGGTGAAAATGAAGCTTTACAAAAGCTAATTGATGCACAGGTCGGAAAAGCTCTTCAGGCTCTAGTTAGTCGATTGCCTGTTGCACCACCCACACCAACTCCTAATAATAATACATTGGAGAATCCTCGTTCTGGTCTTGTTAATTCTGGAAATAGAGAAACCACCAGTGAACCACAGGAAGGGGGACCAGGTAATTCAAATAATTCCTATTTGCAAAATTTAGTTCTAACCTTGCAGAAACAGATTAAGGAACAAAATGAGCGTATTGAGCAAATCCCTGGAGTTCCGCCTGTAATAAAATGAGTAGACATGGACAGATACTCACAACAACCTTGGAAGCCAAGTGTTGCTCCCCTTCCAATTCCGAAAAAGTTCAAAATGCCTGACATCCCGAAATATGATGGTACTACAAACCTACGTGACCACGTGACTGCATTTACAACAAGCGTGAAAGGCAACGACTTGACCAAACAAGAAATCGAATCAGTACTGGTCAAAAATTTTGGAGAAACACTCACCAAGGGTGCATTAACCTAGTATTCTCTTTTATCTGAAAATTCTATAAATTCTTTTGCTGAGCTTGCAAATTCTTTTATTAAAGCACACTCGGGAGCTCAAAAGGTTGAGAAAAGAATGGAAGATATTTTCAATATCAAACAAGGGGAATTAGAGTTGCTCAGAGACTTTGTTAATAGATTCCAGCGTGAAAGAATGACTCTACCCCGTGTACCTGACAACTGGGCTGCAATAGCTTTTGCAAGTAATTTAAATGACAAAAGTTCTGAAGTCACGAGAAGACTCAAAGAAAGCCTTCGAGAATTCCCTGCAACCACATGGAATGATGTTTACAACAGGTACAGTACAAAGCTGCGAATTGAAGAAGATACTGTACCTAAGTTTCATCATGAAGAAAGGGGCGGTTCCAGAAGATCAGAAACCGAAAAAAGATCAGGTAAAAACAGGTACGATCCATATATGGGACCTGCAGGAAAAGACTCACGGTCAAAACAAGATAGCAAGCAATATGATCAAAAATCGAGGAACAGGGAATCTGGTTCTTCATCAAGATTCAGAAATGATCGAAACAGACAAGACTCACGAGATGATGACAGAAGTTTAAAGGCAAGGTTCGGCGGATATAACTTTAATGTCACTACCTCCGAGCTCGTGGCTGTTTTGAGAAGCATTGGAGATAAGGTACGATGGCCAAAAGAGATGCGGTCAAATCCAAATAGACGCAATCCAGATCATTGGTGCGAATTCCACAATGATCACGGGCATAAAACTTTAGAATGTAGATTCTTGCAGAGTGAAGTGGATCATCTATTGAAGCAAGGGTACCTCACTGAGTTATTTAGTGAAAAAGGTAAACAAGCTTATATGAAAAATAGGCAAGAGCCTCCAAAGCCTACTTCACCCAAGAGAACATTAAATGTGATAAGTGGGGGAGAAGATATTCACGGCATAACCTACACAGCTTCCAACAAGGTTTCTAAAGTAACAATTACACACGGGAAATGGGTACGACAGGTTTTAGAAAATGAAAGTATTTCATTCAATGATGCAGATACCGAAGGAGTGATAACCCCACATAATGACACACTGGTAATATCTTTATTTGTACATAATACTAATGTAAAACGAGTTTTGATTGATCCAGGGAGCTCCGTAAATATTATACTACTAAGGGTATTACGTGAAATGCAAGCTGAAGACAAAATGATACCCAAGGTGCATACCTTGTCAGGCTTCGACAATTCAAGTGTGGTAACAAAAGGAGAGGTAGTTCTAACAACTTTTGCTGCAGGTGTTGTTAAAGAAACTAAATTTCAGGTAGTTGATATGGAAATGGCCTACAATATGATCATGGGGAGGCCTTGGATCCATGATATGGATGTTGTTCCATCAACTCCACATCAAGTTCTTAAATTTCCATCACCATGGGGGATTTGTCAAATTCGAGGGGATCAGCAAACAGCCAGGAGTATCAACGTTGTAATAGATACGAGCACCGCAAGCAAAGAAAAATAGCAATTACAGGAAACAGTTGAAGGTGTCAGCAATCAAACCTCAACTGAGCGAGAGATAACAGATTTAGACTCGAGACCTGATACAATTCAAGAACCTGAGGAGAATGAAAATATCAAAACAACCATCGAAGAACTCGAGACTGTGATATTATTTGAGCAGTGGCCTGAATGGAAAGTTTATGTTGGAGCTAATTTAAACTCAAACATGTGAGGTATGTTAATTGAATTTCTAAAATCTAACGTGGACTGTTTTGCTTGGTCCCATGCTGACATGACAGGGATACCACCGGATGTGATGACTCACAAATTAAATGAAGACCCATCCTTTACACCAATAAAGCAAAAGAAAAGAAAGCAAGGGGCTTTCAAAAACCAGGTGATTCAAAATGAGGTCCAAAAGCTATTAAAAATTGGGTCAATCCGTGAGGTAATGTACCCTAATTGGTTAGCCAACACAGTTGTTGTACCTAAGAAAAATGGTAAGTGGCGAATCTGTGTAGATTATACAAATCTTAATAAAGCTTATCCAAAAGATTCTTTTCCTTTACCACATATAGATCAATTAATTGATGCAACTGCATGACATGAACTTTTAAGTTTTTTAGATGTATATTCAGGGTACAACCAAATTAAAATGGACCTTAGTGAAGAAGAAAAAACTTCTTTCATCACAGACAGAGGGACTTACTGTTATAAAGTAATGCCCTTTGGTCTCAAAAATGCTGGGGCAACCTATCAAAGGTTGGTCATCAAAATGTTCCAAGAACATTTAAGAAAGACAATGGAGGTATATATAGACGATATGCTCGTCAAAACCCAGCAGTCTCATGATCATATTTCTCATCTATCTGTTACATTTGAAATATTGCAAAAATTTAATATGAAACTCAACCCAGAAAAATGTGCATTTGGAGTTGCATCAGGTAAGTTTTTGGGTTTTCTTGTTTCTAACCGTGGTATTGAGGTAAATCCTTCTCAGATCAAAGCAATAGAAGAAATCCCTGATATCCTTACTAATAAAAAGGAAGTTCAAAGATTAACGGGAAGAATTGCAGCTTTGGGGAGATTTATTTCCAAATCTTCAGAAAAGTGTTTTAAGTTTTTCTCTGCACTCAAAAAGCAAGATCATTTTGAATGGAATGAAGATTTCAACAAGCCCTTAGAAATTTGAAAGCTTATTTGTCAAAACCACCATTATTGGCAAAATCAAAGGTGGGAGAAAAGCTTCTCATCTATCTGGCTGTGTCTGAAGTTGCGGTAAGTGCTGTTTTAGTCCGTGAGGACCAAGGTAAACAATCTCCTATTTATTATGTAAGTAAGTCCTTACTAGATGCTGAAACACGATACCCACATCTAGAAAAGTTAGTATTAGCTTTGATCATGGCATCTAGAAAATTAAGACCTTATTTTCAATGCCATCCCATTGTTGTAGTTACTGCTTTTCCGCTTCGAAACATTTTGCATAAACATGAATTGTCAGGGAGGTTAGCAAAATGGGCTATAGAATTAAGTGAATACGAAATCATTTATCAACCTAGGACTGCTATAAAATCTCAAGTATTAGCCGATTTCGTAGCTGATTTTAGCCAGGGGATGCATTTAGAAGCAGAAAAAGAATTACAAGTTTTTAATGGTGCAAACCCGGGGGCTTAGATTTTATTCACTGATGGTTCATTTAATGTAAAAGGAGTAGGTCTGGGTAAAGCAGAATACGAGGCTGTAATTGCAGGTTTAGAATTGGCAAGAGAACTCGGCATAACACAAATTATAATCAAGAGTGATTCTTAACTCGTGGTTAATCAAATGCTGGGGACTTATACAGCCAGGGAAACTCGAATGCAAGAATATCTCGAAAAGGTACAGGAACTAATAAAGCAATTCCAAACTTGGAAGGTAATGCAGATCCCAAGAGATGAGAATGTGGAGGCAGATGCTTTAGCTAATCTCGCATCTGCAGCTGACGTAGCAAATGACGTAAATGCTTCAGTCATACATTTATTTCATTCCGTTCTCGAACCTGATAAGAATGAGGTAAATTTTAATCATTTAACATGGGATTGGAGAAACGAAATTATTGCTTTTTTACAGCACGAAACCGTGCCTAATGACAAAGGGAAGGCTCGCGCGCTTCGCAAAAAAGCCACTTGATATTGTTTATATCAAGGAAATCCTTATCGAAAGATGTTCGGTGGACCACTAGCAAGGTGTCTCGGACCCTCTCAAACAGAATATGTGATGAAGGAAGTGCACGAAGGACATTGTGGAAATCACGCAGGGGGAAGGTCACTGGTAAGAACATTGATTCGAGCAGGATATTATTGGCCTAAGATGGAATAAGAGGCAAACAAATTCGTGTCAAAATGTGATAAATGTCAAAGATACAACAATAATATGCACAGACCAGCTGAGTTACTACACCTTGTTATAGCCCCATGGCCCTTTATGAAATGGGGAATGGATATCGTAGGTCCACTATCACAAGCGAAGGGTCAGGTAAAGTTTCTACTTGTACTCACAGATTATTTCACTAAATGGGTAGAAGCAGGAGCATTTAAACAGGTACGAGAGAAGGAAGTTAAAGACTTCATATGGCGAAATATAATATGCCGCTTTGGAGCACCAAAGGAGATCGTGTGTGACAATGGACCACAATTCATAGGAGCTCAAATCACAAAATTTCTTCAAAGTTGGCAGATTAAAAGGATAACATCTACGCCATACCATCTAGTGGGTAATGGACAAGTGGAATCCACAAACACAGTCATTATCAACAACTTGAAGAAGAGGTTACAGGATTCAAAAGGTAATTGGCCTGAGATATTACTTGGAGTACTATGGGATTATCATACAACGACAAAAACAAGCACTGGAGAAACACCATTTTCAATGGTTTATGGTGCGGGAGCCTTAATTCCAGTTGAAATAGGTGAACCAAGCACACGGTACGTTCAGGAAACGGAGGAATCTAATGATGAAGAGAGGCGGGTCAACCTTGATTTGGTTGAAGGAAGAAGAGAAGCCGCATTGATAAGAATAGTAGCACAAAAGCAAGTAATTGAACAATATTACAATAGGAAAGCACGCGTCAGATTTTTCAAAATTGGGGACTTTGTGCTTAAAAAGGCGTTCCAATATGCAAAGGCTGCTAATTCAGGAAAGCTAAGTCCAATGTGGGAAGGACCATACAGAGTTCGTGACATTGCGGGTAAAGGAGCATACGAGTTGGAGACAATAGATGGCAAAGTTTTACCCTCACATTGGAATGCCATCCATTTAAAGAGATATTACTTCTGAGAAAATACCCATGGTCAGGTATCGCATGTTAAAATTTTTTTTTTGAATTATTAAAGTTTTACTAACGATTTTAGATGCTAGGCAAAAACCCTAACTCGTGACAAATGATGAGTCACGACCTACAAGGCAAAATGGAGTATTCTAAAATTCCCAGCCCAGGGTTACAATTAATCTGATGGAAATACACACGAGTTAGGCAGTCTTCATCTATAATCGCACCTCCGAGTCCCGTATATTTTTCTGTTTCAGGAAAAGGACCAAATTGAAAGAAATAAACAAGTGCTCGAGGCTTCATACTTCACCGCTCAAACACTTGAGGGACTACATATTATACACAGATATGTGTAGAAAAACAGATACAAATATCGAACAAAAGTCGGCCACAAAGAGACAAGTGTTGAGAAAAAGTTACGAAGTCTTCAGCATCTATCATCGTGTTCAACAAACACAAGACGTTCATCATAATGTTTTTCCCATGAGAACAACAGAGTCATCTCTCAAACTCATAAACGAAGTCAAACCCTTCCTAATATATAAAGATAGGGTCATGACTATGTACTGAAACAAGTTATGAAGAAAAACCTTGTTTATTTTATATTATGTAAAAATTTGTTACAAGAAAAACAGTTACGAGGAAGTTATAGATGTATTTTAATACATGTAATAGTCAAAAAACTTGTTAAAGTTCATGAATAAAAACTTGTCAAAGTTGTTTCATACAAAACATGTGTATTCCTATTTCTTTCATCGTATTATAACACCATTATGAAGTTGAAACATCTTCTTCATTAAGTGTCGATAAAATAAAAGGGCCCTCTTTTATAAGCCTCATGTTGATAATCCATGAGAAGAATCATAAAGCATTTTCAAAGGATAAAAATGCTAAGTTATTCTATAA
This sequence comes from Nicotiana sylvestris, assembly GCF_000393655.2. Lineage (NCBI taxonomy): Eukaryota > Viridiplantae > Streptophyta > Magnoliopsida > Solanales > Solanaceae > Nicotiana > Nicotiana sylvestris. The sequence continues at coordinate 5,630,657 of NC_091061.1, read as the reverse complement.
GTCCTAGATAAAAAGGCAAGAATAGAATATACAGAAGTACCGATAAAACTTCTTAATATAAAGGACTAAGTACAAACTTAGTCAACAAAATATTTGTTTTTTACAAATGCCCCATTATGATAACTGGGGACTTCATCAAAAGATCCCTTAAAGTTGCTAAGGGATAATACCACCGATTAATAAAAAAAATAGTAAAGTTTGAAATACATTCAACTAGTCACTGAAGGGGTTGGAACATCAGAAGTTGCAATCTCATTTTCAGGGGCAGTCACAGGCATGGTAACAACTTCTGAGGGAGTAGCAATAGGAGCGGTTTCAACTGGGCCTGGAGTGTTAGAATCACCAAGGGAAGCAAGAGTCACGGGAGCTTCAGCTTCCATGGACTGTGTCATAGAAGTTTCAACCTCGGGAGCCGGAATTGCAACTCCAATTGCCGCAGTAGCCACTTCTTCACTTAAAAGCTCGTCTGCCCCAGGAGTTCCAAGTGCAGGAGAAAGAGTATCAACTGGTTGTTGGCTTTTTTCAATAGTGTCTAAGACTTTGGCTAATTCAGATTGCAAATCAAAGTTTTCTTGAGTAGCTTCCATCAAAGCATCACAGCGAGATTTTAGAAAAGCCCAACTTACCTCTATGTTGAAGTTCTCCTCAAGAAGTCCATACTCCCTTTACCACATAGCAAGATCGTTCTTCAATATCTGGTGTTCAGCTAAGTGGGAATCAAGGGAAGCTTCAAGGGAGGCATGAGAACTCTTCAAAGCACGTATCTCATCAGAGGAGATCCTTAAGTCAGCCTGAGCTTGAGTCAAGCTTTGCACTAACTCCCCTGCATATTCTTCTTTCTTCTCCACAAGTGCCTTAAGATCTCTGATTTCTTCACTGGCCTTTGATAATTGTTCTGAAAATGAGTACTCCAAAAGCTCCTTATCTTTTTTCAAATTGGTTTGAAGAAGCCTTGGCAATTTCTAGCTCAGAAGTCAAACCACGCTTTTGCTGCTCCAAGTGATTTCTACTTTCTTGCAACTCCTCTATGGTCCCCTGAGCATTCTCAAACTGCTCCTTCCAGTTTGCTGCCTCAAGCTGGGTTTCCTCGGCTATTCTCCTAGCCTCAGAGATAGCCTTCGTAGACTCTCGATCCTTCTTCTAGAGTGGAGATTCTTCCCATTAACTCAGTACCAATAAGATTAGCCTACAAGGGAAAGGCATCAAATGTGAGAATGTAGAGAGATACAAAAAAAAACTTGTAAGTTAAAAGAGAAGTACCTTCAAGGTAGAATGAACTATGTCATTCATCATAGTCAAGCAGCTGTGGCTCTCCATCTTCTTCTTCTCAATATCTCCGATTAGAGGCTCGAGCCAAACATCAGCTCCACCAGTCTTTCTCAAAAGGCTATGATTGGCAAGAACTTTAAGAGTAACACTTCTCATAGCCATGCCTCTGCTGCTAGAACCCGCCTCTGTATGCTGAACAGAGGGAGGGGGAACAATGGAAGGAGAAGTAGTAGAAGAGGTAAAAACAATGGGAGCTGTAGGAGTCAAAACAGGGACAATAGGAGTAGATATGGGAACCAAAACAGGTAAAGAAACAGGAGTCGATAAAATAGGCAAAGAAATACTCGTGGTTGTCAAAGGAATAGAAGAAATAGGAATAGAAGAAGAGAGGGGAGTTTCATCAAGAACTGGTCCAAACTCTCCACTCTCAAAACCACTAACAAAGAGACGTCGAATTGATTCATTAGAGTCTCTTGGAGTGGTATTCTCATCAGAAAGGATTTGAACAGGCTCGGATATAGAGGCTCGAGCAGGAGCATCTTCAACTTCATCTCCATCAATGACGCGTCTCCTGGCTCTTGGCCTAGCTATCAAAGAGGTTCTCTTCTTCCTCATTCTCACAACTTTCTTCTATAACTTTTCTTTTTGGTAGCGTGGCCCGAGTCTTTTCCAAATCAAGTGAAGCGGTTGAAGACGCTCGAATGGCAACGGCTACCTCAGCTGTCATACCCCTGATACCAAATCCTGATAAAAAAAGGGATAAAGAATTAAAATAAGAAAGAATTCAATATACGACAAAGCATAAGGAAATACATACCATGGGACTTCACTTTCCAACCATTCAAAAGAGAAATTGATTTCCAAGTTCTCGCCTCCATAGGCGCGATCTTCAAAATTGAATCTACCCAACCACGGAAGTTAGGAACGTGTTCCACATCTCCCATGGTTGCTACAAAAAGCCAAAAAAAGACAAGATTAGAAAAGAAATCAAAATTCTTGAAAAGTAGATACGGTAAGAAAAAGAAAAACTTACGTGCAAAATTCCACTTCTCAGGGAAGGGAATGTTTGTTTCACCCAACAAATTCACCGTACGTACAGCAACGTAACGACAATACCACCCTCGATCCTTGTCATCTTCGGGGTTTACTAAAACCTTCTTGCTTCTTGCAGTCAAGGTAAAAACTCCATGGAGGAATAATTAACATATCTGAAAGAATAAGTAGGGATCAGTCAAGGTAAAAGGGATAAGTATAAACGAAAGAGAATCCAATTCTGAAAGAAGAAATTCTCTAGTTTGGGGCAGGAATCATCATACGAAGATTATCTCTCCAATTACAATCTTTCCTAACAGTAGGAATCACAAGTAAAAATACAAATTCACTCTTATTCCACCATATCAATCTACCCTTATTACACCTACTGCGGCGTGCAGCCCTATCCCACCATATCAATACCAATTACTCAATGTGCACAGTCAAATTAATAGTCAAACCACAAACCTTTACGATCAATAAATACCAAAAAGGTAACCTTGTACAATATATGAATCTACACAAGTAATACTATATAGCGAGACCAAGCCAGTAATTGACAATTAGGAGGTGCAAGTAAGTCAATTTAAGCAAATAGCAGGGAATCATGAAACTATAAAAAGAGCTAACATCATTAATAGGAGAAGATATTGATTAACAGGTAGCAATTAAGCATGGAAAGCATTTAGAGCATATAACAATTAAGACATAGAAGAAAATAATTAAGGAAAACGAAAAATCAGGGAAAATAAGTAATTCGGCGGTGTATAAGCTCTTGTCACCTTGCATATATGTTGTTCACATGGAATTCACATAGCACGTAGTCCGAGAGTTCCTAATTCCCTCAAGTCAAGATTAGACACAACACTTACCTCACTCCGCGGCCAATTCAAAGCTCTACCTAGGCCTTTCCCCTAGAAACTGCCTCCAAACCACTCGTATCTAGCCACAATTGACTCAATAATATCAATTATTTCTAAAGGAATTAATTACAATGTATAAATTTAGAATTCCCAAACTTTCTCCCAAAAAGTCAAAAATTAACCCTGGGCCCGCTTGGTCAAAATCTGAGGTTTGAACCAAAATATATTTACCCATTCATCCTCGAACCCGATTATGTAGTTTGTTTCAAAATCCGACCTCAATTCGAGCTCTAAATTCCAATTTTACAAAAATCCCTAATTCTACCCAAACCCCCAATTTCCACCATGAAAATCCTAGATTTAAGTTGAAAACTTATGAAATTCAATGGGTAATTGAAAGAATCACTTGCCAATAATTTTGGGAAGAAAATCTCTTGGGAAAATCGCTTCTAGGTTTTCTAGTTTTGAAATTCTGTAATTGGGACAGTTTTATCACTGGGCGTCAGGTGTTCATCGCGTTCGCGTGAACCCTGACGCGTTCGCGAAGAGCAGAACTATGAATTGAATACCAAATCAAATGAAATTTTCAAGAAAACTTTAAAACTTCTATTTGTACAACTGAACGTCCGAATCACGTCAAACCAACTCCGTTTCTCACCAAATTTCATAGACAAGTTATAAATATAATACTGAACCTGTATCGGGTTCCGGAACCAAAATACGAACCCGGTATCAATAATTTCAAACATCGGTCAATTCTTAAAAATTATTAAACCTTTAAACTTTTGATTTTCATCAAAAATCCATATCTCGAGCTAGGGACCTCGGAATTCTATTCCACGCATACGCAGAGTTCCAAATTACGATACGAACCCACAGGGACCGTCAAAATACGAATCCGAGTCCGTTTACTCAAAACGTAAACCAAAGTCAACTCAAATGAATTTTAAGGAAAAATTCTTATTTTTATCAATTTTTAACATATAAGCCTTCCGGAAAAATACCTGGACTATGCACACAAATCGAGAAAGGTTAAAATGAGGTATTTAAGGCTTCGAAACACAGAATTAGGTTCTAAAACATAAGATGACCTACCGGATCATCACATGCACTGTTCTTATTACTCCCGGTAGCCCTGCGCCCAGAACCAAGATATCTACCGTTTATTTCGATTTTAAGGCTAGTCTTATATTTCTGTCTAATTCGTCTTTTATTTTTGGATCATATTAATTCATTTGTCTGTAAATCACGTATAAATTCAACTGTACCGTTTTACTGATAAACACTATATATATATATATATATATATATATATATATATGAAAATAAACTATAGTTTTCATGAAGAGGCGGTTAAACGAAGATATAAGTGTTATAATAACAAACTTAAACCCCATTATATATTATATTATCATATACTATAAAATTTGGTATGAGATCGCATATAAGATTATCAGTTTGGAAGAAACGCTTGATTCTCGTGGGTTGAATTTAAAAACGTGCGAGACAGTTCAGTTCCTATTTATTATCGATATTAAAGGAAGAATTTAAAGCTAACGCGGATTGAATTAGGCTAAATCTGACTCCTTTCGTTCTCTTTTCTTTTCTTTTCGGAGAGTAAACGTAGAAGCGGAGCAAAAATTTTAAGTTTATGGGTTCAGGATTTTAATAGCAAGTTATTAAGTTCTAAATTAATAATTTATCCCTTCAATAAAATTTTAAGATTAATATAAATATAAATTTTAAAATTTTCAAGCTAGTAAACGTATTTGTCCCTTCACTTGCTAGTTGTTTACAATATTATTTTATAATCAGATCTCCTCCTTATAGTTTTTCTTTTCTTGTAAGAATAAATGTTCTTGTCTCTTCACTTGCTAGTTTATAAAATTATTTTATACAGTGGTGGTATCATCCAATTGACAAGACAAAAAATATTTTGTCCCATCGTTAAAAGTAAAACAATAATCTACGAATCAAATGTTTTCTTATATTAGAAGCATTCCTTTGTTAATTTATTTATCTAACCATAATATAATCAAATCCAAACACATGCATATATAACGTATGAAAAAAGCCAAGGATATAGCTCTATACACGCTTTTGTAAGTGGACCATTCATTATTGATTAATTATTTTTTTTAAATGCTAGAAAAATGACACTATATGACCGTTGTAAAAATAATAGTCGAAATATATATATACACATACACACACATATTCTGTATGTTATATACAAAAATTCTACAAATTTTATACACTTTTTCGACTACCAGATGTAAATAGTTTTTGGCGCGGGCTAAAAGTGATAATACCCCAAAAATGTTGACGGAAGAAAAAGTTAATTGGGCAAAGATCACTTTTATCCCGTGGCTGAAACTATTTAATATTTGGCAGCCGTAAAAGTAGGGCGAATGCACTATAAAAAACCCAGTACTTTCGACGAGGAACATAAATTTAGGCGTAAATAACTAAAATTACAAAAATATTAGATTCTCCCATAACTTTAAATGTTAAATCCATAGAACTAAAATCCTAGATCCGTATTTGCGCAGAAATATATAAAATTTGTATATTTCTTATATAACATACGTCCCAGACATCACTATGTGAGATTACACTGAGTATGTTGTTGTTGTGTGTATATATATATATATATATATATATATATATATATACTTTTTTTTAAATTTTTAAAAACGTCATTTTTCAGACATTTCCATTTGGAGTTGGCTGGAGGATGAGTAGAGTAGCCTTTTCCTTGGCCTGGTTTTTTATGGTTCGGGTTACTACTAATAATATGATTTAGTCCATATTTCATCTCTCTAACTAGATTTTTATTGTGGCAAATTGATGGCTTTACTTAAGGTGAATGCTTTGCCTTATAATACAAATATTTGGTATTTTGTCTCTGCTTCACAAATATTTGCCTTATAATACAAATATTTACTGCTAATGCTTCTCATTATGTTGGTATTGTTGCTCTCAATCTGAACAACAATGGACAGGTCTATAAAGTTTAATTATTGTTCCACTTAAGTTAGGAGTAATTAATATGATAGGTGAGACTAGTTTGCCATAACATTTCTAAGAGGAATTAAGTTACTCCTCTTGGCAGGTATCGGTAGTCAGAGGCGGATCTTGAATTTTAAGCTTATGGGTTCCTACAACAATCTCAAGTTAATCTGCATGATAACTGGACCAACGAACTGGATTCCAAACTAAATATTCTTATACCTTTAATAACTTTTTTAGTAGAAAAACAAGGTTTATGCAGGAACCTGTATCCTTTTCTCTTGATCCGCCCCTGTCGGTAGTTAAAGAAAAAATTGAAAAATGCACTGGCACTTGGGAGTTTCCTGCCGGCATTTTTGAATAGGTGAACAAAGTTGTATCTTTTTTTAATCAGCTTGTATTAAGTTAGCTCCTCCGGTGAGCACTTCTGGAGTGTTTAAGTATTTGATATTGGTAGATTTTCGTATATAGTCCTTCTAATATCGATGGTATTTTCCATATCAGCTGATATAAATAGCTTAATGTGTTTAAGTTCTTACTACAATTTTATCGTGGTCACCCCTTTTAATGTTAGCATTATATAAATTATGAGATTGTCAAAATGGTCATATGTTATCTTTTTCTTAATAACAGGAACAAGATTCTTAAACAACCACAAATGACGTTGACCAAGGAAGAGTTTGAAGACAATTAAATGGTTGATTTTAATATTAATAGCAATTGATGAAAATGTATTAGATGTTGGCTATTTGTTGGAAAAACCCAGGTTTTAGTGGCGACTAAACCATGTCGCAGAAGCAATTAGTATATGTGGCAGCCCTAAGGTCGCTACTGATTATCAAGTTATTGTAGCGACTAAAGCTGTCACTGCAGCTATTGTAGTTTTAGTGGCGACTACAAGCGCTACTAAATGTCATTCTTTAGTAGCGACCTATATAAGGTTTGTTTCGTGGAGCTTTTTGTGGCATATTTTTTTACTTATTTGTGGCGAGTAGAGTCGCTACATTAGTAACTTTTTGTGGAGACTTTAAAGAGTCTTCGCAAAAAAACATTCAGTAATGGTAGTGCTTGCAGCAACGTTCAGGTCGCCGCTGTATGTCTTTAGTGGCGACTTTATATGCATTTGTAGCGACTTTAGTCACCACAATAGGCCCGAATTCTTGTAGTGTTATTTCATGGTGCCTATAGATTTGACGTGTTTAATTAAATTTATTGTTTTCAGCATGCAACATAATTACTAAAATGTCAAAGAAATTAAGTTTGGAGCCCATAATTTTAAAGAATTAAGTTATTTAAATAACTTAAATTAAAGTTAAATCTATTAAGTTTAAATTTTGTATTTATTTCTGTCCTTACAACCATACACCTAAAAGCACTTTGTGCACGTGTGCACGTAGCAACCCTACGCTTTGTAACACCTAGACTTTAGACATAATCCTACACACAAGGGGATGCTGGATATATAAGTTAACAAGCCTTACACCCTAGTTATGCGTTTTAAATCCGTGAAGGCCTAGGCCCAGAGCAGATAATATTATTAGCGGGCTGGGCTGTTACAGATGGTATCAGAGCCACTCTTGTGCCAACCTTGTTGATGGTGGGTCACAACCTTGTTGATGGTGGGTCACAATTCAAGTGAGTTTAGGCAAATTCCGGTTCGGCGAGGCAAACCTCAATGCTGAGTTTAGGCGAATCCCACGCGATGGAGCAAACAACAAGGATGCTGAGTCCATAAGAGGGACTGGTATATAATACCCTAAGGCTTAAACTTTAGCCATAGTCCAATATTGACAAAACACAAAAGGAATGTTGTGTGTATAAGTTAACAAGCGTGTTAAACATTTAGCTATCTCGATTCTGAACCAAAGCAATACAAGTTAGATGTGATCGATTGTATGAATTCCCATAAATATATTTGCGTATATAAATTTCAAATATGTATTACTGAGAATTCATTAATAAATTTTACACTCATAATTAACCGACCATAAACTCTCTTCTTTTATTCGGACTTGGAACTGATATATGAGCAAGGCATATTTTTTTTATTTTTTTTATGATGCTACGTAAGTAAAAAGGGAAAAGAGACGACGTTCCAACTTTCTACTCCACATACTATGCCATGCCAAACTTCCAAACACCACAAATCATACCTACTTAACAATCTAACAAATAAATGCATTATGGTAAATAAGTAAACAATAAAAATAGAATCTTCACCCCATTAATATAGCCTTTTGTGTGGATCACTTCAACCTAACTTCTTTTCTTTTTTGTCGGTACCAAACAACATCAATCTCTTTCAAGTTTAAAATATTAATTCATCCATGCAATTGGGAGCAGAGTTCGATAAAAGTCAATAACTTTAGGTTAAATTTATTTGTTTTAAAATTTTCATATTATATATATATATATATAACTTAAAAAAAAATTCAAACTCGTAAGCTTCAATTTCTGATTCTGCTTTTGCATGCAAGTAATACTTTTCTGCCTAAAAATGTAGTTCGCTGGTCACAACCCCACCCCCCTTTTATAGCTAGACTAGATAAAAATCTTGACTCTTAGTTTCTCTTTTTTTTTAAAATAAAAAATAAAAAGAAGAAGAGGTTTTTCATATTATTTCAGAGTTAATAGAATGTAGAATAAATATACAAGTTAAGAGCGATGTAAATACCAGGTGTCAGTAAGTTTTTTGTCACGATTTAATTAGTGACTCTTGGATATTGCAAGATTAAGTTAAAATTGTACTATAATATATTGAAACATGTTTGTATATATTACGTTATACTATATAAATTTAGAATAATTTAAAGGTACTTTCTCAATTACCACATTGAGACTATTTCTATACGTGTCGTTCTCCTTTTATTCGTGACGTTAATTTTCAATTTCATCCCAAATGCCTAAAAATGATAAAAACCAAACCATTAGATTGACCAAAAGCCATGACGGTTAAGTTTGAGAAGTAGGTAGCACCAGTGGCAGATGGAGCTTTTAGACAACAGTTTCATCCACCGTCGAATCCATTTGAATTCAGTACTTTTAATACACAATATAAATTTATGTGTAAAATTTTATTAAAATTACAATAAATAATAGGTCTGAATCATAACTTTAAAATATAATAAATTCAATGCTAAAATCTCTAAAAGTTGAAACCATAAAATCTAAATTCTGGAACCGCCTATGCAAAAGAGCGTATATATACACCCCACTAAAATTCTAACAAAAATCATATTAGAAATCATAAAAAGGTACCCAAAAAAAGGAAGATAGTCCGGTACACAAAACATATTGCATTAATTACGCATTGTCCGGGGCTGTACCCCAAAAAATGTGATATAGATTGTAGGCAACTTACCACAATGCAAGCGTTAGTGACTGATTCTACGCCTCGAACTCATGACTTATAAATCATATGTAGACAATTTTATCGTTGTTTCAGTGCTCCACAATTAAAAACTTTAAAAGTTAAAATATATCAAATTTAAATTCTGAATCCGTATTTTAGTCGCGGGACACAAAACCTTCCACTTGTTTAGAACTTGGAAAATGAGAGTTGGGAAAAGAAGGGAAAAAGAGAAAAATATCATATGCCAGACGGCCTAAAAAAGTTGCTAAAGCACGTGAATACTAGCTACCAGTTTGTTAAGAAAAATTCTTCTATAAATTATCCAAAACCCATGCAAACTTAGGTCACTTCAACACACAAGCAATATTATCTTCTTTATTACTAGCAATATATAACTTGTACAATAGTTGGTTTATTCACAAACTAGCTAGCCTCTATATATATACCAGACCATCAAAGGTCACCAAAAATCTTAGTAAAAAAACACCATTTTTTCCGGCGAAAATGGTCACCGTCGAGGAAGTTCGAAGGGCACAGCGTGCTAAGGGGCCGGCCACCATCATGGCCATCGGCACGGCCACTCCTTCGAACTGTGTTGATCAAAGCACTTATCCTGATTATTATTTTCGAGTAACTAATAGCGAGCATATGATTGAACTTAAGGAGAAATTTAAGCGCATGTGTAAGATATTTATTTACGTTTTATTAGTCATTCCATTTCTTTTTAGAGTTTAAGTTATATACAATTTCTTACACTGACGGCTATATAACTTAAATTTAATTGGAGTTTTGATAATTACAAGTGTTTCTAGATTATAAATAAGATATATATGTATACCAAAACTTTGTTTTTGATTTTTTTTTTTTCTTTTTTTGCCGCTTGTAAATGATTACTTGTTAAGTAGTGTTCCTAAATTGTGTTCCATGTGATATGCTTTCTTTTGATACTGACAAAATCCAACCTTACATTCCTTAATAATGTTATTGTTACAGATAATAATCCTCCTTAATATTGGACTAAGAAAATTTTGAATTAGCACTCAGCTTGGTTTGACTTTCTTTAATCTTCATTATTTTTATATAATGTTTCTTTTCTATTTAACAGACTGGTGCAAACGTCAAATTGAAAGAAAAAAAAATTGTTTCTTAAAATTTTTAAGACATGATTTGCCCATTTAACAATTTTTAAGTTTAAGCAATTCGCTCGCAGATTATTGTTGTCTTTAATTAATTAAATTAATTTTTCCATGTAATGCAGGTGACAAATCAATGATTAAGAAAAGGTACATGCACTTAACAGAGGAAATTCTAAAAGAGAATCCCAATATTTGTGAATATATGGCTCCTTCTCTTGATGCTCGGCAAGATATAGTGGTGGTTGAAATACCAAAATTGGGCAAAGAAGCAGCCCAAAAAGCCATCAAAGAATGGGGCCAGCCCAAGTCCAAAATTACCCATTTGGTCTTTTGCACCACTAGTGGAGTGGACATGCCGGGGGCCGACTACCAGCTGACTAAGCTTCTCGGTCTTCGGCCCTCGGTCAAGCGACTCATGATGTACCAACAAGGTTGCTTTGCTGGTGGCACTGTTCTCCGATTGGCCAAGGACTTGGCTGAAAACAACAAGGGCGCTCGAGTCCTTGTTGTTTGCTCGGAGATCACTGCGGTCACATTTCGTGGCCCAAGTGACACTCATGTGGATAGTATGGTTGGACAAGCCCTTTTTGGTGATGGAGCAGCCGCGATCATTATAGGTTCTGATCTAGTTCCAGGGGTCGAGAGGCCTTTGTTCGAGCTTGTCTCTTCAGCCCAAACCCTACTCCCGGATAGCGATGGTGCTATCGACGGTCACCTACGTGAAGTCGGGCTAACATTTCACTTGCTCAAAGATGTTCCTGGATTGATCTCCAAGAACATTGAGAAAAGTCTAATGGAAGCATTCCAACCATTGGGCCTTTCGGATTGGAATTCGATTTTTTGGATTGCTCACCCAGGTGGGCCTGCTATTTTGGACCAAGTTGAACTAAAATTGGGCCTAAAGCCCGAAAAACTCCGGGCTACAAGACAAGTGTTGAGTGACTATGGAAATATGTCTAGCGCTTGTGTTTTGTTTATTTTGGATGAAATGAGAAAGGCCTCAGCAAAAGAAGGGCTTGGTACAACTGGTGAAGGCCTTGATTGGGGTGTACTTTTTGGTTTTGGGCCTGGGCTAACAGTTGAGACTGTTGTGCTCCATAGTGTCTCTACTTAAGGTTCGTTTGGTTACTAATTTCGATATAAAATTTAGGATTACATTTATCCCATGTTTGGTTAGCTAAAATCTTGGTATTATCTATCCCATATAAGATGTGGGACTATAGTTCATGTGTGGGTATTGGCTTATATTATGGGGGTGATGAAAATATTGAATTGATTTTCTCTGTAACCCTTAATTTCTTAATTTCCTCAATTATGTATTTGGTATGTTTTAAATTGCCCTTACGCAAATAATATTATTTGTAATGCAGATTATTCATAAAGAAGTCCCTTTCTCCCTCTCTTCTTTCCTCTCTGGACTAAAGCTTTTTTTTTTTTTTTTTTTTTTTGTTGTTGTTGTTAATTATAGATATTTTATTACCAAGTAAACGTCATGTACAAGTAAAAAAAGGTCATAGTTTATTTGTGTCTTTTTTTGGTAATTAAATAATTTTATTTACCAGTATCAATATGTACAATATCAAAAATGAGACTGGACAACCCCAATCTCATACAACTTCAACTACAGATCTTCTATATTCAAACTAAGGATAGAAGTTCATTTATGCTATTTTCTTATCTAGCTTACTGCCTATTGATCCTCTATTTACAACCTCTTGTACAATTTGTCTAACTATCATTCCCGGTGTCTTCTGTTGCTCTTGAAATACTCTCCTATTTCGTTCATTCCATATATGGTATACTGCACATGCCAAAGTCAGTCTATAAATTTGAGCAGCTGCATTGTTTCCTGTTGCCATATCTTCAGCCCATTGTATCTCCCTTTCCCACTCCATCGAAAGTCTTGTTATGCTTGCCAATTGACCAGCTTACTCCATATATTTCCAGCTATTCCACATTTAAACATCAAGTGATTTATGGTCTCATCTTCATCTTTACACAAAGGGCAGGTTATTTCATCTGCAATCCCCCACGCATGGAGTCTACTCCTTGTAAGAAGTCTGTTTTGCAGAGCTAGATTCAACACAAAGATCCACTTTGGAGCCTCTAAATTGTTGCACGTCAATTTTTTCTAAGTTACTTTTTGAAACTGTCCTCTCATGCCTTTATAAAATTTCTTGACAGAAAAATAATTTAAATTTTCCATTTCCTTCATATTGATCCCTACTGCTTCTACATATCTTTTTGCTTTAATGATCTTCTGAACTATCCATGATGCATTGCTTGGATTGCTTTCCCACACTTCTTGCTTCTTCCCATAATACAAGTGAATCCACTGGACCCACAATTTATCTTTCTTCTTACACAGGTTCCATAGCAGTTTACAAATTGCAGTTTTATTCCATGTATGCACATCAAGTACATTATATCCACCAACAGTCTCTGGAGAGTACACTTTTGTTTGATGCATCTACCCCTCATTTCCATAAAAAGGTTCTACAGACTGTTTCTATCTTTTTCATCATATTCTTGGGAATTACAAATATTTGTGACCAATATATTTGGATTGAGAACAATACTATTTTGATCAGCTGCAACCTTCATGCATAGGATAGGTATTTTGAAGTCCAGGAGGTGATCCTTCCTATTATTTTCTCCAGTAATGGTTGACATTGTATCATAGAGATTCTCTTAGTACTTAGTAGGACTCCAAGGCATTTGAAAGGCAACTCTCCCCTGCTAAACCCAATTGCTTGTATTATGCCCTACTATCTATCTTGTGGTACACCTCCAAAGTATATAGAACTCTTTGTTGCATTTGCTTTTATCCCATATGTTTTAGAGAACTCCAGGAAGCTGTTGTATACCATTTGAATAGAAAGAGCATCGCCTTTATAGAATAGCAGCAAGTCATCTGCAAACCCAACTGTATGATATTTAGCTTATCACATATAGGATGGAAGTTGAAGTCTAGATTATACTTCAAGGTCTTGAATATCCTTGTAAGGTATTCCATTCCAAGAACAAACAGGTATGGCGATAGTGGATCACCTTGCCTTAGCCCTCTCCTAGCTTGAAATGGTTCCACAGGTTTCCCATTAATAAGAATTGAGTACGACATTGTTCTTACACAGACCATTATCCATCTAATGAACCTCTCCGGAATATTCAAACTATTCAGAATTTGCTCTAGAAAATCCCACTCAATGGAATCATAAGCCTTCTGCAAGTCTAGTTTCATCATACACCTAGGTGAAATACCCTTCCTCTCATACCCTTTCACCAATTCATGACTTAGAATTATGTTATTTGTGATAATTCTCCCCGGAACAAAGCCAGACTGGCTTTTATCTACTAAATGGTCCATCACCCCTTGCAATCTGTTAGTCATAACCTTAGAAATAAGCTTATACAACACTGTGCATCATGAAATATGGTTGAATTCCTTGATAGTTGAAGGATGTTGAACCTTAGGTATCAATGTAACAGTTGTTACATTAATAGGCAGATACATTTCAGCTGTATTGAAGAATTGAAGCACTGCCTTGGTGATTTCTTGCCCTGTTATACCCCGTGACTTCTTAAAGAACTTTGAGTTGAACCCATCACACGCTGGAGCCTTTAAATCATCAATACCATTTAATGCATTATGAATCTCCTCTACAGTAACAAGTTCAATTAGCTTAAACTGTTGTCTCCTATCTAGCACATTTCCTTCCTTCATAATACCTGGATGTATGGCTGGAATAGTATCAGCTGAAGATCCTAGTAATCCTTTATAAAATACCATTACTTACACTTCTATTGCTTTCTTTGATTGAATTATTTCTCCATCATTAGTCTTCAAGCTTCTGATCTTGTTGTGACTTATTCTATTCTTCATACTGGCAAAGAAGAATGCAGAATTAGAATCACCCAATTTCAGCCACTGCTACTTCTGCTTATAAATGCTCTCCTCTATGGTAGCCCATTTCTCTAATTGCTTCTTCAGTTCTTTTTCTTCTTCAAAATTCTGTGAGGGTGTATTTGTAGTTCTCATCTGTTCTTGCAACTCATATAGGTTTTATCTAGCATTCTTGACCTTCAAGTCTACTGCTTTAAATTCATTTGTATTCAGCCATTTTAGTGCTCTTCTAACATCCTTTAATTTTCTCCAGATTCCTGCCATATGCTCTGTTTGTTGTGATTTATTCCAAGCTTCTGCCACTATTGAGAGAAAATCTTTGTGTTCAGCCAAACAATTAAAGAACCTAAAGGGTTTTTAGGTCTTTGGTTCTTCTCCAAACTTAACACACAAAGGGGAATGATCCGAGAAGAAAAGATCCATAATCACAGCATCTATTTGAGGCATGTTAGTTACCCATTTTGCATTTGCTATTGCTCTGTCTATTCTACTAAACACATATGAATTAGTCCATGTGAAATTCCTTCCCACTGTTCTCATTTCACACATCCCAACATTTATTAAGAAGTCATTAAAGTTTTTGATTTCATTTTCTTGCACTGAGCTAACATTGATCCTATCACCCACTGCCAGTATAGCATTATAATCACCCATACATAGCCAAGGCTTTAGCTGGTGTTGACTCCAGCTTATTAAATCCCCCCATAGACTTTTTCTTATCTCTACTGTATGTAGCCCATATATAGCTGTAAATGTAAACTCAAGTCTTGTATCCAGAATAACTACTTCCCCATGAATATACTGATCTTTATGCCCTAGCATAGTGAAATAAAGTATATGTCTCAATCAAAAATGTAGTAAAATATCATTCGGGATGGACCAAGTCCCAATCCCCATAGCATTGAACCTCACGCTCGTCACACAACGTGTATCTCAACTTAGTATAGCACTACATTGTGCAAATTTGGGGTTTTAAACCCTCAGGACATCATTTAAAATCATTACTCACCTCAAACTGGCCAAAACTCTAGCTCGCTATGCCCTTGCCTCTCAAATTGGCCTCCACGCGCGTCGAATCTATCCAAAATCAGAACGAATACGTCACAATATGCTAAGGGAACAAAACCCAAGCGAAAACATTCGAAAAATATCAAAAATCCCGAAATTAGCAAAACCCGAGCCCCAAGGCCCATGTCTCGGAATCGGGTAAAATTTACATTTTCAGAATCCTCATACCCTCACGAGTCTAACCATACCAAAATTATCCAATTCCGATACCATTTGGTCCTTCAAATCATTATTTTACATTTTTGAAAGGTTTCATAAATTTCTTCCCAAATTTCACCCCAAATCATGAATTAAATGATGAATTCAGTGATAGATTCGTGTATTCTAGCCAAATCTGAGTTAAAATCATTTATCTCGATGAATTTCTTGAAAAACTTTCGAAAAATCACCAAAATTCGAGCTCTTTAGGTCAAAATATTAAATAAAATCCAAAACCTCGTATTTATAAGTACCCCCTCAGATATCAGCTACCGCGGGCCGCACCAAAACGACTGTGGTCCGTGCAAGCCAGTGCGGTCCGCGCAAACACAACCGCAGCCGCACAGGCCTTCCTCTGCAGTGATAGGTTTTAGTATTTTGGCCATAACGTTTGATACAGATGTCCAAATTGCAATATCTTTACCTTTATGGAAACTAGACACGAAGGGCTACAACTTTTGTTTTTGAATTACCTAAATATTCTTTGTAGATAAAAAGATATGATCTTCCGAAGTTGGACCAGTAGGAAGGTTCTTCACCGCGGCCGCGCCCACTTTTGTGCGGTCCGCGCGATGCCTACCGCGGCCGCGCCCGCTTTTGTGTGGTCCGCACAGCACTCGCTGTGGGCGCACTCACTTTTGTGCGGACCGCGTGGGTGATTTCTGGGGCCTGCAACCTTCTTGGACCTGCTGCAACTATGATTTTCGGCCTAAAACATCCCGGAACCTACCCGGGACCCCCGAAACTTCAAACTAATTGTACCAACACATCCCATGACATCGTTCAAACTTGTTCAACATTTCGGAACGCTTCCAACAACATCAAATCACCAATTTAACATAGGATTCAAGCCTAAGAACTCCAAGAACTCTTAAATTATGCCTTCGATCAAAAGGTCTATCAAATCTTGTCCGAATGACCTGAAGTTTTTGCACACACATCCCAAATGACACAACGAAGCTACTGCAACTCTCGGAATTCCATTCCGACCCTTATATCAAAATCTCGCCTATCAACCGGAATTTGCCAAAATATCAATTTCGTCAATTCAAGCCTAAATCTTCTCTACAACTCCAAAACTCATTCCGATCGCGCTCCTAAGTCACAAATCACCTCCCGAAGCTAACCGAGCCATCGGAACTCACTTTCGAGCCTTCTAACATATAAGTCAACATCCTGTTGACTTTTCCAACTTAAGCCTTCTTAAAGAGACTAAGTGTTTCATTTCTTACCAAATCATCTCCGAACTCGAACTAATCAACCCGATCACATAAAACACGGATAACGAAGCGTAAAGAAACTGAAGTGGGGGAAACGGAGCGGTACTCATGAGACGACTGGCCGGGTCGTCACAGCCTTACAATATGAAGTTTTACTCTTAATTAAAACAAGGACAAAGTGACAAAATATGAGGAGAGCTTGTAAGAGCTCTTTCTTCATTCCAGAAACAATGACAACATAAACTAGTAAGCCTCAATCCCAAACAAACTAATATCAGCTATATGAATCCCTACTGGCTCATCTTAGACCAATATTTGGAGAAATTCAGAAAACATGTCCTGCGTTTTCTCTTAAAATAAACATTTTTTTTATTCTCCTGATGTGTCATCTGATGAAACTTTTTAACTTTACCTATCGAAAAAGTGTATTTTTATTGTGTACTGATAAAGGAATATCAACATTAGTACTTTGTCGCCCACGATGAAGTTAGAGATTTTGCTAAGGGTATTCCATATATATATATATATATATATATATATATATATATACTACTATTATAGAAGAGCCTAAGAGAGGAGCTTAGGGTCGTCTAGTGAATTGACAACAATACCCTTTGAGTTTCTACTTCGGTGAAATGCCAACTTCACCAACAATATAATTGCCCCTGTTTTTCCGTTTTATTACGTCAATTACCATCACACAATTTGTTAATAAAGGACACTTTTGAGGCATTCTCGAAACCCAAACCAATCCAAACTGCTTTAATGGAACATTTATTTGCCCCTGTTTTGTATATTATAACATCAATTCCCAACTCTCTCTCTCTATATAAATAGTTGGGAATTGATAAGCTGATGTGGCATCCTATATGCCCATGAAACTCAATTATCTTTTTTGTCAATTTTTTGGTTTTTATCCTATTTTTCCTCTTTATTTTTGTTTTTTTTCTCATTAACTTTTAATTCCTCGGTTAAAGGAGAAACCGTTTCCAAAAGGTTTCATGTGTTCCAAAATGTAACATTTCAGTTAAGGAATGGAAGTTATAGCTCTTCAACGTTTCATATTTCTTTCATACATTTTGCAAAGATTTGTATAAAGATAGTGAACGTGTAATATCTATTCAGTTTCCATTGACTCACTTTTGATATTTATATTGTTTAATTTCTTCTATGGATGCAACTTTAAGCCTATCTGTTTCTTTCTTTTTTGTTTTTTGTTTGTTGGTTGCAGAGCCTCTGGCTCTATTTGTCCGTGATGTTTTCTCAGTTATGGTAGAATCTAAATCAGATGTAAAAGACTACGACGATATATAGTTTTGATCTTTCCCCTTACTTTATAATTATGTATTTAATTATAAGATGTTTAAATAATTTATACGCTCTTTTCTCCTCTAATAATTTCTTGCGAAGCTTTAATTATTAACATAGTCTTTTTGCCTTCTATTCCTTTATGAGTTTTTTTTTCAAACTAAACACAAATGAGTCACAAATAATTGATTTATTATTAAAATCTTCAATTGTGTTACGAAAATTTTCAAGAGTCCTAATTTCAATTCCATGTGCCCATTTCGCTTTGAGAAGTTTGAAAATTTCCTATTCAAATCATTACGAATTTTTTGGCGGGGGCAAAAAATTAATATGAGGGACCATGTGGTGACTTGGCATTTTTATAGTACCACGAAAATCAACTTTTTTCTCAGTTTGATCTTTTTTTTTTTGTTTACCTTATTTTAAAAATCTCCAAGTCTCCGAATAAAGTTACTAATGAGAAAATTTTAAGAGAGAAAAAAGAATAGGGAGAGAAAATATTCGAAGGGTTAAATGCCAGAGCTGTCGCACCTCCTTTTTGCGCGCCCGCCCCGAAGGGTTAAATGCGCGAGGGAGTTTTTCCAATTTAAGTGACAATATTCGAAATGAGATTATTTATTTAATTCAGAGTCGCCACTTGGGAAAGGTTTGGCTTTTGGTGTCCCAAGTCACCGGTTTATCTTGAATCCCAAATCGAGGAAAATATTCGACTTTCCAAATGAAGTCTGCGAACCAGAAATTCTAAGTAAGGAATTCTGTTGACCCAAGGGAAGGTGTTAGGCACCCTCGAATCCCGTGGTTCTAGCACGGTCGCTTAAATTGTTATAATGGCTAGATATCTGATTTATTACATGTTATTACTTATGTGCTTTCATTAAGTTTAAAACCGCTTTTATTATTATTTATTTTTTATGGAATTGCAACATTGTAAAAATGCATTTCGAACCATGTCACAATCAATGCGCCCATGGTTGTTAATACATTCCGACTCCGTTGAGATTTGGATTTGGGTCACATAAATGCGCACCCGAATTTAAGAAGGTAAGATTATTAAAATGCACGCCTGAAGCAATTATCGTATTATTATTTCTGGGTAAGGCCGTGGAATTTTGCTAAACGGCTCATCCCGAAGTCTAAGTAATTTTAATTAAACATTTATCGAGGGCCCCGCAATTTGTGCGTTTTATTTGGCGAGGCTCATCTCATTTATTTTTATCAGGATAATCCTAAAGTGCCTACATTTTCTATTAAAATTGTCTCTACAAAAATGAAAGAGAAAAGGTCTTAATTTATTTACATGCTTGAGTTGTTATAGTTGAGTTTCGAATATGATTCGTAAATTCTGAAAAAATGATACAAGCAAGGCAGTCCGTTGCCAATACGGGCACAGGCCCAACGTATATGGCATTAAACTAAACCTGGGCTTCACGTATTACTACCTAATTATATTATACTAGGCATGTTCTCAGTTTGTCAAATTAAAAAAAAAAACTTGGCAATCTATTTTAATCCTAAAACAATTACATGCTGAAATTAACCAATATTATTTAACTAAACAATTTTCTTACAAATTCCGAAATGGTCTATTCGTTTGATTTTTAACTTAGACGAAGTTACTACACCATTTATTTATTTTTAAGCAATTTATAGATAGTTCATCCGTTAAGCTATCGTTGGATGTTCCACTATATATACATTAAATAGCTACATGATTCCGATTTTTGTAAGCTAAATAATTTATATATACAAATAAAATTCAGAATATAATTTTAAAAAAATTTAGAACTTCAATTCTTCATTTTCGTATTCATGCTTCCTGTTTCAGTTTACAATAATCAGCGTGTCAGTTGTGTACCTGATATTGGAAGCAAAAGAAAAGTGAGATCAGCAGAAACTCAATAGCATACAACAAACAGCAACCCCAGCAACCAGTAACAACCAGCAACGAGAAACTTAGTGACAGATTTTAAAATCAAGACAAAAATCCAGAAACACCAACAACAAACAACGGACAGAAGCAAAGGGAATCCTTTTCAGATTTTTGAAAGACTAGTTATTGTTTAACCCTTAATTTCTGAATCCGTTTATCAAAATATTTGGATTGTATATCAGGTGTATACTATTCTTCTTTTGAATTTCCAGAATGTTTTTTGTTTCTTTTTATTTTTCTGAAGTCTTAGTATTTTTTCGGAATTTTCTCTCTCTTAAAATTTTCTCTCCCTATTCTTTTTTCTCTCTATCTCTGTCTGTCCCTAAATCTGATTTCAAGACTTCTACTTATATCGCATAACCCATAAATCTTTTAATCAATTAAAATCAACCCATTTTCTCTACCAAACCCATTATCTTCTCACTCATCCCCATTACATTAAATAAACATATCACACCACCCATTATATTTTGTTCCTCATGCCTAACATAAAATAATGCAAGATTCCCCCCACTAAATTTTGTCTTGTCCCCCCTTTATATTAAATAACCATATCACAACCCACCCCATTTTATTTTGTCTCCCATGCTTTATATAAACAATTACAAAATGTACAATTCCTAAATTACCCCTCCGACCTTACTGAAATTACCAAACTACCCCTGAACGTACTACAAATTACCAAACTACCCATCAGCTATAACACATCATTTAATCAAACTTAACCAAAATATAGACAATATGATTAATTTCTAGCAATGTTCAAACAACAAATTTCATGAACATGATTTCTTCAACATTTCAACAACAAAGCACATGAACATGATTTCAACAACAAAGAACAACTAAAATTTGATTGAACAATATTTTAGCAACAAACAATCCTATTTTCGGATTCAACAAAAACAACAAACAAAGTATGAAGATTTCTAAATTCAATCATATTGAACTTAAAATCAACTCTAACAAAACCAACAATTCCTATATTAAACTTAAACAACAAGATTATGAGACAAATTCAAGAAATAATCATAAATGATAAACAAGAAATCAAACTATACAAATTTCGGATTCAAGATCATCCAAACAAAGTATGAACATGAATGAATCTATTTTAAACAACAAACATGACGGATTAAAACGATTAAATCAATATATTCCTTTAACACAACTAAATTCTTTTTAGACAAATAACAAGATCGACGAATAAACAATTATGAACTTAAGCTTGAACTTAACAATATTAACAATTTCTAACAATACATAAACTCATGAAACAAATTGAAGAAATAGTTAATTAAATTTCAATTTGAATCTAACAAACATCAAACTAACAAATATTTACTTAAACAATAATACAAACATGAAATGAATATGAAAACAACTAATTAAACTTCTATTTTGAAATCTGAAAAATTAATTTTAACAAAGCACATGAACATGAACAAAACCAAAAATCAAATATCTAACCATAGACATGAACAAAATAAACATTCGCCGATTTTAGATTCGAAAAATATCAAAACAAAATACGGACAAAAATAAAAATTCAAAAACTACTAACCGGATTGAAACGACGAATGACTAACCAACGATGAACTCAAACTTAAAGAGTGGCTGAAACAATGCCGAAGCAGTAGCAATGGCATCCGTTCGGAGCAGCCATGGCTGCTCGTCGCAGCTGGACACGGCGAGAAGCAGAAGCAGGCCGGAACGCAGCAGCAGTGGCAGAAACGGGCAGCAGCTGCGGAAGAAAGTTGAAGCAGTAGTGGCGTCAGCCATGGCAGCGGCACGACGGAGGAAGCAGGAGCTGCCGGCAGCAGCAGCTCGGCGGAAGCTGCATCGCGACGAAGATCTTATGGCTGGGCGCAGCTGCTGCTACAGTGATGACGGAGAAGCAGCTGTTCGTCGAGCTCCGACTTGAGTAGCCATGGACGTTGCAAGCAGAAGCAGGAATGAGCTTCATGGATGACGCAGCTGGAGCGAGGTGGAGGAGTCGATGGATGCTGGACGAAGAAGAAGAAATAACGAAGGTGTTCGGCGAAGGGGTCATCGGTTGGTTTGAAGGATACGGAGGCAACGAGGTCGTAGCAGCCATGAACGGCTGCTGCGTGCACTGTGTGTGTGCAGTGAGGGTGAGGAGGATGGAGGGGCAGCCATTGATGTGTGCTTGAGAAAGCTTGAGGAAGAAGAAGAAGATAGGAGGGGGGGGGGCGGATGGTTTAGCAATTATTTAGGGTTTTCTTCATTTTGTTTTGTTTTGTTTTGTAAAATGTAAGACAAAAGGGGTTTGGGTCTTTTGGGTTATGGACTGGGTCGACCCAGTTCAAAATGGACTGGGTCGTAGGGAAGATTGGGCCATTTTTTGGGCCTATGGCTTGAAATTGAAGAAGAGGCCTAATTCCGACTTTCTTTATATTTTCGCCCTCTTTTCTTCTTTTATTTTTTCTAAAACTAAATTATAAAAATACTTAAATTATTATTAAGAACTAAATTGAGTTATAAAAGCGCAAATTAACTCCCAATAACAATTAACGCACAATTAAGTAATAATTAAGCATAAAATTGTATATTTGGACATTAAATGCTAAAAATGCAAACGATGCCTATTTTTGTAATTTTTAATTTTTGTAAAACAAATTTAATTACTAACAATTGTAGAATTAAATCCTACATGCAAAATGCGACATATTTTTGTATTTTTTATTAATTTAGCAAATAAACACGCACAGACAAATACAAATAATTATTCAAAATATCACAAAATTGCACACCAAAGAAAAATCATTTTATTTTTGAATTTTTTGGGAGTAATTCTCATATAGGGCAAAAATCACGTGCTTACAGCTGCCCCTCTTTGCCCGAAGACACGAAGGGTTTTCGTGCAAAGATAAAGCGAGCGATTTTTGCCCATCCGAGTACTCCGTGTGAAGCATTTTTTGAAAAAGATTTGACCGAACCTTTGCTTCAAAGGTTTCCTACATATCCTGGGCTAAACAGGAATCAGGTCAATGTAGTTCGGGAAGTTTTTGGTAGCTGGGACTACCGTGGGACTGCGATGTTACTGCTGTTGCATGCTGTTATCACTGCTTACCGATCTCCTTGTTACACGGAAGTCCTAATGGACCTGTCCTGCCACTTTCTCTGCATCACGAGCTACCCCAGGGTGTGACTCAGATGTTTTCTTTATATTCCTGTTTTTAATTTCCTGAATGTCAACCTTTTTTTTATCTTCCCAAAATTCCAAGAAATGAAATCATGTTTCATCGCTCACTTTCTTTTTCAAGAGATCTGCTATATTTTCTTTTTTTTTGTTCTCTTCAATTCTGATGATGCAGCTTTAAATAACATGACATGCTTGCGGACTTCATGCCCAGATCCCGAGAACTCCGTCAGACTTCAAATAATGAGTCAAAATTTGAAATATAAAGAATTTGAGAAAATAGGGACAACTAAAGAAAATTGGTTCATGATTTGGAAAATGTCCGTCACTAAAGCAGAGTTTGAGGACAGTAAATGGGTTTAGACCCGTACAGAATGTTAACCTTAATGACTGCAGTTTGTCACGAGCAATTGTACCGACAAAGAAAGGTCCATACGTCATTGGAAAATATTGCCAAGAGGAGCATTTGTATATAGGCGACGTCGAAAGAAATGACGCCGACCCCGCTTTGAAAGCAGATGCAGTACTATGCCTAAATCGCCCCGGCGATGTCTTCGCACAGTTTGAGATGACGAAGGCTTTCATTCTCTCTACCCAAACACTATCAACCCTTTGCAAACCCATTTGAGCCGGTTACTCTTCTTTGATTACCCTCTTTGGAACCTGAAAGTATTATTAAAAATAAAATGAAAGAAAAAGAGAAATTGAAATGAAAAAGACCAATAAAGAAAAAAGGGAAGAAGAAAGAATTAAAAAAAATATACGTATAAAAAAAAAAAAGAGTTGCCTGAACTACGTCTGACTTGATTCCGAAAGGATACGTAGGCAACCTCTCCCTGGGGTTCAGTCACACCAAAATAAAAATCCAAGAAGTCCCCCAAAAGTGAAACTGGGCCAGAAGTTATAATGGTTCGGCAATGATCCCGCCCAAAAGGTTCCAAAGTTGTAGTTCAATCCCGATTCTTTTCACCCCAAACCTTGTCCAAGTCCTTCTGATCAATTGGCAAAGACAGGAAAGTGGAAAACATCATTGCAAGAGAGAAACTTTTAAGAGAGAGAAAATTCCGAAAAAATACTAAGACTTCAGAAAAATAAAAAGAAAAAAAAATATTCTGGAAATTCAAAAGAAGAATAGTATACACCTCATATACAATCCAAATATTTTGATATACGGATTCAGAAATTAAGGGTTAAACAATAACTAGTCTTTCAAAAATCTGAAAAGGATTCCCTTTGCTTCTGTCCATTGTTTGTTGTTGGTGTTTCTGGATTTTTGTCTTGATTTTAAAATCTGTCACTAAGTTTCTCGTTGCTGGTTGTTACTGGTTGCTGGGGTTGCTGTTTGTTGTATGCTACTGAGTTTCTGCTGATCTCACTTTTCTTTTGCTTCCAATATCAGGTACACAACTGACACGCTGATTATTGTAAACTGAAACAGGAAGCATGAATACGAAAATGAAGAATTGAAGTTCTAAATTTTTTTAAAATTATATTCTGAATTTTATTTGTATATATAAATTATTTAGCTTACAAAAATTGGAATCATGTAGCTATTTAATGTATATATAGTGGAACATCCAACGATAGCTTAACGGATGAACTATCTATATATTGCTTAAAAATAAATAAATGGTGTAGTAACTCCGTCTAAGTTAAAAATCAAACGAATAGACCATTTCGGAACTTGTAAGAAAATTGTTTAGTTAAATAATATTGGTTAATTCCAGCATGTAATTGTTTTAGGATTAAAATTAGATTGCCAAGTTTTTTTTTAATTTGACAAACTGAGAACATGCCTAGTATAATATAATTAGGTAGTAATACGTGAAGCCCAGGTTTAGTTTAATGCCATATACGTTGGGCCTGTGCCCGTATTGGCAACAGACTGCCTTGCTTGTATCATTTTTTCATAATTTACGAATCATATTCGAAACTCAACTATAACAACTCAAGCATGTAAATAAATTAAGACCTTTTCTCTTTCATTTTTGTAGAGACAATTTTAATAGAAAATGTAGGCACTTTAGGATTATCCTGATAAAAATAAATGAGATGAGCCTCGCCAAATAAAACGCACAAATTGCGGGGCCCTCGATAAATGTTTAATTAAAATTACTTAGACTTCGGGATGAGCCGTTTAGCAAAATTCCACGGCCTTACCCAGAAATAATAATACGATAATTGCTTCAGGCGTGCATTTTAATAATCTTACCTTCTTAAATTCGGGTGCGCATTTATGTGACCCAAATCCAAATCTCAACGGAGTCGGAATGTATTAACAACCATGGGCGCATTGATTGTGACATGGTTCGAAATGCATTTTTACAATGTTGCAATTCCATAAAAAATAAATAATAATAAAAGCGGTTTTAAACTTAATGAAAGCACATAAGTAATAACATGTAATAAATCAGATATCTAGCCATTATAACAATTTAAGCGACCGTGCTAGAACCACGGGATTCGAGGGTGCCTAACACCTTCCCTCGGGTCAACAGAATTCCTTACTTAGAATTTCTGGTTCGCAGACTTCATTTGGAAAGTCGAATATTTTCCTCGATTTGGGATTCAAGATAAACCGGTGACTTGGGACACCAAAAGCCAAACCTTTCCCAAGTGGCGACTCTGAATTAAATAAATAATCTCATTTCGAATATTGTCACTTAAATTGGAAAAACTCCCTCGCGCATTTAACCCTTCGGGGCGGGCGCGCAAAAAGGAGGTGTGACAGCTCTGACAAAAATCACGTGCTTACAATTTTGTGATATTTTGTGATATTTTGAATAATTATTTGTATTTGTCTGTGCGTGTTTATTTAATAAAAATACAAAAATATGTCGCATTTTGCATGTAGGATTTAATTCTACAATTGTTAGTAATTAAATTTGTTTTACAAAAATTAAAATTACAAAAATAGGCATCGTTTGCATTTTTAGCATTTAATGTCCAAATATACAATTTTATGCTTAATTATTACTTAATTGTGCGTTAATTGTTATTGGGAGTTAATTTGCGCTTTTATAACTCAATTTAGTTCTTAATAATAATTTAAGTATTTTTATAATTTAGTTTTAGAAAAAATAAAAGAAGAAAAGAGGGCGAAAATATAAAGAAAGTCGGAATTAGGCCTCTTCTTCAATTTCAAGCCATAGGCCCAAAAAATGGCCCAATCTTCCCTACGACCCAGTCCATTTTGAACTGGGTCGACCCAGTCCATAACCCAAAAGACCCAAACCCCTTTTGTCTTACATTTTACAAAACAAAACAAAACAAAATGAAGAAAACCCTAAAAAATTGCTCAACCATCCGCCCCCTCCCCCCTCCTATCTTCTTCTTCTTCCTCAAGCTTTCTCAAGCACACATCAATGGCTGCCCCTCCATCCTCCTCACCCTCACTGCACACACACAGTGCACGCAGCAGCCGTTCATGGCTGCTACGACCCCGTTGCCTTCGTATCCTTCAAACCAAGCGATGACCCCTTCGCCGAACACCTTCGTTATTTCTTCTTCTTCGTCCAGCATCCATCGACTCCTCCACCTCGCTCCAGCTGCGTCATCCATGAAGCTCATTCCTGCTTCTGCTTGCAACGCCCATGGCTGCTCAAGTCGGAGCTCGACGAACAGCTGCTTCTCCGTCATCACTGTAGCAGCAGCTGCGCCCAGCCATAAGATCTCCGTCGCGATGCAGCTTCCGCCGAGCTGCTGCTACCGGCAGCTCCTGCTTCCTCCGTCGTGCCGCTGCCATGGTTGACGCCACTACTGCTTCAACTTTCTTCCGTAGCTGCTGCCCGTTTCTGCCACTGTTGCTGCGTTCCGGCCTGCTTCTGCTTCTCACCGTGTCCAGCTGCGACGAGCAGCCATGGCTGCTCCGAACGGATGCCATTGCTACTGCTTCGGCATTGTTTCAGCCACTCTTTAAGTTCGAGTTCGTCGTTGGTTAGTCATTCGTCGTTTCAATCCGGTTAGTAGTTTTTGAATTTTTATTTTTGTCCGTATTTTGTTTTGATATTTTTCGAATCTAAAATCGGCGAATGTTTATTTTGTTCATGTCTATGGTTAGATATTTGATTTTTGGTTTTGTTCATGTTCATGTGCTTTGTTAAAATTAATTTTCAGATTTCAAAATAGAAGTTTAATTAGTTGTTTTCATATTCATTTCATGTTTGTATTATTGTTTAAGTGAATATTTGTTAGTTTGATGTTTGTTAGATTCAAATTGAAATTTAATTAACTATTTCTTCAATTTGTTTCATGAGTTTATGTATTGTTAGAAATTGTTAATATTGTTAAGTTCAAGCTTAAGTTCATAATTGTTTATTCGTCGATCTTGTTATTTGTCTAAAAAGAATTTAGTTGTGTTAAAGGAATATATTGATTTAATCGTTTAATCCGTCATGTTTGTTGTGTTAAAATAGATTCATTCATGTTCATACTTTGTTTGGATGATCTTGAATCCGAATTTTGTATAGTTTGATTTCTTGTTTACCATTTATGATTATTGCTTGAATTGTTCTCATAATCTTGTTTAAAGTTTAATATAAGAATTGTTTGTTGTAATGTTGTTAGAGTTGATTTTAAGTTCAATATGATTGAATTTAGAAATCTTCATACTTTGTTTGTTGTTGTTGTTGAATCCGAAAATAGGATTGTTTGTTGCTAAAATATTGTTCAATCAAATTTTAGTTGTTCTTTGTTGTTCAATTTGTGTTCATGTGATTTGTTGTTGAAATGTTGTTAAAATCGTGTTCATGTGATATTGTTGTTATGATGTTCATCCGTGTTCATATTGTTGTTTGAACATTGTTAGAAATTGATCATATTGTCTATATTTTGGTTAAGTTTGATTAATTGATGGGTAGTTTGGTAATTTCAGTAAGGTCGGAGGGGTAATTTAGGAATTGTACATTTTGTAATTGTTTATATGAAGCATGGGGGACAAAATAAAATGGGGTGGGTTGTGATATGGTTATTTAATATAAAGGGGGGACAAGACAAAATTTAGTGGGGGGAATCTTGCATTATTTTATGTTAGGCATGGGGGACAAAATATAATGGGGTGGTGTGATATGTTTATTTAATGTAATGGGGATGAGTGGGAAGATAATGGGTTTGGTAGAGAAAATGGGTTGATTTTAATTGATTAAAAGATTTATGTGTTATGAGATATAAGTAGAAGTCTTGAAATCAGATTTAGGGACAGACAGAGATAGAGAGAAAAAAGAATAGGGAGAGAAAATTTTAAGAGAGAGAAAATTCCGAAATACTAAGACTTCAGAAAAATAAAAAGAAAAAAAAACATTCTGGAAATTCAAAAGAAGAATAGTATACACCTGATATACAATCCAAATATTTTGATATACGGATTTAGAAATTAAGGGTTAAACAATAACTAGTCTTTCAAAAATCTGAAAAGGATTCCCTTTGCTTCTGTCCGTTGGTTGTTGTTGTTTCCGGATTTTGTCTTGATTTTAAAATCTGTCACTAAGTTTCTCGTCGCTGGTTGTTACTAGTTGCTGGGATTGCTGTTGTTGTATGCTACTGAATTTCTGCTGATCTCTCACTTTTCTTTTGCTTCCAATATCAGGTACACAACTGACACGCTGATTATTGTAAACTGAAACAGGAAGCATGAATACGAAAAATGAAGAATTGAAGTTCTAAATTTATTTTGAATTATATTCTTAATTTTATTTGTATATATAAATTATTTAGCTTACAAAAATCGGAATCATGTAGCTATTTAATGTATATATAGTGGAACATCCAACGATAGCTTAACGGATGAACTATCTATATATTGCTTAAAAATAAATAAATGGTGTAGTAACTCCGTCTAAGTTAAAAATCAAACGAATAGACCATTTCGGAACTTGTAAGAAAATTGTTTAGTTAAATAATATTGGTTAATTCCAGCATGTAATTGTTTTAGGATTAAAATTAGATTGCCAAGTTTTTTTTTAATTTGACAAACTGAGAACATGCCTAGTATAATATAATTAGGTAGTAATACGTGAAGCCCAGGTTTAGTTTAATGCCATATACGTTGGGCCTGTGCCCGTATTGGCAACGGACTGCCTTGCTTGTATCATTTTTTCATAATTTACGAATCATATTCGAAACTCAACTATAACAACTCAAGCATGTAAATAAATTAAGACCTTTTCTCTTTCATTTTTGTAGAGACAATTTTAATAGAAAATGTAGGCACTTTAGGATTATCCTGATAAAAATAAATGAGATGAGCCTCGCCAAATAAAACGCACAAATTGCGGGGCCCTCGATAAATGTTTAATTAAAATTACTTAGACTTCGGGATGAGCCGTTTAGCAAAATTCCACGGCCTTACCCAGAAATAATAATACGATAATTGCTTCAGGCGTGCATTTTAATAATCTTACCTTCTTAAATTCGGGTGCGCATTTATGTGACCCAAATCCAAATCTCAACGGAGTCGGAATGTATTAACAACCATGGGCGCATTGATTGTGACATGGTTCGAAATGCATTTTTACAATGTTGCAATTCCATAAAAAATAAATAATAATAAAAGCGGTTTTAAACTTAATGAAAGCACATAAGTAATAACATGTAATAAATCAGATATCTAGCCATTATAACAATTTAAGCGACCGTGCTAGAACCACGGGATTCGAGGGTGCCTAACACCTTCCCTCGGGTCAACAGAATTCCTTACTTAGAATTTCTGGTTCGCAGACTTCATTTGGAAAGTCGAATATTTTCCTCGATTTGGGATTCAAGATAAACCGGTGACTTGGGACACCAAAAGCCAAACCTTTCCCAAGTGGCGACTCTGAATTAAATAAATAATCTCATTTCGAATATTGTCACTTAAATTGGAAAAACTCCCTCGCGCATTTAACCCTTCGGGGCAGGCGCGCAAAAAGGAGGTGTGACAGCTCTGGCGACTCCGCTGGGGATTAGAACCCAGAATCTCTGGTTTAGGGTTCAAGAATTCGAGCTTAGAATAATTGTTATATTTGGCTTTATTATCTGATCTTTATTACATGTTTTTGCATAACGTGCTAAATGTTGTCTTTTACCGCTTTGATATTATCTGAACTGTATATAAACTGTGCCGAAACCCTTCTCTTCTTACCTCCGGGGAGAAGCTCGCTGGTCGAGACTCCCTATTCTGTTAGTGTCAATACCTGAAATAAGAAAGAGGTCGGACAAGTTACAAAGCCGGACGATCTCGCGGGTCCCCGGTACGTAGCCCCCTCCTCGACTCGAGTTGTCCGCTCGGGTACACAGTCTAGAACAAATACCCAGGTTGTGAACCTAGTATAACGAAACTTCATGCCGGATCCCTAGTAGGAACGCTTATTTGCATCATGTTGCATTTGACTTAGGGGACTCAACACAGGGGTTGGGTCCGTCTAGGACTAGCAACCTGAAATGAAAAGACCATCATGCTGCATTCCTATCTGTGTTGCGCATTTATTTGCTTCAGTTCCGCATGCTTGACCGGTTTCTAAAAAAAAATAGCAGCGTAGGGAGATAATTACTTATTTTGGAAAAATAAAACCAATGTCCAAGTAGTGTCAAAACCTCGCCGGAATTTTTCTAAAAAAAAGAGAATAAAAACAAATTTGTCTTCTTAGTTTGAGTTATTAAAAAAAAATAATGTATCTTTTTTTTATCACTTTCAAAATCAAAAAAAAAGAAGGTATTTATTTAAAAGTAAAAAAAAAACGGAAAATTCATAATTCAAAAAAAAAATGTTGTTTCTTTCGTAGTACCTGTCGCACCTCCTTTTTACCGCGCCCGCGGGGCGCGTGGGGGAGTTTTCTCCAATTGAAGGACAGTCGAAACGGGATTTATTTAATTATTTCAGAGTCGCCACCTGGGAATTTTAAGGCGTCCCAAGTCACCAATTTTAATCCCTGAATCGAGGAGAATATGACTCTGTTTATTATTCTGCGAACCAGAAATCCTGAGTAAGGAATTCTGTTAATCCGGAAGAAGGTGTTAGGCATTTCCGAATTCCGTGGTTCTAGCACGGTCGCTTAACTGTTTTTATTATTGGCTTAATTATCTTGATTTTACGAAATACGTTTTTATTGCATGATTTTACTACCGCTTTTTACTTATTGTTTACAATTATATGGACGAATTACGCGTACGTATATTCGTATTATATACTTTTTATAATTATCGGGGATCATGCCACGCGTACGTGTACACAATAAAATTGTCCATGTTATAGTTTTTATAAAAAATATATGTTCGAAATTTAAAATAAAATCAGGAACATCATCACCCTTTTTATTTAAATAATGAACTGCACACCTCGGGTTATATGAAATTATTTTAACATCCTTGGAAAAATCCTTTTCTTAAATATTCGCTCGAAATTGCGTGTACGCATAATCCGAATTTTTTTTAATATAATCAGGGTGCGCGAACGCATCCCTAATTGCGCAAAATCTTTGTAATAATATTATGGATTTTTCACAAATTGTTTATTATATCTACACATTTTATATGAAAATCCTGAGAAATTCACATTTAAGGGAGCTTTGAATTCTTTTAAAAGAATTCACAATTTATTAAATATAGACCGTCGATTATAATTTCCGGATATAAATTATATTCAGCCCAACTATTCAAGTTCAAAGAAAAGAATAAAAATATGATTCAAACAAATACAACATATATATGCCAAAGGATGAATTGTATATGAAACTAACAAACATGATTTATGAAGGGAAGAAGTATTTTTGAACAATTTTTCATTATTTAATTAGTGCAAATCCTATTTCTAATTGTCATTGATATAAAGTGTTGCAATTTGTATATCTCATCTTATTCTCATATACTTGCTTTTAATCTAATAGGCCTAATTATTTATTTAAGATGGTAAATAGGCATCAAATTGATAAGAAAGGGAATTATAAATCGATTAATAATATTGCCTTACATGCAACATAGTTTGTATGTCTAAAACATTCATAGCATTTTAACATCATAATGAGATACATCAACTCATCATCCCTTAATGGTTATATATATACCTATTATCACGCCATATATGAACGTATAACTCACATCATTCAATCCATAACTAAATCAGGTAAAACTAGCAATATGGTTTTTTTGACATTTTTATACTACTCTTTATTCAACTAACAACATCTAACCTTAATCCACAACCAAACAATCGAAATACACTAACCATGCATTTTCTTGACATTTCAGAATACTCTATACCTGACTAACAATGTCATAGGACTTAACTAATAGCCAACTTCATGCCATGTTCCCTATATTAACAATTCAATCATAACTATACTTTAATGAAAATTTAGAATGGAAAACATTATTACAAAGTTTTATATGAATTTCAAATAAAGACAATTAACTCATAACTATCAAATTGAATTCACTACTAGTTAACTAACATGAAACAAAAAAATGAAATTTAAACTAATGAACTTGGACAAATGAAAAATAGAATTTTGCAATTCAAGCTTCATTGATTTGTCATGCTGAATCTTTTTTCCAACATAGAATTTAAGAGATAAGTACCTGGAAATGAAGGTAGAAGAAGTAAGTTTTCAGCAGTTGCAGCAGTAACAAAATCAGCAGAATAGCAGTATTTAGCAAGTCTGAACCAGACCCGTTAACCCAGATGAACAGTGACAGTAACTTGAGGGAAAATTTCAGATTTCAAACTGAACAATATCCACAAACAAACAACGGACAGATTCTAGAACAACATTTTTTTTTTAGATTTTTCAGTTTCTTTCCTATTTCAAATTCAACTTCCTGATTTTCTATTTTTGTATTTGTATCTGTGTCAGATTGTGTGTGTGTGTGAGTGTTCTCTTTTGGTTTCTTTTCTGTTTCTTTTTCCTCTTCAAAATCTAAATTTGTCTCTCCTCACACTCTCTTTTTTCTTCCCTTAAAATCTGATCTAAATCTGATTTTTCCTTTGAACTCCTGATTTTCTCTCTTTCCTTTCTTTTCTGTCTGAAAAAGGCTCTCCTCTTCAAATCTGATTTTTTCTCTCTCAAATCTCCTGAAGTCTGTCCCTTAAATCAGTCCAGCTCCCTGTATTTATACAGGGCTGGTCCTATACTCTTTTAGTGCTTCTTGGACCCTTTTCTCCTTTTAAAATCAAAAAGTTTTCCATTAAAACTACTTTTGAATACTTTAAATCCTATTGAGTGTTATTATCCTGTTTTTCAGCAGCCCATTACCCTTTGTTTCCCACTATCCTATTAAATTAAAACCATTAACAAACCACTTTCAGCCCACTATTATGTCACATTACCCTTACTGTTTTATCCCAGAAAATGTCCCAGATTTCCTACTGTAATTACTGTTATTACTGCCTTAAATTCAGAATCTAACAATACAGATTTTAAAATCTGTTTAAGCAGCTATAACCAATCCTAAAGTTTTGGACTGAATCCTAACTAAGAATGTAACCTTCTAACACAATTACATCTAATCAACATTTGTAAAATTACACTGAATTCAGAACTAACATCATAACAACATATCAATGAAATCATTATAACAATTCAGACTGGACTTAAACATTGAATCAAGATCAAACATACACAGGAGCATTGTCAATATACTGACAATGCCCTGTTCAGAAAACAATATATACACACCATTGACAAACTTTCTGAATTATTAAACGAGAATCAATTAATTGGGAAGAACTAATTGACTGAGTTCAATGACAATAAACAATTCCAAACAGATAAACAGGGTATTACAAACAGCATTAATGGCAATAAGAATTTACAAAACAACTAATCGACGAACTTAATCGAGTGATTACACATATTATGAACATTCATAAACAACAGAAACAATAGTATAATTCTGATCAAATAGACGAGTATGAGACAGTATAACAGAATTGACTAGAAAATCATGAAAAATTAAACAGACTAATGAAACAAACATAGAATACATGTAGAATACACATAAGAAACAGAAAAAATACCTTTGAATCCTTCAATTTTATTCCGACTCGGACTCAACTTGGATTCGGACTTTGTTTGAAATCAAACAGACCTTAGTCGAAGTATTTTCCACTGAAAATACTTCGACTAAGGTAGATTAAACCTCAATCTTTATCTAATTTGGGCAAAAATCCAAAAGTCTGGTATTTCTAGGGTTTTTGAAGGTTCGATTTGGGACTTAACCATTTTTGGTCAGATTCGGGGGGGACCAAATACAAAACACGGGTGAGGGTAGCCTAGGGGTCATTTGGTGTCAGTTTAGAACAGATCTGAGTTTGTTCTTGTTTGGTCCGAATCTTCAAAAGAAGATTCGAGAAGCTCGGAACTGATTCGAGCCAAACAAACTTCAGATCCATAACGAGGCATGCTAGGGGGTACTATGGTGTTATTTTGGAAGCCATTGGAAAGGTTTGAGTTTTCAGACCCACCTTCGATTTAGTATTCGAAGAGTTGGGGTCTGATTCGAAGGAAACTAAGGTCAGATTTGTGTAGAGGATGTTCAGGGGGTTCTAGAGTGTTATTTTGGTGACCGGCGGCGTTGATGCCGCCGGGTTTCAGGCGGTGGGATTCTAGGGCGGCTAGGGTTAGGGGTGGGGTTTGGGGACGATGATGAATAGTGAGAGGAGGGGGGGTGTTCAGTTAGGGGCCGGGGTAGAGGTTTGGGCCTTATATAGGGGTGGGGTGGATTGATCTCATCCGTTGGATCAATTAAGATGCACAGTTGAGATCAATCCACTTATCCAAACGACATCGTTTGATTTAAGTTGGGGAAAGGGGTCAACCCGGGGTTGAAATGGATCGGGTTTGGGTGAATTTTTAAGACCGTGGGATCAAGATGGATGAACGGTTCAGATCTAGTTGCCCTTAAACGTCGTCGTTTCATTTATGCAGAAGCTGAACTGGACCGTTTGATTGCAATGAATCAACGTCTCAGATTTGAGGTATCTCATGCGGCGTCGTTTAGGCTTGTTCGAATTGGACCGGACAGGGGGATGTTGGAATGCATATTTTGGTGATTTTATTTAAATTATCTTTCAAATACATAATTAAATCCTATATGCATGCAACATGTATTTTATTTTAATTTTCATTTTATTATGACAAAGTAAACATTTACGGACATAACACAAATATTTAACACCACGCAAATTCAAGAATTACACAGTAAAAGAAATTTATTTTATTTTTTGATTTATTTTGGAGTAGTTTTCGTAAGGCAAAAATCACGTGCTCACAGCTGCCCCTCTTTGTGCGGACTAATAGTACAAATATTTCCTTAAAAAAATAAATAAATATTTTCTTTAGTCTTTATCTCTTTTCAAAAGAAAATAATAAAAAATATATTCTTGCTTTCTGGGTTTAATTGATTTTATCTATTCATGATAGACCGAACTACGCGGGTCTGATTCTCACCGGATGTGAGATACGTAGGCAAACCTCATCGGTTACGACCCCAATTTTCAAAAAAAAAAATCCAAAAATATTTTCCTTTAGTTCCTTCTTTATAAATCTTTCCTTAGAAAATGCAAAAAAAAGAAATAAAAAATAATATAGAAGTTTTCTTTAAACTCAAATAAAAAATATAGTATCCTTATTTCTAAAGTCTTTCATACGAAAAAATGAAATAAGAATTAAAAATCAGCAACAAAAATCCAAAAAATACTCTTTTCTTTTTAGTCTTTCTTTTGTAAATGTCCAAAAAAAAAATATTTGAAAAATTGAATTCCAAAAATATTTTCGCTTTTCTTTAGAAGTGCCTTCGTAAATAAATAAAAACTCAGAAATTCCAAATCATTTTCTTAAAAGTCCCTCTTTCAAAAATTTAAGAGGCAACATCATAAATCAAAAAAAAATATTCTTTCTTCCGTAGAAAAAGGTGAAACAAATGAAAAAATCAACCAAACAAAAAAAAATTCCCAAAGTTCAAGTCAAAAGCAAATAAATTTTTAGAAGTCTTTCTTTAAAAAATAAAACAAAAATCAAAATCAAAATAAAAAAAAATATTTTCTTTCTTCTTATAAAGCATTTCTTTCAAAAAAAAAAAATCCAAAAAAAAGGGTTAGTGTAGTTACTCCATTTCGATTCCCGAACTACGCAAGATCTAATTCACGCGGCATCGTGATACGTAGGCAATCCTCATTGGATCCGGTCACATTTTTAACTGCAAATAATGAAAACAATAATAATAGGAAATAATAAAATAAAAAATAAAAAAAATAAAAAAAACGATAAATAAAGGGAAGCCTTAAGAAAGAAGCTGGAATGACACATGTCTTTGTTGCAAGCATGTGGAAACTCCCCTGACTGTATAGGTGCATCACACCCCAATGTGAGATTACCTGTCTGTTATTTGTTTTAAACTAACCGTCATGTTTGCTGATAAGTTCAGGTTCCTAGAAAAGTGGTTTGGTTTTGTGGTAATCTGGCCTCTCATACATACTTCACGAGATCAAAAGGAAACGTTCAGCCACCCTTCGCTAAATCAAGAGGAATTGCTCATACATATTTCACAAGGTCGAAGGGAAGTGTCGAAATGTCTTCAGAAATTCCTCTGCCAACGATTCCTATTTCGGAGGAAAGTTCAATCTCAGTCATCCCAACTTCTGAGTCAGCAACTGTCGAGGAAAATAGGATTCTGCGTCTCCGCATGATGGAAATGTGGGACGCCTGGGCCAATGGAAAAGAGCCACCAAGTGCGATCCCTGGATTCCCTGAGCTTTTTCCTAGGGCAAGTGGGACCTCCAACATCCCCACAAGTTATCCAAATACCCCACTGGGATTTCCTACCATCTCAACCTACTTTACTGGAACACCTTCTGAGTCTCGCCCCCAGGTGTTAGCTGCCGGAGCGGTTTCAAACATATTCACTGCTCCACCTTGTTCATCCACGGCACAACCTGTTTTACCCAGGCCTAACTTCGATTCATCATCCTTCACATTTCAAGCACCACCTCTTCCATTGGAACCTAGTCAGTTCACTACCAACGCTTACCCTCAGCCGTCTCGGTACGAGTTTATCGCAGGACAGGAGAAAGCCGAGAAAACGCCTGAACAAAAGGAAATGACCAGAAAGATGAGGAGTATGGAACAGAGTCTCAAAAGCATACAAGGCTTGAGCGGACAGAAAAGTGTATCCTATGCCGATTTATGCATGTTCCCTCATGTGCACCTGCCATTGGGATTCAAAACCCCAAAATTCGAGAAGTACGATGGGCATGGTGATCCTATTGCTCATCTCAAAAGATATTGCAATCAGCTGCGGGGAGCCGGTGGAAAGGAAGAACTACTCATGGCCTATTTCGAAGAAAGTCTGGTTGGCATCGCATCTGAGTGGTACATGGACCAGGATATGTCTCGCTGGTACATCTGGGATGATCTTGCTAGAGATTTTGTCAGGCAATTCCAGTACAACGTCGATATTGCTCCAGATAGGAACTCTCTGACAAATCTAAAGAAGAAACCCTCAGAAAATTTCAGAGAATATGCAGTTAAGTGGCGCGAACAAGCTTCAAGAGTGAAACCTCCAATGGATGAGATAGAAATGGTCACTGTCTTCCTGCAAGCCCAAGAGCCCGATTACTTTCAGAACATGATGTCGGCCATGGGAAAACCTTTTGCAGAGGCCATCAAAATTGGTGACATGGTGGAACACGGTTTGAAAACAGGTAGAATTTTAAGTCAGGCATCCATTAGAGCAACCTCCCAAGCCATCCAAGGCGGGTCCGGAGGAATGGCAAAGAATAGGACAAGAGAAGAAACAACCATGGCAGCATCATGGGGAAGAAGATACCGGGCCCCTAGACCTGTGTTCTCTGAAATAACCCCTCAACACTACTATCCTCATTCTGATATGGTCTATGCTCCACCACTTTATGCGGTTATGAATGCTCAACCTTTCAGCCGACCGCAACCACAGGCTAACAGAAATCAAGCTCCACCTCCTAGAAGTCAGCCTCCTTACCGAAACCGCTACAATCCTCGACCTTCCCAAAATAACTTCCGTCCTCGGGAACCACCCAGGAGACCCAACTATACACCAATCGGTGAACCCTATTCCACCCTAATCCCTAAGCTTGTCCAGATGAATTTGTTGCAGCCCATACCACCAAACGGGCAAAACCCGGAATCACCATCATATCAGCGGGGTGTCAGGTGTGCATACCATTCAGGGGTAGAAGGGCACGATACAAACGACTGTTGGACATTGAAACAAGCGGTAGAGAATTTGTTAGAGCAAGGGAAAATTGTGTTGAAAGACGAGGATGTCCCAAATGTGACTAATAATCCGCTGCTCGCCCACAATAATGGGCCGATGATTGGGATGATTTGTGAATACAAGGAATTTGATCCGGCGCTTAAGGCCATAATTGCTATTGCTAAAACAGAAAGGAAGTCCAAGGCCACCCCGAAGCAAGAAAACGGGGAAAAGAAGAGTAAAATCACCGAGACTGAACCGGAAAAGAAAATTGATGTATCCAAGTAGGCCTATGTGGTATGGGGGACGATCAAACCACCTCGGCTGAATGAGCCAGTGGTTATTGGACGCATACCACAAAAGCCAAAGTACAGTAAAGAGGAAGATGATAAGGTGTTCACGCTCAAAGAGAGCGAGGGAACATGTGAGGCGATGAGGTATAAGTTATGCGAAACACACATGGTCCAGCCAGGAGAGGGCACTAGCACCGCTGAGGTATCATACATGAGACCAAGAGCCAAGCTTCAAAACTGGAAGGCTACGCCATTCCTGATCAAACGGAAGTCCCAATGGACCTGTCCTGCCACTTTCTCTGCATCACGAGCTACCCCAGGGTGTGACTCAGATGTTTTATTTAGATTCCTGTTTTTAATTTCCTGAATGTCAACCTTTTTTTTTATCTTCCCAAAATTCCAAGAAATGAAATCATGTTTCATCGCTCACTTTCTTTTTCAAGAGATCTGCTATATTTTCTTTTTTTTGTTCTCTTCAATTCTGATGATGCAACTTTAAATAACATGACATACTTGCGGACTTCATGCCCAGATCCCGAGAACTTCGTCAGACTTCAAATAATGAGTCAAAATTTGAAATATAAAGAATTTGAGAAAATAGGGACAACTAAAGAAAATTGGTTCATGATTTGGAAAATGTCCGTCACTAAAGCAGAGTTTGAGGACAGTAAATGGGTTTAGACCCGTACAGAATGTTAACCTTAATGACTGCAGTTTGTCACGAGCAATTGTACCGACAAAGAAAGGTCCATACGTCATTGGAAAATATTGCCAAGAGGAGCATTTGTATCTAGGCGACGTCGAAAGAAATGACGCCGACCCCGCTTTGAAAGCAGATGCAGTACTATGCCTAAATCGCCCGGCGATGTCTTCGCACAGTTTGAGATGACGAAGGCTTTCATTCTCGCTACCCAAACACTATCAACCCTTTGCAAATCCATTTGAGCCGGTTACTCTTCTTTGATTACCCTCTTTGGAACCTGAAAGTATTATTAAAAATAAAATGAAAGAAAAAGAGAAATTGAAATGAAAAAGACAAATAAAGAAAAAAGGGAAGAAGAAAGAATTAAAAAAAATATACGTATATAAAAAAAAAAAGATACAATGAAAATGAGAAAAATGAAAAGGAAGTGAAAAACAAAGCAAATCAGAAAAACAAAAAAAAAATCCAAAAAAAAAAAGAGTTGCCTGAACTACGTCTGACTTGATTCCGAAAGGATACGTAGGCAACCTCTCCCTGGGGTTCAGTCACACCAAAATAAAAATCCAAGAAGTCCCCCAAAAGTGAAACTGGGGCAGAAGTTATAATGGTTCGGCAATGATCCCGCCCAAAAGGTTCCAAAGTTGTAGTTCAATCCCGATTCTTTTCACCCCAAACCTTGTCCA
Organism: Nicotiana sylvestris; assembly: GCF_000393655.2. NCBI lineage: Eukaryota > Viridiplantae > Streptophyta > Magnoliopsida > Solanales > Solanaceae > Nicotiana > Nicotiana sylvestris. The sequence goes on along the minus strand of NC_091061.1, from coordinate 5,590,322 downwards.
AGTCCTTCTGATCAATTGGCAAAGACAGGAAAGTGAAAAACATCATTGTTGGAATCTGATAGAAATCAAATCGAGAAGAATAAAGTGAGAAAGTCTTATTAGGTGAAAACCTTCGGGCACCATGAGGCGATGAGAGTAGAGAAATCAAAAATGAGAGAGGTCGATTAGCGAAAACCCGCAAAGGGCGTGGTCGACCGGAAAAAGGATACTTCATCACTGAAAGTCCTGGAAAGGTTCTCCGGTTTAGAAACCCAGATCAATAGGTTCATGAGAAGCTGGAGTTTGATACGGATCGGACATCCAGTCCAAAAGGCATGTCATGTCAGTTTGAAGCCAGCATGCACTCCAGATAAGTCCTTTTTCCCCAAAAGGGACGCTTCTCTTTAAACTCATATGTTTTCCTTTTGCATAGTTTTCTTTGAATCCCTTTCGATCTAACTCTGATTCCGTAACAATTACAAAGAAAAGGTAGCAGGATCGGTTTCACAGGCCCCCGCCTGGCAAGAGTCAAAGAAACTACGCGGCCTCAGTGGTGCGTCAGTCCCATCCCGACTGACCATGGTAGTTGATTTGCTTCCAAAGTAAAGACTTCGAAAGAAAAAAAAAGCCTACAAAGGTAAAATAAAGTTGGAAAGGTTAAGTACCACGCGGTTAGCAACTGCAGTTTAGGTTTCAGGATCAAAATCCCTGACACAAAACCAACAAATCCCCACAGGGTCTCCCTTTGTAAAAATCCCAGTCTCCCTTGTAAAAATCCCCCAAAGAGTCTGCCCAGCAAATCCCCAACAAGTCTGCCTTGTACAAATCCCCACAGAGTCTCCCCAATAAAAAATCCCCACTGAGTTGGCCTCGTAAAGAATCCCCAAGCAGAATGGGATGAAAGAACCAAAACCTTACACGAACAAATCATCACAAATCCGGAAATGCGAGTCTGATCAATTTAAAACGGGTCGCCTGTGAATCCAATCGATGGCAAAGTTTCTCAACAGGAATTAGTCCAAGACCAAGCAATTGGAACGATCAAGGCTACCGAATCAACCACCATTTTTAAACTGACAATTTTTCTTTGCTTAGGAAAATTGAGACAGGTACAATCCAAAGCAACCATGCAAGAAGCAGGTTAGCCCAAAAGAAATGAAGCGCGCGAGCGTCGAAACAGCTTTGCAGTAGGAAAACGACCAAAAGTAAGTTTCCCCGGAATTCTTTCATGCATTTTTTTAAAATAAAAAATAAAATAAAAAATAATATATATATATATATATATATATATATATAAAGGAAAACCAAAGAAAAGAAAGAAGACAAGAAAGAAAAATGAAAATCCCCAGAAGAAAAACAAATCAGGGTAACATAGAACTTCATTCCTCAACTATCCCGGTATAAACCACGGATCTCCCTGGCATCACCCAAGGAGCTTTTTCTATCCAAATCCCTGGCATAACCCGAGGACTCTTACCTTTTCCCGGCATAACCCGATGAATATTTCCGGCATAACCCGATGAATCTCCCGGCATAACCCGATAAATCTTCCCGGCATAACCCGATAAATCTTCCCGGCATGATCCGATGAATCTTTCCGGCATGACCCGATGAATCTTCCCGGCATGACCCGATGAATCTTCCCGGCATGATCCGATGAATTTCCCCGGCATAACCCGAGGACTCTTACCTTTTCCCGGTATAACCCGATGAATCTTCCCGGCATGATCCGATGAATCTTTCCGGCATAACTCGATGAATCTCCCGGCATAACCCGATAAATCTTCTCGGCATAACCCGTGGACCTTTTCCGGCATAACCCGATGAATCTCCCGGCATAACCCGATGAATCTTCCTGGCATGACCCGATGAATCTTCCCGGCATGATTCGATGACTTCCCCGACATAACCCGAGGACTCTTACCTTTTTCACGACATAACCCGATGAATCTTCCCGGCATAACCCGTAGACTTTTTCGGCATAACCCGATAAATCTTCCCGGCATAACCCGATGAATCTTCCCGGCATAACCCGATGAATCTTCCCAGCATGATCCGATGAATCTTTCCGGCATGACCCGATGAATCTTCCCGGCATGACCCGATGAATCTTCCCGGCATGATTTGATGACTTCCATGGCATAACCCGAGGACTCTTACCTTTTCCCGGCATAACCCAATGAATCTTCCCGGCATAACCCGATGACTTCCCCGGCATAACCCGTGGACCTTTTCCGGCATAACCCGATGAATCTTTCTGGCATAACCCGATGAATCTTTCCGACATAACCCGATGACCTACCGGCATAACCCGAGAACTCTATCCTTTTTTCCGGCAAAACCCGACGAATTTTTTTGACATAACCCGAACAGTGTCCAGCATAACCTGGCAATCCTCCCAATTTAGGGCTCCGATCCCTAAGTTGAGCAAGTTTCCATTTAGCCAGCATTAGGGCTCCAACCCTCAACTAAGCATTTTTTCTGTTAGCCGACATTAGGGCTCCAATCCCTGAGTTGCGCTTTGTAGATTAGGGTTTTTTCCAATCCCCTCATCAGTGCTGTAAATTTTCATGACAATTAACTCACGAAATTTTCCTAGTGAAACTGGGGCAGAAATTTCTTTCGTTTGTTTTGTTGTCTCAGCAGGTCTGACCCTTGAGGTGCATGGATCGAGACGACCTACGGGGTGAGTCTCAATCCAGAATAAAGAAAAGAACAAAAGAACAAAAGAAAAAAAGAAGAAGATGTTCCCACATATTGGAACAAACAAAGGGCAGGTCGCTCAAAAATTGGATCAAATTCCCGAGCTCCGCCAATCCCGTTTCATTCAATACTGCAGAAATAAACAAACGCCTACAACTTGCGAGCATCAAGATTCGGATCGAAGTCTACAAGCAGAATTAGCTGAGACCCAAGATCAAGTTGCAAAAGAATTATAGATAGGAATCTTGTAACTAGCGGTTGACAGACATAAGTAGTTAGTTCAGTTTCAATTTCCTTTGGTTGTAATAAGGAGGTCAGTAAAGGAGATCGGTAAGCAATAATAATAGCATGCAACAACAGTAACATTGCAGTCCAACGGTAGTCCCAGCTACCAAAATTTCCCGAACTACATTGACCTGATTCCTGTTTAGCCCAGGATATGTAGGAAACCTTTGAAGCAAAGGTTCGGTCAAATCTTTTTCAAAAAAATGCTTCAACAGAGTACTCGGATGGGCAAAAATCGCTCGATTTATCTTTGCACGAAAACCCTTCGTGTCTCCGGGCAAAGAGGGGCAGCTGTAAGCACGTGATTTTTGCCCTATATGAGAATTACTCCAAAAAAAAATCAAAAATAAAATGATTTTTCTTTGGTGTGCAATTTTGTGATATTTTGAATAATTATTTGTATTTGTTTGTGCGTGTTTATTTTCTAAATTAATAAAAAATACAAAAATATGTCGCATTTTGCATGTAGGATTTAATTATACAATTGTTAGTAATTAAATTTGTTTTACAAAAATTAAAAATTACAAAAATAGGCATCGTTTGCATTTTTAGCATTTAATGTCCAAATACACAATTTTATGCTTAATTATTACTTAATTGTGCGTTAATTGTTATTGGGAGTTAATTTGCGCTTTTATAACTCAATTTAGTTCTTAATAATAATTTAAGTATTTTTATAATTTAGTTTTAGAAAAAATAAAAGAAGAAAAGAGGGCGAAAATATAAAGAAAGTCGGAATTAGGCCTCTTCTTCAATTTCAAGCCATAGGCCCAAAAAATGGCCCAATCTTCCCTACGACCCAGTCCATTTTGAACTGGGTCGACCCAGTCCATAACCCAAAAGACCCAAACCCCTTTTGTCTTACATTTTACAAAACAAAACAAAACAAAATGAAGAAAACCCTAAAAAATTGCTAAACCATCCACCCCCCCCTCCTATCTTCTTCTTCTTCCTCAAGATTTTCTCAAGCACACATCAATGGCTTCCCCTACATCCTCCTCACCCTCACTGCACACACACAGTGCACGCAGCAGCCGTTCATAGCTGCTACGACCCCGTTGCCTCCGTATCCTTCAAACCAAGCGATGACCCCTTCGCCGAACACCTTCGTTATTTCTTCTTCTTCGTCTAGCATCCATCGACTCCTCCACCTCGCTCCAGCTGCGTCATCCATGAAGCTCATTCCTGCTTCTGCTTGCAACGTCCATGGCTGCTCAAGTCGGAGCTCGACGAACAGCTGCTTCTCCGTCATCACTGTAGCAGCAGCTGTGCCCAGCCATAAGATCTCCGTCGCGATGCAGCTTCCGCCGAGCTGCTGCTGCCGGCAGCTCCTGCTTCCTCCGTCGTGCCGCTGCCATGGTTGAAGCCACTACTGCTTCAACTTTCTTCCGCAGCTGCTGCCCGTTTCTGCCACTGCTGCTGCGTTCCGGCCTGCTTCTGCTTCTCACCGTGTCCAGCTGCGACGAGCAGCCATGGCTGCTCCGAACGGATGTCATTGCTACTGCTTCGGCATTGTTTCAGCCACTCTTTAAGTTCGAGTTCGTCGTTGGTTAGTCATTCGTCGTTTCAATCCGGTTAGTAGTTTTTGAATTTTTATTTTTGTCCGTATTTTGTTTTGATATTTTTCGAATCTAAAATCGGCGAATGTTTATTTTGTTCATGTCTATGGTTAGATATTTGATTTTTGGTTTTGTTCATGTTCATGTGCTTTGTTAAAATTAATTTTCAGATTTCAAAATAGAAGTTTAATTAGTTGTTTTCATATTCATTTCATGTTTGTATTATTGTTTAAGTGAATATTTGTTAGTTTGATGTTTGTTAGATTCAAATTGAAATTTAATTAACTATTTCTTCAATTTGTTTCATGAGTTTATGTATTGTTAGAAATTGTTAATATTGTTAAGTTCAAGCTTAAGTTCATAATTGTTTATTCGTCGATCTTGTTATTTGTCTAAAAAGAATTTAGTTGTGTTAAAGGAATATATTGATTTAATCGTTTAATCCGTCATGTTTGTTGTGTTAAAATAGATTCATTCATGTTCATACTTTGTTTGGATGATCTTGAATCCGAATTTTGTATAGTTTGATTTCTTGTTTACCATTTATGATTATTGCTTGAATTGTTCTCATAATCTTGTTTAAAGTTTAATATAAGAATTGTTTGTTGTAATGTTGTTAGAGTTGATTTTAAGTTCAATATGATTGAATTTAGAAATCTTCATACTTTGTTTGTTGTTGTTGTTGAATCCGAAAATAGGATTGTTTGTTGCTAAAATATTGTTCAATCAAATTTTAGTTGTTCTTTGTTGTTCAATTTGTGTTCATGTGATTTGTTGTTGAAATGTTGTTAAAATCGTGTTCATGTGATATTGTTGTTATGATGTTCATCCGTGTTCATATTGTTGTTTGAACATTGTTAGAAATTGATCATATTGTCTATATTTTGGTTAAGTTTGATTAATTGATGGGTAGTTTGGTAATTTCAGTAAGGTCGGAGGGGTAATTTAGGAATTGTACATTTTGTAATTGTTTATATGAAGCATGGGGGACAAAATAAAATGGGGTGGGTTGTGATATGGTTATTTAATATAAAGGGGGACAAGACAAAATTTAGTGGGGGGAATCTTGCATTATTTTATGTTAGGCATGGGGGACAAAATATAATGGGGTGGTGTGATATGTTTATTTAATGTAATGGGGATGAGTGGGAAGATAATGGGTTTGGTAGAGAAAATGGGTTGATTTTAATTGATTAAAAGATTTATGTGTTATGAGATATAAGTAGAAGTCTTGAAATCAGATTTAGGGACAGACAGAGATAGAGAGAAAAAAGAATAGGGAGAGAAAATTTTAAGAGAGAGAAAATTCCGAAATACTAAGACTTCAGAAAAATAAAAAGAAAAAAAAACATTCTGGAAATTCAAAAGAAGAATAGTATACACCTGATATACAATCCAAATATTTTGATATACGGATTTAGAAATTAAGGGTTAAACAATAACTAGTCTTTCAAAAATCTGAAAAGGATTCCCTTTGCTTCTGTCCGTTGGTTGTTGTTGTTTCCGGATTTTGTCTTGATTTTAAAATCTGTCACTAAGTTTCTCGTCGCTGGTTGTTACTAGTTGCTGGGATTGCTGTTGTTGTATGCTACTGAATTTCTGCTGATCTCTCACTTTTCTTTTGCTTCCAATATCAGGTACACAACTGACACGCTGATTATTGTAAACTGAAACAGGAAGCATGAATACGAAAAATGAAGAATTGAAGTTCTAAATTTATTTTGAATTATATTCTTAATTTTATTTGTATATATAAATTATTTAGCTTACAAAAATCGGAATCATGTAGCTATTTAATGTATATATAGTGGAACATCCAACGATAGCTTAACGGATGAACTATCTATATATTGCTTAAAAATAAATAAATGGTGTAGTAACTCCGTCTAAGTTAAAAATCAAACGAATAGACCATTTCGGAACTTGTAAGAAAATTGTTTAGTTAAATAATATTGGTTAATTCCAGCATGTAATTGTTTTAGGATTAAAATTAGATTGCCAAGTAAATAAATAAATGGTGTAGTAACTCCGTCTAAGTTAAAAATCAAACGAATAGACCATTTCGGAACTTATACGTTGGGCCTGTGCCCGTATTGGCAACGGACTGCCTTGCTTGTATCATTTTTTCAGAATTTACGAATCATATTCGAAACTCAACTATAACAACTCAAGCATGTAAATAAATTAAGACATTTTCTCTTTCATTTTTGTAGAGACAATTTTAATAGAAAATGTAGGCACTTTAGGATTATCCTGATAAAAATAAATGAGATGAGCCTCGCCAAATAAAACGCACAAATTGCGGGGCCCTCGATAAATGTTTAATTAAAATTACTTAGACTTCGGGATGAGCCGTTTAGCAAAATTCCACGGCCTTACCCAGAAATAATAATACGATAATTGCTTCAGGCGTGCATTTTAATAATCTTACCTTCTTAAATTCGGGTGCGCATTTATGTGACCCAAATCCAAATCTCAACGGAGTCGGAATGTATTAACAACCATGGGCGCATTGATTGTGACATGGTTCGAAATGCATTTTTACAATGTTGCAATTCCATAAAAAATAAATAATAATAAAAGCGGTTTTAAACTTAATGAAAGCACATAAGTAATAACATGTAATAAATCAGATATCTAGCCATTATAACAATTTAAGCGACCGTGCTAGAACCACGGGATTCGAGGGTGCCTAACACCTTCCCTCGGGTCAACAGAATTCCTTACTTAGAATTTCTGGTTCGCAGACTTCATTTGGAAAGTCGAATATTTTCCTCGATTTGGGATTCAAGATAAACCGGTGACTTGGGACACCAAAAGCCAAACCTTTCCCAAGTGGCGACTCTGAATTAAATAAATAATCTCATATCGAATATTGTCACTTAAATTGGAAAAACTCCCTCGCGCATTTAACCCTTCGGGGCGGGCGCGCAAAAAGGAGGTGTGACAATGAATATTTTATACAATAAATTTTTTTTGTTATGCACAACAATTATATTGGAATCGAAGCCAAGAGGAGTTATCACCGACTTAACATCCAAGAACAAGAGTTAAAAGAAGAACGCCACATTCTGTCACCACCTATATTATAAATCTACAAAAAATAAATTATGCTTATATTTGAATTAATTTTTCATATTTATTTGTTCCTATGACTTTGGTTTTTAAATTTTTTGTGTGTATGCCTCACATTATATTTTAGTTTTTAGTTTGGGTATTATACATGTTATATTTTATTCATATCAACTAAACTTATTCCAAACAAAATATGATTTTTTGCGCGAAAAGCGGGCTTATTAACTAGTATTGATATAAATAAGCGAAATTTTAAGGCATTTTCAAGGCCCAAATCACAGGTTGCCACGTGGAACAACTTTTGCTTCTTTGTTTTAAACTTCTACATTGATTATTGTAGGCACACTAAATTCTTATTGCTTTACTTATTAGACTCCACTGCTACTGAAGTGATGATATCATTGTATGTACGTGGTACAATACTCTGTTTTTCAGCTCTTACAAGTTATATTTTATGTAACTTTTGAATATTTATGTGCTTTGATAATATCATTTATTTGTTAGTATATATTTTTTATCAATCAAATTTTATTTGGGGATGAGAGGAGCTTTGTATTTAATTACATCGCAAGATGTATTATAAGATAGTTCAAAATATAAAAAAATAAAATATCAAATAAAAATGGTAGAGAAAACTAAAGCTACTAAGATTTTTACAAAAATTAAATAATCCAACAATTTACATTCCTAAATGTAAAGCAAAAGCTCTATATTTTTCTAAATAAATAATGTTTAAAAGTTTGTAATCAATTTTTTGTTTTAATATTTTTAGAAGTGTGTAAACAATTTTTCTCTTAATTTCTTATTTGATTTTAAAATAAGAACAAAGAGAATATTAACTATTATAACCAAGCCACAAATTATTTACATAAGGCTAATTCTTAAATGATATTGCACCATCTCAAATCAAAACGCTAAGTTACTTTTATTAATCATTACTCAAGCCATTCCCATTTAGAAAAAACACTAGCTCCAATTTAGTTTAAATATTATTAATTATGTTTTTATATGTTCTGTGAATTTTGCATTCCTTTTGGCAAGAGAAATTAAGGTTAATATCATGGGTTCCAATTAGAACTCATGGTATTGTCCAAAGGTTAGTATCTTTATCATTTCCATTTTATGATTATTTTTCCTTCTGTAAAAAAAAAAAGAAATATCATTTTATTTAATATTATTAACTAATCAAATGTCAACGAAGAAAAATTCAACCTCCTTGGTTATTCATAAGGATGAAATAAATTGGGATAGTATGTTGTTAATTTATTAGCGAGCTAATAATAATTGATACATGAAAAATTAGTCAATGCACAACCTATTTTGGAACCTTACATATCTTACTTTATGTATATTAACTTGGATATTAGGCATTTTAAAGTTCAGATGCTACTTGAAGTTATTGGTGAATACAACTTAATAATGATTATTGAGTTTCTTTAATTATGAATGCCATCTATACTTTTGTTCGTGAAGTTCAGTGCTTGTATGCACTTGGAACAATTTTTATTACTAATCCATGCAATATATATTATATTTATTTATTCTTCAGCCAATATACATATTGTAATCAATTAAATATTTAAATATTTTATAAATTTTCCCTGAAATACTTTAAAAGTTTATTTAAAAATGTTCGAAAACCTCAAAATAATTTTAGATTTTCAAAATTGGGCTCGTGCACAGCACGGGCTTTACCTCCTTTAGTGTGTGTGTATATATATATATATATATATATATATATATATATATATAGATAGATAGATATATGCGTAGAAAGTGACATCAAGGAGTGCATGATGCCCCAAGACTTAACCTTCCTTTCAAACGAAGTTATCTTCGAAGTTCCTGATAAGTGTGCTGGTCAATCCTCTTGCATTCAAGGTGTGTTTCGAGATCATTATTTTTGTTACTCTCAAGTACTCAATTTTCTCTGACGAATTTTCTATATATAAAACTGTAATACAACCAAATTTCACATCATAGCAAGCATCTGAGTCTTCGAAAATCTCGGCAAAATTTTCCCTGAAACTAAGCATCATTTTTGTATCTGTCTCATATCATCCAAACTATAGCACTTAAAAATCCCAAGAGTCACAGTCATTCATTTTAGACGGAATAAGCAAGATGGTAGACTAGCAAAATATATATAACAATAATAGCCCAGTATAATTCGACTAGTGGGGTCTGGGGAGGGTAGTGTGTGTGCAGACCTTATCCCTACCCTGGGATAGAGAGGTGGTTTCCAATAGACCCTCGGCATCATTCCCTCCAAGAACTCCCACCTTGCTCTTGGGGTGATTCGAACTCACAACCTCTTGATTGGAAGTGGAGGGTGCTTACCATCGGAGCAAAATATATATACCTATGTTATATAAAAATATAACACAATTTTTATTCCCGAAGAGTAAGACAGTTCAATGCATTACAAAATTACAACCACACACAAGGTTCTTAGATAAATACAACAAAGAGTTTTCAATAACTGTCAAATTGAAACATAACAATAGAGAAAGAAGAAGTGGAACCAGCATTACTCATAGAAGGAAACTTGCTGCTCATAACTAAAGTACCCTGGCTCTAGCTCAAGTATGCGGATAGGAATCAACACTTGCATCTGTAGACATAAAAGTAAGGAATGAGTTCACTGACTTAAACAAGTGACAACTAAATCATAACGGGATAAGGGTTTCAGAAAACGTCATCAGTGGCGGATCCAAGATTTTAAAGTCGTGGGTGCTCACTGATAAAAATTCTGAAAGAAGAGGAAAAAAGAATTTAGTTATGAGTGCTCTCTCAATATTTATCTAAATATTTTTATAATTACTTATACAAATTTACTAAATCTTGTGAAAGATACATGTAGATCCGCCACTGAACGCCATAATATGCAACTTCCAAGAATAGCCCGTCCAAAGACTGAAATCAGGTCAAAATAACTAAGATTTATAGGATTTGAATGTTTATGCAACTTCCAAGAATAGCCAATCAAGAACCTGTAATCTCAGATCTAGAAGGATCAACAGAAGAAAAAAAATCCTATTGTGCAAAAACCAATTTCGTATAGAACCTTTACAAGTCATACAAATAAATCAGCTATCACAGTACCCCATTACAGAGAGAAACCAAAAGAAACAAGACTAAAAACATCAGAATTGTGCTATTTATCCTTGTTTACAACATTAATAGAATTAGTGAGGTTATCAAAGATTTTGGATCTATGTAAAAAGTTACATCTCCCTCATCTATCATACAAACCAATGGTTATGTATTTATATTCTCTCAAAGTATGTCAAATTCAAGTTAAAATCGTTTAGATTTCAACGCCACGAGGAAACTGGATTCTACGAATTTAAAAGTACTAAAAGGTCATGTATTCTTGCACATATATATAGAGAGGGGGAGAGAACATCAAAATAAGCATAGAATGTGTACTTACAAGTGAGCGTGGAGACCGAAGACGAGATTCGTTTTCTTCAGTCCATGTTTGGGTTCTGAATGATGACCTTGAAATTGCTGTTTGCCATCTCTTCGCACTGAATTTCCTCAATTTTTCTGACTGATTGAGAAACAGTGTCTCTACACAAGATCACCTCAATCTTTTGCAGGGAACAACTATCACCAAAACAAGAAGGAACCTCAATGAGCTGCTTGCAATTTTGCAACACTATATGCTCAAGAGATGGGAAGGCATCATCTGATATATTCCAAAGTGTAATGTTCAAATTTCCCAATTTCAAGTATTTGAGTTTTGGAAATTCCTCATCACTCACATTCCACTCTTCTCCCTCAAAAGCTTTTGAAAGCAGTTTCAAAATTTCAAGGTTTGGTAATGCTGCGATCGCAGAAATTTCAACCCATGGCAGCCTAAACTTTGATAAGGTCAATTTCTTAAGGTTTGAGGGGAAGTTAATTTCACAAGGCAGAAGCACCCGGCCTTGATAAATCACATTGAGCGATTCAAGCTGATTCAAGAAATCCAAAACTGGAAATCGATTGCAAGATTCTCCCAAGTTCTCAGAATGACCCCAAGATTCCAAAAACATGCATTTTAGTTTTTGAAGGAAAGGAAAACTTCTCATTATGTTCCCTTTGTTATAAGAAAGAGATGGGGTGGATAAGGTCTGCAAACAATCCAATTGGGATAAGTTGGAATCTGGGAAGGTACAGTTATCTATATGTGCATGCCTCAGCCTTGCCATACTGAAAAATGTATATGGTAATGCTACCTCACCTTTTGTTCCTTTCACTAGGAAAGTTTCTAAGTTCCAAAGCTTGGAAATCCAAGAGGGCATGACCGTCATGTCACCTTGAAGTGACAAAAATCTCAAATGCACAAGCCTTTTTATTTGTGGAGGAAAGATATTGCCAATATTGATGCACCCCAAATCCAACACTCTAACAAGCTCTTTGACACCCCGAAATGGACCTTCTTCGGGAAGAGGACTTGGCCAGGAGCGATGCCAACCGGGTTCAGAAGAATATATCATTGTGCGGGTAAGGGGAATGCGTGTATTCAGAACGAAATCTTCAAACCGCGATGCCACTGGCAAGAACTTTTCGGCTTTAGATTTGTCTCGACAGAAATGATAAAGATAATCATGAATACGGCATGATTTCAGCCCGCCCTTTGAACTTCTTCTGGCCTCCATTACAAGGCTCCTCCCGATAAGATCATTCAGGTAATCTTCTGCTACCTCCTCTGGTTTCTTCACCTCATCTCTTCGTACAAATCCTTCACTAACCCATAACCATGTTAGTTTTGAAACTGAAATTTCTGTACTCATTGGTAATGCCGCAAAATATAGAAAACATTGTCTTAGATAACCAGGCATATTTTTGTAGCTCAATTCTATTATTTCATTGCAGTCTCCTACATCACGATTAGTTTCTGAACTAAATGCCTCTTCAGTAATGGTTAGCCAATCGCTGTCGTCCTCTAAATTGACAAGAAACCCAGCTACCAAAACAATGGCCAGAGGTAGCCCTCGACAATTTGCGGCAATTTCCTTTCCAACTTCAGCAGGACAGTTCTCATTTGGAATTGGGGGTTTGCGAAATTCTTCTCGAGTACATAAGCGAAGGTGATTATACTTCACTTGTAATAGCTCCCAACTCTCTTCCGGAGTCAACAAGCGAACCAAAAGAGGATCATCAAACAATGGATCCTCATATTTTCGGCCGCTGGTAACAAGAATTCTGCTTCCATTATGATTATCTGGAAAACACCTGTGCAACTCATCAAATATATGAGAATCCCACACTTCATCTACAATGATGAGGTATCTTCCTCTATGTAACTGTCTGCGTAAAATATCAAGATAATCTAGCTCCTTCCCCTCCTCTGACTTGTAAATGTCATTGCTCAGATCAACGATAGAAATTAAAATATCTTGGGCCAATTCACTCGCCGTAAGTCTAGGAGAAACATAACACCACGCTTGAATATCAAAGTGATCTGAAGTTCTTCTGTCATTGTAAATTCTTTTGGCGAGTGTTGTCTTACCAATCCCTGGCATGCCAATGACAGGAATGGCATTAAGCTCTGCCTCACCACCAATTACCCGTGCCATTAATATTTCTATCTGGTCCTCCAAGCCTACAACTGCTTCATCAATGATTGGAGTGCTAGGTTTTGATGTTTGACAATCACTTGGGGCATCCTTATTTTCCATGAAGATATGCGCAAATTCAACAATGTCCTTGAAAAGCTTAATTTCTGCAATTACATAGCCTACATCAATGTTCCATGTGGAAGAAAGATCAACCAAGAAGTTTTCAACATACTCAAATTTGAACTTAATTTCTTCAATGACATCGTCTAACTGATTGTTCCGTGGACGAGAAGGTTGAAACACTAACATGTCCACAACATACTCAAATTTGACAAATAAATTGGTCATATGATTGCAAACATCTAACACTTCCTTACCTTCTCCTTGTTGGTCAACATTGTTTTCGAGAAAAGGTTTGAATCTTTTAATCTCAGCCACTACAAATTTAATCTGATGTGCTACCGGAGCAATTGAATCAATCCTATGATCCAACAATCTCAGCAAATTCTGCGATACCAAATCTATACATCCCAAACTATCAATCTGGGAAAAGGGCAATGCTGGCTTTTGTTTCTTGATAGTACCCTTTAAGATCTTTGATGCCATAGGCTCCATCTTTTGCACCAAATGGGATATAGCCAGATCAATTGTTTTGTCCAAATCTTCATCCATTTCTCGGTTGTCCAATGATTTAATGAAGGACCAAAACTCATTGAATACAAGATCAAAGATTATCAAGCTTTCCTTTTGAACTTCATTGCATAAGATATATACTAGCAGTAACCTGAGCGACTTCTGGAGTTTTTGAACACGATATTTGTAGACCAGTAGATAAGACCGGGAATTGAGCTCCTCTGTTATCGGCGCCCCTAGGATGAAATTAACAAAGTCCGTTGCAAAGGCATCCAATTCCCTACTGAAGTTTAGCACTGAGGGTAAAACTTTCAGGGCTTCAACATAAGGTTTACTGCTGTGTAGTAGATCTACAAGGATGAAACAAAAGCCACCAACCATATAATCATCCGAATCCTTTGCCAAACAAAGTGAAGAGATACAACGTGCTGTTTCTTTTATTACACCTGTGACATAATCCCAGAATTTGTTGACGTCGTTGGGCCCATTATTAAAGTTCTCTAGTATGAAGGAAACAAAACCTCCCAGATAAACTAGATTTCCTTTGACAAGTTGAAGTTTTTCCTTCACAGGAGCAACAAAATCTGCCCTGAACTTGAGCAAAAACTCTAGATTGTCGACAAGGGAATTAATGTATCGAGCCAGGACTTCAATCATGTCTGTTGAAAATCCTAGCTTGGGCAGAAGACTTAGAACTAAAACCATGTCTGGCTTGAGAAGCCAAATCTCTTTAAGTAGGTCAAAAGCAACACGTTCCAGTTCAGATCTTCCAATATCACTAGTCAAATGAAGGTCGTGTCTTGCCTTTGTGATCAAACTCCGGACACGATCCAAAAGATCTCCCAACTCATTATCCACCTTGATCCATGAAGCGGGACAGCGAACAAGTTGAAACAGAAATGTTAATTCCATCTTAAGCGTCACTATATGAATATGATCATCAAGGTGCGACCTTTCGATTATAACTTCTTTTTCAATAAATTTGATAAGATGGCCAATATTAGATTCCAAGTCCATGGCTTTGCAGATCAGTAAACAAACTGAAGGAAGTAGAAGGTCAAGAGTCAAGACTGAAGAGTGAGTATTCCAACCTAACGATGGTCCATCAGCATCTAAAGGAAAACTCCACTCCGTCCACAGAAATTAGCCAAATTAGAATCTACTTGGATCTTGTTTTGGCAAATTACATTTTGCTAAGTCTCATAAAACTTAACTAAAAGTTAAAAGCAAATAAAAGACAAAAAATAGAAACATCTGTGATACAGCCAGCAACAAAGATGAGCGCATCTTTTCACCCTGCAATCCTTTTTTTTTTTCCTCGCACAGATTGTAACACCAGAAATCCAGCATATACTCAAATAGAAGCGAGCAAGCAAATTTTCAAACCGAACTTAATGAGGATACCATCAACAAAGAGAGAAATTAATGCTTCTTCGTTTCCCTTTAGTGGAGGACAAAGGCGCTGAAAATTCTAGTTTTTGAAGTTGGGTAACTAGAATTACAAACAAATTGCAGGAAGGGCTTGAATTCTGCAATTCCTTTACAATATAACCCAATCTATAACAATCAAACCCGAGCTAGAGTGCTTCAGGGATGCAGCGGTGACCTTCTGGAGAAGAAGAGACGCCGGGAGCATGTGTTGAGAATCAGTTATGAGAAAAACACTTTTCAAAATACGCATATTTTTAAAAAGCCGACATAATACAATATGTGAAAAGTGTTATAAGATAAATCTTACGGTGGATGTCTCCTCCTCACATGATTTTTACAAATGCTTAATGACATATTCAATAACATATTTTCTATGCTTAATGACATATTCAATGACATATTTTCTTCACTTTTCATGCCTATATAAAGGCCTTGTAATAGATAGGAAAATACACACAATTGAAAAAGAAATAAATTCTCTTCCTTCTTTCTATCTCTATTATCTTGTTCAAGTTTATAGTAAATTGCTTTTAGTTTTATAACACGTTATCAGCACGATTGCCACCTCTATTTTTCACAATCACATCCTAGTTGTGTTCGATTCTCCTTCAGGTATATCACTATATATTCTTTTGGTTTATGGTAGTACCAATATGCTATTTATTAACAAATTCATATATTGTTAAGCATTTATTTTAGTAGATCATGTTACAGAAGTTCTCTTACCTTGCTTATTGTTAAAGAAAATATAAGATATAGATCTTAAGTGCGTTAAACTAACAAAATAAAATAGTGATAACTAAGGTGACTAAATAATAATTGCACATACTAGTTTAAATTGCTTTACAATTTGTGGAAAGTGATATTTGAATATATTCACCCTTATCACCATATAGGATTATTCCTCAAGTCCCCATTTACACCCTTATCACCATATAGGATTATTCCTCCTTATCACCATATAGGATTATTCGTCAAGTCCCCGTTTACACCCTTATCACCATATAGGATTATTCCTCAAGTCCCCGTTTATAATAAATTGCTT
Source organism: Nicotiana sylvestris (assembly GCF_000393655.2). NCBI lineage: Eukaryota > Viridiplantae > Streptophyta > Magnoliopsida > Solanales > Solanaceae > Nicotiana > Nicotiana sylvestris. Next base: position 5,574,060 of record NC_091061.1, on the reverse strand, counting down.
TTCTTTTACCATACTGAATATATCTGTTTATGTTTATTTATATACTATATAATTCTTGTTTATTTGACATATATATATTGTATGTTACTTAAATTTCTATTTATACTACATGTTTGAAGTGATCAACTTCTTAATTTAGTTGTCTGATTTTTTTTAGAAGTATATTTTCATTGAAAATTATTTTTATTCTTTCTAACCCATTTATTTTGTGATTAGTTTCAATATGTCAAACTTGTCAAAACTTGAATTCGTGGCACTAGACATTACCGGAAAGAATTACTTATCATGGGTCCTTGATGCTGAAATTCACCTTGCTGCAAAAGCTCTTGAAAATACTTTGTACAAGGAAATGAAACATCAAGTCAGGATAAAGTAAAGGCTATGATTTTTCTTCGTCATCATCTTGATGAAGGATTAAAAACTGAATACTTAACCCTAAAGGATCCATTTGAACTATGGAGCAGTTTGAAGGAACGATATGACCATCTTAAGGCAACGATATTACCAAGAGCTAGATATGAATGGATTCACTTGTGGTTACAAGATTTTAAAACTGTAAGTGAATATAATTCTGCTATATTCAGGATAACTTCCCAACTTAAATTATGTGGGGAAATTGTAAATGATGAGGATTTACTAGAAAAGACTCTTTCTACCTTTCATGCGTCAAATATGGTATTGCAACAACAATACCATGAAAAAGGTTTAAAGAAAGATTCTAAATTAATCTCATGCCTCCTGGTGGCTGAGCAACATAATACCATTTTAATGAAAAATCATGAAGCACGTCCTACTGGTTCTGCACCATTTTCTGAAGTTAATATGGTAACAACCACTCAAAAGTCTGAAAGAAGACAAAATTATTATCGTGGTCGTGGTCGTGGCCATAGTCGTAGGCGTGGATGTGGACATAGAAGGGGGCGAAATAATTGTCGTTGTCATGGTGGAAATAAACAAGAGAATAATAAGAGTCCTCAAAATAATCCTTTAAAAGATAGAGTTAATAATTGTCACAGGTGTGGTATGAGAGGTCATTGGGCACACATTTGTCATACGCCAGATCATTTTGTCAAACTTTATCAAGCCTCCATTAGAAAGAAAGAAAATAATACGGAGGCACATTTGACCTTTCAAAATAATGATGAAGAAGCAGGCCCCTCAAACAAATATGATTCTGAGGCACATCTTGCATATAAAGATGATAATTTTGGAGGCCTAACAAATATTACTCATTTAGAAGCTGGAAACTTCTTTGATGATATTGACTGAAGAACTAATCATCTTACTGGGGAATGAAGACTATAATAAAAGTTATCATTTTTTATGTTTGCAATTAGTTTATTTTTCTCGAGTGTGTTTCCTAATGCATCATGTGTTGCTAGTCTCTACCTTCCTAATGTAATTTTTAATATTTTTTTTGTTTGTCTTTCATATTTCTTATAATGTACTTTTTAATTTTTTTTTGAAGAATATGAAAATTTCCCAGTCTTCAGTTGGACTCAAGATTAATAAAGATGATATATGTCTTCTGGATAGTGCTACAACACACACTATTTTAAGAGATAAGAGATATTTCTCTTATTTGGTAATGAAAGAAGCCAATGTTAATACAATATCCGGTAGTACAAGATTAATTGAAGGTTCTAGAAAAGCCAATTTATTACTACCAGGAGGAACAAATTTGGCTTTTGATGAAGCATTATATTGTAGTAAATCTCAAAGAAACTTATTAAACTTCAAAGATATTCGCCAAAATGGATATCACATTGAGACTACAAATAATGAAAAGATTGAATATCTTTGTATTACTACAATAAATTCGGGTATGAAATATGTGCTTGAAATGTTACCTGCTCTTTCCTCTGGCTTATATTACACAAGTATTAGCAGGATTGAAACACATGCCATAGTAAATGAGAAGTTTACTAATCAAGATAATTTTATTATTTGGCATGATAGGTTGGGTCATCCTGGCTCTATTATGATGCATAAAATAATTGAGATTTCACATGGACATTCAATGAAGAACCAAAAGACTCTTCAATTTAAGGAATTCTCTTGTGCTGCATGTTCTCAAGGCAAATTAATTATTAGACCATCAACGATTAAAGTTAAGATGAAATCCCCTATATTTCTGGAACGTATACAAGGTGATATATGTGGGCCTATTCACCCTCCATGTGGACCATTCAAATATTATATGGTTTTGGTAGATGCATCTACAAGATGGTCACATGTGTGCTTACTATCAACTCGCAATATGACATTTGCGAGATTGTTGGCTCAAATAATAAAGCTAAGAGCACAATTTCCATATTATGCAATTAAGACAATTCGTCTTGATAATGCCGGTGAATTTACATCCCAAGCATTTAATGATTATTGTATATCAACTGGGATAACAATTGAGCATCCGGTCGCTCATGTTCATACACAAAATGGTCTAGCGGAATCATTAATCAAACGCCTCCAATTAATTGTTAGACCAATGCTTATGAGAACAAAACTTCCCATTTTAGTATGAGGTCATGCTATTTTGCATGCGGCATCACTTGTGCGGATAAGGCCCACAAGTTATCATAAAGTCTCCCCATTGCAATTGGCTTTTGGCTAGGAGTCAAATATTTCCCATCTTAGAATCCTTGGTTGTGCGGTATATGTTCCAATTGCTCCACCATAACGCACAAAGATGGGCTCCCAAAGAAAGTTGGGGATATATGTTGGGTATGAATCTCCTTCTATTATAAAATATTTGGAGCCTATGACTGGAGATTTATTTACAGCGAGATTTTCTGATTGTCATTTTGATGAATCAATATACCCAATATTAGGGGGAGAAAATAAGCAACTGATAAAGGAGATAGATTGAAATGTATTATCACTATCTCATTTAGATCCTCGGACAAATCAATGTGAACAAGAGGTTCAAAAGATAATTCATTTGAAAAATATTGCAAATCAACTACCAGATGCGTTCACTGACCTACCAAGGGTGACTAAGTCATATATTCCAGCTGCTAATGCTCCAGTTCGAATTGATATCCCGGTAGGACAACCAATTAAAGCAAATGAGTTTAAACCATGCTTGAAATGTGGTAGACCAGTCGGTTCTAAAGATAAAAATCCTCAGAAAAGAAAATGAGTAAATGATCAAAGTGATCATAATACGGAGGTAATGGCCCAAGAAGAGCATATAGACATAACAAATGATAAGACCTCAAGGGAGGTTCAGGTACCTGAAAATGATGATGATGGAGAGATCTCAATAAGTTATGTCTCAACGGGGAAAAGATGGAACCAAAATAATATTGTTATTAATAACGTTTTTGCTTACCATGTTGCTATTGAAATAATGCAACAAGACAAGGATCTTGAACCAAAATCTGTCGATGAATGTAGACAGAGAGATGATTGGCCAAAATGGAAAGACGCTATCCAGGCATAATTAACTTCACTTGCGAAACGTGAAGTTTTTGGACCTATAGTGCAAACACCTAATGGTGTTAAGCCTGTTGGATATAAATGGGTCTTTGTACGTAAAAGGAATGAGAAAAATGAGGTACACAGATATAAGGTACGTCTAGTTGCACAAGGATTTTCACAAAGGCGCAATATCGATTATGAAGAGACATATTCTCCTGTTATGGATGCTATAACATTCTGTTATCTCATTAGTTTTGTTGTCCATGAAAAGCTTGACATGCATTTAATGGATGTGGTTATAGCCTACCTTTACGGTTCACTTGATAATGAGATATACATGAAAATTTCCGAGGGATTTAAAATGCCCGACGCACATAATTCAAAGTCCCGGGAAATATTTTCAATCAAATTGCAAAGATCTTTGTATGGTCTAAAGCAATCAGGAAGAATGTGGTATAACCGCCTTAATAAGTATTTATTAAAGGAAGGTTATATAAATGATGTCATTTGTCCATGTGTTCTTATAAAAAGACAACATCAGAGTTTGTTGTACTTGCTGTATATGTTGATGACATAAACCTTATTAGACCTCCTACAGAACTCCAAAAGGCAATTGATTATTTAAAGAAGGATCGAGATGAAAGATCTTGGAAAGACAAAATTATGTCTTGGTTTGCAAATTGAACATTTGGCAAATGGGACTTTTGTTCATCAATCTGCCTACATAGAAAAGGTATTGAAACGATTTTACATGGATGGAGCACATCCATTAAGTACTCTGATGATTGTTCGATCACTTGATGTAAATAAGGACCTATTCTGACCTCAAGAAAAGAATGAAGAGCTTCTTGGTCCTGAAGTACCATATCTTAGTGCAATTGGTGCACTAATGTATCTTGCTAACTCTACAAGGCCTGACATAACTTTTTCAGTTAATGTCTTAGCAAGATATAGCTCTGCTCTTATAAGGAGACATTGGAATGAAATCAAACACATATTGCGGTATCTAGAAGGGACTGCCGATATGGGATTATTTTATGGCAATGATTGCAGTCCTGATCTTGTTGGTTATGCCGATGTTGGGTATTTATCTGACCCACACAAGGCTCGATCTCAAACAGGTTATGTGTTTATATATGGAGGCACTGTCATATCTTGACGATCGACTAAGCAATCAATCGTGGCTACTTCATCTAATCATGCTAAGATAATTGCTATTCATGAAGCAAGTCGAGAATGTATATGGTTGAGGTCTATAATACATCTTATTCGGGACAAATGTGGTTTGAACTGTGACAAATTACCCACAATTTTGTATGAAGACAATGCATCATGCATAGCCCAATTGAAGGGGGGATTTATAAAAGGAGATAGGACAAAGCACATTTCACCAAAGTTATTTTTCACACATGATCTTCAAAAGAATGGTGATATTAATGTGCAATAGATTCGTTCAAGTGATAATATGGCTGATTTGTTCACCAAATCTCTACCGACGTCAACCTTCTAGAAACTAGTGTACAAGATTGGGATGCGAAGGCTCAAGGATGTGAATTGATGCTCTCATCAGGGGGAGTTAATACGCGTTGTACTATTTTTTCCTTACAAGGTTTTGTCCCACTGGGTTTTCCTTGAAATGTTTTTAACGAGGCAATCAAAAGACGTATTTCTAAACACGTGTACTCTTTTTCCTTCATTAGGATTTTTTCCCATAGGGGTTTTTCCTAATAAGGTCTTAACGAGGCACATTATCTATGGACATCCAAGAGGGAGTATTATAAGGTAAATCTTATGGTGGATGTCTACTCCTCCTCCATGATTTTTACAAATGCTTAATGACATATTCAATGGCATATTTTCTATGCTTAATGACATATTCAATGACATATTTTCTTCATTTTTCATACCTATATAAAGGTCTTGTAATAGATAGGAAAATACATACAATTAAAGAAGAAATAAATTCTGTTCCTTCTTTCTATCTCTATTATGTTGTTCAAGTTTATAGTAAATTACTTTTAGTTTTATAACAAAAAGCGTTTCTTTTTTGTTTTTATTTTATGGTGGAAAGCTTTTTTTTTTCTTAAAAAAAATTGGGATTAAAAACCATGTGTATTATTCTTATTGGCTTCGTTGCCACATCACAGCATTTGAATTGCACACTGCTTATTTTGTTAAATAGTGTCAGAACCTACGCGATACGCGAATAATTTGACGGAATATTATTCTTATAAAATTATGATTTAATATATCATATTATTTTAATAAGTATTTGGTACTATTTTATTATTTAATGTAGTGTACATAAATATAATAAAATCTATACAAAAGCATTATAGTAATCAGATAAATTATTTATTCCTTGTTTATTCTTTATTAAATTAGTAAGTACTTAGTACTATACATTTACTAATGTGATTTTTTTATTAATTTATCAATTGGATTAATATTTTGATACTACTTCTCTTCTAGTAGTACGTATATATTTTCTTATTCTGGAAATATATTTTTTTATACTTATGTTATACTGTTTAATATTCTTCAATTATCTAAATTTATCAATAATTTTCTTAAGTGTTATTTATTTATATTTTATTTGGGAAAATGCATAAGTATCCCCCTAACCTATACCCGGATTCCCAACTACACACTTTTTCTTTGCAGGAATCCTATTACCCCCCATAAACTTATTTTAGACGTAATTATTTGCACCCTTAACGCTGACAACCAAACTCTTGGCAAGTGGTGAGCTACACGCGCCCCACATGTATTTTTAGTACTTTTTTTTATTCTTTCTTCTTTTTCTTATCCTTTTTTCTTTTTTCTTATTATTCTCATTTTTTGGTTATTTCATTCTCTTTCTTTTTGTTTTGGTCACCGGCGGCATAAAATGGTGGTCGTCGAAATTTCACAAACACCATTTTTTCCGGCGAATTTGTTTTTTCGGCGACAGATTTTTATCCTGATCTAAGTGTGTTTTGTTATATATATATTAAGTGTAATTTATGTGTGGGAGGAAGAGCAAAAAAAATAAAAACGAATATAAGCTGAGAAAACTTTTTCCAGTTAAAATTTCAATACATTATTTTTTTCTGGCTTGGGAAGGTTTTCCGATGATGATATTTTTCCCCAATATCTGAGTGTATTTCGCTTTGCTTATGAATAGATCATTTTGAGAGTTTAATTTGTATGTGAAAAGAAAAAATGGAAGTAAAATGGTTAGACAAAGTCGTCAGTGAATAAATATCCGCCGAAATTAGAGAAGAAACGACAAAAAAAGTAAAAGGAAAAGGAAGAGGAAAAATTAAGAACAAATGATAAAAAAGAATAAAAAATAATCTGAAAATCGTTTTTTCCTTCTTCTCACTCTCCTTTGGGAGAGTGAAATACACACACTCTGCCACGTCAGCGTTAAGGGTGGAAATAATTCCATTTAAAATAAGTTTAGGGGGATAATAGGAGTCCCGTGAAGAAAAAGTGTGTAGTTGGGAATCCGGGTATAGGTCAGGGGGGTACTTGTGCATTTTTCCTATTTTGTTTATTAATTAATTTAAAATATAAATATTATAAAATTATCTTTATCCATGTGATGATTCTGTGTTCTCAGGCCTTGAAAACCTCATTTAGCGTCACCTCGATTTGCATGTGCAGTCCAGGCGCGTAGCCGGAAAGCTTAAATGTGAAAATCTGTGAAAAATAATAAGTTTTGACTGTAAAATGAATAAATTTAACTTTGGTCAATGTTTTGGGTAAACAGATCCGGACCCATGATTTGACGGTCCTGGAGGGTCCGTAGGAAAATATGGGACTTGGGCGTATGCCCGGAATCAGATTCCGAGGTCCCAAGCCCGAGAAACAAATTTTTTAAAGAAAATTGTTTTCTGGAATTGTTTAAAGAAATTTAAAATGAAATTTGATTAAAATATGATGGTATCGGGCCTGTATTTTGGTTCCGGCGCTCGATACAGGTCTTATATATGATTTAGGACATTTCGGTAAAATTTGGTGAAAAATGGATGTCATTTGATGTGATTCAGACTTAAATTGCAAAAAAAAAAGTTGATGTTTTACGAAGTTTGAGAAAAATTCTTTGATTTTGAGGTTTAATTCGTTGGTATTGAGGTTATTTTGGCGATTTGGTCCCACGAATAAATTCGTATGATGTCATTGAGTTAGTACGTATGTTTGGTTAGGAGCTCCGAGGGCTCGGGTGAATTTCAAGTAGGTTCCGGGATGCCTTAGGCCTAAAAACATAGTTGTTGCAGGTTCAGAGAAATTTGTAGGTCTCTGAACCCACTAGTGCGGTCCGCGAGAAATCGTGTGCGACCGCGGAAGGGCCAGTGCGATCCGCGTGAGGTTCGTGCGGTACGCGGTGGAGACTGTGCGGTCGCAGTCAGTTTCGTGCGGTCCGCACAACTTTTCACTGGGTTGTGCGGCCGTGGTCGGTTTTGTGCAGTTCGCACAGGGGCTTTGGACTGTACTACCCTCAGGAAGGACTGTGCAGCCGCAGTCCATTTGTGCGGTCTGCACAAGGCACCTGAGAATAGTATAAATAGACGGGATTTTCAGTTATTTTTCATTTTTCGAAATCCCAAAAACATAAGAGGCGATTTTTCAAACAATCTTTCTTCTCCAAATCAATTGTAAGTCATTTTTAACTAGTTTTCTTTAATCATTAACATCTTTTAACATGATTTCAACTTCAAATCAATTATTTTCATGGGGGAAATTGGATGTTTTGGGTAGAACCTAGGTTTTTCAAAAATTGGGGAATTGGACCTCGATTTGAGGTCCAATTTCAAAACAAATTACATATTTGAGCTCATGGGAGAATGGGTAATCGAGTTTTGGTTCGAACCTTGGGTTTTGACAACGTGGGCGTGGGGCAATTTTGACTTTTTGGGTAAAACTTTGGAAAACTCATTTTCATGCATTCAAATTGATTCATTTAGCGTTTATTGATGTAATTAAGTAACTTGTGGCTAGATATGAGCAAATTAGCGGAGGAATCAAGGGGTAAAGCTATAATTGAAACTTGAGTTGTGTTCGAGGCATCGAAGTAAGTGTTTGGTCTAACCTTAGCTTGAGGGATTAAGAGTTGTGTCTTATTTGCTACGTGCTAATTGTGGAGTACGACGTATATGCATGGTGACGAGTATCTATACGTTGGTATCAAGCATGCCCGTGAGTCTTGTATGGTAACTGTTATTACTTCGTTGCGGTTTACTGTGCTTCATATGTAATTATCACCATTGTTCCCTTGCCAGGATGTTTGTTTGATATTAACGATCCCTTGTCGGGATGTTTGTTTTGGTAGAATTTGTTCCCTTGCCGAGATGTTGTTGGAATATCATTGTTCCCTTGCCGGGAAGTTGTTATATTGCTCTTGTTCCATTGCCGGGACTTCTTGTGATTATTGTTGACTTGTAACTGGGAGTGGGTGGTACGTCTACCACAAGATATAATGAAATGGGAGCGGGTGGTACGCCTACCACAAGATATAATGAAATAGGAGTGGGTGGTACGCCTACCACAAGATTTGATGAAATGGGAGCGGGTGGTACGCCTACCATAAGATATAATGAAATAGGAGTTGGTGGTACGCCTACCACAAGATTTGATGAAATGGGAGCGGGTGGTACGCCTACCACAAGATATAATGAAATGGGAGCGGGTGGTACACATGCAACAAGATGTGAACCGAAAGTGCAATCTGCCTTTGTTTTCCTCATCCTTGTTAGAAGTTGAATTTTGGTTCCCTTATAATTCTCTTGAGATTTTGCCTTATCTGTTATTCCCCCGAAGCATGTTTCCCCTTTCCCAGCTTTAACTATTTGTTTCAGATTATTTCTCCGTTGCATATATGTATATAACTGCATTGGTTTATCTGGAGTCTGGTCCTAGACTCGTCACTACCTCGCCGGGGTTAGGCCAGACACTTACCAGTACATGGGGTCGGTTGTGCTGATGCTACACTCTGCACTTATGTGCAGATACCGGAGCAGCGTTTGCCAGCAGCAGTAGATTGGGAGCCAGCCTTCAGTCCACCGAGACACCGAGGTAGCCTTGAAGGCGTCCACAGGCCCCGTGTCTCCTTTATTCCTTATTATGTTATGATATCTCTTGTATTCGAGACAGATAGTATTACTTTGTTTCAAACAGTTGTGTGTAGTAATCTTAGTAGTCCGTGAATGTTGTGACACTGGTTTTTAGGTAGAGGCATATGTGGAGTTTCTTATTATTTTAGTTCGTTTTATCTAAGTCTTCCGCTTAATCTCATATTCCGCTGTTATTTAAAAGTTTATCGCTTGTTAATGTAAGTTATAAAAAGGATGAAAACAAAAGAGTTAAGAATTCCTAATTTCATGGCTTGCCTAGCTTCTACGAGTAGGCGCCATTACGACTCCCGAGGGTGGAAAATCCAGGTCGTGACAAGTTGGTATTAGAGCTCTAGGTTACATAGGTCTCATAATTCACGGATAAGCTCAGTAGAGTCTGAGGGATCGGTACGGAGACATCTGTATTTATCCCCTAGAGGCTACAGAGTTAGGAAAAACTTCACATTTGATTCTTCTTATCGTGCGGTTTTGTTTCTCAATGCTAATTGAACTTCTACTCTGTTCTTCCGTAGATGGCGAGAACACGCGCTTCCTCATCTACCGCTCAGCAGCCTGAGCCCCCAGCAGCGCTCCCACGAAGGGTAGAGGGCGAGGCCGAGGCTGTGCTAGAGGCCGAGGTAGGGGCAGAGCTCAGCCCCGAGCAGCAGCACCAGTGGCGGCGCCTCAAGTTGATTTTGATGAGGAGGTTCTGGCTCCAGCAGTTCCGGTGGGCCCAGCTCAGGTCCTAGAGGGGTTTATTGCTACCCCAGTTCTTCAGGACGCTCTGGTCTGATTAGTAGGCCTCATGGAGAGTGTCACCCGAGCAGGCTTGCTTCCTATAGCACCAGCCGTCTCTCAGGCTAGAGGAGGGGCTCAGACTCTTGTTACTCGCACTCCGGAGCAGGTAGCTCCTCCGATTCAGACTCCAGCGGTTCATCCAGTTGGAGCAGTTCAGCCGGGTGTGGTAGCTCAGACCGGTGATGGAGCGACTATGTCTACCAATGCTTTGTAGAGGCTGGATAGGTTCACCAAGCTCTTCACATCTACTTTCAGCGGTGCATCTACTGAGGATCCCTAGGATTATCTAGACAGCTGCCACGAGGTTCTCAGGAACATGGGGATTGTTGAGACCAATGGGGTTGATTTTGCTACATTTTGCTTGTCTAGATCCGCCAAGACGTAGGGATTTCTCTTTGGTTAGACCAGTCGAATCACCATCTTTGACTTGGAGCAGTTTACACAGCTATTTCTGGAGAATTTTCTCCCTATTACTAAAAGAGAGGCCTATCGGAGGCAGTTTGAATGCCTCCAGCAGGGTTCCATGACGGTTACCCAGTATGAGACCAGGTTCATCGACTTAGCTCGCCATGCTCTTGTCATACTTCCTATCGAGAGAGAGAGGGTGAAGAGGTTTATTGATGGCCTTATTCAGCCGATTCATCTTCAGATGACTAGGGAGACTGGGAGTGAGATATCCTTCCCGGAAGCAGCCAATGTGGCCAGGAGAGTGGATATGGTTCTGTCACAGGGAGGTGGTCATGGGTCAGACAATACGCCCCGTCATTCAGGTAGATTTAGCGGTGCCTCGTCTGGAGGCAGAGATTCATATGGTAGAGGCCATCCTCCTAGGCCCTTTCCGTCAGCTCTTCAGGTTTCTCATGGTGCTTCAGGTAGCCGTGGTCCGCAGATGCAACATTCTGATAAGTAGTCTTACAGTGCGCCACCAGCACCTATCAGTGCACCACCGCTTCAGAGTTTCCAGGGTCCTCAGCCCCAGTAGCTGAGGGCTTGTTTTACTTGTGGCGACACAATGTACATTGCTAGGTATTGCCCTCAAGCTTCGAGCAGTTCTCCACATCAGGGTTCCCGTGCTATGGTTCAGGCGCCAGGTGTCCCACAAGCCGCCAGCCAGCTAGAAGTGGGGGTAGAGGTACTAGAGGTAGAGGTAGAGGTGCTAGAGGTGGAGCTCAGACCGCTAGAGGTGGAGGCCAGCTAGTAGCAGGCCCTCCCAAAGATGTGGTTCAGGGTGGTGGGGCCCAGCCCTGATGTTATGCTTTCTCAGCTAGGCCCGAGGTTGAGGCTTAAGATGCAATTATTACAGGTACGATTCTGGTTTGTGATAGAGATGTTTTAGTGTTGTTTGATCCAGGGTCTACATAGTCGTATGTCTCATCTTATTTGCACCGTATCTGATCATGCCTAGTGATTCATTGAGTGTTCCTATTTATGTGTCTACATCAGCGGGTGATTCTATTATGGTAGATTGAGTCCATCATTCTTGTGTTGTAGTGATTGGGGGTCTTGAGACTCGTGTAGATTTGTTGCTTTTAGACATGGTTGATTTCGATGTCATATTGGGGATGGACTGGTTATCACCTTACCATTCTATTTTGGACTGTCATGCCAAGACTGTGACCTTAGCCTTACCGGGTATGCCTCGCTTAGAGTGGAGAGGGACTCCTGGTCATTCTACCCGCAGAGTTATCTCGTATGTGAAGGCTCGGCGTATGGTCGAGAAGGGGTGTTTGGCCTACTTAGCATATGTTCGTGATTCGAGTGCTGAGGTTCCCTCTATTGATTCAGTGCCTGTTGTTCGTGAGTTTCCCGATGTTTTCCCTTCAGACCTGCTGGGTATGCCGCCCGACAGGGATGTTGACTTTTGCATTGATTTGGCTCCGGGCACTCAACCCATTTCTATTCCGCCGTATCGTATGGCCCCGCCTGAGTTAAAAGAGTTGAAGGAACAGTTGCAAAACTTGCTTGAGAAGAGTTTCATTAGACCCAGTGTTTTGCCTTATGGTGCGCATGTGTTGTTCGTTAAGAAAAAAGATGGTTCGATGAGAATATGTATTGATTATCGACAGTTGAACAAGGTTACAATCAAGAATAAGTATCCATTGCCGAGGATTAATGATTTGTTCGACCAGCTTTAGGGTGCCAAGGTATTTTCAAAGATTGATTTGAGATCTGGCTACCATCAGTTGAAGATTAGGGCATCCGATGTCCCTAAGACAACTTTCCGCACTCGGTACGAGCATTATGAGTTCTTAGTTATGTCATTTGGATTGACCAATGCCCCAACAACTTTAATGGATTTGATGAACCGAGTGTTCAGGTCCTATTGGGATTCATTCGTGATAGTCTTCATTGATGATATTTTGATATATTCCCGTAGCCGGGAGGAGCACAACATCTCAGAGTGGTTCTTTAGACTTTGAGGAATAGTCAGATATATGCTAAGTTCTTGAAGTGTGAATTCTGGCTGAGTTCAGTTGCATTCCTGGGTCATGTTGTATCAGCAAAGGGTATTCAGGTTGATCTGAAGAAGATTGAGGCAGTCAAGAACTGGCCTAGACCAGCATCAGCTACAGAGATTCGGAGTTTCTTAGGATTGGCAGGCTACTTTCGTCGGTTCATGGAGGGGTTTTCATCTATCGCAGCCCCGATGACCAGGTTGACCCAGAAGGATGCCCAGTTCAGATGGTCGGACGAGTGTGAGGCGAGCTTCCAGAAGCTTAAGGCTGCTCTGACTACGACACCGGTGTTGGTTTTGCCTACAGGTTCAGAGCCTTATACAGTTTATTGTGATGCATCTCGTATTGGGCTTGGTGTAGTATTGATGCAAGATAGTAAGGTTATTGCCTATGCTTTGCGGCAGTTGAAGATTCATGAGAAGAACTATCCAGTTCATGATTTAGAGTTGGTAGCCATTGTCCACGCATTGAAGATTTGGAGGCATTATCTGTATGGCATGGCATGTGAGGTGTTCACGGATCACAAGAGTCTTCAGCATTTGTTCAAGCAAAAGGAATTGAATTTTGAGGCAGAGGAGGTGGTTGGAGTTGTTGAAGGATTATGATATCACTATCTTATATCATCCGGGAAGGGCCAATATGGTGGCCAATGCTTTGAGTAGGAAGTCAACTAGTATGGGCAGTCTCGCTTACATTACGGTCGGTGAGAGGCCGTTTGCTTTGGATGTTCAGGCTTTGGCTAATCGGTTTGTGAGGTTGGATATCTCTGAGCCTAGTCGAGTATTAGCTTGCACGATCGCTCATTTTTCCTTATTGGAGCGTATCCGTGATCGACAGTATGATGATCCCCATTTGTGTGTCCTTAGAGACATGGTGCAGCGCGGAGGTGCCAAGTAGGTCACCTTAGGTGATGATGGAGTTTTGAGATTACAGGGTCGAGTTTTTGTGCCTAATGTGGATGGGCTCTAAGAGTTGATTTTAGAGGAGGCCCATAGCTCCCGGTACTCTATTCATCCGGGCGCTGCGAAGATGTATCAGGATTTGCAGCAGCATTATTGGTGGCGGAGAATGAAGAAGGATATCATTGCATATGTAGCTCGGTGTTTGAATTGTCAGCAGGTTAAATACGAGCATCAGAGGCCTGGTGGATTATTTCAGAGGATTGAGCTTCCCGACTAGAAGTGGGAGCGTATCACTATGGACTTTGTTGTTGGACTCCCGCAGACTCGGAGGAAGTTCGACGCAGTATGGGTCATTATTGATAGGTTGACCAAGTCAGCGCATTTTACTCCGGTGGTAGTTTCCTATTCATCTGAGAAGTTAGCTAAGATCTATATCCGGGAGATTGTTCGTCTTCATGGTGTGCCTGTATCTATCATTCCGGACCGAGGTACGTAGTTTACCTTGCGGTTCTGGAGAGCAGCTCAGCGAGAGTTGGGCACCCGGTTGAGTTGAGTACAACATTTCATCCTCAGACTGACGGGCAGTCCGAGTGGACTATTCAGATTCTTGAGGATATGCTCCGAGCTTGTGTTATTGACTTTGGAGGCTCGTGGGATCAGTTTTTGCCTTTAGCAGAGTTTGCCTACAACAATAGCTACCAGTCGAGTATCCAGATGGCTCCTTATGAGGCTTTATATGGTAGGTGGTGTTGGTCTCCGGTTGGATGGTCAGGATTATTTAGGATAGGCTATGTACAGCTCAGTCTAGGCAAAAGAGTCTCGGTTTGAGCCGGGAGAGTCTCGGTTGTTGGGTACAGATCTAGTTCAGGAGGCCTTGGACAAGGTCAGGATTATTTAGGATAGGCTATGTACAGCTCAGTCTAGGCAAAAGAGTTATGCATACCGCAAGGTTCGAGATGTGGCATTTATGGTCGGTGAGCGGGTATTGCTCCGAGTGTCGCCTATGAAAGGTGTGATGAGATTTGGGAGGAAGGGCAAGCTTAGCCCTAGGTTCATTAGCCCGTTTGAGATTCTTGGTCGAGTGGGAGAGGTGGCTTATAGACTTGCATTGCCTCTGAGTTTATCAGCCGTGCATCCAGTGTTTCATGTGTCCATGCTTCGGAAGTATCACAACAATCCATTGCATGTGTTGGATTTCAGCACTGTCCAGTTGGACAAGGACTTGTCTTATGATGAGGAGCCGGTAGCTATTCTAGACCCGCAGATTCGTCAGTTGAGATCGAAGAGTTTTCCTTCTCTTCGTGTTCAGTGGAGAGGTCAGCCTCCTAAGGCATCGACCTGGGAGTCCGAGTCTGATATGCGGAGCCGTTATCCCCATCTTTTCCCTGACTCAGGTACTTCCTTCTTCTATCCGTTCGAGGAGAAATTCTATGTTCTGAGGCCTCGAAAACCTCATTTAGCGTCACCTCGATTTGCATGTGTAGTCTGGGAGCATAGTCGGAAAGCTTAAATGTGAAAATCTATAAAAAATGATAAGTTTTGACTGTAAAATGAATAAATTTGACTTCGGTCAATGTTTTGGATAAACAGACCCGTGATTTGACGGTCCTAGAGGGTCCGTAGGAAAATATGGGACTTGGGCGTATCCAAGCCCGAGAAATGAATTTTTTAAAGAAAATTATTTTATGGAATTGTTTAAATAAATTTGAAATAAAATTCGATTAGAACATGATGGTATCGGGCCCATATTTTGGTTCTGGCACCGGTACATGTCTTATATATGATTTAAGACATTTCGGTAAAATTTGGTGAAAAACGGATGTCATTTGATGTGATTTGGACTTAAATTGCAAAAAGAGTTGATGTTTTACGAAGTTTGAGAAAAATTCTTTGATTAAGGTTTAATTCGTTGGTATTGAGGTTATTTTGGTGATTTGATTGCACAGATAAATTCGTATGATGTCATTAAGTTAGTACGTATGTTTTGTTAGGAGCCCCGAGGGCTCGGGTGAGTTTAGGATAGGTTCCGAGATGCTTTAGGCCTAAAAACACAGTTGTTGCAGGTTCAGAGAAATTTGCAGGTCTCTAAACCCGCTAGTGCGGTCCATGAGAAATTGTGTGCGACTGCGGAAGGGCCAGTACGGTCCGCGTGAGGTTCGTGCGGTGCGCGGTGAATACTGTGCGGTCGCAGTCAGTTTCGTGCGGTCCGCATAGCTTTTCACTGGGTTGTGCGGCCGCGGTCGGTTTTGTGCGGTCCGCACAGGGCACCTGAGAATAGTATAAATAGACGGGATTTTCAGTTATTTTCATTTTTCAAAACCCCAAAAACATAAGAGGCGATTTTTCAAACAATCTTTCTTCTCCAAATCAATTGTTAGTCATTTTTAACTAGTTTTCTTCAATCATTAACATCTTTTAACATGATTTCAACTTCAAATCAATGATTTTCATGGGGTAAATTGGGTGTTTTGGGTAGAACCTAGGTTTTTCAAAAATTGGGGATTTGGACCTCGATTTGAGCTCTGATTTCAAAACAAATTACATATTTGAGCTCGTGGGGGGAATGGGTAATCGGGTTTGGTCCGAACCTCGGGTTTTGACCACGTGGGCCTGGGGGCGATTTTGACTTTTTGGGTAAAACTTTGGAAAACTCATTTTCATGCATTCAAATTGATTCATTTAGCGTTTATTGATGTAATTAAGTAACTTGTGGCTAGATACGAGTAAATTGGCAGAGGAGTCAAGGGGTAAAGCTATAATTGAAACTTGAGTTTGTTTTGGTCTAACCTTAGCTTGAGGGATTAGAAGTTGTGTCTTATTTGCTACGTGCTAATTGTGGAGTACGATGTATAGGCATGGTGACGAGTATCTATACGTTGGTGTCAAGCATGCCTGTGAGTTTTGTATGGTAACTGTTATGACTCCGTTGCATTTTACTGCGCTTCATATGTAATTATCACCATTGTTCCCTTGCCGGGATGTTTGTTTGATATTAATGATCCCTTGTCGGGATGTTTGTTTTGATAGTATTTGTTTCCTTGTCGGGATGTTTGTTTTGATAGTATTTGTTCCCTTGCCGGGATGTTGTTCGAATATCATTGTTCTCTTGCTGGGAAGTTGTTATATTTCTCTTGTTCCCTTGTCGGGACTTCTTGTGATTATTGTTGACTTGTAACTAGGAGCGGGTGGTACGCCTACCACAAGATATAATGAAATGGGAGCGGGTGGTATGCCTACCACGAGATATAATGAAATGGGAGCGGGTGGTACGCCTACCACAAGATATGATGAAATGGGATCGGGTTGCACGCCTGCAACAAGATGTGAACCGAAAGTGGAATCTACCTTTGTTTTCCTCATCCTTGTTAGAAGTTGAATTTTGGTTCCCTTATAATTCTCTTGAGATTCTGCCTTATCTGTTATTCCCCCGAAGCATGTTTCCCCTTCCCAGCTTTAACTGTTTGTTTCAGATTATTTCTCCGTTACATATATGTATATAACTGTACAGGTTTATTCGGAGTCTGATCCTAGCCTCGTCACTACCTCGCCGGGGTTAGGCCAGACACTTACCAGTACATGAGATCGGTTGTGCTGATGCTACACTCTGTACTTATGTGCAGATACCGGAGCAGCGTTTGGCCAGCAGCAGTAGATCGGGAGCTAGCCTTCAGTCCACCGAGACACCGAGGTAGCCTTGCAGGCGTCTGCAGGCCCGACGTCTCCTCTATTCCTTATTATGTTCTGATATCTCTTGTATTGGAGACAGATAGTATTACTTTCTTTCAAACAGTTGTGTGTAGTAATCTTAGTAGTCCGTGAATGTTGTGACACCAGTTTCTGGGTAGAGGCATATGTGGAGTTTCTTATTATTTTGGTTCGTTTTATCTAAGTCTTCCGCTTAATCTCATATTCCGCTGTTATTTAAACGTTTATCACTTATTAATGTATGTTATAAAAGGATGAAAACAAAAGAGTTAAGAATTTCTAATTTCGTGGCTTGCCTAGCTTCTACGAGTAGGTGTCATCACGACTCCCGTGGGTGGGAAATCCGGGTCGTGACAATCCACCTCTTTTCGTACATTCTTTTCTACTATAATGTTTGATTAGTTTTCTCATTTTATATTTTACTGAAAGTTTCAATAATATAATTTTTTTACTAAATTATAATTTTAAATTCATCAAAAGTATAAAGAGATAGCCTGTTATTATTTTTATAAAAAAGGTACTAATATTTTTAAATAATTAATAAAATATGTTATATATAATATATTATATTATATTAAATTGAGCGGAAGGTTAAATATGTGTAAATGACATCGAAATGGATTTTGATGATTCCAATAGCTCCGTATGGTGATTTTAAAGTTAGGAGCATGCTCGAAAAACTATTTGGAAGTCTGTAATTGAATTAGGCTTGAAATGGCTAAAACGGAAATTTATGTTGGGATGTTTGACCGAGGGGTTGAATTTTTGATATCGGGATCGAAATTCGATTCAAGAAATTGGAATAGCTCCATCATGTCATTTATGACTTGTGTGTAAAATTTGGGGTCAATTGGACTTGATTTGATAGGTTTCGCCGTTGTTTGTGAAATTTGAAAGTTTCTAAGTCCTTAGGCTTGAAACCGAGGTGGATTTGGTGTTTTGGTGTTGTTTTAAATAATTCGAAGGCTCGACTAAATTTTAATGATGTTATGGGATGTGTTGGTATCTTTGGTTGAGGCCCCGGGGGCCTCGGCTGAGTTTCGGGGTGAGTTTTGAGCAAGTTCGGACATTTCGGCACTCGGAAGTTGTTCCGGATTGGGGGGGGGGGGTCGGACAGCGAAAAATCATCGCCCCAGCAGCCAAAAGGACCGCTGACAGCGGTGATTTTCCACTGAGGCAGTGGGATTACCGCTGAGGCAGAAAATGGTCCGCGGTGAAGAAGAATCCGCAGGTTCACTGGTCCGGCTTCGGAAGCCTATATCGTTTGATCTACAAAGAATTTCGAGATGATTCAAAAACAAAAGTTGTATCCTTCAAGTCTAGTTTTCAGAAAGCTAAAGAAATCACAATTTGGACTTCTAGAGAATGTTATGGACAAAATACTAAAGCCTATCACTGCAGTCAACATTTTTCTGCTACAGCGGTGGATTTACCGCAGTCAGCGGTGAGTTTTCGCGATCCGAGGTGAGGGAATCCGGAAGGTTCATTATAAATACGAGATTTGGAGTTTTTATTTCATATTTAGACCTAGGGAACTCGGTTTTGTGTTGATTTTTCGACGATTTTCAAGAAATTTATCGGGGTAAGTGATTCTTATTCGGATTTGTCTAAAGATACATGAATCTATCATTGATTTTATCATTTGATTAGTGATTTGGGGTGAAAATTGGAGAAAAATTGTAAAAACTTCAAAAATGAATTTTTTGAGATCCTAATGTCGATTCGGAGTCAGATTTGAGTGAATTTTGTATGGTTGGACTCGTAATCGAGTGGGTTTTCGGATTTTATGAGTTTCGTCGGATTTTGAGACGTGAGCCCCACGGGAAAATTTTGAGCTAAATTTCGGATCTTGTTGGAAAATTAGTATTTTCATATGGAATTAATTCCTGTAATTAGTAATGACTGGATTAAGTTAATTGTTGCTAGATTTGAGCCGTTCGGAGTTGCTACGTGCGTGATGGCATTCTTAGAGCATCGTTTGGCTTGCTCGACATTGAAATTGGCTTGTTTGATATAAGTAGCTCTTTTAAACTTAGTGCTAAGGGTATATACCTAGAATTATGTGTTACGTGATTGATGTTGAGGTGACGCACATGCTAGGTGACGGGCGTGTGGGCGCGTATCCTGTGAATGGTGACTCTATTATTTTCAGAACACAGTGTAGTGATCCTACTTTGTTGATATTTTTGTTTTCACCATGTGATATGTAAATTGAGCTGTACATCATGTCTAAGCTTTATGCCGATATTGTTGGGACCCATAGTGGTCGTTTCTTGCTGTCATCTTACTGGTTTCATTGATATTTCATACTCAGTCATATTTATGTATTTGTATAATATCTCAGTCTCAGTTGTGATTATTGATAAATTATATCATAATTTTTGGGCTGATTTTCATGACATTTTGAGCCCGAGAGACTAGAGAGATTGATGATTGAGCGAGGCCGAGGGCCTAATTGTGAGGATGATTATGGGATCGGGCTGCACGTCGCAACATGTTATTACTAATTTATGATTGAGTGAGGCTGAGGGCCTGATTGATTTATGCCACGAGATGACTTGTTATAACGCTTGGGCTGAAGGATCCCCTCTGGAGTCTGTACACACCCCAGTAAGCGAATGTACCTATTGCGTGCGAGTGCCGAGTGACTTGGGAGGATTGAGTGATTGTGAGGCATGAGTGACTGTGAGGATTGAGTGACTCGGAGGACTAAGTGACTGTGAGGACTGAGAAACAACGATACTCTGAGAGTATGCATATGGTTTTATACTATTTTGCCTTGCATTGGCATGCACATTGACATATAGGCATAGAGATGTACTTTCCTCATGCCATTTGAAAAATGAAATCTCCTATTTTGAAAGAAAGTTTTATGGAAAAATCACAGTTTTCAGATTTACGCATATTTTGATAACTTCAGTGAAAAGAATTGAGTTTTACTGTTATACTTGAAAAGAAGATGTTTACTTTTCCTGATCTGTGAATGAGCTGAGCATTTTATTATTAAGTTCTTCCTTATGCTCCTTATGAATATTGTTGTGAAGTATTACTGGATATGGGTGTGGACCCTGACCTTGGTACAAGCTCGTCACTGCTTTCAACCTAAGTTTAGGTTTGTTACTTATTGAGTACATGAGGTCGGTTGTACTTATAGTACACTTCTTGCATATTGCATGCAGATTTCGGATATTGATGCCGCCGTGTTCAATTAGAGATAATTTGAAAGATGTACCGGCGTCCCTTTTGTAGCTGCCTCTTGTTCATGGTAGCCTTAGATTCATTAAACTCTGCTTATATACTTTTCAAATAGAAGATGTATTTGTTTTATATCAGTCTGTAAATTCTACTCATAGAAGCTCATGATTTATACTACCAATTCTCGGAAAATGTAATAGGTCAAGATAATATATTCTATTTAATGGATTGATTAACATTATTGAGATTAAAGAGTATTAGTTGGCTTACCTAGCGGGTTGGTTAGGTGCCATCACGACTAGTGAATTTTAGGTCGTGACAATCCTAATGTATGTATGTATGTATATATATATATATATATATATATATATATATATATATATATATATATATATATATATATATATAGTTGGTTACCTAGCGGGTTGGTTAGGTGCCATCACGACTAGTGGATTTTAGGTCGTGACAGATTGGTATAGTAGTATGTATGAGTATATATATATATATATATATATATATATATATATATATATATATATATATATATATATATATATATATATACACACACACACTACTATATTACGAAGAAGTTACTTTCCAATTTGAATTGATAGTTTTTATTTTTTGTTATTTTTTTTACTGTAAAATAATTTTAATCCTCCAACTTGAAACCACTCCCCAATTTGAATGAGTAGAATACTTTTTTGTATTTTCGTTTTTATAAATAATTATAAGATATCTATATTTATTAATTCAAGTAGTATAACCAATTAATTCAAAAAAAAAAATAGTTAGAAAAGTAGTTTATTTTCTCTTAACGATGTCACTTGGCCTTTTGTGATTAAGACACTTGTCTTAATGTAGTGCTTTTGCTTCTCCTATTCTATATAGATAGATTTGAATTGATAGTTTTTTATTTTTTGTTATTTTTTTTACTGTAAAATAATTTTAAAACTCCAACTTGAAACTACTCCCCATTTTAAATGAGTAGAATATTTTTTTTTTGTATTTTCGGTTTTATAGATAATTATAAGATATCTATATTTATTAATTCAAGTAGTGTAATCAATTAATTCAAAATTTAAAATTCAAAAAAAAGTTAGAAAAGTAGTTTATTTTGTCTTATGCCACTTGGCTTTTTGTGATTAAGACACTTGTCTTAATATAGTGCTTTTGCTTCTCCTATTCTATATAGACAGATTGTTTGACGGGGAGGTGTCTAAGTGAAACAGTAGGAGCAGAGATCAAGTGTTCAAATGTGCATATGCTTAGTTTAGGTGGCTATATGGAATATTTAAGACAATTTTAGGGGTCTATCTATGTATTTGGCCTTAAATTAATTAGCCAAATACAAACTGCTTTTTACCAAAAGTATTTTTTCGATAAATACTTCTAAGAAAATTGAAAATTGAACTTATCTTCGACAATAACGAATATTACCAAAATTGAAAATGATTTACAAATTCTTCGGTACCATATATCATACTGGAAAGTTTGATTTTATAATAAATTATAACATCAAAACTTGTGAATCCATTATTGCTATCAATAACTCGATTGAAACTATCAAGTTATTGGCACTACGAGATATTCAACAATATAGGAAAAAATATAATTTTCTTCGTATAGGATTAGTACAAGTTGCGGTCAAAGTTAAACCTTTATACAGATTAGTCGAGGGTTTATCGGAAATCGTCTCTCTTCCCTTCCAGAGTAAAGATAAAGTTGTGTACATCTTATCCTTCCCAGACCCCATTTATGGAATTATACTGGGTGATGGTGGTGGTTGTTGTTGTTGTTGTTGTTGTTGTACTTCTGAAAAAAATACTTTTCAAAATAAACAAATTTTTAAAGTTTGGCCAAACAAGCTACTAATGTGGTATAATCACCTCACAAAATTTCTATATGTCGCGATAGGTTTTGGTTTTGTAGGGTCGGGTCCTTTTTCAAGTTAGAGTTGGGTATTCATTAGATTAAGTAATAGGTTAAAATGTGGAGGTGCTGTGCAGCAATTTAAACTAGCAAAAAAACACTCCTATGTTAGGTCAACAAAAGGTTATGTTATCAGTAGTTGTATTGTGATTTTTGTGCGACAAAATAAAATTATGAGGATTGATATTTGGCTTAATGTATACATATTTTGATGTATATTGACTTATATTGTGCTCATGTCTAGTAGATTTCGGATGTATAATATAATGATTTGTGTTAATTTAGAGTTTACTAATATTTTACAAAGTCTGGAATTATCATAAATAACAAAGATAAGGGAGAAAACGGGGCTGCGGACGTCAACAGCTACCTCGTTACTCCTAGTCACCGCCTGGTCTGGAAAGAATCAGCGCTCAGGAGCGAACTCAGCTCTGCCTGTATCTGCACACATGGTGCAGGGAGTAATGTGAGTACTCCGACCCAGTGAGTAATAAAAATAAATAACGACTGAAAACATGAAATCTCATAACGGCACAATATAGCGCTATCCCAAGCAGTAAAATCAGTTATACAGTAAAATAGTGAGTATCAGATAATTCTTCTTTTAAAACAGTAAAGACAAATAATTTCCACAGTAAGGATAAATCAAAAGCTTGCCCCTCGGGCTCAATATGTAAATCTCAGTATAGTATCAGCCCCTCGGGCTCACTCCCAACTCACCAGCACACAACATCAGCCCCTCGGGCTCACTCCCAACTCACCACACACAAGCAACGGCCTCTCGGGCCCACTCCCAACTCACCACACACAAGCAACGGCCTCTCGGTCCCACTCCTAACTCACCTGGGTACCCTGCGCTCACTGGGGGTGTGTACAGACTCCGGAGGGGCTCCTACAGCCCAAGCACAATATCAATAGGCCTGAAAGCCTTCACACATCACACACGAGGCCTGAAAGCCTCCTCATATAACACTCGAGGCCTGAAAGCCTCCTCACATCACTCAACATATCCTCACGTATGGCCCTCGGCCTCAATCAGTCCAGAAAATAATCATAAGCCTCTTGGGCATCAGTAAAACAATAGTGCTCAGCTCAACAGCATTATAAATATCATTAAATCTCGAGTTGAGTATAAATGTAGCTGAGTTCACAAAATAATATAATTCAATTGGACTGAGTTCAAATAATATTTCAATTCGTGAGGAAAATAGTGATGTAAATTCACAAAAGATTTCAGATAATTGGCACGAAGCCCAAATATGGCAATAAGCCCAATCATAGTGAAAAACAATAAATCTTTATCAATTACGCGGTAAAAATATCAACTGGGATGGACCAAGTCACAATCCCCAATAGTAAATGACCCCGCGCTCGTCATACAACGCGTGTCTCATCTCAACATAGCAGTATGTTGTGCAATCCGGGGTTTCAAACCCTCAGTGCATCATTTAAAATCATTACTCACCTCAAGACGGTCCAATGTCTACTCCGCTATGCCCTTGCCTCTCGAATTTACCTAAAATCACACAAACATCGATGAAGTTCGATTTTTAAAAGACGGGGTTTTAACCATACATATCTGAATTTTGCCCCTTAATGATACTATAATGATCCCATACAGTTATGTAACTTCAATCTACAATACAACACTCAATAGGGCCAATATTAGTACTAGATCTCATAAATTATGCCATTTAGGCATATTATCAAACATCTTGTAGGCATAAATATTTACACCTCTTAACTATAGCATTGGTTCCTCCAACTATCACCATTAACCAACAATTCATCCCACTATTATTCTTTAACAATTTATACTCCTAACATCACATGTGTGATCAACCATTCACACCCAAACCAACAAAAATTCCATCAAATAAACACCTTTAAATCCCTACCATGTTCATGTATTTAAATTGGGAATTTATGGCTTCCAACCACCATACAATAAGTTGTAATACTTGATTCATACTCATATTCCCATAATATATTCATATATGTGAGTCTAAGGGTGTAGGATTACCTTTTGGAAGAAATCTTGCAAAACCCTCCTTTGAGTTCTTGAAGGAATTTCTTGAAAATCTAAGGATTTTTAAGATCAATCCATGTTAATATAAGTGTTTGGGAGTAGTAATCAACTCAAAATACTCCAAAAATCTTACCTTAGGAGTGCAAATACAAGAAACAATGGTTCAGGTCGTTACATTCTCCCCAACTAAAACAAACGCTCGTCCTCGAGCGTACCCAGAGTTGTCCTAGAAGCCAACCAAAAGCTGAATGACCTTATCAGCATAAACCCGTGGATGATCCCACATAACCCTCTCTCATATAGGTCCGATAACATGTTTTAATCAAATTTACACAATCCAGTCTAGCCCATAAATCATAGAGCCATATTTCACCTTTTCGGAAATCATACACAAGATCAGAACCTCACACCTACATTCAAAATATGTCTGAACCAGCTGTAGTAGATCATGCCTGCAACCTTAGGTACAATTATATGATATACCAATTGTCACACCTCCTTTTTCTGCCCCCGCGAGTGGTGAAGGAGTTTTTCCAATTAAAGGACAATCGATACGGGATTTGTTTATTTATTTCAGAGTCGCCACTTGGGAAATTTAAGGTGTCCCAAGTCACAAATTTTAATCCCGAATCGAGGAAAAGAATGACTCTGTATTATAGTCTGCGAACCAGAAATCTGGATAAGGAATTCTGTTAACCCGGGAGAAGGTGTTAGGCATTCCCGAGTTCCGTGGTTCTAGCACGGTCGCTCAACTGTCATATTCTGCTTGTTTATCTGATTTTATACATGTTGAACCTATGTGCGAATTTTAACTTTTAACCGCTTTTGTCATTATTATTATTTCTTTTATCAAGAATTGCAACATCATGGAAATACATCTCGAACCACGTCATATCAATGCACCCGTGGTTGTTGGCACATTTCCACTCCGTTGAGATTTGGATTTGGGTCACATAAATGTGCACCCGAGTTTAAGAGAATTAAATTATTAAAGACGCGCCTAAAGCGACTAGCGTATCATTTTCTTTGGGTAGGGCCGTGGAATTTTGCTAAACGGTCCATCCCGAAGTCTAAGCAATTTTAAAGCAAATATTTACTGAGGGACCCACAATTTTGTATTTTTATTCGGCGAGGCTCATCTCATTCTTACTTTTAAAAGGAAGTTGCAACGTCATGGACACGCATTTCGGACCACGTCACAATCAATGTACCTGTGATCAGAGACACATTTCGACTCCGTTGAGATTGGGATTTGGGTCACATAAGTGCACACCCGTATTTAAGAAGGCAAGATTAATTAAGACGCGTCCTAAAGAAACTACGTATTGTTGTTTTAGAAAAAGACCATGGAAAATTCACTAAACGGCCAAATCCAAAGTCTAGTCAATGGTTATGTATTTATTGAGGGCCCCAACAATGTGTGATTTATTTGGCGAGGCTCGTCTCATTTTTATTTTAAAGGATAAACCTACAGTGACTACATTTCTTCTATTAAGTTTGTCACTAAAATAAAAGAAAATCTCCCAATTAATTACATGCTGAAAAACGTAACTTATTAGTTATTAGTTTACGGCTAATGTGAATGGAAAATTGCGATCGAGTTTGTACAAAGAAAGACTGCTTTCATTCTATATTCTTTTATTTAATAATACAAGAACATGAGATTGGCATACCATAATATAAAAACAAATTAACTAGTATTTGATTAATTTAAACTAACATTATTAGATGAAGAAGTTATACATATGCAACCTCATTACTCATTAATCAGTCAACTACATTTTTATACAAAGAAGGGAAAATTCTATTCAAACACAAATCTAAACAGGAGGAATTCAACAGGAACAAAGCCGGATTAATATTCATTTCGCTTCAAGCCGAGAGTGTACAAATGTGTACCTGGAAATGGCAGTACAAGAAGAAAAGAAGGAGGAGTCAGCAGCAGTAGTAACACAGCAACGTAACAGCAACCCCACAGCAGCAATTTGAACCAGAATTAAAAACCCAGGAAAATTTGAAGAAAATCAAGCAAGCTCGATAGAACAAACCCAAAAGTTTGTAAAAGAGTTAAACAACAACAAACCACATCACCACAAACATACTCAAACCCACGTGTATTAAACCCGAAACTAAACTCGTTTCTCACTTTGTTTTTGTTTTCTCTTTTTTAAACTCTCTAACACTCTTGAAATTTTTCAGAATGTATTCTTCTCTCAAAATGATCCTCAAAAATCTTTCAAGTTCAAGTCTAAATCTTCCTCCTCTAAGTCTTTTTTTTCTCCTCTCAAGTCTTAAAAGCTCTCAAGTGTAAAAGTCCCCTCTAAAATGTGTCAAATGACTCTATTTATAACAAGACTCTTGTCTTGAATCTCCAACCCGAAATATTCCCCCAATTGCATGCTTTGTCCCCACTACTTAATGTTTTCCTTATTTTAAACCCTTGTCCCCCATGCCTACATGCTTTATTCCCCACTACATTAAATAAATATATCAACCCCAACCCATTACATCTTATCCTCCATGCCTAACATAAACAATTACAATATTCCCCCCACTACATTATGTCTTGTCCCCCATGCTTAACATAAAGAATTATTCAAAATGTTCAATTCCAAAACTACCCCTCCGACCTTGTTGCAATTACCATTTTACCCATGAACGTACTACAATTTACCAAACTACCCCATCAGCTCTAACCAATTCACCTAATCAATCTCAACCAAAATATAGCAAATATGACCAATTTCTAAATAAATTCAACAACAAATCACATGAACACAAATTGAACAACATCAAATTAATGTGAATAAATTAACCATATTGGGAACCAATCCTGGTTAACTTAGACCAAAAATGAATGAGCAAAAGAGACAACAATATTAACAACAAAGATACATGATTCAAACTAAATCAACAAGTCAAAAACCAAAACATAAACTCTCATTAAATCACTGGATTAAAACGAACTTCAAACAAAGATGAACATGAATTAAATCTATTTTAAACAACAAACATGACGGATTCAAATGATTTAAACTAACATTAACAATTTCTGAAAAAATACATAACACTTGAAACAAACTGAAGAAATAATTAATTAAACTTCAATTTGAATCTAACAAACATTAAACTAACAATTTCACATGAACAAACTGAAAAATTAACAAAACAATGAACACGAACAAAACAAACTTTTATCGATTTTAGATTTGAGAATATCAAAAACAAAATACGGACAAAAGTGAAACTTAAAACTCACTAACCGGATCGGAACCAA
Organism: Nicotiana sylvestris; assembly: GCF_000393655.2. Classification (NCBI taxonomy): domain Eukaryota; kingdom Viridiplantae; phylum Streptophyta; class Magnoliopsida; order Solanales; family Solanaceae; genus Nicotiana; species Nicotiana sylvestris. Next base: position 5,546,242 of record NC_091061.1, on the reverse strand, counting down.
GAACAACAACTGACCAACGACGAACTCGAACTATGTATGGAATGTTTCGACAAACCTCGACCAAAGCTCGAACAAACGAGATGGTTGAGTCTCATTTTTGGACTGGACTGAAAGCAACGAAAACAAGAGTGAAGCAGCAGCGAAGGAGTTTGGCTTTAAATCCAGATGCTCGATGAGGCAGCATCAACGCAGCTCATTTGGGGCATGACGATCAGTTGGTTATTTTGTTCGTCAACTATTTCTTTAGATGAAAATCTATGGCCCTTTGTTCGTTCGTGGCTGGATCTCAAAGCAGTGGCAGCCATGGTCGTCAAGCTAGCCATGGCAGCCATGGTGATGACGAAGCAGGAGATGAAGCAGCATGGAGCTTAGCCATGGAAGCCATGGCGACGGGTTGACGACGAAGACGCAGTAACGTCAACAGAAACGAGCTCAATGGAGGATAAAATAGCAGTGTCTAGAGCTTGTTCGTGGTTGACGAAGCAGAAGCAGTCGCGGGGTTGAGAAGAAAACGCAGCAAGGAGGTGGTCGTTTGGAGTTCGTTCGACGATGGTGTTGGAGGTGCTATGACTGGAGCTCGATGGAGGAGGGCAACTATGGAGCTGCTGGTGCGTGTGTGTGTGTGTTTGAAAAAAGCGACGGAGGTGGTTGTCGATTCGAAGGCAGCCATGGATGAGCTGCCATGGATGTGTGTGTTTTGGGAGTTTTGGAGAAGAAGAGAGGGGGGCGAATGTCTTTAGGTTTTAGGGTTTTTTGTTTTGTAAAATGTAAGATAGGGGGGTGTTGGGTATTTGGGTTATGGACCGGGTCGACCCGGTTTCAAATGGACCGGGTCATGGGGAAGGTTGGGTATTTTTTGGGCTTGTGGCTTGAATTTGAAGAAGAGCCCCATTTCGATTTTCTTTGTATTTTTGCTCTCTTTTCTTCTTTTATTTTCCTAAAACTAAATTCTAAAAATCCCTAAATTATTATTAAGTTATAAAAGCGCAAATTAACTCCCAATAACAATTAACGCATAATTAAGTAATAATTAAGTATAAAATTGTACAATTGGACATTAAATGCTAAAAATGCAAAATATGCCTATTTTTTGTTCAATTTTTGTAAAACAAACTTAATTACTAACAATTGTAGAATTAAATCCTACATGCAAAATGCGATATATTTTTGTATTTTTTATTAATTTAACAAATAAACATGCACAGACAAATACAAATAATTATCCAATGTCACAAAAATTCTCAAAATTGCACACCAAGAAAAATCATTTTATTTTGAATTTTTTGGGAGTAATTCTTTCATAGGGCAAAAATCACGTGCTTACAGCTGCCCCTCTTTGCCCGAAGACATGAAGGGTTTTCGTGCAAAGGTAAAGTGAGCGATTTTTGCCCATCCGAGTACTCCGTGTGAAGCATTTTTTGAAAAAGATTTAACCGAACCTTTGCTTCAAAGGTTTCCTACATATCTCTCGCTAAAGGGGAATCAGGTTAATGTAGTTCGGGAAGTTTTGGTAGCTGGGACTACCCTGGGACTGCAAGGTTACTGCTGTTGCATGCTATTACCACCGCTTACCGACCTCCTTGTTACACCGTGCTTAAAAGAAAACAAGAAGTTAGGCTAGACTATGGATCACAAGATCTCATCTATCTTCAACTTGTTCTTGTTGCCTTGCTTTCTTGTCGGCTTGTGTTTCTTCCGGTGCTTTTCTTCCGAGGACTTGGGGATGACACTGGCCTTTTACTTTTCTAAATACCAGTTTCATCCTTTTGTTCGGTCCGCTGGGGATATGGCTTTCTTCATTAAGCTTTTCGGCGGTTCCTCTGGGGATACAGCTCTCTTCATCAGATTTGTTATGCTGGGCATAATTTAATATTCACAGGCCGCATCTTTCAAGACGCATCTTTTCTTCCTTTTGACTCATGCGCTTGAACTTGCGCTGGGACCTCTTGTTGCAACCTTCTGCTTTCCAGTGCTGGGGATTTTTATTGTTTCCTGCTGGGGATTGCTGTTGTAACCTTCTGCCTTCCGGTGGGTTACTGATTTCAAAATCTGAAGTATAAGACTAAAAACTATTCCTCTCATTATACAGGTGGGCGCCTGAATGGAATAAAAATAAAAAATGTGTACCCTCATTATACTGGTGGGCGACCTAGGACAAGAAATGTAAAGACTGAAATGCATACCCTCATTATACTGGTGGGCGACCTAGGACAATGAAATGAAAACAGAAATGTATACCCTCATTATACTGGTGGGCGACCTAGGACAGGAAACGAAAACAGAAATGCATACCCTCATTATACTGGTGGGTGACCTAGAACATGAAATGAAAACACTGAAATGCATACCCTCATTATACTGGTGGGCGACCTTGGACATGAAATGTAAAGACAGAATTGTATACCTTCATTATACTGGTGGGCGACCTAGGACAGGAAATGAAAACAAAAATGTATACCCTCGTTATACTGGTGGGCGACCTAGGACATGAAATGAAAAATGCATACCCTCATTATACTGGTGGGCGACCTAGGACAGGAAATAAAAACAGAACTGCATACCCTCATTATACTGGTGGGCGACCTAGGACATGAAACGAAAAATGCATACCCTCATTATACTGGTGGGCGACCTAGGATAGGAAATGAAAAATGCACACCCTCATTATACTGGTGGGCGACCTAGGACATGAAATGAAGACTGAAATGTATTCCTCTTGTTATACAGGTGGGCGCCTGTCTTCAACAACTTTAAAAAATAAAACGTCTTTCCTCTCTTCAGGCGGGCTCCTGACTTCAACAACTTTGAAAATAAAATGTCATTCCTTTCTTTAGGTTGGCGAGATTTCAACAACTTTTTTTAAAAATAAAACGCCTTTCCTCTCTTCAGGCGGGCTCCTGACTTCAACAACTTTGAAAAATAAAACGTCTTTCCTCTCTTCAGGCGGGCTCCTGACTTCAACAACTTTGAAAATAAAATGCCATTCCTTTCTTTAGGTTGGCGAGATTTCAACAACTTTTTTTTTAAAAATAAAACGCCTTTCCTCTCTTCAGGCGGGCTCCTGACTTCAACAAACAACTCTGAAAATAAAATGTCATTCCTTTCTTTAGGCTGGCGAGATTTCAACAACTTTTAAAAATAAAACGCCTTTCCTCTCTTCAGGCGGGCTCCTGACTTCAACAACTTTGAAAAATAAAACGTCTTTCCTCTCTTCAGGCGGGCTCCTGACTTCAACAAACAACTCTGAAAATAAAATGCTATTCCTTTCTTTAGGCTGGCGAGATTTCAACAACTTTTAAAAATAAAACGCCTTTCCTCTGTTCAGGGGGGCTCCTGACTTCAACAACTTTGAAAATAAAATGTCATTCCTTTCTTTAGGCTAGCGAGATTTCAACAAAAAATAAAACGCCTTTCCTCTCTTCAGGCGGGCTCCTGACTTCAACAACTTTGAAAATAAAATGTCATTCCTTTCTTTAGGTTGGCGAGATTTCAACAACTTTTAAAAATAAAAACACCTTTCCTCTCTTCAGGCGGGCTCCTGACTTCAACCACTTTGAAAAATAAAACGCCTTTCCTCTCTTCAGGCGGGCTTCTGACTTCAACAACTTTGAAAAATAAAATGTCTTTCCTCTCTTCAGGCGGGCTCCTGACTTTAACAAACAACTCTGAAAATAAAATGCTATTCCTTTCTTTAGGCTGGCGAGATTTCAATAACTTTTAAAAATAAAACGCCTTTCCTCTGTTCAGGCGGGCTCCTGACTTCAACAACTTTGAAAATTAAATGTCATTCCTTTCTTTAGGCTGGCGAGATTTCAACAAAAAATAAAACGCCTTTCCTCTCTTCAGGCGGGCTCCTGACTTCAACAACTTTGAAAATAAAATGTCATTCCTTTCTTTAGGTTGGCGAGATTTCAACAACTTTTAAAAATAAAAACTCCTTTCCTCTCTTCAGGCGGGCTCCTGACTTCAACAACTGCTCAAAATAATTCAGCCTCCATTCTCCAGGCGGGCTCCTGACTTCTTCAACTTAAAATATAACAACCTCCATTCTACAGGCGGGCTCCTGACTTCTCCAACTTAAAATTTAACAACCTCCGTTCTCCAGGCGGGCTCCTGACTTCAACAACAACTTAAAATAATTCAGCCTCCATTCTCCAGGCGGGCTCCTGACTTCTCCAACTTAAAATTTAACAACCTCCGTTCTCCAGGCGGGCTCCTGACTTTAATAGCTTCTTAAATTCTATCACCTCTATTCTCCAGGCAGGCTCCTGACTTCAACTCTAATATTTTTTAAAAATAAATCAAGCTCCTTTCGAGCTTTGGAGAAAGATTCATCGGACTAAGATTTGATATCTTAGGAGGAAATTTCATCAGACTAGGACTTTTATCCTAGGAGGAAAATGTAAAGATCAAAGGTTTGAGAAACTTACCTTTGTAATTCCTTTTTTTTCTTTTTCCCTTGCGCTGCTTTGTTCCTGTTGGGGAATAATATTATTGGGGAGTCTCCTTTCTTCCCCCTTTCTGCAAAGCCACTTCCTTCAAAACATTTCTCTCTCAACATTGCTAGGGATAAAATGTTATCAGCCGGGGATAACGCTGTTGAGGATAACATTGTGGGAGATTTTGATTCCTTCAAAACTAGTGCTTCACTCTTCTGAATGCTGCTGGGAATGATACTGGCCTTTTGCTTTTTCCGAGCACAAGTTTCATCCTTTTGTTCTGTCCGCTGGGGAACAACTTCCTTTATTAAAACTTGTTATGTTGGGGGTAAAACTGGTTCAAAGACCACTTCCCTTGAGACTGGTGCTATCTTTATTCTTCCCCAAATGAGTACCTGACTTCCAGAAAATTTTCTAAATGGAAGGAAAATTTTCTGCCCCAGTTTGATAATCTCCCTTGTGGCATGCATTTCCGTCATTAATGCCATTTCCTTTACCTGTTTCAAATCAAACAAAATTTGTTAGTTTAAAGCGCGGTGGTTGGTTGTGATACTCCATTGGGATGGCTTTTTCCCTTTCTCCTTCCCTGCTCTGCGTTCCCAAACTTGTTGGGGATGATATTATTTGCTGGAGATAATCCCTTTCTGCTGGGGATATCCCTCTTCTTTTGTGGCATAGCTCAGAAACTTGCATTTCCCCGACCTTGTTTCGTATGAATTTCCCAAATCATGCTCATTGCTCTCCTTGCTTTGTCCACGGGCCTTGGCCTTGAGGTTTACAACCTTTGAATTTCGGCAAGGATATCCCTCTTGACATTCGTCAATCCTTTTGTCAATTCCCCTTTTGCTGGGGATATCTTTCTTGACACTGGCCTTGCGCTTGTTCCTTGCTGACTATACCACTTAGATGTACTAGTCAAATCTTTATCTTGCATGATTGGAAAATTTATGGACTATTTTGAAGTCATTTCTCACTTGTTCTGACCAAACAGACTCCACTGGGGAATTTTTCTACGAAAGGAGAAAGATAAACAAAAAGGGAACCGAATAAAAGAGAAAGGAAAAAGATGACTCTTTAACAAGAGAAACTATAAATAAAAGCCTATCAAACACAGATACCGACTCTAGTAATCATGACATGCACATGTGGCCTATCTTCTGCCGTCAATCGTCTTTCAAGATCTTCCCTTGACGATTCCCCATCTGATTCCCAATCTTATTCGACTTGTAGTGCCCGAAGGGTTTTCACTATAAAGCCTCTCTCATTTTGGTTTTTCTCTCAACTTTCATCGCCTTATGGTGTCCGTAAATATTTTCACCGATAAGACTCTCTCATTTGTATCACTTTCCAGCTGGGGATTTGGAGTGTTGCCGGTATGACTCTTTCTGCTGGGGATTAGAGTCCTTTCTGCTGTGGAACAGAGTGTTATGTTCACCGGTAAGACTCTCATTTGTCTGACTTGGCATCTTTTGAAGACTGATCAGAAGGTCTTTCTTTGGACCGTAATGTGGGTTTTGGATAGGGCTAGAAAGAAAGGGTATTAAAGGCTAAAAAAAACAAAATAAATTTGGGGTTCAAAATTACAACCTTCGGAATCATATTTGTCTACAACAAGCGCAACTCTTGCCCCAGTTTCTTGCTTGAGGATTTTTATTTTTGTTCTACTATGTTACACTATGCACACTATGACCATTATGGCTATTATGCACCCTATGACCGAGCCGTGAAGCGCCTACGTATCCTCTTTGAGGAATCAGGTCAAACGTAGTTTCCAATTCCTCTGTTTTCTTCTGACTTTCTTTTGTTTTTTGTTATCATTTTTTCTTTTATTTTCTCTTTTTCTTTTCTTTTCTTATCTTTTATGTTTGTGTTTCTACTCTTTTCTACTGATTCCGAAAGAGGGGTATGAAAGAAAACAAATAAGGCTCAAAGGGTTGACGAAGGATAAAGTGTTTAGGTAGCAGAACAAAATGCCTTTGTCATTCCAGTCTTCAAAACATGCCAAGTGCACACAACATAATTAAAACAAAGATTTGTAGCCTCTTCTGATGGTGCTGGACTTGACAATTATATTCACACATTTGCCTTTTTATTTGTCATCTCTAAAGCACTGTTGGGCAACACTCTCACTCTCATTATCATGAACGACCCTCATGTCAATTTGGCGAATCTTACTTTTAACGGTTTTCTTTGTGTTTTACTTGCCCTAGTTCCACATGACTCGAGCTCCGAATAATCTCAAACCGTCCTTATTTCCTTTAAATGTTCTGATCACCTTTCCGGGGTTTTATGATTAACTTTTAAGATTAGGCCCAAACTGCGGGTGCATGTCATGTCACTAGAATCGGCGCTGAACAAAAAATGATAAAAGGACTAAACAAAAGATGACCGGAAATAATAAAAGACCGGATTAGACTACCGGTGAAATGGTTTGAATAACAAAACAAACAAAAACAAACCAGAATAAAATCCTAAAACAACCTGGACAAAACTACACAAACTGCTATGACAACATGGAAAGATAAAAAAGTTTGACACAAGACAATATCCGTATTACAATCCTAAGAATAACTCGGACAACAGAAATGACAACAAAATAAGCCACCAAAAGCTTTTCTCTTGCTAACCAATGAACGGAGTGTCCTCCCATTTTATCAAAATTGGCATCTCAGCCACTGAGCTTCGCATCAGTATTGCCCAGACCATTGCCAACTTCAATATCATCAATCTTAGCCAACAAGTCCCCCAATAGGATTCGAGTGCTTCTGTCATCAAGCCTCATCCCCGCAAAGTGTGCATCATGATGTGCAGGTAAATGATTCTACGCGATATTCTGGGTGTCATTGTCTTGGATTACCACAAACCAACCACCTTAACTTTCTTTGCGATTCAAAACAAAACAGGTTAGAATGGACTCAGTCGGTCCTCATTATTAACATCTTTTTCCCTTTTTTTTCCTCTTTCCTTTTTCTTTCTTTTTTCTTTTTTTTCGATTTTTTTTCATTTTGTTTTTCATTTTTTTTTGTTGTGGTCGAATCTTATGGAGATTGCTTACGTATCATGACCCCGCATGAATCAGACCTTGCGTAGTTCGGACAAAATGAAAGGTAACAACAATGAAACATTTTTTTTCTTTATCCATTTTCATGATAAAACAAACTGGGTTTCAAGGGTTTAAAGATGACCTACAAACTCGAAAATCAAACAACCCACATATTCTAATCAAAAGCTTTACAAACTCAAAAACAAAAGGCTAGCTCCCTTTCTCTGTTCGACAAATGCAACCAAACGGTTATTTTTGCAAATGTGGCCCCTTCCAAATTTCACATGAATTTTGAGGCCGGGGAGGATTATTTTATGACACTTTACAAACTTGTTCGTTCTTTTACGAAAATAGCCTTTCGACAATTGAAAGATACTCTAAGGCTATTTCGGCAAGAACGGTTTAAGACGCGGCCGAAGCTGGCTCGGCTTATTTTGACCAAAAGCCCAAACGGTATTCACCTGACAGCTGACTCTTTGTTTTTGTTTTTTTTTTTGTTTTTATAATAAAATCTGGTGTTGCAACCACGACCCTTCAGCGCCTCGGGGACGAAGATTTTTAAGGCTGTGTGGGTCAACTGGACCAAATCTAAAACAATGACCCAAATGTGGCTGTTTATGCAAAGTCAGCCCTCCGACGTCCCTTTCGGGAACATTCGGCTATTTTTGACAAAACAACATCACCCGACTTGTTTATGACCCTTTTTATCGTTTTTCAAAATGGAAAACTCAATATTGCAAACACGGCCTTTCAACGCCTCGGGGACGAAGATTTTAAGGCTGTGTGGGTCAACTGGACCAAATCTTAAACATGACCCAAAAGATGGCTGTTTATGCAAAGTCAGCCTTCCGGCGTCCCTTTCGGGAACATTCGGCTATGTCTTGACAAAACAGCGTCACCCGACTTCTTTATGATGAAATTAAAATTTGACATATATATATTTATTTATTTATTTATTGCTAATTTTTGCATATATATATATATATATATATATATATATATTTGCAACATTTGTTTTGCAAAAGGGGAGGTTCGACGTCACCCGAAAAATTTTGAAATGTTTTTTTTTGTGTTTTTTTTTTGTTTTTATTATTTGTTTTTGGCTATTTTAGCAAAATGGGAGGTTGGACCCGATGAGGGTTACCTACGTATCTCACATCCGGTGAGAATCAAACCCGCGTAGTTCGGGTAATCATGAATAAAGTAAATAAACTAACCTTTTTATTATTATTATTATTATTATTATTATTATTATTATTTATTTTTAAAGGAAAGACTTATAAAGAAGAGTTTTTTTTTGAATTTTGAAAGAGAAACTTCTAAAGAAGAAAGAAAATATTTTTTGGAATTTTATTTTCAATCAAAGAAATGCTTCTAAAAAATATTTTTGAATTTTGACTTTTCTTTTCAATTTTGAAAGAAGAATGAAAATATTTTTGGATTTTTGGAAGAAATTAAAAGAAAATATATTTTTTTTATTCATTTAAAACAATTAAAAAGACTTTCTAAAGACATTAATAATGGAAAATATTATTGGATTTGTTTCTTGAAAATTGGCGGTCTAAAAAAAACTTTTCTAGAAAGGAAATAAAGAAAAATACTTTTTGGATTTATATATATATATATATATATTGCAACAAATAATAAAACTACGTTCAACACAAGACCCCCTTTTTTTCATTTTTGACATTTTCATAAACAAATAAATAAATAAAAATATTTTAAAAACAAGTCTCTTTTTTCATTTTCATTTTTCATGGCAAGACAAACTATTTTTCGTTTTTTTTCGTTTTTTTTTTTTTTTTTTTTACATTTTGAAAACAAGACAAAGTGAAGATTTTTTTTTCGTTTCAACAAAATGACTAACCTATTCTTCAACCTAAAATAAGAGACTCTTTTCTATTTTATTTTTTTTTGCTTTTTTTTTGAGTGAAACAAACTATATAAAAAAAATATTTTTCTTTTTTTTCATTTTTTCCAAAATTTCGGCAGAATTTCGCCAGTATTTGGGGCATTGGTTTTTTTTTTAAATAGGCAATTAACTCTCTACACAGTTACTTCCTTCTTTTTCGCAATTTTTCAATATTCCCGATTTTTGAAGCCGGTCAGCATGCAAGTCTGAAACAAGTAAATGCATAAAGCACATAGGATGCAGCAGGATGGTCTTTTCATTTCAGATTGCTAGTCCTAGACGGACACAACCCCTGTGTTGAGTCCCCTAAGTCAAAAATGCACATGATGCAGATAAGCGTTCCTACTAGGGATCCGGCATGTGGCTTTGTTATACTAGGTTCAGAACCTGGGTGTTTGTTCTAGACCTGGCTTACCCGAGCGGACAGCTCGAGCCGAGGGGGGGCAGCGTACCGGGAATACAGAAGCTTCACCGGCTTAGCAACTTGTCCGAACCTCGTTCTAAATTGGGATTTGACACTATACAGAAAAGAAGTCGTACGAAGTACACCCTTCTTCATGATTCAGAAGACTCAGAGAGAAGATGGGTTTCGGCACAGTTTATATACAGTTCACGTAATATCAAAGCGGTAAAAGACAACCAATTAGCACATTGAGCCAAAACATGTAACAAAATCAGATAAAACCAAATATAACAATTTATATAAGCTCGAATCTCTAACCCTGAACCAGTGGTTCTGGGTTATTTAGTCCCCAGCAGAGTCGCCAGAGCTGTCACACCTCCTTTTTCCGCCCCGCGAGGGGTGAAGGAGTTTTTCCAATTAAAGGACAATCGAAACGGGATTTGTTTATTTATTTCAGAGTCGCCACTTGGGAGATTTAAGGTGTCCCAAGTCACCAATTTTAATCCCGAATCGAGGAAAAAAATGACTCTGTATTACAGTCTGCGAACCAGAAATCCGGATAAGGAATTCTGTTAACCCGGGAGAAGGTGTTAGGCATTCCCGAGTTCCGTGGTTCTAGCACGGTCGCTCAACTGTCATATTCTGCTTGTTTATCTGATTTTATACATGTTGAACCTATGTGCGAATTTTAACTTTTAACCGCTTTTGTCATTATTATTATTATTTCTTTTATCAAGAATTGCAACATCATGGAAATATATATCGAACCACGTCACATCAATGCATCCATGGTTGTTGGCACATTTCCACTCCGTTGAGATTTGGATTTGGGTCACATAAATGTGCACCCGAGTTTAAGAGAATTAAATTATTAAAGACGCGCCTAAAGCGACTAGCGTATCATTTTCTTTGGGTAGAGCCGTGTAATTTTGCTAAACGATCCATCCCGAAGTCTAAGCAATTTTAAAGCAAATATTTACTGAGGGCCCCGCAATTTTGTATTTTTATTCGGCGAGGCTCATCTCATTCTTACTTTTAAAAGGAAGTTGCAACGTCATGGACACGCATTTCGGACCACGTCCCAATCAATGTACCCGTGATCAGAGACACATTTCGACTCCGTTGAGATTGGGATTTAGGTCATATAAGTGCACACCCATATTTAAGAAGGTAAGATTAATTAAGACGCGTCCTAAAGAAACTACGTATTGTTGTTTTAGAAAAAGGCCGTGGAAAATTCACTAAACGGCCAAATCCAAAGTCTAGTCAATGGTTATGTATTTATTGAGGGCCCTAGCGATGTGTGATTTATTTGGCGAGGCTCGTCTCATTTTTATTTTAAAGGATAAACCTATAGTGACTACATTTCTTTTATTAAGTTTGTCTCTAAAATAAAAGAAAATCTCTCAATTAATTACATACTGAAAAATGTAACTTATTAGTTATTAGTTTACGGCTAATGTGAATGGAAAATTGCGATCGAGTTTGTACAAAGAAAGACTGCTTTCATTCTATATTCTTTTATTTAATAATACTAGAACATGAGATTGACACACCATAATATCAAAACAAATTAACTAGTATTTGATTAATTTAAACTAACATTATTAGATGAAGAAGTTATACATATGCAACCTCATTACTCACTAATCAGTCAACTACATTTTTATACAAAGAAAGGAAAATTCTATTCAAACACAAATCTAAACAAGAGGAATTCAACAGGAACAGAGCCGGATTAATATTTCATTTTTGCTTCAAGCCGAGAGTGTACAAATGTGTACCTGGAAATGGCAGTACAAGAAGAAAAGAAGGAAGAGTCAGCAGCAGTAGTAACACAGCAATGTAACAGCAACCCCACAGCAGCAATTTGAACCAGAATTAAAAACCCAGGAAAATTTGAAGAAAATCAAGCAAGCTCGATAGAACAAACCCAAAAGTTTGTAAAAGACTTAAACAACAACAAACCACATCACCACAAACATACTCAAACCCACGTGTATTAAACCCGAAACTAAACTCGTTTCTCACTTTGTTTTTGTTTTCTCTTTTTTAAACTCTCTAACACTTTTGAAATTTTTCATAATGTATTCTTCTCTCAAAATGATCCTCAAAAATCTTTCAAGTTCAAGTCTAAATCTTCCTCCTCTAAGTCTTTTTTTTCTCCTCTCAAGTCTTAAAAGCTCTCAAGTGTAAAAGTCCCCTCTAAAATGTGTCAAATGACTCTATTTATAACAAGACTCTTGTCTTGAATCCCCAACCCGAAATATTCCCCCAATTGCATGCTTTGTCCCCACTACTTAATGTTTTCCTTATTTTAAACCCTTGTCCCTCATGCCTACATGTTTTGTCCCCCACTACATTAAATAAATATATCAACCCCAACCCATTACATCTTGTCCCCCATGCCTAACATAAATAATTACAATATTCCCCCCCCCACTACATTATGTCTTGACCCCATGCTTAACATAAAGAATTATTCAAAATGTTCAATTCCAAAACTACCCCTCCGACCTTATTACAATTACCATTTTACCCCTGAACGTACTGCAATTTACCAAACTACCCCATCAGCTATAACCAATTCACCTAATCAATCTCAACCAAAATATAGCAAATATGACCAATTTCTAAACAAACTCAACAACAAATCACATGAACACAAATTGAACAACATCAAATTAATGTGAATAAATTAACCATATTGGGAACCAATCCTGGTTAACTTAGACAAAAAATGAATGAGCAAAAGAGACAACAATATTAACAACAAAGATACATGATTCAAACTAAATCAACAAGTCAAAAACCAAAACATAAACTCTCATTAAATCACTGGATTAAAAACGAACATCAAACAAAGATGAACATGAATTAAATCTATTTTAAACAACAAACATGACGGATTCAAATGATTTAAACTAACATTAACAATTTCTGAAAAAATACATAACACATGAAACAAACTGAAGAAATAATTAATTAAACTTCAATTTGAATCTAACAAACATTAAACTAACAATTTCACATGAACAAACTGAAAAATTAACAAAACAATGAACACGAACAAAACAAACATTTACCGATTTTAGATTTGAGAATATCAAAAACAAAATACGGACAAAAGTGAAACTCAAAACTCACTAACCGGATCGGAACCAAGAACAACGACTGACCAATGACGAACTCGAACTATGTATGGACTGTTTCGACAAACCTCGACCAAAGCTCGAACAAACGAGATGGTTGAGTCTCGTTTTTGGACTGGACTGAAAGCGACGAAAACAAGAGTGAAGCAGCAGCGAAGGAGTTTGGCTTTAAATCCAGATGCTCGACGAGGCAGCATCAACGCAGCTCATTCGGGGCGTGACAATCAGTTGGTTATTTTGTTCGTCAACTATTTCTTTAGATGAAAATCTATGGCCCTTTGTTCGTTCGTGGCTGGATCTCAAAACAGTGGCAGCCATGGTCGTCAAGCTAGCCATGGCAGCCATGGTGATGACGAAGCAGGAGATGAAGCAGCATGGAGCTTAGCCATGGCAGCCATGGCGACGGGTTGACGATGAAGACGCAGTAACATCAACAAAAACGAGCTCAATGGAGGAGAAAATGGCGGTGGCTAGAGCTTGTTCGTGGTTGACGAAGCAGAAGCAGTCGCGGGGTTGAGAAGAAAACGCAGCAAGGAGGTGGTCGTTTGGAGTTCGTTCGACGATGGTGTTGGAGGTGCTATGACTGGAGCTCGATGGTGGAGGGCAACTATGGAGCTGCTGGTGTGTGTGTGTGTGTGTTTGAAAAAAGCGACGGAGGTGGTTGTTGGTTCGAAGGCAGCCATGGATGAGCTTCCATGGATGTGTGTGTTTTGGGAGTTTTGGAGAAAAAGAGAGGGGGGCGGATGTCTTTAGGTTTTAGGGTTTTTTGTTTTGTAAAATGGAAGATAGGGGGGTGTTGGGTATTTGGGTTATGGACCGGGTCGACCCGGTTTCAAATGGACCGGGTCATGGGGAAGGTTGGGTATTTTTTGGGCTTGTGGCTTGAATTTGAAGAAGAGTCCCATTCCGATTTTCTTTGTATTTTTGCTCTCTTTTCTTCTTTTATTTTCCTAAAACTAAATTCTAAAAATCCCTAAATTATTATTAAGTTATAAAAGCGCAAATTAACTCCCAATAACAATTAACGCACAATTAAGTAATAATTAAGCATAAAATTGTACAATTGGACATTAAATGCTAAAAATGCAAAAGATGCCTATTTTTTGTAATTTTCAATTTTTGTAAAACAAACTTAATTACTAACAATTGTAGAATTAAATCCTACATGCAAAATGCGACATATTTTTGTATTTTTTATTAATTTAACAAATAAACATGCACAGACAAATACAAATAATTATCCAAAAATGTCACAAAAATTCTCAAAATTGCACACTAAGAAAAATCATTTTATTTTGAATTTTTTGGGAGTAATTGTTTCATAGGGCAAAAATCACGTGCTTACACCAATAACTCAAACAAATGAAGCGATAACTTCCATTCGCAGCAGCTGCCCGCAACAACCAAATACAGATAGAAATCTCTTTTTCGCCAATGCCTCATTCCAACACTCTCATATACTGCCAACGATAATTGAAACACGCAATAAATCATAACCATTGCTCAGATCAACCATTCATGATGTCATTTCTCCTTTAGCAATTATCATAACAAAATTTTGAATCGAACCTTGATATTTACCCATCAAACATGTTGAAATCAAATCCATTTGTATTCATTAATGAGCCCAATGATCACTTCGAACCCAACACACCACTCTGGTGATACGACACATCAATACAGGACTAAGTCACAACTTGTATAATACGCGCACCAATAAGGCATCAATTAGAAATGATTAGAACATACTCAAATCATGAAAATGACTCAACTGAGAGAGTTGTACCTCAAATTCACTAGTACTGCCACGACACAAGGTTGAGACCCTGTCTCACATCATAGAAATAGGACACACAAATTTGACCCGCAAGGTCATGTTTCCACACAACTTTGTTGCAACGTGCGATCTTATCCAAATACTACGCCACATGAAACACCTCAAGTCACTATGCTTGAAATCGACAACCATGCTCAATTGATGGCTGGAGCCAGAGCAAATCATTACACCCACGGTGAAACAAATAATACATACCACGAAACCTGATAGAACATAATCCAATTCACCTCGCCACTCAACCCGTGGCATTTCCGGCATAGCCCATGGCACAATAGTTTAGAATTTCCCGACGCTAAGACAACCAGTCTAAATTCTGACATCACATACAAAATCTAACATACCAACAAGTAAAGATGCACTTGAGCCTCCAAATCCTAATAGCCATTAAACAGTACCGACGCACACGATCCACAACCACAATATAGCCTGTACATGAGAACTCCCAGTCTCCAACTCCAATAGCACACGCATTATCATATCTGACCCCAATTTCCACGGTGCGAATACATGCGCATCTTTAATACATAATCATCCCACAATAAATACTCTAAAATTTCATGCGCCATACAAGCAACTCGAATATCAGTAGTCGATCCAGCCTTAAAGTGCCGCAATACTATTGAAGTGCCATCAACTTAATCACATTGGCCTTTTTCTGAAACATATAACCTCTACAAATCACTATGATTAGAAATACAATTTCCTTAATCATCTGAAGATCATTCACCCTAATCATCTGAAGCTCATTCCTCTAATCACCTAAAGCTACCCGTACTGCCTAAGAATGTTATGAATTTCCATTCAGAACTGAACCATAACCTTACACACGCAAATCTCAATCCTTCACAACATGTCGCATATACCATATCATCCTAAGGTAACATGAGGACTTCGCCTCCCTTCCGAACCATGAATGTTTACGTACTCAATTAGTCAAGAACTTCCATTGATCCCATCTAGAAGAAAAATTATTACACATCCCATGCTCTGCAGGATATACATAGATCTTGTTCAATTTTTTTTTTACAATACAGACACGACGAATGAG
Organism: Nicotiana sylvestris; assembly: GCF_000393655.2. Classification (NCBI taxonomy): domain Eukaryota; kingdom Viridiplantae; phylum Streptophyta; class Magnoliopsida; order Solanales; family Solanaceae; genus Nicotiana; species Nicotiana sylvestris. Next base: position 5,530,408 of record NC_091061.1, on the reverse strand, counting down.
GTCTGTATAAATTCATAACACCGCCGAATCAAATATTCATTGGGTCTATACTTCTGGCAAGAACTATCACCTTATTTTGAAACAAATAATGGTCTTAGCCCCTTAATTTACTTCATATAGTCAGATTGCACTGATCTCGAATTCAATGATCACGTCTCACCCATTACGAACTGCTCAGGCAATAAACACAATCAAAAGTCGCATATGATGCCTCAATATACCAATAGGCTACCAATTCTAATGTGGTACAAAAGGAAAACAAACTCAGGAAGGAATTACCAATCCCATGCACTACTACGGACTTTCCTTAGAAAATAGGAAGCAAGGCATACGAAATAGCATATAGAAAACTATACTCAACATCACACTGTTGCGGCGTGCAACCCGATCCAGATAACATACCCATGGCGGCGTGCCACCCGATCCACACATAGATCTCACATAAGGAGATGCACATCGAGCCAAATTTGCTCATTACAACAAAATACCGAGTATCGGTCATAAGCATGCTAGGTGCATAATAAGATCTTTGAGGGACATATAGCATTATAAGCTACAAAACTCAAGCACAACTGAGGTGTGATGTACAATCTGAATTTCAAGAGCCAAGATGCTCATATAACGTCATTCCTACACAGATTCTCCACATAGAGCAATTTCTCAAGTCGTCTCACAACTCACACGATGCAATGCATCACTACGCGAAATATCTGACAATGAAACATCAACGTAACTACTCCTCCATGAGACCGCATTACTAAAATGAACACATCTGGCCTGATATAGAGCCATTATTCACATAAAATCTATCCATCGACTTCAAGTCGATTCTGATCCCACTGAACTAGTACGATAACCTTTCAAAGGTCCATAATAACTTCCATTTTCTTCATAAACACAAGAACAACCATCACAATCGGAGTAATCCTCCCCAGTTCACAACCCAATATGCCAAGTGCCCTCCATGCATGAATCTTTAATTTAACGACACCATCATAAACTCCATACTTGGTTTACATCTTTAATCAATCAAGTGAATCACATGCCACACTTAAAAATCTTCCCGTGGGACACACTCCCACATTACCACAACAATATCTGGAGCGTACCTCCAAACCACCGGTCGCACTAACGCTGAAGAGTGATCAAGAATTATTAACCAGGACGCAAACCCTTTTTACAAAACACCAATCCTAGGTGACGCTGAAGACAATACCAATTTACCGTAAACATCGAAACTCATCTCCTGCCCATCCGAGCTTATGACATCTTGTCAAAAAATTTCCTTCACTCGTGCCATTCTCGGCCCAACTTCCACAACCAGAATTGATTCGCTAGCATGCATCAAACTCGAACCAATATAGCATATAATCATGCGATCAGCTTATTTAATAACAAACTCCCCGCCTTAGATCAAAGCCATAAATCAAAACACACTCAATAAATCACCGCGCGCGTACTCTATTGCTGCCGTAATACCATGGTGAGATTAAACTCACTCCTCCACAAGCTTGTGGAAACACGAATCATCAGAAATTTTAACTCTTCTGCAATTTTTGCATTCACTCACACAACAGTTAAGCCCACTCTTTAGGCGACAATTTTTTTTCCAGCTGAATCAAGGACGCACGATAAGAATTCAAGAATATGAAGTTTTCCTAAAGGTTCTGTAGCCTCTCGAGGATAAATACAGACGTCTCCGTACCGATTCGCGAGACTCTACTAAACCAGCTCATGACTCGCGAGACCTAGTAACCTAGGCTCTGATACCAACTTGTCACGACCCAAAATCCCAACCCGGTCGTGATGGCGCCTCTCGTGAGGACAAGGTCAACCAATCAACAAAACAGTACATCTCTTTATAATTACTTAGCAGGAATAAGTCTAAATCATGGGCAATATAATCTTAAATGCGAAATAAATGTGATAGAACAAGGAAAACCCTCCCAGCTCAGCCCGAAATCGGGGTGTCACAAGTAATGAGCTACTACAGAGTTTACTAATATTTTATAAAGTTTGGAATTATCATAAATAACAAAGATAAGGGAGAAAACGGGGCTGCGGACGTCAATAGCTACCTCGTTACTCCTAGTCATCGCCTGGTCTGGAAAGAATCAGCGCTCAGGAGCGAACTCAGCTCTTTCTATATCTGCACACATGGTGCAAAGAGTAATGTGAGTACTCCGACCCAGTGAGTAATAAAAATAAATAACGACTGAAAACATGAAATCTCATAACGGCACAATATAGCGCTATCCCAAGCAGTAAAATCAGTTATACAGTAAAATAGTGAGTATCAGATAATTCTTCTTTTAAAACAGTAAAGACAAATAATTTCCACAGTAAGGATAAATCAAAAGCTTGCCCCTCGGGCTCAATATGTAAATCTCAGTATAGTATCAGCCCCTCGGGCTCACTCCCAACTCACCAGCACACAACATCAGCCCCTCGGGCTCACTCCCAACTCACCACACACAAGCAACGGCCTCTCGGGCCCACTCCCAACTCACCTGGGTACCCTGCGCTCACTGGGGGTGTGTACAGACTCCGGAGGGGCTCCTACAGCCCAAGCACAATATCAATAGGCCTGAAAGCCTTCACACATCACACACGAGGCCTGAAAGCCTCCTCATATAACACTCGAGGCCTGAAAGCCTCCTCACATCACTCAACATATCCTCACGTATGGCCCTCGGCCTCAATCAGTCCAGAAAATAATCATAAGCCTCTTGGGCATCAGTAAAACAATAGTGCTCAGCTCAACAGCATTATAAATATCATTAAATCTCGAGTTGAGTATAAATGTAGCTGAGTTCACAAAATAATATAATTCAATTGGACTGAGTTCAAATAATATTTCAATTCGTGAGGAAAATAGTGATGTAAATTCACAAAAGATTTCAGATAATTGGCACGAAGCCCAAATATGGCAATAAGCCCAATCATAGTGAAAAACAATAAATCTTTATCAATTACGCGGTAAAAATATCAACTGGGATGGACCAAGTCACAATCCCCAATAGTAAATGACCTCGCGCTCGTCATACAACGCGTGTCTCATCTCAACATAGCAGTATGTTGTGCAATCCGGGGGTTTCAAACCCTTAGTGCATCATTTAAAATCATTACTCACATCTAGCTCGCTATGCCCTTGCCTCTCAAATTGGCCTCCTTATGTGACGAATCTGCCAAAAATCACACAAACATCGATGAAGTTTGATTTCTAAAAGACGGGGTTTTAACCATACATATCTGAAATTCGCCCCTTAATGATACTATAATGATCCCATACAGTTATGTAACTTCAATCTACAATACAACACTCAATAGGGCCAATATTAGTACTAGATCCCATAAATTATGCCATTTAGGCATATTATCAAACATCTTGTAGGCATAAATATTTACACCTCTTAACTATAGCATTGGTTCCTCCAACTATCACCATTAACCAACAATTCATCCCACTATTATTCTTTAACAATTTATACTCCTAACATCACATGTGTGATCAACCATTCACACCCAAACCAACAAAAATTCCATCAAATAAACACCTTTAAATCCCTACCATGTTCATGTATTTAAATTGGGAATTTATGGCTTCCAACCACCATACAATAAGTTGTAATACTTGATTCATACTCATATTCCCATAATATATTCATATATGTGAGTCTAAGGGTGTAGGATTACCTTTTGGAAGAAATCTTGCAAAACCCTCCTTTGAGTTCTTGAAGGAATTTCTCGAAAATCTAAGGATTTTTAAGATCAATCCATGTTAATATAAGTGTTTGGGAGTAGTAATCAACTCAAAATACTCCAAAAATCTTACCTTAGGAGTGCAATTGGGTGCTTTGGTCGAATTGGGGGTGTTGGGGAAGCCCTAGGCTTGAGAAATGACTCAAAGTCCGTCATTTCCCGTCCTTAGGTGTATTTAGAGGCCTGACACTAGCGCGCCCGCGCTAATCCCGCGCTAGTGAGGCAGAGGAAAACTCAATTAGCGCTGGCTACGCGCTCCCGCGCTAAGGCCGCGCTACTGACACATGCCCAGTAAAATGATCATAACTTTCTGTATACAACTCCAAATTACGAACGGTTTATTACGTTGGAAACTAGACTCAAAGGGCTTTAATTTTATAGGTAGATCCTCTCACAACTCCTTATATAACCGGAGATATGGTCGTTTTAGAGTGAGGTCTTGTGCACACTCATTTACAATTTCGTCTATTATGAAATTTTCCAACTTCAAAAGTTCCCATTAGCCATCCGAAATCACCCCGAGGTCCTCGGGACCTCAACCAAAAATACCAATACATCTTATAATATTATTCAAACTTGTTCCAATTATCAAAACACATCGACTAACACCAAAATTATCGAATTACAGCGAATTCAAGTCTAAGTTCCTTTAAAACTTCCAAAACGAGCATTCGATCAAAAACTCGACCAAAGTATGTCCGAATGACTTCAAATTTTGGACACAAGTCCAAAATGACATAACGAAGCTACAGAAATTCTCAGAATTCCATTCCGACCGTCGGATCAAAATTTCACCTATCAACCGGAAATCGCCAAAATACTAACTTCGCCAAAATGAGCTAATTTCTTCACCGGACCTCCAAAATTAATTCCGATTGCGCTCCTAGGCCTTAAATCATCCTCCGAAACTAACCGAATCATCAGAATTCAATTCCGAGCCCTCTAACTCACAAGTCAACGTACGTTTGACTTTTCCAAACTAATTCTTCCTTAAAGAGACTAATTGTCTCATTTCATACCAAACTCGATCCGAATTGACTCAAATTCACCAAGTACACATATTGGAACATGAATAAGCATTTAACGGGGAATACGAGATGAAAATACAGGAAACAACAGTTCGGGTCGTTACAAGGGGACGCCAAGGCCTGCGGACTACCTCGGGTTTCCGATGGACTGAAGGCAGCAACCCCTAGCTAAGGTCCGTATGCTCCAGTACCGGGATCTGCACAAAAGAGTGCAAAGTGTAGCATCAGTACAACCGACCCCATGTACTGAGTAAGTGTCGAGCCTAACCTCTTCGAAGTAGTGACGAGGCTAGGACACAACAAACAAAATAACCTGCAGTTAAACAGTATCTAACAGAATAACAGTAATGGAAGCAATTAAAAAGTAACGGGGAGGGGTAACATGCTATGGGGAAATACCAACATAAAGAATCGCAGTAATAACGGAAGTAAACAAGTAGACACCTGAACCGATAACAACGAGAAATCATAAAAAACAGGCAATAAGTGCACGGCATCACCCTTCGTGCTTTTCTCTCAATCCTCACCAATGCAATCAATAATGAAAAAGTGCACGACATCACCCTTCGTGCTTTATCTCTCTTCCTCACCATGTAAATAGTAAAAATGTTCACGGCATCAGCCTTTCTGCTTTACCTCTCTTCCTCACCATATAAGTATCAATATAAATGTGCACGACATCAATCTTCATGCTTTATCACTCTTTCCTCACCAAATGCATAGGTATGCGCATGCACGGCATCACCCTTCGTACTTTATCTCTCCTTCCTCGCCTAAACAATAGCAACCACAACATCCCAGCAAGGGAATAAACAATAAGAATAAACACTTCCCGGCAAGGGAATGAACAACAAGAATTAAATACGTCCCGGCAAGGGAATCAACTATAACTAAACTTGTACCAACAATTAACTTCACAAATGAACCTCAACTGGAGCCAATGCTCAACAATAAAAAAAATACCAAGAAGATAATCATAATTCTTGCTCAACATGGATAATCAACAATGTAGGCATTTGTAGTACTTATTAAGAAACACAACGATCACAATTTAGGACTCACAGACATGCTTGACAGCGATGTATAGATGCTCGTCACCACACCTATACGTCGTACATTATACTAGCACATAGCAAATAAGGCACAACCTATTCCCTCAAGCTAAGGTTAGACCAAACACTTACCTCGAACTTCTACGGCCAAACTCAAGCCTCAAACACCGCTTTTCCTTTTGATTCCACTCCCAATTCAATTGTATCTAGTCAATATTAACTTAACAACACCAATAAATGTTAAAGAATTCATAACCAATACTTAATTGTAGGTTTTCTATCATTTTCCCCAAAAATTCAAAAATTGACCCCGGGTTCTCTTGGTCAAAACTCGAGGTTCGGACCAAATCGCGATCACCCATTCACCCACGAGCCCAAATATGTAGTTAGTTTCGAAATCCAACCCCAAAACGAGGTCTGAATTCCAATTATTTAAAAAGCTCTAACTCTACCAAATTCCTATTCTACCATAAAAACCTTAGATTTTTGGATGAAAATTAATGAAATGCAATGGAAAATCGAAAGAAAAAGGTTTAGAATCACATACCAATGCTTCGGGGAAGAACTTGTTCCTTGCAAATCGCCTCAATGCTCTCTAGTTTTGAAAATATGAAAATATGGGCTAAATCCCGACTTAGTTACTGTTTTTAAGTGCTGGGCGACAGTGTTCCAAAAGTGGACTTACGCGATCGCGAGTTCTCTTATGCGTTCGCGAAGGGTTGTCTCCCCTGACCTTCGCGTTCGCGGACCTACGTACGCGTTCGCGTAGAAGAATGACAACATCCCAACCCACCTCCAATTTACTATACGCGTTTGCGGAAGTGGGTCGCGTTCACGTAGAGCAGCCCCCAGTGCTCCGCGTTGGAGTCCCTCTCTTCGCGTTCGCGTAGAACAAATTCCACCCCCAGCCCAGTTCCCTTTTGCGATCGCGAGAGTTACTACGCGATCGCGAAGCACAAAATGTCTGTGCACGAGAAGCAGAAATCTACAACTTTCCCTAAGTGCAGAACATTCCGAAACCCATCAAAACTGACCCGAGCCCTCGGGGCCCCAAACCAAATATGCAACTAACTCAAAAACATCATATAGACTTACTTGTGCGATCAAATCGCCAAATTAACATCTTTAACAACGAATTTAGCATCAAAATCAAAGAAAGTTCTCAAGAACTCTTAAGTTCAATTTTTAACAACCGAGGGTCCAATTCACGTCATATCAAGTCCGTTTCGTACCAAGTTTTACAGGCTCAACCTAAATGCCATATAAGACCTGTACCGGGCTCCAGAACAAAATATGGACTCGATACCATTAATTTCAAATACATTTAAATTTCCAAAAACTCTTAAAATTTCAGCTAATCAATTTTCTTCAAAAATTCATTTCTCGGGTTTGGGACCCCGGAATTCGATTCTGGGCATACGCCCAATTCCCATATTTTTCTATGGACCCTTCGGGACCGTCAAGTCACGGGTCCGGGTCCGTTTACCCAAAATGTTGATCGAAGCCAACCTAAATTAAATTTTAAAGGCACAATTAACATTTTCCTTAAATTTTCACATAGAAGCTTTCCGAATATACGCCCGGACCGCGCACGCAAATCGAGGTGAGATAGAAATAGGTTTTTAAGGCCTTAGAACACAGAATTTACTTTCAAAATGAGGGATGACCTTTTGGGTCATCACACCATGTTTATGTGGAGCTAAACTTCACGTTCTAGGGTTGTGGTTCTTTATGACTATTGTTATTTAGATATTGATTTTGATTTCTTAGTTTATCGTATTGGTTTATTTATTCAATCTTGTGCTTAATTATTTGATTGTTTGATCACCAATTAAATACTATCTACAAATCTAGAATTGAACTCGAAAGTGGGAATTCTAGATTGCACATAGGATTAAGTAGAGCAAGTTCTTGAGCCCGGGCATCAGGGAACGGATTCGCGGTTCGGATAGCATATACCTAATTGCCTTGCTAGGTTGATGTACAAGAATTATAAAGGCATTCTTGTTAGTTCTAACTCCATAGACATATATGCAATAGGTTAGCTTGAATAGGCGAGTAAGAACTCGATAGACTCTTATGAGCAATATTAACCCTATCAACCAATAAACTAGATAAATTAGTTAGTCAATTCAATTGAAGAATACAATAAGAATGTTAGATAGCTGATCACACCAAATTCTAGTCCTAAAAAGGATAAGCGGTCGCTGCAAATATAATCCGGTCTAAAAGTCCGGAGTCGAATCCCACAGAGAACTAAGGCTTAGCTGTATCTGTTTAATATCACTAAGAAGACAAGATTGAACAGTTTTGTAAATTATAAAGATTGAGATTTATATTTCTAACTAATTAACTAGCAAATACTACCAAGCGGTAAAATTATCAACTAACGAGACAAAGGGTTGGAGACTAAATTAAGGAGGTCTAGAGTTATGATTTTTTCAATTGTCAGAATCATTCTATTTATGTTCCCTACAATTTTGCCAATGTATTCTCTACTGATCGTGAGCACTTTAGGTGTCATAATTCTCTCTCGAGCAACCACAACAATTTACTAGACATATTCTCTCGAACTACGCTAGTTGGCTTTATCTAACTGCTCATTATGATCACGTCGAGGCTTTGTTATTTCTAAACCTACCTTTAAACCCGTTGTATTGATTTCTCACATACGTTAGGAGTGACGTTGTTCAACAACCACCTAAATATGTATCCTTTTTCAAGCAACACATAATAAATAGGCACAGTCAATCGATGGCCATTCAATCAACAACAATAAACACGTAGTTGAACAAGTAGAGAAATCCAACGGCTCAATTATATAAAAACATAACAAGAATTTATCCTACAAAAGGTTTCATCAAAACCCTAGATAACAAATTAGCTATTCATAATAGTATGTAAAACTACAATACTAAAAATCATAACCAACAATGAAAAATAGGAAGAGGAAGGAAAAACTCGTTGAAGAATTCCCCGCCTTGCTCCTATTGTGTCTCTGCTTCCTTAGGTCGAATCTGTGTCAAAAATATGTCCAACCTTCCTTAAAATACTGATTTTCCATGTATATATACCAAGTAGGTTCGGGACCAAATAATTATACCTTCTCATACGTATAAAAGGATAATTCTTCAGGTCTGGATGCCGCGGTCGCGGTCCGGGCGCGGTATTTACCTAGTGTACTGCCTCAGTCCGCGTCCAAGTCCACAGTTGCAGTTTTGACCGCGTTTTTCACCCTGTTCCATTTAGAATTTGCAAAAACGTAAAACATGGAAAGTGTAGCCCTTTGAGTTAGATTTCCAACCATATATTGTGGAGTACATATGGAGTTCTGAGATAAAAGTTATATGCATTTTACTAGAAAGTACGCAATATGCCTACTCGATTCTTCGTTTTGTTGCTCTATCATGCGTTGATCCCCGAATACGATCCTATCTTAATTCCTTGGGCTTTTACTCAGATTTCAAAGCTCCAAATCACTTGAATTCATTCCATAACATCTATATAGCTCGGAATCACTCATACAAGGCATAAAACACACAATTAGTGCAAAACACTAACGATTAAGACGCAAACTCAACTAAAGTGCAGTAAATTTGAGTATAATAAGCGAGTAAAATACGTAATTATAGCCTATCATTAATAGCCCATAACCCTAGATCGTCTTTATCACATTGATAATATAAAAATATGTTTTTCCTCTGTTTAAAGTTCATTAGTTATTTTCTTTTTTAGTTTAATTACTTTAGCGTCACTACTTGTGGGTTTAATCCTTGTTTATATAATTAAGATAGTCTAATTTAGTTAATAATTAATCATAAGTTCTCGTGGATTCGATACTCTATCTTATCACTTTATTATTTGACGGCCGTATATATTTGTGTGTGTGTTTGGCCGCAACATGTTTATGAGGCTTTTCAGACATACATGACTTTGATCAGACATTGCATATTCAATTGTTAATATTATTATAAAAAGCCGACATAATACAATATGTGATATATTAAACGAATAACCAAGCACAATTGAAAAATGAAATAATTTCTAGAAATAGAAAACAACATCTGAACAAAAAAATAAAAAGACACTGAATTGCATCTAAAGAAACAACGATGAAATTTTTGTGGAATTCAAACTAATGATATATAAATGAAAAATATATGTGTTAAGTTATATAAACATTTACACAAACAAGTCACTTTTAAAAGTAATCACAGGTAAATATATTTAATACTAGCGTCGATCGGTAATATAGAAGGCAAAATACATAAGTACTCACCTAATCTATGGCCCAAATCCCCCTTACACACTTTCTGTAGACGATAATAATATTACACATGCAACCTTTCTAAAGTGTAGCTAGTACACACTACTTTTTTCTTGACCAGCTTTTCAAAATATGTGTGAGGTCACGCGCCAATAAGGTCGTGACACGTGTCCTAACTCAAAAAAAAAATACTAAATTTACACCAATTGATAATATTTAAAAGAAAACAAACGAAAAAAAAACAAAGCCTCCCCTCCCCCCCCCCCCCCACGTTTCTCATCTTCTTCTGAACCCCATACCCGTCGACCTCCTCCTCTAAACTCCATCAGCCATAGAAAATCCCCACCAGAACAAAATATTAACATGAATTTTCACCATTTGTTTAGTCTATAAAATTTTCACTTTTTTTTTTAGTTTCTAGGTTTTGTTTGTTTTGTTTACTGTGGAATCACCACTGTTACCGATGGGGTTGCCACTGTAACAGTGGTCGAAAATGGAGGTAGTTGTTGTTTGCCTTTTTTTAACCAAACGAGACCAGATTTGAATGAAGAACACCAGCTTGCCGAAAGATCTGATAGCACCACCCAGGCGGAGAAGATCTGAGCTCATCGATCATGAACTGACAGTTAAACTAATGACCTGGCAATGGAGTTCTCGGCTTGTTGCTTGAGGTCGTTGCCGGTATTACGAGTTATGGCTGACATCTTCTTAAAGGAGATGCAAGAGGGAGGAGATGAGGAAGCTGCGATTGTCGCCGGCTTCCGGGGAGGGCTCCAAATGGGGAAGAAGGGCTTGGATATCATTTTCTTTTAATTTAATTATTAAATTAACAAAAATAAGTGGACAAATAAGATTTAGACACGTGTACTTATATAAGGACTTGGACAGATAATGCATATGTTTGACGCGCTCATATTTTTTGTTAAACACGCGCGCGCCATCTGGCAAACGTAGTGTGTATTAGGCACAATTTTAAAAGGTTGCGTGTGTAATATTATTATCGTCCACTGAAAGTGTGTAAGGGGGATTTGAGCCATAGGTTAGGTGAGTACTTATGTATTTTACTAAATGATAACTGACATAATATAACGGATTAAATTACAGTGGTGGTGAAATTTTTTTATTACCCTATCAGTGCATATGACTCAAATTCAAAAGATAAATAAATTTTACATGCTTGAATATACAAAGTATCATTTCTTAAAAATGTTACGATGCATAATATAAAAAAAATGTTTCAATAACAACAACGACAAATTCACAATGTTTCATTATCCTGTGAAACCTGCTGCGCTATTGACCAGTGATGAACTCCTAGCTGCCATCAAGTATGCTGCATCTGATGTTTGATGACACAAAGATGTGGACCAGCTTACTATTGAGGCTGAAAAGTATCTATTCCTATACTATAAGTGGGAATAACCAGCTCATGATCAACATGTATGTACTTTCTAACTTTATTTCTTGTACACTTGATAAATTTGTTGGAAGTGTGGGGTCCATCTCAACTTTTCATGCCACTTGTTGCTGCAGCATTTTAAAACTGTCACTTACAGTCTAAGTGGGCCCCTCTTCAGTTGTTTTAATTCACACTTACTAATATTTTAGCTCTGTGTTTGTTCTATGAATTGGATATGGTATCTTTTGTATTTTTCACATTCAATATTTTGTACAAACCTTTCTTTTTTAACAAAAATATTCAAAAAATCCATATGAAATAAAATAAAATAAAATAAAATAAAGGACTACATTTAATGCTCGATTTTACACGGGCAAAATACATAAGTTACCCCCTAAACTATGCACTAAATCCCTATTACACACTTTCTGAGCACGAAAATTATCTTACACACTCAACTTTTTCAGAGTGTGTCTAATACACACCTCTTTTTTCTTGATCAGTTTAGAAAAATATGTGTAATGTCACGCACCAATAGGATGATGACACGCGTAATTATTATTATTTTTTAAAAAAAATATTTAAAATTACTTTTATACCCCCAATTTAAAGAATCCTCTTAACATCTCCATCTTCTTTTGCCTTCTGCCACCGTTGACACCACCGAAAAAAGCCATTATTGTCGCTTCTTAACCTTCACGCAAATTCAGTTTTTATAACAAACCCAAGACCAAGAATGGAAGAGATGAAACTAAAATTGTAACTCCTCTATTCCGCATTTTCTTTCTCCATTTTCAGGTTTCGTAACACAACCAAACAAAGCAAATCAAAGTCAGATTTTTGATTTCATAAATTAAACAACTTCACTCCGAATAAAATCTCAAATCTTTCTTTATATGACGAAATTGAGTTGGAAATTTTATAATTTCAGTCGTTCTTATGAAATACAAAAAATTATTATGTAAAGATTAGATGTTTATATGGGTTTTAATGATTGAAAAGGAAGCACAAAAAGTTTGAAAGGGCAATTTAAAGAAAAATTACAGTACCTTTATTAAATTCTTTAACATGAATTTTAGTGGGTTTTGTAAATTGCAGAGGAAGAACTAAACAGGAGGGGAGTTTGGGGAAGACCGGAGGGGGGGGGGGGTTGTCCTGGTACGTCGGGGAAGACCGAGATAAAAGGGTAGCTTGACAGCTTTTTGAATTTGATAAAAATGGAAATAAGGAAAATATTACTACTATTATTTGGCACGTGGCACTAAAATATGGATTTCAAAAGATCTTTACAAATTTTACGTGCTCGGTTTTTCTTGTTAAGCACGCGCGAACCACGTAACAAAAGAGGTGTGTCTAGAAAGTGTGTAATAGAGATTTGGTGCATAGTTTAGGGGGTAACTTACTTTTTAGATTATAGAATCAGGCTTCTGCTAATGGATTTATCTTCTCCCTTATAAGTAGGAGTAAAATATTCTGAATATTCCAAAAAAAGATTAGAACTATGCAAAATTAATTCCATGGGCTAATAACTGTACTTTATATGTTGTTAATATCATAAATTTCACACAAAAATATACTTTAATTTGATTTGTATTAAATTAAATTGTATATTTAATATTTTTTACAAATAATTAGTTGGACAAGTGTGCTCTTCTCATCATTTTTTTCGTTGAACTGTAAATATACGTTTGAAGTTCTTTTTTAAACGTAAATTTTTTCTCATCATTTAAATTTTAAGTATTTTTTTACCTATCAAGCAGTAGTATAAATTTTCATAATCAATAATTGTCACGATCCGGATTTCCCACTCTCGGGAGTCGTGCTGTCGCCTACTAATGAAAGCTAGGCAAGCCAACTGTTTGGACAAATTATCTTTTCCTATTTTTTAATCCTTAGCGATTATGAAACAATAGCTTATAAACATCGGAATTTTTAAAGCAAGCGAAAGAAACGATAAACCAATTGAATATATATCCAATACATATCTTAACAAAATCTACCCAGAACTGGTGTCACGCTTCACAGACAGTCTAGAATTACTACAAACAAGGTCTGAAAAATAAATAATATACTATTTCTGAAATAAGTAAATGAAACAAGATGAAGGGATAGAGGGAGACGTCAGGGCCTGCAGACGCCTGCAGAACAACCTTGGAGTCTCCGGCTGGACTGAAGGCAGCCACCAAAGCTAAGGTCCGAATGCTGCTGCTCCGGGATCTGCACACAGTGCAGAGTGTAGTATCAGCACAACCGACCCTATGTGCTAGTAAGTGCCTAGCCTAACCCCGGCGAAGTAGTGACGAGGCTAGGACCAGACTACCAAATAAACTTGTGCAGTTATATCATATACTATAGAAAATAAAACATAAATATACAATTAAGGATGAGAGAGAGACATGATGCGGGGGAATATCATTTACCAACATTAACTTACGAGAAAAGCATAAAGAATAAGGAAACTGTAACCAATCAACAACCACTTTTATCATTTATTGTTGCGGCGCGCAACCCGATCCAAATCATAAAAATATTGTTGTGGCGTGCAACTCGATCCAAATATGATATTATTGCGGCGTGCAACCCGATCCAAATATAATATTATTGCGGAATGCAACCCGATCCAAATATAATATTGTTGCGGCGTGCAACCCGATCCCAATAAACAATTAAACACCAATCACAAAAAGAGTCCCGACAAGGGAACAATAAGGAAACAACACTATCCCGGCAAGGGAATCGACAATATAAGTAAACTCATCCCGACAAGGGAGTCAGCTATAACCAAACTTGTTCCAACATTTAACTTCACAAAAGAAACCTCAACTAGCACCAATCCTCAACCATAAGCAATTTCCATGAGAATAATCATAATTCTTTCCCAACACAGAAAATCAACAAATTAGGCATTCGTAGTACTTATTAAGAACACAACAATTTCAATTTAAGACTCATGGGCATGATTGACACCAACGTATAGATACTCGTCACCATGCCTATACGTCGTACTCAACAAACAACACATAACAATTAGGACACAACTCCTAATCCCTCAAGCTAAGGTTAGACCAAACACTTACCTCGATGCCACGAACACAATTCAAGCCTCAACTATCGCTTTATCCCTTGATTCCACTACCAATTCGCTCGTATCTAGCCACAAGTTACTTAACTATACCAATAAATGTTAAATAAATCAATTCCAATGCATGAAAATAGGTTTTCTAAAGTTTTTACCAAAAATTAAAAAATCGCTCCGGGCCCACATGGTCAAAACCCGAGGTTCGAACCAAAATTCGATTACCCATTCCCCTACGAATCCAAATATATGATTTTTTTTATATCAGACTTCAAATTGAGATCCAAATCCCCAAAATTTGAAAAACCTAAGGTCTACCCAAAACACCCATCCCCCCCATGAAAATCATTGATTTTGAGTTGAAATCATGTGAAAAGATGTTAAAGATTGAAGAAAACGAGTTAGAATTGACTTACAATCAATTTGGAAGAGAAGTTGTCTTTGAAAAATCGCCTAAGAGTGTTTTGGTTTTGAAAGGGTTTGAAAAATGAAAGATTTTCGACTAAGTTATAAAATTACAAGTTGCAGGTGTCGCAATTGCGACCAGGGTTCGCAATTGCGAACCCTTAAGAAACCTGCTACCTTCGCATTTGCGATCATATGTTCGCAATTGCGAACTCGCATTTGCGACCAATGGCTACAACAGGAGGCATCACATTTGCGATGGGTACCTCGCATTTGCGATGGGTACCTCGCATTCTCGAGGTAATGCTGGACTGGGCTCTTTCGCATTGCGATATAAATCTCGCATTTGCGAGCCAGGCTTAGCAAATGTGAAGCCTACAGGCCTGCAATATACCAGTTAAAATCTGCAACATCCTAAGTCCAAATTCCTCTCCGTGACCTATCCAAAATTTACCCGAGCCCTCGGGGCTCCAAACCAAACGTGCACACCAACCTAAAAATATCATACGGACTTGCCCGTGCATTCAAATCACCAAAATAACCTCAACAATTAAGAATTTAGCATCAAAATCATGAAATCAATTAAGAACATCAAATTTTCCAATTTTCTCAAATAAGGTCCGATTCACGTCATTTCAAGTCTGTTTCTTACCAAACTTCACATACTCAACTTAAATCACATATAAGACCTGTACCGAGCTCCGAAACTAGAATACGGGTCAGATACCATCAAATTTCAAGCACATTTCATTTCCAAAACTCATAAATAATTCCAGAAAATAATTTTCTTTAAAAATTCATTTCTCGGACTTGGGACCTCGGAATTCGATTCCGGGCATATGCCCAAGTCCCATATTTTCCTACGTGTCGGGACCGTCAAATCATGGGTCCCGGTTCGTTTTATAAAAGGTTGACCGAAGTCAACTTAAACTCATTTTAAAGGCAAAATTTATCATTTTTCATAGATTTTCACATAACGGCTTTCCGGCTACGCGCTCGGACTGCGCACGCAACTCGAGGTGAGATAGAAAGTGGATTTTAAGGCCTCGGAACACAGAATTTGTTTTTAAAACAAGTGATGACTTTTTGGGTCACATTCTCCACCTCTAAAACAATCGTTCATCCTCGAACGGACATAAGAAGGAAGTACCTGAGTCGGGGAAAAGATGGGGATAATGGCTCCGCATATCGGACTCGGACTCGGACTCCCAAGTCAATGCCTCAGCAGGCTGACCTCTCCACTGAACACGAACATAAGGGAAACTCTTCGACCTCAATTGACGAATCTGCCGGTCTAGAATAGCTACCGACTCCTCCTCATATGACAAGTCCTTGTCCAACTAGACAGTGCTGAAATCTAACATGTGGGATGGATCGCCGTAATACTTCCAAAGTATGGACACATGAAACACTGGATGCACGGCTGTTAAGCTCGGCGGCAACGCAAGTTTGTAAGCCACCTCTCCCACTCGATCAAGAATCTCAAACGGGCCAATGCACCTAGGGCTAAGCTTGCCCTTCTTTCGAAATCTCATCACGCTCTTCGTAGGGGACACTCGAAGCAATACCCGCTCACCGACCATGAATGCCAAATCACGAACCTTACGGTCAGCATAAATCTTTTGCCTAGACTTAGCTATACAAAGCCTATCCTGAATGATCCTGACCTTGTCCAAGGCATCCTGTACTAGATCCGTACCCAAAAACGGAGCCTCTCCCGGCTCAAACCATCCAACCAGCGACCGACACAGCCTACCATACAAAGCGTCATAAGGAGCCATCTAGATACTCGACTGGTAGCTGTTGTTGTAGGTAAACTCTGCTAAAGGCAAAAACTGATCCCACAAGCCTCCAAAGTCAATGACACAAGCTCGGAGCATATCCTGCAAAATCTGAATGGTCCGCTCGGATAGCCCATCCGTCTGAGGATGAAACGCTGTGCTCAACTCAACTCGTGTGCCCAACTCTCGCTGAGTTGCTCTCCAGAAATGTGAGGTAAACTACATACCTCGATTCAAAATGATAGAAACGGGCACACCATGGAGACAAATAATCTCCCGGATATAGATCTCAGCTAACCTCTCAGAAGAATAGGAGACTGCCATATGAATGAAATGTGTTGACTTGGTCAGCCTATCAACAATAACCGACACTGTATCGAACTTCCTTTAAGTCCGTGGCAGTCCAACAACGAAGTCCATAGTGATACGCTCCCACTTCCGCTCAGGAATCTCAATCTCTTGGAACAAACCACCAGACCTCTAATGCTCGTACTTAACCTGCCGACAATTCAAACACCGAGCCACATATGCAACGATATCCTTCTTTATTCTTCTCCACCAATAATGCTGTCGCAGATCCTGATACATCTTCGCAGTGCCCGGATGAATAGAGTGTCAAGAACTATGGGCCTCCTCTAAAATCAACTCTCGGAGTCCATCCACATTAGGCATACAAACTCGACCCTGCAATCTCAAAACTCCATCATCTCCTAAGGTAACCTGCTTGGCACCTCCGTGCTGCACCGTGTCTCTAAGGACACACAAATGGGGATCATCAAACTGCCGATCCCGGATATGCTCCAATAATGAAGAACGAGTGACTGTGCAAGCTAACACCCGGCTGGGCTCAGAAACATCCAACCTCACGAACTGATTGGCCAAAGCCTGAACATCCAAAGCAAGCGGTCTCTCACCGACCAGAATATAAGCAAGATTGCCCATACTGGCTGACTTCCTACTCAAAACATCGGTCACCACATTGGCCTTTCCCGGATGATATAAGATGGTGATATCATAGTCCTTTAATAGCTCCAACCACCTTCTTTGCCTCAAATTAAGCTCCTTCTGCTTGAACAAATACTACAGACTCTTGCGATCTGTGAACACCTCACATGCCACGCCATATAGATAATGCCTCCAAATCTTTAATGCGTGAACAATGGCTGCTAACTCCAAATCATAAACCAGATAGTTCTTCTCATGAGTCTTCAACTGCCGCAAAGCATAGGCAATGACCTTGCCATCCTGCATTAACACTACACCAAGTCCAATACGAGATGCATCACAATAAACTGTATAAGGCCCTGAACCTGTGGACAAAACCAACACTGGTGCCGTAGTCAAAGCTGTCTTGAGCTTCTGAAAGCTCGCCTCACACTCATATGACCATCTAAACTGGGCACCCTTCTGGGTCAACCTGGTCATCGGGGCTGCAATAGACGAAACCCCTCCACAAACCGATGATAGTAGCCTGCCAGACCCAAGAAACTCCGGATCTCTATAGTTGATGCTGGTTTAGGCGAATTCTTAACTGCCTCAATCTTCTTTGGATCAACTTGAATACCCTCTGCTGATACAACATGACCCAGGAATGCAACTGAACTCAACCAGAACTCGCACTTCAAAAACTTAGCATACAACTGACTATCCCTCAAAGTCTGAAGAACCACTCTCAGATGCTGCTCATGCTCCTCCCGGCTATGGGAATAGATCAAAATATCATCAATGAAGACTATCACGAATGATCCAAGTAAGGCGTGGACACTCGGTACATCAAATCCATAAAAGCTACTGGGGCATTTGTCAATCCAAATGACATCACCAAGAACTCATAATGCCTGTACCGAGTGTGGAAAGCTATCTTAGGGACATCGGATGCCCTAATCCTCAACTGATGGTAGCCATATCTCAAGTCAATCTTCAAAAATACCTGGGCACCCTAAAGCTGATCAAACAAATCATCAATCCTCAATAATGGATATTATTCTTGATTGTAACCTTGTTCAACTACCAGCAATCTATACACATTCTCATCGATCTGTCCTTCTTCTTAACAAACAACACCGGCGCACCCAAGGCGAAACACTATGTCTAATGAAACCTTTTTCAAGCAAGTCTTGCAACTGCTCCTTCAACTCTTTCAACTCAGGCAGGGCCAGACAATACGACAAAATAGAAATGGACTGAGTGCCGGAGCCAAATCAATGCAAAAGTCAATATCCCCATCGGGTGGCATGCCCGGCAGATCTAAAGGAAATACCTCAGGAAGCTTACGAACAATAGGCACAGAATCAATAGAAGGAACCTCGGCACTAGAATCACGAATATATTCCAAATAGGCCAAACACCCCTTCTCGACCATACGCCGAGCCTTCATCTATGAAATAACGCTACGGGTAGAATTACCATGAGTCTCTCTCCACTCTAAACGAGGTAACAACTCTACACGAGTCTCAAGACCCCCAATCACAACTACACACGAACGATGGACTCGATCTACCATAATAGAATCACCCACTGGTGTAGACACATATACAGAAGCACTCAAAGAATCACTAGGCATGACCAGATACGGTGCAAAATAAGATGACACATAGGAGTATGTATATCCTGGATCAAATGAAACTGAAACATCTCTGCTACAAACCAGAACAGTACCTGTGATAACTGTATCGGAGGCCTCAGCCTCAGGCCTGGCTGGAAGAGCATAACATCGGGACTGGGACCCACTACCTTGAACTACATCTTTGGGATGACCTGCTGCTGGCTAGCCTCCACCTCTAGCGGCCTGACCTCCACCTCTAATACCTCTATCTCCACCTCTAGCACCTCTACCTCCGCCTTTAGCTGGCTGAGCGGGCTGTGGAACACCTGAACCATAGCATGGGAACCCTGCTGCTGCGATTGAGCACCCACCAACATCGAACAAGCCCTCTGGATATGACCATACTCACCGCACTCAACGCATCCACCTGAGAGCTGCAGCTAAGGAAACTGAGACTGACCCTGGCGACTTGAAGACTACCCCAAAAACTCTTGAGCGGCGGTGCACTGATAGGAGCTGGTGATGCACTGTAGGACTGCTGATTAGAATACTACATATGATAACCAGGACCACCTGAAGCACCGTGAGAAACCTGAAGTGCTGACTGAAAAGGCCTAGGAGGATGGCCTCTACTATACAAATCCCTGCCTCCAGAGGAGGCACCACTAAATGCCTGAATGACGAGGCCTCTTGTCAGACCCCTGACTACCTCCCCGCGATAGAACCATCTCAATTCTCCTGGCCACATTGGCCGCCTCCTAAAAAGAAATCTCACTCCCTGTCTCCTTAGCCATCTGAAGTCGAATAGGCTGAATAAGTCCCTCAATGAACCTCTACACTATCTCTCTCTCTCTTGGTGGGGAGTATGATAAGAGCATGACAGACCAAGTTGATGAATCTGTTCTCGTACTGAGTGACAGTCATATAACCCTGCTGGAGATGCTTAAACTGCCTCCGATAGATCTCTCTCTAAGTGATAGGGAGAAACTTCTCCAGAAATAGCTGAGTAAACTACTCCCAAGTCAAAGCTGGTGATCCGGCTGGTCTAGCCAAACAATAATCTCTCCACCTAGTCTTGGCGGATCCAGACAAGCGGAAAGTAGCAAAGTCGACCCCATTGGTCTCTACTATCCCCATGTTCCTGAGAACCTCATAACATCTATCTAGATAATCCTGGGGATCCTCAGAAGATGCACCACTGAAAGTAGTAGTGAAGAGCTTGGTGAAACTTATCCAACCTCCACAAAGCCTCCAAAGATGTAGCAGATCCATTACCGGTTTGTGCTGCTGCTCGGCTGAAGAAGCGGTACGTGACCTCGCCGTTCACGAAAGGTGTAACGGCTCGACCAGTCGTTTTGAGCTTTTGCACTTTGCTCGCCAGTTCTCGGGCATGACTTGCCCCCTATGATGTATTATGACTTATGTAAATCATTGGTTTTGGTTTTCAAGGTAATAGAAATGAATTTAGAAGAATAGTTCTTAATTTGTAGCTTGAAATTTGAAAGGTTTGACCAAGTTTTGACTTGTTTGTATATGATCTCGGATATTTTTTTGAATTTGTTAGCTCCGTTAGGTTATTTAGGACTTAGGATCGTGATCTCCGTGAAAGGTTTAGGCTTGAATTGGCGAAATTGAGTGTTGATACCCAATTTTTCCCTGTATATTTTCAATATGCAAAATACTCTCAAAATAGCATGTATATGCATATATAAGTATGTCCCAAGGTTTCAATATTTTTTTCTCGTAATTTTAAGGATTTGTAAATCAATTTATTGCCTTATTTTAGCAAGAAAAACCCAATAATTGTTCCCAAAATTATCATTTTGGTGATTCATCTATTGGATTCTCATATTTGCATTAAATATAGCTAACATAAGTTTTGCATATTTTTACAAATTTATTTGGCATTTTTAAAGCTAAATTGCATATAATTGCAATATTGGCCTCCTTTAAGATTTAATTATATTTATATTTATAAAATTAACTTTAATATTTTTAATTGGATAATTATGTATTATTAATCATTTTAGTGCTTTTAATTTATTTCTGGAAATCATTTTACTATTTTTTATGAAATAAATAAGGAAAAAATGGTTATTTAAATGATAGCCCATTTGTATTTCAATTTTGTCCAGATTTGAACCCCTAAATAAACCCAATATCAAACCCAATTACCTAGCACAAATCCTAATCTACCCGATCCACAACCCGTTTGAATAACCCGCCCGGATCCCCATTTAATCTTAACGACCACCATTTAACCTTTCATAAATTAATCGTGACCTACCCCTCAAACCTTAGTCATTTGCACCTGTAGCCGCCTTCAAACTCCCTCCTCTCTCAGTTCTCTCTCAACTCCCCTCTCAAAACCTAGCCACCTCCCTACGCTCCCACCCTAAAATCACCGGAATCTATTGCTTCCAAGGCCATTGATGGCCTGTATCTACCTCCTACGACTCCTACATGCTCGATTAGCATGGCTTCAAGGCCAGACCTTGAAGAGACTTGGTCTAGACCTCGGATGTTTTCAGTGCTATGGCTGTCTCCGTCCATCTTCGACCTTGCTCCGGCCAGCTATGACTATTAGAGTTCGATCTCAACCTCTCTTGCTTAGATCGATGATTTCCAAGCCTCTCTCACCTTCTGGGTTCTTCTGGAACCCTAACCTTAGAGGTTTCTTCCAATTCTTTTAGATTCATTGTAGATCTGTGTCTTCTCTAAGCTTTTAGATGTTTTCTCAAAGTTTCTTTCAAAACTCTACTTTCGAAAACTCTTTACCTTTTCCGATTTAGTGTTTTTGTTAAATTATTTCGAAGCTTTTCTAAATTTTTAGCATGTTCTACTGTGTTCTTTATGTTGTTCTTCTACTGGAGTGTGCATGTTAAAAGTCTTAGTTCCTTTTGAGGTTTCTGAATATATTTTCGTGTTAGTATTTGTTCGATTGCTTGTTTTTCATCTCTTTGACTCCATTGATGGTAAAAAACCCAAAACTTTGGGTTCATTTGAGTCTGGAGACTATTTGCTATGTGATTTGCTGGTTCCTTATCTCTGAACTTGTTTGGTTTCAAAACCCTATTTTCTTTGGACCTATTCGAGTTTATGAGTGTATGTCGCCTAGAGTTTTACCTTTGAAACTACAAATAAGCCTAATATCCCTCCCCTTTAGGATTAGTAGTCCTAAATGCCTCTAGATTGATAGGATTGAGACGACTAATAGCATGCAATAAGTAATCGAGACCATTTCACGCTTTAATACCTTAACGGGGTGGGAAGGGTAGATATGGATATGATGACCACACGATAATGTCACGTCTAGCCCCTCATTGAGGAGTGATTATCGGGCATTGTGTGGGGTGATCCATATTATTAATAAACCTAGGACCCCCCTTTCCCTTTGTTTCTTTGTTTCTTCTAAGGATTTCAAACTACTTCTTTTAAAGAAAATCAGCTTTCTTTTAGTTCTTTCCAACTTTGTTTATTTGTAAACCATTATGTGAAAATACCCTCTTATTTGTGCCTTATCTGTCTACATGTTACTTGCACCTAAGTTCACAATAATTATCTGGCAGGGAACCAGACTAGTGGATTCTGAGGGGTGCCTAACACCTTTGCTTTGGAATAATTTCAAGCCCTTACCCTAATCTCTGGTTACTCAAAATCAAACCCTCTTGGTGTCCTAATGCACCTTAATCATTAGGTGGCGACTCTTCAATTCAAACCCAAATTCTCAAAAGGGAATGAGTTGTCCTCCCAAATGTCATAAACCCGATTTTGCGAGAAAAAGGGGGCACGACAGCATGGCGACTCTGCTGGGGATTTTAGGCTTTTACCATTTCAGACTATTATTGTGAATTTATGCTTCTTTATGCGCAATTATCTGTTTATTTCTTTCAAAGCATTCAATTTTCTTTTCGATTGCAAAACTGACTTGTCTTTTTTGTTTCTTTCCTTTATTACTTTCCTTTATTGCTTTCCTTTACTACCGCTTTAAATTATGAAAAACTGTTGTATTTACTATTTTCCTAACGTGCAAATACGTGACAACCTGCTTTAATTGTTGCATAATCATGCTCAACATCATATTCTACTCGTGCCAAACAAAATACCATAGCAACGCTTATAATGAGTGGTTGTGCTCTTCCGATATTATCACCCCTAAATCTGGAAAAGGCGTATTTGCGGTAAAACAAGTCGATCAACAGTGTAGTCGACGGTTCCGTGCCTTTCCCTCTTGAGTTGTCCGCTCAAGGGTACCAGTCTAAAACCCCATAGAAACCTTACTCTGTTTAAACTGTGCATGCATCATGGTCAAACCTAGCCGAATCAATTATGTTGTCCGCATAATGACTCTTTAAGATAGCCTTGTCCAAAGTTCACTGGGTTTCCCTAAAGCCCAAGCGGACACCATCACGCTCTGTGCATTTATTTGGAAAACTCAATGTTTTATGCTAATTATTGATGTTAAATAGTTGAGTCTGGTGGGGGGAAGGGCCTAACTTTGTTTGTCTTGCAGAAAATGAAGAACGAGGTTCCCAATTTCGGTATGGTCAGCATGCCCCCACTCTTGCTAGACTAGTGGAGGAGTCTCCCATCAAATGACCAAGTCAATAAGTGGAAAGAGAGGGTCGCCAAAGCTAGCAAAAAGTTGGAATATCTGGAATACAGTCTGTTGGAATTGGAAGAAAAAGTGAGGAAGAAAGTCACCGACTGCAAGAATGCTAAGGGAAACGAATGAGAACACATGGCAAAGGCATTTTTACTGGTGAACCCACGCGAACTGGAGGATTTGATCAACGAGAGAATTCAACCTGAGGAAGGTCCTTCTGGGACCAAATAGATAGGAGTTTTCTTTTGCTTTATGAAATGTAATAAGGCCAACGACCACTAGTGATATTTTATTTCCTGTTTTTAGGGTCGATTTGGGATTCGTCTATTTTTTATCAATAAAATGAGGCAATTTAGCATTCTAAGTTTTCCAAATCAACTTGTCGCTAGGCCTACCTCGAGCACAAAGAGGTTCCCAAATAGGACACGATTTGCATTCTTCCGCTATGTGTTTAAATATCGCAACATTTTCTTATAATCCTCATTGACTTGTTACCTTTTTGTTTTACTTTTTGTTTATTTAGTCCCCTCCCCAAAGGTTAGTTCGTGCATTCTGGCAACATCATCTTATTTCACGAGATCCAGGGGCCCTCCACCCACTCCTCCTCTTACTCCTATCAAAAACAAGAACAAAGGCAAGATGGAAGATTTGAACAATGCCAGAAAGGAGAACTCAACTGAACGGGTAGAGGTCACTTATGGTAGTTAGGTTTCCAAAGAAAGTGCGTCCCAACTCGAGTAGAAACTGTTAAAGTTCCAGGAGGAACTTGATCAAGTTCAGAATCTGGCAAATTTGTCATTTTCCCTCACCACTCCAGACGTTAATTTCCCAAATGCTCAGAACCCCACGCCTCCACAAAATATCCCAAAAACACAAAACCGTCCCGCTCCTTACCACCACTGCAACACTTGCCACACCTCCAACAATACTCCACTGCTCATCCTAGAACCGTTGAACTCCACAAATGACCATTTCCACGCTCATCATAACACCCCCATCTACATGGAGACCATGCCACACTCCACCCAACCCATCTCAAGCACATCCGAGTCTAATGATAAAGTCTTGCTCATCAGGAATCTGGCTGAAGAACTTAAGAAATTGACCAGTAGGATTGAGTGCGTCGAAGGAAGTAAGGGGATTGAAGGGTTGAACTACGAAGATCTTTGCATACAATCCAATGTCGAACTGCTCGAGGGGTATAAACCTCCTAAGTTCGAGATGTTTGATGGTACAGGGGATCCAAGAGTTCATTTGAGAACATACTGCAACAAGCTGGTTGGAGTAGGAAAGGACGAAAGGATCCGCATGAAACTTTTCATGAGGAGTCTGAAAGGATATGCTCTGTCTTGGTACATTAGCCAATATTTGAAGAAGTGGTCAAGTTGGGTAAGCATGGCATCCGATTTTATGGTCAGGTTCAGGTTTAACACGGAGAATGCACCGGATGTGTTCTACATTCAAAATCTAAAGAAGAAACCTACAGAAACGTTTCGCGAGTATGCTACTCGCTGGAGATCAGAAGCTACTAAGGTCAGGTCTGCTTTAGAGGAGGAACAAATGAACAAGTTTTTTGTTCGGGCTCAGGACCCGCAGTATTATGAAAGGCTAATATTGATTGAGAACCATAAATTTTCTGACATCATCAAGCTGGGAGAAAGGATCGAAGAAGGCATCAAAAATGGTATGGTTACAAACTTTGAAGCCTTGCAAGATACCAATAAGGCTTTACAGTCTGGTGGTACGTCCAAGAAAAGGGACGTAGGTGCCGTAATGGTGGCACAGAGAACCAAATCCCCTATCAAATATCAAACCTATCCAATGCCTCCACTCACATATCAGCCTACTCCGAACTACCAGGCACCCTCACCCACTTATCAATCACCTCCACCTCCCACATATCAACCTACTTCACCCAGATATTCCCAACCTGCACATGTTTACCAAGCCTACAATGCTCATCCCACTATCAATCACCTCCTACACGCCAAAACTTTCCTAGACCTCGACCAAATTTTGACTGCAAACCTCCTGAACAGTATACAGCCATTGCCGAACCCATTGACCAGTTGTATGAGAGACTCAAAGCTACTGGTTATGTCACCCCTATCCCTGCTATGACTCCTGAGAACCCTTCTCAGTGGGTTAATCTAAACAAATCCTGTGCATACCATTCCGGCATGAAAGGACACACCATCGACGAATGTCGCTCCCTGAAGGACAAGATCCATGCTCTGATTGACAACAAATTTATTGTGGCAAAGGAACCCGCTCTGAATGTCCGCAACAACCCTCTACTAGACCATAAGGGTGGAGGCGTTCACATGGTTGAAATTGATGATGATTGGGATCCTGAGTGATCGATCGGGTTGATCACAGAAGGTGATGACCCAAAGAAGCCAATAGTTACCCTTAATCCAATCATAGTCCAGATTCAGCCGTCTGGGGACGCTGAGGTAAACATGTCCGTGCCACTTGAGTTTGAAACAACGTCATATGCAAAGACACCAACACTAATTGAGGTCGAATTCATGTCTCCAACAAATGCACCTACACCATTCGAAGTTGCAGTTTTACCACCCCAAGGGACATGCTCCGTTCGGAGTGAAGATAGCCACGCCGATCCCAGTAGCGATGTCAGCCGTGATGCAATTCCACACAAAGGCTATACCATGGGACTATACAGCTGAGGCAAGGAGGAAAGGCAAGGTTGGGTTCGAGGAAATTGTTGTCGCATAGGGTATGACAAGAACTGGTAGGGTTTATACCCCGGAACATTTGGCTGAGTCAAGCAAGCAGGCCTCCAATCGGTCGCCCATCATTGAGACGGTTCCAAATGATCTTTGGAGAAAGATACAGGACAAGGAATACTGGTCATTGATCAGCTGAACAAAGTACCAACATAGATCTCCATACTTGCTTTGCTACAAAATTCTGAGGCATACAAGAATGCTCTATTAAAGGTGCTGAGTGAGGCATATGTACCAGCAACATCACCGGAGGAGAGATGGCAAACATGGTAGGGCAGGTATTGGAAAGTCACAAGATCACTTTTCATGAAGATGAGCTACCACCAGAAGGGTTGAGTCACAACAAGGCGTTGCACATCACCGTGCAATTCGAAGATTATTTTATCACCAGAATCCTGATTGATGGAGGGTCCAGCCTCAACATTTGTCTGTTGGTAACTCTCAGGACATTGGGAAAGGGGCTGCATGAGATCAAGGATGGGGCCATCAACGTCAAAGCTTTTGACGATTCCCAAAGGTACACCATTGGCGAAATCAGCCTATGTTTGCAAATGGGGCCTAGTTGGTTCGATGTTGATTTTCAAGTGATAGACGTCCTGACATCTTACAATTTGTTGGTGGGACGATCGTGGATTCATGCTGCTAGGGCCGTAGCGTCAACACTACATCAGGCGGTGAAATTTGGTGGAACCACCAAGAGGTGATCATTCACGCTGACGTAGCAATCCCATATACAGTCGCCAGACCATCCCAACAATCGGAGGCAGAAGAAAGATATGCGGGGAGACCTATCACCACATCAAGCGAGTCAACGCCGTCGACAAGGACAAATGGTGGGACAATAAAATTGAAAGCATATTGAACTGGAGCGGATATGAACCTGGCAAGGGACTTGGCAAGAACCTCCAAGGAATTGCTAAGCCTATCAAACTAAAGAAACATGGAACCACCTTCGGTCTGGGATATGAGTACACTTGGGAGGAATTCAACAACTGGTCGCCACCATGGCGCTGTCCTTACTATCCGCTGGAGCAGCCAATACCACATTTGAAGCAGACTTTCCAGCTAGCCGATGTTATCTATGGGTCAGAAGAAGAGGAAGCACTGACAACAGTAAGGAATTTGTTCTTGGAAGACAATGATATGGATTGTTGTGTTGTTTTCGAGGAGGAGGGGGAGGAAGGCCCTTCCATACAGGTAGTAAGCAGAGGAGCATGCCTCAATAACTGGACCATCAGAACCACCAGAGCCTGGAAAGCCTCGGGTAGCAAGGCTGAACAAGCATCATGCACTATCTTTTATTTTTTACTAGTTGACTTTTCTTTCGCATTTTAAAATTTCGCAATAAGATCTTCAATACAGTTATGGAATTTGTCAAAGCATTTCGATTTTCCCTATAAATCTTACTCTTATTATTTTCTCTCATTACTTTACTTATACAACATTACCATTACTTATCTTGATGAACCAATGACTGTGACATGAAATAAGACAATGCAACAAACGAACATAGATTCTAAAGAAGATGACATACCGGAAGAGATTGTTAAAGAAGTCAAGAATTTTGAGAACACACCTAAGTCCAACTTGGACGAGACTTAGATTGTTAACTTGGGAGATGCAGAGAACGTCAAAGAAACACGAATCAACGTTCATTTGTCATCGTCAGAAAAAGAAGAGTACACAGAATTTCTAAGGGAATATGAGGACATATTCGCTTGGTTGTATGATGACATGACTGGCTTGTGTACATCTATTATGGCACACAAACTGCCAACTGATCTGACATGTCCGCCGGTAAAGCAAAAACTCAGAAAGTTCAAGCCTGATATGAGTTGAAAATCAAAGAAGAAGTCACTAAGCAGGTCAAAGATAAGGTTCTTAGGGTAGTAGAATATCCAACATGGTTAGCCAACATCGTGTCGGTACCAGAGAATGATGGGAAGGTCAGAGTCTGTGTCGACTACCGGGATCTCAATCGGTCCAGTCCAAAAGACAACTTGCCATTGCCAAACATACACATCCTGATCGACAATTGCGCCAAGCATGAGTTGCAGTCATTTGTAGATTGTTTTGTGGGGTATCATCAGATTTGGATGGATGAAGAAGATGCTGAGAAGAAGACTTTCATTATGCCGTGGGGGATGTACTGTTACAAGATGATGCCATTTGGATTAAAGAATCCTAGGGCCACCTACATGAGCGCCATGACCACCATTTTCCACGATATGATACACAAGGAGATCGAAGTATATGTAGACGATGTTATCATCAAGTCCAAGAAAACCACTAATCACATAGAATATTTGAGGAAGTTCTTCAATAGACTGAGAAGGTACAACCTAAAACTGAATCCCGCAAAATGTGCATTTGGGGTTCTTGCCGGAAAACTACTTGGGTTCATTGTAAGTTGACGAGGAATAGAACTGTATCCATCAAAGGACAAAGTTATTCAGGAGTTGCCACTGCCAAAGAACAAGAAGGACGTAATGAGTTTCTTGGGGAGACTTAACTATATTAGCCGGTTCATAGCATAATCTATAGTTATCTGTGAGCCAATCTTTAAGATATTGAAGAAGGAGGCCGCTACCAAATGGATTGATGACTGCCAAAAGGCCTTCGACAAAATTAAGGAGTACCTGTCAACACCACCAGTCTTGGTCCCGCCCGAGCCAGGTAGACCTCTATTACTCTACCTTGTAGTATTGGATGGAGCGTTCGGTTGTGTTCTGGGGCAACATGATGAAACGGGGAGGAAGGAGCAGGCCATCTATTACCTCAGTAAGAAGTTCACCCCGTACGAGGCCCGGTATTCTCTGCTAGAGTGCACCTGTTGTGCTTTAACTTGGGTAGCTCAGAAGCTGAGGCACTACTTCTGTGCCTATACTATATATCTCATATCAAGGATGGATCCTTTGAAGTACATCTTACAAAAGCCCATGCCCACTGGAAAGCTAGCCAAGTGGCAAATCTTGTTGAGTGAATTTGACATTGTCTACATAACTCAGAAGGAAATCAAGGGACAAGCACTAGCAAAACACCTTACTGAAAACACCATGGATGGAGAATACGAACCCCTGAAAATGTATTTTCCTAACGAAGAGGTATCATTCATAGGAGAAGATTTTGCAGAATCCTATGTCGGTTGGAGAATGTTTTTCGACGGAGCAGCAAACTTCAAGGGAGTTGGCACAGGAGCAGTCGGAAACCGGTCAGCATTATCCAGTGTCTACCAAACTCAGATTTCTGTGCACCACAATATGGCTGAGTATGAAGCCTGCATCCTAGGTCTCAAAATAGCCATCGACATGAACATTCAAGAGTTTCTAGTGATTGGAGATTCAGACTTGCTTATATATTAGGTACGAGAAGAATGGGCGACCAAGAACTCTAAGATACTCCCTTATCTGCATCATATACAGGAGTTGAGAAAGAGGTTCACAAAGACAGAGTTCCAGCATGTTCCCAGAGTCCAGAATGAGCTTGCCAATGCATTGGCTACCCTATCATCCATGATACAGCATCCACACAAGAACTTCATTGATCTCATTCCGGTAAAGATCTATGATTAGCTAGCTTACTATGCTCGTGTCGAAGAAGAAGCAGATGGAAAGCCTTGGTTTCATGATATTAAGGAATATTTGGCAAAAGGAGAATACCCAGAACTTGAAAACACTACTCAGAAGCGCACACTTCGAAGGTTGTCTAACAATTTCTTTCACAGCGGAGGAATCCTGTATAGGAGGACTCCGGATTTGGGATTAATAAGGTGTGTCGACGCGAAGGAAGCATCTAGACTACTAGAAGAAATCCATGCTGGGACCTGCGATCCACATATGAATGATTTTGTCTTAGCCAAGAAAATACTCCGGGCTGGTTACTTTTGGATGACTATAGAGACAGACTGCATCCAGTATGTCCGAAAATGCCACCGCTGCCAGATACATGTAGACATGATCAAGGTACCCCAAATGAGCTTACTGCAACAAGTTTGTCGTGGCCGTTCGCTGCCTGAGGAATGGATGTTATTGGACCAATCGAGCATGCCGCCTCCAACGGGCACAGGTTTATCCTAGTAGCCATCGACTATTTTACCAAATGGGTCGAAGCACCATCTTACAAAGAAGTGACTAAGAAAGCGTGGCAGACTTCGTCCGCGACCATGTCATTTGTCGGTTCGGGATTTCGGAGTCAACCATTACTGCTAATGGTTCCAATCTCAATAGTGACCTGATGAAAGCCATGTATGAAACCTTCAAGATCAAACACAAGAATTCTACAGCCTACAGACCTCAGATGAACGGATCTGTTGAAGCCGCCAATAAGAATATCAAGAAGATGCTAAGGAAAATGATAGAGAAGCATAAGCAGTGGCACGAGAAGCTATCATTTGCTTTATTGGGATACCACACCACAGTCCGCGCATTAACAGGAGCAACCCCCTATATGCTGGTTTATGGTACAGAAGCAGTCATTCCCACCGAGGTAGAAATTCCCTCCCTAAAGATCATACAAGAAGCTGAGCTCGACGACGCAGGGTGGGTGGAAAATCGTTATGAGCAGCTAGCCCTCATAGACGGAAAGAGGATGAATGCAGTTTTCCATGGTCAACTTTATCGGAATAGAATGTCCAGAGCCTTCAACAAAAGAGTCAAGCCAAGATAGTTCACACCGGGGCAGCTGTTGTTAAAGAAAATCTTTCCACATCAAGATGAAGCAAAAGGGAAATTTTCTCCCAACTGGCAGGGTCCATACATGGTTCACCGGGTTCTAACAGGAGGAGCCCTCATACTTGCAGAAATGGACGGAGAAGTTTGGCCGAAGCCAATTAATTCAGATGCAGTCAAGCGTTACTATGTATAATCTTTATGTTTTCCCATATGATGTAAATTGAACTACGCCTGACCTGATTCCCATTTAAGAGGGTATACGTAGGCAGCCCTATGGGTTCAGTCACAATTTAACAAAACTTTTATTTCCCCCCGCAATTGGAAACTAGGGCAGAATTTTGAGGAGGACCCTCAAAATTCCGAAGTTAATTTCAGCCAATCATCGCTATCAGTAGTCAGAAGTAGCAACCCAGTAAACTGGGGTAGAATTTTGAGGAGGACCCTCAAAATTCCGTAACAAGGAAGGTTGCAATGTCTTGGACCACGTCACAATCGTCGGTTCATCTAAAAGTTGTTCTTAATTATACACTTATGTCATATTCTTACAAAATCATGCATGTTTATTTCTGAAATCGCTTTGTTTAGCAATACTACCTGTAAGCACGTGATTTTTGCCCTATATGAGAATTACTCCCAAAAAATTCAAAATCAAATGATTTTCCTTGGTGTGCAATTTTGTGAGATTTTGTGATATTTTTGGATAATTATTTGTATTTGTCTGTGTTTGCTTATTTGTTAAAGTAATAAAAAATACAAAAATATGTCGCATTTTGCATGTAGGATTTAATTCTACAATTTGTTAGTAATTAAGTTTGTTTACAAATAATGAAAATTACAAAAATAGGCATCTTTTGCATTTTTAGCATTTAATGTCCAAATACACAATTTTATACTTAATTATTACTTAATTGTGCGTTAATTGTTATTGGGAGTTAATTTGCACTTTTATAACTTAATTTAGTTCTTAATAATAATTTAAGTATTTTTATAATATAGTTTTAGAAAATAAAAGAAGAAAAGATAATAAAAATACAAAGAAAAATCGGATTGGGCCACTTCTTCAAATTTTAACCCCATGCCCAAATAATTGCCCAATCTTCTCCATGACCCAGTACACTTCAGAATGGGTTGACCCGGTCCGCCCCATTAACCCAAATACCCAACACCCTTCTTCATTTTTCAAAACACAAAACAAAACAAAAAAATAACAAAAAAAAAACCCTAGGACACTAACTCACCCGCCCCCATCCCCTCTCTTCTTCTTCACTTTTGCTCCAAAATAAGGAGCTCCCATGGCTTCCCCTTGCAGCTTCGTCCCAACGTCCATGGTTGCCCTTCACCAGCCCCATCGACGACCAACTCCTGTTCACCTCACGTCTTCATCTTCTTCACCCTCCATGGCTAACCCCTTCACCTCCATAACCATCGTCGTCACTGACCATAACCCCGTTGCTCCCTCGTTGTCCAGTCCTTCGACCAAACAGTCCCCTCCCTCGTCGTCGTTGCCCATCGTCAACACCACCCTAAACGACGACCATGGACGCCTGAACCGCCAGACCCCCGTCGAGCAGCAGCTGTCGCTGCTGCTGCTGCTTCACGTTCTTCTTCATCCTCAACCCTACTCCGTCACTGCCCTCGTCGTCCAGCCCATTCCGCCATGGACGTCGTCGACCAGCTGCTCCAGTTCTGCCTCACTTCGTCTTCTTCAGCTTGAGCATCGTCATGACCAAGTTGTCTCCGAGCTGCTGCTTCATCTTCCTCCTCGACGAACAGCTGCTCGACGTCCTTAAGCCAAACAGACCCATCGAGCTGCTGCTACTGTTTCATCTTCTTCAGCTTTGCCATCGTCGACCAACTTCTTCTGCCTCTTCCCATTCACGATGATGTCGAGCCCGCCGGAAAACCTTCCCAAACCATCATAGCTTCTGTGGTGTTTGCCGTTACTGTTTTGACGTACTTCTTAAAGTCGAGTTCGTCGTCGAGTTAGTCGTTGAGTCCGGACAGATTTATTCCCATTTGAGGTTTGTCGAAACAGTCCATACAATCGAATTCGTCGTTGTTCATCTCCGGTTTATTTTGTCCGTATTTTGTTGTGATATTTTCGAATCTAAAATCGGCAAATATTTGTTTTGTTCATGTCTATGGTCAGATATTTGATTTTTGGTTTTGTTCATGTTCATGTGTTTTTGTTGAATTAATTTTCAGATTTCAAATGGAAGTTAATTAGTGGTTTTTCATGTTTACTTCATGTTTGTATTGTTGTTTAAGTGAATATTTGTTAGTTTAATGTTTGTTAGATTCAAATTGAAATTTAATTAATTATTTCTTTAATTTGTTTCATGTGTTATGTATTTTCCAGAAAATATTAATGTTGTTTGAATTGTTTGAATCCGTCATGTTTGTTGTTTAAAAGTATATTTAGTTCATGTTCATCTTGATTTGAAGTTCATGTTAAATCCAGTGACTTAATGTGAGTTCATGTTTTGGTTGTTGATTTAATTTGAATCATGCATATTGTTGTTTGTATTGTTGTCTCTTTGTTCATCCATTGA
The DNA here is from genome assembly GCF_000393655.2 of Nicotiana sylvestris. NCBI lineage: Eukaryota > Viridiplantae > Streptophyta > Magnoliopsida > Solanales > Solanaceae > Nicotiana > Nicotiana sylvestris. The sequence goes on along the minus strand of NC_091061.1, from coordinate 5,496,515 downwards.
TGGTCTAAATTAACCAGGATTGGTTCCCGATATGGTTAATTTATTTCCATTAATTTTGAGTTGTGTTGTTCATCGTGTTCATATAATTGTTGTTGAAGATTGTTGAAAAATTGGTCATCTTGATTATATTTTGGTCAAGTTATGATTAATTGGGTGTTTAGAGCTGATGGGGGTAATTTGATAAATTGTATTGCATTCGGGATAGATTTGTAATTACAATAAGGTCGGAGGGGTAGTTGGGTAATTGAACATTATTTTGATTCTTTATGTTAAGCATGGGGGACAAAATATAATGGGGTGGGGTTTTTGATGTACTTGTTTAATATAATGGGGGACAAGACAAAACATTATGGAGGGGGTGGGGGGAATATTGCATTTGTTTATGTTAAGCATGGGGGACAAATTGTAATGGGTTGTGTTGGATATATTTATTTAACGTAGGCATGGGGGACAAAGTTTAAAATAAAGAAAACATTAATAAGTGAGACAAAGCATGCCATTGGGGGAATAATTTGGGGTTGGGAATTCAAGACAAGGTCTTGCTATAAATAAGAGTTATTCTTGACATAAAAAGGGAGGAAGATTGAGAGAAAAAGAGAACTTGAACATTATTTGGAGGACAAAAAGATTGAGAGAAAAAGGGTGGAGATTATTGACAGATTTTTACACTTAAGAGCGGACAGACTTGAAACATTTTGAGAGTAAAAGAGAAATACAATTTGAACTTTCACTCAAATAATTTCCGTTTGCTTTTCTCGAGTGTTATTCAAAAATCCGAAATTACTGCATCTTGTATCTTTTCTCTCCTCTGCTTTGATTGTGATTGCACTTTGGTATTGCTGAGTTTTCAATCTGTTGCTGGGCTATTCTACTGGTTGTTACTGGTTTGCGGTGTTGCTGAATCTGCTGTTGCTGTGGTATTATTGCTGCTGACTTCTTCTTCTTTTGTTCTTGTACTGCTGTTTCCAGGTACACATTTGTACAATCTCGGCTTGAAGCAAAAAATGAAATATTAATCAGGCTTTGTTCCTGTTGAATTCCTCCTGTTGGATTTGTGTTTGAATATTAATTTTTCTTTCTTCGTATAAAGATGTAGTTGAATGATTAATGAATAATGAGGTTGCATATGTATACTTTCTTCATCTAATAATGTTAGTTTAAATTAATCGGAGAATAATTAATCTGTTTTGATATTATGGTCAATCTCATGTTCTAGTATTATTGAATAACAGAATATAAAATGAAAGCAGTTTTTCTTTGTACAAACTCGATCGCAATTTTCCATTCGCATTAGCTGTAAACTAATAACTAATAAGTTACGTTTTTCAGCATGTAAATAATTAAGAAATTTTCTTTTGCTTTTAGAGACAAACTTAATAGAAGAAATGTAGTCACTGTAGGTTTATCCTTAAAATAAAATGAGACGAGCCTCGCCAAATAAATCACACATCGCTGGGGCCCTCAATAAATACATAACCATTGACTAGACTTTGGATTTGGCCGTTTAATGAACGTTCACGGCCTCTTCCTAAAATAACAATACGTTAGTCTCTTTAGGACGCGCCTTAATAAATCTTACCTTCTTAAACTCGGGTGCACATTTATGTGACCCAAATCCAAATCTCAGCGGAGTTGAAATGTGTCTCTAATCACGGGTACATTGATTGTGACGTGGTTCGAGATGCATGTCCACGACGTTGCAAATTCCTTTTAAAAAAAATAAGAATGAGATGAGCCTCGCAGAATAAAAATACAAATTGCGGGGCCCTCAGTAAATATTTGCTTTAAAATTGCTTAGACTTCGGGATGGACCGTTTAGCAAAATTCCACGGCCCTACCCAAAGTAAATGATACGCTAGTCGCTTTAGGTGCGCCCTTAATAATTTAATTTCCTTAAACTCGGGTGCACATTTATGTGACCTAAATCCAAATCTCAACAGAGTTGAAATACGCCAACAACCACGGGTGCATTGATGTGACGTGGTTCAAAATGTGTTTCCACGATGTTGCAATTCTTGATAAAAATAACAGTAGATGATGAAAGCGGCAAAAAGTTAAAATTTGCACATAAGTTCATATTTGTATAAAATCAGATAATCAAGCCGAATATAACAGTTGAGCGACCGTGCTAGAACCACGGAACTCGGGAATGCCTAACACCTTCTCCCGGGTTAACAGAATTCCTTATCCAGATTTCTGGTACGCAGACTGTAATATGGAGTCATTCTTTTCCTCGATTCGGGATTAAAATTGGTGACTTGGGACACCCTAAATCTCCCAAGTGGCGACTCTGAAATAAATAAATAAATCCCGTTTCGATTGTCCTTTAATTGGAAAAACTCCCTTGTACCCTCACGGGGGCGGAAAAAGGAGGTGTGACAGCTCTGGCGACTCTGCTGGGGACTAAAACCAGAACCACTGGTTCAGGGTTAGAAATTCGAGCTTAGATAAATTGTTATATTTGGTTTTATCTGATTTTTACATGTTTGAGCCTATTGTGCTAAATGCTGCTTTTACCGCTTTGATACTATTTGGACTGTATATATAAACTGTGCCGAAACCCCTCTCTTCTCTCTCTTGAGGAGTGCACGCTGGTCGTGACTTCTTTCTGTTAGTGTCATATACCAAAATAGAACGAGGACTTGGCGGAGTTGCAAAACCGAATGGCCCTTTGGTTACCGGTACACAGCTCCCATCCTCAGCTCGAGTTGTCCGCTCGGGTAAGCCAGGTCTAGAAAAAATACCCATGTTATGAACTTAGAATAACTCAGCTTCATGCCGGATCCCTAGTAGGAACGTTTATTTGCATCATGTGCATTTGACTTAGGGGACTCAACACAGGGGTTGGGTCCGTCTAGGACAAGCAACCTGAAAATAATAGACCATCTTATGGCATCCTATGTGCTACATGTTGTATTTATTCAAGGGTGAATGGGTCATTTGGCGGATCAATGATATTTGCGGACAAATGACACTCCTTATCATGCTGATCACGTTAAATAAGAAAGTTGCACGTTTTTTTAGATAAGCATGCTATTATGTTAATTAAGCATATGGGGAACATTGTGAAATTCAATAAGCCTTGGTATTCCATATGTCCCCCATGCTTTATTTTTGGGAAAAACACATGGGGAACATTTGTGGAATCCAAGAAGTCTTGGAATTCCCTATGTCCCCCATGCTTCATATGTTGGGAAAAGCGCATGGGGAACATTTGCGGAATCCAAGAAGTCTTGGAAATCATTATGTCTCCCATGCCACATTTTTTATGAAAATAATAATAAATATAAAAAATAATATATATATATATATATATATATATATATATATATATATATATAAAAAGGGGGAGCATTGAAAATTCAAAAAGATTTTGTATGTTGTCATCATTCTCCAAAAATTAGAAAATAACAGTGTAGAGAGATAACTACTTATGTTTTAGAAAAAAACCCAATGTCCAAGTAGTGTCGAAACTCTGCCGAAATTTTGAAAAAAAAGAAAGAAGAATGAATGTTTTATGTTAGTTTGTTTGTTTGTTATGAATGAAAAATAATAGTTTGTGTGATTGTTGTGAAAAAATAGAAAAAGGAAAAGGGTCTTCGCAAAAATAGTTTATTCGCCCGAACTACGCGGGTTTGATTCTCACCGGATGTGAGATACGTAGGCAACCCTCATCGGGTCCAACCCCACCTTTTGCTAAAAAGCCAAAAACAAATAAATAATAATAAAAATAAACATGTCAAATTTTAATTTTGTCATAAAGAAGTCGGGTGACGCTGTTTTATCAAGATATAGCCGAATGTTCCCGAAAGGGACGCCGGAAGGCTGACTTTGCATAAACAGCCATCTTTGGGTCATTTTTTGAGATTTGGTCCAGTTGACCCACACAGCCTTAAAAGTCTTCGTCCCCGAGACGTTGAAAGGCCGTGTTTGCAATATTGAGTTTTCTATTTTGAAAAAACGATAAAAAAGAGTCACGAATAAGTCAGGTGATGTTGTTTTGTCATAAATAGCCGAATGTTCCCGAAAGGGACGCCGGAAGGCTGACTTTGTATAAACAGCCACCTTTGAGTCATTGTTTTAGATTTAGTTCAATTGACCCACACAGCCTTAAAAATCTTCGTCCCCGAGGCGTTGAAGGGCCGTGTTTGCAACACCACGTTTTCATTATAATTTGAAAAAAAAACAAAGAGTTAGCGGTCAGGTGAATACCGTTTGGATTTTTGGTCAAAATAAGTTGAGTCAGCTTCGGCCGCGTCTTAAACCGTTCTTGCCGAAATGGCCTTAGAGTATCTTTCAGTTGTCGAAAGGCTATTTTCGTAAAAGAACGGACAAGTTTGTAAAGTGTCATAAAATAATCCTCCCGGCCTCAAATTCATGTGAAATTTGGAAGGGGCCACATTGGAAAAATAACCATTTGGTTGCATTTGTCAAACGGGGAAAGGAAGCTGGCCTTTTTGTTTTGAGGTTATAAATCTTTAATTAGAATATGTGGGTTGTTTGATTTTCGAGTTTGTAGGTCATCTTCAAACCTTTGAAACCCAATTTATTTTAATATGAAAATTGAAAAAAAATGTTTAGTATTGTTTATCTTTTATTGGTCCGAACTACGCTCGGTCTGATTCATGCGGGGTCATGATACGTAGGCAATCTCCATAAGATTCGACCACCACTAAAAAAAAAAAATAATAATAATAATAAAAAAAATATATAATAATAAATAAATAAATAAAGGAGAGTTTGGGAGATTTTCAGAGGGGCACAATTGTCTAACTGCTTAGGTGTATTCCATCTCTGATACATGATCATCTGTCAAATTCCCTAACACTAACGTGATGGCTTCCCTTTGCTGTGTTCATATATAGAAAAGTGGTTGGTTGTGGTAACTCCTCCCTGCAAAGCAAAGTCAAAGGACAATGGCTCAGAACCGCAGAACCGAGTGGGTCGGTACTGATGACCGACAACAATTGGTCGAACGGAACAACGGGTTGGTAGAAGAAGTAAAAATGCTGAGACAGCATGTGGCAGACATGTATCAGGCATGGATAACGGGAAAAGCACCACCCCCTCCACCGCCAAGTCTCTTGAGCTCGGTCATTTCCCAAGCACCCAACACCATAATGGAAGATCCCCCATACTCTCCATCCCAACCCACTTATGGCAGCTTTCCCAGCTACCCGAGTAGCTCCATCACTCCTCAATGCTTCTCCGCTCCCCAACACCACTTCTTTCCCCGTGACCTCAAAAGCCATACCTCACTTCCCAGGTACCCGGCTCCACGAAATGCTTACCCACCCATACAAGCCTACCAAAAGCCATCTGGATCAGGTTTCCGGCCCTGTCAACATGCAAGAATGAAGAGGTTGCTGAAACGAGGAAAGGCTCTCACCCCTATCAGGGTATCTTATACCAGTCTGTTTGAAAGGCTAAGGCATGCTGGCTCGATTGATCCACTCCCCGCATGTACTCTAAATCCACTTGCAAGGAACTTTGATCCGGCAGCGCGATGCGCATACCACTCCAATGTCATAGGGCACGACATTGAAAGCTGTCATAGTTGGAGAAGGGAAGTAGAGAAAATGATCCAAGAAGGGCGGATTGTGATTAATAACAGTGACATGGAGCACTCGAACCCCTCGAGAACTTGCCGACGGAGGTTGATGATGTTGAAGCTAGTAATGGTCTTGGCAGTATTGATGCAAAGCTCAGTAGCTAAGATGCCAGTTTTTGATAAAGTGGGAGGACGCTCCGTTCCTTGGTTAGCAAGAGAGAAGCTTGTGGTGGTTTATTTTGTTATCATTTCTGTTGTTCGGATTATTAGGATTGTAATTCGGATATTGTTTTGTGTCAATATCTTTCCGCTTATCTTTCTGTTTTGTCATAGTGGTTTGTTTAAATTTTGTCCAGGTTGTCTAGGATTTTATTCCGGTTTTTTTTTTTTAACCATTTCACCGGTAGTCCAATGCAAAATCCGATCTTTTATTATTTCCAGTCATATCTTTGTTTAGTCCTTTTATCATTTTTGTTCAGTGCCGATTCTAGTGACATGACATGCACACACAGTTTGGGCCTAACCTTAAAAGTTAATCATAAAACCCTGGAAAGGCGATCAGACCATTTAAAGGAAATAAGGACGGTTGAGATTATTCAGAGCTCGAGTCATATGGAACTGGGGCAAGTTAAACACAAAGAAAACCGTTAAAAGCAAGATTCGCCAAATTGGCATGATGATGAGAGTGTCGCCTAATGGTGCTTTAGAAATGTCAAAGGAAAAATAAAATGTTTAACATAATTGTCAAAGTCCAGCATCATCGGAAGAGACTATAAATCTATGTTCAATTGTGTTGTTTGCACTTGGCATGTTTTGAAGACTGGAATGACGAAGGCATTTTGTTCTGCTACCTAAACACTTTATCCTTCGTTACCCCTTTTGAGCCTTATTTATTTTCTTTCATACCCCTCGTTCGGAATCAATAGCAACGACTAGGAAATACGAGCCTGGAAGGTAACAAAACGAAAAAAGAGGAAAAGAAAAGAAAAGAAAAATGATAACAAAAAAAAAAGGAAAGTCAGATGAAAAAGAGGAATTGGGAACTACGTTTGACCTGATTCCTCAAAGAGGATACGTAGGCGCTTCACGGCTCGGTCATAGTTTTGAAAAATGAAAAAAAAATCAATTAAAATATCCCCAAGCAAGAAATTGGGGCAAAGGTTGCGTTTGTTGTAAATAAATCTAATTCCGAAGGTTGTAACTAATAACCCAAAATTAATGTATTTTTTGAGCCTTTTATACCCTTTCTTTCTAGCCTATCCAAAACCCACATTACGGTCCAAAGAAAGACCTTCTGATCAGTCTTCAAAAGATGCCAAGTCAGATAAATGAAGAGTCTTACCGGCGAACCTAACATTCTGTTCCACAGCAGAAAGGACTCTAATCTCCAGCAGAGAGAGTCATACCGGCGACACTCCAAAACCCCAGCTGGAAAGTGATACAAATGAGAGAGTCTTATCGGTGAAAATCTTTACGGACACCATAAGGCGACGAAAGCTAAGAGAAAAACCAAAATGAGAGAGACTTGATAGTGAAAACCTTCGGGCACTACAAGTCGAATAAGATTGGGAATCATATGGGGAATTGCCAATTGAAGGTCTTGAAAAACGATTGACGACGGAGGATAGGTCACATGTGCATGTCATGACCATTAGAGTCGGTATATACGTTTGATAGGTTTTTATTTATAGTTTCTTTTGTTAAAGAGTCATCATTTCCTTTGTCTTTTTATTATGTTCCCTTTTATCTTTTTCCTTTCATAGGAAAAATTCCCCAATAGAGTCTGTTCGGTCAGAACAAGTGAGAATTGACTTCAAAATATGCCATAAACTTTCCAATTATGCCAGATGAGATCTGACTAGTACATCCAAGTGGTTTAGTCAGCAAGGAACAAGCGCGAGGCAAGTGTCAAGGAAAATATCCCCAGCAAAAGGGAATTGACAAAAGGATTGACGAGTGTCAAGAGGGATATCCTTGCCAAAACCAAGGTTATAAACCTCAAGGCCAAGGCCCGTGAACAAAGCAAGGAAAGCAGTGAGCATGATTTGTGGGAAATTCATACAAGACTAAAAGTCGGGGAAATGCCAGTTTCCGAGCTATGCCACAAAGGAAGAGGGATATCCCCAGCAGAAAGGGATTATCCCAGCAAATAATATCATCCCCAACAAGTTGTGGAACGCGGAGCAAGGAAGGAGAAAGGGAAAAGCCATCCCAGTAGGGGTATCACAACCAACCACCATGTTTTAAACTAACAAATTTTGTTTGATTTGAAACAGGTAAAGGAAATGACATTGATGCCAAAATGCATGCCGCAAGGGATATTATCAAACTGGGGCAGAAAATTTTCCTTTCATTTAGAAAATTTTCTGGAAGTCAGGTACCCATTTGGGGAAAAGTAAAGATAACACCAGTCTCAAGGGAAGTGGTCTTTAAACCAGTGTGCCCCCAACATAATAAGTTTCAACGGAGGAAGTTGTTCCCCAGCAAAGGAATCAGAATCCCCCAGCAGTGTTATCCACGACAGCGTTATCCCCAGCTGATAACATTTTACCCCCAACAGGTAAGTAAATAATTCCCCAACAGTGTTATCCCTAGCAGTTTCGAGGAGTCCAACACAAGTTTGGTGAAAATCGGTATCCTCAGCGGTTCCTTTCGGGGAAAGGCAAAACGAGTCTTAAGGGAGTTAGTCTTCAAAGGAAGAAGCTAATAATAATAATAATAATAATAATAATAATAATAAAAAAATAATAATAAAAAAAGAAAAAAGAAAAAGGGGAAGCAGTTTGCATAGGAATGAAACATCCTACTCAAAAGGAAGTAGTTCTGGAAGGAGTAAGATAATATATTTACTCAACAGAGTTATCTTCATCAGTGTCATCCCCAGCGGATCATCAAGATGTAGAAGCATCTTCGACAGATTTTCGACCAAGTTTCAAGAGGGTCATAATGGGGAAAGAAGAAAGGGAAAATTCATCCCCAGCAAAATAATCCCCAGCAAGTTTTCGAGGTAAGACATTTTCAAGTCTTAAGGATATTTTGGGTTCATCCGCCCTCGAATAGGATATTTTGGGTTCATCCGCCCTCGAATATGATATTTTGGGTTCATCCGCCCTCGAATAGGATATTTTGGGTTCATCCGCCCTCGAATAGGATATTTTGGGTTCATCCGCCCTCGAATAGGATTTTATTTTTCTAAGTTGTTTGTTTGAAGTCAGGCGCCCACCTGTAATAACGAGAGGAATACATTTCAGTCTTTAAATTTCATGACAGGTGCCCACCTGAATAACGAGAGGAATACTTTTTGTCTATTCATTTCATATTTTAGGCGCCCACCTGTATAACGAGGGAATACATTTTGTGTTTTTACCAACAGGCGCCCACCTGAATAACGAGAGGAATATTTTTTTTTGTCTGTCCATTTCATACTTTAGGCACCCACTTGTATAACCAGGGAATACATTCCACGCCTTTATCAATAGGAGACGCACTTCCTAAGATAAGTTTCACCAATAGGAGACGCACTTCCTAAGAATAATCTCACCAATTGGAGACGCACTTCCTATGTTTATTTCACCAACAGGAGACGCACTTCCTAAGTATAGTTGTACCCATAGGAGACGCACTTCCTAAGTAAGTTTTACCAATAGGAGACGCACTTCCTAAGAACAGTCTTTCCCAATAGGAGACGCACTTCCTAAGTTTATTGCACCCACAGGAGACGCACTTCCTAAGTTTATTGTACCTATAGGAGACACATTTCCTCCTAAGTTTAGTTTTACCCATAGGAGATGCATTTCCTCCTAAGTTTAGTTTTACCCATGGGAGACGCATTTCCTCCTAAGTTTACTTCTAACCATAGGAGACGCATTTCCTCCTAAGTTTAGTTTTACCCATAGGAGACGCATTTCCTCCTAAGTTTACTTTTAACCATAGGAGACACATTTCCTCCTAAGTTTAATTTTACCCATAGGAGACGCATCTCCTCCTAAGTTTAGTTTTACCCATAGGAGACGCATTTCCTCCTAAGTTTACTTTTACCCATAGGAGACGCATTTCCTCCTAAGTTTAGTTTTACCCATAAGAGATGCATTTCCTCCTAAGTTAAGTTTTACCCATAGGAGACGCACTTCCTAAGTTACTTTTACCCCAGAGGAGACGCACTTCCTGAATTAAGATTTCACGCATAGGAGACGCACTTCCTAAGTTAAAGATTTCATTAATAGGAGACGCACTTCTTAAGTTTAGTTTACCCATAGAAGAGGCATTTCCTCCTAAGTTTAGTTTTACCCATAGGAGAGGCATTTCCTCCTAGGTTGTTGTTGAAATCAGGAGCCCGCCTGAAGAGAGGAGAGGTGTTTATTTTAAAAGTTGTTGCCAACCTAAAGAAAGGAATGACATTTTATTTTTAAAGTTGTTTGTTGAAATCAGGAGCCAGCCTGAAGAGAGGAATGACGTTTATTTTAATCAAGAGTTGTTGAAATCAGGAGCCCGCCTGAAGAGAGGAGAGGCGTTTATTTTAAAAGTTGTTGCCAACCTAAAGAAAGGAATGCCATTTTATTTTTAAAGTTGTTTGTTGAAATCAGGAGCCCGCCTGAAGAGAGGAATGGCGTTTATTTTAATCAAGAGTTGTTGAAATCAGGAGCCCGCCTGAAGAGAGGAGAGGCGTTTATTTTAAAAGTTGTTGCCAACCTAAAGAAAGGAATGGCATTTTATTTTTAAAGTTGTTTGTTGAAATCAGGAGCCCGCCTGAAGAGAGGAATGGTGTTTATTTTAATCAAGAGTTGTTGAAATCAGGAGCCCGCCTGAAGAGAGGAGAGGCGTTTATTTTAAAAATTGTTGAAATCTCGCCAACCTAAAGAAAGGAATGGCATTTCATTTTTAAAGTTGTTTGTTGAAATCAGGAGCCCGCCTGAAGAGAGGAATGACGTTTATTTTAAAAGTTGATTGTTGAAATCAGGAGCCCGCCTGAAGAGAGGAATGACATTTATTTTAATTAGGAGTTGTTGAAATCAGGAGCCCGCCTGAATAGAGGAGGGGCATTTTATTTTAAAAGTTGTTGAAATCTCGCCAACCTAAAGAAAGGATTGGCATTTTATTTTCAAAGTTGTTGTTGAAATCAGGAGCCCGCCTGAAGAGAGGAATGACGTTTATTTTAAAAGTTGTTGTTGAAATCAGGAGCCCGCCTGAAGAGAGGAGAGGCGTTTTATTTTAAAAGTTGTTGAAATCTCGCCAACCTAAAGAAAAGGATTGGCATTTTATTTTAAAAAGTTGTTGTTGAAATCAGGAGCCCTCCTGAAGAGAGGAATGGCGTTTATTTTAAAAGTTGTTGTTGAAATCAGGAGCCCGCCTGAAGAGAGGAATGGCGTTTATTTTAATCAGGAGTTGTTGAAATCAGGAGCCCGCCTGAAGAGAGGAGAGGCGTTTATTTTAAAAGTTTTTGCCAACCTAAAGAAAGGAATGACATTTTATTTTTAAAGTTATTTGTTGAAATCAGGAGCCCGCCTGAAGAGAGGAATGGCGTTTATTTTCAAAGTTGTTGAAATCAAGAGCCCGCCTGAAGAGAGGAATGGCGTTTACTTTTCAAGTGTTGAAGTTGGGAGCCCGCCCATAATAACAGAGGAATACATTTCAGTCTTTATATTTCCAGAGTTGAAGTTGGGAGCCCGCCCAGATAACAGAGGCATACATTTCAGTATTTATATTTCCAGAGTTGAAGTTGGGAGCCCGCCCAGATAACAGAGGCATACATTTCAGTCTTTATATTTCAAGCGTTGAAGTTGGGAGCCCGCCCAGATAACAGAGGCATACATTTCAGTCTTTATATTTCGAGCATTGAAGTTGGGAGCCCGCCCAGATAATATAGGAATACATTCAGCATTAATTTTCAAGTATTGAAGTTGGGAGCCCGCCCATACAACAGAGGCATACATTTCAAGATCAAGTCAGAAGACAATAAAACAGAGGGTTACAGCAGGAATCCCCAGCAGGAAACAATAAAATCCCCAGCACCGGGAAACAGAAGGTTGCAACAAGAGGTCCCAACACAAACTCAAGTGCATGGGTCAAAAGGAAGAAAAGCATCAGAAGAAAAGCACCGGAGGAAACACAAGCCGACAAGAAAGCAAGGCAACAAGAACAAATTTTAGTCTAGCCTAGCTTCTTGTTTTCTTTTAAGCACGGTGTAACAAGGAGATCGGTAAGCAGTGATAACAGCATGCAACAGCAGTAACATCGCAGTCCCACGGTAGTCCCAGCTACCAAAAACTTCCCGAACTACATTGACCTGATTCCTGTTTAGCCCAGGATATGTAGGAAACCTTTGAAGCAAAGGTTCGGTCAAATCTTTTTCAAAAAATGCTTCACACGGAGTACTCGGATGGGCAAAAATCGCTCGCTTTATCTTTGCACGAAAACCCTTCGTGTCTTCGGGCAAAGAGGGGCAGCTGTAAGCACGTGATTTTTGCCCTATATGAGAATTACTCCCAAAAAATTCAAAATCAAATGATTTTCCTTGGTGTGCAATTTTGTGAGATTTTGTGATATTTTTGGATAATTATTTGTATTTGTCTGTGTTTGCTTATTTGTTAAAGTAATAAAAAATATAAAAATATGTCGCATTTTGCATGTAGGATTTAATTCTACAATTTGTTAGTAATTAAGTTTGTTTACAAAAAATGAAAATTACAAAAATAGGCATCTTTTGCATTTTTAGCATTTAATGTCCAAATATACAATTTTATGCTTAATTATTACTTAATTGTGCGTTAATTGTTATTGGGAGTTAATTTGCGCTTTTATAACTTAATTTAGTTCTTAATAATAATTTAAGTATTTTTATAATTTAGTTTTAGAAAATAAAAGAAGAAAAGATAATAAAAATACAAAGAAAAATCGGATTGGGCCACTTCTTCAAATTTTAACCCCAGGCCCAAATAATTGCCCAATCTTCTCCATGACCCAGTACACTTCAGAACGGGTCGACCCGGTCCGCCCCATTAACCCAAATACCCAACACCCTTCTTCATTTTTCAAAACACAAAACAAAACAAAAAAAAAACAAAAAAAAAAAACAAAAACCCTAGGACACTAACTCACCCGCCCCCATCCCCTCTCTTCTTCTTCACTTTTGCTCCAAAATGAGGAGCTCCCATGGCTGCCTCTTGCAGCTTCGTCCCAACGTCCATGGCTGCCCTTCACCAGCCCCATCGACGACCAACTCCTGTTCACCTCACGTCTTCATCTTCTTCACCCTCCATGGCTAACCCCTTCACCTCCATAACCATCGTCGTCACTGACCATAACCCCGCTGCTCCCTCGTCGTCGAGTCCTTCGACCAAACAGTCCCCTCCCTCGTCGTCGTTGCCCGTCATCAACACCACCCTAAACGACGACCATGGACGCCTGAACCGCCGGACCCCCGTCGAGCAGCAGTTGTCGTTGTTGCTGCTGCTTCACGTTCTTCTTCATCCTCAACCCTACTCCGTCACTGCCCTCGTCGTCCAGCCCGTTCCGCCATGGACGTCGTCAACCAGCTGCTCCTGTTCTGCCTCACTTCGTCTTCTTCAGCTTGAGCATCGCCATGACCAAGTTGTCTCCGAGCTGCTGCTTCATCTTCCTCCTCGACGAACAGCTGCTCGACGTCCTTAAGCCAAACAGACCCATTGAGCTGCTGCTACTGTTTCATCTTCTTCAGCTTTGCCATCGTCGACCAGCTTCTTCTGCCTCTTCCCGTTCACGATGATGTCGAGCCCGCCGGAAAACCTTCCCAAACCATCATAGCTTCTGTGGTGTTTTCCGTTACTGTTTCGACGTACTTCTTAAAGTCGAGTTCGTCGTCGAGTTAGTCGTTGAGTCCGGACAGATTTATTCCCATTTGAGGTTTGTCGAAACAGTCCATACAATCGAATTCGTCGTTGTTCATCTCCGGTTAGTAAGTTTTAGAGTTTTATTTTGTCCGTATTTTGTTTTGATATTTTCGAATCTAAAATCGGAAAATGTTTGTTTTGTTCATGTCTATGGTCAGATATTTGATTTTTGGTTTTGTTCATGTTCATGTGTTTTTGTTGAATTAATTTTCAGATTTCAAATGGAAGTTAATTAGTGGTTTTTCATGTTTACTTCATGTTTGTATTGTTGTTTAAGTGAATATTTGTTAGTTTAATGTTTGTTAGATTCAAATTGAAATTTAATTAATTATTTCTTCAATTTGTTTCATGTGTTATGTATTTTCCAGAAAATATTAATGTTGTTTGAATCGTTTGAATCCGTCATGTTTGTTGTTTAAAAGTATATTTAGTTCATGTTCATCTTGGTTTGAAGTTCATGTTAAATCCAGTGACTTAATGTGAGTTCATGTTTTGGTTGTTGATTTAATTTGAATCATGCATATTGTTGTTTGTATTGTTGTCTCTTTGTTCATCCATTGATGGTCTAAATTAACCAGGATTGGTTCCCGATATGGTTAATTTATTTCCATTAATTTTGAGTTGTGTTGTTCATCGTGTTCATATAATTGTTGTTGAAGATTGTTGAAAAATTGGTCATCTTGATTATATTTTGGTCAAGTTATGATTAATTGGGTGTTTAGAGCTGATGGGGGTAATTTGGTAAATTGCATTTTATTCGGGGATAGATTTGTAATTACAATAAGGTCGGAGGGGTAGTTTGGTAATTGAACATTATTTTGATTCTTTATGTTAAGCATGGGGGACAAAATATAATGGGGTGGGGTTTTTGATGTACTTGTTTAATATAATGGGGGACAAGACAAAACATAATGAGGGAGGGGGGATATTGCATTTGTTTATGTTAAGCATGGAGGACAAATTGTAATGGGTTGTGTTGGATGTATTTATTTAATGTAGGCATGGGGACAAAGTTTAAAATAAAGAAAACATTAATAAGTGGGACAAATCATGTTATTGGGGGAATAATTTGGGGTTGGGAATTCAAGACAAGGTCTTGCTATAAATAAGAGTTATTCTTGACATAAAAAGGGAGGAAGATTGAGAGAAAAAGAGAACTTGAACATTATTGGGAGGACAAAAAGATTGAGAGAAAAAAGGTGGAGATTATTGACAGATTTTTACACTTAAGAGCGGACAGACTTGAAACATTTTGAGAGTAAAAGAGAAATACAATTTGAACTTTCACTCGAATAATTTCCGTTTGCTTTTCTCGAGTGTTATTCAAAAATCCGAAATTACTGCATCTTGTATCTTTTCTCTCCTCTGCTTTGATTGTGATTGCACTTTGGTATTGCTGAGTTTTCAATCTGTTGCTGGGTTATTCTACTGGTTGTTACTGGTTTGCGGTGTTGCTGAATCTGTTGTTGCTGTGGTATTATTGCTGCTGACTTCTCCTTCTTTTGTTCTTGTACTGTTGTTTCCAGGTACACATTTGTACAATCTCGGCTTGAAGCAAAAAATGAAATATTAATCAGGCTTTGTTCCTGTTGGATTTGTGTTTGAATATTAATTTTTCTTTCTTCGTATAAAGATGTAGTTGAATGATTAATGAATAATGAGGTTGCATATGTATGCTTTCTTCATCTAATAATGTTAGTTTAAATTAATCGGATAATAATTAATCTGTTTTGATATTATGGTCAATCTCATGTTCTAGTATTATTGAATAATAGAATATAAAAAATGAAAGTAGTTTTTCTTTGTACAAACTCGATCGCAATTTTCCATTCGCATTAGCTGTAAACTAATAACTAATAAGTTACGTTTTTCAGCATGTAAATAATTAAGAGATTTTCTTTTATTTTAGAGACGAACTTAATAGAAAATATAGTCATTGTAGGTTTATCCTTAAAATAAAATGAGACGAGCCTCGCCAAATAAATCACACATCGCTGGGGACCTCAATAAATACATAACCATTGACTAGACTTTGGATTTGGCCGTTTAATGAACGTTCACGGCCTCTTCCTAAAATAACAATACGTTAGTCTCTTTAGGACGCGCCTTAATAAATCTTACCTTCTTAAACTCGGGTGCACATTTATGTGACCCAAATCCAAATCTCAGCGGAGTTGAAATGTGTCTCTAATCACGAGTACATTGATTGTGACGTGGTTCGAGATGCATGTCCACGACGTTGCAAATTCCTTTTAAAAAAAATAAGAATGAGATGAGCCTCGCCGAATAAAAATACAAATTGCGGGGCCCTCAGTAAATATTTGTTTTAAAATTGCTTAGACTTCGGGATGGACCGTTTAGCAAAATTCCACGGCCCTACCCAAAGTAAATGATACGCTAGTCGCTTTAGGTGCGCCCTTAATAATTTAATTTCCTTAAACTCGGGTGCACATTTATGTGACCCAAATCCAAATCTCAACAGAGTTGAAATACGCCAACAACCACGGGTGCATTGATGTGACGTGGTTCGAAATGTGTTTCCACGATGTTGCAATTCTTGATAAAAATAACAGTAGATGATGAAAGCGGCAAAAAGTTAAAATTTGCACATAAGTTCATATTTGTATAAAATCAGATAATCAAGCCGAATATAACAGTTGAGCGACCGTGCTAGAACCACGGAACTCGGGAATGCCTAACACCTTCTCCCGGGTTAACAGAATTCCTTATCCAGATTTCTGGTACGCAGACTGTAATATGGAGTCATTCTTTTCCTCGATTCGGGATTAAAATTGGTGACTTGGGACACCCTAAATCTCCCAAGTGGCGACTCTGAAATAAATAAATAAATCCCGTTTCGATTGTCCTTTAATTGGAAAAACTCTCTTGTACCCTCACGGGGGCGGAAAAAGGAGGTGTGACACTACCCCAATGATACGTACAATATCACCAGATCAAAGTCGAGCAGGTCAAGCAGAGCCTGCGGGATACGAACTAACATCCCCTCTTACAAAACTAACGATTTTTCTTTGGATGCAAGCACTTGAGTTGCAAAATCATCAAATATCCTATACACTCACGAGACTCAATTGCTCAGAAATACAACTCTCAGAACCATTGCACTTAGTCACAGTTGCTATCCGCACGCATTGTCCCCAACAGATACAGTATCCCAGCAGTCGCAATATCGCAATCCACTATCAGCTAAGAAAATTCTATTATCATTTGCCATTTTACTTCCTGCATAAGGCTACCATTCTGCCTTCCGAGGTTAAGCTCTACCTCCATCTGCATTTTCTTGCATTGCATAAGGCTACCATTCTGACTTCCGAGGTTAAGCTCTACCTCCATCTGCATTTTCTTGCATTGCATAATGCTACCATTCTGCCTTCCGAGACTAAGCTCTGTCTCCATCTGCATTCTTGCATTGCATAAGGCTACCATTCTGTCTTCCGAGGTTAAGCTCTACCTCCATCTGCATTCTTGCATTGCATAAGGCTACCATTCTGCCTTCCGAGGTTAAGCTCTACCTTCATCTGCATGGCTGAAAGATCGCCACCTTATTTATATGTGCATGGCTTAAAGATCGCCACCTCTACATTTTTATGGCTGAAAGATCGCCACCTTATTTATATTTGCATGGCTAAAAGATTGCCACCTGACACAACCCAAACCGGGGTGTCACAAGTCACGAGCATCAACTAGGGTATAATTACAACTGAAAAGTTTCTAGTGTACAAATACAGACTAATGAAATGAATAGAGAGATTCCTTCTGTGTTTGGTGATAGTTGTTCCCTGCAAAAGATTGAGGTGTTCATGTGTGGAGACTCTGTTTCTCAATCAGCCAGAAATATTGAGGAAAGTCAGCAGGACAATGGAAAAGGCAAATTCAAGGTCACCATTCAGAACCCAATCAGGGATTGAAAAAACTGAATCCCATCTTTAATTGTTGTGCTCACTTGTAAGTACACATTCTTATTATTATAATATTCTATATATATATATATATATATATATATATATATATATATATATATATTTGCAATAATACATGACCTTTTAGTACTTTTAAATTCGTAGAATCCAGTTTCCTTGTGGCGTTGAAATCTGAACGATTTTAGCTTGAATTTGACGTGCTTTGAGAGAATATAAATACATAACCATTGGTTTGTATGATAGATGAAGGAGATGTAACTTTTTAGATAGATCAAAATCTTTGATAAACTCACTAATTCTATTAATGTTTTTAGTGATTTAGTCTTGTTTTTTTGGCTTCTCTCTATAATGGGGTAGTGTAATAACTGATTTGTTTGTGTGACTTGTAAGGTTCTATATGAAATTGGTTTTTGCACGATAGGATCTTGTTTCCTGTTAATCCTTCTAGAGCTGAGATTACAGGTTCTTGATTGGCTATTCTTGGAAGTTGCATAAACATTCAAATCCTATAAATCTTAGTTATTTTGACCTGACATGGCTATTCTTGAAAGTTGCATATTATGGCATTTTCCGAAACCCTTATCCCATTATGATTTAGTTGTCACTTGTTTAAGTCAGTGAACTCATTCCTTACTTTTATGTCTACAGATGCAAGTGTTGATTCCTATCCGCATACTTGAGCTATAGCCAGGGTAATATAGTGATGAGCCGCATGTTTCCTTCAATGAGTAATGCTGGTTCCACTTCTTCTTTCTCTATTTTTATGTTTTAGTTTGACAGTTATTGAAAACTCATTGTTAGAGGGTGTATTAGTGTCAATTGTATTATTTTTAATTAATTTGTTTTTTAGTGTATTAGGGATTGGGGTAGGGTTAAAAGAAATCGTATCTGTGAGCCCTAGGTTAGCCATTGTCATTGTGCTTGTGTGGGACTGGATTTGCCTATTGAATGGTCCACGAGACCGGGGTAGCGGTTGATTTCCAGCTTTGGGTTGTCCATTTATGGAGCCCCTTGTTAGAAAGGTAACAGTTTGCCATCTGCCGTCATCAGTTTGTGTAGTTGTTAGTTGCGTTTCTAGTGGAGTAGCAGATGTAGTATCGTGTGTGGTATGTGTGTGTGGGGTGGGGGTGGGGGGAGGTGGTGAGGTTTGTGTGTGTGGCACAAATTTACATAGATTTGTGGTGTGGCCTAATCTCCCATAACGAGTGTATAACATATTTAGCCCTTCGTAGAGTATTTGTTGTCGATGGTGACCAATGAAGACGTGAGTTTTGAGAAGTTTTTCTAATGGAACTTCAATGCAATTACGTTCATATCTGCCTCTGGTTGTGGCAGATGTGCATGTATCTATTTTCGTAGGGACCCAATTTTTGAGCCAACAAGCTGGAGGATTTCGAGATCATAGAATTTAGTGGGTAACTCTGGCAACCGAATCCATATGGCAGAGTAAGTGAGCTGAGCGTTTGATGCAATGAACTTAGGCTCTCATTTCCTTACAAATAGAAAGTGGTTAATAGAAACCAAGGTCCAGCATGTAATGCTTTAACCATGTTTTCCTCCTTCTGGAATTTGACTAGGAAGAAATCGGATCCCAAGTCAATTAGTGGAAGGTCCTCCGTTTGTTTCCATAGTTGAATGAGCTTTGTTCGCATAGTTTGATGTCCCACCTTACGTCCAAAAACTTTAATAATTACGGAAAGGGCGAGTAAAGTCTATTTTTGTCCGTGTTCGTTAATAGGATAAAGGTTTCTTGGTGCTGGTTATTTGTAGTTTCGTCAAAAAAATCGATAGATGAGTGTAATGTATGACAGGTATTTGGGATATGTGTGAATTGGTTATCTGAGATTAGTTTTTGCCTGAAGGTATCGGTAGGAAGGAAGGGAGATGTAACTTCTGTGATAGTTGGTGGGTCAATGTGTATGGAACTGATGTCTGGGGGTTCCGGTGAGGAGGTAGCGATGGTGGTGTTGTTCATCTTGAGCTTTTATATATTAATCTGTTGAGAATTTATAACTTAGATTTCTTGTTCGTGGGGGAAAAGGTGTATAGTTCAATCCAAGCCTTTGTTTGTTTTGGTTTTCATTCTTTTTCCTTTTTTTTCCATTTTTAAAAAGTGTATTTTAGTTTTTTTTTAAATATTTTATTTAAATGAATTGTATTTTAAAGTTCTTTTTGGAATTTGTCTCGGAGCTTGCCCATGGAAAAAAACGCTTTTAAGGCACATGTGGAAAGTGCTTGCCTCGTAAGACCACCCTCGGGGCGATGGATCAGAGTCCGACCACCCTCGAAGTAAAGGGAATTGATATATTGATTGAGCCAACTAAAAAAATATAAAGAGCATTTTAAGTAAGCAAAAAAATATTTTAATTATTTAATTATATTATATTTCAATAATTTTTACCGTAGTGAAGTGGCTGAGCTTGCGTATGTTGGCTTGGCATTTATGAAAAGATAGACACAAAACGTCTTATTATAAAACAATTTGGGGGGGAGGGGGGAGTCTCAGTGAATTGTGTAGAGAATTTCTTGTTGAAGCAAAGACTCATTAACTTTAGAAATTTCAGATAATTATGAATCCATGTAAATATGCATGAATATTTCATTAGAACCAAATTGAAAAGGATTTATTCATACACATAGCTATTAGCTAGCAAAAAGGAAATACCATAACCCCTCTTCTTTAGTAACATAAGTACTAAGATTTTAAACTTATTGTACGTACTGTTGGTTTTAGGTCATGTTGCTTTACTAATATTCATCTGATCCATTGGAAATAGGGTTTGGACCACTAGGAACATCATGAGCAGCCACCATATATTGTTGTTCGCTCTCGTTACTAGTGGCTGCTAATTTTTTGGGATTAACGATTATTGTGGATCTTTCATTTGTTTGAGACTGAAGCGTACTTATTGTTGTGAATTTTTCCTTTGATAACAACGAATCATGAACCGGAAAATCGAGAGGATGAGCAGCTGAGATTATGCATGGAGAGTTCAAGAGTAAAGCAAAGAAGAAAAGGAGAAGAAGAATTTGTGATTTGGTGCAGATGGTTAATTTTTTTCATGATAGAAGTTGAGTAATTAACCAAAAAAAAAAAATTCACCCCCAAATAACCCTAGGCGATCAATATTGGTGAAGAAAGTGAATTGCAAGGTGAAAATGTTGGTGGAGAAAGACCCAAATTTATAGGACAGGAAAATCGAGATGTTTATTACTATATCTCCGACTTTATGTGATACAATTACTATTTAAAGAGTCACATAATATTTTTCTTTGAATGTGTTTTTGGCAAATATTTTTAAATATTTTGAATTGCCTATTGTACAACAACAACAACAACAACAACAACAACAACAACAACAACAACAACAACAACAACTTTGGCAAATATTTTTAAATATTTAGAATTGCCTATTGTACAACAACAACAACATTAACTGTATAATCCTACAAGTGAGATCTGAAGAGGATATTAAGTACGTAGACCCTGCCCCTAACTTGTGAAGGTAGAGAAGCAATTGCTAACTATTATGACTTATAGTATTGTTTGCATGGTTTATGATGAATATGTAAATTTTATTTTAAATTTTTTGATAAATTCTATGCTCGAATTCATATCTAAAATTAGTCAGCTTGACCTTCGAATAAACTACGTCACATAAAATGGAACGGACGAGTATAAGGATTTATATTTAAGTGTTATGAATATGAGGAGTTGCAAAGATTTCTATTTAAGGAGAGATACATATGAATATGGGAATTCTTGTGAAAATACGGCTTTCCTTTTAGCTTTCGATTTTTCCTCTCTTTTATTCTAATTTACTAAAAAAGTGACTTTTGTGAATGGATAAAAATACATAAATTAAGGTCATTTTTTTCTTCTTCATGAAGCGGAGGAATATTGGAGCAATGATAAATTATCCCGACATGACTTGTTATGGGTTCGTACCATAGAAGCAGTCACTGATATTTGTATCATGATAGATTGTCTACATCCCCTCCTAGGACCCCGTATAAACGCGAGATGCTTTTTCCACCTGACTGTTTTTTTTAAGGTCATTTTTTTCAAAGACATGACTAGACTTGGACATCGACGTAGAATCATATGAACAGTGCGCAAACGAGCTTATTATAATAGTAAGTTCATTTGTCATGGATCGTATACAACCAAATTGAATTAATCGTGACCCTAATGCTAATATCGGACACCGAATATCGAAAAAAAAAAGTATGAGCTGGATTAGAGTCTGAGATATTGCTATACTCATAACAAGGTGTGCTTCGAGATGATCACGAAATCATTTATTGTACAAATTGATTATAGAAAACGTCAATATATTTCTATTGAGGATTTTTTTTACGTTTGGTTATATTTATATCAATTATACCAAATTTGAAGAAAGTCAGACATGGGAATTGACTTTTAAGAATACAAACGTATCTGTTTTGAGTTAACAACCTTGAAATTCAGTGTCATTTAGTCGCGGTTGTTTGTACAAAATTTTAGGTTATAGTCTATTTCTGTTAGTATTAAGTATTATAACAATCGACTTCATTAAATAAGCATTATCCACTTACGTATCTTTTTTTAAAGTATAAATCTATGTAAATTAGGTATATGAAAATGGTATAACATGAGGTGGGAGGGGGATCGTGCCCCTTCCCTCCCATTTTAGTTAAAGGAAAAACATAAAGAAAGTGAGACTGAAACATAGACAACGCTCTTAGGGCTCGTTTGGTACGAGGGATAAGGAATAATTAATCTTGGGATTAAATTTGAGATGAACATTTGATATGAGGGATAAAGGATAATTAAGAGCATATTTCCTCCCTTTATCAACTCCTTTTTTATGGTTGGGAGGATCCACAATTCTTCATTTATTCACAAGACCTGGATCCCGGGATTAAATTTGGGGAGAAATTCAAAAAAGCCATATTTATAAGTGGTCATTCAAAAATAGCCACAGTTTTCAAAGTAATCGAAATTTAGTCACTCTTCATGTAAAGATAAATCTGAACGAAAACACTGTTCAAAATGCAAAAAAATACTCCGGTATAATATACTAGAGTTCCAACAAAAGTATACTGATACCACAGTATAATATACTGGAGTTCCAGCATAATATACCGGCCCAGCATAATATACTGGAGATTGGAACACCGGTACTCCAATCTCCGGTATATTATACTGGAACTTTCTGCGTGTTGGAGTTCCAACATAATATGCTGGAAGTTCATACACAGGTGCACCAATCTCCAGTATATTATGCTGGAATTGTCCGTGTTGTAGTAAAATAATGGCTATTTTTAATGATTTTGCAAACGCTGGCTATTTTTGAATGATCAGTCCGAAAACTAGCTAGCATGTGCTATTCTTACTTAAATTTGAGATGAGTTTATCTCATGTTTGGTTGGAATAAAATTGCGGTATAACTAATTCTGTGATTAGTTATTCCGGAATTGTAGTATTTTTTTAATCCCTATGGCAGGGTGAATAACTAATCCCGGGATAATTAATCATGGGCTGACTTGATTCCCAACCAAACGACCCAATAGTTTGTCAAAATGTTTCTTAGATACATTAACTGAGGAAATGACCCACCACCATAAGTTTTTATAGATGCTCATTCGAGGTGGAGTCAAGGATTTAAAATTTATGAGTTCGAAATTCATGTTTTTTAAGTTATTGGGTTCTAATTAAATAATTTGTATATAATTTAATAAATTTCTTAAGACAAATATAGGGGTTGGACCAACTTACTGGATTCAGTCGAACCCGTAATTAAAAGGCTAGCTTTGCCCCTAATGTTGATCATAAGTTTTTTATTCCCTCCTCTTCATCTTCTATTGATCAGAAGTATCGAGTAGTGCCACATCAGTAGAAACTATTGCGTTAAGCTATACTGAGCTAAGTTGCTGTTGTTGAGGATCTATGTGTTACACGGGTTTGCAGTCTCCTGATGCGTCATCTAATGGAACTTTTTAACTTTACATACCAACCAAAATAGTGTAATTTTTATTGTGTATTTGTGGACTTGATATAGGAATATCAAATCCATATTTGAGAAAATGCATAAGTATTCTGATATATAGTTGGATTTTCAAGTACACACTTAAATTTTACGGGGGTCCTATTACCCCCCTCCCCTCCGAACTATTTTTAAGTGAAATAAATATCCCCTTGAGAGATGAAGTGGCACAGAAAGTGTCACGACCCAAAATTCTCTAAGGATTGTGATGCGCCGGACACCACTGTCAGGCAAGCCAATACCCAGAAGTTAATTAAATTCTCATTTTAGTATTCATTGAAACCATTCCTTTGATACATTAAACCATAAATAATGAAATTTATTAAAATAAGATGATATTTTTAACAAACATAATATTTGATAATCCCATAATCATCCCAGAACCCGGTATCACAAGTGCATGAGCAGTTTCTATGAAACAATGTAATACAATAACCGTCCGAAATACAAATTGGATAGTGGAGAAAATACAATACAATGCTCTGAAGGAGACTCTGCTGGCTGTGGGTCATCTCGAGAAGTACAGATCACCTAAATCTCTGTATCAACCATGCCGCTGCGCCAAACTAGGCCACGGCATACATGTGCCTGTGCAACAAAAATGCACAGCAAGTATAGCATGAGTACCAAAACAACGTGTACCCAATAAGTATCCCGTCTAATCTCGAAGAAGTAGAGACGAGAGGTCGACTTTGACACTTACTAGTGGTCCAATAATAATATAGAAGCATGGATTTTATAAAGTGATTTAAAACTCAAAGCATGAAGCAGGTAAACAATTCTTTTTATAATAAGAAATTCCCAAAATTTGTATTTCATCATTTGTCAATTTATCTCGGGCCGGAGAGGAAATATCATTATTCAAAAATGTCAAGGCAAGCAATACAAGCATGCACAAATCATGTCGAGGTCGTACGACCCGATCCAATAAATATTTAAACTGTGCACTGCCAGAGGGTTGAATGGCGCGATCCATAGATACATCTATTTAATCTACCGAGGCGTTCGGCCCGTTCCACAATAGATAACACATTCAAGCAGTCAAATCAAAAATTCATCAAGGAGCAATTATTCAGAAAAAGGCAAGCTTCTCTTTTAAAAGTCAAGAAATGATGTCTAGCCTTTTAGAAATTTATTTACACGTTCAGTATGGTTTAAGCATTTTAAATTGACAACAAGGTTGCAAATATTACAAGTAAAGCATGCTTTTGGGTCCTAGACTACCCGGACTAAAGCATAATAATAGCTACGCACGGACTCTCGTCACCTCGTACGTACGTTGCCCCCACAATTAGAAGCACGTATCCAATTAATTCACCTATGGGGACAATTCCCTCTTACAAGGTTAGAAAGGAGACTCACCTTGCTCTGAATTTCTATAGCCGGCATTCCACGCCCTTCCGAATACTCAAATTGATGCACAACGTTCCAAAGCTAGCCAATAATTATGTAAACCTATCAATACATGTTCAATTACTCATAATAATCCAATTTATAACAATCCCTAAACCCGATCAAAAAGTTGAAAAAAATTCCCTCGGGCCCACGTACCCGGATTCAGAAATTTTTTGAAGAAAAAGTTACCCATAACCTCACGAATTCAAATATGTAATTTACTCTCAATTTAATGTCCAAAATCGTGGTCAAAATCCGAAAGTACCAATTTTCTAGGTTTTCCCCTCAACCCCAAGTTTCTATCAATTTTTATGCTAAAATCTATACAAAATCAATGTATGTAACTCAAAGCTAACATAAACCACTTACCTTATGCTTGGTGATGAAAATGACACCTCAAAGTTGCTCCAAAATCGGCTCCAATGGAAGGAATGGGGTTTAATGAACCCAACCCCCGATTTAAAAGAACCTCACTACCTCCAGCATTTCTGCACCTGCGGTCACTTGACTGCTTCTTCAGTTCCGCAGGTGAGACCCATAATCCGCTTTTGCGGTCCTCCTCCAGGCCCTCAACTTTCGCATTTGTGCCCTTCCTTCTGCAGGTGCGGTCCCGCTTCTGCAGCAAGATGACTGCATTTGCGGTCCCAGCCTAGCCCAGCCACTCCCGCTTCTGCGGCTCCGCACCTGCGGCCAAGACCTCACAGGTGAGGTTACACCAGATGACAGTAGGCTTCAGCTCTTCCTCCCAATTGCAATTCGATCCGTTAACTACCCAGAATCCACCCGAGGCCCCCAGGACCCTGTTCAATCAGACCAACCAGTCCTATAACATAACGCGGACCTGTTCGAGGCCTCAAATCACATCAAACAACGCCGAAATCACGAATCACACCCCAATTCGAGCTTTATGAACTTTAGAACTTCAAACTTCTATGTCCGAATCCGGAACCTATCAATCACGTTCGATTGACCTCAAATTTTGCACATAAGTCATATTTGACATTACGGACCTACTCCAACTTTCGAAATCGGAATCCGACCCTGATATCAAAAAGTTCACTTCCGGTCAAACTTCCCAAAAACCTTCAAATTTCTAACTTTGGCCAAATGACTCCGAAATGACCCACATACCTCCAAATCCACTTACGATTGCTCTCCCAATACTAGAATCACCATACGGAACTATTCCCAGACTCGAAATCCCAAATGGACATCGATAACACTAAAATGTACTTCAACCCAAACTTATGAAATTCTTCCAAAATGTTAACTTCCACAATAGGCGCTGAAACACTCCCGGGTCATCCAAAACCCGATCCGGACATACGCCTAAGTCTAAAATCATTGTATGAACCTGCTGGAACGGACAAATCTCGATTTTGAGGTCGTTTACTCAAAAATTTCATCTTAGTCAATTCTTCCAATGTCAGATTTTGAAATGAGAATTTTCTTTCCAAATCAACTCCGAACTTCCCGGAATTCAATTCTGACCATGCGTACAAGCCATACTACCTGAAGTGAGGCTGCTCATGGCCTCAAACTGCCGAACGACATGCTAGAGCTCAAAACGATCGGTCGGATAGTTACATTCTCCCCCACTTAAACATACGTTCGTCCTCGAACGTGCTAAGAAGTTCGCTGGAGTTGCCTGAAATCACTGTTAAACACCTCGTGCACCTACACGTGCTACCACCACTCAGTTGAGCACATTAGCTTGATCAAATCTGAAGATATTCTCTTTTATTCAAGCAAATAAGCTTAGAACCGAAATTTCAACACCCGAAATTCTCTGCCAAGCCTGCTGCCAACCTATGAACACTGCATCAATCACCACACGATGAACCGATACATGATTGCATACATTTTCGAATTCACACTATGCACTGCATAATTCATATGACCATAATAGCATTCTCTGATAACAATAGCTGAAATTCCATGAATCTGATGCTCCCAATGCACCTCATGATATATATAAGTCTTGTTCTAACCCTTGAAATACCGTCACGACGGAAGAGACGTGTGGAAATTCATAACCAACTGCCTAGTCAACAAATCATTGAGGCTATACTCCTGACAAGAATCATCACCTCATTCTGAACTAAATAATGGTATTTGCTCTTTAATATACTTCATATAATCATTGATCCTAGATCCAACAATCTCGTCTTGCCTAGTACGAGCTGCTCAGGCAATAAGCCACCCCAGACATGACTAAAAGTCTCATATGATGTCACAACGTACCAATAAGCTACAAACTCGAACGTGATACATATGGAAACGAACTTTGGAAGGGACTACCTAACCCTCGCAACTATAGAACTTTCCTCTGAAAATGGAAAACAAAATACACAAAATTTTAGAATATAGAAAATTGCACTCAACATCATACTGTTGCGGCGTGCAACCCGATCCAAACAACATATGACTCACATAAGGAGATACACACCGAGCTAAATTGCTCATTATATCGGTTGCAAGCATGCTAAGTGCATAATACCATCCTTGGGGAGACAGATAGCGCCACTAGCTACAAAACTCAAGCATAACTGAGGTGTGATATATAACCTGAGTCACAAGAGCAATCCTGCTCACATAACACCATTGCTACGCGGAACCTCACCATAAGAAATTTATCAAACCGTTTCACAAACTCACATGGCACCATATAGTATTACATGAAATAGTCGACGACGAAATAACATCCAATGTTCAAATACTCCTTCATAAGGAGTACTATGCTGAAATGAACACATCTGGCCTAATATAGAGCCCACATTCATACTTAAATCCACCCATTGACCTCGGGCCGATTCTGATCACACCGAACTAGGCTAATAACCTTTCATGGGTCCATAATAACCTTCTTTTTCTCATAACACACAATAACAACCATCATAACCGGAGCAAACCTCCACAGTCCACAACCCAATAAACTGAGTGCCCTCCACGCATAAATTCTCAAATTAGTGGTACTACCATAATCTTCACACTTGGTTTAAATCTTCAATCAATCAAGTGACTACATGTCGCACTTATACAATCTTCCCGTGAGATACGCTCCCACGACCTTCCACACCAGATAACAAGTCTGCATATCCATACAACCCGCCGCACTAACGCTATAAAGCAAATCAAGAATCCATAACCAGGTTGCAAAGCCTCTTTCACAAAACACCAATCTTAGGTGACGCTGAAGACAACACCGGCTTACTCTAAACATTCAAATAACTTTTCCTACTCATCCGAGCTCTTGTCATCCTCGCCAACACTGAGCCGCAACCTCGGTTTCTCACTTTAAATTTTCATACCGCTCCCTGCACCTATCATGCCAATATGCGACAGTATAAGAATTTCATCATAACTCCTGAACCACTAATAGGGTATACACTTCATCATATAGAAACCTTTTACTTAACTCATTCCAAGAGAACCATAGCAACACGCGAGTAACTTCTCATAACCGTAGGACATTCCAATCCTCAAGTAGTGGTCTGAACCACCATAACCCTTCCGGGATCCGCCTACACATAACAAGCCATAATACCTAAATACTTCCAAATAAAATCAATTACGGCAACTGTCAAGCCTTGCACGCACCGTTACGAATCACATGCATAACTTAATCACGCTGAAGAAACTGATCACTACCACCAATATTCCAATTCCACTATGGCTAACCAATCTAACTTCTTCCAATTTATCCTTGATTGCCTTAGAGATAATAATACTCCATTCAACACATCACGCACTTAATCCACACTCATTCCGAGTGGCCTTGTATCACGAGACCATGTTGTCCCAAATCCCACGAACCATCTCATACCTTCCTTGGGCGCATATTCGCATCCTCAACTGATACACCCGTTCCCATGATCCCTCTATGGATCCAAATTCATTCTCTTTCATTCCTCCAAAGCTATATTACAAGCCGAAGATATCATAGAACCTTCCAAGCCTCCTTTCATAATCCGCTGCAAAGCTCGATTCTTAACCATACTTATGTACTCAAAATCCTTAGGCACCATGCCTTAACCTTTAAATCCACTAGGATCGTTATTAAGAGTCACCCACTCTGACTTGATCCCGAATATAACCAACTCCAAGAATCTTCTAGCACATGAACACTCTCTCAATGAAGCACGCGTAACTACACGAAGCGTAAATCCTGGACCTTCCCCAAGCCTGAACATAATTGATAAGGCCATTTATGGCACACATCTCTCGAACCATTTACTCAAATTACCACTTATATTCTTTTCCCTTAGATGAAATAACTTGCCCTTATGCCGATAGCCAGAAGCCTCACAAGTAGATAACCATGCACCCAATCGTAGGCTGTAGGACTCCCCCACTTAGCTTGAAGCCACCATTACACAACTCTACAACCCACCAAGATTCTTTCTTCACTGTTGATATGATCTTGCACAGCCACCTCGCCAACTTCCTCGAAATCCTTCTGTTCGACCTCTTTACCGGATAGCTAGTAGAATCCTTCGCAGAAGCTTTGCCAACACCACGCGAACGATGATCTACTCACAGGAGATAATCCACCTGTGGAAATTACATGCCGGCATCTCCCAATGACGTTGCACTGCACAATTACTATGAAATCCACATTCCAACCTGAGCCCATGCTCGTTTGATAGATGTACAAGCCCATTCACTCCTCATGGACATCAACTAAATGTGCGACAATGTCTTCCAATTCAAAGTCATGTTGTATCCTTCTTCATATCAAGCAACTCCTTTCTACCGTATCGAATCTCCCGCTGCATAGTAGCCGATATTTCCAATCAAGCTTGTGTACCAAATCACCGTCCACCAAAATTCCCAAATCACTCTAAACTTTTTCTCAAGGTGTGTAGTTATCCTGCCATTGAACCCATATGCTACTCTGCCACTCTCCTACTTGGGCAACCTCACTTCTTTAAGCAACTACTCGGTTCCTGTTTTTCCACACTAGGACTTCTAGAAGTTTAACAACTGCATGACACTTCCCACATGTTCTTCCTCATCCTTTACTGCTCAGTTGATGCCTTAGATCAAAATCTATCTCAGTAGCACTTGAACCAATAGACCGCTAATAACTTTAAACCTTTCCGAAGATCATCCTTTCTCGAGCCATAGACATTAGAACATCGATTCAATCCTTAACTACCGCACCCTGCGATCTCTGACAGTTGCTTCTTCAATACTATCTCACAATATCCCGCCCTATAGGCGATTTGTAGAAGATCATAACACCGGCGAACTTAAGATATTCAATTAAGGACGACGACACCATGCCAAAGATGAAAATCCCACTACACTTGAAAACACCAAGACTCGTTACCCCATCAACCCAAACCTGAACATTTGTAGTCCGATTGCCTTTCCTCCACTAGAATAAAATACTGAATATCTAAATCGTACACTGAGAAAACCTCCCTTCAAGTCATTCACTGACCTGACGCGTCGGCAAGCATCCTACCATCACATCGATACTGCGCGACAACCGTTCATAAGCATCATGGCAACTTGTGCCTAGCCTCAGAGCTCTCAGAAGTACAACTACTGAGCTGAAATGACAGAATATCATTCCACAAGGCGATGACAATAGCTCAAACAACCACGCAGGGAGAAACATCTCTCACCACATTCGTAGTACCATTACAATTACTCACTCACCGATTCATGACCAGCGCTTCGTGCCGCATAAGATTGATCATGAAGGAAACAAGGGCATAAGCCTCAAAGGAAATCAAATCGCACGATGAGGAATCAAGAAGGAAAGTGCTTCTAACAACCCTGTAGCCTTTGAAGATAAGTACAGACGTCTCCATACCGATCCGCAAGACTCTACCAGACTCGCTCATGACTCGTGAGACCTAAGGGAACCTAGTATTCTGATACCATATTGTCACGACCCAAAATCCTCTAAGGGTCGTGATGGCACCGGACACCACTGTCAGGCAAGCCAACACCCAGAAGTTAATTAACTTCCCATTTTAGTATTTATTGAAACCATTCCTTTGATACATTAAACTATAAATAATGAAATTTATTGAAATAAGATGATGTTTTTAACAAACTTAATATTTGATGATCTCATAATCATCCCAGAACCCGGTGTCACAAGTGCATGAGCAATTTCTAGGAAACAATATAATACAATAACCGCCCGGAATACAAATTGGATAGTGGAGAAAATACAATACAATAATTTGAAAGAGACTCTGCTGGCCGCGGGTCGTCTCGAGAAGTGCAGCTCACCTAAGTTTCCGTATCAACCATGCCGCTACTCCAAACTAGGCCACTAGGCATACATGTGCATGTGCAACAAAAATGCACAACAAGTGTAGCATGAGTACAAAAATAACGTGTACCCAGTAAGTATCCCGTCTAATCTCGAAGAAGTAGAAACGAGAGGTCGACTTCGACACTTACTAGTTGTCCAATAATAATATACCAATAATATAGAAGCATGGATTTTATAAAGTGATTTCAAACTCAAAGCATGAAGCATGTAAACAATTCTTTTTATAATAAGAGATTTCCAAAATTTGTATTTCATCATTTGTCAATTTATCTCGGGCCGGAGAGGAAATATCATTATTCAAAAATGTCAAGGCAAGTAATACAAGCATGCGCAAATCATGCCGAGGACGTATGGCCTGATCCAATAAATATTTAAACCGTGTACTGCCAGAAGGTCGAATGGCGCGAACCATAGATTAATCTATTTAATCTACCGAGGCGTTCGACACGTTCCATAATAGATAACACATTCAAACAATCAAATCAAGAATTCATCAAGGAACAATTATTCAGAAAAAGGCAAGCTTCTCTTTTAAAAGTCAAGAAATGATGTCTAGCCTTTTAGAAATTTATTTACACATTCAGTATGGTTTAAGCATTTCAAATTGACAACAAGGTTGCAAATATTACATGTAAAGCATGCTTTTGGGTCCTAGACTACCCGGACTAAAGCATAATAGTAGCTACGCACGGACTCTCGTCACCTCGTGTGTACGTAGCCCCCACAATTAGAAGCACATATCCAATTAATTCACCTATGGGGACAATTCCCTCTTACAAGGTTAGAAAGGAGACTCACATCGCACCGAAGTTCCATAGCTGGCATTTCACGCCCTTCTAAAGACTCAAATTGATGCACAACATTCCAAAGCTAGCCAATAATTATGTAAACCTATCAATACATGTTCAATTACTCATAATAATCCAATTTATAACAATCCCTAACCCCGATCGAAAAGTTGACAAAAACGCCCAAGGCCCACGTGCCCGAATTCAAAAATAAATTGAAGACAAAATTTACCCATAACCTCACGAACTTAAATATGTAATTTACTCCCAATTTGATGTCCAAAATCGTGATCAAAATCTGAAAGTACCAATTTTCTAGGTTTTCCCCTCAACCCCAAGTTTCTACCAATTTTCATGTTAAAATCTATACAAAATCAATATATTTAACTCAAAACTAACATAAACCACTTACCTCATGCTAGGTGGTGAAAATGACACCTCAAAGTTGCTCCAAAATCGACTCCAATGGAAGAAATGGGGTTGAAATGAACCCAACCCCCCATTTAAAAGAACCTCACTGCCTCCAGCATTTTCGCACCTGCGGTCACTTGACCGCTTCTGCGGTTCCGCAGGTGCGATCCACAATCCGCTTCTACGGTCTTCCTCCAGGCCCTCAACTTCCGCATTTGCGCCCTTCCTTCCGCAGGTGCGATCCTGCTTCTGTGGCAAGATGACCGCATCTGCGGTCCCAACCTAGCCCAATTATTCCTACTTCTGCGGCTCCGCGCCTGCGGCCAAGACCTCGCAGGTGCGGTTACACCAGATGACACCAGGCTTCAGCTCTTCCTCCCAACTGTAATTCGATCCGTTAACCACCCGGAATCCACCCGAGGCCCCCAAGACCCCGTGCAATTACACCAACCGATCCCATAACATAACGCTGACCTGTTCGAGACCTCAAATCACATCAAACAACGCCGAAATCACGAATCACGCCCCAATTCGAGCTTTATGAACTTTAGAACTTCAAACTTCTATGTCCGACGCTGGAACTTATCAAATAACGTCCGATTGACCTCAAATTTTACACACAAGTCATATTTGACATTACGGACGTACTCCAACTTCCGGAATCAGAATCCGTCCCCGATATCAAAAAGTCCACTTCCGATCAAACTTTCCAAAAATCTTCAAATTTCTAACTTTGGCGATATGACTCCGAAATGACCCACGGATCTCCAAATCCACTTCCGATTGCGCTCCCAATACTAGAATTACCATACAGAGCTATTCCCAGACTCGGAATCCCAAACGGACATCGATAAGACTGAAATGCACTTCAACCCAAACTTATGATATTGTTCCAAAATGTTAACTTCCACAATAGGCGCCGAAACGCTCATTGATCATCCAAAACCCGATCCGGACATACGCCCAAGTCCAAAATTATCGTATGAACCTGTCGGAACCTTCAAATCCTGATTTCTAAGTTGTTTACTCAAAAATCCAATCTTAGTCAAATCTTCCAACGTCAAGCTTTTTAAATGGGAATTTTCTTTCCAAATCAACTCCGAACTTCCCAGAATTCAGCTCTGACCATGCGTACAAGTCATACTGCCTGAAGTGAGGTTGCTCATGGCCTCAAACTGGTGAACGATGCGCTAGAGCTCAAAATGACCGGTTGGGTCGTTATAGAAAGTGTGTTCACTTTTTTAGAGGCGTGTGAGCGCATAAACTGCCTTAAAAATCCATTAATGTCTACATGTGTCATTTTACAATTGGATACTTTACCTTTAGTTATATTTTATTAATAAAAGGAAGATAATTTAAAGTTATATAATTAATTATCATTATAACTTAAAATAATATTTCTTTAATTTATTTCTTTTTGTTTTGAAATCCAGCCATTTTCTTTAATTGGTCATATTGTCCGGAGATTATCAAACTCCATTAAAGTATGCTGCAAGTTCGCTGAAGGTCTGTGCACCATTGGTTCTCTTGATTGGAATGGTAGAATTACACGAATTTTGAAATTGGGGGTTTCTTGGGGCTCAGTCTTCATCTTTAATTCACCAATTTCACCTCTTCTCCAAACCCAATTTCTAGAATTATCCCACTTTCATTTTTATCCATACATCCCCATTTTAGCAACAACAAAGACACAGCAACATCCCCTTTCGACAACTCTGGGCCTTGAGAGTATCAAAACCACCCGCGGCGATTTTGTCTCCGGCGATGATAACGATTCTAATTTTTTTTTTATACTATCCTCTTAGAAGTTCTCGAGGATTAAAAAATCAACCTTTCGTTTATGTTGTACTCTAATTGATCAGCGTACTCTGAATTATGTTTGTATTAATGTAACAAAGTTCTATGGTTATTGCGGGAAAAATTAATAGGTGAAAATAAAAATGGAAGTCAGAATTTTCTTTTGGTGGTAAAGATATGGTGTCTGGTGAAGCAGGTATGATAATAGTGATTTTTGGGGTTGTTGATAATGGAGGCGAGAGTAAGAACAGAGAAAAAAAAGGAGAAAATTGAAAAAAAAAAAAATTTTAGTGGTAAAAGCATTGAGGTGCGTGTACTTCACCGCACAACATAAATGTGGCTGTGACATTTTAAGGGTAAATGTATTCCATTATAAAATAGTCCAGGAGTAATATGACCTCGCAAAGTTTAAATGTATTGTTGGAAATCCGATACTTATGCATTTTCCCTCTCTATTTAGTAAAAGTTTACTATATCATGTCCAATCGTGATATTTGTGTCTTTGGACCAGTTCATGCTTCAGTTCTGCAAGAACTGTGCTGAAAAATGAACTGTATATTTAGCTTGAGAATATATTGAGAAGGAGCTTTTAAACCATTTGCACACCGAGGAAATGTTCTGTTTCTTTATCTCGGAAAGGACAGTATGGAAATATCTAAATTTTATAAAGTCATAACCTGTAAATTTGTGCAGATATAATTGACTGTAATTATTTTTGGTCTCCATTCTCTAAATCTTTACTATTCTTGTAGATATGTTTGAGATGATAAGGTTACTGCCTCCGGTCCAAAATAACTGATTTTTTAGTTGTTTTCGTACATATTAAGAAATTCACCTTTTAACATTAATTAACAATAAAACTGACCATATTAACCTTTACTATCTCTTCACATAAACAGTCCTAACACATACTCCAATATTAATTACTCCAAGGGCAATGTAGGAAAAAAATAATTAATTCATTCTTCAAATCTGGAAAAATCACTTATTTTGGACCACAAGAAAAAAGCCAAAAAATCACTTATTTTGGACTGGAGGGAGTATTATTTTCTCTTATTCCTTCTTCATGTATGAACTTATATCTATCTATTAATGACATTAGACTCTTCTTTCTGCAAGTATTCTCTTTCTGAACTTCGACTTTATTTAAGCAAATCCCAAAATAGCATAACCTAATAATTGTTTTGCTAATGAATGATTTCACACAACACAGTTAAGGAACTGAAAACATTTCCAATACTGGCAGCAGCTCCCGCTAAAGCAATTGTAGCAGCTCATGCGCTGATTAATTTTGAACCTTATAATCTTACATAATAATAAAGAAAGTTTAGAGAAAATTAGCTCTTTATTTGTTTATGTCGCCCATCTTTCTTTTCTTCGATTTTAGATTGTAAAAAAGAGAATGGAATTTCCGATCTTGTATCCGCTACTTCCTATTATTACTCCTTCAAATTGTTTCTTTTGTTTGCCTTGGTGTAACTGCGTGAATTCAGGACGTATTGACAAATTCCTAAATAACATCCCTTTTAGAGTGGCTACCTGATGTCGTTTCTACGTCAAAATTGTACAATTTTGGGCTCTAACATTCCAAGTGACAACAGTAGAACAAGTGACAACATTTTAGTTTTTGAAGGAAAGGAAAACTTCTCATTGGGACTGAGGCTTACTACCAATGAGGCTTACCAATGAGGAAAACTTCTCATTGTTGTTTTCTAATTTCTCCTCGTTCTGGTATGAAGAAAGAGCTCTTACAAGCTCTCCCCGTATTTTGTTGCTTTGTCCTTGTTCTTTTAAGAATTCGGATTGTAAGGTGTTTCCACTACGCAACAAAAAATTAGACTTTAGGAATGATCAACTCAAATAGATGCTCATTATAAGTTTTTCCCTGTCTCCTCTTTGTGTTCTATTGATCAGAAGCATCCAACAACATTACACCACTAGAAAGAGTTAAGCTACTAAGCTAAGTTGTTGTTGAGGGGAACTATGTCATTTGATGAAATTTTTTAACTTTACCTATCAAAAAACGTATTTTTATTGTGTATTGATATAGGAATATCAACGGTAGTACTTAGAGCCCATGATTTCGCTAAAGGTGTTCCAGATTTAATATATATACAACAAGAAGTGCATGATGCCCCAAGATTTAACCTTCCTTTCGAACGAAGTTATCTTCGAAGATCCAGATAAGCGTGCTGGTCACTCCTCTTGCATTCATTTTCTATATATAAAGAACTGTAAAACAACTAAAATTCACCCATCATAGCAAGCCTCTAAGTCTTCAAAAATTTCGGCAAAATTTTTCCGGAAACTAAGCATCATTTTTGTACCTGTCTCATACCATCCAAACTACAACACTTAATAATTCCAAGAGTCACATTCATTCATTTCACACGGAATAAGCAAGATGGTAGACTAGCAAAATATATTTAACTGTGTTATACAAATATATAACACAATTTATTTATTTATTTATTGTTTTTTTTTCGAAGAGTAACACAATCTAACACATTACAAAATTACAACTACACATAAGGTTCATGGAGCAATGCAACAAAGAGTTTTCAATAACTGTCAAACTGAAACATAACAATAGAGAAAGAAGAAGTGGAACCAGCATTACTCATGGAAGGAAATGTGCGGCTCATCACTAAAGTACTCTGGCTCAAGTCTGCGGATCGGAATCAACACTTGCATCTGCAGATATAAAAGTAAGGAATGAGTTCACTGACTTAAACAAGTGACAACTAAATCATAACGGAATAAGGGTTTCGGAAAACGTCATAATATGCAACTTTCAAGAATAGCCAGTCCAAAGACTGAAATCAGGTCAAAATAACTAAGATTTATAGGATTTGAATGTATGAACTTATATCTATCTGTTAATGACATTAGACTCTTCTTTCTGCAAGTATTCTCTTTCTGCACTTCGACTTTATTTAAGCAAATCCCAAAATAGCATAACCTAATAATTGTTTCGCCAATGAATGATTTCTTGCAACAGAATTAAGGAACTGAAAAAATTTCCAATACCGGCAGCAGCTACCGCTGAAGTAGTTGCAGCAGCTCCTGCGAGATTAATTTTGAACCTTATAATCTTACATAATAATAAAGAAAGTTTAAAGAAAGTTAGCTCTTTATTTGTTTATCTCGCCCTTCTTTCTTTTCTTCGATTTTAGATGGTAAAAACGAGAATGGAATTTTCGATCTTTTATCCGCTACTTCCTATAATTACTCCTTCAAATTGTTTCTTTTGTTTGCTTTGGTGTAACTGCGTGAATTCGGGACGTATTGACAAATTCCTAAATAGCATCCCTTTTAGAGTAGCTACCTAATGTCATTTCTACGTCAAAATTGTACAATTTTGGGCTCTAACGGTCCAAGTGACAACAGTAGAACTTAGTGGTCTATGGCGAAGCTAGAGGTTTCGCTAAGGATGTTCCAGATTTAATATATATATGTGTAGAAAGCGCCATCAAGATTTAACCTTCATTTCTAACGAAGTTATTTTCGAAGTTCCAGATAAGCGTGTTGGTCAATCCTCTTGCATTCAAGGTGTGTTTCGAGATCATGACTTTTGTTACTCTCAAGTCCTCAATTTTCCTTGACGATTTTTTCTATACATAAAACTGTAATCCAATCAAATTTCACATCATAGCAAGCGTTTGAGTCTTCAAAAATTTCGGCAAATTTTTTCCTGAAACTAAACATCATTTTTGTACCTGTCTCATATCATCCAAACTATAGCACTTAATAATCCCAAGAGTCACAGTCATTCATTTCACACGGAATAAGTAAAGATGGTAGACTAGCAAAATATATATAATTGTGTTTTATAAATATATAACACAAATTTTTTATTTTTTTATTTTTTTTTTTGTTTTTTTTTTCCCGTAGAGTAAGACAGTCTAATACATTACAAAATTACAACCACACATAAATACAACAATGAGTTTTCAATAACTGTCAAACTGAAACATAACAATAGAAAAAGAAGAAGTGGAACCAGCATTACTCATTGAAGGAAACGTGCGGCTCATTACTACAGTACCCTGGCTCTAGCTCAAGTCTGCGGCTCGGAATCAACACTTGCATCTGTAGACATAAAAAAAGTAAGGAATGAGTTCATTGACTCAAACAAGTGACAACTAATTCATAACAGAATAAGGGTTTCGGAAAACGCCATAATATGCAACTTCTAAGAATAGCCCGTCCACAGACTGAAGTCAGGTCAAAATAACTAGTAAAATTTATAGGATTTGAATGTTTATGCAACTTCCAAAAATAGTCAATCAAGAATCTGTGATCTCAGATCTAGAAGGACCAACAGGAAAAAAGATGACTTTATAAAATTTCACATTTATTAAAGAATCTGTAGACATTGAATGTTTTCCAGTTGAGGCCTAGATGACTCGAGCACCCTTCCTAGAAGGGGTTTGAGCTTTAGGTGCTCATTAGGTGTATCAGTTTGGTTATGGTAAAATTTCACATTTATTACCAAAAAAATATTAATAGGATTAGTGAGTTTATCAAAGATTTTGAATCTATCTAAAAAGTTACATTTCCGTTATCTATCATACAAACCAATGGTTATGTATTTATATTCACTCAAAGTACGTCGAATTGAAGCCAAAATTGTTCAGATTTCAACGCCACGAGGAAACTGGATTCTATGAATTTAAAAGTACTAAAAGGTCATGTATTCTTGCACATATATATAGAACATTAAAATAAGCCTAGAATAAGAATGTGTACTTACAAGTGAGCATGGCGATTAAAGATGAGATTAGGTTTTTTCAGTCCCTGATTGGGTTCTGAATGGTGACCTTGAATTTGCCTTTTCCATTGTCCTGCTGACTTTCCTCAATACTTCTGGCTGATTGAGAAACAGAGTCTCCACACATGAACACCTCAATCTTTTGCAGGGAACAACTATCACCAAACTCAGAAGGAATCTCAATGAGCTGCTTGCAATTTTGCAACACTATATGCTCAAGAGATGGGAAGGCATCATCTGATATATTCCAATGTGTAATGTTCAGATTTCCCAATTTCAAGTATTTGAGTTTTGGAAATTCCTCATCACTCGCATTCCATTCTTCTCCCTCAAAAGCTTTTGAAAGCAGTTTCAAAATTTCAAGGTTTGGTAATGCTGCAATTGCAGAAATTTCAACCCATGGCAGCTGAAACTTTGATAAGGTCAATTTCTTAAGGTTTGAGGGGAAGTTAAATTCACAAGGCTGAAGCACTCCGCCTTGATAAATCACATTGAGCGATTCAAGCTGATTCAAGAAATCCAAAATTGGAAATCGATTGCAAGATTCTCCCAAGTTCTCAGAATGACCCCAAGATTCCAAAAATATGCATTTTAGTTTTTGAAGGAAAGGAAAACTTTTCATTATGTTCCCTTTGTCATAAGAAAGAGATGGGGTGGATAAGGTCTGCAAACAATCCAATTGGGACAAGTTGGAATCTGAGAATGTACAGTTATCTATATGTGCATGCCTCAGTCCCTCCATACTGAAAAATGTATCTGGTAATGCTACCTCACTTTTTGTTCCTTTCACTAGGAAAGTTTCTAAGTTCCAGAGCTTGGAAATCCAAGAGGGCATGACCGTCATGTCACCTTGAAGTGACAAAAATCTCAAATGCACGAGCATTTCTATCTCCCCAGGAAAGGTATTGCCAATGTTGATGCACCCCAAGTCCAACACTCTAACAAGATTGTGGCCCCAAAATGATGGTGCGATGCCATCATTTGGCCAGGAGCGATGCCAACCGGGTTCAGAAGAATATATCATTGTGCGGGTAAGGGAAATATGTGGCATATCCAGAGAGAAATCTTCAAACCGCGATGCCACTGGCAAGAACTTTTCGGCCTTAGATTTGTCTCGACAGAAATGATATAGATAATTATGAACCTGACATGATTTCAGCCCGCCCTTTGAACTTCTTCTGGCCTCCATTACAAGGCTCCTCCCGATAAGATCATTCAGGTAATCTTCTGCTACCTCCTCTGGTTTCTTCACCTCATCTCTTCGTAAAAATCCTTCACTAGCCCATAACCATGTTAGTTTTGAAAGTGAAATTTCTGTACTCATTGGCAATGCTGCAAAATATAGAAAACATTGTCTTAGATAACTAGGCATATTTTTGTAGCTCAATTCTATTATTTCATTGCAGTCTCCTACATCACGATTAGTTTTTGAACTAAATGCCTCTTCAGTAATGGTTAGCCAATCGCTGTTGTCCTCTAAACTGACAAGAAACCCAGCTACCAAAACAATGGCCAGAGGTAGCCCTCGACAATTTGCGGCAATTTCCTTTCCAACTTCAGCAGGACAGTTCTCATTTGGAATTGGGGGTTTGCGAAATTCTTCTCGAGTACATAAGCGAAGGTGATTATACTTCACTTGTAGTAGTTCCCAACTCTCTTCCGGAGTCAACAAGCGAACCAAAAGAGGTTCATCAAACAATGGATCCTCATATTTTCGGCCGCTGGTAACAAGAATTCTGCTTCCATTATGATTATCTGGAAAACACCTGTGCAACTCATCAAGTATATCAGAATCCCACACTTCATCTAAAACGATGAGGTATCTTCCTCTATGTAACTGTCTGCGTAAAAGATCAAGATAATCTAGCTCCTTCCCCTCCTCTGACTTGTAAATGTCATTGCTCGGATCAACGATAGAAATTAAAA
Organism: Nicotiana sylvestris; assembly: GCF_000393655.2. NCBI lineage: Eukaryota > Viridiplantae > Streptophyta > Magnoliopsida > Solanales > Solanaceae > Nicotiana > Nicotiana sylvestris. The sequence continues at coordinate 5,455,740 of NC_091061.1, read as the reverse complement.
TATCTTGGGCCAATTCACTCACCGTATGTCCAGGAGAAACAGAACACCATGCTCGAATGTCACAGTGATCTGAAGTTCTTCTGTCATTGTAAATTCTTTTGGCGAGTGTTGTCTTACCAATCCCTGGCATGCCAATGACAGGAATAGTATTAAGCTCGGTACCTCCACCAATTACCCGTGCCATTAATATTTCTATCTGGTCCTCCAAGCCTACAACTGCTTCATCAATGATCGGAGTGCTAGGTTTTGATGTTTGACAATCACTTGGAACATCCTTTTTTTCTGTGTAGATTTGCGAAAATTCAACAATGTCCTTGAAGAACTTAATTTCTTCAATGACATTGTGTAGCAGATTGTTCCCTTTGTAATAAAGCCGAAACAAGAAGTATTCAACAACATACTCAAATTTGACAAATAAATTGGTCATCTGATTGCAAACATCTAACACTTCCTTATGCTCTCCTAGTTGGTCAACATTATTTTCGAGAAAAGGTTTGAAAATTTTAAGCTCAGCCAGTACAAATTTAATCTGAAGTTTTATCTTAGCAATTGAATCATTACTATGATCCAACAATCTCAGCAAATTCTGCGATACCAAATCTATACATCCCAAACTATCAATCTGGGAAAAGCCCAATCCAGTTGACCTTTGTACCATGATAGTACACTGCAAAATCTTTGATGCCAAGGGCTCCATCTTTTGCACCAAATGGGATATAGCAAGATCAAATTCTTTGCCCAAATCTTCATCCATTTCTCGGTTGTCCAATGAGTTAATGAACGACCAAAACTCATTGACTACAAGATCAAAGATTATCAAGCTTTCCTTTTGAACTTCATTGCATAAGATATATACTAGCAGTGACCTGAGCAAATTTTGGAGTTTTTGAACACAATCTTTGTAGACCAGAAGATAAGACCGAGAATTGAGCTCTGTTATCGGCGCTTGTAGGATGAAATTAACAAAGTCCTTTGCAAAGACATCCAATTCCCAACTGAAGCTTAGCACTGAGGGTAAAACTTTCAGGGCTTCAACATAAGGTTTACTGCTCTTTAATAGATCTACAAGGATTAAACTAATGCAATCATCCGAATCCTCTGCCAAACAAAGTGAAGAGATACAACTTGCTGCTTCTTTTATTACACCTGCGACACAATCCCAGCAATTGTTGACGTCGTTGGGCCTATTATTAAAGTTCTTCAGTATGAAGGAAACAAAACGGTATAGATGTTTTAGATTGCCTTTGAGAAGTTCAAGTTTTCCCTTCACAGGAGCAAGAAACTCTGCCCTGAACTTCAGCAAATACTCCAGATTGTCGACGAGGGATTCAATGTATCCATCTAGAACTCCAATCGTGTCTTTTGAAATTCTTAGAACTAAAACAATGTCCGGCTTGAGACGCCAAATCTCTTTAAGTAGGTCAAAAGCAACACGTTCCAGTTCAGTCTTTGCCATTTCAGATCTTCCAATTTCACAAGTCAAATGAAGGTCCCGTCTTGCCTTTTTGATCAAACTCCGGAAACGATCCAAAAGATCTCTCAACTCATTATCCTCATCCACGCTGATCCATGAAGGGGCACTGTGAACAAGTTGTAACAGAAATATTAATTCCATCTTAAGCGTCACTATTTGAAGGTGCGACCTTTCGATTATAACTTCTTTTCCAATAAATTTGATAAGATCGCCAATATTAGATTTCAAGTCCATGGCTTTGCAGATCAGAAATGCAGTAAACAAACTGAAGGAAGTAAAAGGTCAAGAGTTAAGACTGAAGAGTGAGTACACCAACAGCCTCAGAACCTATATTATTGATCAACAATTCTCTACCTTTTGTCATTTTACTATTGCATTATTTCAATTTAGATCCATATAACATTTCCATTGCTGCTTAAAAATGCTCTTTAAAAAGGCTGAATACATAGACACCCCTTAAACTTGTCCAAATAGTCCACTTAGACACCTAAATTAAACCCATAACCTATTGAGCACTCGATCTCCACTCAAATTGTGTCTATTAGACACAAGAACCTGATGTGGTACTAGTAAAAAGACTAAATAGTGTTCTTCACAATGGAAGCTAAACCACAATATCTACCTCAGCAACCTAACGATGCTCCATCAGCTTCTACCAGAAAACTCCACTCCGTCCACAGAAATTAGCCACTCCGTCCTCGCACCCTACAATTTTTTGAAACACCAGAGATCCAGCATATCCTCAAATAGAACGAGCACGCAAATTTTCACACCGAACTTAATGAGGATACCATCAACAAAGAGAGAAATTAATGCTTCTTCGTTTCCCTTTGGTGGAGGACAAAGGCGGTGTTTCTAATACTTGAATTCTTCAATTTCTTTACAATATAACTCAATCTATAACAATCAACCCAAACTAGACTGCTCCGGTGACTTTACGGAGAAAAAGAAACGCCGGGAGTGTGTGTGTGGGTGGGTGGGGGGGGGGGGGGTTATTTCTTTTATCACAGCGTTTAAACTGCACGCTGCTTATTTTGTTAATTGTTTGACTGTGAGGTGTCTAAGTGAAACAGAGATAAGTGTTCAAATGGGCATATGCTTAGTTTAGGTGGCTATATGGAATATTAAGACAAGTTTAGGGCTATGTCTATGTATTTTGCCTTAAATTAATTAGCCAAATACAAACTGTTTCTCGCCAAAAATAATTTTTTTTAAAAGCATTTATGAGAAAAGTACTTTTCAAAATAAGTAAATTTTTAAAGCTTGGCCGAACAAGCTACTAATGTGGTATAATCACCTCACAAAAATTCAATTTTTCGCGATGGATTATGGTTTTGTAGGGTTGGGTCCTTTTTCAAGTTAGAGTTGGGTCTTCATTAGATTAATAGCCTGTTTGGCCAAGTTTCTAAAATAAGCTTATTTTGAGAAGTGCTTTTTTCAAAAGTACTTTTATAAAAAAACGCTTTTAGTGAGAAGCAGTTTGTGTTTGGTTACTTAATTTGAAAAGCACTTGTGAGCAGTAATTAGTGTTTGGCCAAGTTTTTGAAAACTGCTTCTAAGTATATTTTTCTCAAAAGTGTTTCTTAGAAAAGTGCTTTTGGAGAGAAGCTACTTTTAGCCTGTTTGGCCAAGGTTATTTTTGGCCAAAAGTACTTTTGGCCAAAAATTGAGGTGTTTGGCCAAGTTTCTGGAAGAAAAAAAATGTTTTTGAGGAGAAGCAGAAAAAAGTAGCTTCTCTCCAAAAGTATTTTTTTGAGAAGCACTTTTGAGAAAAATACACTTAGAAGCAGTTTTTTAAAGCTTGGCCAAATACTAATTGCTGCCCAGAAGTGCTTTTCAAACTAATTAGCCAAACACAAACTGTTCTCACCAAAAGTACTTTTGAGAAAAGCACTTCTAAAAATAAGCTGATTTTTGCATATTCGCCAAACGAGCTATTTATTCTACTTCTCAAAAACTGCTTCTGCTTCTCCTCAAAAATACTTTTATTTTCTTACAAAAGCTTAATCAAACACTTCAATTTTTGGCCAAAAGTGCTTTTGGCAAACAAAAAAAAAAGCACTTTTGGCCCAAATAAAACTTGGTCATACAGGCTACAAGTAATAGGTTAAAATGTGGATGTGTTGATGTAGCAAAAAAGTACTCGTATGTTGGTCAACGAAGGGTTATGTTATCAGTCGTTGTATTGTGATTTTTTGTGCGACAAAATAAAATTATGAGGCTTTTCAGACTTACATGACTTTGATCAGACATTACACATTCAATTGTTAATATTATTATAATTAATCGACATAATACAATATGTGATATATTAAACGAATAACCAAGCACAATAGAAAAGTGAAATAATTTCTAGAAATAGAAAACAACATTTGAACAAAAAAAATAAAAAGACACTGAATTGCATCCAAAGAAACAGCGATGAATTTTTTGTGGAAATCAAGCTAATGATATATAAATGAAAAATATAAGTGTTAAAGTTATATAAATATTTATACAATCAAGTCACTTTTAAAAGGTAATTGCAGGTAAATATATTTAATATAAGCGTCGATTGGTAATATGGAATAAATGATAACTGACATAACATAACGAATTGCAACGACCTGGACAGTCGTTTTGAGAATTTAAGTTTCGTTTAGTGGCATAAGGTCTTGAGAAACTTCATATTATGTATGTGTATCGACTTGTGTGCATGGCTCAATGCAATTATCGGATGATTCGGAGTCGAATTGGAAGAAGGAATCTAGTTTTGGAAACTTAAGCGGTGAAAATTTGACCGGAATTTGACTTTTGTGTAAATGGCTCCGGAATGAGTTTTGGATGATGTCAGCAGCTTCGTATGGTGATTTTGGACTTAGGCGTGCGTCCGGATTTGGATTTGGAGGTCCGTAGAGTAATTTGAGGCAATTCCGTGAAAGTTGGAAAAGTTGAAGTTTGGAAAATGGAGAAATTTGACCCATAGTTGACTTTTATGATATCGGGGTCGGAATGCAATTCCGAGAGTTGGAGCAGCTCCGCTATGTCATTTGGGACTTGTCTGTAAATTTTGGTGTCATTCCAGGTTGGTTTGATTGGTTTCGGCATGAGTTTTCGAAGTTGGAAGATTTGGAAGTTCATAGTTCGATCATGGCGCGATTTACATTTTCGGCATTGTTTGATGTGATTTGAGACCTCGAGCGAGTCCGTGTGAGGTTATAGAACTTATTTGTGTGTTTAGACGGGGTCCTGGGGGCCTTGGGTGTGTTTTGGGTCATTTTCCCTTATTTTTGAACTGCTGGTTCTGGTGTCTGATGTCCTTATTCGCGATCACAAAGCTCCTTTCGCGTTCGCGAAGCATCTCTGCAGATCGCATCAATTTCCTTCTTCACGTTCGTATAATATTCCCCGCGATTACGTAGCTCTGCACATTTCCCTCTTCGCGTTCGCGTCTTCCATTTCGCGTTCGCATAGTAGAAACCTAGCCTTGAGCATTGGTACTCGTTACTCTTCGCGTTTGCGTGTTTCCCTACGCGTTCCCGTAGGCTTCTGTCTTTTCTTCTCTGCGTTCGCGAGCGTGTCTTCGCGTTCGCGAAGCACAACCTGGGCAGCCTTCACTTTCTTCTTCGCGAACGCGATCCTTTCTCCGTGTTCGCAATGCATAGTCACCTGGGCAGAATATAAGTTTTTCAAATCGAGGGTTAGGCCATTTTTATCATATTTTGACTTGTAGAGCTCGATTTTGAGCGATTCTTTGTCGGTTTTTCAAAAAAATTGATTGGGTAAGTGTTCTTCACCTGGTATTTAATATATTCCATGATTTTATCTTCATTTTTATCATTTAATTCGTGTTTTGAGTTGAGGAAAATAGAGGTTTTTGAAGAAAAAATTTCAAAATGAAAAATCATGATTTGAGGGACCAAATGGTATCGGAATTGATAATTTTTATATGGTTGAACTCATATCGGAATGGGTGTTCGAATTTTGTAAAATTTGTTGGGTTCCGAGGTGCGGGCCGGGGATCGACTTTTGGACCGATTTTTGGATTTTATTAAAGATTGAAACTTTATGATCCGGAATAGTTTCTTATGAGTTTTATTTGTGCTTTGAAGTTATTTTAGTTATATTTGAGCCGTCCGGAGGTCTTTTCACCCGAGAAGTTCATTTTAGAGTATCGGTTTGTCTTCTTTGAGGTAAGCATCTTGCCTAACCTTGTGTGGGGGACTTTCCCTTAGGATTTGAGTCTCCTATGTTATTTGTAGTTCGTGTGCGTGCTCGGACTTATTTGTGGAAAGTTGGTCTTTTAGGGTTCTTAGGTCCTTAAATTCACTGAGTATGAAGTTGTTCTTGACATGATTGAGTTCCCTCTTTACTAGATTCCCCTCCACATGCTTTAAATTGAATTTATTTGCTTTATGATGTACTCATGTTGCCTATTTGACTCTTATTTGATTTAATTGAAGATTTTGCCTCATCTATTGTCATGCTATCTTTTTATAACTGCTTATCTTTATTTAAAATTATTATTATCTCGTCATGTAATTGTTCAATCTAAATGGAGGTTATGATTATCTTTCCGCAGTCTATCCTAAATTGAATTGTTGTATATTCTTCGTAATTGCTCAACCTTAAAAGAAGTTTATATATCCTATATTTTGGTTGATTGTCCTTATTTGGAATTATTAGACCCGTGTTATTTCCTTGTTGTTGAACCGTCCATTGTGGGACCTTGTTACATATTGTTTCCTTCCTTGTTGAGCTGTTCTTATTAGGCCTAGAATTTTTTTCTCTACTGTGGTTATTCCTTGTGAACTAGTTTTATCGTTTCCTTGTAATTTAAAGTTCTTGAGTTGATTTACTTGTCGCTCTCTTGTATTATTGTCATTGTTGCTATTGTATTTGTTATGGGGTTGCCCGAGTTTCCTGCCGTGTTGTAATTGTTATCTCATTTGGTTGTATTGCATATTTACTTTGGGACTACGGAACGGTATTCCGGGAGATCCCCCTGCACTGTATATTTACTTTGGTACTACGGAACGGTACTCCGGGAGATCCCTCTACATTATATATTTACTTTGGGACTACGAAGCGGTATTCTGGGAGATCCCCCTGTATTGTATATTTTGAAATTTAAATTAAGTGCAATGTCATTTTCTTCACTCAAACTATTTCGAAAGTAAACTGATCTTGCGGATCCTTATATATTGATAATTTTACCATGTGAGTTGTATGTGCGGTTGTGATAGAAATATGACCACGAGGTGCCATGGAAATATAAAAGTGGGTTGAGAGCCGTATTGTATGATTATGAGATGAGGTATCACAGGGTGACTTATATTCAAAAGATATTTGTTTGAAAGGATTATATTCGAACGGTATTTATTTTGAAAGAACTAAGTTTGAAAAATATTTATTTGAAGGAAGTATATTCGAAATATCTTTATTGGGAAGGATTATATTCTAAATGGGTGAAAGATCTATATTTGAAATATTTGATTAATTGATTGGAGTTTGTTGGCTAAGACCTGATATGAAAACTACCGTAGTTGTTGAGTTATTATTTGTGTTCATTATATTTGTGATTTCGGATTTGGGTTGTGTTTCCGTTCGCTCTTCTGCATCCTTATTATGGTGTTCCATTGTTACTTGTTGTTTCATTCCTTATTGCAATTACTATATTGTTTGCCATATAGCGTAGTCTTTATATAGATATCATATTCTATTGTTCCTATACTTATACTTGTCAGTTTATTAGACCAGTAGGTGTCTTGACTGTTCCTCGTCACTACTCCATCGAGGTTAGTCTTGATACTTACTGGGTACTATTGTGGTGTGCTCATGCTATATTTCTGTACATTTTTTGTACAGATCTAGGTATTTTCTAGTTAGTAGCTCTGCGGATTATTGTTGTGGAGACTCAAGGTAAACCTGTTATTGCGTTCGCAGGCTTCAGAGTCACCTTCATATTCTTGTATTCACATTGTTTTACTTATTTCTAAATAGTTGTACTTAGAAGTTGTAGTAAACTCTGTAGAGCTTATGACTTGTGTAGACATGTGATTTTTGACCCTCTCCAATATTTTTTATATATTAGCGTAAAATATTTAGTTTAGGCATAATATAGATATTTCAAGTAATTATAGCTCTTTTACTTTATTTTATTACAAGAAAACAAAAATCACAAAAATAGGTTCATTAATGTTTTATAGTCATTTTTAATCTTAAAAAAAAAATCTTAAAAAAAAATATATAAAAATAGTATCGTATTTTTAATATGATATTTGAAAATGCCAAAATAGGTTTGTTTTAATGGTTAGTTTTATTAATTATTTGAATAGTAGGATTAATTAATAAATGGAACAGTATTTTTAATCTCGTTTACAGGGAAAGAATAGAACTTGGGCTCGAGCAACCCATCTTTAGGCCTAATTTTGGACCTAGCCCATAATTGTCAAGCTCATAATTCCTAGGCTCATACCCCTTAACCTAAAAAACCCTACAATCTACAATATAAAAAAGGGGGGGACCTAAAAATCTAGGAGAGGAACGCCTATAAAAAAACTGACATACTTAGAGAATCAACGCCGTTTTCATTAGAACAGACCCTCCATCGTTCTTTCTTCTTCTAGGAGAAAACCTGAGCCGCAACTTTCTTCTACATAGATAATTTTCATAGCTTCCATATTTCCAGCAAAACACCAATGATTCCACCTTAAACCATCTACTTTACAATGCTTCACCTTAAATCACCAGCCAGATTTCTTTCCCTATGAGACACGACAGCTCCACTGTCATTAATTGTTGTTTGCTCTCTTAAGTTGAGTTCATTCCGGTGAGAGTTCGCGAGGTCGTCGACGAGGCATCCCGTTAGTGGTTTTCCGGTCAAACGCTGGTCCTGGTTCCTATTTACGCATTGCTACTGCAGTCGGAACGGATATCACTTTAAGGTCTATCTCTTACTTTGATTGTAAGCTTTATATTTGTGTTTTGTGATCGATCTTTGATGATTAAGCATGCTGAATGATTGCTCTGCTCGTGGTTTGTTTTAAAATTTTCTTGGTTTGAATTATTTTGTGTCAGCTTATATTTGACGCATTATTTGGAAACAAAGGTGAATTTGTCTAGTTTTTCTTTAGAGTGATGAACACATTATCTGCTTGGTTCAATAATTTTGGGTTATAAAAAGTGAGCCACAACAGCGAATGAAATTAATGGTAGTTGGGTTTAGATTAATTCAAGTAACTAAAAGGTTAATGGAAATAAATTAAAGTTTACGTCTTTCTGTTGGAGTGTTGGGTCACGAAACTTGACTTGGAATGTTTGATAGAACTTTACTATATTAAGCTTAAAAACTGTTCATGCTCGCGTTCTTCTTTATTTAGTTGCATGCTAGTAGCATGTTTAGGCCGACCACACTCGGGTAGGCGAACTTTTAGGCACGTTTTGAATTTATTATTGTGATTATGTACACGTTCGCGTGACATAATTATGGTTTCTAATGAATATTCGTAGCTTTCTTTAGGCGCATTTAATATATCATCGTGATTGTGGACACGTTCGCGTAACATAATTACGATTCCTTAAGGATAGATTGAGGTGTGTCATCCATAATTAAATTGCTCATGGCCCTCACATTAATTTTATAATTTTGATATAACAAATAACCAATTATCGTAGTTTCCTGTAGGCACATTTAATATATTATTATGATTGTGGACACGTTCGCGTGACATGATTATGGTTCTAAAAACAAACCGGAGTATGCGTTCGCGCAACTTTGGCCAAACTTTTCTTAATAAAGTGTTATTAGTTGTGTACACGTTCGCATGACATGATTTTTGACATGCCAAACAAATGGGTACACGTACGCGTGACCCATTTCAAGATAATTTCTTAATTAGAAGAGGCAAATGCACATAGGTTCTAAAATCAGTAATTAGACATTTTAGTAAGCCAAGTATGATCAAAGCGACCGTGCTAGAACTACGGAACTCGGGAGTGCCTAACACCTTCTCCCGGATTAACAGAATTCCTTACTCGGATTTCTGGTTCGCGGACTGTTAAACATAGTCAAGTTTTCCTCGATTCGGGATTCAACCAGTGACTTGGGACACCATAAATCTCCCAAGTGGTGACTCTGAATCTTTTAACAATAAATCTCGTTTCGATTGTCCTTTAATTGGAAAAACTCCCTTTTATACCTTTACAGGGTGTAGACAAAAAGGAGGTGTGATAGTTCTGGCGACTCTATTGGGGACAAGTACCCAGAATCTCTGGTTCAGGGTTCAAGAATTCAAGCTTGTTTCATGATTTTTACTTGGCTTTATTTATTGTTCACAATACTGTATTCTGTGAACCTTTATGCTAATTGCTATCTGTTTACCGCTTTGATATTGTTTAAATTGTATATAACTGTCTTCTTACGCCACCCCTCTGAGTCTTCTGAAAATGGTGCATACGTTCGCGTGACCCGCTTTTTCTGTAGAAATTATACCAAATAGAACGAGGCAGGGCAAGCGACAAGTCCGGGTAGACTTTAGTGCTCCCGGTACGTCGCCCCCTCTTCGGCCCCAGTTGTCCGCTCGGGTACCCCAAGTCTAGACCAAAACCCCAGGATTTAAACCTAGAAAAGCACAGCCTCATGCCGGATCCCTAGTAGGAACGTTTGTTTGCATCACGTGCATTTGACTTAGGGGACTCAACACAGGGGTTGGGTCCGTCTAGGACAGGTTTATCCAAATTAACAGACCATCTTGATGCATCATATGTGATACATGTTGCATTCCTTCATGGCTAAAAGGGTCATTTGGCGGACCAATGATAATTGAGGGAAAATGAAAAAAAAAGAGAAAGAGAAAAAAAGAAAAAGAAAACGAAAAAAGAGGTTTAAGTGTGAAAATCAAGCAAGTAGGGCCCAATTATGTTTCTATCACATTTTCGTTAAGAAAAACACACACGAAACATTCAAAAAGATTTTGCACTTTTTCATCATTTTCTGAAAATCAAAAGAAGGGGGAAAAGAAAATCCAAAAAAGAGTTTACAAGTTTCGTCATGTTTCAAAAAAGACAAAAAAAAAATATATATTTGGTCTAGATTAGTTGTTTTTTTTATTATTCATGCCCATATCCAAAATTGTCCGAACTACGCATACTTGATTCTCGTCTTTCGGGGCGTGATACGTATGCAACCCACATAGGGTCCGGTCTTCCTAGTAAATCTTAGGTTCTTGGCTTTGCGGGGTCCTAGCCAAATTTTGCACTTCTAACCACCTTTTTGCCAAATAAGCCATTTTGCAAAAATAGTCACAACCATGTCTTGCATGTGTCTAGTAGGGAACGTTATTGTCTCACATAATGTTGGTTTAAGTTTTCTTATACAGGTGTGGATTTACTTACTAGAGTTTGGGCATGACAGATACCCCAAGATCACTGCATTCAGGAGCTGCTCGAGGAGTCATTTTATGTTTTTGAGTCAATGATTCATGTTTTATTTTCTAGTCTTGTATAGTTGTATCCAGTCTTTTAGGTGATGTTAGAGTTTATAATAGTCAGGTTAAGTTTGTCGAGTCTTTTGTTATGGTATTTCTTATTTTGTATGTGAAAATGTGTTACAAGTCGAAAATCCAAAAAAAAGAAGATTGCGTTTTTGTTATAAGAAATAAAAAAAAATTCTCCTTTGAGATTGTTTTCCTTTAGGCAATTAATATCAAAATAAAAATTATTTTTATATTTCCTATACTATACTAGGACCAAAATTCAAAAAAAAAGAAGAAAGTTTTCTTTTAGTACTTCTTTAAAATCCTTCTTGAAGGTATTAATTCCAAAATTTAAAAAGATTTTTTTTGAGGTGTTTCTTTGGGAAATTAGTGAAAAATGAAAAAAAAATTCTTTTTATTTTCATTAGAACTTTAGGATATTGTACATAAAAAAAGCATACTTTATATTTTGTTTATCATTGGAATTTTTCCTTTAGGCAATCAAAATTGAAATCCAAAAACATTCTGTTTTATCTTTTTCATTGCTTGCTTCGAGATCTTGTGTCAGGATATTAAATGAGGATCCAAAATGTCTTTCTGTAGTTTATTCCTTAGATTTCCTTCAAAAAAAAAAGAACGAAAAAAATATTTTTCTCTTTTAGGGTTTTTCGTTGATAATTTCTAATAGAGTACATGTTTTTAAAAAAAGAAAGGAAAAAAAGAAAGAAAAGAAAAGAAAAATGGATATGTTAGTTTGTTTACTTTATTCCCGATCTTCCAGAACTACGCAAAGATCTGATTCATGCGGGGTCATGATACGTAGGCAACCTACATAGGGTTCGATCGAATCATTTTTTTACTGTTAAAAGAAAGGAAAAAAGGGGAAAAGAAAAAAGAGAAAGAAAAAAAAGAGGTGAAGTCATGGGATGTGAGAAATGAGAAGGAAGAAAAGAGCGATAATCAGAAAAAAAAAGGGGAAGGAAAATGAGCGAGCTAAGAAGTGCTAGAAAAACAAAGAAAAGAGAGGTTGAAATGAACAAATTGGGATGATGCCAAGTGACCTTATGACCAAATTGGGTTATTGTTGTTGTTGTTGCCAAGTGACCTTATGACCCTCAAAGTCATTCTAGAACCATTAATTGTTGCTAGGTGCATTGCACGCAATGTGATATTTTTGTCATTAAATGACCTAACGCTAACGTGATGGCTTTATTGTTTTAGTTATATTCATAGCAGAAGGGTGGTTGGTTTGTGGTTTTAAAGGGGTAATTCATCTCTACAACATAAAGTCAAAGGCAATGACAGACAACAACAAAACTGAGTTGGTTGATACAGGTGCTCAAAAACAATTGGTTGAACAGGATAATGGGTTGGTTGAAGAGGTGAGGATGTAAAGACAACACATGGCAGACATGTATCAGGCCTAGATGACTGGGAAGGCACCACCCCCGCTACCACCTAGTAGCTCCATCACTCATATTCCAATTACCTTTCCCAAAAATTGTCCTCCTGTCTTATCCGCCATCCCCAACAATGAACACCCACTCAAAGCTCATGATGCCCAATATTACCCCTCAGAGGTTGCCTACAAGGTTCCCAACTCATACAAACAGGGCCCGCGGGATGAGCCTTATGTTGAAAATGAAAAGGTCAAAAGAAAAGAAGGGCGAGATGGGATACCCAGGAGGCTGAAAGGCATAAAATAGTCCTTAAAGAACAAGCAAGGAATGAGAGACCAGGGCAGCATGTCCTGCAAAGAATTGTCTATGTCCCCCGACGTTAGTCTGCCTGCGGGGTTTAAAGTGCCAAAGTTTAACTTGTATGATGGGTGTGGAGATCCGATAGCCCATTTGAGGGATTATTATAGTGAAATGAGAAGTGTTAGTGAGAAAGATGATTTGTTGATGGTGTATTTCAGTGAGAGCCTGACTGGGGCAGCTTTGGAATGGCATAATCGTCAAGATGTTGGTAAGTGGACTACATTAGGTGACATGGCTCAAGATTTTGTTCGATGCTTTCAATACAGATCAGGTGTTACCCCAGACTGCTCCTCCCTATCTAAAATGGAAAAGAAGCCGGAGGAAATCTTTAGGGAGTTTGGACTCAGATGGAGGGAGCAGGCTGGTTGAGTCAATACCCCGATTGGGGAAGAAGAAATGGTTGAGCTCTTCCTAAAAGCCTAGGGGCGCACCTACTTCAGTCATTTGATCATAGCCTTGGGAAAGCCTTTCAATGATGTGTTAAAAATGGGGAGATGGTAGAAGAGGGAATCAAATCAGGCAAAATCATGAGTTGTTCGAAAGACATTCAGAACATCCCAGTAAGCTTGGGTGGAAGAAAGAGAAACAGAAAAGATGATCCGATGGGCTTTCCCGATCAACACTTCCAGCCTCGACATCGTCCCCGTGGATATTCTTATGCGCCAGATGATCCTCCCCAATGCCACTTCTCTCCACGGAACTCCCAAAATCGTACATCACTCTCCCAGTACCCAGCTCCACAAAATGCCTATCCACCCCCACGAGCCTACCGAAAACTCCCTGGATCAGGTTTCCGGCCCAATCAAGCATTTAAGAATAAGAGGTTGCTGAAAAAAGAAAAGACTTTCACCCCATTGGGAGTGTCATATGCCAGTTTGTTCCAAAAGTTGAAGCAATTGGACATGTTGAAGCCGATTCATATAAAAATGCCAAACCCTCTGTCAAAGAAGTTTGATTTTTCTCAAAGGTGCGCATATTTCTCATATGCCCATGGGCATGACATAGAGAAGTGTTGGAATCTGAAGAAAGCAATTCAGAAGCTTATTGATGCAGGTGACATTGTCGTGCAAAACCCAGATGCGGCAGACACTAGCCAAAGCCTATCGCCTGTTCATAGTGAGACGCATATGGTAAGTATGATTTGTTTTGAAAAGGAATATGAGAATTCTTCTGAGATCCTTGAAGGTCCACACGTTGCAAAGTTTTCAGTACTATCAGAGGTTGATCTTAAGAATGAGCTAGCAAAGGGAACCCAAAAGCAATTTGTTAAGAATAATGTGATGGAAATTTGTGAAGGTCCTAGTAATGTTGATGCGGAATTCAGTGGCTAAGATGCCGAGCTTGGCAATTGGAAATATGCTCCTTTCTTGGTTAGCCAGGGAGGAGTTTTGGTGGTTTATTTTGTTGTCATTGCTGTTGTCCAGGTTATTTCAGGGTTGTAATCTAGACATTGTCTTGTGGATCAAACCCTTCTATCCTTTTATCTTGCCTAGTTTGTTTAGTCATAGTAGCTCGTCTAGCGTCGTCTAGGTTTGTTCTAGGTTTGTGTCCCCAGTTTCGTTTGTTTGTTTTATTATTCAAACCCTTTCACCATCTGTCTAATGCAATTTTCTGTTTTCTATAATTTCTAGTCATTTTCATTTAATTCTTTTTTCTTTTTATAGTTCTTTTCTTGATTGACTCTAGTGACATGACATGTATGCATAATTCTCGGCCTGGTCTTAAAAGTCAGTTTAGTCATGAAGCAATGAATGAAACAATTTTGAAGATGATAGGGACATTTGAGGAAAATGAGTAAAGGCATTTTGAGATCACTTGAAGCCCGAACCATGTGAAACTGGGGCAGATAGAACATAAAGAAACCCTACTGAAATGGATCATGCCGCATCGGGTGGAAGCTAAAGGCAAGTTTACCAAATTAACAAGGGCCGTTCGTTGTAATGAGAGTGAGAGTGTTGTCCAATGAGGCTTGACAATTAACAGATGTAAAAGGCGAATGTGTGGATATGGTCATCAAGTCTAGTACAATTAAAAGATGTTACAAATGTTTTCCTTAGTCTGTTTAATTGTGTTGTTTGTACTTGGCATATTTTGGAGATTGGAATGACGAAGGCATTTTGTTCTGCTATCTAAACACTTTATCCTTCGTTACCCCTTTGAGCCTTATTTATTTTATTTTGTACCCCTCTTTTGGAATGAGTAGGAAAGATCAGAAACACAAGCGCGAAAGATAAGTAAAGGAAAAGAGAGAAAAGAAAAGATGAAAATTGAAAAAAACAAAGAAGAAAAAAAAAAGAAAAAGAAGAAAGAAAAAAACAACAAAAAGAGAAAAAGAGTAAAGAAAAAAAAAAGAAAAGAAAAAAAAATAAAAAAAAAAAGAGAAAAAAAGAGAAAAAGAAGAAAAAAAGAGAGAGAAAAAAGTACAAAAACGAAGCAATTCCTATGTCATGAACTACGTTCGACCTGATTCCTTTTAAGGATAAGTAGGCAACCTCACGGTTCGGTTCCATCAAAACAAAAATCCAAAAGCCCCAAGAAACTGGGGCAGAAGTTGTGGTTGTTGTGAGAAATCTGATTCCGAAAGTTGTAATTCTAACCCCTTTGAATTGTTTTGGGCCTTTTATACACTTTCTTTCTAACCTTGTCCAAAATCCCATATTACGGTCCAAAGAAAGACCTTCTGATCAGTCTTTGAGAAATGTCAAGTCAAGCAGGTAAAAGTAATTCATATCAGGGGCAACACTCTGATTCAAGCAGAAAAAATAAAAAATGAGAGGGTCTTATTGGTGAAAACCTTCATGGGCACCGTAAGGCGACGGGAGCTGAGAGAAATAAAAAATGAGAATCTTATTGGTGAAAACCCTCACGGGCACCGTAAGGCGACAGTAAGTTGAGAGAAAGAACAAAATGAGAGAGGCTTGATGGTGAAAACCCTTCGGGCATTACAAGTCGAATAAGGATTGTGAATCAGATTGGATGATCGGAGCATTGAAGCCCAGTTTCACGGTTTAGGGGTATAACAAGAGTTCAACATCAGACTTGTTTAACAGAATAGGCCACAGGTGCATGTCATGGTCATTATAGTTAGTATCCACATCTGATAAGTTTCTACTTTGTAGTCTTCTCATTAGGAATCATCTATTTCCTTTGTCCTTTACTCTGTTCCTTTTGTCTTGTTTACTTCCTCTTCCTGAGTCTGTTTGGTCAAAATAAGTGAGAAATGACTTCAAAAGTTGCCACCAGCTTTCCAATTGCACAAAACGGGAACTGGCCAGCACATCAGTGTCATAAGTCAAGAAAGAACAACAAGCGCACTAAGTTGGTAACAATCAACATGTTTTGGGGTCCATCAAAAATACAAAGGTTTGGTATATTTCAATTCGTGAATAGTGCAACAGATAGAGGATGTTGGGTGAACGGGTCAAATGTATTCTCTGCGATGAGATCAACAAAAAAAGTGGTTAACCAGTGACAAGCGAGGTCTTTCAAGCAGAAATCAAAGTTATCATGACAAGTGAGGGAGCAATAGACCTCAAGGCCAAGGCCAGTGATTTAAATCAGGAAAGAATAGCATGCATACTGAGCGGATGGAAATTAACGCGCTTTGGAATTCATGAGAAACACAAAGGTGCAGTACATGTCAACACAAGAGCACGATGCAACAGATGGAGGATATTAGGTGAATGAATCAAAGGTATTTTTGGTGAAACACAAAGGTTGGTAAATGTCAGTTCATGAGCAATGCAACAGATAAATGGAATTGGGTCTGAACGGAGAAGGGGTATTTTCTGTGATAAGGAAGACCGAGAAAGTGGTTAGTCCATAAGCAAGCAAGGTCCTCGAGTGCAAATCAGTTATCATGAGAAGTGAAGGAGCAATCGCCCTCAAAGTCAAGGCCACAAATCAACCACCACATTTTAAACTGACAAAAATTTTCTTTGATTAAAACAGGGGCAGGAAATTTTGGTTGTTTCGGAGAAACCCTCCGTGGAGAAAGGCAGTCACCAAACAGGTTTGATTTTTATTTTCAGGACCCTCCTGAAAAATGGGACCTAATTTAAAGTTCAGAAATAGCATAATCTAGCATAAATGTATCCCAAAGGAATATAAGTTGGCTTAGAAGTTTGCATGTTCGAGATAGGATTCAATTAGGAGTTTCCAAGACCCTCCTTAATAATGGGACTTAGCTTTAAGATTTCGATTAGATAACAACATTTAATAAAAATTCTACTGTAGGGTAGTATAATTCAGCCATGAAAGTTGTCACCCTTAAGATAAAATTTGACCTTTGATTTTCAAGACCCTCCTGGATAATAGGGAGTAGTTTAAAGATTCTCTTAGATAGCAAGATTTAGCAGAAGTCACACCTGTAGAAGATATAACTTAGATTTAAAATTATCATTTAGTTAAGAGTTGTCAGGACCCCCCTGCATAATGGGACCTAGATTTCAAATTTTTAGTAATATTTGGTAATATGATTCAGTTTAACACTCACATATGTGCCCAGTTACCAAACTGGGGCAGAAAAATTTTCTTTGTTTTTGTCTATTTTGTTGAAATCAGGTAACCGCTTGGAGAACAGGGAGAAGACATTCAAATGCAGCAGTCAAGAGCCAGCCTGGAGAGCAGGGAATACTTTCAAGCGCAGCAGTCAGGAGCCTGCCTGGAGAACAAGGGAGTACAATTTAAGTTTTAGCTTTCAAATTCTTTGTTTTGTCTATCTTGAAGTCAGGAACCCGCTTGGAGAGCAGAGAATATTTTCAAATGCAGCAGTCAGGAGACCGCCTGGAGAGCAGGGAATACTTTCAAATGCAGCAGTCAGGAGCCCGCCTGGAGAGCAGGGAATACTTTCAAGCGCAGCAGTCAGGAGCCCGCCTGGAGAACAAGGGAGTACAATTTAAGTTTTAGCTTTCAAATTCTTTGTTTTGTCTATCTTGAAGTCAGGAACCCGCCTGGAGAGCAGGGAATACTTTCAAATGCAGCAGTCAGGAGCCCACCTGGGGAGCAGGGAATACTTTCAAATGCAGCAGTCAGGAGCCCGCCTGGAGAGCAGGGAATACTTTCAAGCGCAACAGTCAGGAGCCCGCTTGGAGAACAAGGGAGTACAATTTAAATTTTAGCTTTCGAATTCTTTGTTTTGTCTATGTTGAAGTGAGGAGCCCACTTGGAGAGCAGGGAATACATTTCAAGTTGAAGTCAGGAGCCCGCCTGAAGAGCAGGGAATACTTTCAAGCGCAACAGTCAGGAGCCCGCCTGGAGAACAAGGGAGTATAATTCAAGTTTTAGCTTTCAAGTTCTTATTGATATTTGGTAATATGATCCATTTTACACTTACGTATGTGCTCAACTACCAAACTGGAGCAGAAAATTTCCTTTGTTTTTGTCTATTTTGTTGAAGTCAGGAGCCCGCCTGGAGAGCAAGGGAATACCTTCAAGTTCAGCAGTCAGGAGCCCGCCTGGAGAGTAGGGAATACATTTCAAGTTCAGTAGTCAGGAGCCCGCCTGGAGAGCAGGGAATACATTTCAAGTTAGCAGTTAGGGAGCCCCGCCTAGAGAATTGGGTCAGTTTTTACTTTAGTCAAGTTTAGTTTATAGTTTTCCTAGTCTATTCTTTAGTTTAGTTTCATCATTGCATCAGTAGTACAAGTGGTTTACAATTTTGCTAACAACTCACAAATCTTCCTAGTGCAAATTGGGGCAGAAAAATTTCTTTATTTTGTCTATTTTGTTGCAATCAGGCGCCCACATGAAGAACAAGGGGAAACAACTCAAGTTTCTAGGGAAAGCAGTTTCGAAGGAAGATAGTTCAAGTTTCAGGGGAAAATGGTTCAAGGTGCAAGGGAAAACAGTGTCAAATAACAAGAGAAGACGGTTCGAGTTCAACAGTCAGGCGTCCACCTGAAGAAAAGGAAAAGCATCTCAGAATGCAATTCAAGTCAGCAACCAAAGAATCTCGCGGCAAGAATGGGAGTCAACAGTCCGAGGTGATCAATAGAAGTTAGTCACAATAAAGAAAAAGAGAGAAAAGCAAGAAGTGAATCCAAATGCAGAAGTTGATGAAAGATGTGAACTGCTTATGACATGGTGGAAGTCACAAGCACTATATGTCTGGTCTTGATCCAAAAGTTGTATAAGAATGAGCTAGCACCTGCAGCTAACAAGCGCCAAGGTTCAAATCAAAAGTCTGCATGAAGAACCATTCAAGACTCAAGATCAAGCTTCAGAAAACTTATAGATAAGGACCTTGTAACTCGTAGTTGAAAGGTTTAGTTAGTCTTTTTCATTTGATTTTTGATGTAATAACAGGGACCGCGGACTAGAACCTCGCGGAACGGCACCTCGACCGGATATTCACCTCGACATACTCCATCATCTCACTCATCTCTGAACTACACGTGGCCTGATTCCTTTATAGCCAAGGATATGTAGGCAGCCTAAATACCAGGGCTCGGTCACATTCCCCTTTTCTCTTAGTTTTAGTCACTCCAAATAAGGGTCGGGTCAAAAACCTGTCTAGTCAGTCTTTGTCTGAAAACTTTATACGTTTCCAGTCAAAGAGGGGCAGCTGTAGACATGTGATTTTTAACCATCCCCAAGATTTTTTATATATTAGCGTAAAATATTTAGTTTAGGCATAATATAGATATTTCAAGTAATTTTAGCTCTTTTACTTTATTTTATTACAAGAAAACAAAAATCACAAAAATAGGTTCATTAATGTTTTGTAGTCATTTTTAATCTTAAAAAAAAATATAAATATAGTATCGTATTTTTAATATGATATTTGAAAATGCCAAAATAGGTTTGTTTTAATGGTTACTTTTATTAATTATTTGAATAGTAGGATTAATTAATAAATGGAATCGTATTTTTAATCTCGTTTGCAGGGAAAGAATAAAACTTAGGCTCGAGCAACCCATCTTTAGGCCTAATTTTGGACCTAGCCCACAATTGCCAAGCCCATAATTCCTAGCCTCATACACCTTAACCTAAAAAACCCTACAATCTACAATATAAAAAAGGGGGACCTAAAAATCTAGGATAGGAACGCCTAAAAAAAAGCTGACAAACTTGGAGAATCAGCGCCGTTTTCATTAGAACAGACCCTCCATCGTTCTTCTCTTCTTCTAGGAGAAAACCTGAGCCGCAACTTTCTTATACATAGATAATTTTCATAGCTTCCATATTTCCAGCAAAACACCAATGATTCCACCTTAAACCATCTACCTCACAATGCTTCACCTTGAATCACCGGCCAGATTTCTTTCCCTATAAGACACGGCAGCTCCACTGTCATTAATTGTTGTCTGTTCTCTTAAGTTGAGTTCAGTCCGATGAGAGTTCGCGAGGTCGTCGACGAGGCATCCCGTTAGTGGTTTTCCGGTCAAGCGCTGGTTCTGGTTCCTATTCACGCATTGCTACTGCAGTCGGAACGGATATCACTTTAAGGTCCATCTCTTACTTTGATTGTAAGCTTTATATTTGTGTTTTGTGATCGATCTTTGATGATTAAGAATGCTGAAAGATTGCTCTGCTCGTGGTTTGTTTTAAAATTTTCTTGGTTTGAATTATTTTGTGTCAGCTTACATTTGACGCATTATTTGGAAACAAAGGTGAATTTGTCTAGTTTTTCTTTAGAGTGATGAACACATAATCTGCTTGGTTCAATAATTTTGGGCTATAATTCACAAAGTGAGCCACAACAACGAATGGAATTAATGGTAGTTGGGTTTAGATTAATTCAAGCAACTAAAAGGTTAATAGAAATAAATTAAAGTTTACGTCTTTCTGTTGGAGTGTTGGGTCACGAAACTTGACTTGGAATGTTTGATAGAACTTTACTATATTAAGCTTAAAAACTGTTCATGCGAGTCCAAACTTCTCAAATCGATTCGGGATTCAACCGGTGACTTGGGACACCATAAATCTCCCAAGTGGCGACTCTGAATCTTTTAACAATAAATCCCGTTTCGATTGTCCTTTAATTGGAAAAACTCCCTTTTATACCTTTACGGGGTGTAGACAAAAAGGAGGTGTGACAGCTTTCCTTTTCTACCTACACCCCGTAAAGGTATAAAAGGGAGTTTTTCCAATTAAAGGACAATCGAAACGGGATCGTTTGTTTATTAAAAATTAGAGTCGCCACTTGGGAGATTTATAGTGTCCCAAGTCACCGGTTTAAATCCCGAGTCGAGGAAAAGATTGACTCTGTATTACAGCCCGCAAACCAGAAATCCGAGTAAGGAATTCTGTTAACCCGGGAGAAGGTGTTAGGCACTCCCGAGTTCCGTGGTTCTAGCACGGTCGCTTTGATCATTATTGGCTTGACTAAATTGTCTAACTACCGATTTTAGAACCTATGTGCATTTATCCTTTACCGCTTTTTAATTAAGAAAATTATCTCGAAACGGGTCACGCGCACGTGTACCCATTTGTTTGGCGTGTCAAAAATCATGTCATACGAACGTGTCCACAATTAATAACACTTTATTATAAAGAAAAAGGTTTGGCTAAAGTTGCGCGCGTCTAAAGCAAACTGCAAACATTTGTCATTTTTGTATGATTAAATGGTAGACGACGCACCCCGGACTACATGAGATAATTTAATTAATACCCTACGAAAATCCATTTTTATTATTAAGAATGTTTGTTTGAAGTTGCGCGAACGCATACTCCGAATTGATTTTTAGAATTGTAATCATATCACGCAAACGTGTACACAATCACAATTGTATTTTAACGGCCTTAAAGGTTTCTTCACGAATATTTGTTATTTTACATCTACATTGTGAAATCAACACATGAGCCATTTGTTTACTAAGTGTCTAACTATGGCTTGTCTCAAATCTATTTGGCGGAATCCACTTAATTAAGCACTAATGGAATTCGAACCCTTACTATCGCATGAGTAACTTAATCCGAGCTCGTTCAACTACAAGGCTGTCACCAAAATGACACTCATTCAATTAGTAAGCGAGCCCAAATAAGACAGGCCCATATTACAAAATACAACAGAAGTCCGGAATGAAATTTATATCACGTCGAAGATGCGGGGCCAACGTTAAAGGCCCAATTGCGAGCTCCCACGCAGATCATACCCAAGAACCCAGCATTGTACATACATTATTGAATACCAATAAGCTGAAACAATGTTGAGCAATAACTAAACCAACTTCCTTTATTCTTAATTATTCAATCATAGAGCAACTAGACTTATTTTCAATCATGTCTGCGCCTCAGGCCCACATCTGCCTCGGACTCACAAGGCCATCTCGCAAGAAAATGAACTTTGGGCCCAACGAGCCCAAGTCAGATTTCAAGGTAATCTGCTAGAAGCTTTAAGACTCGATATCGAGTCTTCTCAGCAGCGAACAATGTATGTCTAATAAACAGGCCTCAACCTGCAAGTGTATAGCTGAACTAAGAAAACTGGACAACATGCATTTAAGCCAACAACACTGGTCTCAACAGACCCAAAATAGACCTGAAATACACTTGACACCACTAAAATTCTTTGTGATAATTCTCTACTGCTCCTACACATGATCAAGACCCTTCAACATTCAAGTTAAGCGAGTGAAAGGGAAACCTTTATACAACACCATAAAGTATCTAAAAGGTATGCCAATAAACTAAATAACTTATGTGAACCTAGTAGGAACATGAAGACAATATATAATAAACATCACAACTGTTAAGGTAATAGGGAAAGGGCAGCGATCAATTTCTTCAACTCGAACTACATAATTCAAGCACAATTGCCATACAAAGCTTCATTTCCGTCAAGGTTTGAAGGCAATACCTGGAAATTGAAAAGAAAACAGAGAAATGAGGAATCAGTAATGGACTCAGTAGCAGGAACATGAATCAACAACAAAATCAGTCCAGAAATGATTGAGAAAAGACCACTTTAGCCCAGTTTGCACCCATAGTGATATCACATACAGCTCAGAACCAAAATCTACCCAATAGTGAACCAAAAACTTGTATACCAAACATATTCAGCTCATTTAAAACTTCAGTTGCTTAGAACTTGTCACAGAATCAGTATCACAAGAATTTCCCAAAGATTATCAATGGAACAATACTTTTTGTATTTTTAGCCGTTTTTTTAATTATTTTTCAGCCCTTTTCTCTCTAAGGTGTAAAAATTGTCTTGAATGAGAAGAAGGATTTCATTTTTAAGGCTGAGGGTCTGCTGTGTGCCTTCCAAGGCAAGGCAGTCAGATTTTCTAAAATACCCTCATATGGCATCTTTCAAAACTAATTTTTGGACAGCTGTCCATTTCCTTTAGATATTTTCAATTTACAGCCTGTTTTCCCTAACCATTTTGGGCAGCTGTCCATTTAGGAAGCTTCCCATCAGTTATTAAAGATTCCTTAGGTTGAAACAATCTCCAAAATTACCCCCTAAAGTTCCCCATTATTCACTTACCCCCCTTAAATTCTAAATGCTTACAATCACAGTAACAGTAAACAAACGGGCTGACATTTTCAAACAAATTGAAATCCAAAACAACTATTGAAATTATGAGAAACTAGCTTGAATACCCTTCACACATAAACATGAATTCAGAAAATATTCTTGAAACAAGAATTAATGCGAATGATGAACTATACTTGACTCAGTTCCAAAGTTAATTCACAAAATGTGAAATGAAACCCAGCGGAAAAAAAAAGAAAATCTAGTGAATTGAAACCAAATTAAACTCAAACCTTACGAAACCGATTGTCATCGACAACTACGCAAACAAGCTAACTAACAAACTTGCAATCAGAACATAATGCAATTAATCAAGAGACGAAAATTCTGAAAAGCTGTAAAACAAATAACCAAGCAAACAAACAGAAGAGATCAACAGAAACCAATCGACGCAAAGGGAAATTATCCCAAACCTGCTTCGGCAAGAACCGCATGAACTCGAACAATCTTGGAGGAGAAAGTGAACCTTTGACGGTCATTAATCGGTTGTCCTTAACAAAAGACAAATGATTAATGACGGTATTAGGTTCACTTGACCTTGCTAAGCCAGAAAAGAATCCCAAGGAGAGACTTGGCTATCCGGACCTCTGCTCTACTACTAACAGACCATTTTGAGATGAAACCAACATGTATTTGAGGCAGGAAGGAGATGAGGGGTTACATGGTGTGATTTTGGGTGGATCTGGGAATTTTAGGGTTTCCGGTGCTAACCTCAGATCTGAGATTCGAGGCAATGGAAAGGGATTCGAGAGGAACTGTTTGGAGATTTGGGATGGGGAGGTGGAAAGGAGTTAATGGTGTTAATTTGGTGGCGATTGGACGCCGACGCCGCCACCGGACGGTGGGGAATTCTGGGGCGGCTACTAGGGTTTGGGGGCAGGGTTCTAAAGTTGGGGATGTTGGGACGATGAACTGGGGGGGGTGCGTATTCGAACATATATATACTCCCCCAGCTTTAGTTCCGAGCCGTTCGATCAAGTGAGGATCAATGACTCAGATTGGCACTGGTCAAAATGGCTCGTTTAGCCTGAAAGGGGGATCCGGACCGGGTATAGGGGGTTTGGGCTAGAATTGGGCGGGTACGAGGGGGGGGGATTGGGCTGAAGGGGAGTTTAAATAAATTGCCCAAATCGAATTTCCCTTTGTTTTTTGAATCTTTTTTTTTCAATTTCCAAATTTCTTTTCTTTCCAAAATTAGAAATAAATCCTAAATTAATTATTAAAACTAATATTATCCTATCAAATTAAACTAATTAACCTCTAAAAATAATTACCATACTAATTAAATACCAACTTAAAGAAAGCTAACAAAATTCGAGAAATTAAAATTAAAATGCAAAAATGAACTATTTTTTGTGATTTTCCAGTTTTATAAACACTAAATTACTAATTATTTCAAACATGCAAAAATTAAATCCTAAATGCAAATGCAACATATTTTGTATTTTTCATTAATTAACAAACGAAATGCACAGACAAAAAAATGCAAATAATTAACAGCAAATGCCACAAAATCCACAAAATTGCAAATAATGAAACGAAATTACTTCGTTTTGAATTTATGAGAGTATTTCATGTAGGGCAAAAATCACGTGCTCACAACTTGTACTATCGGTTTTGCAAAATTGTAAATTCTGTAAAGATTTCTATATCAAGACGTTAGATTTTCTTTATTATTGTTGTTATTCAGTAAATGTTAGGCTTACCTAGTCCCTAAGACTAGGTGCTATCACGATACCCAATGGAGAGGAAATTGGGTCGTGACAAGTTGGTATCAGAGCTCTAGGTTCATAAGTGCTACGAGTCATAAGCGAGTTTAGTAGAATCTTGCGGATCGGTATGAAGACGCGTGTACTTATCTTCGAGAGGCTACGAAATTGCTAGGACAATCTCACTTCTTCCATTCCTATCATGCGAGCTTATTGATCTCGGATGTTTGAACTTTTATGTCACGACCCGGATTTTCCCGCCCTCGGGAGTCGTGATGGCGCCTACTAGTGAAAGCTAGGCAAGCCAACCGTTGAACAAATTACCTTTTCCCATTTTAATCCTTTAAAAATGTGAATCAAAAATTTATAAACAACGGAATTTAAACAAGCGGATGAAACAATTAAACCATTTAAATAATTCCAATACGATTTCTTAAACAAAAACTACCCAAAACTGGTGTCACAACTTCACAGACGGTCTAGGAATACTACAAACAAGGTCAGAAAAATAAATGCAACACTATTTCTGAATTACATAAATGAAACAGGAAGAAAGGATAGAGGGAGACGCCAGGGCCTGCGGACGCCTGCAGGACTACCTTGGATCTCCGTATGGACTGAAGGCAGCCGCCAAAGCTAAGCTCCAAAAGCTGCTGCGTCGGGATTTTTACACAGTGCAGAGTGTAGTATCAGCACAACCGACCTCATGTGCTGGTAAGTGCCTAGCCTAACCTCGGCGAAGTAGTGACGAGGCTAGGACCAGACAACCAAACAAACCTGTGCAGTTAAATCATAAATAGCAGAAAATAAAAGCAGGACTATACAGTTTAGAATTGGGAGGGGGAAAACATGTTGTGGGGAAACATTAAATGATAATAAAAGGACAGCAGGTAAATACAAGGAACACCATAACACAAGTATCAATAAGGATTAGAAATCAAACAAGTGCACGGCATCACCCTTCGTGCTTTTACTCTCGTCCTCACCATAAGAATCAATATAAATGGCACGACAACACCCTTCGTGCTTTTACTCTCGTCCTCACCATAAAATCAATATAATCGGCACAGAATTGTACATCAGGCGGCACGACATCACCCTTCGTGCTTTTACACTCTTCCTCACAAAATCATACACGACATCACCCTTCGTGCTTTAGTACTCTCTCACCAAAACAGTGCACGGCATCACCCTTCGTGCTTTAACACTCTTCCTCGCCCAAACAACAATGACAAGCAATAGGGCAAGGAAATAAATGAAATCACAATAAAATCCTGGCAAGGGAACAATAGTTCAACATCAAATCCCGGCAAGGGAGATAACATTTAAAGCAACAACATCCCAGCAAGGGAGACAATATAAAAATTTTCTTCTCTTTTTCACTTTTACTTCACAATTCACTTCACAACTTGAGCCAATGCTCTATAAGATTCAATTGCCAATGATACTTCCACAATTCATTATACAACTTGAGTCAATGCTCCTCAATGTTCAAGTATTACTATTACTTACACAAGATTTGCTCAACAATAGAAATCATTACTTAAGGCATGAACAATACAAACAGAGTCACATTAGTCATAGAATAAGATTCACGGGCATGCTTGACACCAATGTATAGATACTCGTCACCATGCCTATACTTCGTACTCAACAAATAATACATAGCAAATAGGACACAACTCCTAATCCCTCAAGCTAAGGTTAGACCAAACACTTACCTCGATGCCACAAACACAATTCAAGTCTCAACTATCGCTTTACCTCTTGATTCCACCACAAATTTGCTCATATCTAGCCACAAGTTACTTAACTATATCAATAAATGCTATATGAATCAATTCCAATGCATGAAAATAAGTTTTCTAAAGTTTTTCCCAAAAACTCAAAAATTACCCCTGGGCCCACATGGTCAAAACCCGAGGTTCGAACCAAAACTCGATTACCCATTCCCCATGAACCCAAATATATAATTTGTTTTGAAATTAGACCTCAAATCGAGGTTCAAATTCCCAAAATTTGAAAAATCTAGGTTCTACCCAAAACACCCAATTTCCCCTATGAAAACCTTTGATTTTGAGTTGAAATCATGAGAAAAGAGGTTAAAGATTGATGAAACCAAGTTAGCAATGACTTACAATCGATTTGGAAGAGTACTTGTGTTTGAAAAATCACCCAAGAGTGTTTTGGTTTTGAAAGGGTTTGAAAAATGGTTGAAATGCATCTAAGTTATGATTTTGCAGGTTGTAGGTGTCGCAATTGCGACCAGTGTTCGCAATTGCGAACCCCTCAGACTACTACTCTCGCATTTGCAATGGAATTGTCGCATTTGTGACACTGACGGATTCCAGGCCATTTCACAAATGCGATTGGCCTTTCGCATTTGCGACATCGCTTTTGCGATGACTACGTCGCATTTGCGACCCCAAGGTAGACCAGGTCCTTTCATATTTGCGGCGATTTTCTCGCATTTGTGAGCTCGCATGGTGGTGCGTATATAATGCCATAACCTTTCCCATATCCCATATACATATATACATAAGTATATACGCGTATATAATGCCGTTTGAATACATATATATATGTATATATATATATATATACATATATATATATGCGTATATAACGCCATTTGAATACATACCCGTATATGCGTATATAACGCCGTTTGAATCATATTTCAGCCACTGTGGGCAACATCATCATCATGTACCAGATGATCAGGTGGTGGTGCATATATAACGCCATAACATTTTCCCATATCTCATATACATATATTTATATATATACGCATATATAACGCCATCTGGTCATGGGTCAATGCACATGTACGAAATGCATGAAAAATACGTAATAATCTCAGTATTCCTTCCGGATAATTTTTCCAACTGCGTATTATTCTGAGACCCATGAACAGAAGAAAATAATAATTCTCATGGGGAATCAAGAATATAGACACCCATACTATTTCTATGAATAGAATAATTTATAGAAACCGTGTATTTGCTCGTTTCTTTCGTATAATCTAGACCACGCCAAAAGAAAGAAGAGAGAGCCTTAACATACTTGTTTCGGAAATTAATTTGAACCAAATTGTTGTTGTTCTTTGAATTTCCAATCGAACCTTAACTAAATAATTTGGACGAAAACAACTCTGTTCCAAGTTTTTGGATTTTAAAAACCACGGAAGAATTTTGATTAAGCTAAGGAACTTGGACGAAATTGAAATGTTTCTTATCTTAAAACGTTAGTTGACAGAATGGTTTAGCTGCAGACCTGCAACATACCAGCTAAAAAAAGCTTGCAACATCCTAAGTTAAATTCCACTCCGTGGCCTTTCCAAAACTCACTCGAGCCCTCGGGGCTCCAAACCAAATATGCACACTAACCTAAAAACATCATACAGACTTGATCGTGCAATCAAATCATGAAATTAACATGTAAAACTATGAATTATACCTCAAAACTCATCATTTTCATCAAAAACACTTCAAAGTTCATAACTCTTCGACCGGAGGTCGAAATCATGTCAAATAAACTTCATTTTCACCAAATTTCACAATTACCATTTAAATGCTTTAACAAGTTTGTACCGGGCTCCGGAACCAAAATACAGGCCCGAAACCAATGGTTTCAAACATTAATTCTTTTCTTTATTTCATAAATAACTCGGCAAAACAATTTCTTTCAAAAATTTATCTCTAAGGCTTGGGACCTTGGAATTCATTCTCGGGCATATGCCCAAGTCCCATATTTTACTGCGGACCTCCTGGGATCGTCGGAATATGAATCCGGGTCCGTTTGCTCAAAATATTGACCCAAGTCAACCATAATCAATTTTTAACTCTAAAAAATTTCTATTTCTCATATTTTCACATAAAAGGCTTTACGGATATAGGTCCGGACCACACAAGCAAATTGAGGTGAGGTAAAAAGGAGGTTTTAAGGCCTCGAAACATAGGATTTGTTTCTAAAACAAGTGATGACCTTTCGGGTCATCACATCCTCCACCTCTAAAACAACCGTTCGTCCTCGAACGGACATAATAACGAAGTACTTGAGTCGGGGAAAAGATATGGATAACGGCACCGCATATCAGACTCAGACTCCTAGGTTGACACCTCAGCAGGCTGACCTCTCCACTGAATACGAACAGAAGGGAAACTCTTCGATCTCAGCTGACAAACCTGCCGGTCTAGAATGGCTACCGGCTCCTCCTCATAGGACAAGTCCTTGTCCAACTGGACAGTGCTGAAATCTAATACATGGGATGGATCCCCGTGATATTTCCGAAGCATGGACACATGAAACACTGGATGCACGGTTGACAAGCTTGGTGGCAACGCAAGTCTGTAAGCCACCTCTCCCACCTGATCAAGAATCTCAAACGGGCCAATGAACCTAGGGCTAAGCTTTCCCCTCTTCCCAAATCTCATCACGCCCTTCATAGGCAACACCCGAAGCAATACCCGCTCACCGACCATGAATGCCAAATCTCGAACCTTATGGTTAGCATTGAGAGTAGAGTAGAATCTCGAACCCGCTCACCGCTCACCGTGTTCTCACCATCTGCGAAAGAATAGAGTAGAAATTCAATTAGCATTGAGAAATCAAACAACACGATAGGAAAGAATAAATGTGAAGTTTTTCCTAACTCTGTAGCCTCTGGGGGATAAATGCAGACGTCTCCGTACCGATTCCTAAGACTTTACTAAGCTTGTCCGTGAGTTGTGAGACCTATGCAACCTAGAGCTCTGATACCAACTTGTCACGACCTGAATTTTTCCCCTCGAGAGTCGTTATGGCACCGACTAGTGAAATCTAGGCAAGCTAACCATTGAACAAATTACCTTTTTCCCATTTTAATCCTTTAACAATGTGAATCAACAGTTTATAAACAGTAGAATTTAAACAAGTGGAAGAAACAATTAAACTATTTAAATAATTCTAGTACAATTTCTTAAACAAAAGCTACCTAGAACTAGTGTCACAACTTCATAGACGGTCTGGGAATACTACAAACAAGGTCCGAAAAATAAATACAACACTGTTTCTGAATTACATAAATGAAACAGGAAGAAAGGATAGAGGGAGACGCCAGAGCCTACGGATGCCTGCAGGACTACCTTGGATCTCCAAATGCACTGAAGGCAGCCACCTAGGCTAAGGTCCAAAAGCTGCTGCGCCGGGATCTGCACATAGTGCAAAGTGTAGTATCAGCACAACCGACCCCATGTGCTGGTAAGTGCCTAGCCTAACCTCGGTGAAGTAGTGACGAGGCTAGGACCAGACTACCAAACAAACCTATGCAGTTAAATCATATACAATAGAAAATAAAAGCAGGAATATACAGTTTAGAATATGAGGGGGGGAACATGCTGCGGGAAACATTAAATGATAATAGAAGGACAACAGGTAAATACAAGGAACACCATAACTTAAGTATCAACAAGGATTAGAAATCAAACAAGTGCACGGCATCACCCTTCGTGCCTTTACTCTCGTCCTCACCATAAGAATCAATATAAACGGCATGGCATCACCCTTCGTGCTTTTACTCTCGTCCACACCATAAAATCAATATAATCGGCACGAAATTGTAGATCGTGCGGCACAGCATCACCCTTCGTGCTTTTACACTCTTCCTCACAAAATCATATATGGCATCACCCTTCGTTCTTTAACATTCTCTCACCAAAATAGTGCACGACATCACCCTTCGTGCTTTAACACTCTTTCTCACCCAAACAACAATCACAAGCAATAGGGCAAGTAAATAAATGAAATCACAATAAAATCCCAACAAGGGAACAATAGTTAAATAATCAAATCCTGGCAAGGGAACAATATCAAAAGCATCAACATCCCGGCAAGGGAGATAGCATTTAAAGAAACAATATCCCGGCAAGGGAGACAATATAAAAATTCTCTTCTCTTTTTCACTTTTACTTCACAATTCACTTCACAACTTGAACCAATGCTCTATAAGATTCAATTGCCAATTATATTTCCACAATTCATTATACAGCTTGAGCCAACGCGCCTCAATGTTCAAATATTACTATTACTTCCACAGGATTTGCTCAACAATAGAAATCATCACTTAAGGCATGAACAATACAAACAGAGTCACATTAGTCATAGAATAAGACTCACGAGTATGCTTGACACCAATGTATAGATACTCGTCACCATGCCTATACGTCGTACTCAAAAAATAACACATAGCAAATAGGACACAACTCCTAATCTCTCAAGCTAAGGTTAGACCACACACTTACCTCGATGCCACGAACATAATTAAAGTCTCAACTATCTCTTTACCTCTTGATCCCACCACCAATCGCTCGTATCTAGCCACAAGTTACTTAACTACATCAATAAATGCTAAATGAATCAATTCCAATGCATGAAAATAGGTTTTCTAAAGGTTTTCCCAAAAAGTCAAAAATCGCCCCCAGGCCCACATGGTCAAAACCCGAGGTTCGAACCAAAACCCGATTGCCCATTCCCCCATGAACCTAAATATATAATTTGTTTTGAAATTAGACCTCAAATCGAGGTCCAAATTCCCAAAATTTGAATAACCTAGGTTCTACCCAAAACACCCAATTTCCCCCATGAAAACCTTTGATTTTGAGTTGAAATCATGAGAAAAGAGGTTAAAGATTGATGAAACCAAGTTAGAAATGGCTTACAATTGATTTGGAAGAGTATTTGTGTTTGAAAATCACCCAAGAGTGTTTTGGTTTTGAAAGGGTTTGAAAAATGGTTGAAATGTGCTAAGTTATGATTTTGCAGGTTGTAGGTGTCACAATTGCAAACCCCTCAGACTGCTACTCTCTCATTTGCGATGGAATTGTCTTATTTGCGACACTGAAGGATTCCAAGCCATTTTGCAAATGTGATTGGCCTTTCGCATTTGCGACATCGCTTTTGCGATGACTACGTCGCATTTGCGACCCTAAGGCAGACTAGGTACTTTCGCATTTGCAGCGATTTTCTCGCATTTGCGAAGCCTGCAGACCTGCAACATACCAGCTAAAAAACAACCTGCAACATCCTAAGTTAAATTCCACTTCGTGGCTATTCAAAACTCACCCGAGCCCTCGGGGCTCCAAACCAAACATGCACACCAACCTAAAAACATCATACGGACTTGTTCGTGCAATAAAATCATGAAATTAACATGTAAAACTATGAATTAAACCCCAAAACTCATCATTTTCATCAAGAACACTTCAAAGTTCATAACTCTTCGACCGGAGGTCCAAATCACGTCAAATAAACTCCATTTTCACCAAATTTTACAGTTATCATTTAAATACTTTAACAAGTTTGTACTAGGCTCCGGAACCAAAATACGGGCCCGATACCAATGGTTTCAAACATTAATTCTTTTCTTTATTTCATAAATAACTCAGCAAAATAATTTCTTTTAAAAATTGATTTCTAAGGCTTGAGACCCCGGAATTTATTTTCAGGCATATGCCCAAGTCCCATATTTTATTGCAGACCTCCCAGGATCGTCGAAACATAGATTCGGGTTTGTTTACTCAAAATATTGACCAAAGTCAACCATAATCAATTTTTAACTCTAGAAATTTCTATTTCTCATATTTTCACATAAAAGGCTTTCCGGATATAGGTACGGACCACGCACGCAAATTGAGGTGAGGTAAAAAGGAGGTTTTAAGGCCTCGGAATATAGGATTTTTTTCTATCCATTCTCTCACCAATGGTGAGGACACGAGCTGCAATTATCGATGGCTCTGCTCCCAGAGCAGGTGTCGCCATAGGCAGAGGCAGAGGCCGACGAGGAGTATGTGTCGCAACCAGAGTACCTACCAGAGCAGTAGTTGAGGAGCTGCTAGTAGCTCTAGTTAGGGGGAAGATACCGTAGGCGCTTGCTATTACCCCCGAACTTTAGGAGACTTTAGCACAACTCCTGAGCATGTTTGGTACATTGGATCAGGCCGGGTTGATTCTAGTTGCACCAGTTACTTCACAGACTGGGGGAATGATTCAGACTCTCGCCGTCCACACTCTAGAGCAGCGAGTTCACATTGGTCAGGTTCCAGGTGTCATGGCGACATAGCCTGTGGTTCCAGTTCAGCCCATGGTTAGGGCATCATTATCTAAGGAAGGGCAGCTTAGATTTGCAAGGTTCAAGATATATGACCCTCATACATTCAGTGGTTTGGATTCAGAAAGTGTACGGGCTTTTATTGAGGAATGCCATCACATTTTTGTGCCTTATGGGTATTGTTGAGATAAGTGGGGTTGCTTTTACTACGTTCCATCTTAAGCGAGCGGCTTATTAGTGGCAGTGGACATATGAGTTGGGTAGCCCGAGCGATGCAACTTCACTTACATGGATTCAATATTCAGAGATGTTTTTCAGAGAGTATGTACCTCAGTCCCTTTGGGATGCATGGCGCACGGAGTTTGAGCAGCTGCGCCAGGGCACTATATCAATATTATAGAATGCCGTCAGATTTAGTGATTTGGCCAGACATGCACCTGAATTGGTTGCCACAGTTAGAGAGTGAGTCCGTAGAATCATTGAGGGGCTCAGGCATGATATTCGGTTCAGCATGGCTCGGGAGATAGAGTCAGATGTTTTGTTTCAGCAGGTGGTAGGTATCGTTCACCGGTTAGAGGGTATGTGGGACCGGGAGCGAGGACGGACGCGATCAGAAGAGAGAGTATAGGGAGGCGAGGAGGCCTCGTTGGCTGAAGAGATCTACTGGTCCTTATTTTGGAGGCAGGGTGTGACATGGTAAAGGTTTTGTGAGTCATCCAGTTCAGTTTGCACTTCCGGCTTCGCACAGTGATTCAGATGTTCATGGGTCTCGGAGTACCCGTACCGCACAGTTCCTACAGCCACGTCAGCAGAGGGATTGCTTTGAGTTTGGAGATACTAGCTATATGGTGAGAGATTGTCCTAGATTTCGGACAGATATGTTAGTGAGGTATTCAGGCAGGTAGATGGTACCCAAGAGGGGGAGGCCCGACCCGTTGATTTGTTTCATATAGTAGGCTTGAGGCCGCTGCACCAGATGATGTCATATATGTATGATTTCAGTTTGTTATAAAGGAGCACCATCCGTATTTCATTACAGTTCTGCTTATCCGGGTGAGTTCCCCTATTTGTTGCTCCACTTGTGGGTGCATTTCATGATTTGCACTCTGTTTATGTGTTGTCATGTTGGGAGGTTCTATGAGTGATATCCCGTGTCTATCATCTATTTCTATTCATTATTGAGAGTTATGAGACTAGTAGTAAATTCATGTTGTCCATTATGGTAGGCTTGATGTGATTTCTGAGTATTTTTTGTTACGAGCTGTGATTTTAATGCTCCACCGGTGTGGGAGCCAGTACGTGTTGTAATTTTATTGATGGAATTGATCTAGGGAAAGGTTCTAGTTGGTTGATGTATATCCTACTTGTGATTCAAAGTTGAGGGTGGGACCATCGTGATTTCATGTGATTTGATGTGTTCGAACCGGTGTTGATACCCAATTATTCCCTATATAATTTCAACATGCAAAATACCTCTAAAATAGCATATATATGCATATATAAGCATGCCCAAGGTTTTTATTATTTTTTCCATAATTGTAAGGTTTTAAATTGATTTATTTTCTCCCTTTTTATCCATAAAATCCCCAATATTTATTTTCAAAATTATTGTTTTGATAATTCATCCATTAAATTTCTATATTTATGCCAAAATATGGTTAAAGTAATTTTTATAATTACATTAGTATTTTTAAAGCTAAATTGCACATAATTGCAATATTAGCTCTTTTAAGATTTAATTATATTTTATATGCATAAAATTGGATCCTATATTTTGAAATTGCTAATTATGTTTTCTAAATCATTTTAGCACTTTAAATTATTTTTTTCAGAAACTATTTGTTATTTTTTATAAATTAAATAGGAAAAATTGGCTATTTAAACTATAGCCAAATTGACTGTCAATTATAGCCAAATCAGGACCCCAATTCCCAACCCAATTTACAATAAAAAAACCCAACCCACACCCTATTAACCCATACCCAAAACCCGAAACCCACCTACCCCATTTAATCTCGACCGTTGATCTCCCAGATCAACGGTCCACGTCGTTTCTTTCCTATTTTAATCGAACAACCCCCCAAACCCTACCCCATTCTTTCATTTGAGCCGCCTCTGAATCCTTTCCTCCTATCTTCTCTCTTAAACACCCTCAAACCCTAATCACTGTCCACCTTCTCCGGCCACCTTCCTCGCCGGAAACTATGGCCTCTTATCATCTCCTGGCCTCTGCTTTACCCCACGCCAGTTTGACACTACCCTGAGGTCCTCAGGTGAACCTGGAGCGGTTCAACTCCTATCCATGGTCTTTCATGCTATTTTCGGGCCATCCACAGCTGTTCAAGTAAGATCTATGACTTTTCCGGCTAAAACCAGTGACATTTTAAGGTCCTCTCATCTTCTTTGGGTTCTCTGAAACCCTAACTCTTGAGATTTTTTTCAATTTTCTTTAGATCTGTCTTAGATTTAGGTATATCCATGAGTTCTTAACCGATTTTTCTTCATCTCTACTATTTTCTGAAAACCCTAGACTCGCTAATGTTCGATTCTTCTCAGATCTTTCTAGATCCGAGGTGATTCGATTATTATTAAGCATTTTCCTTTAAAAACCTCCTGTTTTAACTAACTATTTCGAATTTTTAAACTAAGGTTCACCCCAAGTTGTTTTTCAAGGATTTTTCTGACTTCTAAGTGTTTGATTAATTACCCTTTCATCTTCGTGACTGATTTGTGCAAGAATATGAAACCCTAATTGATTCTATGTGGTTCCTTCAATCTTTGCTTTGATTTTGGGTATTTTTGTGGTACCAGTCGTGCTAGTTTACTCTATCTCTGGACTTAAACATTTTTCCTTGTTAAATCCAGTATTTTTTGTGGTCTTGCCCTAATTAATCTTTATTAGGGTTTGAATCTATTTCTCCGGCTAATTTCTATATCTTTGTGAGGTTTTACTTAGCCTAATTTTTGTTTATGGAAGTTGAGTATTTCTTTCTTGAAATTAGTGTTATTTTAAAAGTTTTAGCTGGTTGATTCACTCTATTAGAGATCCATATGTGTAAATCTTGGGTGTTTCCTTGTTTATGACCGTAATTGGTCATACTAACCTTCTTTGATTGCCCGTATAATTGTGGATTCTTACTGATTCCTTTGCATGGTATAATTGAGATTCTTTCCTTAATTAGACCCTTGTTGTTATCGGTAATCAATTACCCCTAATTAAGGGGGTCTATTCCGAACCCCTTTAGGTGATTTGATTCTGTGATTTTATGATTGACCCTAATTGACTGGCTTCTGATTCTTTTACCTTATTGGTTCTACTCCTAAAGTGATATATATACACTCTTGTTTTACCTCTTAACAGACGAACAATAGTTGAGAATACACACACATACACACTCAAACTCTCTCTTCTTTCTCTGCTACTTGTGCTAACTGCTTGTCTAGCCGGCTGAAAGCCAAGGCTAGACTGTGGAACTCTACTTTCTTTACTTTTCTGCACTTTACTTCCTTAACTTGTATGTTCCTAGTTCAATTTTTAAACTCAACTCTATGTGCTCCATGTCTGTTAAATCCATGTCTCATTCTACACTAATTTAATGGCTTACGTATTTAATTGCCCTTCTTGTTTACTGCTTTATTTAGCATGCTTAAGTTTTGCCCTCTCTTGTTTAAGTGTGTAATCAACATGTCTACTTGAGTTCTTGTTTATTCCCCTCAACTAGTATGCCATGTTAGCATTATAGACTCTTAAATGTGCTTGGTTAACACTAAGTGGCATGATTAATTATGTGTAATAAACTCCTGCCCTTAGCATGACTACTCCTATACCCTGTTTCTATGTATTATTGCCTATTACTATTCTGATTTCGAGCATGACTCCTTTGTTAACAATTTGAAGTAGTAGTTTTGTATTCTTGAGGCCGGTCCATTGCTACTTGTTCTTTGTACTTGCTGGTCTATATGCTTCTCTTCTGATCCATGTTTACATGTTTCTGATTTGGGCTCTCTATGTCCCCAACCCCTTACTTCCCTGCTTGTAAGTGTTGAAATGATACTTCTTTGAATTTGTGTTGTGTGTGCTGGCTTGTTCCAAGTTGTTGTTGCTACTATTCCTTTCAAAATTGTTTTCCATAAGCAACTCTTATGTTGTTTTGCAAACTTATTTCAAACTAATCTTTGTCAAAGTTGTTTCCAACTCAACCCCCTTTTTAGATCTATGTTAATCACTCTCACATGTACTCTTAGACCACTAGGTTCTGCCTTGCCTTGGGACCCTTGAGCTCCCTCTGAACTTGGACACATAAAAGCTGACCTTTCCACACTGCACTTACTCTATCTTGACTATGAAATCTCGGTGTGAGCACTGTCTGGGATCCCTTGAGGTCCTCAGGGAAGTCTGACACACCCGGATAAGAAAAGACTATGGAACAATCTTGGCACTTGAGGTGGTTTATTATATAACTCAAGGAGGAAGTCCTAATCATGATCTCTATAGTATACTTCTCAGTTTTCACTTCTACTTATGTAATTCATTTCAATGTTGGTCTGTAATAACCTGTTGTAAATAAGTATTGGGGTGGCTAGTGAAAATGGATGAGGTAAATATGTATGCCATAGTTGTTAAGGGTAGAAAATATGTTATTAGGTTTATATTCCTAATTGCACAATAGAAACCATGCTTAGGATTCATACATTAGACATCATGCTATTTAGAATTTATATGTACTATTTTCAGCATCTCATCCACATTTAGAAATCCTGTATATAGGGTAGATAATAACAATAAAATAAGTTGCTATGTGATTCTGCCCACGTAAACATGTTTCGAAATTTCATTTAGAAATCCTGCTCTTAGAAAATTCTGCAATCATGTTTTTTATTTAGAAATCCTGCTCTTAGGAAATTCTGCAATCATGATGTGTATTTAGAAATCCTGCTCTTAGGAAATTCTGCAATCATGCTGTGCATTTAGAAATCCTGCTCTTAGGAAATTCTGCAATCATGCTGTGCATTTAGAAATCATGATTTAGGAATCCTGCATATAAATTATTAGATGCTATGATTAGGTTCTCGTTCATACTCACTCAGCTATGCTTAGTTAAACTACTGATGAAAATGAGTAACAACAGTCTCATCCTGCTTTAAACAAACTAGTAATAATCCCTGCATGACTTTGCAATATTTAGAACAACATGTTTTAGGTACAAACAATTTCCAAACTTATTTTAATAATTTTGAATAACTATTGTATGTTATTTATGCCTAGGCAAGCCTTAGGTGCTAAATTTGTAAAAACTGGAAACATTTTTTTATGTATGCTCTAATTATTAACTATTAAAATCAGAAGGTAAGCCTGATTCGGACTTCTTTTCTGAGTAATGCAATAAATCTGGTTCTACTGTTATCACTTAGATACCATACTTAGGATCTTAATTCAGACCTTGTATGTGTATGAGTCATGTTGTCTATGTGCATTACATGTGAAGGTATATCTAAGCCTCCTATCTGTTTCCTATGTTTTCCCCCTAAATACAGTCCTATGTGTTCTTATTTGTCGCCTAGTATTTTGCCTTTAAACCTGAGGGTCTGCCTAGAACCCCCTTCTTCAGGATAGGAATCCTAAATTCCTCTGGGACCAATAGGAAGGGACGGGTAACAACATGCAATAGGGGTCGAGACCAACCCTTGCTTTAATTACCTTCACAAGACGAGAAAGGGTAGATATGGATATGATGACCGGTGCATTAATACCACGTGTAGCCCCTCTTTGAGGAGTGTCATACCGGGTATTGCATTGATGTGATCCATATTATAAATAAACCTAGGACACCCCTCTTTACATTCACGAATATGCTTAGATTGTAATTCTTTTCAAAATCTTGCTTTCATTAATTGCTTTTCAAACATATGTGTTCTTAAACTTAAATCCCCTATTATTTGAGCCTTGCTTGTTTATTT
Organism: Nicotiana sylvestris; assembly: GCF_000393655.2. Classification (NCBI taxonomy): domain Eukaryota; kingdom Viridiplantae; phylum Streptophyta; class Magnoliopsida; order Solanales; family Solanaceae; genus Nicotiana; species Nicotiana sylvestris. The sequence continues at coordinate 5,416,815 of NC_091061.1, read as the reverse complement.
GCTAATTGTACAAATTCACAAAAACTGTTTGGCCGGGAACCACACTAGTGGATCCTGAAGGGTGCCTAACACCTTCCCCTTAGGATAATTTCAAGCCCTTATCCTATCTCTGGTTACCAAACGTAGTTATAAATGAACCCTATAGGTGTTGTAACACACCTTAAATCGTTAGGTGACGACTCTTCAAAAATGCAAACCCATTTCCCAGAAGGAAAGAGTTGTCCCAACCAAAATGTCATAAACCCGATTTCACGAGGAAAACATGGGGCGCGACAGCATGGTGACTCTGCTGGGGATATTCAGGCTTTTTCCATTTCATATCGTTTTTGTGAATTTGTACCCCTCCCTATGTGCAATTACTTGTTTAATTTCTTTAAGCATTTAACTTCTTCTTCAAAAGCGCAACTGACATATCTTTCTTGTTTTCTTCCTTTTTTAAATTATGAAACTACTGTATTTATCGCTTTCTTAACGTGCAAATAATTGTCAACATGCTTTTAATTATTGCATAATCATGATCAAAATCATACTCCACTCATGCCAAACAACTACTATAGCAACGCTTGATGAGTGGTTGCACCCTTCCTATATCATTACCCCCTAAATTCGGAAAGGCTTATTTGTGGTAAAACTAGTCGATCAGCGGTGCAGTCGACAGTTCTGTGCCTTCCCCCTTGAGTTGTCCGCTCAAGGGTACCAATCTAAAACCCTATAGAAACCTTACTCTGTTTAAATTGCGCATGCATCATGATCAAACCTAGCCGGGTCAGTTACGTTGTCTGCGTAATGATCCTTTAAGATAGCCTTGTCCAAAAGTCCACTGGGTTCCCATAAACCCAAACGGACATTATCACGTTCTGTGCATTTATTTGGAGAACTAAATGTCAATGTGTTGATCATAAATGTATAAATAGTCGAGTCTGGTGGGGGTAGGGTCTAACCCTTTTATTTTTCAGAAAATAAGGCGAGAGGTCCCCAGTTTCGGTATGGTTAGCACGCCCCCACTCTTGCTAGACTGGTGGGGGAGTCTTCCATCGAATGACCAAATCAATGAGTAGAAAGAGAGGGATGCCAAAGCTAGAGAAAAGTTGGAATATCTGGAATACAGTCTGCTGGAATTGGAAGGAAAAATGAGGAAGAGAGTCACCGACTGCCAGAACACTGAGGGAAACGAAGGAGAACACCTGGCAAAAGGCACTTTTACTGGTGAATCTACGTGAACTGGAGGATTTGATCAACGAGAGCATTCAACCTGAGGAAGGTCTTTCTAAGGCCAAATAGATTAGGTTTACTCGCTTTCCAAATGTAATAAGGCCAAATGTCAGTAGTGACTTATTATTATCTTAGTATCGTTTTGGGATCCGTCTATTTTTTATATTATGAAATGAAGTATTTATTGGCATTCGAAGTTCTCCAAGTCTATTTTTCGCTAGGCCTACCTCGAGCACAAAGAGGTTCCCAAATTAGGACACGTTTTATATTCCCACACTATGTATTTAAATATTGCAATACTTTTTATAATCCTCACTGACTTGATTAACTTTTGTTTTATTTTTTGTTTTTATTATTCCCCTTCCCAAAGGTTAGTTCGTGCACTCTGGCATCATCATCTTATTTCACAAGATCCAAGGGCCCTCCACCCACTCCTCCTCTTAGTCCCATTAAAGGCAAGAACAAAGGCAAAATGGAAGAGTTAAACAACATAAGAAAGGAGAATACATCAGGGTATTCAGGTTCCTAACTAAAATGTGTCATAACTTGAACAAAAACTATTGAAATTCTAGGAAGAGCTCGATCAGGTTTGAAATCTGGCAAACCTATCATTTTCCCTCAACACCCCAGATATCAACTTCCCCAACGCTCAAAACCCTACACCTCCTCAAAATATCCCAAAACAACAGAATCATCCCGCGCCTCATCATCATGCTGCTCCACCAAAGAACCAAAACAATACCTGTCATACCCCAAACAACACTCCACTACTCATCCCAGAACCTCAGAACTCCACAAACGACCATTTCCACACCCATACACTAGGCCACCATAACACTCCTATTTACGTGGAGACCATGCCATACTCCACCCAACCTATCTCATGCACACCTGAGTCTGATGAAAAGGATCTGCTTATCAGGAACTTGGCCGAGGAACTTAAGAAACTGACCAGCTAAATTCAGGGTGTTGAGGGAAGCAAAGGAATCCAGGGGATAAACTATGAAGACCTTTGCATACAACCTGATGTCGAACTGCCTGAGGCGTACAAACCTCCTAAGTTCAAAATGTTTGATGGTACGGGTGATCTAAGGGTCCATTTGAGGACATATTGCGACAAGCTAGTTGGAGTAGGGAAGGATGAAAGGATCCACATGAAGCTGTTCATGAGGAGTTTGAAAGGAGATGCATTATCTTTGGTACATCAGCCAAGATCCCAAGAAGTGGTCGAGCTGGGTAGGCATGACATCTGACTTTATGGACAAATTCAGGTTTAATACAGAGAATGCACCAGACGTGTTCTATATCCAAAATTTGAAGAAGAAGCCCACGGAGACATTTCGCGAGTATGCTACTCACTGGAGGTCCGAAGCTGCTAAGGTCAGACCAGCCTTAGAAGATGAGCAAATGAACAAGTTCTTTGTCCGGGCTTAGGACCCGCAACACTATGAGCGATGATGATGATTGAGAACCACAAGTTCTCTGACATTATCAAATTAGGTGAAAGAACTGAAGAAGGTATTAAAAGTGATATGGTTACAAATTCCAAAGCCTTGCAAGCTACTAATAAGGCTTTACAGTCCGGTGGTGTGTCCAAGAAAAGGGATGTAGGGGCTGTGATGGTTGCACAAAGGACCAAGTCCCCCCTAAATACCAAGCTTACCCAACACCTCCACTCACATACCAGCCAACCCCAAATTACCAAGCACCCTCACCTTCGTACCAAGCTCCGCCACCAACCTATCAGTCATCTCCACCTCCTACAAATAAACCTACTTCACCCAGATACTCCCAACCCGCTCATGTCTACCAAACATATAATGCTCAACCATCCCATTATCAAACCCCTTGCACGCCAAAATTTCCCTAGACCCCGACCTAATTTTGATCGCAGACCTCCAAAACAATATACAACCATCGCTGAACCCATCGACCAGCTATATGAGAGGCTCAAAGCTGCTGGTTATGTCACCACCATCCCTGCTGCAACCCCTGAGAATCCTTCTCAATGGGTCAACCCTAACAAGTCCTGTGCATACCACTCCGGCACGAAAAGGCACACTATTGATGAATGTCGCTCCTTGAAAGATAAGATACAGTCCTTGATTGATAACACGATCATTGTGGCAAAGGAGCCTGCTCCAAACGTCCGCAACAACCCTCTGCCAGACCATAAGGGTGGAGGTATCCACATGATTGAAGTAGAATATGACTGGGATCCCGAGTGATCAATCGGGTTGATCGCAGAAGGTGACGACCCAAAAAAATTGACAATTACTCTCAATCCAATCATAGTCCAGATCCAACCGTCTGAGGACGCTGAGCTGAACATGTCTGTACCTCGCGAGTTTGAAACAGCATCCGCAAAGACACCGGTACCAATTAAAGTTGAATTCGTGTCTCCGACAAATGCACCCGCACCATTTGAGGTTGCAGTCTTGCCACCCAAGGCACATGTTCCATTTGAAGTATGGATAGTTGCGCCGGTCCCAGTGGTGATGTCAGCCATGCCACCATTCTATACAAATGTCGTACCCAGGGACTATACAGCCGAGACGAGAAGGAAAGGCAAGGTAAGGATTGAAGAAACTATCACAGCACAGGGTATGACCCGAACTGGTAGAGTCTATACCCCTGAACATCTGGCTGAATCAAGCAAGCAGGCCTCCAACCGGCCGCCTCTCATTGAGATAGGTTCGGATGACCTTTGGAGGAAAAACAGGCGAAGGAATATTCAGTCATCGACCAGTTAAACAAGATGCCAGCACAAATATCCATTCTCTCTTTGCTGCAAAATTCTGAGATGCACAAGAATGCTCTGTTATAGGTGCTAAATGAAGCATATGTACCAAGTAACATCACTAGTGGGGAAATGGCTAGTATGGTAGGACAAGTGCTGGAAAGCCATAAGATCACCTTTCATGAGGACAAGCTGCCACCTAAAGGGCTGGGGCACAACAAAGCACTGCACATCACCGTGCAATGTGAAGATTATTTCATCACCAGAATCCTAATCGATGGAGGTTCCAGTCTCAACATTTGTCCGCTGGTAACACTCAAGAAGTTGGGTAAAGGGCTGTATGAGATAAAAGATAGGACAATCAATGTGAAAGCCTTCGATGGTTCTCAGAGGTCCACTATTGGTGAGATTATTCTATGCTTGTAGATAGGACCGACCTAGTTCGAGGTCGATTTCCAGGTGATTGATGTACCAGCGTCTTACAACTTGCTGCTGGGACAGCCATGGATTCATGCTGCTGAGACTGTAGCATCAACGCTGCATCAGGAAGTAAAGTTCGAATGAAATCACCAGGAGGTGATCATTCACGGCGACGGTAGAAACCCTATATACAGTTACTAGACCATTCCGGCAATCGAGGGAAGGAAGTTGGGTGGAGAAACTTACCACCACATTGAGCGGGTCAATGCTATTGACAAAGACAAATGGTGGGATAACAAAATCGAGAGTATACTGAGTTGGAGTGGGTACAAACCTGGCAAAGGGATCGGCAAGAACCTCCAAGGAATCTCTAAACCTATAAAACTCAAGAAACATGGCACAACCTTCGGTTTGGGATATCAATACACCTGGGAAGAATTCAATAACTGGTCACCACCATGGCGCGGTCCTTACTACCCACTAGAGCAACTAATACCGCATCTGAAACAGACCTTCGAACAAGACGACATTATTTATGGGACGGATGAAGAAGAAGTACTTGCAACAGTGAAGAACTTGTTTCTAGAGGACATTGATATGAACTGTTGTGTTATTCTCGATGAGGAGGGGGTGGAAGGCCCTTCCATACAGGCTATGAGCAGAGGGGCACATCTCAAGAATTGGACCATCAGGACAACCAGATCCCGATGAGCCTCGGGGTAAAAAGGCTAAAACAAGCATTATTCACTATTTTATTTACTGAATGATTTTCTTTTCGCATTTTCAATTCCCGCAATAAGATCTTCGATGTTCAAAATAGTTATTCAAATTATCAAAAGCATTTTTTTTATTTTTCTTACGAATTAATATTTATTGCTATAGTTTTCTCTTCGTACTTTACCAATACAACATTACTATTACTTATCTTGATAAACCAATGACTGTGACATGCAATGAGACAACACAACAAACGGACATTGATTCAGAGGAAGATAACATACCTGACGAGATTGTCAAAGAAGTTGAGAACTTTGAGAACAGACCTAAGTCCAACCTAGACGAGACCGAGATTGTCAACTTGGGATATGCAGAAAACATCAAGGAAACATGAATCAGCATTCTCCTATCGCCATCAGAGAAGAAAGAATACACAGAATTTCTAAAGGAATATGAGGACATATTCGCCTGGTCATATGATGACATGACTGGTCTGAGTACGTCTATTGTGGCTCACAAACTACCAACCGATCCAATGGTTCCACCAGTAAAGCAGAAACTTAGAAAATTCAAGCCTGATATGAGTTTGAAAATCAAGGAAGAGGTCACTAAGCAGATCAAAGCTAAGGTTCTCCGGGTAGTAGAATACTCGACATGGTTATCCAACATTGTGGCAGTGCCAAAGAAGGATGGGAAGGTCAGAGTCTTTGTCGACTACCGGGATCTCAACCGGGCTAGTCCAAAAGACGACTTCCCTTTGCCAAATATACACATCCTGATTGACAATTGCGCCAAGCATGATCTACAGTCATTCGTAGATTGCTTCGCTGGTTATCATCAGATCTGGATGGATGAGGAAGATACTGAGAAAACGGCTTTCATTACGCCGTGGGGAGTGTACTATTACAAGATGATGTCATTCGGCCTGAAGAATGCAGGGGCCACCTACATGAGGGCCATAACTACCATTTTCCATGATATGATACACAAGGAGATAGAGGTATATGTGGATGATGTTATTATCAAATCCAAGAAGGCCACTGACCACATAGAAGATCTGAGGAAGTTCTTTAATAGAATGCGGAGATACAATCTGAAACTAAACCCTGTAAAGTGTGCATTTGGGGTTCCTGCTGGGAAATTGCTTGGGTTTATTGTGAGCCGTTGAGGAATATAACTGGATACATCGAAAGTCAAAGCCATTCAAGAACTACCACCGCCAAAGAGCAAGAAGGATGTGATGAGTTTCTTGGGAAGGCTTAACTACATCAGCCGATTCATAGCACAATCTACAGTTATTTGTGATCCAATCTTTAAGATGTTTAAGAAGGACGTCGCCACCAAATGGACCGATGACTGCCAAAAGGCCTTCGACAAAATCAAGGAGTACTTGTTAACACCACTAGTCTTAGTCCCACCCGAGCTAGGTAGACCCTTATTACTCTACCTTGCAGTGTTGGATGGAGCTTTCGGCTGCGTTCTGGGGCAGCATGATGAAACATGAAGGAAAGAACAAGCCATTTATTATCTAAGTAAGAAGTTCACCCCGTACGAGGCCCGGTATTCTCTGTTGGAACACACTTGTTGTGCCTTGACTTGGGTAGCTCAGAAGCTGACACATTACTTCTGCGCCTATACTATATATCTCATATCAAGGATGGATCCCTTGAAATACATCTTTCAGAAGCCTATGCCCACCGACAAGCTAGCCAAATGGCAAATCCTGTTGAGTGAGTTCGACATTGTTTACGTAACTCAGAAAGCGGTAAAGGGAAAGGCACTGGCAGACCACCTTGCTGAAAACCCCGTGGATGGAGGAAACAAACCCCTAAAAATGTATTTTCCCAATGAAGAGGTATCATTCATAGGAGAAGACATTGCGGAATCCTATGACGGTTGGAGAATGTTCTTCGATGGAGCATCAAACTTCAAAGGAGTTGGCATAGGAGTAGTCCTAATATCAGAAACTGGTCAGCATTATCCGGTGTCTGCCAAACTCAGGTTCCCCTGCACAAACAATATGGCCAAGTATGAAGCCTGCATTTTAGGACTAAAAATGGCCATTGACATGAACGTTCAAGAGTTGCTAGTGATTGGAGATTCAGACTTACTTATACATCAGGTACGAGGAGAATGGACAACGAAGAACTCCAAGATACTCCCATATCTGCATCATGTACAGGAATTGAGAAAGAGGTTCACGAAGACGGAATTCCATCATGTTCCCAGAGTCCGGAATGAGTTCGCCGATGCACTGGCTACCTTATCATCTATGATACATCCAGACAAGAATTTCATTGATCCCATTCCGGTGAAAATCCATAATCAGCCAGCTTACTGTGCCCATGTTGAAGAAGAAGAAGCAGACGGAAAGCCTTGGTTTCATGATATCAGGGAATATTTGGCAAAAGAAGAGTACGAGCTTGCTAATCCTACTCAAAAACGTACACTTCAGAGATTGTCCAACAACTTCTTTCGTAAAGGAGGAATCCTGTATAGGAGGACTCCCGATTTAGGATTATTAAGATGTGTTGACGCAAAGGAAACATCCAGGCTACTAGAGGAAATCCATGCTGGGATCTGCGGCCCACATATGAACGGTTTGTCTTGGCAAAGAAGATACTTAGGGCTGGTTACTTTTGGATGACTATGGAAACAGACTGCATTCAGTGTGTCTGGAAATTCCACCGTTGTCAGATACATGCAGGCATGATAAAGGTACCTCCAAGCGAGCTCAATACAACAAGCTCACCGTGGCCGTTCGCCTCCTGGGGGATGGACGTTATTGGACCAATCGAGCCTGCTGCTTCCAACGGACACAAGTTTATCCTAGTAGCCATCGACTATTTTACCAAATGGATTGAAGCAGCATCTTACAAAGCAGTGACTAAGAAAGTCCTGGAAGACTTTGTCCGTGACCGCATTGTTTGTCGATTCGGAATTCTAGAGTCAATCATTATTGATAATGGCTCCAACCTCAACAGCGACTTGATAAGAACTATGTACGAAACTTTCAAGATTAAACACAAGAATTCCACATCCTACAGGCCTTAGATGAATGGAGCTGTAGAAGCCGCCAACAAGAATATCAAGAAGATATTGAGTAAAATGATAGAGAAGCATAAATAGTGGAACGGGAAGTTATCATCTGCTCTATTGGGTATCGCACCATAGTACGAACATCAACTGGGGCAACCCCATATATGCTGGTTTACGGTACAGAGGTTGTCATTCCCGCTGAGGTAGAAATTCCTTCCCTAAGGATCATACAAGAAGTTGAGCTTGATGATGCAGAGTGGGTAAAAAGTCATTATGAGCAACTGGCCCTTATAGATGGAAAGAGAATGAATGCAGTCTGCCATGGTCAACTCTACCAGAACAGAATGTCTAGAGCCTTCAACAAGAGATTTAAGCCAAGACAGTTCACACCGGGGCAGCTGGTGTTGAAGAAAATTTTTTCGCATCAAGATGAAGCCAAAGGGAAGTTCTCTCCCAACTGGCAGGGTCCATACATGGTTCACCGGGTTTTGATAGGAGGAGCCTTCATACTTGCAGAAATGGACGGAGAAGTCTGGCTAAAGCTGATCAATTCAGATGCAGTCAAGCGTTACTATGTGTAATCTTTATGCTTTCCTTATATGATATAAATTGAACTACACCTGACCTGATTCCCATTTAAGAGGGGATATGTAGGCAGCCCTATGGATTCAGTCACAATTCAAACAAATTTCATTTACCCCGCAATTGGAAACTGGGTCAGAATTTTGAAGAGGACCCTCAAAATTCTGAAGTAATTTCAGCTTATCGTCGCACGAGCAATAGTCAGGAACGTTAATCCATCAAACTGGGGTAGAATTTTGAGGAGGACCCTCAAAATTCCGTAGCAAGAGAGGTTGCAATGTCCCGAACCACGTCACAGCCGTTGGTTAATCTAAAAGCTATTTTTAACTATACATTTATGTCATACTTTTACAAAATCATGCATGATTATTATTGGAATTGCTTTGTAGCAACGCTACCCCAATAATACAAACGATATCACCAGATCAAAGTCGAACGAGTCAAGTGAAGCCATCGGGGATACGAACTAACCTCCCCCCTTACAAAACTCACAATTTTTCTTTGAATACAGACACTAGGATTGTGAAATCATTAGACATACTGTGCACCCACGGGACAAACATTGTTCAAAATACGATTCTCAGAACCGTTACACTTGCCAACATTTGCTATCAGCACACACCACTGACGTCCCGTACGTCACAATGCTCCCAGTAATCACAACACCGCAATCTGTTATCAGCTAAGAAAACTCTACTGTCAGTTGTTATCTTATTTCCTGCATAAGGCTACCATTCTGCCTTCTAAGACTAAACGTTGTCTCCATCTACATCTGCATTGCATAAGGCTACCATTCTGCATTCCAATTTGCATAAGGCTACCATTCTACCTTCCGAGACTAAACGCTGTCTCCATTTGCATCCGCATTGCATAAGGCTACCATTCTGCCTTCCAACTTGCATAAGGATACCATTCTGCCTTACGAGGTTAAGCTCTACCTCCATTTTCATTCGCATCTTTACATAAGGCTACCATTCCGCCTTCCAACTTGTATAAGGTTACCATTCTGCCTTCCGAGGTTAAGCTCTACCTCCATCTGCATTTGCATCTTTGCATAAAGCTACTTTTCTGCCTTTCGAGGCTAAGCTCGACCTCCAATTTTCTTTGAAACTAAGCACTATCCCAAGTACTATTTATCTCACTTTTCATACGGGCTAAGCTCTATCTTGTCCGCATCATACTACTGCATCCTTCATGGGCTGAAATATCGCCAACTCATCCAAAGGCGTCATCGTTCGGAGGCACCATCTTCATATCCCGAGAACACCATGTCATGGCCTGAGGATCTCTTTCAATCTTTTGCATGTTATTATTCAAAGGCGTCATGGTTTAGAGGCACTATCCTCTTAGCCCGAGAACATCATTTCATAGCGTGTGAATCCCTTATCATACGTTTCATGGCCCAGGACATCATGGTCTAAGGACATCATTCCCATCGTCCGAAGACAACTTTCATGGTCCAGCGGGAATTTGCATCATGTTTAAATTTATGCACAATATACGCTTGTATTATTTATATTTGCAGGTAAGCCGGCGAGTGATGGCTATTTCACCAAAAGTTATCCCGCTTCAGTTCCCTCAGCCATAACAAACTTAACCATTTCCATAAACCGTCCACTCACCCAGCGCTAGATGTTGCGTCCGTTCTTTGAAATCGCTTCACCGATATACTTTGTTGATGAATCCAAAACTACATACGGTCTGATTCCTGCGAAATCAGGGATATGTAGGAAACTCAGAAGCCAGGGTGCGGCCTAACCTCTTCAAACCATTTCGCTCGGTCAAAATTGGCCATCATTTCTTTACCTGAAAACTCTTTCATTCTTCCCGGGTAAAGAGGGGAAGTTGTTGATACCCAATTTTTCCCTATATATTTTCAACATGCAAAATACCTTCAAAATAGCATATATATGCATATATAAGCATGCCCAAGGTTTTTATTATTTTTTTCCATAATTGTAAGGTTTAAATTGAATTATTTTCTTCCTTTTTATCCATAAAATCCCCAATAATTATTTCTAAAATTATTGTTTTGATAATTTATCCATTGTATTTCTATATTTATGCCAACATATAGCTAAGGTAATTTTTATAATTACATTTAGTATTTAAAGCTAAATTGCACATAATTGCAATATTAGCCCTTTTAAGATTTAGTTATATTTTATATGCATAAAATTGGATCATGTATTTTTAAATTGCTAATTATGTATTCTAAATCATTTTATCACTTTAAATTATTTTTTTCAGAAATTATTTACTATTTTGTATAAATTAAATAGGAAAGATTGGCTATTTAAATTATAGCCAAATTGACTTTCAATTATAGCCAAATCAGGGCCCCAATTCCCAGCACAATTTACAATCAAAAAACCCGACCCACACCCTATTAACCCATACCCAAAACCTGGAACCCACCTACCCCATTTAATCTCGATTGTTGATCTCCTAGATCAACGGTCCACGTCTTTTCTTTCCTTTTTTAGTCGAACAACCCCCCAAACCCTACCTCATTCTTTAATTTGAGCCGTCTCTGACTCCTTTACTGCTATCTTCTCTCTCAGACACCCTCAAACCTTAATCACTGTTCCCCCTTCTCTGGCCATCTCCCTCGCCGGAAACCATGGCCTCGCATCATCTCCTAGCCTCTGATTCACCCCACACCGGTTTGACACTACCCTGAGGTCCTCAGGTGAACCTGGAGCGGTTCAACTCCTATCCATGGTCTTTCATGCCATTTCCCGGCCATCCATGGTTGTTCGAGTAAGATCTATGACTTTTCCGCCTAAAACCGGTAACATTTTAAGGTCCTCTCATCTTCTTCGGGTTCTCTGAAACCCTAACTCTTGAGACTTTTTTCATTTTTCGTTAGATCTGTCTTAGATCTAGGTATATCCATGAGTTCTTAACTGATTTTCTCCATCTCTACTATTTTTCGAAAACCCTAGATTCGCTATTGTTCGATTCTTCTCAGATCTTTCTAGATTATCCCAAGTTGTTTTTCAAGGATTTTCTGACTTCTAAGTGTTTGATTAATTACCCTTTCGTCTTCGTGACTGATTTGTGCAAGAATATGAAACCCTAATTGATTCTATGTGGTTCCTTAATCTTTGCTTCGATTTTGGGTTTTTTTGCGGTACCAGTCATGCTAGTTTACTCTATCTTTGGACTTAAACATTTTTCCTTGTTAAATCCAGTATTTTATGTGGTTTTTCCCTAATTAATCTTTATTAGGGTTCGAATCTATTTCTCCGGCTAATTTCTATATCTTTGTAAAGTTTTACTTAGCCTAATTTTTGTTTATGGAAGTTGAGTATTTCTTTCTGGAAATCAATGTTATTTTAAAAGTTTTGGCTGGTTGATTCACTCTGTTAGAGATCCATATGCGTAAATCTTGGGTGTTTCCTTGTTTATGACCATAATTGGTCATACTAACCTTATTTGATTGTCCGTATAATTGTGGATTCTTACTGATTCCTTTGCATGGTATGATTGGGATTCTTTCCTTAATTAGACCCCTATTGTTACCGTTAATCAATTACCCCTAATTAAGGGGGTCTATTCCAGACCCCTTTAGGTGATTTGATTCTATGATTCTATGATTGTCCCTAATTGACTGGATTCTGATTCTTTTACCTTATTGGTTCTACTCTTAAAGTGCTATATATACACTCTTGTTTTACCTCTTAACAGACGAACGATAGTTGAGAATACACACACACACACTCAAAATCTCTCTTAATTCTCTGCTACTTGTGCTAACTGCTTGTCTAGCCGGCTGAAAGCCAAGGCTAGACTGTGAAACTCTACTTGCTTTACTTTTACTTCCTTAACTGGTATGTTCCTAGTTCAATTCTGAAACTCAACTCTATGTGCTCCATGTCTATTAAATCCATGTCTCCTTCTCCACTAATTTAATGGCTTATATATTTAATTGCCCTTCTTGTTTACTGCTTTATTTAGCATGCTTAAGTTTTGCCCTCTCTTGTTCAAGTGTGTAATCAGCATGTCTACTTGAGTTCTTGTTTATTCCCCTCAACTAGTATGCCATGTTAGCATTATAGACTCTTAAATGTGTTTGGTTAACACTAAGTGGCATGATTAATTATGTGTAATAAACTCCTGCCCTCAGCATGACTTCTCCTACACCCTGTCTCTATGTCTTATTGCCTATTACTATTCTGATTTCGAGCATGACTCCCTTGTTAACACTTTGAAGTAGTAGTTTTATATTCTGGAGGACAATCCATTGCTACTTGTTCTTTGTACTTACTGGTCTATAGGATTCTCTTCACATCCATGTTTACATATTTTTTATTTGGTCTCTCTATGTCCTCAACCCCTTACTTCCCTGCTTGTGAGTGTTGAAATGATACTTCTTTGAATTTGTGATGTGTGTGTTGTCTTATTCCAAGTTGTTGTTGCTCCTATTCCTTTCAAAATTGTTTTCCCTAAGGAACTCTTCTGTTGTTTTGCAAACTTATTTCAAACTAATCTTTGTCAAAGTTGTTTCCAACTCAACCCCCTTTTTAGATCTATGTCAAGCACTCTCACATATACTCTTAGACCACTAGGCTCTGCCCCTTTTGTGTGAGCCTTGCCTTGGGACCCTTGAGCTCCCTCTGAACTTGGACACATAAAATCTGACCTTTCCATACTGCACTTACTCTGTCTTGACTATGAAATCTGGGTGTGAGCACTGTCCGGGATCCCTTGAGGTCCTTAGGGAAGTCTGACACACCCGGATAAGAAAAGACTATGGAACAATCTTGGCACTTGAGGTGGTTTATTATATAACTCAAGGAGGAAGTCATAATAACGATCTCTATAGTATACTTCTCAGTTTTCATTTCTACATATGTAATTCATTTCAATGTTGGTCTGTAATAACCTGTTGTAAATAAGTATTGGGGTGGCTAGTGAAAAGGGATGGGGTAAATATGCATGCCATAGTTGTTAAGGGTAGAAAACATGTTATTAGGTTTATATTCCTAATTGCGCAATAGAAACCATGCTTAGGATTCATACATTAGACATCATGCTATTTAGGATTTATATGTATTGTTTTCAGCATCTCATCCACATTTAGAAATCCTGTATATAGGGTAGATAATAACAATAAAATAAGTTGTTATGTGATTCTGCCCACGTAAACATGTTCCAAAATTTCATTTAGAAATCCTGCTCTTAGGAAATTCTGCAATCATGTTGTGTATTTAGAAATCCTGCTCGTAGAAAATTCTGCAATCATGCTGTGTATTTAGAAATCATGCTCTTAGGAAATTCTGCAATCATGCTGTGCATTTAGAAATCCTGCTCTTAGGAAATTCTGCATTCATGCTGTGCATTTAGAAATCCTGCTTTAGGAATGTTGCATATAAGTCATTAGATACCATGATTAGGTCCTCGTTCATACTCACTCAGCTACGCTTAGTTAAACTACCGATGAAAGGAGTATCAACTGTCTCATCCTGCTTTAAACAAACTACTAATAATCCCTGCATGTCTTTGCAATATTTAGAACATCATGTTTTAGGTACAAACAATTTCCAAACTGTTTTTAATAATTCTGAATAACTGCTTCATGTTATTTTACACCTAGGCAAACCTTAGGTGCTAAATTTGTCAAAACTAGAAACATTTTTTTATGTATGCTGCTTAATTATCAATTGGTAAAATCAGTAGATAAGCTTGATTCAGACTTCTTTTCTGAGTCATGCAATAAATTCGGTTCTACTATTATCACTTAGATACCATGCTTAGGATCTTAATTCAGACTTTCTATGTGTATGAGTCATGTTGTCTATGTGCATTACATGTGGAGGTATATCTGAGCCTCCTATCTATTTTTTGTGTTTTCCCCTAAGTGCAGTCCTATGTGTTCTTATTTGTTGCCTATTATTTTGCCTTTAAACCTGAGGGTCTGCCTAGAACCCCCTTCTTTAGGATAAGAGTCCTAAATTCCTATGGGACCGATAGGAAGGGACGTGTAACATCATGCAATAGGTGTCGAGACCAACCTTCAATTTAATTACCTTCACGGGGCGGGAAAGAGTAGATATGGATATGATGACCGGTGCGTTAATACCACGTGTTTCCCCTCTTTGAGGAGTGCCATATCGGGTATTGCATTGATATGATCCATATTATAAATAAACCTAGGACACCCCTCTTTACATTCACGAATATGCTTAGATTGTAATTCTTTTCAAAATCTTGCTTTCATTAATTGCTTTTCAAACATCTGTGTTCTTAAACTTAAATCCCCTATTATTTGAGCCTTGCTTGTTTATTTGCGAATTGTTCAAATTCACAAAACCTGTTTGGCCGGGAACCATACTAGTGGATCCTGTGGGGTGCCTAACACCTTCCCCTTGGGATAATTTCAAGCCCTTATCCTATCTCTGGTTACCAAACATAGTTATAAATGAACCCTATAGGTGTCCTAACGCACCTTAAATCGTTAGGTGGTGACTCTTCAAAAATGCAAACCCCTTTCCTAATAGGAAAGATTTGTCCCAACTAAAATGTCATAAACCCGATTCCGCGAGGAAAAAAGGGGGCGCGACAATCGGGCTGTGTACAACGGTGGTAGTCATATCAGGATGAAGTCCTTGTGAATTGTTCATATGCTTTAATTCTTTCCTTGTTTTATTGTTTTGTAGGTTAGTACTGATAGAGAGTTATTCCTGTTGGGCTTGTTTGATAGTTCTCTTATGTGTTTCTCTTTACATACTCAGTAATTTTTGTTCTGTGCTTCTTAAATTTTAGCTTGCGGGGTGTGTGCTGGGTGGAGTTAGTTGTGACTTGTTGATTCGGGTGATTAGTTATGAGGTTTTCGTGGTTCTTATATCATCGTCAGTGTTGTGGAGGTTTGAAATAGGTTCCTCTGGATATGAGGCAAATAGCTGGTGCTGGATTTGATTTCGGGCAGATATTATGATCAAAAATGTTATTGTGGGCCTATGTGTGATGTGTCATGTTGTGTAGTTATACTCTATTGGTGTAGGCATGAGTTGATGTGGCTAGTTGAGACTGATTTCGGATATGGATTTAGAATCGGGTCTTTTGGAAATGAATGGAAGGTGAGAATTTTGGCTCTAAGGCTTATTGGTATTGGTAGAAAGGCTAAATTATAGTTGAGATGGTGTCGTCAGGCTTATGTGGATTAGTGTGACGTTGGGTCACCCGCTGGTGTATGTTGGGAGTATGCATTCAATGATTTGAGGACTTCGTGGCGAATCTTGGCACGTTCGAGGACGAACGTTTGTTTAAGAGGGGGAGGATGTAACGACCCGACCGGTAGTTTTGAGAATTTAAGTTCTGTTCAGTAGCATAAGGTCTTGAGAAGCTTCATATTATGTGTATCAACTTGCGTTCATGCTTGAATTCAGTTACCTGATGATTCAGAGTCGAATTGGAAGAAGGAATCTAGTTTTGGAAGCTTAATCGGTGAGAATTTGACCGGAATTTGACTTTTGTGTAAACGGCTCCAAAATGAGTTTTGGATGATGTCACCAACTTCTTATGGTGATTTTGGACTTAGGCATGCATCCGGATTTGGATTTGGAGGTCCATAGAGTAATTTGAGGTAATTCGGCAAAGGTTAGAAAAGTTGAAGTTTGGAAAATGGAGAAATTTGACCCATAGTTGTCTTTTGTGATATCGGGGTTTGAATGCGATTCCGAGAATTGGAGCAGCTCTGTTATGTCATTTGATACTTGTCTACAAAAATTTAGCGTCCTTCCGGGTTGGTTTGATTGGTTTCGGCACGCGTTTTCGAAGTTGGAAGATTTGGAAGTTCATAGTTTGATTCATGGCGTGATTTGCATTTTCGGCATTGTTTGATGTGATTTGAGTCCTCGAGCGAGCCTGTGTGAGGTTATAGAACTTATTTGTGTGTTTAGACGGGGTCCTGGGGGCCTCGAGTGTGTTTAGGCTGGGCTACGGGTCATTTTTACTTCTTTTTGAACTGTTGGTTCTGGTGTCTGATGTCCTTCTTCGCGATCGCAAAGCTCCTTTCGCATTCGTGAAGCGTCTCTGCAGATCGCCTAAATTTCCTTCTTCGCGTTCAAATAATATTCCCCGTGATCGCGTAGCTCTACACATTTCTCTCTTCGCGTTCGCGTCTTCTATTCCGCGTTCGCATAGTAGAAACCTGGCCTTGAGTACTAATACTCGTTAATCTTCGCGTTCGCGTGTTTCCCTACGCGTTCGTGTAGGCTTCCATATTTTCTTCTCCCCGTTCGCGAGCGTGTCTTCGCATTCGCGAAGCACAACCTGGGCAGCCTTCATTTTTCTTCTTCGCGAACGCGCTCATTTCTCCGCGTTCGCGATGCATAGTCACCTGGGCAGAATATAAGTTCTTCAAATCGAGGGTTAGGCCATTTTTATCATATTTTGACTTGTAGAGCTCGGTTTTGAGCGATTCTTTGTGGGTTATTCAAGAAAATTGATTGGGTAAGTGTTCTTCACCTAGTATTTAATATATTCCATGATTTTATCTTCATTTTTATCATTTAATTTGTGTTTTGTGTTGAGGAAAATAGAGGTTTTTGAAGAAAAATTTTCAAAATGAAAAATTATGATTTGAGGGACCAAATGGTATCGGAATTTGATAATTTTTGTATAGTTGAACTCATATCGGAATGGGTGTTCGGATTTTATGAAATTTGTCAGGTTCCGAGGTGCGGGCTCGGGGGTCGACTTTTGGACTGGTTTTTGGATTTTATTAAATACTGAGATTTTATGATCCGGAATAGTTTCTTATGAGTTAGACTCATGAGTGAATGAGCTTTCGGGGTTTAAGACTTTTGTCGGATTCTGAGACGTGGGCTCGGGGGCCGGGTTAAGCCAATTTTGCATTTTTACCTCTAATTTAGTAATTTTCTTCTGGAATTGATCCCTTTAGCCTATATTAATTGTATTGTACTGCTTGTGTCTAGATTTGGGATATTCAGAGGCCGACTCGCGAAGCAAAGACATTTTGGAGTAGCGTTTTGCTCGAACTGAGGTAAGTAACAGTTATAAATCTTGTCCTGAGGGTATGAAACCCCGGATTTTGTGTCGTGTAATTATTTTGGAGGTGACGCACATGCTAGGTGACAGGCGTGTGGGTGTGTATCGAAGGGATAGTGACTTGGCCCGCCCCGTAAGACTGTTAAGTCAAATAGCTTACTGTTAACAACATGTTCCCTCTGTTTTATGGAAATTTGACTGCAATTCATGTTAGAAATCATGCTTAGGCCATATAATATCACTGTTGGGACCCATTGAGGTTGTGTACTTGTTGAATTAGTTGTTATTTGTTGTCTTGTACTCGGTCATGATTTTACTTGCATATCACAACTCCATCTCCTCTTGTTCTTTGTTGATACAAGTTATTATCTCTGCTTAGACTGATTTATATGATCTCTGAGAGCCCGAGAGACTAGGGGTGTTGATGACTGAATGAGGCCGAGGGCCTGAGGGTGAGGTGTTAACACTGTAGTACGTGAGTTATCCGTGCGTATCCTAACATGATACTGTAGCACGTGGTTATACTCACGCTACACCCTACACTTCATGTGCAAATCCAGGTGTGTCCGGTCACGGAGGAAGTTGAGCTCGTATGCGGTCAAGTATCGGAGATTTATGAGGCAGCTATCGGCGTTCGCAGTCCTTGACTCTCCCTCTTTGCTATATTTCTTTTTTGTATTGACATTAAGACACAGACTCTTGTAGACAGTGTTTCTTAGACTGGTTGTGCAGATGCTCATGACTTGGTGACACCACGATGTTTGGGGCTATCTTTCCGCATTATATTTTGAGTTTAACTCCTATTTTTATGAAAACTCTGTTATGAAAAAGCTTTTGGTTTGTCTTTAATGAAATATCGAAGTATTTTTGAAAATCGGCTTGTCTATAGTACCATCGCTAGGCGCCATCACGACATATTAGAGTTTTGGGTCATATCAAGTATCAAAGCCTAGGTTACACAGGTCTTACGAGTCATGAGCAGGTTTAGTAGACTCTTGCGAATCGGTGCAGAGTCGTCTGTACTTATCTTTGAGAGGCTGCCGAACCCTTAGGAAATTTCACATTCTTGAATTCTTGTCATATGAATCTTTTGATTCTAGTAACTAAAATTATGTTATTCTATTCTCTCACAGATGGTGAGGACACGTGCTACTAGGCGGGACAGACAACCACCAGTACCACCAGTCGGGGTCGCGAAAGGCCAAAGTCGCGGTAGGGGCTGTGGTAGGGGTAGAGGTGCAGCTAGCACAGTAGATAGGGCAACACCTGCAGATCCACCAGTTGCCCCAGCTCAGGATCAGGTCCCAGTTGTAGATGCGCCAGCGGGACTAGCTCATGTACCATCTGTGCCGATTGTTATTCCAGGACTTCAGGAGGACTTAGCTCAGATTTTGACCATGTGCACCAGTCTTGCTCAGGCGGTCTCTATTCCAGCAGTAGCAGCCATTTCTCAGGCCAGAGGAGGCGCTCAGACTCCTTCCTCCCGCACACCCGAGCAAGTGATGCAGGGACTCCAGGCATCGGGGGCACCACCAGCCCAGCCGGTTACAGCTGCTGAGGACTATGTAGTTCCTATCATGCCTGATGTTGAGCAACATAGATTGGAGAGGTTTAGGAGGCTCCAGCCTCCATCTTTCAGCGGTGCAAAGGGAGAGGATGCCCAGGGTTCTTAGACAGATGTTAGAGGATGCTCAGTACAACAGGTATTTTGGAGACCAGTGGGGTCTCGTTCACTACTTTTCAATTCACTAGAGATGCCTTCACCTGGTGGGAGGCTTATAAGAGGTGTAGGCCGATTGGTGCAACACCACTTATATGGTAGGAATTATCTGTTCTCTTCTTGGAGATGCATGTGCCGCAGTCTCGCAGAGAGAAGCTGCACAAGCAGTTTTGTCACGACCCAAACCGATGGGCCTGCGATGGGTGCCTGAGTCCCACCTATCAAGCACTCCTAAGCATACGTCTAAAGTATAAACCTAAATAACATTTGCTGAATTACGAGAATAATATACATAAAAAAAATTCCCAAAAAGGCATATATACATATACGTGCAATATACGTAGGGCAAGCCGACAAGGCTGCAATAGACAACTATATACCTCTAAATTGGAAGCCGACAAGGCCATGTACTATCCAACTAGACATACTATCTACATACCTCTAATAGAAATATAATTGTACAAAGATGGGACTGAGCCATGCCATACCCATATATATATATATATATATATATATATATATATATATATATATATACAAACATATCGTACCAAAATCAAAAGCAGCTCCGGATCAAGTGGAGCACGCCAACTCTTGCTAATCAAGGATCCTAAGAAGGAGGACCGTCAACTTGCCTACCTGCACCCGTAGGAATGAAATGCAGGCCCCGTGAAATAGGGCGTCAGTAGAAAAAATATACTGAGTATG
Source organism: Nicotiana sylvestris (assembly GCF_000393655.2). Classification (NCBI taxonomy): domain Eukaryota; kingdom Viridiplantae; phylum Streptophyta; class Magnoliopsida; order Solanales; family Solanaceae; genus Nicotiana; species Nicotiana sylvestris. Next base: position 5,396,659 of record NC_091061.1, on the reverse strand, counting down.
TAAGGCATGAAAATTTGTATGTAAAAGACATAGATGAAACATGGAATAAAGAAATTCATCTGTAAATCTGAATAACTTTGTAAATTATGAAACACTTAATGTCATGCACGTGTATATAACTGTCATGTCATGCATGGGTATAGGTGTATATTACATCATCAAGCCACTTAGGGCATCCCATTATATCATCTTGGCCACTGTGGGCAACATCATCAACATATACCAACTGATCAGGTGGTGGTGCGTATATAACACCGTAATCTTTTTCCATATCCCATATACATATATATACATATAAATGTGCATATATAACGCTATCTGATCATGTGTCAATGTACATATATAAATGAATGAAATGCATGAAAAATATATAATAATCTCAATTTTCCTTCCGGATAAACTTTTTCAACTACATACTATTTTGAGACCCATGAACAGAAGATATAACAATATGTCACATGGGGAATCAAGAACAAAGAGACCCCTAGTATTTCTATGAATAGAGTCGTTTATGAAAACTGTGCGTTTTCTCGCTTCTTCTGTATAACTTGGACCATGCCAAAAAGAAAGAAATGATGGCCTTAACATACCTGGAGTAGGAAAAACTCCGTATAATATTCTTGGCGAAGATTGCACTGCACTCTTTTGTAATCGCAAAGTTTTACGTTGCTAAAGCTTTAACAATTTTCGTTGGATTGGTTGAAGAATTTCGTTGCTTAATAAAGTATTCAGTTTCTGGTTAAAGTGTTTGGAAAATGAAAAGGTTAACACTTCTATGAAATGGAAAATGAAAAAGAGTTCACACTTTTCAGAAATGGATAACGTTCCTATTCCTTTGATTATAGAGTCTTTTTGAATGAAATGTTGTCTTGGTTATTTCAAACTACTATACTGAAAGGTGTCTTCACTATAAGGCATTAGGTTGCCACCTCTCAAATGACTTTAAGAGTCATTGTTTTAGTAGGGAGGGCTGCCAGGTTGGGGGGAAGATTATCTTAAAATATTAAATTAATTAATCAGGTAATATCCCGCTACCCGATAATTAACCAATTACCAACGTAATTAAAAATTATCTCAAATTACATAAAATTCTACTTATTTTTAATACACTTTATATATCCTACTATCATGGTCATATGGTACCTTATATGGTTATATCCTACTATCATGGTCATATGGTACCTTATATGGTTCTAGTCCATAAATATCGGGTATTATCGCTTGGCCCGTATTTTATCCCAAATTGGCCACTTTCAACGAAACTCGTTTTCTTTAATTCGTGTACCCTTTATCCTTCATGCCACTTACTTCTCGCTTGTTATAAATAGTGTAAATGCGTTAACCTCCAGATAATCGCATCCCCGAGTCTACGTCGATTAACTGAAGATGAAACTTTTAACGTACGAAAACGCGAGATATAACATCATTCCCCCCTTAGAAACATTCATCCTCGAATGTTCAACTCTCCGGGATCTATATAACTTTTGGCAGGGTCGCTTTTGTAACAACACTACTACCAACTCTTCCTGTACAAGCTTAATAATCCAACACCACACAGGACCACAATCATCAATAATGACAATGGCCTTACACGACCAATGACAATAACTAACACAAGAATCCGTACACGTACCTTGAGATTATGATGTCTCAGTCAGATCCTTCTCTGGAGGAGGAAATAAGCAGGGATATCTAGACTTCATGTCTTCCTCTGCCTCCAAGTCATTTCTTCCACATTATTGTTCCTCCAAAGTACTTTCACGGAGGCTACCTCCTTATTCCGTAGCTTACGAATTTGCCAGTCTAGAACGGCAACTGGGATTTCCTCGTATGACAAGTCCTCTGTAATCTGTACATCATCCGTAAAGAACTATCTTTCTTCCTCACAAATAATACAGGTACTCCCCGCGATGATGTACTAGGTCTGATAAAGCTTTTTTCAAGCAAGTCCTTTAGTTGCTCTTTCAACTCTTTCAGCTCTGTGGGGGCCATTCTATAGGGAGGAATAAATACTTGATGAGTATCTGCTAGTAGGTCAATGGAAAACTCAATTTCTCGCTCTGGCGGAATACCCGAAAGTTCATAAGGAAAACATCGGGAAACGCATTAATCATCGGGATGGACTGAATGGTTGGTGAGTCTACTTCCATATCCTGAACCCGAACTAAGTGATAAATACAACCCTTACTGATCATCTTCCTTGCCTTGAGATAGTAAATAAATCTACATCTCGGCGATACCGCATTACCTTTCCACTCCAAAACAGGCTCCCCTGGAAATTGAAATCGGACTATCTTTGCTCTACAATCAACGTTGGCATGACAAGAAGCCAACCAATCCATACCCATTATAACATTAAATTCTACCATATCTAACTCGATTAGGTCTGTTATGGTAGATTAACCATAAACTACTATTATAAAACCCCTGTATACTCGCTTAGCTATCACTGAGTCCCTAACAGGTGTAGACACCTCAAATGATTTAACCAATTCAGGTGCTGTTAAAAACTTACTAGCAACCAACAGAGTAACATATGATAAGGTGAAACCTGGGTCAATCAGAGCATATACATCATATGAGGAGACTGATAATATACATGTGACAACATCAGGCGATGACTCCTGATCCTGTCGTCCTGCCAATGCATAAATGCGGTTCTGAGGACCGCTCAAACTAGATGTTCCACCTCTGCCTCAACCACGACCCATTGGTGCTTGTGGACCTTGCCCAGGGGGCGTACTGATGATGACAAACCAGCTATAGATCCCACTGGCTGAGCTATGCTTGCATCACCTCTCATCGGACAATCCCTTATAACATGGCTCGAATAACCACAAATATAACAAACACCTAATCCATACTACACTGCCCAGTATGCTGCTTACCACATTGAGCACATCGTGGCAAGGGCGGCCTCATCTTACTTGACTCACCCCTATACTAAGAACTTGAGGCCCTGAAATTCTAACCAGACCTTGAATATATGGAACGATCAAATCTCTTAACGCCAAATTGAGAGGGCGCTCTAACGGATGGCTGGGTTGGATACCTTGGGTATTGTTGCCTTTGACCACCTTGAAACTCACCACAAGGAGCCGAAGACCTTGCCCTCTTATTCTAGGCCCTATCATGCTCACGATCGGCCCTCTATTTCTGCTTACGCTCCTCTACACCCTGAGCGTAGGCTTGAATACGAGAAATATCCATGCCTGGCTGAAGTAAGACCAACATACAATTGTTAAGCAAGTGAGGCTCTAATCCCATCACAAACCGTTGAACTCGATCCTCCATCTTAGATACAATAGTGGGTGCATACCTAGCTAACAAAGCAAACTGAAGGCTACACTGCCGAACACTCATGTTACCCTGTCGAAGGGTCAAACACTTATCAACTCTGGCCCGTCTAAGCTCTCGTGGCAGATAATGATGAAGAAAAGCCTCTATAAACTCCTGCCATACTGTTGGAGGGGCATCCTCACCTCTGGACAATTCCCAAGACCCGTACCAATTAACTACAACATCTCAGATTCTATAGGAAGCTAGCTCAACTGACTCAGTCGTAGTGACCTTCATTACCCTTAACGTCCTCTGCACTCTATCAATAAATACCTGAGGGTCCTCATTTGGATCTGCCCTAGTGAATACCGAAGGGTCTAAATTAATGAATTCACGAACCCTCGCACTGACGGACCTATCTGCATGACCAATACCTACTTCCTGACGCCGAGCTTGCGCGACTACTAATCGAGTTAATAGCTGAATAACATCTACCATCTCCTGACCCGGTGTATCTATTGAGGTACTGAATGTACAGGGGCAAGCGCTGGAGCTGGTACCCCTCAGAGCTCTTCTGGAAAGAGCGGGGTATATGAAGTCTGAGATGGAATCTCACTATGAGACTTTCCCCGAGCCTTGGTAACTCGTGGCGCTTGACTAGTAGTCTTACCAGCCACGTACTTTCCTTTCAGGGTGGTTGTAGTCTTTGGAAGCATCGCTAAAAATATAACATATCGTTAGGAACATGAATTCTTATATTGCACGATCTAAGATAAGAAGAGAGGATAACATCCTATATGTCCTGTAGCCTCCTGTCTATAAGTGTGGTGCACAACACACCCATAAATAAGACTCTACTAGACACAGTCTGTAGACAACCCTAGGACAAAACTGCTCTGACAACACTTTTGTCATGACCCAAACCGATGGGCCGCGATGGGTGCCTCAGTCCCACATGTCAAACGCTCTTAAGCATGCGTCTAAGATATAAACCTGAATAAAATCTGCTGAATTATGAGAATAATATACATGAAGGAAATTTGCCCAAAAAGTCATACATACATATACGTGCAACATATGTAGGGCGAGCCGACAAGGCTGCTATAGACAACTATATACCTCAAAACTGGAAGTCGGCAAGGCCACGTACTATCCAACTAGACATACTGTCTACAGACCTCTAATAGAAATATAACTATACAAAGACAGGACTGAGCCACATCATATATATATATATATATATATATATACAAACATATTGTACCAAAATCAAAAACAGCTCCAGATCAAGTGGAGCACGCCAACTCTCGCTGATCAAGGATCCTAAGAAGGGGGACTGTCAGCTTGCCTACCTGCACCTATGGGCATGAAATGCAGGCCCCATGAAATAGGGCGTCAGTACGAAAAATGTACTGAGTATGTAAGACATGAAAATCTATACATAAAAGACATAGATGAAATATGGAATAAAGAAATCCATCTGAAATCTGAATAACTTTGTAAATTATGAAACATTTAAAATGCCATGCATGTGTATATAACTGTCGTGTCATGCATGGGTATAGGTGTACATAACATCATCAAGCCACTGAGGGCATCCCATCATATCTTCTCGGTCACTGTGTGCAACATCATCAACATATACCAACTAATCAGGTGGTGGTGCGTATATAACGCCATAACATTTTCTCATATATATATACACATATAAATACGCATATATAATGACATCTGTTCATGGGTCAATGTATATATATAAATGAATGCAATGCGTAAAAAATATGTAATAATCTCAATATTCCTTCCGGATAAACTTTTTGAACTGCGTACTATTTTGAGACCCATGAATAGAAGATATAACAATTTGTCACATGGAGAATCAAGAACAAAGAGACCCCTAGTATTTCTATGAATAGAGTTATTTATGAAAACTATGCGTTTGCTCGTTTCTTCTGTATAACTTGGACCATGCCAAAAAGAAAGAAGGGATGACCTTAAATACCTGGATTAGGGAAAACTCTGTATAATATTGTTGGCGAAGATTGCACTGTACTGTTTTGTAATCACAAAATTTTACGTTGCTAAAGCTTTAACAATTTTCATTGGATTAGTTGAAGAATTTCGTTGCTTAATGAAGTATTCAGTTTCTGGTTAAAGTGTTTGAAAATGAAAAGGTTAACACTTCTAAAAAATGGAAAATGAAAAAGTTAACACTTTTCAGAAATGGGTAGCGTTCCTATTCCTTTGATTATGGAGTCTCTTTGAATGAAATGTTGTCTTGGTTATTTCAAACTACTATACTGAAAGGTGTCTTCAATATAAGGCATTAGGTTGCCACCTCTCAAATGACTTTAAGAGTCATTGTTTTGGTAGGGAGGGCTGCCATGTGGGGGTGCGTGGGTGGGCAAGATTATCTTAAAATATTAAATGAATTAATTAGATAATATCCTGCTACCCGATAATTAACCAATTACCTACGTAATTAAAAATTATCTCAAATTACTTAAAATTCTACTTAGTTTTAATACACTTTATATATCCTTTTATCATGGTCATATGATGTCACAACCCGGATTTTTCACCCTCGGAAGTCGTGATGGCGCCTATAATGAAAGCTAGGCAAGCCAATTGTTTGAACAAATTATCTTTTCTCATTTTTAATCCTTTAACAATTATGAAACAATAGCTTATAAACAACGGAGTTTTAAACAAGCGGAAGAAAATAATAAAACCATTTGAATATATAACCAATACAATATCTTAACAAAGTTTACCCAGAACTGGTGTCACAACTCCACAGACGGTCTAGAATTACTACAAACAAGGTCTGAAAAATAAATAATACACTATTTGTGAAATATGTAAATGAAACAGGATGAAGGGATAGAGGGAGATGTCAGGGCCTGCAGACGACTGCAGGACTACATCAGAATCTCCGACTGGAATGAAGGCAGCCACCCAAACTAAGGTCCGGATGTTGTTGCTCCGGGATCTGCACATAGTGAATAGTGTAGTATCAGCACAACCGACCCCATGTGTTGGTAAGTGCCTATACTAACCTCGGCGAAGTAGTGACGAGGCTCGGACCAGACTACCAAATAAACATATGAAAAAATATCATATACGGTGGAAAATAAAGCAGAAATGTACAGTTAAGAATGGGAGGGGGGAAACATGTTGCAGGGGATTATCATTTACCAACAGTAACTCGGGAGAAAAACATAAAAAATGATTTAAAATTCGCAGCCGAAAGAATAAGGAAATCATAACAAATAAATAACTACTTTTATCCTTTAATGTTGTGGCGCGCAACCCGATCCAAATCATATATATAAACACTGTTGCGGTGTACAACCCGATCCAAATATAATATTATTGCGGTGTGCAACCCGATCCAAATATAGTATTATTGCGGCGTGCAACCCGATCCAAATATAGTATTGTTGCGGTGTGCAACCCGATCCAAATATATTGTTGTTGAGGCATGCAACCCGATCCAAATATACTATTCAACACCAATCACAAAAGGGTCCCGGCAAGGGAACAATAAGGAAACAACAATATCCCAGCAAGGGAATCGACAGTAAGAAGTAAATACATCCCGGCAAGGGTATCAGCTATAACCAAACTTGTTTCAACATTTAACTTCATAATAGAAACCTCGTCTAGAACCAATATTCAACCATAAGCAATTTTCACGAGATTAATCATAACTCTGGTCCAACACAGAGAATCAACAACTTAAGCATTTGTAGTACTTATTAAGAATACAACGATTTCAATTTAAGACTCACAGGCATACTTGACACCAACGTATAGATAATCGTCATCATGCCTATACGTCGTACTCAACAAATAACACATAGAAAATATGACTCAACTCCTAATCCCTCAAGCTAAGGTTAGGCCAAACACTTACCTCAAACTTCCACGGCCAACTCAAGCCTCAAACACCGCTTTTCCTTTAGAATTAGCCTCCAAATAACTCGTATCTAGTCCAAATTGATTTCACAACATCAATAAATGCTAAAGAATTCATACCCAATGCTTAATTGTAGGTTTTCTATCATTTTCCCCAAAAATTCAAAGATTGACCCCGGGCCCGCTTGGTCAAAACTCGAGGTTCGGACCAAAATCGGATCACCCATTCACCCACGAGCCCAAATATGCAATTAGGTTCGAAATCCGACCCCAAAATGAGGTCTAAATCCCAATTAATCAAAAATCCCTAGCTTTACCCAAATTCCTGATTTCTACCATAAAGATCCTAGATTTTTAAGATGAAAATTGATGAAACGCAATGGGAAATCGAAAGAGAAGGGTTTAGAATCATATACCAATGTTTTGGGGAAGAAATTGTTCTTTGAAAATTGCCTCAATGCTCCCAAATTTCGAAAATATGAAGTAAATGGGTTCTGCCCGTTTTTTCTTCTGTTTTAAAATCACCGGGCAGGCCTTCATCGCATTCGCGATGGGCCTGTCGCATTCGCGAAGGGTCAGGCCAATTAGCCTTCGCGTTCGTGTATAGTGGCTCGTGTTCGCAGAGCTTTGACTCCTCGAGCCTTCGCATTTGCGGGACAATGGTCGCGTTCGCGTAGTACAAAATCCCCTTCCCCACTGCCCAGGCCCAAAGACCTCCACGTTTGCGATAGCAGGTCCGTGTTCGTGAAGGGTAGCACCCCCCCCCCAAAGCTTCGCGTTCGTGACCTGTTTCTCGCGTTCGCGTAGAAGGAAAATTCCTTCAGCCTAAATTACCCTCCGCGTTCATGAGAGTTCTTCCGCGAATGCGAAGAACAAAGTTCCAGAACACCAGAAACTGAAAACCTGTAACTTTTTTCTAAGTTTAAAACCTTCTGAAACCTATCCGAAACTCACCTGAGCCCTCGGGGCTCCAAACCAAACATGCATACTAACTCAAAAAAAATCATATGAACTTATTTGTGCTATCAAATCGCCAAAATAACATCAAAAACTATGAATTTAGCATCAAAATCATGAAATCACTTAAGAACCTCAATTTTTTCAATTTTTTCAAATACGGTCTGATTCACATCATTTCAAGTCCGTTTCTTACCAAATTTCATAGACTCAACTTAAATCACATATAAGACCTGTACAAGGCTCCGGAACCAGAATACGGGCCCGACCATCAAATTGTAGACACATTTCATTTCCAAAAACTCATAAATATTCTAGAAAACAATTTTCTTTAAAAATTCATTTCTCAGGATTGGGACCTCGGAATTCGATTCCGGGCATACTCCCAAGTCCCATATTTTCCGATGGACTTTCCAGGACCGTCAAATCACAGGTCCGGGTCAGTTTACCCAAAATGTTTACCAAAGTCCACTTAAATTCATTTAAAGGTAAATTTTATCATTTTTCACAAATTTTCACATAATGGCTTTCTAGCTATGTGCCCGGGCTGCGAACGCAAATCGAGGTGATGCAAAAAGAGGTTTTTAAGGCCTCAAAATACAGAATTTATTTCTACAACAAGTGATGACCTTTTGGCTCATCATATATAGTACCTTGTATGGTATTAGTCCGTAAATATTGGGTATTATCGTTTGGCCCGTATTTTATCCCAAAATTGGACACTTTCAACGAAACACATTTTTTATAATTCGTGTACCTTTTATCCTTTATGACACTTAATTCTCGCTTGTTATAAATAGCATAAATACGCTAAACTCCAGATAATCTCATCCTCGAGTCTACATTGATTAACTGAAGATGAAACTTTTAACGTACAAAAATGCGAGATGTAACAGGTTTTAGTAGTTGCATCAGGATGATATGACTGTGACGCAGTATAAGATAAGGTTATCTAAGTTGGCCCGTCATGCAGTTTGGCTAGTCCCCATTGATAGGGAGAGGATCAAGAGGTTCATTGATGGCCTCACATTTCAGCTGTGGGTGCTTATGACTAGAGAGCGGGTGTCTGGTGCTACTTTTGAGGAGGTTGTTGAACTTTCTCGGGAGATAGAGTCTATCTACCGCCATGAGCAGTTTGAAAGGGAGGCCAAGAGGCCTCGTGGATGGGGTAGTTTTGGTGGTGTTCCTTCTGAGGGCCAGTTTCACCACAGTAGGGGTCGTCCCTATAGGCATGCTTAGACGACTCGACTAGTTCATCGTGGTGCATCAGTCAACCACAATTCTCACATTGCTCACTCAGGCCAGCCTTCAATCAATGCACTACTAGCGTAGAGTTCTCACCATGCCTCGCTCGCTCAGGTTTCTACGGGTAGTTCCTCGGGGTATCAGGAGCAATATTTCCGTCAGAGGAAGGGTTGTTTCGAGTGTGAGGATCTTGGTCATATCAAGAGATATTGCCCTAGGTTGTTGAGCGGGACTCTACAGTAGAGTTCTCGGCCGATGGCACCAGCACCAGCAGCTACACCACTCGTTCAGCCAGCTTGGGGTGGGGCCCAGTTAGTTATAGGTCTCCCTTGAGGGGGAGGCCAATCAGGTGACAATCGGGCCCGTTTCTATGCACTCCCTGCTAGACCAGATGCCATTGCTTCAGACACAGTGATCATAGGTATTATCTTAGTATGTTATCGAGATGCTTCTGTATTATTTGACCCTGATTCCTCCTATTCATATGTGTCGTCATATTTTGCTCATTATCTAGACATGCCCCATGAGTCTCTAGTTTCATATGTTCATATATCTATGCTGGTAGGCGATACTATTGTCATGGATCTCTTATACCAGTCATATGTAGTAACTATTGGGAGATTGGAGACTAGAGTTGATCTGTTGTTGCTTAGTGTGGTTGATTTTGATGTGATATTGGGTATGGATTGGTTGGCTCCATGTCATGCTATTCTGTACTGTCATGCTAAGATTGTGACGTTGGCGATGCCAGGGTTGCCACGGATTGATTGGCAAGGTTCTTTAGACTATGTTCCTAGTAGAGTGATTTCATACTTAAAGGCCCAGCGGAGGTTGGGAAGGTTTTTCTTTCTTATTTAGCCTTGGTGAGGGATGTCAGTGCAGAGACCCTTACTATTGATTTTGTTCTGATGGTGCAAGAGTTTTTGTATGTGTTTCCTGCAGACCTGCCAGGCATGTCGCCGGACATGGATATTGATTTCAGTATTGACTTGGTGTCGGGCACTTAGCCTATTTCTATTCCACCGTATCATATGGAACTAGCGGAGTTGAAGGAATTGAAAGAGCAGCTTCAGGAACTCCTTGATAAGGGGTTTATTCGGCCTAGCGTGTCAGCTTGTGGTGCACTAGTTCTATTTGTGAAGAAGAAAAATGGTACCATGAGAATGTGCATTGATTACAGGCAGTTGAACAAAGTCACAATCAAGAACAAATATCATTTGCCTCGTATTAATGATCTATTAGACCAACTTCAGGGAGCGAGGGTGTTCTTCAAGATCGATATGAGGTCTGGGTATCACTAGCTAAAGATTCGGGACTCGGACATTCTTAAGACATCTTTCAGGACCCGTTATGGACATTATAAGTTCCTCATGATGTCTTTTAGGATTACCAATGCCCTAGACGCATTCATGCATTTGATTAACAACGTGTTTCGGCCTTATCTAGACTTGTTAATTATCGTATTCATCGATGATATCCTAGTGTACTCTCGTTGCCAGGAGGAGCACGCCCAGTATTTAAGGGTTGTATTGCAGCGGCTAAGAGAGGAGAAGCTTTATGCCAAGTTCTCCAAGTTTAAGTTCTGGCTCAGTTCAATGGCGTTCTTGGGGCACGTGGTGTCTAGTGAGGGTATTCAGGTAGATTCAAAGAAGATAGAGGCGATTCAGAGTTGATCCAAATCATCCTCAGTTATAGAGATTCGGAGCTTTCTTGGTTTGTCTGGTTATTACCATCGGTTCATGCAGGGTTTCTCATCTATTGCATCGCCCTTGACTAAATTGACCCAAAAAGGGTTCTCCTTTCAAGTGGTCGGACGAGTGTGAGGAGAGCTTTCAGAAGCTCAAGACTGCCTTGACCACAACTCCAGTTCTAGTTCTACCATCAGCTTCTGGTTCTTATACGGTATATGTGATGATTCTATGATCAGTATTGGGTTTATTTTGATAAAGGAAGGTAGAGTGATTGCTTATGTTTCACGTCAGTTGAAGCCTCATGAGAAAAACTACCTTGTTCATGATTTGGAGTTGGCTGACATTGTTCATGCGTTAAAGATTTGGAGGCACTATCTCTATGGTGTGTCTTATGAGGTATTTACTGATCATCGTAGCCTCCAGCACTTGTTCAAGCAGAAGGATCTCAATCTGAGGCAACAGAGATGGTTGGAGCTGCTAAAGGACTATGATATCACTAATTTGGACTATCTGGGAAATGTCAATGTGGTGGCCGATGCCTTGAGTAGAAAGGCAGCGAGTATATGTAGTTTTGCATTCCTTCCTACTGGGGAGATACCCCTTGCAGTTGATGTTTAGGCCTTGGACAACCGGTTCGTGAGATTGGATATTTCGGAGCCAAGTCAGGTCCTAGCTTGTGTACTTTCTCGGTCTTCCTTGTTTGATCACATCAGAGAGTGCCAGTATGATGATCCTCATTTGATTGTCCTAAAGTATAGGGTTCAACACAGTGATGCCATAGATGTGACTATTGGTGATAATGGGGTATTGAGGATGTAGGGCCGGATAAGTGTGCCCAATATAGATGGGCTATGGGAGTTGATTCTTGAGGAGGCCCACAGCTCAGGGTATTTTTATCTGGGTGCCGCGAAAATGTACCAGGATTTGAGACAACACTATTAGTAGAGGAGAATGAAGAAGAATATCATTGGGTTTGTAGCTCAGTGTCTCAACTGTCAGCAGGTAAAATATGAGCATCAGAGACCAGGTGGATTACTTTAGAAGATAGAGATTCCAGAGTGGAAGTGGGAGCGGATCACCATGGATTTCGTAGTTGGGTTCCCACGGACTTCGAAGAAGTTTGATGCTTTTTGGGTGATTGTAGATCGGCTGACCAAGTCCACGCACTTTATTCCTATGAGTACTACTTATTCTTCAAATCGGTTGGTTGAGATTTACATCAGAGAGATCATTCGCATACACGGTGTGCCAGTTTTTATCATTTCAGATAGAGGCACGCAATTTACATCGTAGTTTTGGAGAGCCGTGTAGTGAGAGTTGGGCACTCAGGTTGAGTTGAGCATAGAATTCCACCCTCAGATGGACGGATAGTCCGAATGCACTATCTAGATATTGGAGGACATGCTACGCTCTTGTGTCATTGATTTTGGGGGTTCATGGGACCAGTTTCTACCGCTCGTGGAGTTTGCATACAACAACAGTTATCAGCAAGCATTCAAATGGCTCCGTACGAGGCTTTATATGGGAGACGGTGTAGATCTCCAATGGGATGGTTTGAGCCGGGTGAGGCTAGACTTTTGGGTACAGACTTGGTTTAGGATGCATTTGACAAGGGAAATTGATCCAGGAGCGGCTTTGCACAGTGCAGTGGGGACAGAAGAGCTAAGCTGAGAAGAAAGTCTGTGATGCGTCTTACATGGTCGAGGATAAGGTTCTGCTGAAGGTATCACCAAAAAAGGGTGTTATGAGGTTTAGGAAGAGTGGCAAGTTGAGCCCTCGGTTCAATTGGCCTTTTGAGGTACTTCAGAGGATTGGGGAGGTGGCTTACAAGCTTTCCTTGCCACCTACCTTGTCGAGTGTGCATATAGTATTTTATGTTTCTATGCTTCGGAAGTATATCGGCGATCTGTCTCATGTTTTGGATTTTAGCATAGTCCAGTTAGATGGTGATTTGAGTTATGATATGGAGCCGGTGGCCATTTTAGTGCGGCAGGTTCGAAAGTTGAGGTCAAAAGATATAGCTTCAGTGAAAGTGCATTGGAGAGGTCAGCCCGTGGAGGAGGCTACTTGGGAGATTGAGCGAGAGATGCGGAGCAGATATCCACACCTATTTGAGACTCCAAGTATGTTTCTAGACATGTTCGAGGACAAACATTTGTTTAAGAGGGGGAGGATGTAACGACTCGACCGGTCGTTTTGAAAGTTATAGCCCTATTCCCAAATTTTATGCTTCTTTTGTGTTCTACAGTTGTATTATGTCTTACCAGGTTAGTTGGTTCGGGTACAGAGTGATTACGGAGAGAATTTAGACACTTAGTCTCTTAATTAGAAGTTTACATTGAAAAAGTCGACCGGATGTTGATTTATGTGTAAACGACCTCGAATATAAATTTTGATGGTTCCGTTAGGTGATTTTGGACTTAGGAGCGCGACCGGAATGTGATTTGGAGGTCCATAGTAGAATTAGGCTTGAATTGGCGAAAGTTTGAATTTTGGCAAATTCGACCGGCAGTGGAATTTTGATATCGGGGCCATATTTGATTTTCGGGAATTGGAATAGGTTCGTGGTGTCATTTATGACTTGTGTGCAAAATGTGAGGCCTATCTGACGTGGTTTGATAGGTTTCAGCATCGTTTGTGCAATTTGGAAGCTTAGAAGTTCATTAGACTTGAATCCAAGTGAAATCCGTGTTTTTGATGTTGTATGGGATGATTTGAGGGTTCGACTAAGTTCGGATTGGGTTATATGACTTGTTGTGTATGATTGGTTGAGGTCCCGGGTGCCTTGGGTGTGTTTCGGGTGGTTAACGGACTAAGTTTTGGAGTGGGAAGGTTGCTGAAGTTTGGACTCAGCTGGTGTAATCGCACCTGCGGGGTATCATCGCAGGTGAGAGCCCGTAAAAGCGGAGAGGGACGCAGTTGCAGGCAAGGCCAGGAAGGACAGAAGTTGCAAGAGCTAAGGATTCCACGCACCTACGGTAGCGCAAATGCGCACAAGAGGATGCAGGTGCGGGGGCAGCTAGGAGGGAGTGATTCCGCAGAAGCGAGGCCAGGGCCGCAGATGCGCGTTCGCAGGTGCGGAACCTAGAGCGCAGGTGTGAGACCTGGGGGTTCAAGTGACTTCCGTAGAAGCTCCATTTTCACCACAGATGCGGGACCGCAGGAGCGGAGTATTAGTCGCAGGTTCAAAAGGCCGGGGCAGAACATATAAATACGAGACTTCGAGATTTTTCACCATTTTTCACATTTTGGAACTCGGATTTTGGAGGATTTTGAGGAGTATTTGAAAGTGATTATTGATGTCAGCTCCTTATGTCTATTTATCTTCGATAATGGTATTTCCCCACTGCTATTACACCTAGTTGGTGAGTTTTTGAGGTGAAATTTGGGAGTTTAGGGCTTGAGAATTGGAGTGTGAATTTTGGGGATTTGGAGGACCAAATGGTGTTGGATATTGATAAAATTAGTATGGTTAGACTCGTGATTGAATGGGATTTCGGGTTTTGTGACTTTTGTCGGATTTCGAGACGTGGGCCTCGGTGCCGCGTTAAGCCAATTTCAAATTTTTAGCTCTAATTTAGTAGTTTTCTTGTGTAATTGATCCTTTTAGACTATATTAATTGTATTGTACTACTTGTAGCTAGATTCGGGACATTCAGAGGCCGACTCGCAAGGCAAAGGCATTTTGGAGTAGCATTTTGCTCGGACTGAGGTAAGTAACAGTTATAAATCTGGTCCTAAGGGCATGAAACCCCATATTCTGTGTCGTGTAATTATTTTAGAGGTGACACACATGCTAGATGACGGGCGTGTCGGCGCGTACCAAAGGGATTGTGACTTGGTCCGTCCCGTGAGACTGTAAAGTCAAATAGCTTACTGTTAACTACATGTTCCCTCTGTTTTATGGAAATTTGACTGCAATTCATGTTGGAAATCATGCTTAGGCCATATGATATCACTGTTGGGACCCGTTGAGGTCGTGTACTTGTTGAATTAGCTGTTATTTGTTGTTTTGTACTCAGTCATGATTTTATTTGCATGTCACCTCTCCATCTCTTCTTGTTCTTTGTTGATACATGTTATTATCTCTGTTTGGGCTGATTTATATAATTTCTGAGAGTCCGAGAAACTAGGGAGGTTGATGACTGAGTGAGGCCGAGGGCCTGAGGGTGAGGTGATGATATTGTAGCATGTGAGTTGTCCGTGCGGATCCTGATATGATATTGTAGCACGTGAGTTATTCGTACGGATCTTGATGTGATGTTATAGCAATTGAGTTGTCCGTGCAACACGTGAGTTGTCCGTGCGGATTATAGCACACCGGAGTCTGCACATCCCAGTGAGCGCAAGTACCTATTGAGTGTGTATTGAGGGCTGAGAGCCGAGTTTTAAGCTATTGAGAGCTTGAGAGACTCTCACCCTGAGAGGCTGTATTTATCTTGCTTTGTTGCTACACTTAGCTGATTTATGTTACTGTTCTGAACTTCTGGGAAATATCATATATGGTCTAACGGAACTTAGGATATTTGCAGTTGACTTTACTTATATTGCCGGAATTTACCTATGCCTACTTTCATTGTTGAAATTACTGAAATGATTTGTATTTGTATAGCTCGTCACTGCTTCTCAGTTCCTTATTTGTTTCTGTTACTTACTGAGTTAGTTGTACTCACGCTACACCCTGCACTTCATGTGCAGATCTAGGTGTGTCCGGTCAAGGAGGACGTTGAGCTCATGTGCGGTCAAGTATCAGAGATTTACGAGGTAACTGCCAGCGTTCGCAGTCCTTGACTCTCCCTCTTTGCTATCTTTCTTTTTTGTATTGACATTAAGACACAGACTCTTGTAGACACTGTTTCTTAGACTGGTTGTGTAGATGCTCATGACTTGGTGACACCCCGATGTTTGGGGTTATCTTTCCGCAATGTATTTTGAGTTTAACTCCTATTTTATGAAAACTCTATTATGAAAAAGCTTTCGGTTTATCTTTCATGAAATATCGAAGTATTTTTGAAAATCGTCTTGCCTAGTACCATCGATAGGTGCCATCACGACAGGTTAGAGTTTTGGGTCGTGACAGAATCTCTCATCTTTTTTTCTCTATATCTTTTAGTTTGTTTTTCCTTGTTCTATATTGTTACTTGAGCTATATTTCATAATATGTTATCAGCACAAAGTCTTTAGCCTCAAGGTTGAATTCCACTTCTGGTAAGGTAAATCTTGATGATCTATTGTCAAAATTATCCTACCTAAAAATTCTTTTAGATTTTGATATCAGAGATACAGTATATTCCATCGGATGAATGTTGGTTCCTTCATTTTTGTTTTGTTGTGATATTTCATCATAATATAAACTTGAGCATCTTGTTTTTGAATATAGTATTGTTAAACTTTCATGAACTAAATAGTAGGTGGCATGCGGTAGACTTGTCACGACCCAATTCCATTATAGGCCGTGATGGCGCCCATAGACAAGCCAACACTGATCAAATTAGTGATTTCCCGTTTAAATAGATTACTGAGTGGATCATAATTCTTCATTCGTTAAAAGATTTAGAAATTTACCAATGTAACAAAATTAAATGGAAGCAACGAGTACAAACTGTAATCATGTAAACAATACAAAATCATAAGTCTACTAGTGTATGTACCAAGACCTGGTGTCAGAAGTGTATGGGCAATCTAGTAGAATATACAAAAGAATACTAGCCTACTCTCTGAAAGGAAATAGACAGAAAAATTAAAGCATAAGAGAGACTCCAACTCCTATGGAACGGCTCGGAAAGCAGCTCACCGTGAAGTCTCGAGATGGGGATCAAATCTGCGCACCAGATTGGTAACTAGATGCACCTGCCTCAGATCCTGTACAATTAAGTACAAAAGTATAGCATGAGTACATAAATAATATGTACCCAGTAAGTATCTAGTCTAACCTCGAAGAAGTACTAACGAAGGGTTGACCCCGACACTTACTAGGGCCAATAATATGATATTATGAAATTTTAATTAAGCATGATATACAACAATAAGATTCAGAACAAGAAATAACTGAACAAGTATTCACCATATTTAAGAGCTTAAATCACTTCTTCCTTTAAAACATATGATCACACAAACAATGAATTATACCAATTATAAAAGGAACTTCTAGTTCTATTATCACACACGAATACCACCGAGGACGTTTGGCCCGATCCAATATAAAAGTAAATTGTACATTGTCGAGGGTCGAACAGCACGAACCATAGATGCATCTAATTACCCCGCTCGCGAATCATACATGCAATGCACTCAAATACAAATTTAAGGAATAAATCATAACCATTTTCTTGATTCTTTTAAAAATAAAGACAATTCAACTTGAAGCTTTCAAATCCTTAAAAAAACCTCAACGTCGTTCCATTTGATACAATTAACAAATATACTCAAATAACGGTGTCCACAAAGCATGGTGTAAACCTAAAACTACTCGGACATAAATAGGAATAGTAGATACGTACGGACTCTTGTCACTTCGTGCATACATAGCCCCCACAAATAACCACACATATTAATTGAGTTCATCTATGGGGTATATTCTCTCTTACAAGGTTAGGAAAGAGATGTACCTCGTCTCAAAGCCTACTTCCCAATTCAAGATTAAGCTCAAACCTCCAAATTTTGATGCCAACGACTTAGAACTAGTCACACATTACATAAATTGATCAATCCATGTTCAAAAGTTCATATATCTATTATTAAAGTGATTAACCAACCCAAATTGCAAGATTCCTAAAATTCACCCCTGGGCCCACGTGCCCGGATTCCGGAAATTTTCGAAGAATGTTGTTACCCATAGCCTTAGGAACATAAATATATGATTTTTACTAAGTTCAATAACCAAGTTCGTGGTCAAATTTTATTTTTATCAAAAACCTAGGTTTTCATCTAAACCCTTGATTTTCACTAATTTTTACACGTTAATCTACCCGTAATCTATGTATTTAACTCATGTTGTGTAAAAATTACTTACCTCAAAGTGCTATGTGAAACCCCTCTTCCAAAAGCTCCAAAAATTGCCCAAGAGATTAAGTGCAATGAAATAAATGGCCTAAGTCCCACAATAAATGAGTTGTGCACAGGTCTCAGATGTCGCATTTGTGAATGCGATGGTCGCAAATGCAAAAAAACTCATCGCAAATGCGAACTGAGATTTCCCCTGTCCTGGTCACAAATGCGACAAAGGAATCTCAAATGCGATCAATGCAGGGTCGCAAATGCGACTATTTCTCTGGAAATTGCAAGCTAGGCCCAGACCAGGCTTCATCGCAAAGGCGAAGCCTTTTCTAACAAAGCAATTGCGAACATATTCTCACATTTGCGAGGTCTGCAGCAGCTGCCAAGAACACTAAAAAACTGGAGCATTTTCAACTCCTTCCACACATTCGAAACTCACCCGAGCCCTCGAGGCTCTACACCAAACACTCACACCAGTATAACAATATCATAAAAACTTGCTCGTGCGATCGGAACACCGAAATAACCTTAAAAATCACGAATCGGACGCCAAAATGCATGAATTTAACTCATGAACTCAAAAACTTCTAAAAACACTTCCACGCATCCAATTTCTATCAAATCAACTCGGAATGACGCCAAATTTTGTGTGCAAGTCTTAAATGACATTACAGAACTATCCCCGGTCTTAGAATCCCGTATGGACCTTGATATCACAAAAACCCGCTCCAAACCAAATTTAAAAAATCCTAAAATCTTCAAGAACCAGCTTTCGCTATTAGGCGCCAAAACGTTCTCGGGTCATCCAAAGCCCGACCCGAGCACACTCCCAAGTCCAAATCATCATACGAACCTATTGGAACTGTCAAATTCCAATTCCAAGGTCGTTAACTCAACATGTTGACCGAAGTCAAACTTGGGCTTTTGAGCGAACCTTAAGGAACCAAGTATTCCGATTTCAACCCCAATTTCTCAAAATCTCGAACTAATAATCCCCGCAAGTCATAAGTCAGTAAAAGCAAGTACGAAAAGTAAATGGGGTTCTAGAAGGCAAAACGACCGGTCGGAACATTACAAAACTAAATAATCTACAAAATTAAAATTATACTTTATTATGTATGCTTATGGTTTTACCTTATAATACGATTTTAGTATGCCTCGTATAATGACTATACATTAGTTACTGTCAAATATAATAATAATAATAATAATAATAATAATAATAATAATAATAATAATAATAATAATAATAATAATAATAATAATAATAATATAATAATAATAATACTCGTAACTATTTTATTTTAATAAGATAAAATATTAGTACAACAAGTATGTACTACACCAAAATTTTAATTGATGATAGTTCTTATCAAATTAAAATGTTGAATCATTTCTATATGGAAAGCATATAGTAGTAGATAGTAGACAAAGGTTTGTCCAATATTCTTCTTGATTCCCTGATTGATTTAAAGGTTCTGCTATATCTCTTTGTTTTTATAGAGAGCATAATACTTAGTTTCCACGAAATTTCATGGTAACTAGTAGTACTATTATTCTGTTTAATACATCATTTTTCCTTAATGTTCTGGTCATATATTACTTTCATCTTGAAGTACGCTTCTTGCAGCAAAGGCCACATGTGAATTTTCAATATTATTTTGTATTTTCATATATCTGTGTGACACTAATTACTTAGCTGATTTGAGTAAACGGAAGTCTATTGTTGAAAATTATATCCAAATGACATTACGAAGAGTTTAACTCAAGAGGTAAGCATTTCCTTCATATTTAAAATTATTTTTGTCCTTTGCTATTAATGATATCAACTTCAATGAGTTCAAGTCACAATGCACCATGAGGGTAAGACATCGGGATCAAGTCCTGATGTTCCATGATGATAAAAGTTGGGTTTAAGTCCCAATTCATTATGGCCTAACATGCCTTTATATTGGTAAGGCATTGGGTTTGAGTCCCATTGTATCATATTGATGATATAATAATGACTAAAGAAAAATAATATATATTTCATGAAAAGGTATGAACATTGTCCCATTTGATTTTCTCTGTTCTTAAAGTGAATGTTGTAGCAACGCATAATAAGTCTAAATGAAGACAAGTGGTTGACCAATGAACGTGACATTCCAAAGATCAAAATAATAATAGTCATCATTATGATTATAAAAAGGAGAACAATAAGGGTTCTCAAAATAGTCCTTTAAAATGTGAAGGCAATGTTTGCCATCAAATTGGTATGAAAGAATAATACAGCACGTTGTTGATAATGATCCATTCCTTGAAGAGAATGTGACGTGTGATAAGCATTGAGAATGCAGACCCATTGCTAAAGGGAATGTGGCAGTATGTGATAAACGTAATGAATAAAGGCATGCAATGCATGATTGGATGAATACCTCACAACTCACCTCTAAGGGAGGTTTGAGTGAAATAAAGAGAATAAATATTATTTTGTCATTACATGAATATATCACTGGTCGCGTACATGTGATACGCTAAAATATTTTGGCATGCCTTATAAAAGTTATTAAAGGCAAAATTAAAGCAAGCAATAATTTTGCTTATGATGATTTTGACCATGACAATTTATTATGATATGATTTTCTCCGTAAAAGAGACATTCACTATATGGATAGTGTGACAAAAGATCTTGTAGTAGAAGATCAATTAAGAGCTCCGGAAGAACTAATTTGTTACTACCCGGATGAATGAAATTGTTCGTGACATTGATATTGTAGTAAGTCTCAAAAGAAACATTTTGAGTTTCAAATGTATTAGCCAAAGTGGTTGGCATATTGAGACTATAAATGAAAAGAAGATTGAATATCTTTATATTACAATAATCGTACCGGGTAAATATAAAAGGTTACCTGACTTTTCTTCTATTTGTACTACACAAATATAAGCATGATGATGCAATCACAAGCCATAAATAAATGAGAGGTTTACTGAAATAAATATTAGCTGGCATGACCGGTTGGCCATCGCGGTTCAATTATGATGCGAAAATTAACTGAGAATTCACATTGGCATATATTAAAGAAATAGAAGATTCTTCAAGAATTCTCTTGTGTTGCGTGTTCTCATGATATAACAGTTAAGGTTGGGATTGAATCCTTTGATTTCTGGAACGAACAAAAGGTGATAAATATATGGGCCCTGTCACCTGACATGTGGACCCTTTACTATTATATAATTTTAATAGTTGCATCTATTCTAAGGTCACATGTGCATTTATTATCAACTTGCAGTTTGGAACCAAAGTTCTCCCTATCACTCTCTATCAGGGTTAGGAACCAAATAATTTCCATCTAGAAATATGGATGTGCTATATGATTTAATTATGTCACCGCAATGCACAAAGATAGATTCCCAAAGAAGACTGGGAAATGTGTTGGTGAGCCCATGTCATGACCCTAAAATCGACCCGGTCATGATGGCGCTTATCGTGAAACTAGGCTAGCCAACACAATTCCCGAATTTAACCGTTATCTAATAAAATTCATTTTTAATTAATCAAACATCTCATAATATAAGTCTAAATGAACAATGCAAAATAAATACACAAGTCCGACATTAGGGTGTCACAAGTCACGAGCATCTACTAAGGTCTTAATACAATGAAGACTCTGAAAGGATACTATAAACAATTAAGGAAGACAAGAAGGAGAAGAGCAGGGTTGTGAATGTCGGGCAGCTACCTTGCTAACTCCGATGACTTTGCCACTAAGAAATCAACACCTTATACCGGGTTCAGAAATACCTGAATCTGCACACAAGGTGCAGGGAGTAATGTGTGTACGCCAACTCAGTAAGTAATAAAAGTAAATGAAAACTGAGCAGTAAGAAAACATGTAAACCACGTCATAACGCTACAGCAAATGTAGTACATTTCCAAAATAGTACAGAAATCATTTACTTCGTAAATCAAGCTTATCATTTACTTCGTAAATCAAGCTTAGTTTCAGTAAACCCTTTTAAAACAACTTCTAGTAGTTTAAAACGAGTGATAAACAGTGAGTAAAAATGATAGAAAAGTAAAAAGTCCCTCGGGAAAAACATGTACCATAAACCGCCCCTCGGGCATAATATCAACAAAATCAGCCCCTCGGGCTACCTCACAATCACTCATAATTAGCCCCTCGGGCATAACACGAATCAAGAACCATCCCTCAGGCAAAACATGGATCAAGAACAGCCCCTCGGGCAACAATATGAAACAACAACAGCCCCTCGGGCTACATCATATCACTCACATTGGGTACCCGCGCTCATTGGGGGTGTATAGACTCCTGGAGGGGCTCCTACAGCCAAGTGCAATAACAAGCCATCTCGTAGCATAATCAAACATGCCCTTTACCTCATAACAAGCCACCTCATGGCATAACAAATCAGGCCCTCGGCCTCAAAATCATGAATCAGTACAACAATGCTGCAGCGCGCAGCCCTATCCCATAGTATCCTCACAACACAAGCCCTCGGCCTCACTCAGTCAGAAATTTCTCAAGCCACTCGGGCAACAGTGAAACATGATGCTCAACCCAAAGTATCATTTAAAATATCAAAAACGAGTAAATATGGCTGAGTTATGAAAATAGTAGAATACAGCATGACTGAGTACAAATATGTAGTCGAAAACAGTGAGGAATAGTAGTAAAAATCCTCTAAGGGTCCAAAACAGTTGGCACGAGGCCCAAATATGACATTCAGCCCAAAACATGGTAATAAGTTCCAAAACACAGTGATATCAAACAATTTTCAATCAAATACGCGACTTAACAGTCATATGGGATGGACTAAGTCACAATCCCCAAGGTGCACGACCACACGATCGTCATCTAGCGTGTGCGTCACCTCAAAGTAGCACAATGATGTGAAATTCGGGGTTTCATACCCTCAGGACAATATTTACAATCATTATTTACCTCGAACCGGATGAAATTCTACTCTGCAATGTCATTGGCTCTTAAATCAGCCTCCAAATGATCCAAATCTAACCAAAATCAGTATATTATCATCAATATACGCTAAAGAACAAGGCCCAAGCGAAAATAATCAAATTCGTTCAAGAATCCCGAAATTGCTCAAACCCGGCCCCCGAGCCCACGTCTCGGAATCCGACCAAAGTCTCAAAATCTGACAACTCATTCAATTACTAGACTATCCATACTAGTTTCACTCAATTTCGACTCCGAATCGGCTTTCAAACCCTAAATATTCATTTTATGAAGTTCCGCAATTTTTTCCCCAAATTTTCATCCCAAATCTCTACTCAAATGATGAATCCAACGTTATAATCATGTATTTTAGCCAAAATTGAGTTAGAATCACTTACCCCGATGGTTTTCTTGAAAATCCCTCGAAAAATTGCCAAAGCCCGATCTCTCTAGGTCAAAATATGAAATAAAACCCCAAATCTCATATTTATGATGCACCTTTCATATCCCCATCACCTCTGACTGCGGTAAAACCATCGCTGACCGCGGTAAATCCACCGCTACAGCGGAAAATATTGACTACAGTGACATGCTTTAGTATTTTGGCCATAACATTCTCTACAGATGTTAAAATTATGATTTCTTTAGCTTTCTAACAACTAGACATGAAGGGCTACAACTTTCGTTTTTGAATCATCTCAAAATTCCTTGTAGATCAAAAGATATAGGCTTCCAAAGTCATACCAGCAAACCTGTGGATTCTTCCTCACCGCGGACCATTTTCCGCCTCAGCGGAAAAACTTCTGCCTTAGCGGTAAGACTTCTGCCCCCAGCAAAGATTTAAGCATCAAAACCATTTACTAAGTTCTGGAATGTCCGGACTCGCTCAAAACTCACCCGAAACACAACCGAGGCCCTCAGGACCTCAACCCAAACAAAACAATACCTCCCATAACATCATTAAAACTTAGTCGAGCCTTCGAATTACTCAAAACAACACCAAAACACCAAATCAACTTCGGATTCAAGCTTAAGAACTTAGGAACTTTCAAATTCCAAAAATAATGCCAAAACCTATCAATTCAACTCTTAATGACCTGAAATGTTTCACACACATCACAAATGACACTACGGACCTACTCCAATTTACGGAATTCCATTCTAACTCTGATATCAAAATTTTCATTTCCGACCGGAAATCGCCAAATTCCGATTTCGCCAATTCAAACCTAAATCTACCACTGGCCTCCAAATTACGTTCTGAACACGCTCCTAAGTCCCAAATCACCCAACGGAGCTAATCCAATCATAAAAATTCAAATCTGAGATCGAGTACTAAAAGTCAAAGACTTGGTCAAACCTCTCAAATTTAAAGCTTCAAGCTGAGAATCATTCTTCCATACTTGTTCCGATTAACCTGAAAACCAAAACCGACGATTTACATAAGTCATAATTCATCATACGAGGCTAGTCATACCCGAGAACTGGCGAGCAAAGTACAGAAGCTTAAAACAATCAGTCGGATCGTTACAGCCCAACATTAGGTAGAGAAAATGGGAAACTGAAAAAATGATACCTGGAATGAATTATTATGAATACACATAGATCCTCATACAAGAAAATATGAACTTGAAGTTCAAGTGATAATTCATTTGCAAATTATTTCCAGACGCATTTGCTGACCCAAAGCTAAATGTTATATTTCAGGTGTTAATTGTCACGACCCGAAATTCCCACCATCGTGACCGTGATGGCGCCTAACATTTCACTTGCTAGGAAAGTGTCACGACTCAAAACCCAGACTCGGTCGTGATTGCACCTCTCATGAAGACAAGACCAGCTAACACACTCCCAATTTATTTTAAGCAACTGAAATAATACAAATTAAGTCTTTAACATAATAATAATCCCAAAATAAGGTGAAGCAGTACAATTGCGGAATAGACATAGCCCGACATCGGGGTGTCACCAGTTATGAGCATCTATCATAAAACTACAAGTTTGAAAGAGTCTATACAAACTATTACATAACTAGGACAAGGAAAAAAATAATGATAAGACGGAGAGACACTGGGCTGTGAACGCTGAGCAGCTACCTAGTGAACTCCGAAATCTGTTGGAATCTCTCAACCCTCGCAAGCAGGACTTGAAGCGCCTGAATCTGCACACGGGGTGCAGGGAGTAAAGTGAATACTCCAACTCAGTGAGTAATAATAATAAATGAAGACTTAGCGATAAGAAATCACGTAAAGGCACATCAACATGCTATAAAGAAGCAGTATAAAGCCAGCAAAAGTAATGAAACGCTGAAAACATATAAAGTCACCTTAGTTTAGTTTAAGCTTCTTTAAAATACCCTTTTAACAGTTAAGCAAGTAAATGACAGGAAGCTAGAAAATATAAGCACATAAAGAACCGCCCCTCGGGCACAATACTAACAGAATCAGCCCCTCGGGCAACACATGGAACAACACCAGCCCCTCGGGCTATATCTCATATCACAATGGGTACCCGCGCTCACTGGGGGTGTGCAGACTCCGGGAGGGGCCCCTTACGGCCCAAGCGCAATATCAAGTCATCTCGTGGCATAATCATTAGGCTCTAGGCCTC
Source organism: Nicotiana sylvestris (assembly GCF_000393655.2). Classification (NCBI taxonomy): domain Eukaryota; kingdom Viridiplantae; phylum Streptophyta; class Magnoliopsida; order Solanales; family Solanaceae; genus Nicotiana; species Nicotiana sylvestris. The sequence continues at coordinate 5,371,005 of NC_091061.1, read as the reverse complement.
ATATCAACAAGACACCTCGTGGCGTACAATCTCAGGGCCTCGGCCTCATAATCATAAATCAGTGTATCCTCACAACACAGGCCCTCGGCCTTACTTAGTCAGAATCTCATAAGCCACTTGGGCAATAGTAAAACATGATGCTCATCCCAAATTATCATTTAAAATATTATTTAATGTATTAAAACAGAGTAAACATGGGTGAGTTATGAAAACAGTAGAATATAGCATGACTGAGTACAAGTATAAAGTCAAAATAGTGAGAAAATATCAGTAAAAATCCCCTAAGGGTCCAAATAGTTGGCACGAGGTCCAAATATGGCATTCCGCCCAAAACATGATGATAACAAACAGTTTTCAATCAAATATGCGGTAAAACAGTCATTCGGGACAGACTAATTCACAATCCCCAACGGTGCACAACCCCACACTCGTCATCTAGCATGTGTGTCACCTCAATATAGCATAACGATGTGAAATCCGGAGTTTCATACCCTCGGGACAACATTTACAATCATTACTCACCTCAATCCGGTCCAAACTCTAGCCTGCGATGCCCTTTGCCCCTCGAATCGGCCTCAACTCGCGTCGAATCTATCCAAAATTAGAATCACGATGTCAAAATATGCTAAGGGAACAAAGCCCATGCAAAAATAATCAATTTACAACATAAATCCCAAAATTAACCAAAACCCGACCCCCGAGCTTACGTCGCAGAATTCGATAAAATTTACATCAATAGATTCCTTATCTCCCCACGAGTTCATACATATCAAAAGTCCCAAAATCCGACCACAAATGGCCCCTCAAATCCTCAAGTCTAGGTCTCCAATACCAAGCCCTAGTTTTCCCCAAATTTTAACCCTTAAATTTCCACAATTACAGCTCTAATACGTGAAATAATACCATAGAAACGAGTTTTAGGTTCAACAATCTTACCTCCAGACAATATCCCTTGATTCCCTCTTCGAAATCTCCCAAAAAGCTCCAAAACCGACTTTGAAATGGTGGAATAACCCAAAATTTCGCGAAGGAAATAATTTATACCTTCTGACCCAGGCATTCCTCACCTGCGGCCAATTCCCCGCTCCTGCGCATTCGCTTCTGCAGTTGTCACTTAAAACTCCAGGCGCCGCATCTGCAAAGAAATTCCCACACCTGCCATATCGCAGGTGTGCCTACCTAGCCGCTTCTGTGGCTCCAGCTCTCCTTGGCCCCCTTCCGCTTCTGTGTCTCTTTTCCGCATCTGCGGCGGTCGCACCTACGGCCTCCTAACCACAGATGCGGTTATGACAGCAGTTCCAATACTTCAGCTGCCAAACCAAATTCCAAACTTTTCACCAACCATCCGAAATCACCCCAAGGTCCCCGGGACCTCAACCAAAAGCACAAACACATCATATACCACTACTCAAACTTGTACCAATCCTCAAAACACCTCAAACAACATCAAAACAACCAAACCACATCAAATTCAAGCCTAAGGTTCCAAAATCTTCCGAATTACGCTTTTGATTAAAAAGTCTACCAAACCACGTTCGAATGACCTGAAATTTTGCACATGCATCCCAAATGACACAACGGTCCTACTGCAACTCCCGAAATTGCATTCCAACCCCTATAGCAAAATCTCACCTACCAACCGGAAAACACCAAAATTCCAATTTCACCAATTCAAGCCTAAATCTACTCCGGACCTCCAAAATACATTCCAATCACGCACCTAAGTCCCAAATCATCTCTCGAAGCTATCCAAACCATAGGAACTCACATCCAAGCCCTCTAACACATAAGTCAACATCTGGTTGACTTTTCCAACTTAAGCTTCCTCAAAAGAGACTAAGTGTCTCAAACCTTACCAAAACCTTTCTAAACCCGAGCCAACCAACCCGATCACACATAGAACTGATAAATAAAGCAATAAGAAGCATAAATGGGGGAAACAGAGCGGTAACTCATGAGACGAATGGCCAGGTTGTCATATCCTCCCCCTCTTAAACAGGCGTTCGTCCTCGAACGAGTCAAGAAACATACCTGAATCCTTAAATAGGTGAGGATATTTGCTCCGCATCTCCCGCTTGGTCTCCCAGCTAGCCTCCTCCACGGGCCGACCTCTCTACTGCATTTTCACTAAAGCTCTATCCTTTGATCTCAACCTTCGAACTTGACGCTCCAAAATAGTTGCTGGTTCCACATCATAAGTCAAATTACCATCTAACTGCACCGTGCTGAAATCCAGAACATGAGACGGATCTCCAATATACTTCCGGAGCATAGAAACATGAAATACCGGATGCACACTCGACAAGCTAGGTGGCAAAGCAAGCTCATAAGCCATCTCCCCAATCCTCTGAATCACCTCAAAAGGCCCAATAAACCGAGAACTCAATTTACCCTTCTTCCCAAACCTCATAACACCCTTCATGGGTGAAACCTTCAACAGAACCTTCTCACCAACCATGTAGGACACATCCCGAACCTTCCTTTCAGCATAACTCTTTTGTTTCGACTGTGCTGTATGAAGCCTCTCCTGAATCACCTTCACCTTTTCTAAAGAATCCTGCACCAAGTCTGTCCCTAGCCTCACCTGGCTCAAACCAACCAACTAGAGATCTACACCGCCTCCCATACAAAGCCTCATATGGAGCCATATGAATACTCGACTGGTAGCTATTGTTATAGGCAAACTCTGCAAGTAGTAGAAACTGATCCCATGACCCCCCGAAATCAATGACACAAGCATGCAACATGTCCTCCAATATCTAAATAGTGCACTCGGACTATCCATACGTCTAAGGGTGAAAAGCTGTGCTCAATTCAATCTGAGTACCCAACTCTCGCTACACAGACCTCCAAAACTGCGAAGTAAACTGAGTGCCCCTATCTGAAATGATGAAAACTGGGACACCATGCAAACGAACAATCTCCCGGATAAAGATCTCTGCTAATCACTCTGAAATATAGGTAGTACCTACAGGAATGAAGTGTGCGGACTTGGTCAGCCGATCCACAATCACCCAAATAGCATCGAACTTCTTCAAAGTCCATGGGAGCCCAACTACAAAGTCCATGGTGATCCGCTCCCACTTCCACTCTGGAATATCCATCTGCTGAAGCAAGCCACCCGGTCTCTGATGCTCATATTTCACCTGCTGACAATTGAGACATCGAGCTGCAAATACCACAATGTCTTTCTTCATTCTCCTATACCAATAATGTTGTCTCAGATCCTAATACATCTTCGCGGCACCTGGATGACTGGAATACCGCAAGCTATGGGTCTCCTCCAGAATCAACTCCCAAAACCCATCTACATTGGGCACACATATCCGCCCCTGCATCCATAACACTCCATCATCACCAATAGTCACATCTCTGGCATCATCGTGCTGAACTCTATTCTTAAAGACAAGAAAATCGGATCATCATACTGGCGCTCTCTAATGAGATCATATAAGGAAGACCGAGAAATCACACAAGCCAAAACCCGATTGGGCTCTGAAATATACAACCTCACGAACCAATTGGCCAAGGCCTGAAAATCAATTGCAAGATGTCTCTCCCCAAATGGAATATATGCCAAACTCCCCATACTCACCGCCTTTTGGCTCAAAGCATCGGCCACCACATTGGCCTTCCCCGGATGGTACAATATAGTGATATCGTAATCCTTTAGCAACTCTAACTATCTCTGCTACCTCAAATTGAGATCCTTCTGCTTGAACAAGTGCTGGAGGTTACGATGATCAGTAAACACCTCACAAGACACACCATACAAATAATGCCTCCAAATCTTCAACGTGTGAACAATGATGGCCAACTCCAAATCATGAACGGGGTAGTTCTTCTCATGGGGCTTCAACTGGTGAGAAGCATAAGCAATAACTCTACCCTCCTACATCAATACACATCCAATACCAACTCTCGAAGCATCACAATACACGGTATATGAACCTGAAGCTGATGGTAAAACTAACACTGGAGTTGTGGTCAAGGTTGTCTTGAGCTTCTGAAAGCTCTCCTCACACTCATCTAACTATACAAATGAAGCACACTTCTGAGTCAACTTGGTCAAGGGCGATGCGATGGATGAAAATCCCTAAACAAACCAGCAATAATAGCCTACCAAACCAAGAAAGCTGCGAATCTCTGTGGCTGAGGATGGTCTGGGCCAACTCTGAACTGCCTCTATCTTCTTCGGATCAACCTGAATACCCTCACTAGACACAACGTGCCCCAAGAAAGCCACTGAAATGAGCCAAAACTCACACTTGGAGAACTTTGCATAAAGCTTCTCCTCCCTCAATCTCTGCAACACAACTCTCAAATGCTCTGCATGCTCCTCCTGGCTACGCGAATACACCAGAATATCATCAATGAAGACTATGACAAATGAGTCGAGATAAGGCCGGAACATGATGTTCATCAAATGCATAAACGTTGCTAGGGCATTGGTCAGCCTAAAAGACATCACCAAGAAAGTCGTCTTAGGAATATCCGAGTCCCTAATCTTCAACTGGTGATAACCTGAACGGAGATCAATCTTGGAGAACACTCTCGCTCCCTGAAGCTGGTCGAATAAATCATCAATACTAGGTAAAAAATACTTGTTCTTAACTGTTACTTTGTTCAACTGCCTATAGTCAATGCACATCCTCATTGTGACATCCTTCTTTTTCACAAATAGAACCGGCGCACCCCAAGGCGACACACTAGGCCAAATGAACCCCTTATCAAGGAGTTCCTGAAGTTGCTCCTTTAACTCCTTCAGCTCTACTAGTGCCATACAATACAACGGAATAGAAATGGGCTGAGTGCCAGCATCAGGTCAATACCAAAATCAATATCCCTATCCATTGGCATGCCCGACAGGTCTACATGAAACACATCGGGAAAATCCCTCACAACTAAAACAGAATAAATACTGGGAGCCTCTACACCAAAATCTCTCACAAAGGCTAGATACAACAACCCTTCCCAACCATATGTTGGGCCTTCAAGAATGAGATTACCCTACTGGGAACATAATCAGTCAAACCTCGCTAATCAATCTGTGGCACACCCGGTATAGCCAATGTCACTGTCTTAGCATGACAGTCCAGAATAGCACGACACAGAGATAGCCAATCCATGCCCAAAATAACATCGAAGTCTACCATACATAATAACAACAGATCCACTCCAGTCTCAAGACCCCCTAATATTCACCACACACGACCATTACACACGGTTTACAACAACAGTATTGCCCACCGGAGTAGATACATGAACAGGTGAAACAAGAGACTCACGGGGTGTATCCAAATAACAAGCAAAATATGATGACACATAAGAAAAGGTGGAATCGGGATCAAATAACACAGAAGCATCTCTGCGGCAGACTGAGACAATACTTGTAATAACAGCATCGAAAGCAATAGCATCGGGTCTAGCTATAAATGCATAGAAACGGGCCTGACCTCCACCCGATCGACCTCCCCCTCTAGGGCGACACCTAGCTGGCTGGGTGGGCGGTGGTGAGGTAACTGGCCCTGAAGTCGATGGCTGACTCCTCTGATGAGATGAACCCGGAAGACGATGAGGACACTACCTCCATATATGACCCATCTCTCCACACTCACAGCAACTCTCGAGTGCTAGAGACGGGGACTGAAGGGAACCCCTAGCACCGGAATGATTAGCAGATGCAATGGCATAGAAGAGCCCTGAACTGATGGAGCACAGGACGAACTCTGAGCTAGAAGGGTACTAAGTGATGATTGGCCCTGATGAGAACTGTGTGAACCATGACCTGACGACGCTCCACAATAACTTGGGCGAGCTGGCTGAGCATGCCTGAATGAACGGCCTCTGCCGTGCTAATACTGACCTCTCGAAGGAGCACCACAATAACTACCAGATCCTCAAGGCCTCTTGTCCTCCCTCTCATCTCGCTCCTGGCGACGAACTGACTCAATCTCATGAGCAATGTCCACAACCTCCTCAAAAGTAGCACCAGTCAACCTCTATCTGGTCATGAGAATACGAAGCTGATAAGTGAGGCCATCAACAAGCCTCCTGATCCTCTCTCTATCTGTCGGAACCAACTAAATTGCATGATGAGCTAACTCAGAGAACCTCATATCATACTACGTCACAGTCATCTCTCCCTGGCGCAACCACTCGAATAGCCTATGCAGCTCCTCTCTGCGAGACTGCGGCACATATTTCTCCGAAAAGAGAACGGAGAACGGCTGCCAGGTAAGGGGTACTGCACCAACAGGCCTACACCTCTCAAAAGCCTCCCACCAAGTGAAGGCACCTCCAGAAAACTGAAAAGTAGTGAAAGCGACCCCGCTGGTGTCCAGAATACCCGTTGTACGAAGCATCCTCTGACATTTATCCAAGAAACCCTGGGCATCTTCACCCTCTGCACCACTGAAGGTCGGAGGCTTAAGTCTACCAAACCTCTCCAACCTACGTTGCTCGTCCTCTGGCATGGCAGGAGCTACATAGTCCTGAGCAGCTGCAACCGATTGAGTTAGGTGTGCCCCTGGTGTATGAAGTCCCTGCACGACCTGCTCAGGTATGCGAGTCGGCGGGAGTCTGATTGCCTTCCCCGGCCTAAGAAGTAGCTGCTGCTATAGTAATTGAGATCGTTTGAGCTAGGCCAGTGCATACTGATAGTATCTAAGCCAAGGCCTCATAAAGACCCGGAATCATAATGGGCACAACTGGTGCCTGAGCTGGTGTTGCTAGAGCGTCCACAACTGGGATCTGATCCTGAACTAGGGCGGTTGGTGGATCTGCAGGTGCTGCCCTAGCTGGTGTATGAGCCACACCACTACCCTTACTATGACCATGACCGCGTCTTTGACCTCTAGTGGCCACAACTGGTGGTACTAGTGGTCGTCCATCCTGACTGGTAGCGCGTGTCCTCACCATCTATGAGAGAATAGAATAACAGAAGTTTAGTACTTGGATCAACTTGTACCAATCCTCAAAACACCTCAAACAACATCGAATCAACCAAAACACATCGAATTCAAGCCTAAGGTTCCAAAATCTTCCGAATTATGCTTTTGATCAAAAAGTCTACCAAACCACGTCCGAATGACCTGAAATTTTGCACACACATCCAAAATGACACAACGGTCCTACAGTAACTCCCGGAATTCCATTCCGACCCCTATATCAAAATCTCACCTACCAAGCGGAAAACGCCAAAATTCCAATTTCGCCAATTCAAGCCTAAATCTACTCCGGACCTCCAAAACACATTCCGATCACGCACCTAAGTCCCAAATCATCTCCCGAAGCTATCCAAACCATCAGAACTCACATCAAAGCCCTCTAACACATAAGTTAATATCCGGTTGACTTTTCCAACTTAAGCTTCCTTAAAAGAGACTAAGTGTCTCAAACCTTACCAAAACCTTTCCGAACCCGAGCCAACCAACCCGATCACACATAGAACCGATAAACAAAGCAATAAGAAGCAGAAATGGGGGAAACAGAGTGGTAACTCATGAGACGACTGACTGGGTCGTCATAGAAAGCCAACGTTAAAGGATTCTTAATACCAACTTTAACCAATTTCATTAATAAGAACAGTTAAGCTAAATAGAAACTAAAACAACTTTGCGGAATAACATAAACCCGAAATATCTGGAACATTTAGGATCTGGAGTCATAACTTACGAGCTACTATGATTAACTACAAACAGAGTCTGAAAGGAAATACACTATTCTCAAGGAAAAGAAACAGTAAAACACTATGACTAGGGAGAGACTCAAGGGTCTACGGACACCAGCAGATCTACCTTGGGTCTCCGGTCAATCAATCCAGCGGCTAACCTCACGATCAGCTCGGGCCAGTACCAAAATCTGCACAGAAGTGCAGTGTAGTATTAGTACAACCGACCCCATATACTTGTAAGTGTCGAGCCTAACCTCGACGAAGTAGTGACGAAGCTGTGGTAAGACACCCACATAATAAACCTGTGCAATTTAACAACATATGTACAACATAATGGCAAGTAAAAGCTAGACAAGTAATATCGGGAGGGGGCCATGCTGAAGGGGTCACAAGATAAAGAATTACACCAGTAATAAGAACTTGATCAACCAATATACCTTAAACTAATAAGAACGAGTAAACACAGTAAAGGAAAATGTACGGCATCACCCTTCGTGATTTTACTTTCAACCTTACCATATAATCACTAGAAATGGCATGACATCACCCTTCGTGCATTAACTCCCATAACATGGTATGGCATCACACTTTGTGTATTAACACTCACAATATGGCACGGAATCACCTTTCATACTTTTACTCTCTCATAACATGGCACGGCATCACCCTTCGTGCATTAACACTCCCCCTTATCATAAAACAATGAATAAAAGACAATAGGGAGATAGAGATAACAAGAACAAGTCTTACTTCAACATTTGGTTCAACAATACCAACCTCAACTTTGAAATCAATATTCAATTATCACCAAAAGATTCGTAAACATGATAAGAACGATCAACTTGATTATACTTGTCTAAACATGGATAACATGATCAAAGGAAAGAAATAATTACAAGAAACCAAGTCCCACCCACATGCTCTACACGACAACAACGCATAGGTACTCGTCACCTCACCTATACGTTACACCCAACATCTGAACACGTAGCAAATAGACAAATGAGTCATAATCCCTCAAGTTAAGGTTAACCATGATACATACCTCGCTCTAAAACCAAATTCAAAGCTCAACCACCATTTTGCCTTTCAAGAAAGACTCCAAACCAATAGAATCAAGCAATTTACCAACCAAACAATTCAAATTAAGCCTTAGAAACTACCCACGATTGTAAAGAATCTAATTTAGGTCATTATTAAAAAAGTCAACAAAAGTCAACACTTGGGTCCGCTTGGTCCAAACCCGAAATTCAGACCAAAACTCGATTACCCATTCACCTACGAGCCTGTTTATGTGATTTGTTTTAGAAACCAACCTCAATTTGAGGTCTAAATCCCCAATTTACCAAATCCCTAATTTCTACCCAAAAACCCCCCAATTTCACGATGAAAACTCTAGATTTTAGGTTGAAATCTTAGGAAAAATAGTGAAAGATTAAAAGAAACCAGTTTAGAATCACTTACCAATGATTTGGGGAAGAAGGAGTCTTGGAAAAATCGCCTCTAAGGTTTTTAAGTTTTGAAAATTAGAAGAATGAACAAAAAATCTCGTCTAAGTCATATTTACCCAGCTGCAAATGTCGCATTTGCGACCTGGACTTTGCAAATGCGAAGCCTGCAAATGAAAAGCACGCAAATGCGAAGCCCTTCACACCTCTGCTACCTTCCCAAATGCGAAGATTAGTTCACAAATGCAAACATGAACCTTCGCAATTGCGACCCTAGTGATTGCATGATCACTGCCTTCCCCAGACTCACTTCGCAAATGCGAAGTATGTTTCGTAATTATGAAAACTATGTGGCCCAGCTACTTTTCGCATCTTCGATGATTAGATCGCAAATGCAAACCAAATAATGGTTGCAAATGCGATGATTGACCTCGCAAATGCGAGGTCTGAGGCCTGCAACAAAAATCTGAAACAACAGTTGAGTTCTAAGTCCAATTTTCACTCCATGGCCTATCCAAAACTCACCCGAGCTCTCGGGGCTCTAAACCAAAAGTGCACACAAGTCTAAAAATATCATACAAACTTGCTCGCGCGATCAAATCGCCAAAATAACACTTAAAACTATGAATTTAACACCAAATAAAATGAAATTTTCAAGAAAACTTTGAAACTTCTATTTCACAACCGGACGTTCGAATCACGTCAAACCAACTCCGTTTCTCATGAAATTTCACAAACAAGTCATAAATATGATATTGTACCTATACCGAGTTCTGGAACAAAAATACGGACCCGATATCTAAGAAGTCAAATATTGATCAAATATTTTAAATTCAATTAGCCTTTAACTTTCAAATTTTGACAAAGTCCGATATCTCGGGCCAGGGACTTCCGAATTTGATTCCGGACATACTCCCAAGTCCCAAATCACGACACGGACCCACCGGGACCATCAAAACACAAATCCGCATCTGTTTACCCAAAATATTGGCCGAAGTCAACCCAAATGAAGTTTTAGCCAAAAAGTTCCTATTTCTATCAACTTTTAACATAAAAGCTTTCCAGAAACACGCCATGACTGCACAGGCAAATCGAGGAGGCATAAAATGAGGTGTTTAAAGTTTAAAAGCGTAGAATCGGGTTCTAAAACATAAGATGACCTTTCAGGTCATCACACTAATTCTCCAAATAGAATAATGTCCCTGATGGACATATTTTATGGCATGCATAAAGCGCAATAGACCAATCAGTTCCAAAGATAAAACTCCTTGAAGAAGGAGAGGAGCAAATGATCAAGATGGTCATAATAAGGAGGCAAGTGCTCTAAAAGAGCACCACGACATAACACTTTACAAGACCTCATAGGAGAGGCTCAGGTAACTAAAAATAATGAGATAAAGAGATCTCAATAAGTTATGTCTTTATTGGATAATAATGGAACCGACATAAAATAATCGTCGACGATATTGTTAATATAATGTAGCGCTCAATATTATTAATATTGACGAGGATCTTGAGCTCAAATCCGTCATGCAATTTGGACAGATAAATGATTGGCCAAATGAAAAATACGTAATAAAAATTGACTTAACTTGAAAAATGTAAAGTTGGACGGATAGTCCCAACACCTGAAAGTATGAAGCAATGGAGGAATAAATGTGTTCTTGTGCTAAAAAAAGTCAAGTCGATATACATAAAGACAGCTTGTGTCACAAGAAGATTTGTAAATATCCTGGCATTGATTATATAGAGACATGCTCTCTTGTGGTGGATGTAGTCATTTCAGGTTTTAAGCTGGCAATACATGAAAAATTTGATATGTGTATAATGGAAATCATTAAGGGATTTAAATTATTCTGAATCATATTAAGGTTTCCAAGAAAGTTATTAAATAAAGCTTCAAAAATCCTTATACGGATTGAAACAATCAGGGTGCATGAGGTATAATCATCTGAGTGAGTATCTGTTGAAAGAAGGGTACAAGAATGATTTAATTTTGTCCTTGTGTCTTTATAAAAATATCTAAATTTGTTATAATCGACGTTTATGTTGATGATTTAGATATCATTGGAACTCCAGAGGAGCTTCCTAAAGCAATAGACTGTTTAAAGAAAGAATTTGGAATGAAAGATCTTGGAAAGACAATTTTGTCTTGATCTACAAATTTAGTATATGAAAGATGAATTTTTTGTCCATCAATCAGCATACACTGAAAAGATTTTAAAGCAATTCTATATGGATATATAAAGCACATCCATTAAATACCCTGATGATTGTGATATCATTCGATATAAATAAAGATCCATTCCGACCTCATGAAAATAATGAAGAACTTCTTGGTCCTGAAGTACCATGTCTTAGTACAATTGGTGCACTAATGTATCCTGATAGTATTTAACTTGAAAAGTTGCTGCTGTTACCACTGTTGAAGGAGAGTTGATGCATCAACTACTGCTTCTTCGTTCTCAATATTTAATGGCTTAAGCTCAATTGAACTCACAAATGGAGTTTTGCATTCCAAGAAAGCACTGAAAAATCACACATGAATTTTGCCGCTACGATGATTTCTGGCCAGTGAAAAGAGGAGCTTCTCTTATTTTTTGTTTTTCCTGTTTCTTTTTAAGTAAAAATTATATACGGATACACTCTGAATTTTAAATCCAATACTTATTTTGGTTGATGTTTAAATAAGTGGTTATTTCCTATTTAAGACTTAAGGTTTAGATAAGTGGTTAGATATTTTCGCTTATTTTAAATCAAACACTTACATCTCTATACTATAGATATCTCACAAAAATATATATGATAATAATGTTATCTCCATTTTTCTAATAAAAAATATTTAAAAACTCCTATATAACAAAAATCCTACACAAAGGAAAGTTCATCTAATTTGAAACAGAACAATAAATAATCAAACCAAATAAACTCTGAAATTCATATATAATAAAATATTACAATAGCTTCCATGTTTAAAATGCAAAAAATATATTACTGTTAATATGTGGTTATTTCCTATTTAAGAAGTTTGAAAGATATACGTTTCAGAAAACATTTATCCTTTTTAAATTTCATAAAATTAATTGTGTAACAACTTATTAATTGAAATTTTAATTTTACTTTAATACTTAGTTACAAATTATATATCTCAAATTTTTCAAAATTAAACGCTTAACATCCTATTATAATTGAAACATTATCAAAGCTAATACTTCTGTGAGATTTCATATTATAGAGGGTGTAAGAGTTTGATTGTAAAATGCAAGTGGTGTATTTGCAATTGAATCATATTTTAAGAGTGTTTAGCATATTTTAAAACTAATATTAACAAAAATCACACATTTGATTAAATTAAAGATCAGAAAAAGCTGAGTGGAATAAAATTAGGATCAAAACAAGAAACACATATTAACTCAAGGACTAAAATAAGAATTTCTCATTTTACATTATATATTATACTTTAATAGAAAAATTAACCTAAATAACTGCCCAATCAATAATCATGTCTCAGTCTTAGGACTTCTTTGTGCATTAGAAGATTCAATTGATACAGAGGCACCTAACTTTGATTTCATTATTAAAAAAAAAAAGATTCTTAACTAAGTGTATCTAAACCAAAGCCAAGAAATCATCATCATACTTGATAGGCTTTAAACAGTAGAAGAAAATTTTTTGAGCTTCAGTGGAAAATATAAAAATCACCAGCCTTGTTCGTTCCATGAGTTTACCTACTACATTATCATCCTCTTATTGCAAGTAAGAGCATTTGCAAAGGTTGGAGTCAACTGAAGGTACCTCCCAGGCTCCCACATCTTCTCCCACCAATATGCCAGAGATTGGATGGTCTTAGAAGATCGTATGAGCGAGTAGACGACGTGCTCCAGTTGCCATTCAGCCAATAAGTTCTCTGCCATGAAAAGCATACCATGTGAGTGGAACAAGTCTCTAACAGGTCTCTCAACTTTCTGCTATTTCGTTACAGTTCTCATCTATTTAAGTTTTAATTAATAGTCTATTGAGGCTAACATTTAATGTAGGTGGCTCTTATTAGTTGCCAATACCAGCAGGATCAATAATTGTGTACTAAACAAAGAGGCAAGCGCATTAAAATGCATAGGACAAATACCATATGTTTAACTCAAATGAATATTCTACTTAATTCTTTTTGATTTGCCATAAACCAATTAAGTTTAACGGGGTTAAAATTAGTCACTGGCCTTATTAGCCTCAGTATTAGGCTTGGGTAGACTCTATTCTGTAGTGTCACGACTCAACTAACGGTTGTGCACATAGGAGGGCTTCACCCATCATAGCAAGCCTTTGAATCTTTAAAAATTTCGACCTTGCCTATAACTGAAACTAATTCCATTTTTGTACCTCTCTCATATCATCCAAACTACATCACTCAACAATCCCAAGAGTAACATCATTCATTTCACGTGTAATAATCAAGATGCTAGACTAGCAAAATATATATATCAGTGTCTCTCTCTTTTTCCCTTTTATTTTTTTAACACAGTCTACCGCATTACAAAGTTACAACCACCCATAAGGTTCGCGGATCAATACAACTAAGAGTTTTCAATAACTGTGTAACTGAAACATAACAACAGAAAAAGAGGAAGTGGAACCAGCATCACCCATGGAAGGAAACGTGCGGCTCAGCACTGAAGTACACTAGCTCAAGTCTCGGTATAGGAATGAACACTTGTATCTGTAGACATAAAAGTAAGGAATGAGTTCACTGACTCAACAAGTGATAACTAATTCATAACGGGGTAAGAGTTTCAGAAAACACTATAATATGCAATATAGGTAACACAATATTCTTTAATAAACACATTGCAGTGGCAAACTTTCAGTTTGCTAATTGTGTCTGATATCTCTGTTCAAAATACTACTTGTAACAATTGAAACCACTCAACCCCCCCCCCCCCCCCGCCAAAACAAAAACAAAAATATAAAATAAAGGACTATTTAAAAAGAAAACCTTCAAACCAACATTCTAGAATTTAAAAGACAAATCTAGTCCACTTATAAAGATTAAGAAAGAGAAAACGGCCAAAATTATTCTTGAATTCGGTCCCAAAAAAAGTCTGTACCGCTAGCCCATTGGAACACTTATGCCCCTCAAAACTAACGGACTCACATCAGCCTTTTCCTTCTCTTGCCCATATCTATGAAAATTCAATCTAAGAAAGAATAAAGATTCTAATCAATCTCACCCTTTACATCTTCACACAGAATACTCTTCATCATCATATCCAAATCATTTTCTTTCCTGTACTCGCAGCCAAGTTTTCCATCAGTTCCATTCATTTACTCCACTTTCAACTCAAACAGAAATTCTCTCAAACACCTACTGTGCAGCCACTTTTAAAGGCCACTCCTCCTATGATCACTCCTGGAAAACTAGGCTGCGAGTACAGAAAATCATTCAACAGAAATCCATAAGTCATATTTGGGAATAAGCTCTTCGGTGCTCACCAAGATCACAAAATTCGCGTATGGAAAATTGACAACGACACACCAAATTTTAATCCAACCAAGTTAAAGCTACTGTACCAAAACTACTCCAAATGTTGATCAACTAATTTAATTTAAAAAATGTGTTTATCGGAATAATATCCAGCCTTCAAATATTGAAACAAAACTTTAAGAGCCTGTTTATTGTAATTATATACCTGATTGAGCTTGGAAATAGCTTTGGATATATCATCATGGACGGAGCCACAAGCCTGCGTTTGAATGTCATCACTATTCAACTGTTCCAGCAAATCCTTAAACTGTAATCAGACAAAAACAGAAGGAACAAATAAGTTTTTGACATAATGTTAACAACTTTCAGTTAGGCATATTCACAAACAGTTTGAGAACTGTTCGTTGGTCATACTAATAAACAGATGAAAGTTCGAAAATGAGTCTGCAAATTTTGAAAATTACTGATGAATGATATAGGCCATTTTATAAAGGCATCTTTACACAAATGGCCATCAGGTTTCACTGTACTTTATTGGTTATATGTTAAAGCTCTGGACCATCTCTAAATAAGAGAAAATATAGGCCATTTTACAAAGACATCTTTTACACAAATAGCCATCTGGGTTCACTGTGTGCTTTATTGGTTATATATATGTTAAAGCACCTCGTGTAAACTAAGTCCAACAATTGGGGTAAAAAAGCCAACGTTTTAGGATTGAAATTTTTACATTCCTATTCCAAATAGAAAACTATATTACCATCAATGTTTAAGGTTTGATATAATTACATTTGGTATACGTAATTATCAATTCTATACCATAAAGTTTTTTAAATGTACATTAATTGTACCTTATATCACTCATACATTTATGGTACCGCATATTCCTCCAAATCCTCCCTCCCCCCCCTACGTTTCTCTCTCCCAACCCCACACCCTCACCCATGTACTACCACACACCCAGAAACCAGAAAAACAATTGAAACCCTCTGCTAAATCCAGAAAAACAATTGAAACTCTCTACCATTAATGTCCAAAATCAAGGTTTTCTTCTACAACCAGTCAAAATTGAAGTCAAATCTTTAAAGATTCAAGTTTCATACACAGCAATAACTTTTGATGGTTATGATTTTGGGTTCCTTCAGTAATATAAGAAGAAAGGAAAAGAGAGCAACAATCCCACCATTGACAGTCATTAAAAAGCTTTGAAGCTTTGAATTCAAATTTGGATTTTCAAAAATCATTATTTGTTTGGATTGGGTGTTGTTGTAAATAATTGGGAATATGGTTTGGAGTTTATATCTCAATTTTGAGGGGTTTTGATGAAGATTAGACTTGGTTTTGGCCGAATTTCATATTGAAATTCGAAGAAGAAAAAGAAGAAGACGTATATTGCAGAAATTGTAGATAAATTGAAGAAAAATTGTAGACTGTTGTTTATTTATTTTTCTTGAAGAAAAATTACAGAAATATTTTTTTGGACTCCATATTTAGCATAGCAGTTTCATAAGGAGTAACAAGAGCATATAGGAGAATCCCAGAATTATAGCATAATCGGGATTTTCTATATAATTGCGTTTTTTGCAGAAGATTTGTAGAAGTTTTAGTCGTTTTTTTATTTATGAAAATAGAAAACAAAGCATCTACAATCAGAATACAAATAATCTACAATTTATCGATAAAATATCTACAAACTGGGTACATTGAATTTTAATATCCCAATTCACATTCAATTGTAGCATAATTGGAATTTTCGACATAATTGTATTTTTTGCAGAAGATTTGTAGAAGTTTTAGTCGTTTTTGATTTGTGAAAACAGAAAACAAAGCATCTACAATCAGAATACAAATAATCTACAATTTATCTACAAACTATATACATATTTGGACTCGATATGCTTCCCCTGAAATGTATGTTTCACATTTTTGATATATATTTTTGTCCAAAATAGTACTAAATCATCCACTTAAATACAATTTTTATACAATGTTGTTCAACTTTCATACAATAGGTAAATGAATAAAAGAAAAATAAATAAACAACAGTCTATAATTTTTCTTTAATTTATCTACAATTTCTGTAATATACGTCTTCTTCTTCTTCTTCTTCTTCTTCTTCTTCTTCTTCTTCTTCTTCTTCTTCTTCTTCTTCGAGTTTCAATCTGAAATTCAGTCAAAACTAAGTCTAATCTTAACCAAAACCCCTCAAAATTGAGATATAAACTCCAAACCATATTCCCAATTATTTTCAACAATACCCAATCCAAACAAATAATGATTTTTGAAAATCCAAATTTGAATTCAAAGCTTTCAAGCTTTTTAATGGCTGTCAATGGTGGAATTGCTACTTTCTTTTCCTTTGCTTTATATTACTGAAATTTGGACATAATTGCGTTTGATGTAGAAGAATTGTCGAAGATTTAGTCATTTTTGATTTGTGAATTGTAGAAGAATAATCAACTCGTTTTTAATTGTAGAAGAATAATCAATTCGTTTTTTGAATTGTAGAAGAATAATTGCGTTTGATGTAGAGACGCTAAATTTGAAACGAAACAGACGAAGAAGATTAATGTGCGTGATTTGCGTTTGAAAGATCTGGATGAATATTTAATCCTCCAATTTTAGCGCGCCTAAATAAGGAAGCCTACAACTACAATGATTCCTTATTTAATGCATGGTCTATATTTTGTAGAAATACTATTAGCATGAAGGGTAATATGCAAACTATGAACATATTTGATAATATAGTTTCCTATATGGTATAGGAATGAAATTTTCCCCGCATATGATAGCCTAAAGTTAATCTCTCTCTTCTAATGGTTCAACCACTATCCTAAAAATAAGCCTCATTAAAATTATTTTTCTAAAAAATAACAAAAAGTATTTAAAATCCTCTATCTCCTCTCATAGCAACCATCATCCTAGAAATTAGGTTCCATTTTCTTTAGTAGTATCCGAAAAAAACTTTCAATATTTTTTAATTATTTTTCTAATTTTTTATCTGTATATATATAACACATTAGTAATTATATTATTGTATATCACAGTGTATAACATAATAATAATATGTATATCAAAAAATTATATTAAAATTTTATTTTCCTTCTTTGTATAACACGTTTCAGATTGAAAACTCAAGTTCAAGACGACTCCACATGTGTATCCCTTATTGTATCTCGTGTATATCTCATATATATCGTGTGTATCTGTGTATATCCATGAATATTTGTGTTATCTATGCGATATACAATGTGATATACACGGGCGCCCATAAACAAATTATGTTGTATACACGATATACAAAGTGATATACACAGACGTCCTTAAAACTTGTGTGTGATTACACTGATGTACACGATATACAACATGATATACACATATCGCAGTTGAATTTTTAGGTCTGATTTTTTTACTTGAAACTAGTCTAAATCAATTCTAATCTTGCTCAAATTTTGTATATAGTTTCGTTTAGGTATTTTCAACTAATTTCAATCACACCCACTCGTTCAATCCAAAAGAGAGAGAGAGAGAGAGAGAAGAAAAATAAAGTTGAAATGTATTTTCTCTCTCTTAGTTTTTGCTTCTGATTTTCTCTGATGTCAGATCAACCTTACCTTTTCATCCAACTGATTTTTTGCATAATTTGCAAGAATTTTTTTTAAACTATGAGAGGGAAAGAGAAGAAAAAGAAGAAGAAATACAATGAGAGAAATGGGAGGGAAACCAAAATAAACGAGTAGCATTTTTTAAAGAGAATATATAAGAGAGTTGTTTTTTAGGATTTGTCTATATAATGCCAAGTGTTCGGGGCTATCTTTGTCATACCTAATATAAGTTATAAGGTTAGAAAGTCAAACCTAATATAAGGTTAAAAAAAATTGTTAATTCCTGTAATGTGTTGTTATAGGATGCCAATATTTTTTAAAATAAATAAATTATTATTATATTTTCTTGCTATTTGGTTCCCCTTTTCCGTTCCCTCTTCACAATCCAACATTCTCTTCTTATTCAACTGCTAATCTGTACAAATTTCCCTACTCTAATCCTTAATCAACCCCTAATCAAACTTGCTAACTTTTTCGTTCAATTGGGAAATTCTTTGTAATTAACTATAGTAGAAAAATTAATGATAATTCAGATAACTCTATAACAAATTCATGCCTATGACTGTAATTACATACAAGTCAGGTTTAGTTTTAACTAAATTCTATTGATAACATTGATTTACATCAAGTAAATCTTCATCGAAACTTAGTCTATTTAGGGGG
Source organism: Nicotiana sylvestris (assembly GCF_000393655.2). Classification (NCBI taxonomy): domain Eukaryota; kingdom Viridiplantae; phylum Streptophyta; class Magnoliopsida; order Solanales; family Solanaceae; genus Nicotiana; species Nicotiana sylvestris. The sequence goes on along the minus strand of NC_091061.1, from coordinate 5,352,135 downwards.
TTATAAGTAGGGAAATTATGTTTGGACATGTATTTCACTTCAAAATATATTGTAATTTTGTGAGTGGGGAAAAAAGTTTTTTTTTTTTTAATTATTTTGAAAAAGGGGATGTTACACATATCCTATTTATATCTTACCAATACACGAGGGTATCATTAGTCCAAAAAATAATCATTTGTAGCACCAGTTAAGGAGTTGTAATTTTCTTATTCACCAAAAAAGAGAGTGAAATATTTTTATTTTTATTTTTTATAACATAAAATGATCGGGAAAAGAGTAATAGTGAAACATCGATTATACACGTATAATGTGAGAAAGTCCGTTAATATTACTAGATTGTAAGTTTTCGTGAGATTAAGAGATATTCACTCTGCTAATATAATTAGATTGTAAGCTTTTGTGGGAGTGAGAGATATTCATAGATATTGACATTGAAAGGATAACATAAGCGGGATCTTTACACAAATAGCCGGCTGTATTAATGGTTTATTTTTTTTGTTCATATACATAGATTAAACATAATTACACACATATAATACATAAATTATACATTTACCGGCTATTTTTAATTTAAGCGAAAAGATGAGCGGCTATTTAGGTTAATTCTTCTACGATAAATGCCCTATTTTAGAAGGAATAAAGGGGCAAGTTAAAAAGGAAGAATAGTGACCTTAAAATGAATAAAAAATAAAACAAGTGGTTCAATATGTCTCCCAAGTGGATATTTTCTATGTTAAATCTGAAATAATTGATCATTTAGTCTAACTAACTACACTAATTGGACGATAACTTCAAGTGTCAAAGTGTCATTTATCTTCATTTAAATTATATACACTGATTGTATCAATTCTTTTTATACTATCAGTTATATTTAACTTATAACTGCAAGTCTGTTATTATTATTTTCATAAAATTACAGATCAATACCTATTATAAAAACTAGTATCTGTACCCGTGCGATGAGCGATCAATATTAAAAAATATTAATTAAATTTAATTGTGATCGGATGTATTTGAACAAATTAGATCGCATTATTTTAATAAATTTAAATTGTCATCTTACTTGTCAATGTGATATACCCGGTTAAAATCACTATTAAATTAAAGGGACTTATGTAGTCATTCAATAACTTTTTTGTTCTATACTTTTCTTTATTCTATTATCCAATGTTTAGTATTTTTACATTGTTAATAGAAATTTTTATTAGCATATTATTTTGTTTAATATTTTTGTCTGCTCGCTTTCTTTTTATAATATAAGAGAAGATATATATATATATATATATATATATATATATTATTAATCTTGAAGTTTCTTATATTTTAAATTTTATTCTGTTGTTGCCAATAATATTATCTGAATTTTAATGAATAAAATATCCATTAAATTAAATAGACTTATATAGTCATAGAAAAAAAATTGTTATGCATTTTTTATATTATATTATCCAATATTTAATATAACTGCATTGTTAATATAAATTTTTATTAGCTTATTACTTTATTTAATTAGACAAGAGGGGTTGCTCTGATGGTAAGCAACCTCCACTTCCAACCAAGAGGTTGTGAGTTCGAGTCTCCCCAAGAGCAAGGTGGGAAGTTTTTGAAGGGAAGGATGCCGGGGGTCTATTTGGAAACAGTCTCTCTACCTCAGGGTAGGGATAAGGTCTGCGTACACATTACCCTCCCCAGACCCCACTAAGTGGGATTATACTGGGTTGTTGTTGTTGTTGTTGTTGTTGTTGTTACTTTATTTAATATTTTTGTCTACTACTTTCTTTTTGTAATATAATAGAAGATATATATTTTAATACTCTTGAAATATTTTTTATTTTAAATTTTATCCTATTACTCTCAATAATATTATTTGAATTTTAATGAATAAAATCTCTATTAAATTAAAGAGAGTTGTATAGTCATTGAATAACTTTTTTGTTTTATATTTTTCTTTATTATATTATCCAAAATTTAGTATTATTGCATTGTTAATAGAAACCTTTATTAGCATATTACTTTGTTTAATATATTGACTACTTTCTTTCTATAATATAATAGAAGATATATATTTTATTAGTCTTGAAATATTTTTTTATTTTAAATTTTATCCTATTGTTCTCAATAATATTATCTAAAATTTAATGAGTAAAATCTCTATTAAATTAATAAGACATATATGAATCTAACAACTTTTTTGTTTTGTATTTCTTTATTATATTATCCAGTATTTAGTATTATTGCATTGTTAATAGAAACTTTTAGTAACATATTACTCTATTTAAATTTTTGTATGCTACTTTCTTTTTATATTAGAAAATACATACATATATATATATACATATATATATATATATTTATTTTTAAGCTTATTCTATTATTCTCAATAATATATTTTCAGAATAAATAATCTTTTTATTTAAAAAAAATTATTTGAAAAACCAATAAATAAATAAATTAAATTGGCAGTTTTTATTATATGGTAATTTAGTTTTTTATTTTAAAATAATTTAAAAACTCCGGGGGGAAGGATGTAGAGAGAAAAAGTAGAGAGAGAAACACCGGCGATTGTTGAGCAAGGAAGTTGACAACGTCGATCGATGACTCACCGAAACCACCATAATCACCCTACACAATCACCTCTTCCAATTGATAGTATAACTAAACTAATTACGCCGGAAAATGGAATTCCCCAAAAATGAGCTCCAATACAACTGCTACATTGGCTACCAGGTATGGGAAGTGCACCTACGGTCATGCAAGCACCGCCGGAGGTGGAGAAGAATGAATTGCAACCAATAGAAACAGGTATGCTTACAATGTCACGAAAATTAACATACTCAGCTGGATCTCAAGCTAAGCAGACCATGGCTGAAGTAGTGAAAAGTAACAGAGCTCAAACACAAGGCATGCAACTCAAATTCTATCCTCCGACAGTGAAGGACAGAGTGAAAATGGCCAAACTAAACCCAAAGGAGATAGAACAACAGTCCCAACGATGGAAAACAACTTTGATAGGTTATGTCCTAGGGGGAAATCCGTCATTCAAGAAGATGCTTAAATTTATCTATGGCGTATGGAACATAGTCACAACTCCAACAGTGTTGTTGCATGATGACCGGTATTTCATCTTTAAATTTGAATCTATGGAGGACAAAAACCTAATAATGCAAAATGACCCTTACACGTTCAATAGTCGACCTATGGTGTTGAAGGATTGGGACCCAAATTTCCAGATGCAGAATGAATCTATGAGAATTGTTCCAATTTGGATCAATTTACCTAGGCTACCGATCCAGTGTTGGGCTGAGGAAAACCTAGGTAGGATTTCTAGCCTACTAGGCAAACCTATTTACACTAATAGACTTACAGCAGAATGTGAAAGGGTATCATATGCTCGAATCCTTGTTGAAATGGACATTACACAACCATTGCCTGATGAGGTTTGTGTTGAAATGTCAGATAGAAGCTAGATGCAGAGAGCTGAATTTGAATGGAAACCAAAATTCTGTTTAGATTGCAACAAATTTGGGCATGGTATTGGAAAATGTCAACAAGCAACACAACAAGAAGAGGAACCAATGAAACATAAAAGAAGAAGAAAGAAGAGAACTAAAATGGAATGGAAACCTAAAGCAGTAGCAGAGGAAAACAATAACACATCTACCCTACAACAAGAGAATCACACAGAACAAGAGCCAGTTGTGGAAATTCAAGTGACTAACAGAGGCAAACAGGCAGTGGTAATACAAGGAGCAGCTGGCAAAACAAAACATAGAGAGATCAATTATGAAGAACTAACTAGAAGGAATGCATTTGCACCACTGACATAAGCCCCATGATCATTGTGTCCTGGAACATTAGAGGACTGAATAAGTCCTATAAACAACAAAAACTAAAGAAGTTCTTGTCACACCTCCTTTTTCCTACACCCCCGAGAAGGGAGTATATAAGGAGTTTTTTCCAATTAAAGGACAATCGAAATGAGATTTATTATTAAAATATTCAGAGTCGCCACTTGGGAGATTTATGGTGTCCCAAGTCACCGGTTCAAATCCCGGGTCGAGGAAAAGGTTGACCCTGTATTACAGTCCGCGAACCAAAAATCCGGGTAAGAAATTTTGTTAACCCGGGAGAAGGTGTTAAGCACTCCCGAGTTCCGTGGTTCTAGCACGGTCGCTTAACTGTTATAATTGGCTCATTATTTGATTTTAATACATGTCTTAGCCTATGGTTCAATTTTAACTTTATAACCGCTTTTTTAATTTTTTAAAGAAAATTGCAACGTTATTAAAACACGTCTCGAACCACGTCACATAAATGCACTCGTGATTCTTGACATATTTTAACATCGTTGTGATTTGGATTTGGGTCACATAAATGCGCACCCGACTTTAGGAAAGTAATATTATTAAAATACGCGCCTAAAGCAACTACGCGTTTTAACTTTGTGAGGGCCATCGAAATTCGCTAAATGGCACGCCTCGATTTCTAAGGATAAACAAGATTAATTAAACGAGGGCTACACAATTGAGATTTTATTTGGCGCGGCTCACCTCAAATCAACTACAATGATCTACTAATTAAATAAGGCTAGAGGAATCATAGCTACTTTTAAACCGCAGCTAAATTCAAGTTGTGAATATAAAGGTTAAGACTAAGTGAAGTCTGCTCTATTTCCGCCTCAGAACTTGGGCCTGGCTTGATGCCCGATAGCTAATTGACATGACAGGCGAGGGGGCATGATTGGGCTCACCATAAAGCCTAGGTTAAAACTTAACACAAACGGGGAAGCACAGTGCATATGGATCCCTGTTGATAGCCAACCCAATGCTGTTATATTTAAGAGTATTACATCTTCTATACCATTTCCACTTTGAACCAAATCTTGACACACATTAAACACATGAATGTCGCAATTCGAAAAACAATACAAGTATTCTATGGAAATGTGGAACTCTCAATCACGTTAATAAGCATTTGCCCAAAATATCCATCATTTGATATCAAAACTTAACGATCATAAACTCATGCAAGGTCTGATTCGAACCAACACATTTAACGGGATCATACATGACTCACAATTGTTAAAGAAGAGGATAGAAAACCAAACGCGAACTGACTTAGGCCTGGGAATTGTAAAATTTGAAGTCAGACTCAGTTCACTTGAAAATCCCTTTCCAAAAATTCGAAGAGCTCAGGACACACGTAAAAGAAGAACCAGTGATAAATTATTAAAACATTGAACCGTGTTTCAAACCACACGAATGCAAATTTGAGCAGAGTTATTAGGAAAGCAAACTTAAACCAAATTCATTAGACCAACGATCTGAGTTGACATACGTTTAAACTTACTGCTATAACAAACACGAACCAAAAGCCAAATAATTTCAACTAATCAAACTACAAAATCAGAGTCCCTAATTGTTACATATTCCACTAAGTCTAAAGCACTCTAGAGTCTTTTATATTCAAACAAAATTCAAATTCAGCATTTGGAACAGGCAGACAACAGCTTCGATTAAGATTCAGAGCAAAAAGAACCCAATAGATGACTAAACTTGACTAGGCCTACTGTTAATCAACCTTCATGATAATTTAGAACCAGATAAAGTTCAGTTATACAAGACCATCAATTAAATATGAGACATTTAACAGAAAATGGTGTCTCTGGCCAATCTAAACCAAATTCAACCCTTAAAGGGTATCATCACCAACCAGTGGAAAATGAGAACATGCACCATATAACTCATGATTAATTTTTTTTACAAATAAAATAATAAAACTACGCTACACAAAAGAACAAGTTGACAATAGGCTCCAAAGCTCAAGATTTCCATATCAAACTTGAAGCAAGCTTTACATTAGGTAGAATTAAAGAACATATACCTGGAAAAGCAAAGAAAAATAAGAAGAGTGAAGGATTAGCAGCAGGCAACATCAGAAGTCAGCCCAGATTCAACCAGTCAAGCAGTTAAATTAGCTCAAGAAGATCAATGGAATAGTAAACCAATAACAAGACTTGAACCAGAACTTTTCACAACCTAAATTCAATACATTTCGACCCCAGAAAGAGAATCTATGATTTTGATAAGCTTTTCAAGGAATTCTCACTAAGGAAAGGATCAGAAATTTCCAATTTATTCGGAATTTTGAACAAATCCTTTTCCGCTTCTGATTTCAGGTTTTTATTTCTTAATCCCTCGCCTTGAATATCAAGGTAGAGTGCCTTTATAGCCAAGGCATTTAGGGCTGCCTAAAAGAATTCAATTTTGCACTTAGAACCTTTTGAAAATTTTGGTTTTTGCTTAGAAATCCTCATTGTAGAATTCAGAACTTCAGTTTAGTCCCCACCCCAGCTTCTTAGAAGCTTCCCCAGCTAGTTACTAAAGATTCTCTATGCCAATTACCTAGATTACCCCCTGAGCCCTGTTAATTACCCTCAGAAATATTCATGGGTCCATTAGACCCAAGGACTCAAAAACTAACCTAACTCTTACAAGACCTGGGCTAATCCCTTTTTGGGCCCAAGTCTAACTCCGAAATTAAGAAGAAATGAGGAGGCAGAACAGGCACTTCAGATTTCAAACCAACCATGAACCAAATGTTCTCAATACGTCCCAAAATTAAACAAACTAATCTAACAAATTCAAACAAAATAGAGGAAGCTAATAACTAATATTAACTCTAACAAAAGGAACCACATGCAGAGATGATTTTGAAAACAGAAGAAAACGAAGAAAAATAGAAGAAAATAAGAGAAGAAATGAACGGAAGAACACTGGACTTACCAGATGAACATAAGCTTGAACTAATCTCCAAAGAAACCCCTTGATTTTTGGCCGAGATAGACTTTAACCGTGTGTTCTCGACTGAAAATACACGATTAAAGTCAATTTTAACCTCAAATATCTCGAAACCTCACTACTCTGATTTTGGGATTTAGGGTTCGTATTTTCAAGTCCAGATTTGATGGGTCTGGTGAATATTCGAGGGAAACCAATTGTGAATCGGGTATGAGGGGGTCAAAGGGGTTACAGGGTGTTATTTTGGGGCCGATTGGATGAGTTAGGGTTTCAGTCGTTCTCTTTGATTCAAGATTCGAGAGGTTGGGCTGGGATTCGAAGGAAAGATGAGAAGGAGAGGAATCTATGGTGTAAAAATGGGGTCGATTGGAGCAACGCCACCGACGAAGGAGATTTTCGGTGGGCGGCTCACGGCGGAGGCGCTGAGGGGTTCTCTAAGTGTGTGGGGGGACGATGAGAGGGGGTGGAAAGTGTTTGGACAATAATATACCTAGGGACCCTGTGTTCCTAGCCGTTCGATCGAGAAACCTCGACGGCTGGGATTGAACATTGGTTAAACGGTGTCGTTTGGACACTAGACGGGGTGGAACGGGTTGGGGCGCGGGTTTGGGCCGATTCGAGTGGGTCTCGGGGAAAATATACTTGGGCCTAGGGAGATTGAATTAAAAACAGCCCAAATATCAGATTTTGTATTCCTTTCCAATTTCTTTTTATTTTCAAATTCTTTTAATTAATTCCAAATAAAAATAAAACCTGAATAAAAAATCTCAAAACTATATTATCCTACCAAATTAAAATTAATAACCATAAATAATAATTACCACAACTAATTAAATACCAAATTAAAGAACAACTACCAAAATTCGAATGCAGTGTATTTTTGTATTTTCATAAATTAAATAAAATAAACATGCACAGACAAATGCAAACAATAACAAAAATGCTACGAAAATCTACGAAATTGCAAATAATGGAAAAAATTATTTTTCTTGAATCTATGAGAATAACTCATATAGAGCAAAAATCACGTGCTCACAGCTGCCCCTCTTTTCCCGGAAATACGAATAGTTTTCGTGCAAAGATAAAGTGAGCGGATACGAGTAATTTTTGCCCGTTTGAATACTCCGTGGGAAGCATTTTTGAAAGATTTGACCGCACCCTGCTTCCGAGGTTGCCTACATATCCTTGGCTATAAAGGAATCAGGTCAGTGTAGTTCGGGAAGTTTTGGTAGTTGGGACCACCATGAAGCTGTGATTTCAATGTTGTTGTTGCTGCTGCTACTGCTTACTGAACCCCCTTATTACACCATGATAAAATGAAAAGAAGCTAGACTAGACTATAATCTATGCATTACAAAAATCCTATATATATCTTCAAAACTTGCTCTTATGGTTCTTGTTGCTTTGTTGACTTGTATTCTCACGGTGGAATCCCTTTGTTGCCGCCTTGAATTGTAATTTGAGATGTTTTCCCTTTCTCCAGGTGGATGTCTGACTGCCAACTACACTTTGAGATGTTTTCCCTTTCTCCAGGTGGGCGCCTGATTGCTGAACTTGAAATGTATTCCCTTGTTCTCCAAGTGGACGCCTGATTACCAAAACTTGAAAAATGTATTCCCTTGTTCTCCATGTGGGCGCCTGATTGCTGAACTTGAAAAATGTATTCCCTTGTTCTTCAGGTGGGTGCCTGATTTCCCTTGAAAAATGTATTCCCTTGAAAAATGTATTCCCTTGTTCTGCCCCGGTTTGATGCTGGGCGCATTGAATCATGTTACCAAATATCTCTATGAATTTGAAGCTAAATCCCATTATCCAGGAGGGTCCTGAAAACTCCTAGTTATATGACGGCTTTAAAAATCTAAATCATATCTTCTAAAGGTGTTACTCCTGCTACATCTTGTTATCTAAGAAAGTCATAAACTACATCCCATTATCTAGGAGGGTCCTGACAACAAAAAATTAAATCCCATTATCCAGGAGTGTCCTGAAACCTTAAAACTAAATCTCATTATCCAGGCGGGTCCTGAACACCTAAAACTAAATCTCATTATCCAGGCGGGTCCTGAACCCCTAAAACTAAATCCCATTATCCATGAGGGTCCTGAAATTTAAAATCAAATCTCATCTTAAGGGTGAAAATTTCAGAGCTAAATTCCACTTCCTAATGGTGAAACTTATGCTAAATCTTAGCATCTAAGGGAGGTATTAAACTAAGTCCCATTATTCAGGAGGGTTCTTAAAATTTCAAATTGAATCTTATCCTAAGCATGAAAACTTCAAAGCCAAACTTATATTTCCTCAAGGTAGAGCCTAGTTAGATCTTGTTACTCATGGACATTTTGAATTTTAACTAAATCCCATTGTCCAAGAGGGTCCTGAGAATTTTTAAGATTAAACCTCATTATCCAGGAGGGTCCTGAAATTTTAAAATTAAATCCCATTATTCGGAGGGCCCTGAAAACTTAAAACTAAATCCTATTATCTAGGCGGGTCCTGAAATTTTAAAAAATAAATCCAATTATCCAGGAAGGTCCTGAAAATTTTAAATTAAATCCCATTATCCAGGAGGGTCATGAGAATTTAAAAACTAGATCTCATTATCCAGGAGGGTCCTGAAACTTCAAATGAGATCTCATTATCCAGGCGGGTCCTGAAAATTTTAAATTAAATCTCATTATCCAGGCGGGTCCTGCAAACTTCAAATGAAATCCCATTATCCAAGAGGGTCCTGAAAGTTTATGGTCAAACCTGTCTGGTGCTTGCCTTTCCTTATGGAGGGTTTCCCTGAAACAAATGAAACTTTCTGCCCCTGTTTCAATCAACGAAAAATCTTGTTAGTTTAAAATGTGGTGGTTAGTTGATGACATTCTTTGCTAAAGGTCTTTCCGCCGCATTGTTTTGTTTTGACTGGCTTCCCCGAACTAGCCCTGAACCGCTTGGCTTCCTGACTGATTTTCAATCCATGTGACCTCGGATGACCCGAATGTTCTATACCCGAACAGTTGTTTCACCTCTGACCCCTTTAACTAAACTTTTGCATCTCCCATGAAATTACTGAATCATCCCGCCGATGGAACTTTCACTGGCACCTTATGTCCCATTTCACATCATACTACCTCTAGCAATGCCTTGGCTGCCATGCGCCTTGTGCAACTTTGGAAGTTGGTAGTAGGCTTTGAAATTCCTTCTTATTTGCTTAAACAGAACTGACATTGGGAATATCTTAGAGAAATAAACCCAAAAGAAATGAAATGCAATGACTTTCAGAGTTAAGGATAAGCAAAATCCAAAACGGGAAGACTTTCTGAGGAAAAAAGAAAAGGGACTTATCTGAGTGGAGCAGTTGGAACCAATGATCATGACATGTATTTCGGATTAATTGGCCCAATCTGTCCAACCAAATAACTTTCAGTTGCCCTACTTGTTGCCCTGGAATTTCCATAACTTGATTTCATCACCAAAACCTTGACCTTGTCAGGCATGCGGTGCCCTGAAGGGTTTTCACCAACAAGCCTCTCTAATTTGTTTATCTCTCAACTCACTTTTGCCTTAAGGTGCCCGTGAGGGTTTTCACCAATAAGACTCTCTCATTTTCAATATTTTCTGCTTGGACCAGAGTGTTGCCCTTGATATGAATCACCTCCACTTGCTTGACTTGGCATCTCTCGAAGACTGATCAGAAGGTCTTTCTTTGGACCGTAACGTGGGATTTTGGATAGGGTTAGAAAGAAAGGATATCAAAGGCTCAAAACAATTCAAATGGGTTCAAAATTACAACTTTTGGAATCAGATTTCTGACAACAACCACAAATTCTACCCCATTTTCTTGTTTGAGAATTTTGGATTTTTATTTTTATGGGACCGAACCGTGAGGCTGCCTACGTATCTTTAAAAGGAATCAGGTCGAACGTAGTTCATGACGTAGAAATTGCTTTGTTGTTGTGATTTTCTTTTCTGTTCTTCCTCTTTCTTATTTTTCCTTTCTTTCTTCCTTTTCTCTTTTTGTTGTTTTGTTGTGGTTGTTTTTTTTCTCTTTTTTCTTTCTTTTCTTTTCTTTTTCTTCTCTCTTTTTTTCCTTTCTTTTCTTTCCTTCTCTCTTTTTTCTTCTATTTCTTTTCATTCTTTTCTTATCTTTCACGCTTGTGTTTCTGATATTTGCTACTGATTCCGAAAGAGGGGTATGAAAGAAATAAATAAGGCTCAAAGGTGGTAACAAAGGATAAAATGTTTAGATAGCAGAACAAAATGCCTTCGTCATTCCAAATCTTCAAAAATATGCCTAATACAAACAAATATAAATTAACCAAGGAAAATCATACATAGTATCTCTTGACCACATCGGAATTGATGGCCATTTCTACACACTTGCCTTCTATGTCTGTTAAATACAAAGCGCCATTTGACAATACTCTAGTTACGATGAATGGCCCCTGCCAGTTTGGAGCGAACTTGCCTTTGGCCTCAGCCTGATGTGGAAGGATACGTCTTAACACTTGCTGACCTACTTCAAACTTTTGTGGACGCACCTTCTTATTATATGCTCTTGCCATTCTTTGTTGATACAGTTGGCCATGACACACTGCTTCCAATCTTTTCTCGTCGATCAAACTCAATTGTTCCAAGCGGGTTTTGCCCCACTCATCATCATCGATCTCTGCCTCCGCGACAATTAGAAGGGATGGAATTTCCACTTCTACGGGTATCACTGCTTCGGTTCCATACACCAACAAATAAGGAGTCGCCCCTACTGAAGTACGGACTGTAGTGCGAAAACCCAACAATGCAAACGACAACTTTTTATGCCACTGCCTAGAACCCTCTACTATTTTTTGAAGTATCTTCTTTATATTCTTGTTGGCTGCCTTGACTGCTCCATTCGCTTTGGGGCGATATGGGGTGGAATTGCGATGTGTAATCTTAAACTGTTGACACACCTCTTTCATCAGATGACTATTGAGATTAACCCCATTGTTTGTAATGATCACCTTTGGTATCCTAAACCGGAAAATGATGTTTGAGTGCACAAAATCAACCACCGCCTTCTTGGTTACAGACTTGAATGTTTTAGCCTCTACCCACTTGGTGAATTAGTCTATGGCCACCCGAATAAATCTGTGCAGGTTTGATGTTAATGGCTCAATTGGCCCGATGACATCCATGCCCCATGCAACAAAAGGCCATGGTGCAGACATAGTGTGTAATTCCAATGGTGGAGAATGAATCAAATCTCCATGCACTTGGCACTGATGACATTTACGCACGAAACTGATACAATCTCGCTCTATAGTGAGCCAATAATAACCTGCTCGGAGAATCTTCTTTGCCAACACGTACCCACTCATGTGCGGTCCACAGACTCCAGAATGTACTTGGGTCATAATAGCTATAGTCTGCCTAGCATCTATGCATCTCAGTAGCCCAAGGTCTGGAGTCCTTTTGTACAGAACCCCTCCGCTGAAGAAAAAACCGCTTGCCAACCGCTTAATTGTTCTCTTTTGATCACCTGTGACTTGTAGTGGATACACCCCCTTCCTGATGTATTCCTTGATATCATGAAACCAAGGTTCCCCATCGAGCTCTTCTTCCACCACATTACAGTAAGCATGTTGATCGTGGATCTGAATCTGCAAAGGATCCATATAAGCCTTATCGGGATGGTGCAACATTGACTCCAGAGTAGCCAAAGTATCGGCGACCTCATTGTGAGTCCTTGGAACATGCCTGAACTCTATTGATTGGAACCGTTGACAAAGATCCTGCAAGCACTGTCGGTACGGTATAAGTTTTAAATCCCGTGTTTCCCATTCTCCCTGAATCTGGTGCACCAGAAGGTCCGAGTCACCCAAGAACAAGACTTCCTAGACACCTATATCCACAGCTGATCGCAGCAGACTCAACCTGAGGAAGAGTGGGCGCTAATATTTTTACCCAATAGCGGTATCGGGGTTAATTTTCCACAGGGAACTTCAATTTGGAGTTGCGTGTTTGTATAGTCTAGGACTATGTTTTAGCTCCTAATTGATCTTATAACATTTTTGGTTTTCTTTTGATTAATAGCTACAATTTATCAACTACAATTGTAAAACTAAGTTATGCTAAAATTATGATTCTAAGTTGTATGCAATATAGAGAAAGGCACTAGGGTCGTGGCATGTACCTAGGTGGTCAACTAACGGGTAGAGATTCCTAATGCAAGAATGATGACTATGGGAATTATGCTATAACCATTGCACTTTTGCACTCACTCTCACACCTCTCGGTAGAGAGAGTGATTTTGCCCAATTGACTCTCTCGAGACCAATTGGGTAGGCCAATTTGCCCAAGCAACTTATGGTTCAAGTTGGGTAATTACTCTCTCGAGGTTTAACCCGTTAATTGGGACTACCATTCTCATGGGTCCATCCCAATTCCTTGTTGGAATTAATCTTGGGGTCATAGACTCTCTTTCTCAAGAAGAGTCAAGACTCACTAAGCTAGACTTAGTGTTTGCAACCACCAAATCTTAATAAAAACATAAGATTAATTCAAATAACAAATACCCAACATCATTCATGCACTAAACAATCACACCCATTCATTACCCACACTAGGGTTGAGCCACAACCCTAGCTAATGGGTTTAGCTAGCCATAATAGAAACAAAAATTGAAGAAATAACAGATGAAATTGACATAACAATTAACTACAATGTTAATCTACTCAAATCCACGTTAATACCTAAAGAAATTGCCCAAAATAGGCTAAAATCATGAGATCCTGAGTTCAGCTGCTCTATGCTCTCAAAACAGATCTTGAAAAAACTACTGCTAAAAAGTAAATTGTTCTATTTATACTACACAGGAAAAACCAGACAAAAATACCCGTGAGGGTCTGGCGCGGCCGCGTAGGGTTTTGGGCCTTCATATCTTGCTTCTGGCACTGGGGGCGCGGATCGCACAAAAGTGACGCGCGGCTACGTGAACTTCATCCACGCGGACCGCACTGATTAGGTGCGCGACCGCGTGGGCTTTTGCCTTGAATGATTGAGTCTCTGATACTCTTAGGCGCGGACCGCGTAAAAAGGGGCGCGGACCGCGCAAAAAGAGGCGCGGACCGCGCAGCTTGACTTGAAGATATCATGGCCTCTGAACTTTCCTGCGCGGCCGCGTGGCAGAAGAGTGCGGACCGCGCAGGTCCTTTTGATCCCCCCTTTCAGTTGTCTTTTGACACTTGGCAGATTTCACTCCTTTTTGAGCCGATCTTTAGTATTTGTCATCTTGTCGCTCAAACTTGCAATTAAGTGCAACTTGTAAGCATTTTGGGACTAATTTCTGGTAGTTAATGCACAAAGCTTAGGTAAGAATGGGTATAAAACATGTAGGAATCACAGTTATCAACTCCCCCAAACTTAAACCTTTGCTTGTCCTCAAGCAAATAAAATGAGACCTACCCTTCAATGGACAACACTCGAGTAATTCCTGTTTATCCTAAAATAACCTCAACAAGCATCAATTGGGACTAACAATTACCCTCAATGCGAATGCATCATTAATACATTTAAACTTTGCAAACTTGTGGATCAAGTGCGACGCAAGAGCATCAAGAGTTGACACATTTCATCAAGGAACCTTTCTCAATTTCTTTGGTCATTGTGGAACCCAATCTCACACATCCTCGACTTTCCCTGAGTGAACCTCACCTTTTAGAGTATTTGCACACAAATCGAGGTGAATGGACTTCTCTCTCATCTCTCATAAAGAAAAGGCCCTAAGTCCGGCTCTAAGTACCATATGCTTGCCCCTTATGTAAGTATCCACTAATGTAGGCTTCCCTCAACTCAAGATCATATAGGGCTTTTGAGGAGTCATTGTGAAGGCTTTGGGTAAAGGTAGGACGTGTTTTTGTTCAAATGGGTTCAATCTTCCCTCAAGCACTTCTTTTGATTTATTTGGCACACTTTCTTGACTCAATTGAGTAATTCACTTCTCTCAAGGGGTTAGAGAGACGCATTGTCACTCTTTCTTTTGCAATTCAAATCTTTTCTCCTTTTTATCCCTTTTTCACTTTTTTTGTTGTCCTTGGATTCCCTTTTTGGTTCTTATTCATTTTTGTCTTTCTTTTTGTCTTTTTCTCCTTTTCATTGCCTTCCTTTTCTTTTGCTTTTGCGCCTTTTTACCACATTGATGCCTTTCTTGTCTCTCCTCCCCAAACTTAGACATTTGCCATTTACTCAAGGGAAAATTTGGGTGCCAAAAGAGGGTTTCGCTAAGAACGGGTATAGGCTTGTAGCTTTGTTCATGAACGAAAAAGGTTTAAGGCTCAAAAGGGTTGAACTAGGGATTATTTCATTGGTAGGTCATGGAAATTGTTCAAATTTTGCATTTTGGATCAAGGAGAGCCTATAATCACGTCTCAAGTCAAGTTCCACCTATGATTTCGCCTCAACAAACATTCAGGGTAAGTTCTAGACCATCGGCTCGGTACTTGGGCTCACGATTCGAATTCTCACTACACACACTCAAGGATTGCCTAAGACGGAGTCGAGGGCCCACAACGACCTTAGATATGATTCAAGCGCACAATGGCCCAAAATGACCACATGATGATTGTTTGGTCAACACAAGAGTCTCAAGGCCACAACTTTCACCATCCTAAACACAACATAATGTCTTTGACCATAGGATCAAAGGCAAATGTGCTAGGTCCAAGTGAGGCTTTGCCTGAGGTACCCTTAACTATAAAAACTTGAAAATCAAAAAAAAGAAAAATCAAAAGCGGACTCAAACCCTTAAGAAGGTTGTCACGCCATCTATCATTGGGAAGAGCCACATGGTTCGCACAACATCTACCCTTGGAAAGAACCGTGGCATTAAAAAAACCAAGGGCTTATTGCAAACGCCAAAAACAAGACAAAAAGGCTACGAGCCTCACTTTGCAACTAAGATGAAGAATTTTAACGAGAAATAGAAAAACATGAAACTAAAACGAAAAATTTTATCGAAAAATAGAAAAACAAAATGAAAACCGAATGAATATATACAAAAATGGAGTAGAATATACAACCAGGGGGGAATGAATATATACATAGAATCTGAAGAGCATCTGGAATGGACAGTTATATACTTTATGGGACCATTCTTAAGTTCTTGTGGCAACACTTACATCTTGGTAGCGATTGATTATGTGTCGAAATGGGTTGAGGCCATAGCTTTGCCAAATAATGAAGCTCGAAGTGTGGTGGCGTTCTTGAAAAAGAGTATTTTCACGAGGTTTGGCACTCCACGTGCTATCATCAATGACGAGGGTTCTCATTTTTGCAACCTGGCTTTTGACTCTTTGCTAGCCAAGTATGGGGTAAATCACAAGGTGACCACTCCTTATCATCCTCAAGCGAGTGGCCAAGTTGAGGTGTCCAACCGTGAGATCAAGTGTATTTTGTTCAAGACTGTCAATGCAAATAGGACCGACTGGTCGAAGAAATTGGATGATGCCCTTTGGGCTTATCGTACAGCTTTCAAAACTCCGATTGGTATGTCGCCGTATCGTTTGGTGTTTGGGAAGGCTTGTCATCTTCCAGTAGAATTGGAACATAAGGCTACGTGGGCTCTGAAAAAGTTGAACTTAGAATGGGATGTAGCTGCAAATCTCCGGGTTGAGCAATTGAATGAACTTGATGAGTTTAGGTTTCATGCTTACTCTAGCTCATCCTTGTATAAGGACAAGATGAAGTACCTTCATGACAAGTATGCCCGAGGGAAGGAATTCAAAGTTGGTGACATGGTTCTATTTTTCAATTCCCGGTTGAGGTTATTTCCAGGCAAGCTGAAGTCTAAGTGGAGCGGCCCTTTTGAAGTGGTTGGTGTAACTCCCTTTGGTGCCATTGATCTCAAAAATAAAAATGGTGAAGTTTTTCGAGTCAATGGGCATCGTGTCAAGTACTATTTGGGAAAGATTGATGACAACCACGTGGTGGCACGCATTCATTTGAAATGACTGTGATGGTAACATGCGTCGTGCCGCGACGTTAAAACAGGCGCTTCTTGGGAGGCAACCCATGTCTCTTTTTTTTTCCTTTTCTTTGTTTTTCTGTTGTAGAGTAGGATTTTTGAGCTGATAATTTGTGAAATGTTGCACGGAATAATGTTGAACCAGTGCAGGGCAAAAGTGCAAAAAATGGTCAGTCCCTAATAATGGCCTACGCGGCCGCGCACCAAAGCAGTGCGGTCCGCGTGGTCTTGAGCAGCTGAGAGTTCATTCTCAGAAGATTCAACGCGGTCCGCATCCCTTGCTGTGCGGTCCGCGTGTGAAAACTTAAAATGGCATGCTCTTTGATAAAATTCCTACGCGGCCGCAGTCCAAAGCAGTGCGGTCCGCGTGGGAAAAGCTGAAATCACCAAGTCTCTGATAACTTCCATGCGGCCGCGCACCAAAACAGTGCGGTCTGCGTGAGCAGAGCAGTCAAATGTGAAGGAATAAAAACCAGCATGGACCGCGGCCGTTTTCGTGCGGCTGTGCTGGTAGGTAAGTTGTGAGTCCCCAGGGTTTTTCTATAAATAGAAGCCTTGGGCCTCATTTGAACTTTTTCGCAAATTTTCATCTGGAGCTTTAATTTTCACTGTACATCCGCATCTCTTGCTCAGTTAGTTGATTTCTCATTAATCCCTGGTAACAACTCTTGTTTATTTCATTCATAGCCTTATTTTTGTTTCTTTTAATCACTCCCTACTAGTATAACTTCTTATATTCATCCTTTTTCTTCTTAGTTAACTGTTAGTTTAGATTTTTATTGTTTTGGTTGAATCATGGGGCATAAATGCATGTTAATTAATTGAGTAAGGACACTTAGGACTCAAATTGTGAACAAAAATGGGACTTAATGGAAAAATATCCCGGCTCAGTTATATTTGCCCTACGCGGTCGTGCAGCATTCTTGCGCGGTTCGCGTGGCCCCTTGTGTGCAATGACGAACCTTCTCAGCGCGGTCCGCGTGCCATTTCTATGTAGTCCGCGCTGAAGCCATGCAGTCGCGGTCCAAAACAGTGCGGACCGCGTCAGCTTATTCAGAGAAACATGTATGGGTATCAGTATACTGCGCGGACCGCGTGCCTTTTGTTGCGGTCCGCGCCCCTCTGTCTATGTAACTGTGTCTGCAACTGTTGCATTCAACTGAACTGTTTATTTCATATTATGTGCTTCTACTAATAATGTTAGACACGTATTCCTTGCAGACAATGGTTCAAAAGCAAGTGGCTAAAAAACGAGCGGGCAAACAAATACAACTAGGGAGAGGTGGTTCCTCCAGTGGGGAAAAGGAAAACGAATTGTAAAGTTTAATCCTCAAACCAGGGAAGCGATAAAGAAAAACCGAAAGATAATCCGGGAAGCTGATAGAGCTGCATCTCACTCCACGGGGAGTGAGTATGCACCTTCGAGGAGTGTTACTTCAGAGTCTGCCCCCCATACATGTCCACATCTTTTCAGCTACGGGATTCCCCATCTCCTGGTAGTGCTGATGTAGCCACTTCCAAAAAGCCGGTAAATGTCATCTCGAACTCGTTTGATGAGCCGGATCAGGAGCAGACACCTGTCCTAGCAGCACAGCAGCAGCAGGCTGGGGACCAGTTTGATGAGGCTTGAGGGGCCGCTCTATATCCTTTGCTGATTTTTGATGTTTATTTGGTAGTTAGCATTGGGGACAATGCTAGCTTTTATTCGTGGGGGTGTGGCCCTACTATTTTGATTAACTGCTGGATTACTGTACATATTATCTTTACATTTAGCTTGTTGACATTAGTAATTGGTAGATGGTTTGTATATAACTGTTCATTCCAGATGCTCTTCAGATTCTATGTATATATTCATTCCCCACTTTTTTACTTTCATTTTTTTTTTATTTACAATTTTTTTCCTTCACTTTTCACTTTTTAATTCTATATATATCATTCATAACTCATTCTTTCTTATTTTCACACAACATCACACATATATAATTTTTTTCCCATTTCTCCCTTTTTTCATTCACCACATCATATAACATAAAATTTCTATCACATCTAACTTTACTTTCATTTTTTTAACTCTTTAATCACTTTTTTTAATCCTTCATCTTTCATTCATTATAACATCTCCACACCTTATCCAAATTCTATATTCAATACTTCATCTTTTTAACAATAAAAAATGTCAACCTCTAGAATCGTGTTAAGGGGCATCTCATCTTTCTTCGAAATCCCTCCGGCACGTTGGCATTCATCACATCTTTTCACAAAGTCACCGGCATCCTTGAACAAAGAAGGCCAATAGAAACCACAACTCAACACTTTAGATGTCGTCCTCGCCCCGCCATGATGGCCACCATAGGGCGAAGAGTGACAAGTTTCCACAATACTCAATTGCTCTTCTTCGGGAACACACCGGCGAATTACACCATCGGTGCAAATTTTAAAAAGATACGGCTCATCCCAATAGTAGTCCAAGCAATCCCGCTTGAGCTTCTTCCTTGGTTAGAAGAGAGCTCATACGGAACCACACCGGTAACAAGATAATTGGCAATGTCGGCAAACCATGGCATGTATAGAATTGAAACTGAGAGGAGTTGTTCATCCGGAAAAGCATCATTTATCTCAAGGCCGTCCAAAGGCCTCCCTTCCTCCTCCAATCGAGACAAGTGGTCCGCCACTTGATTTATCACTACCCTTTCTATCAACAATCTCCAAATCAAATTCTTGAAGAAGAAGCACCCATCTCATTAACCTCGCTTTAGAATCTTTCTTCGTCATCAAATACCTAAAGGCGGCGTGATCGGTATGAATAATCACTTTGGCCCCCATAAGGTATGGGCGAAACTTCTCCATGGCAAAAATAATGGCAAGCAATTCCTTCTCGGTGACCATGTAGTTCCTTTGAGCTTCATTCATTATCTTACTTGCGTAGTACACCGGATGGAACATTTTGTTTATTCTTTGGCCTAAGACTGCCCCCACCGCAACATCACTAGTGTCGCACATAAGCTCAAAGGGAAAGCTCCAATTTGGTGCAGTAATGATGGGGGTAGTCGTCAACTTTTGCTTTAGAAGCTCGAAAGCCTCCATACATTCCTCATCGAACACATATATGGCATCTTTCTCTAGCAATTTACACAACGGGTTAACTACCTTAGAGAAGTCTTTGATGAATCTTCGGTAGAAACCCGCGTGACCAAGAAAACTCCTCACCCCTTTGATAGAAGTAGGGGGAGGGATCCTTGAGATAACCTTAATTTTTGCCTTATCAACCTCAATCCCTCTTTTTGAAATTTTGTGACCCAACACAATTCCTTCTTCTACCATAAAATGGCATTTCTCCCAATTGAGAACCAAGTTTGTGTCTTCGCATCGGGCCAACACACGATCCAAGTTTTGCAAGCAATCACAAAATGAGTCCCCAACCACACTAAAATCATCCATGAAGACCTCCAAAATGTCCTCCACCATGTCGGTGAAGATTGCCATCATACATCGTTGGAAGGTCGCCGATGCATTGCATAATCCAAATGGCATTCGAGAGAAGGCGAATATGCCATAAGGACATGTGAAGGTTGTCTTTTCTTGGTCTTCAAGGGCAATGAGAATTTGGTTATAGCCTGAATACCCACCCGGCCCGCAAGACGATCAAGCATTTGGTCCAAGAACGGCAATGGGAAATGATCCTTTCTAGTCATCTTGTTCAACTTCCGGTAGTTCATGCATACCCTCCAACCCGTCACCGTACGAGTCGGAATAAGTTCATTGTTGTCATTGGTCACCACCATCATTCCTCCCTTCTTTGGCACACATTGTACCGGAGAAGTCCACGAACTATCAGAAATTGGATACACCACACCGGCATCAAGCCACTTGATGACTTCCTTTTTAACTACCTCTTGCATGGCCTCATTGAGTCTCCTTTGATGTTCAAGAGACGGCATAGCATCCTCCTCCAATATTATCTTGTGCATGCAAAACGCGGGGCTAATACCCCGAATATCCGCCAAGGTCCATCCAATCGCCCGCTTGCGCTTTTGAAAAACTGCCAAAGTGGCATCAACCTGCACGTTAGTCAAGCAAGAAGAAAGAATAACCGGCAAAGTGAAATTAGGACCAACAAATTCATACCTGAGGTGAGGAGGAAGTGGTTTCAACTCCAACACCGGTGGCTCCTCAATAGATGGCTTGGTGGGAGGAGTTTTGCGATTTTCAAGATCAAGAGATAACTTCCTCGATTCATAAGAATACGAGCCCATGCCATGTAATGTGTTCACACACTCCACCCTTCTAGCATCATCATCAACATCCATGTTCAATAGCATGGCCTCAAGTGGGTCCTCAACATTTGCCATTGTGCTTGTGTCATCCACTATCATCGCCATGACAATGTCAACAAACTAGCACACCTCGGTGCTATTTGGTTGCCTTATTGATTTGCATACGTAAAACACCACCTTTTCATCACCAACACGGAAGGTCAATTATCCCACTTCCACATCAACCAAGGCCTTCCCCGTAGCTAGGAAGGTCCTCCCAAGAATAATAGGCACCTCAAAATCCACTTCGCAATCCAAAATTACAAAATCGGCCGGCAATATGAACTTATCAACACGAACAAGGACATCATCAATAATTCCCAAAGGTCGCTTCATTGACCGGTCCGCCATTTGAAGCCTCATAAAAGTTGGATGGGGTTGTCCGATTCCAAAGGTCTTGAAGACCGAATATGACATTAAATTGATACTTGCCCCCAAGTCACAAAGGGCTTTTGCAAAGTCGGTACTTCTAATGGTACATGGGATAGTGAATACGCCGGGATCCTCAAGTTTTGGAGCCATAGAATGCACAATTGCGCTCACTTGATGGGTCATCTTGATTGTCTCACACTCCATTGATCTCTTTTTTGTAACCAAATCTTTCATGAACTTTGCGTATCCCGGCATTTGCTCGAGTGCCTCCACCAAAGGCACGTTGATAGTCAAACTCTTCATCATTTCAATGAATTTCTTAAATTGGTTGTCACCCTTTTGCTTGGCCAACCGTTGAGGATAGGGCGGAGGAGGTCTAGGTAAGGGTGCCTTGGCTTTTGGAACCACCGGTTCGGGTATATCAATGACGTGTTCCCTAGACGGGTTCATGGCCTCTTGAGTCTCCTCCTCACCTTCATCAATTTCAATTCTCACATAATTATTTGCACTTGGTTTAACAACATCCTCAACTACCAATGGGATCTCATCATTTTGCAACTCATCTTCATCTACCGTAACTTGGTTTCCTCTTGAGGCATGCACATCACCGCCTCTTCCACTTTGCATTATCACTGCCATCACATGATTGTTGTGCCCACCCTTGGGGTTTACTACCATATCACTCGGTAGAGCACCTTTTGGGTGATTATTTAAAGATTGAGAGATTTGGTCTAATTTCACTTCCAAGTTCCGGATAGATGTGTTATGCGAAGCTAATTGGGCCTCAGAATCTTGACTCTTTTTCATCATTTGCTCGAACATGCTCTCTATTCGACCCATGTCATTGCCCGACGAACTCGACCCTTGAGATTGAAACGGAGGTGGGTTATTGGGTTGGTGATACATTGGGGGCCTTTGAAAGCCTTGCCCCCTATTACCTTGTCCACCATTGTTGTTCCAACCACCTTGACCACCATTGGTGTTGTTCCAATTGTTGTTCCCGTTCCAATTACCTTGATTCCCCGAATTATTGTCCCCCCAATTGCCTCCTTGATTGTTGTTGTAATTCCAATTGCCACCTTGTTGATTGCCCCAATTACCTTGGGGTCTCCATTGTCGATTCCATTGATTACCTCTATTCCCTTGGTAGTTGTTGACATATTGGACTTCCTCACTTTGGTCATCAAAACCTTCATTCGAATATCCACTACCATCATTGTTGTTGTCATATTGTTCACAATTACCTTGAGGTTGTTGCCCCTTTTGCCTCATTTTCAACATAGAAACACCTTCTAATGCGTTGACTTGGCGCGGGTTTTGGACTTGTTGCAATTGCGCCTTTGCCAATTGATTCATAGTTGTTGTAAGTTCGGCTATAGCTTGGCCATAATCGTGTACTTCCTTGTGCAAATGGATAACCGTGGGGTCACCTTAGGGCACGTTTGCTCGGCTTTGCTATGCCGAAGAGGTGTCGGCCATTTCATCAAGTATATCACATGCCTCTTGGTAAGAAAGTTTCATAAAATTCCCTTCGGCAATTGGTTCACAATGCATTGAATTGTGGTATTGATGCCCCGATAAAAGGTTTGTTGAATCATAGCCTCGGTCATGTCGTTATTAGGGCACTATTTCACCATTGTTCTATATCTTTCCGATATCTCATGCAAAGGTTCCATTGTATCTTGCTTGAAAGCTAGAATTTCATCCCGAAGAGCTGCCATATGACTTGGAGAGAAGAACTTGGCAATAAATTTGTCCGCCAATTCATCCCATATTGTAATAGAATGATTGGGGAGCCTTTCTAACCAATCCAATGCTTTACCCCGAAGAGAAAACAGGAAAAGCCTTAATCTCAACGCATCCTCGGACACGTTTGTCTGCTTGCTACCCCAACATGTATCCACAAACCCCTTCAAGTGCTTGTAGGCATTTTGATCGGAGGCACCCGTGAAATAACCTCTTTGCTCGAGCAAGGTCAACATAACATTTGTGATTTGAAAGTTCCCCGCCCGGATTCGTGGAGGAACAATAGCACTGGCGTATCCTTGATTTGGTAGAACTCTGGGAGCCACTCTCGGCGGTTGCGGATGAGGGTCTGGAATGTTGATGTTCTGATTGGCATTTATATTAACATTTCGGCCTCTCCGTGGAAGTTGAGGTAAGACATCATCTTGTTCTAGATCTTCTACCTCCTCCCCCGCTATCACATTGCCGAGAGGGTCATTTTCATTAAGAGCCATTGTACCTGATTGATCGACACACACAAAGTCAGTAAATAAGAAGGAAAGAGAAGCAAAACACAATACTAGCTGCACAAATAGTCAACATCGTAAAGTTCCCCGGCAACGGCGCCAAAAAGTGATCGCAGCGGACTCAACCTGAGGAAGAGTGGGCGCTAATACTTTTACCCAATAGCGGTATCGGGGTCAATTTTCCACAGGGAACTTCAATTTGGAGTTGCGTGTTTGTATAGTCTAGGACTATGTTTTAGCTCCTAATTGATCTTCTAACATTTTTGGTGTTCTTTTGATTAATAGCTACAATTTATCAACTACAATTGTAAAACTAAGTTATGCTAAAATTATGATTCTAAGTTGTATGCAATATAGAGAAAGACACTAGGGTCGTGGCATGTACCTAGGTGGTCAACTAATGGGTAAAGATTCCTAATGCAAGAATGATGACTATGGGAATTATGCTATAACTGTTGCACTCACTCTCTCGAGACCAATTGGGTAGGCCAATTTGCCCAAGCAACTTATGGTTCAAGTTGGGTACTTACTCTCTCGAGGTTTAACCCATTAATTGGGACTACCATTCTCATGGGTCCATCCCAATTCCTTGTTGGAATTAATCTTGGGGTCATAGTCTCTCTTTCTCAAGAAGAGTCAAGACTCACTAAGCTAGACTTAGTGTTTGCAACCACCAAATCTTAATAAAAACATAAGATTAATTCAAATAACAAATACCCAACATCATTCATGTACTAAACAATCACACCCATTAATTACCCACACTAGGGTTGAGCCACAACCCTAGCTAATGGGTTTAGCTAGCCATAATAGAAACACAAATTGAAGAAATAATAGATGAAATTGACATAACAATTAACTACAATGTTAATCTACTCAAATCCGCGTTAATACTAGAAGAAATTGCCCAAAATATGCTAAAATTATGAAATCCCGAGTTCAGCTGCTCTATGCTCTCAAAACAGATCTTGAAAAAACTACTGCTAAAAAGTAAAATGTTCTATTTATACTACATAGGAAAAACCGGACAAAAATACCCTTGAGGGTCTGGCGCGGACCGCACACAAATAATGCGCGACCGCGTAGGGTTTTGGGCCTTCATATCTTGCTTCTGGCACTGGGGGAGCGGACCACACAAAAGTGATGAGCGGTCGCGTGAACTTCATCCACGCGGACCGCACTGATTAGGTGCGCGTCCGCGTGGGCTTTTGCCTTGAATGATTGAGTCTCTGATACTCTTAGGCGCGGACCGCATAAAAAGGGGCGCGGACCGCGTGAAAATGGTGCGCGGACTGCGCAGCTTGACTTGAAGATATCATGGCCTCTGAACTTTCCTACGCGTCCGCGTGGCAGAACAGTGCAGACCGCGCATGTTGAACTTGAAGATGTCCAGCTTCTGAACTCTCCTGTGCAGCCGCGTGACAAAACAGTGCAGACCGCGCAGGTCCTTTTAATCCCCCCTTTCAGTTGTCTTTTGACACTTGGCAGATTTCACTCCTTTTTGAGCTGATCTTTAGTATTTGTCATCTTGTTGCTCAAACCTGCAATCAAGCGCAACTTGTAAGCATTTTGGGACTAATTTCTGGCAGTTAATGCACAAAGCTCAGGTAAGAATGGGTATAAAACATGTAGGAATCACAGTTATCAACAGCCATCCTCAAACCTAAAATGCATGCCTCGTACTCAGCCATGTTGTTAGTACAGTAGAACCGAAGCTAAGCCATAACAGGGTAGTGATGCCCTGTTTTAGAAACAAGTACCGCTCCTATCCCAACGCCTTTCATGTTAGCAGCCCCATCAAAGAAAAATTTCCATCCTGGCTTTTCAACCTGTTCCAACTCATCAATGTGCATTACCTATTCATCAGGGAAGTAAGTCTTCAGGGGTTCATATTCTTCATCCACTGGGTTCTCAGCCAAATGATCGGCCAATGACTGGGCTTTCATTGCAGTCCTAGTCACATAGACGATGTCAAATTCTGTGAGCAAGATTTGCCACTTTGCGAGCCTCCCTATAGGCATAGGTTTCTGAAAGATATACTTTAACGGATCCAAACGAGAGATGAGGTACGTAGTGTAAGATGACAAATAGTGCTTCAACTTCTGTGCCACCCAAGTGAGGGCGCAACATGTCCTCCCAAGATGAGTGTACTTAACCTCGTAAGATATGAACTTCTTGCTAAGATAATAGATGTCCTGCTCCTTCCTGCCGGTAATGTCATGCTGACCCAACACACAACCAAATGAATTATCCAAGACCGTCAAATATAGAATCAAAGGTCTCTCTGGTTCTGGCAGGACCAACACAGGTGGGTTTGATAAGTACCCCTTTATCTTATCAAATGCTTCCTGACATTCATCTGTCCACTTGACCGCAACATCTTTCTTTAACAATTTGAAGATAGGCTTACAAGTTGTCGTGAGCTGAGCAATAAACCTACTGATGTAATTTAATCTCCCCAATAGACTCATCACCTCAGTCTTGTTCTTTGGGGTGGAAATTCCTGGATAGCTTTGATCTTTGACGGGCCTAATTCAATACCTCGGCGGCTGACTATGAATCCCAACAACTTTCCAGACGGAACATCGAATGCGCGTTGAGCTTGAGATTGTACCTGCGAAGCCTTTGGAAGAACTTTCTCAGATCTCTAACATGGTCAGACTGCTTTCTAGACTTTACAATCACATCATCCACATAAACCTCGATCTCCTTGTGTATGATGTTGTGCAATATGGTCGTCATTGCCCTCATGTAGGTTGCCCCAGCATTTTTCAAACCAAATGGCATGACCCGATAGCAGTACGTTCCCCATGGCGTGATGAATGACATCTTTTTTGCGTCCTCCTCATCCATTAAGATTTGGTGGTAGCCCGCATAACAATCCACAAAAGAACCAATCTCATGTTTGGCACAATTATCGATCAATATATGAATGTTAAGCAATGGGAAGTTATCCTTGGGACTTGCCTTGTTGAGATCTCGATAATCAACACACACCCTGGTCTTGCCATCCTTCTTCGGCACAGGCACAACATTGGCTAACCAGGTGGGATACCGGGTGACCCAAATGACCTTGGCCTCAAACTGTTTGGTGACCTCTTCCTTAATGTTCACACTCATATCAGTTTTAAATTTCCTCAACTTCTGCTTGACAGGGGGGAATGCCGGGTCAGTGGGCAATTTGTGAACCACCAAGTCAGTGTTTAGGCCCGGCATGTCGTCATAGGACCATACAAAAACATCTTTATACTCGAACAACGCTTTAATTATTTCCTCTCTGAGTTGTGGTTCAAG
Source organism: Nicotiana sylvestris (assembly GCF_000393655.2). Lineage (NCBI taxonomy): Eukaryota > Viridiplantae > Streptophyta > Magnoliopsida > Solanales > Solanaceae > Nicotiana > Nicotiana sylvestris. The sequence goes on along the minus strand of NC_091061.1, from coordinate 5,325,119 downwards.
ATGGACACTTATTTTAGTTTTCCGGACATTATCTTGGTCCCCTAAATTGATTGCTTCTGTATCACTTAGGTTAGGCTTGGGTTTTTCTTCAAAATAGCTTAATTCTTTACTAATCTCTTCAAAAGCTTCATCCTCGTCATATTCCGATTCACCGTCACACTCTATCTCTTGAATTACTATTTCAGATTTAGATTGGCTTTTAAGACTGGGTCAGAGATTCCTCATGCATGTCATATCATTGAAGCCAGCATAAAAAGAATTGTACAAACAAGAAAAGAAAAACAAAAATAAAATTATCAGGAAGGAAGAAAAAGGGAAATTGCATTTCATTGAAATTAAGGATAACAAGGTTTAATACATCCAAACGGACGGAACCTAGAATCTGAATTACAACCCTGGCATAATCCAAATAAACTAAAAGAAAATCAAAGCAAACTACCAAAACTCCTTCCTGGTGGGGAGAAGAGTAGCTTCCCAATTGTTAATCTTTGCACGGGGCCCACCAAACTGCACATCCACTTTACTCGATCCCTCTCCAGCTTCTAACATGTTCACATCGACGAATAACCTCTCGAACCTTTCAATCAAATCTCTATCTACATCAACCACTGAACTGGGAACTGTTGCCACTGGGCGTTTCTTGTTGCCAAGCCTAACAAATGATCTGAAGAGCCGTGGGATGGGCTTTGAGAGGACCCAGGCCCTCTGTTTTAACTTTCTAGATCTTTTCACGTCCGTAGTTGTGGGCTTGAATCCCAAACCAAACGTATCCAAGTTTTTGGGGAGAGACACCGGCTGTACGATACCTTGCAGAGATGCATCCAAACCCTTGCCCGGTACAAAACTATTTTTCAACATTTCGGTAGCTACCATGACTGATGCGGTAGCTATCCTCAGGGTTGGAGCGCACTTCCCTTCTGGAATTTTCTCTACCGATACCATGTCAAAAACCTGATAAACCCATGGCCCCTTGTCGTCCTCGAACTCTATGAACGGAACAATGGCATCACTGGGAACACACCAATTATCTTCGCCGTGCACAACGATTTCCTGTCTATCCCATTCAAACTTGACCATTTGATGCAGAGTAGATGGGACCGCTTTGGTAGCATGAATCCAGGGTTGACCTAACAGCAGATTGTAAGAAACAGCCACATCGAGCACTTGGAACTCCATGGTAAATTCAATTGGCCCTATTGTAAGCTCAAGCACTATGTCCCCAACTGAATTTTTTCCTCCACCATCGAATCCCCGAACGCAGATATTGTTCTTGTGAATTCTTTCACCATCCACCTTCAACTTGTTCAGAGTGGAGAGAGGGCAAATGTTTGCACAAGAACCATTGTCAACCAGCACCCCAGTAACCATGGAGTCTTCGCATTTCACTGTCAGATAGAGGGCTCTATTGTGCTCGGTACCCTCAATGGGCAACTCATCATCAGAAATAGTGACTCTATTCACCTTAAATATCTTGTTAGCTATCTTTTCCAAGTGGTTTACTGAGATTTTGTCAGGAACGTGGTCCTCATTCAGGATCTTCATCAAAGCCCGACGGTGCTCGTCTGAATGGATCAATAATGACAATAATGAAATCTGAGCCGGTGTCTTCCTCAACTGCTCCACAATGGAATAATCCTGCACTTTCATCTTTCTCAAGAACTCCTCTGCTTCTTCCTCAGTCACAGCTTTCTTCGCTAATACCGGGTTGTCTTTGGAACTTTTAGCTTTTCTCAATTCTTCGGGGGCAAAACATCTTCTCGATCGAGTCAAACCATGGGTCTCACATACTTCTTCTTTAACTTCTTTCCCCTTGTAAGTCACTGTCACTCATTCATAATTCTACGGGACTGCCCTGCTGTTGACTATTGGTAATTAAGTTACTGGCTTGATGATGACAGGGTCTATACGGGTACCTTCCACAATTACAACAGGCTTGTTCGCCACTCCCGGCACCACCACTTTCGCTCTTTTATGTTTCCTTGTGACGTCACTTGAGGACCCCTTCTTGACCACTACAGATGGTTCACTATTTTCCCCATTCAACTTGGTCGCAAGCTTCTCACTTGTTGACTTTTCGAACGGCCTGGCATCACTGGACCGAATCATCATGACATTTTGTGAAGGATTCTTAGGCTCCCCTTCCTTATGCACTATCTCAATCATATTCATCTCTTGATGAGCTGGCAATGGGTTCTGGTTGATATTAGGTGCCTCTGGAGCTTGGACCTCAATCCGATTAGTATCAATGAGCTCTTGAATAGCTATTTTCAATTTCCAGCACTTCTCTGTGTCGTGCCCCGGGGCACCAGAACAATATTCGCAACTCACGGAGTGATCAAGATTCCTCGGGGGAGGATTTGACAATTTTGGTTTAATCGGACTCAGCATACCCAATTATCTCAACCTGTGGAACAAACTGGTATAAAATTCTTCCAATGGAATGAAAGTCTTCTTCTTCTGCAACCTCTCATTCTTGGTGGCCTGATTGGGCCGAAAACCTATTCCAGGGGGATTTCGGTAGGCTTTTAGGGGTGTATAGGCATTTTGTAGAGCTGGGTAGATACTTTGTGGAGCTGGCGCACGCCATTGCGCGTGAGCGAGAGGTTGAGTGTATGTTTGTGCATGATGGACAGAAAAATAGGGATCTGGCAGTGGGTAGTAGTGCCGTGGTGGGCTATATGAAGTGTGGTGGTAAGTTTGGTGATAGGGTCGAAGCTGATTGTAGTAATGTGAAGGGCCCCTGATCCGACCCAAGCTCCCGATTCAATTGTCGCAACATCCTCTTTCTTCTTCTTCCCGAGTACACCCTTAGTACAGTTTTGAATGGCCTGAGTGGTTGCTTTAATTGCTGAGTAGCTCATGATTTTATTAGACTTGAGTCCCTCTTCTACCATGCCTCCCATTTTTACAACCTCATTAAAGGACTTGCCCACTGTTGACACCAAGTGACCAAAATAAGTGGGCTCCAAGGCCTGCAAGAAATAATCAACCATCTTGCTTTCTTTCATTGGAGGGTCAACCCTCGCTACTTTCTCCCTCCAACGGAATCCATATTCCCTGAAACTCTCACCAGGCTTTTTCTCAATCTTCGTCAATGACAGACGGTTTGGGATAATTTCAAGATTGTACTGAAAATGACAGGCGAAGGCCTGGGCCAAATCATCCCATGTGTACCACCTATTGTGATCTTGTCTAGTATACCATTCCAATGTCGATCCACTCAGACTTTGGCTGAAATATGCCATCAATAATTCATCTCTTCTGCCTGCCCCTCTCATCTTGCTACAAAATCCTCTTAAGTGTGCTACTGGATCACCATGCCCGTCGTACAGATCAAACTTAGGCATCTTGAACCCTGCTGGTAACTGAACATCTGGGAACAGACATAAATCCTTATAGGCCACACTTACTTGACCTCCCAACCCCCTCATATCTCTAAACGATTGTTCCAAGCTTTTGACCTTTCTGATCATCTCCTCATGTTCAGGATTTTTGGGTGGTTTCTCGGTCTCTACCGGGAGATCAAGATAAGGGGTGTAAGAATATGGTTCCGGAACTTTGAAGGTGGGTTCGGGGGGATAATACTGGTTGTCGTGAGTCTGGAACAGAGGTTCACTGGAAGATCGGTGTAATGTAGCAGGTGGAGGTGCCACAAAAACGGGAGTGACTGGTGGAGGAGGGTATGGGACTTGTTTGGGTGGTGGAGCTTGAGAAGTATGAGAAGTGGTGCCATAGCATTGTTGGTAGAGGGGAAAGGCTGGAGATGAGTTCACAGTGGGAGGTTCCTGTGGTTGGGCCGATGATGGGATATAAGCAGGGTTGGCGGGATAAACCGGTGGTGGATGACTCTTTGCCCAGGCCTAGTACATTTTAGCCATTTGCTGCTTTAACTTATACATCTCTTCCTTCATCGTATTAACATCCAATTCTTCCACCTCTTTTGACGGATCAAGAATACTTGTCTCCGGTTCTTGGTTGGCCATGTTCAGCTTGTCTTTCGATCGGGTATTGTAGGAGTGAGTTACCAGAATGTCAATCAACTAACCACCTGCCTGGACTCAGTATATCAACAATAACCTTGTTAGTGATTAGGGCTTTAACAAATTGGTAACCGCACATTTTGGGGAATGAATGCACCTAAGCAGTTAACCGTTTCTATTATGCATTTGATCAGCTGCTTGCGTCATCCCGACTCTTCCTTATTTCCATTTGCGATTTCTCTTTCCCCCCTTTTTCTAGCCTTTGCTTTTTCTTTGTTTTTATCCTCTTATTTCCCTCTTATTTTGCCATTGTTTCTTTCTCATGGTTTTCTTATTTTTCTCTCTTTTCTTTTCTTTTCTCTCTTATTTTTCCTCTTTTCTTCTTTTTCTTCTCTCTTGTTTTTCCTCTTTTTTTCTTTTTCTTCTCTCTTTTTCTTTTTGGTTATGGTCGAATCCTATGGAGATTGCCTACGTATCATGACCCCGCATGAATCAGACCGAGCGTAATTCTGTGAGATAAGTGTGAAAGTAAATAATAAAATATTTTGGGATTTTCAATTTTCATAAAAAGCAAATACTTTGATTACAAAGACTCAAAACCAACAGACTCCAAAAGAAATTAACAGACTCTGATGCAAAGACGAAATACAGACTCCGAATATAGACTATCATATTCCAACAAAAGAAAATACAGACTCGAAAACCACTGACAGACTCCAGCAGAAAGAAAATACAGACTCAAAACAACTGACAGACTCTAACGAAAAAGGAAATACAAACTCAAATGAAAAATCATGAATACATTAATGTTCCTGGTACCCGTGGGACATCATTCGGTCTCGCCGTAGGCCTATATGCAAGATCCCTTTGAAGTCTATCCAAGTCACTCATTATCTGTTTAACAAATGTCCTCACTGCCACGAAGAAGGTGGTGCGAGTCATATCCTCATAGGCTTGTCACTTCACAACGATGTAATCGGCTATGGTTCTAATTCTTTCTCTTATGACTCCTTTTTTTGCAATAAACGCCCGATCTGCTGGGCCTTGGCTTCCAAAGTTTGATCGGCCACATGATTCTGCTCCTGAAGTTGTTGTAAATCCATTTCTAATTGTGCCAATGCTGTATAACAATGTTCCCTTTCTGTCTTAAAGTCTTTCGCCTGCTTGATCACTTTGTTCTCTGCGGCAACGATTCTTTTCTTTAATCCCGCGACCTCATCGTCGTAGTTTTCTTTCAATTGCTTAACCAGGCGTGCTCGTTCATCCGCGTTTTTAGCCAATTGCTTTTGAGCCCTGGCTAGTTCACTTTCTGCTTTGTTTAAATCAAAACTATAGTCACTCACTTTCTGCCTCAGGTTACCTATAAGTTTTTCATCTTTGGCACTTCGGGCGGGGTTTTCTGCCGCTACTTTCATTTCCTGAATTTGGGCTCGAAGGGCTTCGTTTTCCTTAGCTAGCTTTTTCTTTTCACCTTCGTCCGCCGCGACTTGCAAGTTATTCTCGAATTGAAGTTCTTTGACTTGTTTCTCCAACTTTCCTATTGTGGCCCTGTACTCATTCTCCTTGGCCAACCAGACCCATTGTTCTTGTGACGCCTCGATGAATTCCTGAAGGTGGGGTCTTTTGGCCGGCCTCCCAAACTCAATTTCTCTTCTATACCAAGCCAGGTACCCTGGTGAAACTTCACCTTTGGATCAATCACGTACACAGGTACTTGCTGTTAAGTATTGATATTCACTCCAAATTTGGCGGACTGCTGCTTCATGAAACTGACCGTTGGGTCCGATCTCGACTACTTGGGCACTAAGATCTTCATCTCTCGAAACTATTTGGTATCTCCCCAGCTACCTCAAAACCCGATACGAAGCATAAGGCTGGATACTCCTGAGTCCCATCAAGAGGAAATGAGGCCCGGTGGCTGGCATGTATATGATATCATCCACAGGCAGCCATCCAAATGTCCACTCTATTTGGCTTGCAATGACGGAACAGAGGCGCGCTATCCACTCTGTGACCCCTTCTAGCAAGCTGATTCCATCAACCCTCGTAGAAAATTCCTCTATGCATATTTTCTCTGTCGACCCATAACTCATAAATTGAGGAAGATGGCATAGGTGTTCGATCATCCACATTTGCAGCAACACGTTACATCCCTCAAAAAAGTCTCCTTTGGCTTTACAGGCTGTGAGAGCGCGAAAGATTTCTGCTACTATCATGGGCGCGAGGGTGTTGTTGGCCTGAGTGAGCAAAGTGCTGACAACCCCAGCTACTCGTATGTCAATATTCCCATCTTTCCTAGGAAACACCAAAAATCCCAAAAAGACCACCATAAAAGCAAAACACATGTGTTCTTCCCACTTAAGACGGTTTCCTTTGCTGCATATTTTGTTTTCCGGCTTGTTGAACCTCCCTATATGACCATATCTATTGTATATAACTGCAAAGTACAAAAACCAGCTGCCAAGTCTGGGTTGTGGACCCCTCTGCTTATTTTCAAAGAGTCTAGGAACCTGCGGACGGCTACGGTCCTTGGAGCGATCAGGTACTGGTGTCTCAAGGGAACTTTGGGACCCCCAATATATCCGGTTATTTCTTCCAATGTTGGGGTGAGTTCAAAATCTGAGAAATGAAATACGTTGTGGGCCGGGTCCCAGAATGTAACCAACGCCTTTATGATGTCTCCCCTAGGATTAATCTTCAGCAACCCGGTGAGGCCTCCCAAGTATAGATTGACCGTGTCTTGTCCCGATTGTAGACATGTGACTTTTGACCCTCCCCAAGATTTTTCATTTTTTAAACACATAAATATTTAATTTAGGCCTAATATAGCTATTTCAGCTAATTTTGACTCTTTTACTTTATTTCGTCACAAAAAATAAAAATTACAAAAAATTTTTTTTGTTTATGTATCTTTCGTAAATTTAAATAAAAAATATACAAAATAGTACCTTATCTTTATTTTTATATAATCTTGAAAACACAAAAAATAGTTTTATGTTTTATAGTTTAGTTCAATTAATTAAAATTAGTTTTATAGTTTTATATTATAATTGTACATAATTTTAGAAGGAGGAATTAGTTTTAGGTTGGTTTATCTCATCTTTATAAATCTTGTAGTCCATTTCTCTAGTCTTTGGCCCAATTTCCTAGCTTATAATTCCTAGGCACATACCCCTAACCTAATCCCTACCTCTATATAATAGTACCTAACAACTAAATATGGACACACCTAAAAACCCACAATCAGCCGATAAAAAAAAGAAAAGGCGGCCCCGCGAAAAAAGAACCCCACCTCACAAATCCGGCTAACTGGACACCATAATCGAAATACACACACACAAAAACAAAAGAAACCAAAACCAACACAGCGGCAATTAAATAAGAAAGTAATATATTCCCCACATTTTGATCCTTTGATTTCACGTGAGAGTCAGCAGTTTTTTTTTTCAATTTCGAAGTTCGATTGTCGCTAATCAAATAGAGACTCGGACTTCTTAGATTATTTGGTTCTTCATGGCCTAGAAATGAATTTCGAAGGGATAGAAAGTTGCAAATATTTTGGTTTTATTATGGATATGAAGTGCCAGTCTATGTATTGTCTGAAAGTTTGATTGAGCGGAGGTTGTCTCGGGTTTTCCGATGTCGATTCGAGGTTGCGGTTTGTAATCTCGATGTTTCGGTTCAAGGATTATTGCTTTGTTTAGCCGATTGATTTGCAATTTTCGGCTTTGTTCATCAATAAAAGGTCCCTTCTCACTTTAAGACTTTTCATGTATTTATTGTGCTTTGGTGAATGTTTTAGTTTGATACCTTGCGTTTTCATGCCATATATGTGATTTCAATTTGTTTGTACATTTGTGGTTCTTAAGTTTATTATGTTAAATTATTAAGGGTTGGTCAAATTTCCCATTTTTAGTTGTTAGAAGTAGATTTCGTGTTCAAATGGAGTATATATTTTACGTTACTAATTTCAGCAATTAGGCTATCTAGGAAAGTGTAAGTTTGTTTTTGGTCAATTTATATTAATTTTTATTGAATTCCTTTGTGTCAGTTCGTTGTAGCTCATTAAGTAATGTATATTTTATTCACCTCTAGTGGTAGTTGCTTTAGATTTCTAAGATTATGGTCCAAATCTCATGTTTGTATTTGAAAGTGATATTTTTTTTTCTTTCACTGAATTTTATCGTGGAGCAATAATCTCAGATTTAGTCTTAGGAAAATCATGAACAACCGTAGATTGCTTTAATTGAGTACCAATCCTTAAGAATAATTCGAGGCGTGCCATGCCAAATAAAACCCTTAAGTCAGTGGCCCTCACAAAACTAGTTAACTCTTTAGAAATCGAGGTGTGCCATTTAGTTGAATTTTCCATGGCCCTCGCAAACTTAAAAGTACGTAGTTGCTTTAAGCGCATAATTTAAATAATTTTCTTAAACTCGGGTGTGCATTTATGTGACCCAAATCCAAAGCTCAACAACGTTAGATAAAATGCGTCGTGGACCGCGGGTGCATTTATGTGACGTGGTTCAAGACGTGTTTTCGATGACGTTGAATCTTTTTCCTAAAAAATAATTAATTAAAGCGGTTATAAGTTAAAATTGAACCATAGGTTAAAACATGTATTAAAATCAGATAATAGGCCAATTATAATAGTTGAGCGACCGTGCTAGGACCACGGAATCCGGGAATGTCTAACACCTTCTCCCGGATTAACAGAATTCCTTACCCGAATTTCTGTGTTCGCAGACTATAATACAGAGTCAATATTTCCTCGATTCGGGATTTGAACCGGTGACTTGGGACACCATAAATTATCCCAAGTGGCGACTCTGAATTTTTAATAAAATAATCCCATTTTGATTGTCACTTTAATTGGAAAACTCTCTTATATCACACTTCTCGGGGTGTGGGTGGTAAAAAGGAGGTGTGACAGTTCTGGCGACTCTGTTGGGGACTAAAAATCCAGAACTTCTGGTTCAGGGTTCAGAATTCGAGCTTGGAATAATTGTTATATTTGGCTTTGTTTATTATCTGATTTTTACGTGTTTGGGCCTAATGTGCTAAGTGTTGCTTTTTACCGCTTTGATACTATTTGGACTGTATATAAACTATTACGAAACCCTTCTCTTCTCATCTTTGGGGATGTACACGCTGGCGTGACTCCTCCTTCTGTTAGTGTCATACCTTGAAATAAGAAAGAGGCTCGGACAAGTTACAAAGCCGGATGACCTTTTGGTTCCCGCTACGTAGCCCCCTACTCGGCTCGAGTTGTCCGCTCATGTACACAAGTCTAGAATAATATACCCAGGTTTTTAGCTTAGAATAACTCAGTCTCATGCCAGATCCCTAGTAGGAACGTTTGTTTGTATCATGTGCATTTGACTTTGGGGACTCAACACAGGGATTGAGTCCATCTAAGACAGGTGCACCCAAATTAAAAAACCATCCTGATACATCTTACGTGCTACTTGTGTATCTGTCTATTTCAGCTTGCATGTTGACTGACTTCTAGAATAGGGAAAGAAAATGAAAAAAAATTAAAATCGAAAAAAAAAAGAGTGAGAGGTAGGTATTTGAATTACCGTGAAATTCTGTTGAAATTTTGAAAAAAAAGAAAAGTCATTTCAAAATAAGTCATATTTTCTTTTGTTCCGTCAAAACTGGGCGAACTACGCGGGTCTGATTCTCACCGGATGTGAGACATGTAGGTAAACCTCATCGGTTCCGGCCCATAATTTTTAAAAAATCCAAAAATATTTTCCTTTACTTCCTCTCTAGAAAATTCTTTTTTTTGAGACCCTAATTTTCAAAAAATCCGAAAATAATTTCCATTATTTGCTTCTTTAGAAAACCTTTCTTTTAGACCCTAATTGTTTTTTAAAAAAATATACAAAAATATTTTCTTTTAATTTCTTCCAAAAATCCAAAAAAATATTCATTCTTCTTTCAAAATTGAAAAGAAAATTCAAAATTCAAAAATATTTTCTTTTTTTAGAAGCATTTCTTTCATAAATTCAAAATAAAATTCCAAAAATATTTTCTTTTTTTAGAAGCATTTCTTTCATAAATTAAAAATAAAATTCAAAAATAATCTTTCTTCTTTAGAAGTCTTTCTTTGCAAAAATGCTGAAGAAAAATCAAAATCCAAAAATATTCCCTTTCTTCTTTATAAGTCTTTCTTTCGAAAAAATAAAATAAAAAATACAAAAAAAAGTTAGTTTATTTACTTTATTCATGATCTTTCCGAACTACGCAAGATCTGATTCATGTTCCCACATGATACGTCGGCAACCCACATCAAGTTCGATCACCATTAAAAAGAAATGAAAAAATATTGATAATAAAAAGGACCGACTGAGTCCATTCTAACATGTTTTGTTTTTAATTGTGAAGAAAGTTGAGGTGGTCGGTTTGTGGTAAGTTGGAAACACAAGATCCAAGGAAAAATGATAACCGACATCGAAGCTGTTACAAGTGCTTAAGAGACTCAGGTTCAGAGGATTCAACAAGAGTCTAATGTGTTTGAGAAAAATAGAATATTGAAACAGCAAATGTGTCAAGCATGGGCTAGTGGTCTTGGACATCCTCATCATGAGTCACAATTTGCTACACCGCAAGAGCAGTACCACTCTCCTGAGTACCACTCGTACTCGTTTGATCTTCCTACAAACATTGAGAAGCCTGCCCGAAAGATGATACAGGAAGAAATGACCCAAAGAGTGAAAAACTTAGAACAACGGTTGAAAAACATGCAAGGGTTGGCAGGTCAAAAGAGTGTTGCCTTCAAAGATCTATGTATGTTCCCCGATGTCCACTTGCCGCCTGGTTTCAAGACTCCCAAATTTGAAAAGTATGATGGACATGGAGATCCTATAGCCCACCTGAAAAGGTATTGCAATCAACTGAGAGATGCGAGAAGAAATGAAGAATTGTTGATGGCTTATTTTGGGTAAAGCCTTACGGGAATAGCCTCCGAATGGTTTATGGATCAAGACACGTCTTGCTGGTATGTCTGGGATGACATGGCACAAGCCTTTGTCAAACAGTTCCAATACAACATTGACATTGCCCAGACCGAAATTCCCTTTCAAACTTGAAGAAGAAACCAACTGAAAGTTTTAGGGAATATGTCATTAAATGGAGAGAGAAAGCGGCCAGAGTTAAGCCACCCATGGATGAGCATGAGTTAATCACTGTCTTCCTTCAGGCTCAAGAGCCAGATTATTTTCAAAACATGATATCCGCAGTGGGCAAATCCTTCTCGGAAGCAATCAAAATGGGAGAAATGGTCTTAAGACAGGCAAAATTTTAAGTCAAGCAATTCTTAAAGCCGCAACTCAGGCTGTCCGGGTTGAATCTGATAAATTCAGTGACACGAATGAGAAGGATTAAGAATCATGATGACATCAGGGTTGAGAAGAGGTCCTAGGACAATGTCTCAAAGGTATGGCCAGCCTCGTCTGTTTTCCGATAACTCCCTTGAGCATTACTATCCACCTCAGAACCCACAATACTCTGTTGCTCCACCTCAGTATGTTGCCCACCCAAGAAGGCGAGCACGAGTATCACAAAATCTCCACCAGCCTCCACAAAATTTTCAAGTGCCATACGACCCACATCAAAGCCAGGGGTATAGAAGGGAACAAAGGTTGAAAGATAATTTTACACCAATAGGAGAGTCCTATGCAAGCTTATTTGAGAAGTTAAGGTATCATGCCATGATTGCACCCATTCCTCCAAATCATGTGGACCCACGTGCAAGAAACTTTGACCCTTCTAAAAGGTGTGAATACCATTCCAATGCCCAGGGGCACAATGTTGAAAGCTGTCGGGATTTGAAAAGAGAAATAGAAAGGATGATCCAGGAAAAACTGATTGTGACCAAAGACAGTGACACCCAGAATACCGTGCAGAATCTTTTACCTGCACATCATGATGCACACTTTGTGGGGATGATGCCTGGTGACATGGAGTATGAGAATCCTCTCGTGAACATGATAACTGAAGTTAATGATGTTGAAATTGGAGAAGGCTATGCTGATTCTGATGAGCAAATTTGTGGCTAAATGTCAAGCCTAGCAATTGAAAAGTCATTCCCTCCTCACTAGGAAGGAATCTTGGTAGCTTGTTTTGATGTTTTTTCTATTATCTGAGTTATTTCAGGGTTGTGATCCATATTTTATTTATTTTATTGAGTCAAACCCTTCTATCCCTCCATTCTGTTTGTGTGAGTCTTGTCTGTCTATTCTGTTGCTATTTTCATTATTCGGGTTATTTTAGGATTGTAACTCGTATTTTGGGTTGCTTGTTTAGTTGTAAAACCCTTTCATCCTTTACTCAATAAAATACAGTTTGTCCTTTTGTGTCATTTTGTTTCTAGTTCTTTTGTCGCTAATGACATGACATGCATGCGGAAATTTTAGCAAGATCTTAGGAACTAATTTAATCTGGAATTGGATAACTAAAAGAAAATACATTTGAGGATGAATAAAGAGTTGGAATACTTTGGAACTAAGATCGAGTAAAATTCACCGTCAAAATCATTGTGAAGATCGGGTTGAGGAAGAATCAATTGAAGTTTGTTGGAAAGTTTGACATTAAGGGATGGAAAGTGTCTTGTGACCACGACACACTAAGAAAACAGACATGTTCGTCAATGCTGGGATCGCAAAAAGATAACATGATTGGCATTCTCGAGGCTAGGAGGCCCTTTTTCTGCCAGCCAAACACTTTATATCCTTCGCTACCCCTTTTGAGCCTGTGTTATTTTCTTTGACTACCCTCTTTTGGAATCAAGTTTAGAGTCAAGGTTCAAAAAAATGAAAAATTAAAAAAAAAAGTGAAAAAAGAAAAAAAAAAGTACATGTCCCAAGAGTACAAACTGGGCAATTCCTAGAAAGTTCAAGTGAGAAAAAAAAGAAGAAGAAAAGAATTGTCTGCCCTCAAAAAATAGAAGCTGGGGCAACTTGTTTTGAAAAATAAAAGAAAAAAAAAGAAACAGAAAGAAAGATGAATTATAGTTAGGTCAGATATTTGAACTACGTTCGACCTGATTCCTTAAAAAGGATACGTAGGCAGCCTCACGGTTCGGTCCAACCAAATAAGAATTTAGAAGAAAAAGAAAAAAATAGAAAAAATAGAAAAATCCCCAGCATCTGAAACTGGGGCAAAGATTTTATTTCATTTTTGAAAGAGTCGATTCCAAGAGTTGTAAGTCTATAACCCCTCATTTTCAGTTTATTTTAAGCCTTCATGCCGTCCTTTCTTTCCAACCCTATCAAAAAACCTTCCAAATAAAGATCTCCCAATATGCCTTCAAGAATGCCAAGAGACACATGCAATGAGCAACATTTGTCACACGACGTAGAACATCGTCGAGCTGCTCACAAAAAGAGGGAAAGAAAATGAAAATAAAAAATGAGAGAGTCTTACTAGTGAAAACCTTCACGGGCACTGTAAGGCAACGACAAGTAGAGAAAAATAAATAAGAGATACTTGTTGGTGAAAACCTCTCGGAACACCACTAGTCGAAAGTGAGTCATGAAGCTAATGCAAAGGATTGGCACGAACAAGACCGACTTCAAATATCATAAGAATGGTACAAGGAAAGATTGGATTAGTTTGATAGATCAGGCCGTTGAGTCCAAAATGCATGTCATGATTCATTAAGGCTAGTTATTTAAAAAACAACTCTTCCTTCTATCCTTCCGACATGGGAATTTCTTGTTAATACTTGTTTCTTTGTATCATTTGTGTCCTTCACCCTGAGTCAATCCTTGTCAAAACAAGCAAGAAAAGATTTCAAAATTTGCTACCAACTTTTCAGTTGCATAAAGTAAATTTGGCCTGCACTCAGTTGTTATTGTCAATATACCTTGAGGATTCATGCAAAGTCTTCCCAAAAAAAGGGCTCTTATCAGCCTACTTGGCGCAAAGAAGATAACTGGTGATTCTCTATGACAAACAAATTTCTTAAAAGAAGGAAGCCATTCAAGATATCAGAAAAGATCATCTAAGAAAAGATCTCCAGTTGCGAAAATGCTAATTGACCCAGAAATACAATGGTACCAGGTGTAAAACAATTAGGGTTGATGTAGAGCAAAAGTCTCTTGAAGTCGACTCAAGTTGATCGAGCAAAAGCCAAGCTACTCAAGACTCAAGGCCACAAACCGACCATCACTTTCAAAACTGACAAAAATTTCTTTGTTTGAAACAGGAACAAAGCAGTGCAAGGAAAGAGGTTCCAAAAAAAATGAAGGGAAGAGAAAAGAGAAAAAAAAAAGCAAAAAAAAAAAAGACAAAGAAAAGAAGAGAAGAGCCGACGAAGGGAAGTTCCTCAAATTTTTGCCTTTATTTGTCTTGTTAATATGCATAAAGTCATGCCATTGCTCTTTACATTTTCCTCCTAGGGTTATATGTCCTAGTCTGATGGATTTTCCTCCCAATAAAATCTTGGTCTGATGAATTTTTCTCCTAAGATAGAAGACCTAGTCTGATGAACTTTCTCCTAGATCAAAATCTTAGTCTGACGAATGTTTCTCCTAAGATAGAAAACCTAGTCTGATAAACTTTCTCCTAGGATCACAATCTTAGTCTGATGAATATTTCTCCTAAGATAGAGGACCTAGTCTGATGAATTTTCTCCTAGGACCAGAATCTTAGTCGGATGAATCTTTCTCCTAAGATAATAAATTAGAAGACCTAATCTGATGACTTTTCTCCTAGGATCAAAATCTTAGTCTGATGAATTTTTCTCCTAAGATACAAAACCTAGTCTGATGAATTTTCTCCTAGGATCAAAATCTTAGTCTGATGAATCTTTCTCCTAAGATAACAAGATAGAAGACCTAGTCTGATAAACTTTCTCCTAAGATCAAAATCTTAGTTTGATGAATTTTTCTCCTAAGATAGAAGACCTAGTCTGATGACTTTTCTCCTAGGATAAACGTCTTAGTCAGATGAATTTTTCCCCTAAGATACCAAAAAAAACAAAAACAAAAAAAAGAAGAGAAAAGGACCTAGTCTGATGAATTTTCTCCTAGGATTAACGTCTTAGTCTGATGAATCTTTCTCCTAAGATAGAGAACCTAGTCTGTCGAATTTTCTCCTAGGATATTTAAAAAAAAGGAGGAAAGTTTGAATTTGAAAAAAAAGGGGGGTCATTTTTTTAGTTTTCTTAAGATTATCAATGTTTAGTTTTCCTGAAATCAGGGGACCCTGCCTGGAGAATAGGGTCAGTTTTTACTTTAGTCAAGCTTAGTTTATAGTTTTTCGCAAGCTCAATCACTTTTAGGAGACGTACATCCTAGTCTAGTCTTTACTTTACTCATCATTGCATCAATAGTATAAGTGGTTTACAATATTGCTAACAACTCACAAATCTTCCTAGTGCAAATTGGGGCAGAAAAATTTCGTTTGTTTTGTTGGTTTTGATTGCAGGCACCCATATGGAAAATAAGGGAACACAGAAAGTTTCAGTAATCAGGCGCCCACCTGAAGAACAAGGGAAAACAGTTCAAGTTTCGAGGAAAAGCAGTTGTAAGTTTCAAAGGAAGACAGTTCAAATTTAAGCAATCAGGCGCCCACCTGGAGAACAAGGAAAAACAATTTGAGTTTCAAGGGAAAGCAATTCAAGTCTGAAAGGAAAACAGTTCAAGTTAGAAGTAGCAGAAGCTCGCGGCAAGAAGGCGAGTCAACAGACGAGATGATCAATGGAAGTAATCTCAGTCCAGAATTAAAAAAAAACAAAAACAAAAAATAAATAATAAGAAAAGAAAAAGGGAAAAAAGGGAGTGAAGCCAAAATGCAGAAGCTGAAACAAGAGGCGGATTGCTCAAGACATGACTGAGGTCACAAGCACTGCATGTCCGGTCTTGATCCAAAAAGCTAAAGAATAACGAGCTAGCACCTGCAGCTAACAAGCGCCGAGGTTCAAATCTAAAGTCTGCATGAAGAACCATTCAAGACTCAAGATCAAGCTTCAGAAGACTTATAGATAGGAATTTTGTAACTTGTAGTTGACAGGCTTAGCCAGTCTTTTTCATGTTTTGATTTTTGATGTAATAACGGGACTGTGGACCGGAACCTCGGCGGAACGGCACCTCGACTGACTCTCCACCTCGGCATACTCCATCATCTCACTCACCTCTGAACTACACGTGGCCTGATTCCTTTATAGCCAAGGATATGTAGGCATCTCAGATACCAGGGCTCGGTCACATTTCCCTTTTCTCTTAATTTTAGTCTCTCTAAATAAGGGTTGGGTCAAAAAACCTGTCTAGTCGTTCTTTGTCTGAAAACTCTTCGCGTTTCCAGTCAAAGAGGGGCAAATGTAGACATGTGATTTTTGACCCTCCCCAAGATTTTTTATTTTTTAAGCACGTAAATATTTAATTTAGGCCTAATATTGCTATTTCAGCTAATTTTGACTCTTTTCCTTTTTTCGTCACAAAAATGAAAATTACAAAAAAATATTTTAGTTTACGTATCTTTTGTAAATTTAAATAAAAAATATACAAAAATAATACCTTATCTTTATTTTTATATAATCTTGAAAACACAAAATATAGTTTTATATTTTATAGTTTAGTTAAATTAATTAAAATTAGTTTTATATTATAATTGTACATAATTTTAGAAGGAGGAATTAGTTTTAGGTTGGTTTATTCCGTCTTTATAAATCTTGTAGTCCATTTCTCTAGTCTTTGGCCTAATTCCCTAGCTCATAATTCCTAGACTCATACCTCTAACCTAATCCCTACCCCTAAATATGGACACATATAAAAACACACAATCAGCCGATAAAAAAAAGAAAATGCGGCGCCGCAAACAAAGAACCCCACCTCACAAATCCGGCTAACTGGACACCATAATCGAAATACACAAACACACAAAAACAAAAGAAACTAAAAGCAACACAGCGGCAATTAAATAAGAAAGTAATATATTCCCCACATTTTGATCCTTTGATTTCACGTGAGAGTTAGCAGTTTTTTTTTTCAATTTCGAAGTTCGATTGTCGCTAATCATATAGAGACTTAGACTTCTTCGATTATTTGGTTCTTCATGGCCTAGAAATGAATTTCGAAGGGATAGAAAGTTGCAAATTTTTTGGTTTTGTTATGGATATAAAGTGGCAGTTTATGTATTGTCTGAAAGTTTGATTGAGCGGAGGTTGTCTCGGGTTTTCCGGTGTCGATTCGAGGTTGCGGTATGTAATCTCGATATTTCGGTCCAAGGATTGTTGCTTTGTTTTAGCCGATTGATTTGCAATTTTCGGCTTTGTTCATCAATAAAAGGTCCCTTTCTCACTTTAAGATTTTTCATGTATTTATTGTGCTTTGGTGAATGTTTTAGTTTGATACCTTGCGTTTTCATGCCATATATGTGATTTCAATTTGTTTGTACATTTGTGGTTCTTACTTTTATTATGTTAAATTATTAAGGGTTGGTCAGATTTTCCCATTTTTAGTTGTTAGAAGTAGATTTCGTGTTCAAATGGAGTATATATTTTACAGTTACTAATTTCAGCAATTAGGCTATCTAGGGAAGTGTAAGTTTGTTTTTGGTCAATTTATATTAATTTTTATTGAATTCCTTTGTGTCAGTTCGTTGTAACTCATTAAGTAATGTATATTTTATTCACCTCTAGTGGTAGTTGCTTTAAATTTATAAGATTATGGCCCTCTCAAACTTAAAAGTGCGTAGTTGCTTTAGGCGCATAATTTAAATAATTTTCTTAAACTCGGGTGTGCATTTATGTGACCCAAATCCAAAGCTCAACAACGTTAGATAAAATACGTCGTGGACCGCGGGTGCATTTATGTGACGTGGTTCAAGATGTGTTTTAGATGACGTTAAATCTTTTTCCTAAAAAATAATTAATTAAAGCGGTTATAAGTTAAATTGAACCATATGTTAAAACATGTATTAAAATCAGATAATAGGCCAATTATAACAGTTGAGCGACCGTGCTAGAACCACAGAATCCGAGAATGTCTAACACCTTCTCCCGGGTTAACAAAATTCCTTACCCGGATTTCTGTGTTCGCAGACTATAATACAGAGTCAATATTTCCTCGATACGGGATTTGAACCGGTGACTTGGGACACCATAAATTATCACAAGCGGCGACTCTGAATTTTTAATAAAATAATCCCGTTTCGATTGTCACTTGAATTGGAAAAACTCCCTTATATCACCCTTCTCGGGGTGTGGGTGGTCAAAAGGAGGTGTGACACCGATTTACCCAGATCATCCCACCACATATGCAACTCCAAAGGGATCTTATTCACGATTGTTATTGGTAAATTCTGACTTGTGCTCATTCTGCACATGTATTAGGGTGGTTAAGCAAAACTCACGATTCAATTGACTAAGAAACAAAGTGGACACTTTTTAGATTTTTATTTCAAAAGTAAAAACCCAGCTTTGCAAATACGGCCTTTCAGCATTTCTGGGGAAAGATTTTAAGGTTGTGCTCGCTAACCGGCTAAAAATTTGAAAAAGAGACCGAATGCGGCTGTTCTTGCAACAACAGTCTTCCGACGTCCTTTTGAGGATAGTCGGCTATTTTTAACAAAAATGGGATCACCTTAACCATAAAAATAAAATTTTTGTCTTTTTCGGGCTATTTTTGCATAAAGGAAGTTGGATCCGATGGGGGTTGCCTACGTATCTCACACTTGTGAGAATCAAACTAGCGTAGTTCGGACAATTAAAAAAACAATAAACCAACTTTTTTTTTCTTTTGCAAAAAACACAAAGATTTTCCTTCTTTTTTTTCTTTTCTTTAAAACCACAAAATTCCCTTCTTTTTTTCAAAATTTCGGCAGAGTTTCGATATGTTTTGGGACATTGGTTTTTCAAAACAGGCACTTATCCCTCTCAACCATCTCATTAACCTTTCTAAATTTTCCTTATAAGCCGGTCAACATGCAAATCCGAAGCAAATGAATGCACAAGTAGCAAGTAAGATGCATCATAATGGTCTTTACGTTTCGGGTACACCTGTCCTAGACAGACCCAACCCCTTTGTTGAGTCTCTAAAGTCAAATGCACATGATGCAAACAAACGTTCCTACTAGGGATCCGGTATGAGGCTGAGTTATTCTAGGTTCAAAACCTGGGTATGTGTTCTAGACTGTGTACCCGAGCGGACAACTCGAGCCGAGGAGGGGGCTACGTACCGGGAACCAAAAGGCCATCCGGCTTAGTAACTTGTCCGAGCCTCTTTCTTATTTCAGGGTATGACACTAACAGAAGGGTTTCGTAGTAGTTTATATACAGTTCAGAGAATATCAAAGCGGTAAAAGCAACATTTAGCACATTAGACCCAATCATGTAATAAAATCAGATAATAGATAAAACCAAATACAACAATTCATCTAAGCTCGAATTCTGAATCCTGAACCAAAGATTCTGGGTCTGTATCCCCAGCAGAGTCGCCAAAGCTGTCACACCTCCTTTTTCCTACACCCCCGAGAAAGGAGTATATAAGGAATTTTTCCAATTAAAGGACAATCGAAACATGATTTATTATTAAAAGATTCAGAGTCGCCACTTGGGAGATTTATGGTGTCCCAAGTCACCGGTTCAAATCCCGAGTCGAGGAAAAGGTTGACCCTGTATTACAGTCCGCGAACCAGAAATCCGAGTAAGGAATTCTGTTAACCCGGGAGAAGGTGTTAGGCACTCCCGAGTTCCGTGGTTCTAGCACGGTCTCTTAACTGTTATAATTGGCTCATTATCTGATTTTAGTACATGTCTTAGCCTATGGTTCAATTTTAACTTTATAACCGCTTTTATTCATTTTTTAAAGAAAATTGCAACGTTATTAAAACACGTCTCGAACCACGTCACATAAATGCACCTGTGATCTTTGACATATTTTAACATCGTTTTGATTTGGATTTGGGTCACATAAATGCGCACCCGACTTTAGGAAAGTAATATTATTAAAATACGAGCCTAAAGCAACTACGCGTTTTAACTTTGTGAGGATCATAAAAATTCGCTAAATGGCGCGCCTCGATTTCTAAGGATAAACAAGATTAATTAAACGAGGGCTACGCAATTGAGATTTTATTCGGCGCGGCGCACCTCAAATCAACTACAAGGATCTACTAATTAAATAAGGTTAGAGAAATCATAACTACTTTTAAACCGCAGCTACATTCAAGTTGTGAATATAAAGGCTAAGACTAAGTGAAGTCTGCTCTATTTCCACCTCTGAACTTGGGCCTGGCTTGATGCCCGATAGTTAATTGCCATGACAGGCGAGGGGGCATGATTGGGCTCACCATGAAGCCTAGGTTAAAACTTAACACAAACGGGGAAGCACAGTGCATATGGATCCCTGTTGATGGCCAACCCAATGCTGTTATATTTGAGAGTATTACATCTTCTATACCATTTCCACTTTGAACCAAATCTTGACACACATTAAACACATGAAAGTCGCAATTCGGAAAATAATACAAGTATTCTATGGCAAAGTGGAACTCTCAATCACGTTAATAAGTATTTGCCCAAAATATCAATCATTTGATATCAAAACTTAACGATCATAAACTCATGCAAGGTCTGATTCGAACCAACACATTTAACGGGATCATACATGACTCACAATTCTTAAAGAAGAGGAGAGAAAACCAAACGCGAACTGACTTAGGCCTGGGAATTGTCAAATTTCAAGTCAGACTCAGTTCACTTGAAAATCCCTTTCCAGAAATTCGAAGAGCTCAGGACACACGTAAAATAAGAACCAATGATAAATTATGAAAACATTGAACCGTGTTTCAAACCACACGGATGCAAATTTGAGCAGAGTTATTAGGAAAGCAAACTTAAACCAAATTCATTAGACCAACGATCTGAGTTGACATACGTTTAAACTTACTGCTATAACAAACACGAACCAAAAGCCAAATAATTTCAACTAATCAAACTACAAAATCAGAGTCCATAATTGTTACATGTTCCACTAAGTCTAAAGCACTCTAGAGTCTTTTATACTCAAACAAAATTCAAATTCAGCATTTGGAACAGGCAGACAACAACTTCGATTAAGATTCAGAGCAAAAAGAACCCAAGATATGACTAAACTTGACTAGGCCTACTGTTAATCAACCTTCATTATAATTTAGAACCGGATAAAGTTCAGTTATACAATACCATCATTTAACTATGAGACATTTAACAGAAAATGGTGTCTTTGGCCAACTCTAAACCAAATCCAGCCCTTAAAGGGTATCATCACCAACCAGTGGGAAAGGAGAACATGCACCATATAACTCATGATTATTTTTTTAAAGAAAAAAACAAATAAAACTACGCTACACAAAAGAACAGGTTGACAATAGGCTCCAAAGCTCCAGATTTCCATATCAAACTTGAAGCAAGCTTTACATTAGGTAGAATTAAAGAACATATACCTGGAAAAGCAAAGAAAAATAAGTAGAGTGAAGGATTAGCAACAGGCAACAGTAGAAGTCAGCCTAGATTCAACCAATCAAGCAGTGAAATTAGCTCAAGAAGATCAATGGAACAGTAAACCAACAACAAGACTTGAACCATAACTTTTCACAACCCAAATTCAATCATTTCGACCCTAAAAAGAGAATCTATGATTTTCAGAAGCTTTTCAAGGAATTCTCACTGAGGAAAGGATCATAAATTTCCAATTTATTCGGAATTTTGAACAAATCCTTTTCCGCTTCTGATTTCAAGTTTTTATTTCTTAATCCCTCGTCTTGAATATCAAGGTAGAGTGCCTTTATAGGTAAGGCATTTAGGGTTGTCTAAAAGAATTCAATTTTGCACTTAGAACCTTTTGAAAGTTTTGGTTTTTGCTTAGAAATCCTCATTGTAGAATTCAGAACTTCAGTTTAGTCCCCATCCCAGCTTCTTAGAAGCTTCCCCAGCTAGTTACTAAAGATTTCCTATGCCAATTACCCAGATTACCCCCTGAGCCCTATTAATTACCCTAAAAAATATTCATGGGTCCATTAGACCCAAGGACTCTAAAACCAACCTAACTCTTACAAGACCTGGGCTAATCCTTTTTTGGGCCCAAGTCTAACTCCGAAATTCAGAAGAAATGAGGAGGCAGAACATGCACTTCGGATTTCAAACCAACCATGAACCAAATGTTCTCAATACGTCCCAAAATTAAACATACTAATCTAACAAATTCAAACAAAACAGAGGAAGCTAATAACTAATATTAACTCTAAGAAAAGGAACCACATGCAGAGATGATTTTGAAAACAGAAGAAAAAGAAGGAAAAATAGAAGAAAATAAGAAAAGAAATGAACGGAAGAATACTTGACTTACCAGATGAACATAAGCTTGAACTAATCTCCAAAGAAACCCCTTGATTTTTGGCCGAGATAGACTTTAACTGTGTGTTCTCGACTAAAAACACACGATTAAAGTCAATTTCAACCTCAAATATCTCGAAACCTCGCTACTCTGTTTTTGGGATTTAGGTTTCGTACTTTCAAGTCCAGATTCGACGGGTCTAGTGAAGATTAGAGGGAAACCAATTGTGAATCGGGTATGAGGGGGTTACGAGGTGTTATTTTGGGTCGATTGGATGAGTTAGGGTTTCAGTCGTTCTCTTTGATTCAAGATTCGAGAGGTTGAGCTGGGATTCAAAGGAAGGGTTTGGAGATTTAGAAAGAGGAGAAGGAGAGGGATCTATGGTGTAAAAATGGGGTCGATTGGAGCAACGCCGTCGGCGGAGGTGATTTCCGGTGGGCAGCTCACAGCGGAGGCGGTGAGAGGTTCTCTGAGTGTGTGGGGGGACGATGAGAGGGGGGTGGAAAGCGTTTGGACAATAATATACCTAGGTACCCCATGTTCCCATCCGTTCGTTCGAGAAACCTCGACGACTGGGATTGAACACTGGTTAAACGGTGTCATTTGGACACTAGGCGGGGCGGAATGGGTTGGGGCGCGGGTTTGGGCCGTTTCGAGTGGGTCTCGGGGAAAATATACTTGGGCCTGGGGAGATTTAATTAAAAATAGCCCATATCAGATTTTGTATTCCTTTCCAATTTCTTTTTATTTTCAAATTCTTTTAATTAATTCCAAATAAAAATAAAACCTGAATAAAAAATCTTAAAACTTGATTATCCTATCAAATTAAAATGATTAACTCTAAATAATAATTACCACAACTAATTAAATACCAAATTAAAGAAAAACTACCAAAATTCGAAACTAAAAATTTAAAATGCAAAAATAAGTTATTTTTTGTGATTTTTCCATTTTTATAAGACACTAAATTACTAATTAATTCAAGAATGCAAAATTATATCCTAAATGCAAATGTAGTGTATTTTAGTATTTTAATGAATAAAATAAAATAAACATGCACAGACAAATGCAAACAATAACAAAAATGCTACGAAAATCTACGAAATTGCAAATAATGGAAAAATTTATTTTTCTTGAATCTATAGGAAAACTCATATAGGGCAAAAATCATGTGCTCATAGTTTTTGCTGACAAATAAAGTAGATATGATAGCTTGTTTGGAGACTAGAGTTAAAAAACACAGGTCACAGACTATTCAGAGGAAGATGGGTGTATACTGGCAATGCAAAGACAACTATGATTATGCACCTAATGGTAGAATATGGTTATTGTGGAAAGAAGCAAATGTCCATGTAACAGTACTGGAGAGCACTGACCAACTGATTCACTGTCTAGTGAAGGACAAAAATTCATCATTTACCAGTTGTATAACATTTGTTTATGGCCTATACACTATTCAACACAGAATTCCACTATGGAGAAGCTTGAGGAACATGCAAACTAATGGACTATGGCTCATAATAGGAGACTTCAACAGTGTGCTAAATGTGGATGATGGGGTGAATGGAATTCCAGTTCATCAAGCAGAAATGATTGATTTTCAAAAATGTCTTGATGGTATTGGAGTGGGACAAATCACAAAAAGAGGTAGCAAATTTTCATGGAGCAATAAAAGGGATGCAGAAATCAGAATATACAGCCACATAGATTGGCCTTTTGGAAATGCTAATTGGTTCAATGCTTATAATGGGGTAGAGGCAATATACATGCTTCCAGGATGCTCAGATCATACCCCTATAATGATAAATACTAAGGTGGTCAAGGTTAAAGTGAAAAGGCCTTATGGGTTACTAACTTCAGTGATGCAACAAAGAGAGTACAAGGAAGTAGTCCAGAACACTTGGAGTCAAAAGATTCAAGGATATGCAATGTATTATGTATGGAAAAAGCTGAAGCTTATTGAGCAACAAATAAGGGATATTCAATAGGAACATTCCTCGGTTGATCAAAAGCTGATACAATTTAGAGAAACATTGAAGGAGATACAGGGGAAGCTCAATGATGACCACTTCAACAAGTTGCTGATAGAAGAAGAAAGAATGACCTTAAAAAGCATAGAGAAATGGGAAACAATACAGGAGCAAATTATAAGGCAGAAGTCAAGAGCAACATGGATCCAATTGGGAGATTGTAACACCAAATATTTTCATGCTTATATGAGGGCCAGACAAGCAAGAAATAAGGTGAGTTGCATCTATACTGAACAACAGATGAAGATCACTGAGCCAAAACACATTCAGAGAGAATTCATCCAGTTCTTTCAGCAACTATTGGGGACAACAGCGGATGAACTACCAGGGATTGATGTCAATATAGCAAGAAATGGTCCTTGTCTACCACAGAATCAGCAGCAACAACTATTTTTTTTGGTAATTATATTTTCATTAATCACCAAAAGAGGCCTTTACAAATCAGTAGAGTCATCCTCGACTCACTTACTCTTTATATGATATCTAAGTCTACCTCTTCTATGAGCAGTACATAAGGAAATTATACAAAAGGCTGATTAGTTGCTACATTGCTTTCAAAATCTAAGCTGTTGTAATCTTGCTCTCATTCCTCCTTGAGCTCGGATGTTACAAACACATGCCATTTCTCTTTCTACCTGCTCTATTGTCCTACTTGTCCCCTCAAATATTCTACTATTTCTCTCCCTCCAAAGCCCATAGACATATTCTGCATATGCCATTTTCAGAAGTCTGGCTGCACATGACTTCCCCTTAGCTTTTGCTGTTATCCATGCCATCTTCTGTGCATAATCATGGTTGGTATTCACCTGGATTTATAGCCATTGTATAAGTCTTCCCCATACTGCTTTGGCAAAACTGCACTCACCAAACAAATGTGTGTGTGTTTCATTTGTTCCATTGCAAAAACAGCAGATTGTATTCACTTGTATTCCCCATTTTGCAAGTCTATCTGTTGTCATTAATCTGCCATGGCATTGCATCCACATGGTAAATCTTGCTTTAGGCCTAGCATCATTGTGAAACATTAAAGCTCTCCAAGTCACCCTGCTATGATTTCCCAGCATGCCTAGATATATCTGCTTGATGCTACTCTGATTGAGTTGCGTTGTAGGCAGTTGTTGAATTATCCCTCTAGCCTCTATGATCTTTTTCACCATCCAACTGGTCTGTTGTGGTATGTCCATATCCATTATGCTTTGACTTTTTATGTAGTAAGTATTGTGAGCACGTGATTTTTGTTTTACGCGACAATCGCTCCAAAAGAAATAAAAATAATAACAAATGGTCCTATTGTACAATTTTTGAATTTTACATGGCACTTTGTTAATTATTTATGATATTTTTGCCCATTTTATCTTATTAAAACAAAATACAAAAAAAATGATGTGTCATGCGTAATTGGAACCGTAATCCGGTTGTTAAATAAGAAAACCATAAATAGGCATCTTTGTCCGTGATTTTTTGTTTTGTTTGATTTTTACCTGCTTCAAATATTTTAATATGTGTGTGCAAATAATTGTATTAAGTGTCTATTTAATTTTAATTTGATTTACTTAGGTTTTGTTTTAAAATAAATATATATATATATATATAATAATAAAATAATAATAATAAAAAGAGAGTGCAAAATTGGGCTGAAATCAGTTTTGGGCCTACTTCATTTTAATTCGAGGCCCAACTCAAACCCAAAACCCCTGTGTAACCCAGTCCAGTCCAGCTGACACCAAGGACGTCCAAACGACGTCGTAGTGGTTGAGTCTGATCTGAGCCGTTGATCTCTGAATGATCAACGGCCAAGATCACTTCCCCATAACCCACTGATGACCCCGACCCGTTTCCACCCGGACCGACCCAAACCCTTTAAAGATGAAACGACACCGTCCCCCATCAGCCAAGAGATCCTGACCCTTCATCGCACCCCATCCAACGGTTAGGAATCAACCCCTCACTAACTATATAAACCCATAACCTTACCCTGCCCCCCTATCCGAACCCCAGCCTTAGGTCACCTTCGTCCTCATCCCCTTCCCCTCCAAAACCCTAGCCGCCCCTGTATTTTTCACCATGAAAGCCGGCGGCATGGATGCCGGTGACCCCACCCTTAACACCATAGAACCCCCTTGCCGTCCTGAACATGGATCTATTAACCACTTAACTCGAATCCCTTCCCACCTTCTCGAATCTTCGTTTGAAGATTCGAGTCGGAACTTGACTTACACCGTTTAACCCCAGTTTCACACCAGACACTCCCCAGACCCCCCTCGTGACCAAACCATGCTTGGTTTGGTCCGAATCTGACCAGGGAAGCATGAATCCCAGATCTAATCTTTGGAACCTTAGGGTTCCTCGTCACTGGTCCGTATCTCGTTTAAACCAAGAGATTAAGGTCTAATGGACCTTAATCGAAGTGTTTCTCACTTCGATTAAAGTCCGTTCAGCCTTAAGAAAGGTCTGTTCGAATCCAAGTTAAGGCTTTTGATTTTTCTGGATTTAAGGTGAGTTTTGCTTTCTTTTCTTTATTCTGTTAGTCCATGTTTGTTTAAAAGGCTGTTCATGTTGTTGTGAAATTTGTGTTTCAAATTTTACCAACTGTGTCCTGTCCACCTTGCCTGAACCTCTGTTGTTTGATTGAGTCCTTCTTCTACTTGTTCTGATAATGTGTATGTATGTATTTGTTGTGCAATTAGTTGAATTTCAAATTTGAACTGATTAACTGATTCCTCGAGTACAATTCTGCTTAGTCAGTACAATTCAAATCATGTGTTCGATACTGTTAAATGTCTGATTTTGGCTATGATTGTACATGTTATGATTGATATAGTCGAGTCGACATGTGTCGTCAATTAGTTTCAGTTGTCCGAACAATAACCAATTGACCTGCTTCTGTTAAGCATTGCCTGAATCAATTAGGGACTGGGTTTAGTAACTTATAGTTGTTAATTTGATTTCAGAAATCTAAGGTTTGGTCTGTTAGTTACAGCCTGAATTGGAGGGCATGTGCATTAGTGCACAACATGTGCATAAAAGCCATTCTGATTAAAATAATTTGACAGCATGTTTGTCAGATTATATTCTTGCTGCCCTGTCTGCCTTTTAGTTTAAAGATTAGAGGGTACTGTCAAGAATATCATGGGGGAGGTTTATACTTAATTAGCTAAGTGGAAACTGAAAAGGGACAACACATGGGAGGGGACCTGATTGATTAACAGGCTGTTCAAATAGCCTGATTTGGAGCTATAAAAGAGGAGGAAGATAGGGATATAGGGGGGATACATACAAAAGGGAAGCTGAAACCAAACAGAATCAGTTTCTAAGGGAGAAAGAGAGTTTGTTTTTCTTGGAAATCAGGAGGGGGATTTAGAAAAGAAATTCTTGCTCGACTGAAAAACACTACTTTTCCTCATCCTTTCGTGTCTAAAGTCCAGTATCCAGTTTGTTTTGTTTCTATCAGATTTTAGGATTTTCCCTCTGAGTTTTGAAAAGATCAAATATTGATTATTGTACCATTGGTTTACTGCCTTGGTCTATTGGTCTGGGATTGTCATTGTTGTTGTATTGCTTTGTTTGTTACTACCATTCTTGTGCTGCTGCTGCTGACTCTTCTGCTTCCACTTCTTCTTTACATTTCAGTATCCAGGTACACATTTCAAGTCCCATATTGGTGTAACTGTAACAGTCTGAAAGCATGAAATGAAAGTTGGAGAAGTTTAAATGTCTGTTGTAATACTCATGGCATGTTGATTTCTTTCTATATATATGATTAGTTTGTAAATTTCAATAGCAGGAAAAGATCAGTTTGGTGCTTAGCTGAGTTCTAGTCTCTTGCGTCTTAGTTTATAGTTGTTTGTTAGTACGAGA
Organism: Nicotiana sylvestris; assembly: GCF_000393655.2. Lineage (NCBI taxonomy): Eukaryota > Viridiplantae > Streptophyta > Magnoliopsida > Solanales > Solanaceae > Nicotiana > Nicotiana sylvestris. The sequence goes on along the minus strand of NC_091061.1, from coordinate 5,296,925 downwards.
TGTAATGTACAATATGTAGAATGCATGGATAATTGACATAGAATTTTTGACCGGATTCCTGTTTAACTATAATGACATGCATAGGATAGAATATTTCCACCTTACACAATGATGTTCTGTTTTACTTTAGTTCTTTCATCAGGACCCGCTAGGCAGTATATAGAAGCACGTTCGAATCCCCATTAGCAATAATGCCTAGTGTTCAATTCCCTTAATCTAGCCTAAAATAAGTCTAGTTAAGTTCAATTCAAGAAATGTTTGGATACAAGTGTAGCATTTGGGCAATCTCGCATGTTTCACAAGGTATGACGTCTCTTCACTTTGTAAATAATTAAGCAGAAATTGATAAGAATCCAGGTTAGGCCAAAGCATATAATTTAATTAGCATGTACCTTTCCTTCTAGTTTTAGAGACAAATGCATTAGAAATGTAGCCACTTTAGGATACCCTTTCTAAAATAGAGACGAGCCTCGCCAAATAAAAAATGCGAAATTGCGGGACCCTCAACAAATAACCATAACAAGTATTTAGAATTCAGGATAGGCTGTTTAGTGAATCTCACCGCCTTCCCCAAAGATAATAATACGTTAGACTCTTTAGGCACGGTTTAATTAAATTACATTCTTAAATTCGGGTGCGCATTTATGTGACCCAAATTCAAATCTCAACGGAGTTGAAATGCGTTAACAACTACGGGTGCATTGATTGTGACGTGGTCCGAGATGCATTTTCACGACGTTGCAATTCTATAAAAATAAATGATAATAAAAACGGTTTAAAATTTAAGAAAAGCACATAAGTCACAACATATATTTAAATCAGATATTTAGCCATTATAACAGTTTAAGCGACCGTGCTAGAACCACGGGATTCGAGGGTGCCTAACACCTTCCCTCGGGTCAACAAAATTCCTTACTTAGAATTTCTGGTTCGCAAACTTCATTTGGAAAAGTCGAATATTTTTCCTCGATTTGGGATTCAAGATAAACCGGTGACTTGGGACACCAAAAGCCAAACCTTTCCCAAGTAGCGACTCTGAATTAAATAAATAATCCCATTTCGAATATTGTCACTTAAATTGGAAAAACTCCCCTCGCGCATTTAACCCTTCGGGGCCAGGGCGCGCAAAAAGGAGGTGTGACAGCTCTGGCGACTCTGCTGGGGATTGGTTTGTAACCCAGAACCACTGGTTCAGGGTTCAAGAATTCGAGCTTGGAATAATTGTTATATTTGGTTTTATTATCTGATTCTTTATTACATGTTTTTACATAACATGCTAAATGTTGTCTTTTACCGCTTTGATATTATCTGAACTGTATATAAACTGTGCCGAAACCCTTCTCTTCTTACCTCCGGGGAGAAGCTCGCTGGTCGAGACTCCCTATTCTGTTAGTGACGATACCCGGAATAAGAAAGAGGTCGGACAAGTTACGAAGCCGGACGATCTCGCGGGTCCCCGGTACGTAGCCCCCTCCTCGACTCGAGTTGTCTGCTCGGGTACACAGTCTAGAACAAATACCCAGGTTGTGAACCTAGTATAACGAAACTTCATGCCGGATCCCTAGTAGGAACGCTTATTTGCATCATGTTGCGTTTGACTTAGGGGACTCAACACAGGGGTTGGGTCTGTCTAGGACAGGAAACCTGAGATGAAAAGACCATCCTGCTGCATCCTATTTGTTTTGCGCATTTATTTGCTTCGGTTCTGCATGCTGACCGGTTTCTAAAAAAAAAGAAGAAAATAGCAGCGTAGGGAGATAATTACTTATTTTGGAAAAATAGAACCAATGTCCAAGTAGTGTCAAAACCTCGCCGGAATTTTTCTAAATAAAAAAAGAGAATAAAAACAAAATTTGTCTTCTTAGTTTGAGTTATAAAAAAAATAATATAATTTTTTTTATCACTTTCAAAAATAAAAAAAGAAGGTATTTATTTAAAAGTAAAAAAAAACGGAAAATTCATAATTCAAAAAAAATGTTGTTTCTTTCGTAGTACCCCTTTTATAAATTCAGACTAATAGTCCAAATGTTTCCTTAAAAAAAAATATATATTTTCTTTAGTCTTTATCTCTTTTCAAAAGAAAAAATATAATAAAAAAATATATTCTTGTTTTTTAGGTTTATTTGATTTTCTCTATTCACGATATTCCCGAACTATGCCGGTTTGATTCTCACCGGATGTGAGATACGTAGGCAACCCTCGTCGGGTTCAACCCCATTTTGCTAAAATAGCCAAAATCAATAAATAAAAAAAAAAAAAAAGAAGATGTGTCAATTTTTAAAAGAGTCATAAATAAGTCAGGTGACGCTGTTTTGTCATAAATAGCCGAATGTTTCCGAAAAAGGGACGCCGGAAGGCTGACTTTGCATAAACAGCCACCTTTGGGTCTTGCTTAGCATTTTTGTCCAGTTGACCCACACAGCCTTAAAATCTTCGTCCCCAAAGTGTTTAAAGGCCGTGTTCAAAACTTGATCCCCTTTGTAAAATATTTTTGAGTCAATTCATTTTTGTTAAAATCACCTTAATAAATGTGCAGGATGAGCACGATGCAAAATGAACATTTTTCAATAATGACCAAAATCCCTGTCAAGTTACGGCTATGGTGGAATGATCTAGGTGTTGAAGGACAAAATGAGGTCAAGAAATATCTGAAAGGTCTCGTGGGTTTGTTGGAAATCCAGCCTCGGGGAGATATCATAAGAGCTTTGATTACCTACTGGGACCCGGCGCACAATGTTTTCCATTTCTCTGATTTTGAACTCACCCCGACTTTGGAAGAAATGGCTGGGTACATCGGGAATGCTGAACTTCCGTTGAGGCAAAAATACTTGGTCGCCCCAAGAGTCGTCACGGTACATCGGTTCCTAGATTCATTGAAGATACCCAGAACAGTCCACAACCCGGATCTGGCAGCCGGATTTTGTACTCCATGCTTCATATATTACAGCTTGTAAAGCTGGGGGAAATTTCTTCGAAGGTTGTAACTTGCTCCTACAGATATGGATGACCGAGCACCTCTGCCATCATTCCGAGATTTTGAGCCATGGTTCCCCGGAAAAGACTTGCATAGAAGAATCTTACACGAGAACCAAAGAGATCAGTTTGCCCAAAGGAGTCCTGGCATGGACCTCGTTCTTTCAAGCTCTTACTGCCAGCCAAATACAATGGACGCTAGGATGGTTGCCTGTTGATGAGATCCTATATATGTCGGCAGCTAAAACTTATTTCTTACTGATGGGGCTTAAGAGCATTCAACCTTACGCACCCTGCCGAGTTTTGAGACAGTTCGGAAGATGCCAGACAGTACCTCATGAGGAAGATCTTAGCACTCAAGCAGTTGAGATAAGTCCTAACGGACAATTCCCAGAAGCGAAGATTCGCCAAATCTGGAGTGAGTGTCAATATTTGAAATCAGATACTTGCGTGCGGGATCGAGCCAAAGGAGAGACGGCGCCAGGTTACCTTGCATGGTATAGAAGGGAATTTGAGCATGAAAGGCCGGCTAAGAGACCCCACATCCGGAATTTCACCGAATCATCGCAAAGGCAGTGGGATTGGTTAGCAAAGGAAAGAGGCTATTGCGCCGAAATCAGCAGGTTAAAGCAACAAGTAGAAGGCTTGAAATATGAGCACAACGTGCAAGCTGCTACCAATCTGGGAGAGCGGAACAGGTTAATTCAGGAAAACGAAATGCTCAGAGCCCAGATCAAACAGATAAGGGTGGATGCAGATAAACAGCCAAGGCGTCGATCAGACGAGCAGCTGATAAAAAGGTTAAAAAGTGAAATCAGGGAATGGCAAGATGGTTTGGAGAAATCTGAAAACGTCATAGCAGAGCTCAGGGCACAGTGGGATACAAGAGTAGATAAGCATCGCCAATACCTGAATCAATAGGAAGGCGACCACGAGAAAATTGTTGCTAAAATAAAGAAAGAGATGGCTGCACTTGAGATCAAAGCAGTTAATCAGGCCAATGATTTCCAAATTGAGAGCAGATATTGGTACAACTCAATAGCCCAGATGAAGTTGGAAGTACGGCGACTGAAGCATAAGCATATACAGGATGCTCAAGTATTCAAGATATGCAGCGATCAGATAAAACGCCTGCTCGTAGAGAAGAAGCAAACCAGAGATAGGATCAAGGCCATTGCCCATGCCATCACCAGACGATGTCTACGATGTGAGAACATGTCCAGTGTTACCGTCCTCTCGGCAGTGATGGGTTATGTCAAGCAGACTATGCACGAGCTGGAGCAACTTGAGAGGGATCTCACGCCTAGGACCGCGGCGAGGCCGAACGATGTCCCGCGGACACCAATTTTCAAAACCATAATGCACTCATAAGTCAAGCCTGCATCTTAGCATCTTCTGCCTATTTTTCCCATCAGGGTGATTTTTAGTCTATTTTGAGTCTAGGTTTATTTTCAAAGTTTGCTCTTTCTTTTGCAAAATGTAGTTTGTAATAGACCATTTCAACAATAAAGAGGTTGCTTCTTTTACGCTCATTTGTGTTTTTCGAACTACGTAATGATCTGATTCACGTAGGCATCGTGATACGTAGGCAATCCTCATCGGATCCGGTCGCATTTCTTTTACTGTAAAATAAAAAAAAAAAAAAGAGGGGAAAAAACTAATAAGAGGAAAATGCCGGAAGGACGCATGCTCTCGTAGCAAACATGTAGTAATCCACTTAACTGTATAGGTGCATCATGCCCAACGTGAGATTGACTATCTGTTATTTGCTGCAAAATTAACCGTGCGTTTGTCGTTGAGTATCCAGGGTTTTTGAAAAGACGGTTGGTTTGGTGAAAGTCTGGCCTCGCACTCATATTTCACGAGGTCAAGGAGAAGTGTTCAACTACCTGTTGTTAGGACCAGAAGCAGTACTCACACTTACTTCACCAGGTCAAAAGGAAGTGTGGAAATGTCTTCAGAAATTCCATTGCAAACAATCCCTGTTTCCGAGGAGAGCTCGATCTCAGCCGTCCTCACACCTGAATCCGCAACTGCGGAGGAAAATAGAATCCTACGGCTCCGCATGTTGGAAATGCTGAATGCCCAGCCTTATGACCATCCACCACAACAAGCCAACCGAGGCCCAGCTCCACCTCCCAGAAATCAGCCTCCTTACCGCAACCACTATAACCCACAACCCCCGCAGAATAACTTCCGCCCTCAGGAGCCACCCAGAAGGCGGACTTTCACGCCCATCGGTGAGCCATACTCAACTTTGTTCCCAAAGCTGGTCCAGTTGGGTTTCTTGCAACCAATCCCTCAAACAAGGCAAAACCCGACGTCACCTTCTTACAAAGCTGGAGTCAGATGCGCCTATCATTCAGGGGCCGAGGGACATGATACAAATGACTGCTGGTCGTTGAAAAGAGTGGTCGAAAATTTGATAGAGCAAGGGAAAATAGTGCTAAGGGACGAGGAGATCCCGAATGTAACTAACAATCCATTACCTGCTCACAATAATGGGCCGCTGATCGGAATGATCTGTGAAGACAAAGAGTTCGACCCTGCTCTGAAAGCCATAATTGCCATTGTCGACACGGGAAAGAGGCCCGAAACAGACCAGAAACCAGAAAAAGGGGAGGAGGCCAAAGCTATAAAGAAAGTGCCTGAAAAGAAGGTGGAGAAGAAAGTGGTACCAGTAAAGGATGAAGTTCTTTACATACCACGAGGTCGAGCTGAGAAGACGCAGAACTTCGAAATCAAAAAGACAAAACCTATGTACGTGCCGAAAGGGGCCTATGTGGTCCGGGGGACGATTCAACCACCTCGGCTGAATGAGCCAGTGGTTATCGGACGCGTGCCACAAAAGCCAATGACCAACCCGTCCACAGTGCCGTGGAATTATCAAAAGACTTTGGTAATGTACAAAGGTAAAGAGGTCATGGGAGAACTTCCAGAAAATACTTTCATTGGAAGGTATTCAAATACCCAAGAACTGAACAACGCCACACAAAGGCGCTTCCCGCCAAAGAAGCCCGTAAGTGTTGAAGAAGCGGAAGTGTTCTTCCAACAAATGAAAATGCCGGATTACGAAGTGATAGATCAACTGCGCAAGTACCCCGAGCAAGTGTCCATGCTGTCATTGTTAATGAGGTCGACCGAGCATCAAAAGATCTTACTGAAGACCCTGAATGAAGCATATGTGCCAGTTGAAACCTCGGTAGAACAATTAGAGCGGATGACAGAAAGATTCTTCGCCGTCAACCAAATCTCTTTCAGCAAGAACGATCTACCCCCGGAAGGAGCGGCACACAACAAGGCTTTGCATCTAACAGTTAAATGCGAAGACTATTATGTCAAGCGGGTAATGTTGGATGGGGGCTCAGGCGTTGACATTTGCCCGCTCTCCACGCTACAAAGAATGGAAATTGGGACCGGAAGAATCCGACCCAACAATGTCTGCGTAAGGGCTTTCGACGGCATCAAGAGAGATACCATGGGAGAAATAGACCTGTTGTTGGTCATAGGACCAGTCGAATTTCAAGTAACCTTCCAGGTGCTCGACATGGATACATCCTACAATTTTCTCCTTGGCAGACCTTGGATCCATGCGGCAGGAGCCGTGCCTTCCACTCTTCACCAGATGGTGAAGTTCGAGTACGAAGACCGAGAGATCGTGGTCCATGGGGAAGATGAGCATGCCATTTATCGGGACCCATCCATCCCGTACCTTGAACCAAGAGAAGGAAGCGAACATACGGTCTATCAAGCTTTCGAGGTTGTACTGGCAGAGCAGCACGAAGAGGGAATACCCTGCCCCCAACCTTTCTTGTCTAACGCCTCGGTTATGGTGGCCAAAGAGATGATCCGGCACGGATTTAGGCCAGGGAAGGGGCTTGGACGAACCCTTCAGGGAATAACAGAACCCATTACCTTGCCAGTCACCAAGAAACCTTTTGGACTAGGTTTCAAACCTACTCCAGCAGACGAAGAGTGGGCAAAGAAAAGGAAAAATGAGGGTTGGAAGTTACCTCGACCACTGCCAGATTTATATGCAACTTTCATCAGGCCAAGGTACGCCGAAGAAGAAGATGATGAGGTCTTCACAGCTGAGGAAATCGAGGAGATATGTGGAGCGATGAGAGAGATGCTCTACGAGATCCACATGGTTCAACCAGGTGAAGGCACAAGCACTGCTGAGATGATGAACGTGGGACCGAACACCAAACTTCAAAACTGGGAGGCCACGCCATTCCCGACTAGACGGAAGTCCGGGTAGACCTGTCCTGCCACCTTTCCTGTGTCACAAGTTATCTCCAGGACATAACATGAACGTTCTCTTCCTTTCCATTGTTGTTTTGAATTCCTAAGTTGTAAACATTGTTGTCTTCCAACTTTCCAAAGAAAATAAAAAAAATCATCATTGCTTTCCCATTCTTTCTTTTGTTCTGATTTTTGTTATTTTTCCTTTTATCTTTCTTTTCAGTTATAATAATGCGGCTTTAAATATGACATGCTTGCGGACTTCACGCCCAGATCACAATGAGCTATTTAACTGCGAATTAATGAACCCAGAACCAGAATATGATGCGGAAGAAGCTTTTAGGGAAATAAACCGAGAGTTGGAATATTTTGAGAATAAACCTAAGCCAAATCTGAATGACACCGAACCGGTTAATTTAGGAACTCCTGAAGAAATCCGGGAGACCAAAATAAGCATTCACACGGACAAGAAAACGCGAGAGGCGATAATTCAACTTCTTTTTGAATTTAAAGACGTGTTTGCTTGGTCATATGATGACATGCCGGGTCTAGGTGTTGATCTAGTGGTTCATAAATTGCCGATTCATCCTGATTGTCCTCCAGTTCAACAAAAGCAACGAAAGTTCAAAACTGAGGTCAGTGACAAGATTAAAGAGGAGATCACCAAACAACTGAAAACGGGAGTGATTCGGGTAGTCCAATATACAACATGGTTGGCAAATGTGGTTCCAGTACCGAAAAAGGACGGGAAAACTCGGGTATGTGTAGATTACCGAGATTTGAATAGAGCAAGTCCCAAAGATAATTTCCCACTGCCCAACATCCACATCCTCGTTGATAATTGCGCCAAACACGAGATACAGTCTTTCGTAGATTGTTACGCTGGGTATCATCAGGTACTGATGGATGAAGAGGATGCCGAGAAAACTGCCTTCACCACGCCTTGGGGCACCTACTGCTATCGGGTCATGCCATTCGGTTTGAAGAATGCTGGGGCTACTTACATGAGGGCCATGACTACCATTTTTCATGACATGATGCATCAGGAAATAGAGGTGTACATGGACGATGTGATAGTCAAGTCCAGAACGCAGGATAATCACATCCAAGACTTGAGGAAATTCTTCGAGAGACTAAGGAAGTATGACTTGAAGCTAAACCCAGCCAAGTGTGCTTTCGGAGTCCCGTCGGGCAAACTTTTGGGCTTCATCGTAAGCAGGAGAGGTATCGAGCTAGATCCAACTAAGATAAAATCCATCAGAGATCTGCCTCCCCCGAGAACAAAGAAAGACGTGATGAGTCTGTTGGGCAGGTTGAACTACATCAGTCGGTTTATTGCCCAGCTGACAAGCACGTGTGAGCCCATATTCAAGCTGTTAAGGAAAGATGCGGCGATTAAATGGACAACTGAGTGTCAAGAAGCCTTTGATAAAGTCAAAGAATACCTTTCGAATCCCCCAGTCTTGGTCCCTCCAGAACCAGGGAGGCCACTTTTCTTGTATCTGACAGTCTTGGAGAACTCTTTCGGTTGCGTCCTCGGGCAACACGACATAACCGGAAAGAAAGAGCAAGCAATCTACTACTTGAGCAAGAAATTCACCAGCTACGAGGCCAAATACACACTGTTGGAAAGGACATGTTGCGCTCTCACGTGGGTTTTTCAAAAGCTGAGACATTATCTCCAAGCCCACACCACGTTCCTCATAAGCAGGTTGGATCTTTTAAAGTATATATTTCAGAAACCGATGCCTACGGGAAGACTGGCCAAGTGGCAAATCTTGCTTACTGAATTCGACATAGTCTATGTCACTCGCACGGCAATGAAAGCCCAAGCGCTAGCAGATCATTTGGCCGAAAATCCGGTCGATGAGGAATACCAGCCATTGAGTACCTACTTTCCAGATGAAGAAGTAAACGCCGTAGAGGTGGTCTCGGAGGACGCTCATGTTTGGAAGATGTTCTTTGATGGAGCCGTGAATGCCAAAGGTGTAGGAATTGGGGCAATTTTGATCTCGCCTTCCGGTCAGCATTATCCCGCCACAGCTAGACTGCGTTTCTTTTGCACAAATAATACAGCTGAGTATGAAGCCTGCATCATGGGCATGCATATGGCAATCGATCAGGATGTCGAAGACTTACTGATTATGGGAGATTCTGACCTGATTATCCGACAAGTCCAAGGTGAATGGGAAACTCGGGATGTCAAACTTATCCCATACCGACAGCATGTGGAGGACCTCGGCAAGCGCTTTACATCAATAGAGTTCAGGTATATCCCGAGGTGTCACAATGAACTGGCGGACGCACTTGCTACTCTGGCTTCAATGCTACCCTACCCGGGCAACGCCCACGTCGATCCTTTGGAAATCCAAATCAGGGAAAGACATGGTTACTGCAATGTAATCGAGGCGGGATCAAATACGCAGCCTTGGTACCATGACATCAAGAGGTTCTTGAAAACGGAAGAATATCCCGAGCATGCTACTGGAGATCAAAAGAGGACCGTTAGGCGACATGCAAGGGGTTTCTTTCTCAGCGGTGAATTGTTGTACAAACGAACCCCGGACCTCAACCTATTAAGATGTGTCGACGCCGAGGAGGTGAAGAAGATCATGCACGAAGTACACGCAGGTGTGTGCGGACCTCATATGAACGGGTATGTCTTAGCGAAGAAAATCCTTCGAGCAGGTTATTACTGGATAACCATGGAAAAGGATTGCTTTAGCTTCGTTTGGAAGTGTCATCAGTGTCAGGTGCACGGTGATCTGATTCATGCACCTCCCACAGAACTGCATCCCATGTATGCGCCTTGGCCATTTGTCGCCTGGGGCATGGACGTCGTTGGACCAATCGAGCCGAAGGCTTCAAATGGACACAGATTTATACTGGTTGCCATAGACTACTTCACAAAATGGGTAGAGGCTGTCACTCTCAAGTCGGTCACTAAAAAGCTGTAGTGGATTTTGTGCACTCAAATCTTATCTGTCGTTTCGGTATTCCTGCGACTATCATTACAGATAACGCAGCAAATTTGAACAGTCACTTGATGAGATATGTATGCGAGCAATTCAAAATAACGCATAGGAATTCTACTCCTTATCGGCCAAAGGCCAATGGTGCTGTAGAAGCGGCGAACAAAAACTTCAAGAAGATTTTGAGAAAAACGATCCAAAGTTCCCGACAGTGGCATGAGCAGTTACCATTTGCATTATTGGGGTATCGCACTACGGTACGCACATCAGTAGGAGCGACTCCTTATCTTTTGGTTTATGGGACCGAGGCTGTAATACCGGCAGAGGTAGAAATTCCTTCGCTTCGAACCATTGTCGAAGCAGAAATCGAAGACAGCGAGTGGGTCAAGACTCGGTTAGAGCAATTGACTTTGATTGATGAAAAGCGAATGGCCGCGGTTTGTCACGGACAGTTGTACCAACGAAGAATGGCCTGTGCTTACAACAAGAGAGTCCGGCCCAGGAATTTCGAAGTAGGTCAGCTGGTACTGAGGCGTATTCTGCCACATCATGAGGAAGCCAAAGGGAAGTTTGCTCCAAATTGGAAAGGCCCATACATCACAAGGAAGATATTGCCAAGAGGAGCGTTGTATTTAGGTGATGTCGAAGGAAATGACCCCGAAACAGCAGTAAATGCAGATGCAGTCAAGAGATACTACGTCTAAATTATACTCCAGTGGTCCTGACACATTTGAAAATGACGAAGGTTTTATTCCCCACTACTCCCAAACACTACCCAATTCTCTCTACAAGCCTTTGGGCCGCTTACAAAAAAAAAACAACAACAACAACAAAACAAAACATTGATTGAGTCCTGAACTACGTTTGACTTGATTCCGAAAGGATACGTAGGCAGCCTCTCCCTGAGGTTCAGTCACACCAACAATAAAATCCCATTCACCCTGAAATTGAAACCGGGGCACGTCGAGCAGTTTAGAAGTTAGTATCATCTACCTCTCTTTACCAAGCACAAGCCTTCAGATCAATTACCAAAGATAGTGGGAAACCAATAAGCGTCACAAATGGAGACCGGCACACTCTGAATTGAGAGAGATAAAATGAGAGAGTCTCGTCGGTGAAAACCTTCGGGCACCACGAGGCGACGGGAGTAGAGAAACCAAAATGAGAGAGCTTGTTTAGTAAAAACTCACAAAGAGTGCTATCAAGCGATGACAGGAAGAGAAATGAGAGAGATCTACCGGCGAAAACCCGCAAAGGGCGCTGTTGGCCAAAAGAGTGACCCTACCCAAGGAGGTTTCGGCAAAGTTCCCCCAGGTTTGGAATCACAGATCCGTTCTGGTTGAGGGAAACGCAAGCTCATGGAAAGTCAGGCGTCCAGTCCAAAGAGCATGTCATGTCATTTAAAGCCAGCATTATCTTCCTCAGATAAGTCTTTCTCATCCCGAAGGGGGCACTCCTTTTCTGAAATTCATTTTATCTTTTCTTTGTTTCTTCGAATCTCTTTTATGTTTAAGCCCAAGTTCTAGATGTACCGGAAAGGACAGGTGGCAGGTTTGGTTGCACTGAATTCCGTTTCATGAAGGAAAACGCCTCGTTTCGTTGGTACGTTTGTCCAAGCCTGATGAATCATGATGTTTGATGGCGTTCAAAGTAAAGAGGAAAAAGAGAAATTTCCCCCAGCAAGTCCGCCTTCGGACGAATCCCCACAGAGTCTCCCTTTGTACAATCCCCCACAAAGTCTCCCCAATATATATATATATAAAAAAAAATCCCCGTTGGAATTTCCCCAGCACATCCCCAGCGAGTCCCTTTGTAAAAATTCCCCAACAAGCTTACCCCAACCAAGCCTAGAAAGCCCGCTTCGAAACAAATCCCCAGCATGCCCCATTGTACAAAAATCCACACAAAGAATCCACTTTGTAAATATTCCCCCATAGGGTTTCCTTTGTACAAATCCCCACAAAATACCTCCAATAAAATCCCCGTTGAGAACCTCCAAGCAAAACGGGACACAAAAAAAAAAGAGAAAAGAAAAAAAGAGCCTTACGAGGCAAATCATCACATAATCTGGAAATACAAGACTGAGCGGTCTAAAGGATTTCAGCATATGAATCAAATCAATGGCGGGACTTCACAACAGAAATGAAGACGCAACAAAGCAACCGGGAACGATCAAGGTCACCAAACCGACCGTCATTTCCGAACTAACAATTGTCCTTTGTCTGAAAAGTTGAAACAGGTGTAATCCAAGACAACCGTGCAAGAAGCAGGTGTCGCCCAAAGAAGAAGGTACATGGGTACAAGAAATATTTTGGCAATAAGGAATTCACTCGAAAGGTAAGTTTCCACGAAACTCCCTTTTACCTTCTACTAAAACAAGAAAATTCAAAAAAAAGAGATCGTTTAGTATTCTCGAACTTTGTCCCCAGCCAGTCAGCATTAGGGTTTTAAACCCTAAACTGAACTTTTTCCATTCAGCCAGCATTAGGGTTTTAAACCCTAAACTGAGCTTTTCCATGCAATCAGCATTAGGGTTTTAAACCCTAAACTGAATTTTTCCTTTAGTCAACATTAGGGTTTTAAACCCTAAACTGAACTTTTTTCCATTCAGCCAGCATTAGGGTTTTAAACCCTAAACTGAGCTTTTCCATGCAATCAGCATTAGGGTTTTAAACCCTAAACTGAATTTTTCCTTTAGTCAACATTAGGGTTTTAAACCCTAAACTGAATTTTTCCTTTAGTCAGCATTAGGATTTTAAACCCTAAACTGAACTTTTTTCCATTCAGCCAGCATTAGGGTTTTAAACCCTAAACTGAGCTTTTCCATGCAATCAGCATTAGGGTTTTAAACCCTAAACTGAATTTTTCCTTTAGTCAACATTAGGGTTTTAAACCCTAAACTGAACTTTTTTCCATTCAGCCAGCATTAGGGTTTTAAACCCTAAACTGAGCTTTTCCATGCAATCAGCATTAGGGTTTTAAACCCTAAACTGAATTTTTCCTTTAGTCAGCATTAGGGTTTTAAAACCCTAAACTGAACTTTTTCCATTCAGCCAGCATTAGGGTTTTAAACCCTAAACTGAGCTTTTCCATGCAATCAGCATTAGGGTTTTAAAACCCTAAACTGAATTTTCCTTTAGTCAGCATTAGGGTTTTAAACCCTAAACTGAACTTTTTTCCATTCAGCCAGCATTAGGGTTTTAAACCCTAAACTGAGCTTTTCCATGCAATCAGCATTAGGGTTTTAAACTCTAAACTGAATTTTTCCTTCAGTCAGCATTAGGGTTTTAAACCCTAAACTGAACTTTTTTCCATTCAGCCAGCATTAGGGTTTTAAACCCTAAGCTGAGCTTTTCCATGCAATCAGCAATAGGGTTTTAAACCCTAAACTGAATTTTTCCTTTAGTCAGCATTAGGGTTTTAAACCCTAAACTGAATTTTTTTCCATTCAGCCAGCATTAGGGTTTTAAACCCTAAACTGAGCATTTCCACGCAGCCAGCATTAGGGTTTTAAACCCTAAACTGAACCTTTTCCATTTAGTCAGCATTAGGGTTTTAAAACCCTAAGCTGACTTTTCCCCAGTTGCTCAGTATTAGAGTTTCAACTCTAAAAACTGAACTTCTCCCTAGCTATTCGGTATTAGGGCTCCAACCCTGAACTGAGCATTTTATCTTCCTTCCTCAATTTTATGAACTTCTTGTCGAATAATTAACGAAATTTCCCTAGTGAAACTGGGGAAGAAAATTTTGTTCGTTTGTTTGTTTTCTCCCGCAGGTCTAACCTCGAGCCACACGGATCGAAATGACCCACGAGATGAGTCTCAACTCAGAATCTAAAAAAAAAGGACAAAAGAAGATGACCCGAGATACCGGAGAAAATGGAAGGCGGATCATTCCAAGATTTGATTAAGGTCCAGAACTCTGCCAGTCACGTCTCCCTGAGTATCCCAGAGGTTAAACAAGCACCTACAACTCGCAAGCATCAAGATTCAGATCGAAGTCTCCAAACAAAATCAGCTAAGACCCATGATCAAGTCGCAAAAGAATCATAGATATGGATCTTGTAACTAGCAGTTGACATGCATATAAGTATTTAGTTCAGTTTCAAATTTTCTTTGGTTGTAATAAGGCGTTCAGTAAAGCAGGTGACAACAGCAACAGCAGTAACAGCAAGCATCGCAGTCCCATGGTAGTCCCAGCTACCAAAACTTCCCGAACTACATTGACCTGATTCCTGTTTAGCCCAGGATATGTAGGAAACCTTTGGAGCAAAGGTTCGGTCAAATCTTTCAAAAAATGCTTCACACGGAGTAGTCCATAGGCAAAAATCGCTCATATCCACTCACTTTATCTTTGCACGAAAACTCTCGTGTTTCCGAACAAAGAGGGGCAGCTGTGAGCACGTGATTTTTGTTTTACGCGACAATCGCTCCAAAAGAAATAAAAATAATAACAAATGGTCCTATTGTACAATTTTTGAATTTTACATGGCACTTTGTTAATTATTTATGATATTTTTGCCCATTTTATCTTATTAAAACAAAATACAAAAAAATGATGTGTCATGCGTAATTGGAACCGTAATCCGGTTGTTAAATAAGAAAACCATAAATAGGCATCTTTGTCCGTGATTTTTGTTTTGTTTGATTTTTACCTGCTTCAAATATTTTAATATGTGTGTGCAAATAATTGTATTAAGTGTCTATTTAATTTTAATTTGATTTACTTAGGTTTTGTTTTAAAATAAAAAAAATATATATATATATATAATAATAAAATAATAATAATAAAAAGAGAGTGCAAAATTGGGCTGAAATCAGTTTTGGGCCTACTTCATTTAATTCCAGGCCCAACTCAAACCCAAAACCCCTGTGTAACCCAGTCCAGTCCAGCTGACACCAAGGACGTCCAAACGACGTCGTAGTGGTTGAGTCTGATCTGAGCCGTTGATCTCTGAATGATCAACGGCCAAGATCGCTTCCCCATAACCCACTGATGACCCCGACCCGTTTCCACCCGGACCGACCCAAACCCTTTAAAGATGAAACGACACCGTCCCCCATCAGCCAAGAGATCCTGACCCTTCATCGCACCCCATCCAACGGTTAGGAATCAACCCCTCACTAACTATATAAACCCATAACCTTACCCTGCCCCCTATCCGAACCCCAGCCTTAGGTCACCTTCGTCCTCATCCCCTTCCCCTCCAAAACCCTAGCCGCCCCTGTATTTTTCACCATGAAAGCTGGCGACATGGACGCTGGTGACCCCACCCTTAACACCATAGGACCCCCTTGCCGTCCTGAACATGGATCTGTTAACCACTTAACTCGAATCCCTTCCCACCTTCTCGAATCTTCGTTTGAAGATTCAAGTCGGAACTTGACTTACACCGTTTAACCCCAGTTTCACACCAGACACTCCCCAGACCCCCTCGTGACCAAACCATGCTTGGTTTGGTCCGAATCTGACCAGGGAAGCATGAATCCCAGATCTAATCTTTGAAACCTTAGGGTTCCTCGTCACTGGTCCGTATCTCGTTTAAACCAAGAGATTAAGGTCTAATGGACCTTAATCGAAGTGTTTCTCATCTGAGAAACACTTCGATTAAAGTCCGTTCAGCCTTAAGAAAGGTCTGTTCGAATCCAAGTTAAGGCTTTTGATTTTTCTGGATTTAAGGTGAGTTTTGCTTTCTTTTCTTTATTCTGTTAGTCCATGTTTGTTTAAAAGGCTGTTCATGGTGTTGTGAAATTTGTGTTTCGAATTTTACCAACTGTGTCCTGTCCACCTTGCCTGAACCTCTGTTGTTTGATTGAGTCCTTCTTCTACATGTTCTGATAATGTGTATGTATGTATTTGTTGTGCAATTAGTTGAATTTCAAATTTGAACTGATTAACTGATTCCTCGAGTACAATTCTGCTTAGTCAGTACAATTCAAATCATGTGTTCGATACTGTTAAATGTCTGATTTTGGCTATGATTGTACATGTTATGATTGATATAGTCGAGTCGACATGTGTCGTCAATTAGTTTCAGTTGTCCGAACAATAACCAATTGACCTGCTTCTGTTAAGCATTGCCTGAATCAATTAGGGACTGGGTTTAGTAACTTATAGTTGTTAATTTGATTTCAGAAATCTAAGGTTTGGTCTGTTAGTTACAGCCTGAATTGGAGGGCATGTGCATTAGTGCACAACATGTGCATAAAAGCCATTCTGATTAAAATAATTTGACAGCATGTTTGTCAGATTATATTCTTGCTGCCCTGTCTGCCTTTTAGTTTAAAGATTAGAGGGTACTGTCAGGAATATCATGGGGGAGGTTTATACTTAATTAGCTAAGTGGAAACTGAAAAGGGACAACACATGGGAGGGGACCTGATTGATTAACAGGCTGTTCAAATAGCCTGATTTGGAGCTATAAAAGAGGAGGAAGATATGGATACATGGGGGATACACACAAAAGGGAAGCTGAAACCAAACAGAATCAGTTTCTAAGGGAGAAAGAGAGTTTGTTTTTCTTGGAAATCAGGAGGGGGATTTAGAAAAGAAATTCTTGCTCGACTGGAAAACACTACTTTTCCTCATCCTTTCGTGTCTGAAGTCTAGTATCCAGTTTGTTTTGTTTCTATCAGATTTTAGGATTTTCCCTCTGAGTTTTGAAAAGATCAAATATTGATTATTGTACCATTGGTTTACTGCCTTGGTCTGTTGGTCTGGGATTGTCATTGTTGCTGTATTGCTTTGTTTGTTACTACCATTCTTGTGCTGCTGCTGCTGACTCTTCTGCTTCCACTTCTTCTTTACATTTCAGTATCCAGGTACACATTTCAAGTCCCATATTGGTGTAACTGTAACAGTCTGAAAGCATGAAATGAAAGTTGGAGAAGTTTAAATGTCTGTTGTAATACTCATGGCATGTTGATTTCTTTCTATATATATGATTAGTTTGTAAATTTCAATAGCAGGAAAAGATCAGTTTGGTGCTTAGCTGAGTTCTAGTCTCTTGCGTCTTAGTTTATAGTTGTTTGTTAGTACGAGATGTAATGTACAATATGTAGAATGCATGGATAATTGACATAGAATTTTTGACCGGATTCCTGTTTAACTATAATGACATGCATAGGATAGAATATTTCCACCTTACACAATGATGTTCTGTTTTACTTTAGTTCTTTCATCAGGACCCGCTAGGCAGTATATAGAAGCACGTTCGAATCCCCATTAGCAATAATGCCTAGTGTTCAATTCCCTTAATCTAGCCTAAAATAAGTCTAGTTAAGTTCAATTCAAGAAATGTTTGGATACAAGTGTAGCATTTGGGCAATCTCGCATGTTTCACAAGGTATGACGTCTCTTCACTTTGTAAATAATTAAGCAGAAATTGATAAGAATCCAGGTTAGGCCAAAGCATATAATTTAATTAGCATGTACCTTTCCTTCTAGTTTTAGAGACAAATGCATTAGAAATGTAGCCACTTTAGGATACCCTTTCTAAAATAGAGACGAGCCTCGCCAAATAAAAAATGCGAAATTGCGGGACCCTCAACAAATAACCATAACAAGTATTTAGAATTCAGGATAGGCTGTTTAGTGAATCTCACCGCCTTCCCCAAAGATAATAATACGTTAGACTCTTTAGACACGGTTTAATTAAATTACATTCTTAAATTCGGGTGCGCATTTATGTGACCCAAATTCAAATCTCAACGGAGTTGAAATGCGTTAACAACTACGGGTGCATTGATTGTGACGTGGTCCGAGATGCATTTTCACGACGTTGCAATTCTATAAAAATAAATGATAATAAAAGCGGTTTAAAATTTAAGAAAAGCACATAAGTCACAACATGTATTTAAATCAGATATTTAGCCATTATAACAGTTTAAGCGACCGTGCTAGAACCACGGGATTCGAGGGTGCCTAACACCTTCCCTCGGGTCAACATAATTCCTTACTTAGAATTTCTGGTTCGCAGACTTCATTTGGAAAAGTCGAATATTTTTCCTCGATTTGGGATTCAAGATAAACCGGTGACTTGGGACACCAAAAGCCAAACCTTTCCCAAGTGGCAACTCTGAATTAAATAAATAATCCCATTTCGAATATTGTCACTTAAATTGGAAAAACTCCCCTCGCGCATTTAACCCTTCGGGGCCAGGGCGCGCAAAAAGGAGGTGTGACAGCTCTGGCGACTCTGCTGGGGATTGGTTTTACCCAGAACCACTGGTTCAGGGTTCAAGAATTCGAGCTTAGAATAATTGTTATATTTGGCTTTATTATCTGATCTTTATTACATGTTTTTGCATAACATGCTAAATGTTGTCTTTTACCGCTTTGATATTATCTGAACTGTATATAAACTGTGCCGAAACCCTTCTCTTCTTACCTCCGGGGAGAAGCTCGCTGGTCGAGACTCCCTATTCTGTTAGTGACGATACCCAGAATAAGAAAGAGGTCGGACAAGTTACGAAGCCGGACGATCTCGCGGGTCCCCGGTACGTAGCCCCTCCTCGACTCGAGTTGTCTGCTCGGGTACACAGTCTAGAACAAATACCCAGGTTGTGAACCTAGTATAACGAAACTTCATGCCGGATCCCTAGTAGGAACGCTTATTTGCATTATGTTGCATTGGACTTAGGGGACTCAACACAGGGGTTGGGTCTGTCTAGGACAGGCAACCTGAGATGAAAAGACCATCCTGCTGCATCCTATTTGTTTTGCGCATTTATTTGCTTCGGTTCCGCATGCTGACCGGTTTCTAAAAAAAAGAAGAAAATAGCAGCGTAGGGAGATAATTACTTATTTTGGAAAAATAGAACCAATGTCCAAGTAGTGTCAAAACCTCGCCGGAATTTTTCTAAAAAAAAAGAGAATAAAAACAAAATTTGTCTTCTTAGTTTGAGTTATAAAAAAAAATAATATAATTTTTTTTATCACTTTCAAAAAAAAAAAAGAAGGTATTTATTTAAAAGTAAAAAAAAACGGAAAATTCATAATTCAAAAAAAAATGTTGTTTCTTTCGTAGTACCCCTTTTATAAAATCAGACTAATAATCCAAATGTTTCCTTAAAAAAAATATATATATATTTTCTTTAGTCTTTATCTCTTTTCAAAAGAAAAAATATAATAAAAAAATATATTCTTGTTTTTTAGGTTTATTTGATTTTCTCTATTCACGATATTCCTGAACTATGCCGGTTTGATTCTCACCGGATGTGAGATACGTAGGCAACCCTCGTCGGGTTCAACCCCATTTTGCTAAAATAGCCAAAATCAATAAATAAATAAAAAAAGAAAAAAGAAGATGTGTCAATTTTTAAAAGAGTCATAAATAAGTCAGGTGACGCTGTTTTGTCATAAATAGCCGAATGTTTCCGAAAAAGGGACGCCGGAAGTCTGACTTTGCATAAACAGCCACCTTTGGGTCTTGCTTAGCATTTTTGTCCAGTTGACCCACACAGCCTTAAAATCTTCGTCCCCAAAGTGTTTAAAGGCCGTGTTCAAAACTTGATCCCCTTTGTAAAATATTTTTGAGTCAATTCATTTTTGTTAAAATCACCTTAATAAATGTGCAGGATGAGCACGATGCAAAATGAACATTTTTCAATAATGACCAAAATCCCTGTCAAGTTACGGCTATGGTGGAATGATCTAGGTGTTGAAGGACAAAATGAGGTCAAGAAATATCTGAAAGGTCTCGTGGGTTTGTTGGAAATCCAGCCTCGGGGAGATATCATAAGAGCTTTGATTACCTACTGGGACCCGGCGCACAATGTTTTCCATTTCTCTGATTTTGAACTCACCCCGACTTTGGAAGAAATGGCTGGGTACATCGGGAATGCTGAACTTCCGTTGAGGCAAAAATACTTGGTCGCCCCAAGAGTCGTCACGGTACATCGGTTCCTAGATTCATTGAAGATACCCAGAACAGTCCACAACCCGGATCTGGCAGCCGGATTTTGTACTCCATGCTTCATATATGATAGGTACGGTCATGAGGGGGGATTCAATAATCCAATCAACAAACTGTGCAGCAAAGGTGTTCGTCAGAAGTGGGACAAGCACAGACGGGTAGCGTTCATAATGATGTTCCTGGGCCTTCTGGTATTTCCAAGGAAAGACGGAAACATTGATTTGAAGATATCCGGGGTCGTCAGCACTTTACTCACGCAAAGTGACAGTACTCTCGCGCCTATGGTGGTATCTGACATCTTTCGAGCTCTTACAGCTTGTAAAGCTGGGGGAAATTTCTTCGAAGGTTGTAACTTGCTCCTACAGATATGGATGACCGAGCACCTCTGCCATCATTCCGAGATTTTGAGCCATGGTTCCCCGGAAAAGACTTGCATAGAAGAATCTTACACGAGAACCAAAGAGATCAGTTTGCCCAAAGGAGTCCTGGCATGGACCTCGTTCTTTCAAGCTCTTACTGCCAGCCAAATACAATGGACGCTAGGATGGTTGCCTGTTGATGAGATCCTATATATGTCGGCAGCTAAAACTTATTTCTTACTGATGGGGCTTAAGAGCATTCAACCTTACGCACCCTGCCGAGTTTTGAGACAGTTCGGAAGATGCCAGACAGTACCTCATGAGGAAGATCTTAGCACTCAAGCAGTTGAGATAAGTCCTAACGGACAATTCCCAGAAGCGAAGATTCGCCAAATCTGGAGTGAGTGTCAATATTTGAAATCAGATACTTGTGTGCGGGATCGAGCCAAAGGAGAGACGGCGCCAGGTTAGCTTGCATGGTATAGAAGGGAATTTGAGCATGAAAGGCCGGCTAAGAGACCCCACATCCGGAATTTCACCGAATTATCGCAAAGGCAGTGGGATTGGTTAGAAAAGGAAAAAGGCTATTGCGCCGAAATCAGCAGGTTAAAGCAACAAGTGGAAGACTTGAAATATGAGCACAACGTGCAAGTTGCTACCAATCTGGGAGAGCGGAACAGGTTAATTCAGGAAAACGAAATGCTCAGAGCCCAGATCAAACAGATAAAGGTGGATGCGGATAAACAGCCAAGGCGTCGTTCAGACGAGCAGATGATAAAAAGGCTAAAAAGTGAAATCAGGGAATGGAAAGATGGTTTGGAGAAATCTGAAAACGTCATAGTAGAGCTCAGGGCACAGTGGGATACAAGAGTAGATAAGCATCGCCAATACCTGAATCAATTGGAAGGCGACCACGAGAAAATTGTTGCTAAAATAAAGAGAGAGATGGCTGCACTTGAGATCAAAGCAGTTAATCAGGCCAAGGATTTCCAAATTGAGAGCAGATATTGGTACGACTCAATAGCTCAGATGAAGTTGGAAGTACGGCGACTGAAGCATCAGCATATACAGGATGCTCAAGTATTCAAGATATGCAGCGATCAGATAAAACGCCTGCTCGTAGAGAAGAAGCAAACCAGAGATAGGATCAATGCCATTGCCCATGCCATCACCAGACGATATCTACGATGTGAGAACATGTCCAGCGTTACCGTCCTCTCGGCAGTGATGGGTTATGTCAAGCAGACTGTGCACGAGCTGGAGCAACTTGAGAGGGATCTCACGCCTAGGACCGCGGCGAGGCCGAACGATGCCCCGCGGACACCAATTTTCAAAACCATAATGCACTCATAAGTCAAGCCTGCATCTTAGCATCTTCTGCCTGTTTTTCCCATCAGGGTGATTTTTAGTCTATTTTGAGTCTAGGTTTATTTTCAAAGTTTGCTCTTTCTTTTGCAAAATGTAGTTTGTAATAGACCATTTCAACAATAAAGAGGTTGCTTCTTTTACGCTCATTTGTGTTTTTCGAACTACGTAATGATCTGATTCACGTAGGCATCGTGATACGTAGGCAATCCTCATCAGATCCGGTCGCATTTCTTTTACTGTAAAATAAAAAAAAAAAAAAAAAAAAGGGGAAAAAACAAATAAGAGGAAAATGCCGGAAGGACGCATGCTCTCATAGCAAACATGTAGTAATCCACTTAACTGTATAGGTGCATCATGCCCAACGTGAGATTGACTATCTGTTATTTGCTGCAAAATTAACCGTGCGTTTGTCGTTGAGTATCCAGGGTTTTTGAAAAGACGGTTGGTTTGGTGAAAGTCTGGCCTCGCACTCATATTTCACGAGGTCAAGGAGAAGTGTTCAACTACCTGTTGTTAGGACCAGAAGCAGTACTCACACTTACTTCACCAGGTCAAAAGGAAGTGTGGAAATGTCTTCAGAAATTCCATTGCAAACAATCCCTGTTTCCGAGGAGAGCTCAATCTCAGCAGTCCTCACACCTGAATCCGCAACTGCGGAGGAAAATAGAATCCTACGGCTCCGCATGTTGGAAATGCTGGACGACTGGAATAATGGGAAAGAGCCGCCAAGTGTCGTCCCCGGATTCCCTGAATTATTCTCCAGGTCAAGTGGGACTTCTAATGTCCCCATAAATTATCCTGCTACCCCATTCGGGTACCCAGCCACCTCAGCCTTCTCTGCTGGATCGCCTTCTGAGCCTCATCCCCGAATGTCATCCACTGATGCAAGCATGAACATCTTTACTGCATCGCCTTGCCCGATTACGGCACAGCCTACCACGTACAAGCCAAGCTTTGACTCATCCTCTTTTACATTCCAAGCACCATCGTTCTCAATGGAACCAACTAGGTTCGCTACCAGCACTAATCCTCTACCGCCTCAGTGCGAGCTTGCACCCGGGCAGGATCAGAACCCCAGAATTGCAGAACAAAATGAGATTGCCAAGAGAATGAGAAGCCTTGAACAAAGTTTGAAGAATATGCAAGGATTGAGCGGACAGAAGAGCGTCTCTTACGCCGACCTGTGCATGTTCCCTCACGTGCACCTGCCAACGGGTTTCAAGACCCCAAAGTTCGAGAAATACGATGGGCACGGTGACCCCATTGCACATCTTAAGAAATACTGCAACCAATTGCGGGGAGCCGGCGGAAAAGAAGAACTGCTAATGGCATATTTTGGGGAAAGTCTAGTAGGGATAGCCTCGGAATGGTATATGGACCAGGAAATGTCCCGATGGCATATATGGGATGATCTCGCCAGAGATTTTGTGAAACAATTCCAGTATAACATCGACATTGCGCCAGACCGAAATTCTCTGTCGAATTTGAAGAAGAAACCTTCAGAAAGCTTCAGAGAATATGCTATTAAGTGGCGTGAACAGGCGTCAAGAGTGAAGCCTCCCATGGATGAAGTGGAAATGGTCACTACCTTTCTCCAGGCTCAAGAGTCTGACTATTTCCAAAACATGATGTCAGCCATGGGTAAGCCATTCGCGGAAGCGATCAAGATTGGAGAGATGGTGGAAAATGGTCTGAAAACAGGTAGGATTCTGAGTCAAGCAGCCATAAGGGCGACCTCCTAGGCCGTCCAAAGCGGGTCCGGAGGAATGACAAGAGGGAAGAAGAAGGAAGAAACGACTATGGCAGCCTCGGAAGCAAGGGAGTATCGTCATCCTAGGCCCCGTTTTCCGGAAAGAACCCCACAACACTACTACCCCCACTCAAATTTGGCATATGCTCATCAACCTTATATGGTCATGAATGCCCAGCCTTATGACCATCCACCACAACAAGCCAACCGAAGCCCAGCTCCACCTCCCAGAAATCAGCCTCCTTACCGCAACCACTATAACCCACAACCCCCGCAGAATAACTTCCGCCCTCAGGAGCCACCCAGAAGGCGGACTTTTACGCCCATCGGTGAACCATACTCAACTTTGTTCCCAAAACTGGTCCAGTTGGGTTTCTTGCAACCAATCCCTCAAACAAGTCAAAACCCGACGTCACCTTCTTACAAAGCTGGAGTTAGATGCGCCTATCATTCAGGGGCTGAGGGACATGATACAAATGACTGCTGGTCGTTGAAGAGAGTGGTCGAAAATTTGATAGAGCAAGGGAAGATAGTGCTAAGGGACGAGGAGATCCCGAATGTAACTAACAATCCATTACCTGCTCACAATAATGGGCCGCTGATCGGAATGATCTGTGAAGACAAAGAGTTCGACCCTGCTCTGAAAGCCATAATTGCCATTGTCGACACGGGAAAGAGGCCCGAAACAGACCAGAAACCAGAAAAAGGGGAGGAGGCCAAAGCTATAAACAAAGTGCCTGAAAAGAAGGTGGAGAAGAAAGTGGTACCAGTAAAGGATGGAGTTCTTTACATACCACGAGGTCGAGCTGAGAAGACGCAGAACTTCGGAATCAAAAAGACAAAACCTATGTACATGCCGAAAGGGGCCTATGTGGTCCGGGGGACGATTCAACCACCTCGGCTGAATGAGCCAGTGGTTATCGGACGCGTGCCACAAAAGCCAATGACCAACCCGTCCACAGTGCCGTGGAATTATCAAAAGACTTTGGTAATGTACAAAGGTAAAGAGGTCATGGGAGAACTTCCAGAAAATACTTTCATTGGAAGGTATTCAAATACCCAAGAACTGAACAACGCCACACAAAGGCGCTTCCCGCCAAAGAAGCCCGTAAGTGTTGAAGAAGCGGAAGTGTTCTTCCAACAAATGAAAATGCCGGATTACGAAGTGATAGATCAACTGCGCAAGTACCCCGAGCAAGTGTCCATGCTGTCATTGTTAATGAGGTCGACCGAGCATCAAAAGATCTTACTGAAGACCCTGAATGAAGCATATGTGCCAGTTGAAACCTCGGTAGAACAATTAGAGCGGATGACAGAAAGATTCTTCGCCGTCAACCAAATCTCTTTCAGCAAGAACGATCTACCCCCAGAAGGAGCGGCACACAACAAGGCTTTGCATCTAACAGTTAAATGCGAAGACTATTATGTCAAGCGGGTAATGTTGGATGGGGGCTCAGGCGTTGACATTTGCCCGTTCTCCACGCTACAAAGAATGGAAATTGGGACCGGAAGAATCCGACCCAACAATGTCTGCGTAAGGGCTTTCGACGGCATCAAGAGAGATACCTTGGGAGAAATAGACCTGTTGTTGGTCATAGGACCAGTCGAATTTCAAGTAACCTTCCAGGTGCTCGACATGGATACATCCTACAATTTCCTCCTTGGCAGACCTTGGATCCATGCAGTAGGAGCCGTGCCTTCCACTCTTCACCAGATGGTGAAGTTCGAGTACGAAGACCGAGAGATCGTGGTCCATGGGGAAGATGAGCATGCTATTTATCGGGACCCGTCCATCCCATATCTGGAACCGAGAGAAGGGAGCGAACATACGGTCTTTCAAGCTTTTGAGATTGTACTGGCAGAGCAGCACGAAGAGGGAATACCCTGCCCCCAGCCTTTCTTGTCTAACGCCTCGGTTATGGTGGCCAAAGAGATGATCCGGCACGGATTTAGGCCAGGGAAGGGGCTTGGACGAACCCTTCAGGGAATAACAGAACCCATTACCTTGCCAGTCACCAAGAAACCTTTTGGACTAGGTTTCAAACCTACTCCAGCAGACGAAGAGTGGGCAAAGAAAAGGAAAAATGAGGGTTGGAAGTTACCTCGACCACTGCCAGATTTATATGCAACTTTCATCAGGCCAAGGTACGCCGAAGAAGAAGATGATGAGGTCTTCACAGCTGAGGAAATCGAGGAGATATGTGGAGCGATAAGAGAGATGCTCTACGAGATCCACATGGTTCAACCAGGTGAAGGCACAAGCACTGCTGAGATGATGAACGTGGGGCCGAACGCCAAACTTCAAAACTGGGAGGCCACGCCATTCCCGACTAGACGGAAGTCCAGGTAGACCTGTCCTGCCACCTTTCCTGTGTCACAAGTTATCTCCAGGACATAACTTGAACGTTTTCTTCCTTTCCATTGTTGTTTTGAATTCCTAAGTTGTAAACATTGTTGTCTTCCAACTTTCCAAAGAAAATAAAAAAAAATCATCATTGCTTTCCCATTCTTTCTTTTGTTCTGATTTTTGTTATTTTTCCTTTTATCTTTCTTTTCAGTTATAATAATGCGGCTTTAAATATGACATGCTTGCGGACTTCACGCCCAGATCACAATGAGCTATTTAACTGCGAATTAATGAACCCAGAACCAGAATATGATGCGGAAGAAGCTTTTAGGGAAATAAACCGAGAGTTGGAATATTTTGAGAATAAACCTAAGCCAAATCTGAATGACACCGAACCGGTTAATTTAGGAACTCCTGAAGAAATCCGGGAGACCAAAATAAGCATTCACACGGACAAGAAAACGCGAGAGGCGATAATTCAACTTCTTTTTGAATTTAAAGACGTGTTTGCTTGGTCATATGATGACATGCTGGGTCTAGGTGTTGATCTAGTGGTTCATAAATTGCCGATTCATCCTGATTGTCCTCCAGTTCAACAAAAGCAACGAAAGTTCAAAACTGAGGTCAGTGACAAGATTAAAGAGGAGATCACTAAACAACTGAAAACGGGAGTGATTCGGGTAGTCCAATATACAACATGGTTGGCGAATGTGGTTCCGGTACCGAAAAAAGACGGGAAGACTCGGGTATGCGTAGATTACCGATATTTGAATAGAGCAAGTCCCAAAGATAATTTCCCACTGCCCAACATCCACATCCTCGTTGATAATTGCGCCAAATACGAGATACAGTCTTTCATAGATTGTTACGTTGGGTATCATCAGGTACTGATGGATGAAGAGGATGCCGAGAAAACTGCCTTCACCACACCTTGGGGCACCTACTGCTATCGGGTCATGCCATTCGGTTTGAAGAATGCTGGGGCTACTTACATGAGGGCCATGACTGCCATTTTTCATGACATGATGCATCAGGAAATAGAGGTGTACGTAGACGACGTGATAGTCAAGTCCAGAACGCAGGATAATCACATCCAAGCCTTGAGGAAATTCTTCGAGAGACTAAGGAAGTATGACTTGAAGCTAAACCCAGCCAAGTGTGCTTTCGGAGTCCCGTCGGGCAAACTTTTGGGCTTCATCGTAAGCAGGAGAGGTATCGAGCTAGATCCAACTAAGATAAAATCCATCAGAGATCTGCCTCCCCCGAGAACAAAGAAAGACGTAATGAGTCTGTTGGGCAGGTTGAACTACATCAGTCAGTTTATTGCCCAGCTGACAAGCACGTGTGAGCCCATATTCAAGCTGTTAAGGAAAGATGCGGCGATTAAATGGACAACTGAGTGTCAAGAATCCTTTGATAAAGTCAAAGAATACCTTTCGAATCCCCCAGTCTTGGTCCCTCCAGAACCAGGGAGGCCACTTTTCTTGTATCTGACAGTCTTGGAGAACTCTTTCGGTTGCGTCCTCGGGCAACACGACATAACCGGAAAGAAAGAGCAAGCAATCTACTACTTGAGCAAGAAATTCACCGGCTACGAGGCCAAATACACACTGTTGGAAAGGACATGTTGCGCTCTCACGTGGGTTGCTCAAAAGCTGAGACATTATCTCCAAGCCCACACCACGTTCCTCATAAGCAGGTTGGATCCTTTAAAGTATATATTTCAGAAACCGATGCCTACGGGAAGACTGGCCAAGTGGCAAATCTTGCTTACTGAATTCGACATAGTCTATGTCACTCGCACGGCAATGAAAGCCCAAGCGCAGATCATTTGGCCGAAAATCCGGTCGATGAGGAATACTAGCCATTGAGTACCTACTTTCCAGATGAAGAAGTAAACGCTGTAGAGGTGGTCTCAGAGGACGCTCATGTTTGGAAGATGTTCTTTGATGGAGCCGTGAATGCCAAAGGTATAGGAATTGGGGCAATTTTGATCTCGCCTTCCGGTCAGCATTATCCCGCCACAGCTAGACTGCGTTTCTTTTGCACAAATAATACAGCTGAGTATGAAGCCTGCATCATGGGCATGCATATGGCAATCGATCAGGATGTCGAAGACTTACTGATTATGGGAGATTCTGACCTGATTATCCGACAAGTCCAAGGTGAATGGGAAACTCGGGATGTCAAACTTATCCCATACCGACAGCATGTGGAGGACCTCGGCAAGCATTTTACATCAATAGAGTTCAGGTATATCCCGAGGTGTCACAATGAACTGGCGGACGCACTTGCTACTCTGGCTTCAATGCTACCCTACCCAGGCAACGCCCACGTCGATCCATTGGAAATCCAAATCAGGGAAAGACACGGTTACTGCAATGTAATCGAGGCGGGATCAAATACGCAGCCTTGGTACCATGACATCAAGAGGTTCTTGAAAACGCAAGAATATCCCGAGCATGCTACTGGAGATCAAAAGAGGACCGTTAGGCGACATGCAAGGGGTTTCTTTCTGAGCGGTGAATTGTTGTACAAACGAAACCCGTACCTCAACCTATTAAGATGTGTCGACGCCGAGGAGGCGAAGAAGATCATGCACGAAGTACACGCAGGTGTGTGCGGACCTCATATGAACGGGTATGTCTTAGCGAAGAAAATCCTTCGAGCAGGTTATTACTGGATAACCATGGAAAAGGATTGCTTTAGCTTCGTTCGGAAGTGTCATCAGTGTCAGGTGCACGGTGATCTGATTCATGCACCTCCCACAGAACTACATCCCATGTCTGCGCCTTGGCCATTTGTCGCCTGGGGCATGGACGTCGTTGGACCAATCGAGCCGAATGCTTCAAATGGACACAGATTTATACTGGTTGCCATAGACTACTTCACAAAATGGGTAGAGGCTGTCACTCTCAAGTCGGTCACTAAAAAAGCTGTAGTGGATTTTGTGCACTCAAATCTTATCTGTCGTTTCGGTATTCCTGCAACTATCATTACAGATAATGCAACAAATTTGAACAGTCACTTGATGAGAGATGTATGCGAGCAATTCAAAATAACGCATAGGAATTCTACTCCTTATCGGCCAAAGGCCAATGGTGCTGTAGAAGCGGCGAACAAAAACATCAAGAAGATTTTGAGAAAAACGATCCAAAGTTCCCGACAGTGGCATGAGCAGTTACCATTTGCATTATTGGGGTATCACACTACGGTACGCACATCGGTAGGAGCGACTCCTTATCTTTTGGTTTATGGGACCGAGGCTGTAATACCGGCAGAGGTGGAAATTCCTTTGCTTCGAACCATTGTCGAAGCGAAAATCGAAGACAGCGAGTGGGTCAAGACTCGGTTAGAGCAATTGACTTTGATTGATGAAAAGCGAATGGCCGCGATTTGTCACGGACAGTTGTACCAACGAAGAATGG
This sequence comes from Nicotiana sylvestris, assembly GCF_000393655.2. Lineage (NCBI taxonomy): Eukaryota > Viridiplantae > Streptophyta > Magnoliopsida > Solanales > Solanaceae > Nicotiana > Nicotiana sylvestris. The sequence goes on along the minus strand of NC_091061.1, from coordinate 5,267,567 downwards.
CCCGTGCTTACAAAAAGAGAGTCCGGCCCAGGAATTTCGAAGTAGGTCAGCTGGTACTGAGGCGTATTCTGCCGCATCATGAGGAAGCCAAAGGGAAGTTTGCTCTAAATTGGAAAGGCCCATACATCACAAGGAAGATATTGCCAAGAGGAGCGTTGTATTTAGGTGATGTCGAAGGAAATGACCCCGAAACAGCAGTAAATGCAGATGCAGTCAAGAGATACTACGTCTAAATTATACTCCAGTGGTCCTGACACATTTGAAAATGACGAAGGTTTTATTCCCCACTACTCCCAAACACTACCCAATTCTCTCTACAAGCCTTTGGGCCGCTTACCACAAAAAAAAAAACAACAACAACAAAACAAAACATTGATTGAGTCCTGAACTACGTTTGACTTGATTCCGAAAGGATACGTAGGCAGCCTCTCCCTGAGGTTCAGTCACACCAACAATAAAATCCCATTCACCCTGAAATTGAAACCGGGGCACGTCGAGCAGTTTAGAAGTTAGTATCATCTACCTCTCTTTACCAAGCACAAGCCTTCAGATCAATTACCAAAGATAGTGGGAAACCAATAAGCGTCACAAATGGAGACCGGCACACTCTGAATTGAGAGAGATAAAATGAGAGAGTCTCGTCGGTGAAAACCTTCGGGCACCACGAGGCGACGGGAGTAGAGAAACCAAAATGAGAGAGCTTGTTTAGTAAAAACTCACAAAGAGTGCTATCAAGCGATGACAGGAAGAGAAATGAGAGAGGTCAGCCGGCGAAAACCCGCAAAGGGCGCTGTTGGCCGAAAGAGTGACCCCACCCAAGGAGGTTTCGGCAAAGTTCCACCAGGTTTGGAATCACAGATCCGTTCTGGTTGAGGGAAACGCAAGCTCATGGAAAGTCAGGCGTCCAGTCCAAAGAGCATGTCATGTCATTTAAAGCCAGCATTATCTTCCTCAGATAAGTCTTTCTCGTCCCGAAGGGGGCACTCCTTTTCTGAAATTCATTTTATCTTTTCTTTGTTTTTCTTCGAATCTCTTTTATGTTTAAGCCCAAGTTCTAGATGTACCGGAAAGGACAGGTGGCAGGTTTGGTTGCACGGAATTCCGTTTCATGAAGGAAAACGCCTCGTTTCGTTGGTACGTTTGTCCAAGCCTGATGAATCATGATGTTTGATGGCGTTCAAAGTAAAGAGGAAAAAGAGAAATTTCCCCCAGCAAGTCCGCCTTCGGACGAATCCCCACAGAGTCTCCCTTTGTACAATCCCCCACAAAGTCTCCCCAATATATATATAAAAAAAAATTCCCGTTGGAATTTCCCCAGCACATCCCCAGCGAGTCCCTTTGTAAAAATTCCCCAACAAGCTTACCCCAACCAAGCCTAGAAAGCCCGCTTCGAAACAAATCCCCAGCATGCCCCATTGTACAAAAATCCACACAAAGAATCCACTTTGTAAATATTCCCCCATAGGGTTTCCTTTGTACAAATCCCCACAAAATACCTCCAATAAAATCCCCATTGAGAACCTCCAAGCAAAACGGGACACAAAAAAAAAGAAAAAAAAAGAGCCTTACGAGGCAAATCATCACAGAATCTGGAAATACAAGCCTGAGCGGTCTAAAGGGTTTCGGCATATGAATCAAATCAATGGCGGGACTTCACAACAGAAATGAAGACGCAACAAAGCAACCGGGAACGATCAAGGTCACCAAACCGACCGTCATTTCCGAACTAACAATTGTCCTTTGTCTGAAAAGTTGAAACAGGTGTAATCCAAGACAACCGTGCAAGAAGCAGGTGTCGCCCAAAGAAGAAGGTACATGGGTACAAGAAATATTTTGGCAATAAGGAATTCACTCGAAAGGTAAGTTTCCACGAAACTCCCTTTTACCTTCTACTAAAACAAGAAAATTCAAAAAAAAGAGATCGTTTAGTATTCTCGAACTTTGTCCCCAGCCAGTCAGCATTAGGGTTTTAAACCCTAAACTGAACTTTTTTCCTTTCAGCCAGCATTACGGTTTTAAACCCTAAACTAAGCTTTTCCATGCAGTCAGCATTAGGGTTTTAAACCCTAAACTGACCCTTTTCCTTTAATCAGCATTAGGGTTTTAAACCCTAAACTGTTTTATTTTCCATTCAGCCAACATTAAGGTTTTAAACCCTAAACTGAGCTTTTTCATGCAATCAGCATTAGGGTTTTAAACTCTAAACTGAATTTTTCCTTTAGTCAGCATTAGGGTTTTAAACCCTAAACTGAACTTTTTTCCATTCAGCAAGCATTAGGGTTTTAAACCCTAAACTGAGCTTTTCCATGCAATCAGCATTAGGGTTTTAAACCCTAAACTGAATTTTTCCTTTAGTCAGCATTAGGGTTTTAAATCCTAAACTGAACTTTTTTCCATTCAGCCAGCATTAGGGTTTTAAACCCTAAACTGAGCTTTTCCATGCAATCAGCATTAGGGTTTTAAACCCTAAACTGAATTTTTCCATGTAGTCAGCATTAGGGCTTTAAACTCTAAACTGAATTTTTCCTTTAGTCAGCATTAGGGTTTTAAACCCTAAACTGATCTTTTTTCCATTCAGCCAGCATTAGGGTTTTAAACCCTAAACTGAGCTTTTCCATGCAATCAGCATTAGGGTTTTAAACCCTAAACTGAATTTTTCCTTTAGTCAGCATTAGGGTTTTAAACCCTAAACTGAACTTTTTTCCATTCAGCCAGCATTAGGGTTTTAAACCCTAAACTGAGCTTTTCCATGCAATCAGCATTAGGGTTTTAAACCCTAAACTAAATTTTTCCTTTTAGTCAGCATTAGGGTTTTAAACCCTAAACTGAATTTTTCCTTTAGTCAGCATTAGGGTTTTAAACCCTAAATTGAACTTTTTTCCATTCAGCCAGCATTAGGGTTTTAAACCATAAACTGAGCTTTTCCATGCAATCAACATTAGGGTTTTAAACCCTAAACTGAATTTTTCCTTTAGTCAGCATTAGGGTTTTAAACCCTAAACTGAACTTTTTTCCATTCAGCCAGCATTAGGGTTTTAAACCCTAAACTGAGATTTTCCATGCAATCAGCATTAGGGTTTTAAACCCTAAACTGAATTTTTCCTTTAGTCAGCATTAGGGTTTTAAACCCTAAACTGAACTTTTTTCCATTCAGCCAGCATTAGGGTTTTAAACCCTAAACTGAGCTTTTCCATGCAATCAGCATTAGGGTTTTAAACCCTAAACTGAATTTTTCCTTTAGTCAGCATTAGGGTTTTAAACCCTAAACTGAACTTTTTTCCATTCAGCTAGCATTAGGGTTTTAAACCCTAAACTGAGCTTTTCCATGCAATCAGCATTAGGGTTTTAAACCCTAAACTGAATTTTTCCTTTAGTCAGCATTAGGGTTTTAAACCCTAAACTGAATTTTTTTCCATTCAGCCAGCATTAGGGTTTTAAACCCTAAACTGAGCTTTTCCATGCAATCAGCATTAGGGTTTTAAACCCTAAACTGAATTTTTCCTTTAGTCAGCATTAGGGTTTTAAACCCTAAACTGAACTTTTTTCCATTTAGCCAGTATTAGAGTTTCAACTCTAAAAACTGAACTTCTCCCTAGCTATTCGGTATTAGGGATCCAACCCTGAACTGGGCATTTTATCTTCCTTCCTCAATTTTATGAACTTCCTGGCGAATAATTAACGAAATTTTCCTAGTGAAACTGGGGCAGAAAATTTCGTTCGTTTGTTTGTTTTCTCCCGCAGGTCTAACCTCGAGCCACACGGATCGAAATGACCCACGAGATGAGTCTCAACTCAGAATCTAAAAAAAAAAAGAAAAGGACAAAAGAAGATGTCCCGAGATACCGGAGAAAATGGAAGGCGGATCATTCCAAGATTTGATTAAGGTCCAGAACTCTGCCAGTCACGTCTCCCTGAGTATCCCAGAGGTTAAACAAGCACCTACAACTCGCAAGCATCAAGATTCGGATCGAAGTCTCCAAGCAAAATCAGCTAAGACCCATGATCAAGTCGCAAAAGAATCATAGATAGGGATCTTGTAACTAGCAGTTGACATGCATATAAGTATTTAGTTCAGTTTCAATTTTTCTTTAGTTGTAATAAGGCGTTCAGTAAAGCAGGTGACAACAGCAACAGCAGTAACATCAAGCATCGCAGTCCCATGGTAGTCCCAGCTACCAAAACTTCCCGAACTACATTGACCTGATTCCTGTTTAGCCCAGGATATGTAGGAAACCTTTGGAGCAAAGGTTCGGTCAAATCTTTCAAAAAATGCTTCACACGGAGTAGTCCATAGGCAAAAATCGCTCATATCCGCTCACTTTATCTTTGCACGAAAACTCTTCGTGTTTCCGAACAAAGAGAGGCAGCTGTGAGCACGTGATTTTTGTTTTACGCGACAATCGCTCCAAAAGAAATAAAAATAATAACAAATGGTCCTATTGTACAATTTTTGAATTTTACATGGCACTTTATTAATTATTTATGATATTTTTGCCCATTTTATCTTATTAAAACAAAATACAAAAAAAATGATGTGTCATGCGTAATTGGAACCGTAATCCGGTTGTTAAATAAGAAAACCATAAATAGGCATCTTTGTCCGTGATTTTTTGTTTTGTTTGATTTTTACCTGCTTCAAATATTTTAATATGTGTGTGCAAATAATTGTATTAAGTGTCTATTTAATTTTAATTTGATTTACTTAGGTTTTGTTTTAAAATAAAAATATATATATATAATAATAAAATAATAATAATAAAAAGAGAGTGCAAAATTGGGCTGAAATCAGTTTTGGGCCTACTTCATTTTAATTCGAGGCCCAACTCAAACCCAAAACCCCTGTGTAACCTAGTCCAGTCCAGCTGACACCAAGGACGTCCAAACGACGTCGTAGTGGTTGAGTCTGATCTGAGCCGTTGATCTCTGAATGATCAACGACCAAGATCACTTCCCCATAACCCACTGATGACCCCGACCCGTTTTCACCCGGACCGACCCAAACCCTTTAAAGATGAAACGACACAGTCCCCCATCAGCCAAGAGATCCTGACCCTTCATCGCACCCCATCCAACGGTTAGGAATCAACCCCTCACTAACTATATAAACCCATAACCTTACCCTGCCCCCCTATCCGAACCCCAGCCTTAGGTCACCTTCGTCCTCATCCCCTTCCCCTCCAAAACCCTAGCCGCCCCTGTATTTTTCACCATGAAAGCCGGCGACATGGACGCCGGTGACCCCACCCTTAACACCATAGAACCCCTTTGCCGTCCTAAACATGGATCTGTTAACCACTTAACTCGAATCCCTTCCCACCTTCTCGAATCTTCGTTTGAAGATTCGAGTCGGAACTTGACTTACACCGTTTAACCCCAGTTTCACACCAGACACTCCCCAGACCCCCCTCGTGACCAAACCATGCTTGGTTTGGTCCGAATCTGACCAGGGAAGCATGAATCCCAGATCTAATCTTTGGAACCTTAGGGTTCCTCGTCACTGGTCCGTATCTCGTTTAAACCAAGAGATTAAGGTCTAATGGACCTTAATCAAAGTGTTTCTCACTTCGATTAAAGTCCGTTCAGCCTTAAGAAAGGTCTGTTCGAATCCAAGTTAAGGCTTTTGATTTTTTGGGATTTAAGGTGAGTTTTGCTTTCTTTTCTTTATTCTGTTAGTCCATGTTTGTTTAAAAGGCTGTTCATGTTGTTGTGAAATTTGTGTTTCGAATTTTACCAGCTGTGTCCTGTCCACCTTGCCTGAACCTCTGTTGTTTGATTGAGTCCTTCTTCTACTTGTTCTGATAATGTGTATGTATGTATTTGTTGTGCAATTAGTTGAATTTCAAATTTGAACTGATTAACTGATTCCTCGAGTACAATTCTGCTTAGTCAGTACAATTCAAATCATGTGTTCGATACTGTTAAATGTCTGATTTTGGCTATGATTGTACATGTTATGATTGATATAGTCGAGTTGACATGTGTCGTCAATTAGTTTCAGTTGTCCGAACAATAACCAATTGACCTACTTCTGTTAAGCATTGCCTGAATCAATTAGGGACTGGGTTTAGTAACTTATAGTTGTTAATTTGATTTCAGAAATCTAAGGTTTGGTCTGTTAGTTACAGCCTGAATTGGAGGGCATGTGCATTAGTGCACAACATGTGCATAAAAGCCATTCTGATTAAAATAATTTGACAGCATGTTTGTCAGATTATATTCTTGCTGCCCTGTCTGCCTTTTAGTTTAAAGATTAGAGGGTACTGTCAGGAATATCATGGGGGAGGTTTATACTTAATTAGCTAAGTGGAAACTGTAAAGGGACAGCACATGGGAGGGGACCTGATTGATTAATAGGCTGTTCAAATAGCCTGATTTGGAGCTATAAAAGAGGAGGAAGATAGGGATACATGGGGGATACACACAAAAGGGAAGCTGAAACCAAACAGAATCAGTTTCTAAGGGAGAAAAAGAGTTTGTTTTTCTTGGAAATCAGGAGGGGGATTTAGAAAAGAAATTCTTGCTCGACTGGAAAACACTACTATTCCTCATCCTTTCGTGTCTGAAGTCCAGTATCCAGTTTGTTTTGTTTCTATCAGATTTTAGGATTTTCCCTCTGAGTTTTGAAAAGATCAAATATTGATTATTGTACCATTGGTTTACTGCCTTGGTCTGTTGGTCTGGGATTGTCATTGTTGTTGTATTGCTTTGTTTGTTACTACCATTCTTGTGCTGCTGCTGCTGACTCTTCTGCTTCCACTTCTTCTTTACATTTCAGTATCCAGGTACACATTTCAAGTCCCATATTGGTGTAACTGTAACAGTCTGAAAGCATGAAATGAAAGTTGGAGAAGTTTAAATGTCTGTTGTAATACTCATGGCATGTTGATTTCTTTCTATATATATGATTAGTTTGTAAATTTCAATAGCAGGAAAAGATCAGTTTGGTGCTTAGCTGAGTTCTAGTCTCTTGCGTCTTAGTTTATAGTTGTTTGTTAGTACAAGATGTAGTGTACAATATGTAGAATGCATGGATAATTGACATAGAATTTTTGACCGGATTCCTGTTTAACTATAATGACATGCATAGGATAGAATATTTCCACCTTACACAATGATGTTCTGATTTACTTTAGTTCTTTCATCAGGACCCGCTAGGCAGTATATAGAAGCACGTTCGAATCCCCATTAGCAATAATGCCTAGTGTTCAATTCCCTTAATCTAGCCTAAAATAAGTCTAGTTAAGTTCAATTCAAGAAATGTTTGGATACAAGTGTAGCATTTGGGCAATCTCGCATGTTTCACAAGGTATGACGTCTCTTCACTTTGTAAATAATTAAGCAGAAATTGATAAGAATCCAGGTTAGGCCAAAGCATATAATTAAATTAGCATGTACCTTTCCTTCTAGTTTTAGAGACAAATGCATTAGGAAATGTAGCCACTTTAGGATACCCTTTCTAAAATAGAGACGAGCCTCGCCAAATAAAAAATGCGAAATTGCGGGACCCTCAACAAATAACCATAACAAGTATTTAGAATTCAGGATAGGCTGTTTAGTGAATCTCACCGCCTTCCCCAAAGATAATAATACGTTAGACTCTTTAGGCACAGTTTAATTAAATTACATTCTTAAATTCGGGTGCGCATTTATGTGACCCAAATTCAAATCTCAACGGAGTTGAAATGCGTTAACAACTACGGGTGCATTGATTATGACGTGGTCCGAGATGCATTTTTACGACGTTGCAATTCTATAAAAATAAATGATAATAAAAGCGGTTTAAAATTTAAGAAAAGCACATAAGTCACAACATGTATTTAAATCAGATATTTAGCCATTATAACAGTTTAAGCGACCGTGCTAGAACCACGGGATTCGAGGGTGCCTAACACCTTCCCTCGGGTCAACAGAATTCCTTACTTAGAATTTCTGGTTCGCAGACTTCATTTGGAAAAGTCGAATATTTTTCCTCGATTTGGGATTCAAGATAAACCGGTGACTTGGGACACCAAAAGCCAAACCTTTCCCAAGTGGCGACTCTGAATTAAATAAATAATCCCATTTCGAATATTGTCACTTAAATTGGAAAAACTCCCCTCGCGCATTTAACCCTTTGGGGCCAGGGCGCGCAAAAAGGAGGTGTGACAAGTATGTATTCATTTCATCCACATCTTATCTTTTTTCTTTGCCAAATCCCAATAGACTTTACTGATAGCAGCTCTATTCCAAATTCTAATGTTCAGAAGATTATATCCTCCAGCAGATATAGGTAAACACATTCTATCCCATGCTATCAAAGTTCTCTTGGTGATTGTATTAGCACCAGCCCAAATATAGCTTTTGCAATATGATTCAATCAGACTCATCACCTTAGCCGGGATAATGAATATTTGAGACCAATAGGATTGAATCCCAAAAATGACTGTTTGGACTAACTGTACCCTACTAGCATAAGATACTTTCTAGCAGTCCAAGATGAAATTCTTGCAACTATTCTGTAAATCAGTGGTTGTCATTGCATAACTGTTATCTTCTTTGTATCCAGGGGAATGCCTAAGTATTTGAAAGGTAACTCCCCAAGTGAGTATCCAGTCTTCTGTAATATTTCCTTTTTAGTAACCTGTTCAACCCCTCTAAAATAGATTGCACTCTTAATAGGATTAGCAAGCAGTCCAGATGCAGCAGAGAATTGCATGAAGCAGGCATGTAGAGTAGTGACAAATTTGCAATCCCCTCTAGCAAACATCAATAAATCATCTGCAAAGCTTAGGTGTGTTATATCAAGCTTACCACATCTAGGATGATACCTATACTCTTTATTATGTTTTAGTCCTCTGAGCAGCCTACTTAGATATTCCATTGCAATTGAAAACAAGAATGGTGATATAGGATCACCCTGTCTGAGTCCTTTGGCAGCTTCAAAAGGCTTTGTTAGTTCCCCATTTATCATAATTGAATAACTCACAGAGGTTACACATGTTGTCACCCAATTGATGAATTTTGTAGGAAAACATAGATACTCTAGCAATTGTTTCAGATACACCCACTCAACTGAGTCATAAGCTTTCATCATATCAACCTTCAACATACATCTAGGAGATATATGCTTCCTGCTATAAGCCTTAACAAGTTCATGGGCAAGTATGATGTTATCTGCTATCTTCCTCCCTGGGATAAAACCTGCTTGAGCTTCCGAAATGATATATGGCATGATCTTTTGTAGTCTACCAGCTATGACTTTTGAAATGAGTTTGTATAGTACAGTGCAGCAGGCTATAGGTCTAAAATCCCTAATAGTCAGTGGGTTGGGGATCTTTGGTAGCAAAGTAATAGTAGTGCAATTGATTGCTGGAAACATCACCCCTGTATGGAAAAATTCTTTCACCGAAGCACACACTTCATCTTTGATCAGTGGCCAAGCTTTCTTATAAAATTCAGCATTGTACCCATCTATACCTGGTGCTTTATCACTTCCTATCCCTTTCAAAGCTTCTTCTATCTCTTGACAAGACACTTCAGTTATCAAATCTTGTTGTTGCTGCTTTGTTAAGGTAGGTCCTCTCCTCATCACCATTTTATTTACTGCTGGAAGGACATGTGCACTAGTACCCATTAAACTTTTGTAGAAGGATACTATCTCCCCTTTTATAGCTTCATGATCTGTTATGATGTTTCCTGCCAATGTTTGCAGCTCATCAAGATATTTCCTCTGTTGTCTCTCTTTTATCACTGCAGTAAAGTATTTATTGTTACCATCACCCAGTTTGATCTAGTTTGCTCTTGATTTCTGCTGCAATATCCTCTCTTCTATCATTGACCATGTCTCCAGTTTCTGCAACCAATCCTTTTCCTGTTCTTGTAGCATATCACTATAGTTATTTTGCAACTGTTTTTGTATGTGTTGGATGGTTTGTCTGGCTTCCTCTATCTTCCCAGTTACACCTTTGAATTCAGCTTCATTTAGTTGCCTAAATTTGCTTTTCATTCTCTTGAGCTTGGCCCATATGCTTTTCATCTCCCCTGTTCCTTTGTTATTACTCCACTCTTCTCTTATTATCATCAGAAAATCAGGATGATTAGCCCATACATTAAAAAACCTGAATGGACTCTTGTTAAACTTCTGTGTTTACCTTATATTGATGGACATGGGGTTATGATCAGAAATATAAGGTTCTCCATACACTGTATTTAAGTGATTATAATTCATCATCCATATATCATTTCCAAATACCCTATCAATCCAACTCCATACCCTATCATCTCCTTGCTGCTTATTAGTCCATGTGAAATATTCCCCTTTCCATGGCAATTCTGCAACTCCAATGTCATGACAGCATTCAGCAAATTCCTTTATGTCTGTACTTTTCACAGGTACTTTTGAAAGTCTATCTTAGGCATATAAGATAGCATTGAAGTCACCCCCAATAAGCCAAGGTCCTGTAATATTTTGAGCTATTCTTTTAAGTTGTTCCCATAAGTTCCTTCTTTTATCTGAATCATTATGGCCATATACTACTGTGAGGTAGTAGCACATCCCATTTTTCTTCCCAGTTACCAAACAATGTATGAATTGGTCATGCTTATCCAGAGGTTGAATTGTATAGATATGATCATCCCATATAATCCACACCCTGCCATTCACAGCATGTTCATAATTAGTTATCCTGCTCCAATTAGGTACTATTCTATTGATCACCTTCTGTGCTTTGTCCTCTTTCACCTTTGTTTCAACTAAACCAGCCAGCTTGTAATGTTTTTTCCTTTATATACTACTTTATTTTATTTTGTTTATGTCTCTTATTCAGTCCCCTAATGTTCCATATTAACCAAGTCATTGATGTTTGGTTATTCCACCTCTCAGATCAGGTGGCCTAGTCTTCTCCCTTTGCCCCTCTTCCTGCTGCAATACCTGAAAATTATTCTTTGTGGTTTTACTGCATTGCCCAGTGTCCTGCCACTTGTGCTAGTCAGAGCTGGCCATTCCTCACTTTGTTCTACCTGCTGCACTTCTTTTGCTTTTCCTTTATCCTTTGTATCCTGTGCCTTCTCAGTATTTTCATTGCTAGTGATTGTATTCTCCTGCCTCACAAGTTTGATTGCTCCCTTGTTTATGTTTCCTTGTTGTTGTTGTCCCTGTCCTTTAACTTGCCACCTTGTGGTAATTTTCCCCTGTTTTTGTCTTTCTCTATATTACTCCTCTTTGTTCACTTTCTTCTCCACAGTACAGTCATGCCTTATCTTCATGCAATTTATGCAGTATTGAGGCTTCCATTCATACTCCACCTGCAGTTGAATCTTCTTCCCTGATGTTTCTTGCACTGTCAATTCTGTTGGTAGCTGTTTGTCACATTAGCTTCCACCAGAATTCTAGCATATGAAATGCGAGTCTGCTTAGTAGTACATTCATCCGTAAACAGTGGCTTTCCAATGGCACTTGCTAGCTTGCTCAGAGTCTTGTTGCCCCAATAGCTCATAGGCAGATTTGGTATAGTAATCCACAAAGGAATTTCCATCAGAAACTCTGCCTTAATATCAAAATCAGGAGTCCATTGCTTCAATATCATTGGTCTCCCATTAATGATATAAGGACCTCCATAGAGAATGTCCTTCAGATCCCCAATAATGTCAAATCTGGCTATGTAATATCCGTCGTCATGTAAGTACAGATCTGGTATGCTCACTCTACTTCAAGTATTACTAATGTATTTATACCTTGGTGTATCCCCAATTACATAAATAATTAGGGCACACTCCCATTTCTTATTCTGCTCCTCAATTTCTTCGTCATCTACTTTAACAACAATATTACCATCTACAAATTCCGGTGGTATGTAGGACAGGACCATACTATTTTCCGATGATCTGTTTCCAGCAAAGAGAATGCCCATGTTTTCTCTTTCTTCGGTGCTGCTGCTTGTGGCTTTAGCTCATCCATCTGCTCAGCTACTACTGTTCCATTAGTTTTTAGCTCAGTCACTATTGTTTGTTCCTTCATAACCTCCACAACAGTTATTAGAGTGCCTTCACCTGATGATGACGACACATGCATTTGCACAGCACTGAGATCTATCCTTTTCGCCGGTCCTTTAGTGTTACTAGGAGATCCTAATTCCAGAGAGTTAGCTTGAAATTGGTTACCAATTGGTGTTGTTATTTGCTGTGTAACTCCTTGAGCTAGGGTGTCTGCATTTACAGTTGCACTGATAGCTTCGCCAACCATCACAAGAGGTTCTCGTTTAGGTCGTCCTCGCTTTCTCGCCATGGCTGATTCTCAGACGGCGTCCGTTAGTATAACGTGCGCCGAGACCATTGCTTGCAGCAACAACTGTTACAAGTAGTAACAATAGAGGAGATATGTCAAATTGTGAAGAATCTGCCTAATGACAAGGCACCATGTATGGATGGATACCCAGCTGAGTTCTTTAAGGAATATTGGCCAATCATTGGAAAGGAGGTCATAAAAGGAGTACAACAATTCTTTCAAACTGGCAGACTATTGAAAGAAATTAACTGCACAACTGTTACATTGATTCTGAAGGTGAAAAATCCTAGCTATGTGAAGGAGTTTAGGCTTATTGTCTGTTGCTCAATAATGTACAAGATTATTGCTAAGATACTGACAAATAAGCTTAAACTAGTTGTGGATCTATTGGTTGGACCTTCTCAGTCTGCCTTCATAGAAGGGAGAAATATTCTTGACAATGTCATAATGGTTCATGAATTGATTAAAGGGTACTCTAAAAAAGCAGTCTCTCCTAGATGTATGATCAAAGTAGACATCAGAAAAGCATATGATTCAGTTGAATAGAGTTTTTTAAAAGCAGTACTGCTTGAGTTTGGGATACCATACAAGATGGTAACACTAATCATGGAATGTGTATCTACAGTCAGTTATACTCTACTACTAATGGTGGACTAACTGATAAATTTGTAGCAAGAAAAGGGCTAAGGCAGGGGGACCCTATGTCCCCATACTTGTTTGTATTAGCAATGGAGTACCTAACAGATCTTTGAAGACACTGACTCAGAACCCAGACTTTAACTTTCATCCTAAATGTGCTAAACTGCAAGTCATACACATCTGCTTTGCGGATGACTTACGGATGTGTTGTAGAGCAGATGGGGTATCAATGAAGTTAATGATTTGAGTTTTTGATCACTTCTCCAAGGTCTCAGGTTTACAAGAAAACTTGGAAAAGAGCTCATTATATATAGCAGGTGTGCCTATGGAATTCAAAGACAGAATGTTAGCAGAACTTCAGCTATCAGCAGGCAGCATCCCATTCAAATACTTGGGAGTCCCTTTGTCCTCAAGGAAAATTACTATCCACAGTGCATGCCATTAGTTGAGAAGACTGTGGAGAGGATAAGAAGCTGGATATCAAAGTTCTTGTCCTATGCTGGAAGACTACAACTCATTAAGAGTGTCCTGTTTGAAATGCAGACCTACTAGGCTCAAGTATTCCTTATTCCAAAGAAAGTTATTAAACTTGTTAATGGTATATGCAGGAACTATTTGTGGCCTGGTAGTCATGAAAATACTCACAGAGCTCCTATATCATGGGAAACATTGTGTAAGCCAAAAGTTGTTGGGGGTCTAAACATTATCAATTATGAGAGATGGAACAAAGCTGCTTTGACTAAACTCCTCTGGGCTATAATAGCAAAGAAAGACAAGCCTTGGATTAGATGGATACACTGCCACTATATAAAGCAGAATGATATCAATACAATGAGGTCCCAAAGCAGGCTAGTAAGGAAACTGTTTACAACAAGAGAATGGTGGGCTAATGACATACCAACAATTGAATCCTTTGTTCAGAATGGAAAATTCAGCATTCAGAAGGCTTATCTTCATGCTACTCCAAGGTACCCCAAAGTCCACTGGAAAGCACTAGTCATGTTGACTGGAATACTACCAAAGCAGCAATTCATTTTATGGATGACAATACAAAGAAGGCTGGCCACAGTTGACAAACTAGCAAAGTGGGGAATTCGGGTGACTCACTCTTGTGTACTGTGTGGAGGTGACATAGAAGAAACACATGATCACTTGTATTTCGAGTGTCCATATTCACAGAGCTTATGGACAGAAATGCTAGAATGGTTAAGCTACCAGAGAAAGGTTGAAAACTGGGAAGATGAGGTGCAGTGATTAACTACCAATGTAAACAACAGAAATCCAAGGAAAACTTTGCTAGGAGTGGTGTTTGCAGCAGTAGTATATCACATCTGGATGGAGCGAAATGAAAGAAGATTTCAAAACCAGAGAAGAGAGGTCAAAGATAGAGCAAAAGACATTGTCATGCAGGTGCACATAATAGGACAGAAGAAATGTAAATGGACACCAATATTGAGTACACTAAATAGTTATCCTAATTGTAATTCATAGCAACTAGGATAAGAAAAAGACCCATAAGCGTTATGGGATCTTAGTAAGCAACCTTGGTTGTATAGGTTTTTGTTTATTGGTTTCAGTCATGAGACCTGATACTAGAGTCCAAAGTACAGGTGATGTAAATTGAAAAACTGGTTGAAATAAATTGTTCTTTCGACCAAATTTAAAAACTCCAACTTAAAACTACTCTCCAATTTGAATGGATAGTTTTTTTTTTTAATTTTCGTTTTTTATTATAAAATATTTTATTTTATTAATTTATAGATATTTAAATTTAAAAATAATAACCAATAACTAATTATTAACTAAATAACTAAATATTAACTACTTATGCCATGTGACTTTTATTTATGCTGCCACTTGGCTTAAGGAGAGAGTTTTTCCCTCTCCTTTACTAATATATAGATTTACTAATAATTAACTTATAAATGATAATATTATGTATATAATTTGAACAAAATCATGTATAAAACTTAAATTATATCTTAATTGAGACAGGTTGAGTCACTTCACTCCAATGTTGCTTTCATGTCAAAATTACTTTGTTAGAGAATAGACTTTTTTATAAGCTTTTCTTCACGGACCGTTGTATAAAGAATAAAAAACATTTTTTAATTTATCATCATCATTCTAAAGCCATAATAATTGTTGCAAAAAATGTAATGTTTTTTCTTCTAATAGGTCAAAATTACCCATAGCAGCCAGTCATTGTCAAACATATCCATTGATATTATTTCTTTTACTAATAATTAAATAGTTTTCTTGGAGTCCTTTTCATTATTAAATTATTATATAATGACAAAAGTTTAATACCTGTAAAAAATTTCCATCCTTTTGTCAATTTGCTCAAACTGATCATTTTTCCATCCCAACTCTTTTTTTCTTACTCCCCTGTTAAAGTCTATATCACAAATGATTACTTTAGTGGATGTAATTTTTTTAAACTTACTTTACAAGAAATTAACCTTCCATTTTCTTTGGAGTGAGAAAAAAAGCAAAAACATTAAGTGGGCCTTTGGACATAAGAATTGTAATATTTTAAATAAAAAAAAGGTGAATTTGTTTTTAAGTGAAAATGATATTTGAAAATTAGAGTTGTATTTCGACATGATTATAATTTTGAGTTGTTTTTTAAGTTTTGTGAGTGATCTGAGTGAAAATTTTTAAAAATAGATTTTTGGAGTATTTCATATTTTTATAAAATTCCAAAATTCATCTTCAAGTGAAATAAAAAATTTATAACCAAACACCAATTTCGGAAAAAAGTGATTTTTTAAATTAAAAAAAGTGATTTTTTTTTGTCCAAACGGGCTCTAGCAAACTTTACCTCTATATTCTTCACTCTTCGTACTTTTTTGATTAAAATATTCTTCACTCACAATAAACTCAAAACACAGGTAAATACTTACCCACATCGAGTATTTTCGTCAAATTATATTAACTCACTATAGTTAATTAATTTAATTAGACGAGAATGCACATAATTTATCATGATTAAATGATTAAAATCCATATACAAGACATATGTTATATATCTATTGGTTTGGTGTAAACACGGATAAATTATTACCCAAAACACATGTTTTCAAATATGGGTGGATCATATTGACCAAATGAAGGTTCTATAGCTGGAATCATTAATGAGAAGAGTCGGCAATATAAACTTCCAACAACCCCAGCTTCACCGGTGTAAAGGTCAAGTCTCTTGAGAAAAATTGGGGTGAGTTTTTCTGTTTTCCTTATAGCTGGGACCCGTTTAAACATAAATTTTTAAATATTTTTTGAAAAAGCTGATTTGGGTGAAATTTGACGTGGACAAGTTTTGATATATTAAAAAGTTCTTTTTTCCAGCTAAGAGTCCCAAATAATCATGATTTGACCCAAAAAAAAGGTCTTAAGTTATATTTGGGATTTGAAGTTTTGGTTTTCAAAGTCTCCCAAAAATTAGATTAATTTTATAAATAAACATATATTTTAATTAATTAATTTTTTTTTTATAAAAAAACTTCCAAATCTTATGGTCAAACGCCTATCTAGTACAACTGGAATGGGCACCTTGGACTAAGGATATGTTTGGTGTGGATAAAATATCTTTTAAGAGGAGGAAGAATATTTTTCGAAGTTTTCTTTCAACCCTTCCTGCCCACCCCCACGCTCACTTTTGAACTGGAATGAGCAATTTTTATTATTGCCAAACATCACACAAACCAAAAAAGTGCTTAAAACCTAATAAGCACTTAAAATAAGCGAATTCAAACACCCTCAATATTTTTTGTTTACTAACTAAACACCAGAAAATAATTTATTTTCCAAAATATAATTTTTGTAAAAACATGTTATTTCTTACCAAACACACCCTAAATCCAAATTCAGTGGCCAATTGCACATATATTTGCATAAAGTATCAAATTAATAGGATAATATTAATAAGGATTCATCTAATTGAAGTTTTTAATATTAAAGCTTTAAAAAGAAAACAAAAAAAGAAAAGCTTTAACATTGTCAAAATTTTCGATCCCACTTCAAATGTTTTCTTATCACTAAAGGGTTGTTTCGATCGAAGACAGGTAATGCTGGAATTAGTTATGCTGAAATTAGTTATTCTAGTATTATTTCTTATTAACTGTTTGGTATGTTATACTAATCCTCAAATTGTCAATTTTACTGTTTTACCTTGGGATTACTATTCGACCATCTGACAGTGACATGTATAAGTTATTTCGATATAATTTTTAATCATGTGATAACTTATTTCAGCATTAATAACCAAATAAGGGATAATACGATACTAAATTTTTATTCCAAAATTATTTTTGCTTATCCATCCGACCAAACGACCACTAAATATACAACTTCTGACCTCGTTAACTTTCTAAGTAATAGCAACACTTGTCCTACTATTTCAATGGTAGATTTTGGTTGAATAAAAGTTAATAGTACTCCAATTAAAACGAGTTTTTGCTTTGACAAAAGGAAATAGCATATCAAGCCTTCTAGATTGGGTGACAAATGAATTCAAACAAAGAGGACTCCTAATTATGCCTAATAAATACGTTTCAACGCTTTTCGGGTCAACCCGAATTTAAAACGCGTCAAAGGTTGTCCACATTGAATGTTGAACTTGAATTTCTTTCTTAGCTCCCATCTACTAAAGAGAATAACAAGAAAATCAAACAAATATATGTATAATATACAGTCAAACCTCTCTATAATAGCTTCGTTTGTTTCGAATTTTTTTGGTCGCTATAGTGAAGTGTTGTTATAGAGTACATATGTTATAACATATTATAATATTCGATTCCTGGAATAACTCGACTTTTATAGTAAATGACTATTATATAAGAATGTTGTTATAGAGAAGTCGGACTGTATGTATGATCTCATGTATAATATGAGTATAATTGTGTATAATTAACGGATAATTTTTGTATATCGACTATAAAAAATAAACAATGAACTTGACTGATTATTTGTATAGTATATGTTAGACTAAAATTTGTATTTCAAAAGGTATTTTTAATATATTATGCATACTTTTATTTAAAGTTACTAAAACTTTTTTTTAAATATAGTGTACAATCAAACCAAAACAAGTAAAATTAAATATAAAAGAGTAGTAATATGGAGAAGAAAAAACAAAGAGATAAAAAGAAAATATATAAAACAGAGAGAAAATGGTAGCCGCCTGTGGGGTCATATCTGATATCAAATGAATCTGCCCTCTATATTTCTAATAATTATTAACCTCACTTGCCCCCCATAATTTATTCATTCAATCAATTACTCCTGCATTATGAAGCTTCTTACGGCCCATTTGGCCATAAGAAAATTTTCAAACTTTTTCAAACTTTTTCAAAATTTTCACTCAAATCACTTATAAAAATTTGAAAACGACTTCAATTACATTCATGTCCAAATACAATTCTAATTTTTAAATATCATTTTCACCTTTTTCCCGATTTTTTTGGAATGTCACAATTATTATGTCCAAACGCCCACAAGGTTCAAAGCATGAAGCAACTCAAAATCTCTCTTCACGTGTAATTTTCAAGCGTCAAACAAAGTGGCATTTGTCTTTTGGAATAAAAGTTTCCTCATTTTTCTCCACTTGTCTAGGAGAAATCACTATTATATCCTCTACTATTTGCCTCTCAATAAATAAAATTATAAACAATAACAACGACAACAACCAGTAAAATTCCACTAGTGGAATCAGGGAAGGATAGTGTGTACGTATACCTTATCCTGACCTCTTGAGGTAGAGAAAATATTTTCGATATACTCTCAGCTCAAGAAAAATGAAAAAAGCATGAAAAGAAAGAAATAAATAATATATCAATACCAAATCAATAAAATTATAAACATAAAGGAAAAGTGTACTATGAAAAAACATAGTACTATAGTAAAAACATTGATATTTTCTTAATAATGCATCCAATATAATAGCCGCCTCTTCTGAATTTGTTGCTATATAAGTCCTCTCCCTTTAGTCTTTTTTTCACAAACTCTAACTTTGCCTTTCACTTTCATTCTTTGTAACCATATTAAGTGAAAGAGAAAACAAAGGGCAGGGAAAAAAAAATCTCTAAATATTTTTTTTACGTTCATTTGTGCAATTTTGAGGTATAGCACAAGGTTTTGAGTCTCGCGTGTCTATCATTTCATCACCAAGGCATCTTCGAACGATACAATCCTCCGCCTCAGGGCGTTAAAAAGAGCATTTGCATAGTTTACGAGTTCTTTTTAAAGTTTACGAGACTTAAAAAAGAGATTAGCCAGCGAAAAATTATACTGTATATATCGTGAACGTTGGCTCAACATGGAGCCGGCGAATCTCAATGGTTTGAGAGGGAGTAGTATGAGAGGAAGTATGAGAGGGAGTTTAAGGGCAAGTACAAGCAACTCAATATGGAGAAATAATGGAGTTGAAGTATTTTCACGTTCAGCACGAGATGAAGATGATGAAGAAGCTCTAAAATGGGCTGCTTTAGAAAAATTACCAACTTTTGATCGTCTGAGAAAAGGTTTATTGTTTGGATCTAAAGGTGCAGCTGCTGAAGTTGATATAAATGATCTCGGAATTCAAGAAAGAAAGACTTTACTTGAAAGGCTTGTCAAAGTTGCGGATGAAGATAATGAGAAGTTCTTGTTGAAACTCAAGAATAGAATTGATAGGTAAGTGAAAATAACTTTTTATCTATAGTTTGTTTTTATTTTGGAAAGTCTTAGCGCAACGGTAAGAGTTATCGTCGTGTATTATCGGAAAGCCGTGAAAATAATATTTAACAGAAATGTAGAGTGATGATAGATTCAATGTGATCCGGTGCTTCCCGAATCCCACACATTGCAAAACTTAGTGCATCGGATTGCTTTATCTACCTAAGTCAGCCCGGTGCACTAAGATCCTGCGAGGAAGGGCTCCGAGGAAGGGCCTTTACCCTTATTTCTGCGAGAGGTGGTTTCCACGGCTTGAACCCGTGAACTCCTGGTCATAGGGCAACAACTTTACCAAAGAGTTGCTTTTTTTAACGAAAAGGGCAGCCCAATGCACTAAGTTTCCGCTATGCGTGGGGTTCGGGAAAGAGCCGGACTACAAGGGTCTATCGTACGCAGTTTTAACCAACATTTCTGCAAGAGGCTGTTTCCACGACTTGAACCCGTGACCTCCTACTCACGTGAAAACAACTTTACCAATTACGACAAGCCTCCTCCTCAGTTGCTTTTTAACTCTTTTTATTTAACTGATATTTAATTTTGTTGGAAAATTTACAGAGTTGGGATTGATTTGCCATCAATAGAAGTGAGATATGAGCATCTAAATATTGAGGCAGATGCATATGTTGGAAGCAGAGCTTTGCCTACTTTTATCAACTTCATGACCAATTTTGTTGAGGTAATAATATGAATTAAAAAAAATTAAACATTTTAATACTTCATTTTCTTTTTGATTGAAACTAACTTTGTTCATTTTTCCAATTTTTAGACATTCTTGAATTCTCTTCACATCCTACGTAGTAAAAAGAGGCAAATTACAATTCTCAAAGATGTAAGTGGTATGATTAAACCATGTAGAATGACTTTGCTTTTGGGACCTCCAAGCTCTGGAAAGACTACTTTGTTATTAGCTTTGGCTGGAAAGCTTGATTCTGCTCTAAAGGTGAGATTTTTCAACCCCAAATATCATATATAAATTTTATAATAAAATATCTATCTAATATTTACTTATAATATAATTGAGTTCTCAATCTGCACGGGTCCGGAGAAGAGTCGGACTACAAGAGTATATTGTACGCAGCCTTACCCTGCATTCCTGCAAGAGGCTGTTTCCACGGAGTGACCTTCTGGTCACATGGCAACAACTTTACTAGTTATGCCAAGGCTTCCTTTCATAATTGACTTTACACAATCAGTAAATTGAAGCACGGCCTTGGACGATAAAGTTGTCTCTGTGTACCTATAGGTCTAAGTGTTCAAGCCGTGGAAGCATTCAGTAATACTTGCAGTAGGGTAAGTTGTTTACATCACACACCTTGTGATGCGGTTCTTCCCCGGACTCAGCTTAAACACAAGATGCTTTATGCACCGGGTTATACTGTGCATGTGAAAAATTATAAAAATTATTAAACATCCTTATCCAAATTCTTGGTTTCTCCATTGTGCTAGGAGATTAATAATTATTAAGTTTACTAATTCCACTGATGAAGGACAGTCACCTTTAATTACATTTAAAGTAACTTGATATTGTAAATTCTTTTTACATAGAAGTTAAACCATTTTATAAACAAGAAAAATAACTAAATATTTCCCTTTTGGTTTTGGAAATCAGGTTACTGGGAAAGTGACATATAATGGACATGAATTACATGAATTTGTACCACAAAGAACAGCTGTTTATATTAGCCAACATGATTTACATATTGGAGAAATGACAGTAAGAGAAACTTTGGAATTCTCTGCTAGATGCCAAGGAGTTGGCTCTAGATATGGTTAGTATTTTCTTATTGCTTTTTAAATCAAATTCAATTTTTATAAGTGATTTTTTTTTTTGCAGTAAAACATATAGATATTCATTTATTATTATTTTTTTCTTAAAACTTGTACAGAGATGTTGGCTGAATTGTCAAGAAGAGAGAAAGCAGCTAATATCAAACCAGATCCTGATATTGATGTCTATATGAAGGTAAACAAAAAGGGTTAATGAAATATACTAGTTTAATTATTATTCTATTGAATATTAGGGATTTCATTTTAAATTATTTGACAAGTGTTCACTAAAACACTTAAACTTTTTATTGGAAATGTAGGCTTCAGCAACAGAAGGACAGGAAGCCAATGTTGTTACAGATTATGTTCTAAAGGTAACATTTACAATATGCAGTTATATAATTCCCCTATACTTTTTACGAACGGTTTCTGTAGTCATCTTTTAAGTGACCCGATAATGTGAAAATTCTTTTACAATGTCAGCGTATAGAAATTAAACTCGTTTAGTAATAGTAATTTGCTTCTTAATTTCCATTTTGCAGATTTTGGGACTTGACATTTGTGCTGATACTATGGTGGGAGATGAAATGATAAGGGGTATCTCGGGCGGCCAAAAGAAACGTGTAACGACGGGTGAAATGCTTGTTGGACCAGCAAAGGCACTTTTCATGGATGAAATCTCAACTGGATTGGACAGTTCGACGACTTTCTCCATTGTCAATTCTCTAAGACAATCTGTGCAGCTCTTGAAGGGAACTGCTGTGATATCTCTGTTACAACCAGCTCCTGAGACATACAACTTGTTTGACGACATAATTTTGTTATCAGATGGCTACATTGTGTATCAGGGCCCTCGAGAAGCTGTTCTGGACTTCTTTGAATCCATGGGATTCAAATGTCCTGAGAGAAAAGGTGTGGCGGATTTCTTGCAAGAGGTATGTCTTACAATGAAGTATAACCTGCAAAGTTTGAGACGTTGAAGTGTGCGATCATCTTATCTAAAATTTAAATTGTTAGAGAAACACACTTTTGTATAGTTAATTATGTTTTCGACACGTCACTTCACGTGTCAATTTGATTCTTTTCATCGACCAAGCATGTGAAAATCCTTTTAGATAGTGCGTGGCGATTAGACTTAACCCAATACCTCTATCTGTTCTGATTATATGTTGAAGTGTAGGAACATCTCATCTAAAAGCTTAAACTATTCGAGGGAGCATATGTTTATATAGTTAGTTATGTCTTCAACAATGCCCCTCACGTGAGTTTCTTATTCTTTTTCATGTATCAAGCATGTGAGTATTTTTGACAATAGCTGGCAATAAGACTTAACTCACGACTTAAGTCTGTTTTGATACCATGATACCTTTTTGAAGTCTGTGACCATATCATCTAAATGTTTAAGCTGCTCGATGGATTTCACTTTTATATAGTGAACTATGTATAGAATACATTGGAGTAGACGAAGTTTTGATTCTAAATGGCAGACATTTTAAATTATTTCTTGCAGGTAACATCAAAGAAGGATCAACAACAATATTGGGCCAAGAAGGATGAGCCTTACAGGTTTATCACTTCAAAAGAATTTGCTGAGGCATATCAGTCTTTCCATGTTGGAAGGAAACTTGGCGATGAGCTTGCAATTCCATATGACAAGAGCAAAAGCCACCCTGCTGCTTTGTCTACTCAGAAATATGGTATAGGGACAAAACAACTGTTGAAGGTCTGCGCTGAACGAGAATATCTACTTATGAAGAGGAACTCATTCGTTTACATCTTCAAGCTCAGTCAGGTGATTACTTATTCTCTTTGAAATATATACAAGTGTTTTCCTTTTCATAACCATGTGCCAATTGTAATGATCTTTTTGTTTCTGTTATGTTTTCTCAGCTCGCGATAATGGCACTTATAACAATGACAGTCTTTTTCCGAACCAAGATGCCTCGAGATGATATGGATGATGGAGGGATATATGCTGGTGCTCTCTTTTTCGTGGTCGTTATGATTATGTTTAATGGAATGGCTGAGATCGCTTTGACAATTTTCAAGCTGCCGGTCTACTTCAAGCATAGAGACCTTCTCTTTTTCCCTTCATGGGCTTATGCCCTTCCCACATGGATTCTCAAAATCCCTGTAACATTTGTTGAAGTTGGTCTTTGGACGTTCCTTACATATTATGTCATGGGATTTGATCCGAATGTTTCAAGGTAACGGAAGAAAAAAGACAGTCAAAACTAACAATAATTAGGAAGGGAAGCCTTGGCGTAACTAGTCCAGGAGGTCACTAGTTCGAGCCGTGGAAACAGCCTCTTGTAGAAATGCAGGGTAAGGCTGCGTACAATAGACCCTCGTGGTCCGGCCCTTCCTCGGACCCTGCGCATAGCGGGAGCTTAGTGCACCGAGCTGTCCTTTTTTTCGGCCTTCGAAATTTCATTCTTCCCATGATTATTAATCGAATCGACTATTGCTTTGCAGATTGTTCAAACAATTCTTGATTCTCATACTAGTACACCAGATGGCATCAGCATTGTTCAGATTCATTGGAGCAGTTGGCAGAACAATGGGAGTTGCTAGCACATTTGGAGCATTTGCTCTTCTTTTACAATTTGCATTGGGTGGTTTTATCCTTGCAAGAGGTATATTTTGTGGTATTTGCAGAAACTTTTTACTCGTTCAATCCGATGAATATTCATTTTCTGTTTTTTCCTTATGCCGCAGAGGATGTGAAGAAATGGTGGATTTGGGGTTACTGGACCTCACCATTGATGTATTCCGTGAATTCAATTCTTGTGAATGAGTTTGATGGGAAGAACTGGAAACATGTAAGTGTTTGTTAATACCTAATGCAACTCGCAAATAGTATATTTCTCGTATATGGATGCTCATACCACTCTAATTAAAATAGATTGCGCAAGGTGGAACCGAACCACTTGGAGCTGCAGTAATAAGAGCTCGGGGATTCTTTCCGGATGCATACTGGTACTGGATAGGTGTTGGGGCACTGGTCGGATTCACAATGGTCTTCAACCTCTTCTACAGTATTTCACTCGCTTACCTGAACCGTGAGTATATCTGATCTCTCTAATTTACTTTCCCCTTGAGAAGAAAAATGTCATGGCCTTAAGGGACTCTTTTAAAGGGGTTAATGCCTTATTTCTTATGTATCTGCAGCATTTGGTAAGCCGCAGGCTATGATATCAGAGGACAGTGAGAATGCTGATAGCTCAGAGGGAGTTGATTCTGTTACCGAGGGTGAGAACAAGAAGAGGGGAATGGTTCTTCCATTTGAACCACATTCCATCACTTTTGACGACGTTGTATACTCTGTTGACATGCCTCCGGTAACAATCCAGAATTTGGCACTAATAACAGTCGTGAGATTTTTCGTCTTTTTTATGAACTCACTTAATATTCTAATGACTTGCAGGAAATGAAAGAGCAAGGTTCAACTGATGATAGATTAGTACTTCTCAAGGGTGTGAGTGGAGCTTTTAGGCCAGGTGTTCTCACAGCTTTAATGGGTGTTAGTGGTGCTGGTAAAACGACATTGATGGACGTGTTGGCTGGACGAAAAACGGGAGGATATATTGATGGCAGCATCAAAATTTCTGGATATCCCAAAAAGCAAGAAACATTTGCACGTATTTCCGGTTACTGTGAGCAAAATGATATCCATTCCCCTTATGTTACAGTTTATGAGTCCTTGGTTTACTCAGCTTGGCTGCGTTTACCTCAAGATGTTGACGAAAACAAGAAAAAGGTCAGTGACTCTAAATTCTTTCACCATAATGATAATCTATCCTACAAATTGGTCGAACTTGTTATAGAACATGGCAGGCAATAACATTGTCGATTGATCACCTTTGTGCAGATGTTTGTTGAGGAAGTTATGGAACTTGTGGAGCTAACGCCGTTAAGATCAGCCTTAGTCGGATTGCCAGGAGTCAATGGTCTATCGACTGAGCAACGTAAAAGGTTAACCATTGCAGTTGAACTGGTAGCAAACCCCTCGATCATTTTCATGGATGAACCAACTTCAGGGCTAGATGCAAGAGCTGCAGCCATTGTCATGAGAGCTGTTAGGAACACCGTCGATACAGGAAGAACCGTTGTCTGTACCATTCATCAGCCTAGCATCGACATTTTCGAAGCCTTTGATGAGGTGAGTTTATTATGTTTCCAGGACAATAAAGCTAATTTTTTTTCTCCTTTCTGTGGAGCAACGCTCAAGTTGTCTCTGTGTGACCTATACGTCACAGGTTCGAGCCGTGGAATCTGTCCCTGATGCTTGCATCAGGCTAGACTGCCTACATCACACCCCCTTGGGGTGTGGCTGTGCACCGATATGCCCCCCCTCCCCTCGACATCTAATACTGAAGTTAAACATGGCTTTGCAGCTATTTCTGATGAAACGAGGAGGACAAGAGATATATGTTGGCCCTCTGGGTCGCCATTCTTGCCATTTGATCAAATACTTTGAGGTATGTTACTAAAGCAAAAGTTGAGTCTTTCTTTTCCTAGTTTATACAATCAAATACTAATTTTAGTTTCGTGTTGAATTCAGTCAATGCCTGGAGTTAGTAAGATAAAGGAGGCTTACAATCCAGCAACTTGGATGTTAGAAGTTACAGCCTCATCTCAAGAAATGATGTTAGGTGTCGACTTTGCTGATTTGTACAAGAAATCAGACCTCTACAAGAGGAACAAAGCCTTGATTGTTGAATTAAGTACGCTTCGTCCTGGTACAAAGGATCTGCATTTTGACACTCAGTTTTCACAGCCTTTCTGGACACAATGTATGGCTTGTCTCTGGAAGCAACACTGGTCCTACTGGCGTAATCCAGCTTATACTGCAGTCAGATTCCTGTTCACAACATTCATCGGACTTGTCTTTGGCACAATGTTCTGGGATCTTGGCACCAAAGTGTAAGTACTATTCACAATGAGACGTAAATAGAAACCTAACAAAAACCTCCTATAGTACATATGCTAAACTATTCGAGCTTTATTGATAACAGGAGTCAGAGCCAGGATCTTTTCAACGCTATGGGATCCATGTATGCTGCATGTCTCTTCCTTGGTGTTCAAAATTCATCATCAGTCCAGCCCGTTGTAGCCGTTGAGCGTACTGTATTTTACAGAGAAAGAGCTGCTGGAATGTATTCTGCAATACCGTATGCCTTTGGACAGGTGAACAGACAGTTATATTTCAGCCTTGACGTAACTGGTTAAGTTGTTGTCATGTGACCAGGAGGTCACGGGTTCAAGCCGTGGAAACAGCCTCTTGCAGAAATGCAGGGTAAGGCTGCGCGCAATAGACCCTTGTGGTCCGGCTCTTCCCCAGACCCCGCGCATAGCGGAGTTTAGTGCACCGGGCTGCTATCTTTTATACATATTTCAGCCTCAAAAAAGGGTTGATAGTAATCCATGAAAACTTCATTTTTCTTGCAGATTGTCATTGAAATACCTTATGTATTTGTACAAGCTGCTTTCTATGGTCTCATTGTATATTCAATGATTGGATTTGAATGGACTGCTGCCAAGTTCTTTTGGTACTTCTTCTTCATGTACTTCACCCTCTTGTACTTCACCTTCTATGGTATGATGACCGTGGCTATTTCCCCGAATCAAAACGTTGCTTCTATTGTCGCGGCCTTCTTCTATGCAGCATGGAATCTCTTCTCAGGATTCATCGTTCCACGACCTGTAAGTTCTTCAAACTCCAACATTTCCATATATTTCATCCATGTAAACTAATCCGAATCTCAAAAAATGACATGTTATCGTTCCCTTTCTTGGCTAAAAACAGCGTATTCCAATATGGTGGAGATGGTACTACTGGGCATGCCCTGTTGCATGGACCTTATATGGTCTCGTTGCATCACAATTCGGTGACCTACAAAACGACCTACAAAACGATCTTGGCAATAATGAAACTGTGGAACAATTCTTGGATCGTTACTTCGGGTTTAAGCATGATTTTCTTGGCGTAGTCGCAGCTGTGATCGTTGCATTGCCTGTTATGTTTGCCCTCACATTTGCATTGGCAATTAAGGCATTCAACTTCCAGAAAAGATAGACTTAGCCTACCAATCCAAAAGACTTACATAAGAAAGAATAGGTTATGTAACTCTTATGTATAGGTCACAACTTGAAGACCATTTCTTGTAACATTTTTTTTTTAATTATTACTATGCATGTTCTTCTATTATTTTTTTTATTGAGTTCCAAGTTTGTGTAGGAAAAATTAATTTATTAATGAGAATGAAACTATAGCAGCACTTTTGCTCTATTTTTGGCTTTATGTTCTCTTTGACTTCTCCTTCATTTCTAAAAGTGCTTTTTTCCTTTTTCAAAATAATTTAATATGGTCTCCTAACAACAATAACAAACCCTTTGGATTCCAGCCATAATTGGGGTCTGGAGGGTGTGAAGAGGGAAAGATGTATCAGCCCTATCCATATCTTAAGAGGACAGAGAGGTTATTTCCGATACTCGGCTAAAGAAAAGATGAAAAGAAGCAGTAGTGACAACAAGTAGTAATAACAACAAGATATTAAGAAGATTGAAGCCAAAATAGCTATTAAAAGATAGGTAGTCATATATATAATATGGTCTCATAAAAACAACGATAATATTATACCGTGATAATATTGCATGCGAACATTATAATTTGCATGTTATAGTATGTCACACCTCCTTTTTGCGCGCCCGCCCCCGAAGGGTTAATGCGCGAGGGGAGTTTTTCCAATTTAAGTGACAATATTCGAAAATGGGATTATTTATTTAATTCAGAGTCGCCACTTGGGAAAAGGTTTGGCTTTTGGTGTCCCAAGTCACCGGTTTATCTTGAATCCCAAATCGAGGAGATTTTCGTCTTTTCCAAATGAAGTCTGCGAACCAGAGATTCTAAGTAAGGAATTCTGTTGACCCGAGGGAAGGTGTTAGGCACCCTCGAATCCCGTGGTTCTAGCACGGTCGCTTAAATTGTTACAATGGCTAAATATCTGATTTAAATACATGTTGTGACTTATGTGCTTTTATTGAGTTTTAACCGCTTTTATTATTATCATTTTTATTTTTATAGAATTGCAACGTCGTGAAAATGTATCTCGAACCACGTCACAATCAATGCACCCGTAGTTGTTAACACATTTCGACTCCGTTGAGATTTGAATTTGGGTCACATAAATGCGCACCCGAATTTAAGAATGTAATTTGATTAAGTCGCGCCTAGAGAATCTAACGTGTTATTGTCTTCGGGGAGGGCAGTGGAATTCACTAAACAGCCCGTCCCAAATTCTAAGTATTTATTATGACCAATTATTGAGGGCCCCGCAATTTGCCTTTTTATTCGGCGAGGCTTGTCTCATTATTTTAGAAGGGTACCCTACAATGACTACATTTTTACTACATTTTATCTTTAAAGAGAAGGATGATGCCGAATTTTGCTGGTTTAGACAAATACGGACTGAATCCTTATTATGTTTGCCGAACCTAAACTTGTTTGATTACCTGATTGATTGTTCATGAGGTGAGGGCTACCGCATGCTTTGTCTTCAACAAGTGAATATGCTTATTAATTCGCTAAGTGAGATTGCAAACAAACTAACAACATATATTGAGTTATGTTTAACGACCTCCAAGTTCTATTCTTAACACTCTAACCTATTTGAAATTGATAAAAGAAATCGGCTGTTTTATTAGGAAAATTACTACTAATTGAACTCAAAAATGATTATTAGTTTTTCTCAACAATCATTACATCATTTCGAAAAGAATCTGTACCGAAACCCAGTATCGAACCTGCATTGGGACGAATAAACTGACAGGAGAACTGGCATTCATAGCCATACTCTTAATGTGACTGTATGGGAGTTTGTTTGGGATACATTTATCCCGGACCCAGTACCACAGTTTTGTCAATTCAGTGGTCTAGGCAAAATACATACAAGTGCTTACCATGACTCTATGTTATACAGTCATACTAAATCAAACAAGTGTTATACTGAACTGAATGTATACTAAATCAAAACATGCTGTCTATGTCATACTGTCATTACTGTTGAGCCATGCTATCTAACAGTTCATCTTTAAACAGAAATGTATGCTAGTTTATACTGTGAGCACGTGATTTTTGTTTTACGCGACAATCACTCCAAAAGAAACAAAATAATAGCAATTGGTTTTTACTGTACATTTGCTGGATTTTTACGTGGCATTTTTTGTTAGTTATTTGTTGATTTTGCCCATGGTTGTTTTATTCAAAAAATAAATATAAAAAATATATATGTCTATATGTCGTGTGAACCGCAATCTGTTTATTAAAAGAAAAATAAAATATGTGCGTCCTTCATTGTATTTTGTCATTAAGTGTTTAGTATAATTAAATGTTAATTGTGTGATAATTGTTGTCCAATGTTTACATGGTATTATTTGGCAAATTATTTTAAGGATTTAAAAAGAAAAAAAAAGAAGGAGTTTCGGACTTGGGCCAGTCCGGTTCTTAAAACAAAACAAGCCCAAACAAACTCAGCCCAAACCCCATGTAAACCCGGTCCAGACCAGCTGGCCTCAGGGGCCTTCCAAACGACACCGTTTTACTGCAGTCTGATATGGGCCGTTGATCTCAAATTGATCAACGGCCAAGATCACATTCCCCGTAACCCACCAACAAACCCGACCCGTCTCACCCGGACCGACCCCAAACCTTTATCCTTGAAACGACGTCGTCCCTGGTTAGCCAAAGGATCCTGGCCCTTCATCTCATCTCATCCAACGGCCAGGATCCATTTGCTCACTAACTATATAAACTCCTAACACTACCCTGCCCCCTATCCAAACCCCAGCCTTCGTCGTCCTCACCACAACCCCCAAACCCTAGAGCCGCCCTAGTATCCCCCACCATGAAAACCGGCGGCATGAACGCCGGTGACCTTCCCCTTAACACCATAGAACCCCCTTGACGTCCTGAACCCAAATCTACCAACCACATACCTCGAATCCTATCCCGCCTTCTCGAATCTTCATTTGAAGATTCGAGTCGGAACCTAATCTACACCGATCTGCCTTGAAATCATACCAGACACTCCCCAGGCCCCCCTCGTGACCAAACCATACTTGGTTTGGTCCGAATCTAACCAGGGAAACACGAATCCCAAATCTAAGTTTTTGAACTCTAGTTTTCCCTGTGCATGTTCCGTGCTTTGTTCAAACTGAAGAGATTAAGGCCCAATGGACCTTAATCGAGGTGTTTCTCATCCGAGAAACACTTCGTTTAAAAGTCCATTCAACCTTAAAGAAGGTCCGTCCAAACGCCAGTAGATTTTTCTGATTTGTTTTAAGGTGAGTTAATTTTCTTTTCTTTATTTCAGTTCGTATGTTTGTGTGTTGTTAAAGGCCTGTCCGCATGGCCAAACTTTTTGTTTTGTGTTTTTGAACTGCTATTGTCCACCTTGGCCGGACCTCTGTATTCAGTCAGTTTCTTTCTTCATAATGCGTGTGTATTGTTACGCGGCGCCTTCCTGAGATTCCTTGGAAGGGCGACGTAAGGCTAAGCAACTGATGTCAGTGCAGTTACTGTCCGCCAACTGAGGTCCCCTCCGTACGCTAGACTAGATTGTCAGTGCCGTACGGGAAAACCAATGTCAAGAGAAATTGAGAGAACAGGAATGAGAATTGAGAATGAAAGAAAGCTTGATTGCATTAATGAAAGCTATTACAGAAAGGAAATGCGGTGTCGAGGGGGAGAGACACCAGTACAGAGAATTGTTTGCTTGCTAGAAAGTTTTGATTGTTTGGTCCCCCTTAATAATGCTTAAAAAAAATAATCCAAAGCTACAAGACTAGACTTGATTAAGCTAGAGAAACATAATGAAATTACATGGAATAAAACTACTCTATATTTACAATGAAAAAGACTTAGTTTGCTATAAGGCAGAAAACATGGCCGTTGTCGGCAGCATAGTCTTTGGCATCAGGATCTGCGCGCGCGGCATTGTCTGCGCGCGCGGCGCTGTTGGCATCTGCCTGCGGTTGGGCGCTGGCGAGGGATATCGGTGGGGCGACAGAGGCACATGCGCGCTTGTCACTTGGCGCGACCAAGACCACGGGGCCGTCCGTGGCGCTAGGCATTGGAAGGCTTGCTAGGACGCCACGGGGCGCGCCCAAGGGGTCATGGGGCACGGCTGGAAAGCCGCCCATGACATTCTCCCCCACCTGAGTTGGCGACGTCCTCGGCGCCTTACTTGCAAGATAATCTTCAATTAGGCTCTTGTAGGCTTTGAGGTTTGTTCCCCTCTCCCAAGTGTTCTCCTCTGTATCACAGCCCTGCCATTTCACCAAGAACTCCTGGTGATCTTTCCTTGAGGCATGAATCACTCTATCATCAAGGATAGCTTCAACACGCCTCTTCCCGGTTGAATTGGGCCCTCGAATACTGGGTATTGTGAGCTGGCTCCTTGAAGGATCCTCTGTATCTTCCCGAAAAGGTTTCAGGAGGCTGACATGAAAAACAGGATGAATTTTCCACCAAGCTGGGGTATCCACCCGGTATGCAACTTTCCCAATACGCCTTTCAATGGACAAGGGTCCAATATATTTTTGCAATAAGCGAGGGTCATGGACCCCTGCAAATAAGTAACGTTTTGGAATTTTGACCATCACTTTGTCTCCTACTTGGTATTCAACAAAGCGACGATTCTGATCAGCATGCCTCTTCATCCGCTTTTGAGCCTTGACAAGATAGCTCCGCACTATCTCCAAATTTTGCTTCCACTCTTTAGAGAAGCTAGCAGCTCGAGGAGATTTAGACATATTTGGTGCATTGACGGTGTGTGGGAGTAGCGGTTGCTGTCCGGTAACAATTTCAAAAGCGCTTTTGTTTGTACTAGAGCTCTTTTGTGAATTGAAACACAGTTGAGCAGCATCCAGAAGCTTCACCCAATTCTTCTGCGATCCGGTTACAAAATGACGCAAATATTCCTCCAACATACCATTGAACCGCTCCGTCTGGCCATCAGATTGCGGATGAAAACTTGAGCTGTGATTCAGCTTCGACCCAAGACACTTAAAGAGTTGGGTCCAAAAGTTGCTAGTGAAGCGTGAGTCACGATCACTAACAATATCTTTGGGTAGGCCCCAATATTTGACGACATGAGAGAAGAAGAGTCGAGCTGTATCTTCTGCTGATATATATTGTGGGGCAGCAATAAAGGTAGCATATTTGGAAAACCGATCTACCACAACCAAGATAGTTGTTAGATCCCCGACCTTGGGCAATCCGGTGATGAAATCCAGGGAAACACTTTCCCAAGGTCTCTTTGGGACAGCTAGTGGTTCCAAAAGTCCCGCCTGTGTTAAGCGGTCTGACTTGTCCTTCTGGCATACTAGACAAGTCTTCACATACTGAGCAACGTCATCGGCCATTTGAGGCCAATAATATGCACGGCGAAGTAACGCCATGGTGCGTTCTTCACCGGGATGGCCGGCCCACAGAGTATCATGACATTCCGCTAGAAGAGTCCTTCGTAGATCTCCTCCTTTAGGAACATAAAGTCGGTTCCCTTTCACTTTCAGAAAACCATCTTCCATGTAGAACTGGCGAGTCTTGCCTTGTCCTACCAAATCAACCAAATACTGTGAAGCAGGATCTCTGATGAGTAGATCTTGTATCTGGTCCTTGATGGAGGTGGCTACCTCGCTCCCCCTTAGGGTGGCGAGTAAGCACACTGATGCTAGATCAGCTCTCCGACTGAGCGCATCAGCAACATGATTGGTCTTCCCACTTCGGTATTCCAGGTTGAAGTGGAATTCAGCTAGGAGTTCCTGCCACCTGGCCTGTCGACCATTCAACTTCGGCTGGGTCATGAAATGGCTAACAGCTGTGTTGTCTGTCTTGACCACGAACGGGGTTCCCAGCAGATAGTGCCTCCAGAGGCGCAAGCAGTGGACGACAGCCAATAATTCTTTCTCATGGGCGGCATAGCGCCGCTCTGCATCTTTTAGCTTCCGGCTCTCGTACGCCACAGGATGCCCTTCTTGTAGCAAGACGCCACCGAGGGCATAGTCAGATGCATCTGTTTGTACTTCGAATGGCTTGGCCAGATCAGGAAGGGCCAAGACGGGGCTACTAGACATAGCCGCTTTCAATGCGTTAAAGGCCTCCGCTCGCTTGGGTCCCCATTCCCAAGGCGTGATCTTCTTGAGGAGTTCTGTCAATGGTACTGCAATGAGGGAGTAGTTTTTCACGAATCGCCGATAGAAATTGCATAGACCAAGGAACGCCCTCAAGGCATGGATATCCTTAGGTGGCGGCCAATCTGTGATTGCCTGAATCTTCTGCTGGTCCATCTTGATTCGCCCTTCCCCAATGACATGTCCGAGGAAGTCAATTTGCTTTTGAGCAAAGGAGCACTTAGATAGCTTCGCATATAGTTCATGCTCCCGCAATCGAGCTAGGACCTTCCGCAAGTGCATCAGGTGTTCCTCCAATGTTTTGCTATATACCACAATGTCATCCAAGTAGACCACCACGAATTCATCAATGTACTCCCGGAAGACTTGGTTCATCAAAGTGCAAAATGTAGCTGGGGCGTTAGTCAAGCCGAATGGCATAACTAGGAAATCGTACGAGCCATATCTTGTCACACAGGTCGTCTTGTGCTCATCACCCTCTGCAATCCGAACTTGCCAATAACCTGTCTTCAGATCTATTTTGGTGAACACTGTCGCGCCACCCAGTCTATCGAACAAGTCTGCCATTAACGGAATAGGGTACTTGTTCTTCACAGTAATTTTGTTTAGAGCCCGATAGTCCACACAGAGTCGTAGACTACCATCATGTTTCTTTTGGAATAGCACAGGGGACCCGTATGGGGATTTGGAGGGCACGATAATCCCTGTGTCTAGCATTTCCGTCAATTGTCTCCGAAGTTCGGTGAGTTCGGGTTGTGACATTCTGTAAGGCGCCCGGGCAGGTGGCTTCGCGCCCGGCACCAGCTCAATTTCATGATCCACAGTGCGCCTAGGCGGTAGTCGCTTTGGCATGTCTTGTGGCATGACATCTTCAAACTCTAGTAGTAGCTCCTTCACGGGTTCAGGAATGGGACCCGAGGAGCATTCTACATCTTCGATGCAGAGGGTTGCCAGGAACGTAGGTTCGTTTCTTTTGACCCCCTTCTTCAACTGCAAGGCCGAGATGTTTTCAACGGCCATCTTCATGGGCATGCACGGGATAACGCAGGGCTTGGCCCCGTTTGCTCCCATCATCAGTAACATGTCAGCATACGGTACAGGCATGGTGTTGGTTTGCCTCAGGAATTCCAATCCAACTATCAACTCG
The DNA here is from genome assembly GCF_000393655.2 of Nicotiana sylvestris. NCBI lineage: Eukaryota > Viridiplantae > Streptophyta > Magnoliopsida > Solanales > Solanaceae > Nicotiana > Nicotiana sylvestris. Next base: position 5,232,843 of record NC_091061.1, on the reverse strand, counting down.
AAGTCATCTATGATCACCACACGCAAGTTGAATTTTCCTTCGTAAGGGCCAAGCTTCATCGGTACTTCTTTGGCTATTCCACCCACTGGCTGGGGAGGTGAGTTGATAGCCTTGACACGGCCTCTACCTTTCCCTACGACTAGACCAAGGCGCTCCACCTGAGTCGAGGCTAAGTAGTTGTGGGTAGCACCCGTGTCTACCATGGCCCGAATGGGCTTGCCATTCACCTTCATCTCAACGAACATTAAGGTCCTCTCGTGCTTAAGAGGAGTCTCATCATCCGCCTTCTTTTTCCCTTTCTTGGTGACGGGACATGGGTCCTTCTTCTTACGGATACCAGCACTAGTCTCTGCTAATGCCTCAGAAATGGAGCCAACAATTGCATTGAAGGCACCTACGGGTTCAGTCTGATCCGCATCGTCTGAATCGTCATCTGTCCCATCATCAAAAGTCTGATGGGCATTCATCTGTGCATGTGGGCACTCATTGTTCCAATGTGGTCCGCCACAATGACGGCACCCTGAAGGAGGCTTCCTCCCCCGATCATTGTTGTTAGATGCAGCACTGTTGCTGCCTGTGGAGGGAGCCTTAGGTTTGGTTGAGCTCCGATCTCCCCCACTTCTGCTAGGGCCACCATTGCTAGACTGGCCCCCTTTGAATCCCGCTCGGGTAGGCGGTTGAGGCCTATCCTTCCGGGCTTCCATTTGATAGTCCCCAAGGCATTCAGCTGCTTGGATCGCCTTGGGCAGGGTATCTACCCGTTGCCTTTGTAGCTCCATACGGGCATAAGGTTTCAGCCCTTCTAGGAAAGTAAAGAGCTTGTCTTTGTCCCCCATGTCGCGTATGCTTAGCATGAGCGCGGAGAATTCCCGCACGTAGTCCCGCACAGATTTGGTCTGACGGAGCTCCCGTAGCTTTCTCCTTGAATTGTATTCAACATTCTCGGGGAAGAATTGTAGGCGGATGGCTGCCTTCAGTTCTGCCCATGTTTCGAGAGCATCTTCACCGGCCTTGATAGCTTCGTATTTCACCCGCCACCAGAGTTTAGCATCACCCTGAAGATACATGGCAGCAGTTGCTACCTTCTTGGCTTCTTCTAGGCCCCCAACAGCATCAAAATATTGTTCGACATCAAAAATGAAGTTCTCCACTTCCTTGGCATTCCTAGCTCCACTGTATGGCTTTGGCTCAGGAATTTTCAATTTTTGTGTCGCGGAGGTGGGGTTTGCAGCGCCCCCGACCTGGTTTCCACCGCCTCGCAGTAGGCCCTGTAAGGCAGCATTGACAACATTGAGCTTGTCTGTCAAGTCGTCAATAGTTTGTTGCATGGCAGTCACCCTATCTGCCTCTTGTGCCCTGTAAGCTAAATCCTCGGCACGCTCCTGTTGGAGTCCCTCGAATTTGCCAAAAATTTCGGCTGCCTCTGTGGCTGCCGTTTGTCGATCTCCCTCGGAGTCACGACTGATGTTTTCTATGTCAACTTCGGCCTGGAGCACCCTGCGGTCCAGGTCATCCAACCTTTGCCCTAGGCTGGTTCTTAGTTCAGGCACCGTATCCATGATGGGCAGTAATCCGTCAACCGTCTGTTCAAGGGCCGCAATGCGGTCCCCATGATTCACCATGGTCAGAAATGGTGGTAATGGCAATGCGTTCCCTCGTCCGATGTCGAGCCTAGGCTCTGATACCAACTGTTACGCGGCGCCTTCCTGAGATTCCTTGGAAGGGCGACGTAAGGCTAAGCAACTGATGTCAGTGCAGTTGCTGTCCGCCAACTGAGGTCCCCTCCGTACGCTAGACTAGATTGTCAGTGCCGTACGGGAAAACCAATGTCAAGAGAAATTGAGAGAACAGGAATGAGAATTGAGAATGAAAGAAAGCTTGATTGCATTAATGAAAGCTATTACAGAAAGGAAATGCGGTGTCGAGGGGGAGAGACACCAGTACAGAGAATTGTTTGCTTGCTAGAAAGTTTTGATTGTTTGGTCCCCCTTAATAATGCTTAAAAAAAATAATCCAAAGCTACAAGACTAGACTTGATTAAGCTAGAGAAACATAATGAAATTACATGGAATAAAACTACTCTATATTTACAATGAAAAAGACTTAGTTTGCTATAAGGCAGAAAACATGGCCGTTGTCGGCAGCATAGTCTTTGGCATCAGGATCTGCGCGCGCGGCATTGTCTGCGCGCGCGGCGCTGTTGGCATCTGCCTGCGGTTGGGCGCTGGCGAGGGATATCGGTGGGGCGACAGAGGCACATGCGCGCTTGTCACTTGGCGCGACCAAGACCACGGGGCCGTCCGTGGCGCTAGGCATTGGAAGGCTTGCTAGGACGCCACGGGGCGCGCCCAAGGGGTCATGGGGCACGGCTGGAAAGCCGCCCATGACATTACACATGCATGGCTTAATCTTTGAGACAAGCATATGACTACTGGGCCTTTTTGTTTGACATTGCAAAATGAACCCCTTATGTGATACTGTTAAATGTCTGATTTTTGGTTACGATTGTATGTGTTAATGCTAATATAGTCGAGTCGACATGTATCGTCAATTAGTTTCAACTGTCCAAACAATAACAAATCGAGTTGCTTCTGTTGAACATTTGCCTGAATCAATTAAGAACCAAGTCCTGTTAATTATTGCCGTTAATATGATTTCAGAAACCTAAGGCTTGGTCTGTAACTAAAATCTGAATTGATGGCATGTGCACTTGTGCACAGCATGTGCATTGTGCACAGCCTGGTCCCTGTACAAAGGGCTTTTTGATTTAGAAATGGTTTGACAACATATGCTGTCAGATATATTCTACTGCCCATGCTTGCTTTTAGTTAATAAAATAGGAAAGGAAAGCCTGCCAGGGAATATTGATGGGGTTAATACTTAATTAGCTAAGTGAAACTGAAAAGGGGCAGGACATGGGAGGGGTATTTGATTAATCCAACAGGCTGATAAAGGGCAGAGGTTTAGGCTTATAAAAGAGAGACAGAATTAGAGGCACTGAAAAAAAGAAAGAAACACACACACACACACTGTGAAGATAGAAAGAAAAGAGAGAGTTGACAGGAATAGAAAGAGAGCAAGAAAGAGAGAAAACAGATTAAGAAATCAGAAACTTGGTCTTGTTTGTCTGAAGTTCATTTATTGTCAATACGTTAGGCAGTGTTCTTTCTTCTAAATTTCAATCGAGATTATTGTTAGTGTTCTGCTGCATTTGGTATATTCCGGAATTGGACTGTCTGGAGTATCACACTGTGTGCTGTTTCATCGGGTTGTTTCTCCTTCAACTCTAGTTCCATCTCGCAACAAAATCCTTTCTGTTGTGTTGTTCTGATTGCTGCTGCTATCTTGCTCGCTATTGCTGCTGCATTTTTGTCCTGCTGCTACTGTTAATTCTGCCTTTTTGCTGCTGCTGATTCCCATCTTCTTCTTCTTCTCCTTTGCACTTTCAGCATTTTCAGGTACACATTTCAAGTCCCATATTGATGTAATTGGAACAGTTTGAAAGCATGAAATGAAAAAGGTTGAAGAAGTTCAAGCATTTGCTGTAATATTCATAGTACATTAACAGGCCTTGTGGAAATTGATTTAGCTTATGTTTCAATAGTTCAAAAGAGTATACTGATAGCCGACTGAGTTTCACCCCTTTGTATTTGAGCTCGACAATTGTCTGTTAGTATAAGTATGCATATTTCGACTTTACACAATACTGTTTTCTGTTTCATTTAGTTTTTTTTTAGTAAGACTAGTCCATATAAGTTTGGTTAAGTTCAATACAAGAAATGCTCAGATTAAACGTTGTATTTCGCTAACTCGTATATGATTCCTTGTCAAATTAAAGCATTTTACTTCGCCAGTTATCCTTTAACCTAGTTCAAATAAGTTCAGTTAAGTTCAAATTAAGAAATGTTCGGATTAAGTATTGCATTTCATCTATCTCATATGTAATCTTTTATTCGACCAAATCATTTTCGTAAAAGGCATGACGTCTTTTTTTTTACTTTAAAAGTAATCAATCAAAATTGACAGGAGTTTGGTTTAAGCTGAAGTATATACTTCAATTAGCACACACACTTTCCTTTCTTCTATCTCTGGAAATAAAAATAATAGAAATGTAGTCACTGTAGGATACCCTTCTAAAAATAATAAGACAAGCCTCGCCAAATAAAAAAAAAAACAATTGCGGGGCCCTCAACAACTGATGATAATTATTTAGAATTCAAGATAGGCCATTTAATAAATTTCATGGCCTTCTACAAAGATAATAACGCGTTAGACTCTGTTGGCGCGGCTTAATTAAATCACATTCTTAAATTCGGGTGCACATTGATGTGACCCAAATCCAAATCTCAACGAAGTCCAAATGTGTCGACAATCACGGGTGCATTGATTGTGACGTGGTTCGAGATGCATTTTCACGACGTTGCAATTCTGTAAAATAAATGATAATAATAAAAGCGGTTAAAACTTAATAAAAGCACATAAGTCACAACATGTATTTAAATCAGATATTTAGCCATTATAACAATTTAAGCGACCGTGCTAGAACCACGGGATTCGAGGGTGCCTAACACCTTCCCTCGGGTCAACAGAATTCCTTACTTAGAATTTCTGGTTCGCAGACTTCATTCGGAAAAGTCGAAAATTTCCTCGATTTGGGATTCAAGATAAACCGGTGACTTGGGACACCAAAAGCCAAACCTTTCCCAAGTGGCGACTCTGAATTAAATAAATAATCCCATTTCGAATATTGTCACTTAAATTGGAAAAAACTCCACCCGCGCATTTTAACCCTTCGGGGCGGGCGCGCAAAAAGGAGGTGTGACAGCTCTGGCGACTCTGCTGGGGAATAAAACCCAGAACCACTGGTTCAGGGTTCAAGAGTTCGAGCTTAGAATAATTGTTATATTCGGCTTTATTATCTGATCTTTATTACATATTTTTGCATGACGTGCTAAATGTTGCCTTTTACCGCTTTGATATTATCTGAACTGTATATAAACTGTGCCGAAACCCTTCTCTCTTCACCTCCGGGGAGAAGCTCGCTGGTCGAGACTCCCTATTCTGTTAGTGTCAATACCCGAAATAAGAAAGAGGACGGATAAGTTACGAAGCCGGACGGCCTTTTGGTTCCCGGTAAGTTGCCCCTCCTCGACTCGAGTTGTCCGCTCGGGTACACAGTCTAGAACAAATACCAAGGTTTAAACCTAGTATAACTCGACTTCATGCCGGATCCCTAGTAGGAACGCTTATTTGCATCATGTTGCATTTGACTTAGGGGGCTCAACACAGGGGTTGGGTCCGTCTAGGACAAGCAACCAGAAATGAAAAGGCCACCCTGCTGCATCTTATTTGTTTTGCGCATTTATTTGCTTCGGTGCCGCATGTTGATCGGTTTCTAAAAAAATAATAGCAGCGTAGGGAGATAATTACTTATTTTGGAAAAATAAAACCAATGTCCAAGTAGTGTCGAAACCTCATCGGAATTTTTTCTAAAAAAAAAAGAATAAAACCAAAAGTTGCCTTTTAGTCTGATTAAAAAAAAACATATAAAAATTTGTTTCTTTTCTTTTAAGAAAAAAGAGGGTATTTATTTCAAAAAAAAATGGAAAACTCATTAATTCAAAAAAAAATGTGTTGTTTCTTTTGTAATACCCTTTTATAAATTCGGACTAATAGTCCAAATATTGCAAAAAAAAAAACAAAAAAAATATTTTTAGTATTTATCTTTCTCCAAAAACAATAAAAATGCTTATTCTTGATTATTAGGTTTATTTGATTTTCTCTATTCGCGATATGACCGAACTACGCCGGTTTGATTCTCGCACGGGGTGAGATACGTAGGCAACCCTCGGCGGGTCCAACCTCCCGTTTTCAAAAAATCTAGATAATTTTAATTTTTGAGTCTAATAAAGTTTATCGCCTTAAATAAATGTGCAGGATGAGCACGATACAAAATGAATCGTTTTCAATAAGGACCAAGATCCCTTTTGAGTTGCGATTATGGTGGAACGACTTAGGCAAAGAAGGGCAAGGCAAAGTGAGGAAATATCTGAAAAATCTCCCGGATTTACTAGACATTCAGCCTCGGGGTGATATTATCAGATCATTGGTCACTTACTGGGACTCGGCGCACAATGTATTCCATTTTTCAGACTTCGAACTCACCCCGACGCTGGAGGAAATAGCGGGATACATTGGGGGTGATGAAGCTCCGTTAAGGTTCAAGTACTTGATTGCACCTAGAGCCGTCACGGTACACCGATTTTTGGACTTTCTGAAAATACCCCGAACATTTCACCATCCAGATCTTGCCAAAGGCTTCTGCAGTCTCCATCTCATGTATGCTAGATACGGTCATGAGGGTGGGTTCAATAAGCCGGATTTCAAACTATGTAGTAAAGGCAACCGGCAAAAATGGGACGAACACAGGCAATTGGCTTTCATGACGGCTTTCTTAGGTCTTATAGTGTTCCCAAGGAAGGACGGCAACATCGATCTAAGAATAACTGGGGTTGTCAGTACTTTGCTTACCCAAGATAAAAGTACTCTGGCGCCTATGATTATGGCTGACATTTTCCAGGCTCTCACTGTTTGTCGAGCCAGGGGTGACTTCTTCGAAGGATGTAACCTACTGTTGCAAGTATGGATGACCGATCATTTATGTCATCGCTCCTCACTTGTGGGTTATGGTTCGCCAGAGAAAACTTGTATTGGAGAATTCTACACGAGAATCAAAGGGCTCAATTTACCTGAGGGAGTCACATCATGGACCTCATTTCTCCGAACTCTCACTGCCAGCCAAATCCAATGGACGCTCGGATGGTCACCTATCGAGGAAATCATATACATGCCGGCAACCCGGCCTCACTTTCTGTTGATGGGACTGAAAAGTATCCAACCCTATGCACCGTATCGGGTTTTGAGGCAACTTGGGAGGTACCAAGTGGTACCGAAAGATGAAGATTTGAGTACCCAAGTGATTGAAATCAGTCCGCACGGTCATTTCCCTGAAGAAGAAGTTCGCCAAATCTGGAGTGAATGCCAACATCTGACAGCAAACACTTGTGTGATCGATACGGCAAAAGGGGAAGTCGCCCCAGGATATCACGCTTGGTTTAGAGGTAGCCTGTCTTACGAAAGACCGGCTAAGAGGCCGCATCTCAAAGATTTCGTAGAATCATCCCAAGGGCAATGGAACTGGTTAGCAAAAGAGAAGGGTTATCGAGCAGAGATTGGCGATTTGAAGCTACAAATAGATAGTTTGAAATTCGATAACAGCGTACAAATCGCGGCGGATCGAAGCGAAAAGAATAGGTTGATCCAAGAGAATGAAGAACTTAAGGCCCAAGTCCAAAAATTGAGATTGTCTCTTGATGAGCAACCCAGAAGTCAATCAGACCAGCGGTTGATAAAGGGTTTGAAAAGAGAGATCACGGAATGGCGAGACAGGTTAGAAGAATCCGAAAAGGTCATGACAGAATTCAAGGCACGGTGGGAAACAAGAGTAGATAAGCATCGCCGATGTTTGAACCAATTGAAACGTGATCACGAGAAGGCTGTTTCCAAAATAAAAAGGGAGATGGCTACACTTGAGTTTAAAGCAGTTAAGCAGGCCAGGGATTTCCAAATGGAGAATAGATACTGTTACGACTTGTTGGCCCAAATGAAGGAAGAAGTGCGGCAGTTGAGGGATCAGCACATACAGGACTCACAGGTATTCAAGACGAGCAGTGATCAGATAAGGCACCTACTCATAGAGAAGAAGCAAACCAGAGATAGGATCAAGGCCATTGCCCATGCCATCACCAGACGATGTCTACGATGTGAGAACATGTCCAGCGCTACCGTCCTCTCGGCAGTAATGGGTTATGTCAAGCAGACTATGCACGAGCTGGAGCAACTTGAGAGGGATCTCACGCCTAGGACCGCGGCGAGGCCGAACGATGCCCCGCGGAAACCAATTTTTAAAACCATAATGCATTCATAGGTCAAATCTGTATTTTAGCATCTTCTGCCTGTTTTTTCTTTCATCAAGGTGATTTTCAGTCTATTTTGAGTCTAGGTTCATTTTCCAAGTTTGCTTTTTCTTTTGCAGAATGTAGCTTGTAATAGAACATTTCAACAATGAAGAGGTTGTTTCTTTTACGTCCATTTGTGTTTTTCGAACTACGTAATGATCTGATTCACGTAGGCATCGTGATACGTAGGCAATCCTCATCGGATCCGGTCGCATTTCTTTTACTACAAAAATAAAATATATATATATATATATATATATATATATATATATATATATATATATATAATAAATAAAATAAAAGGAAAACAAAAGAGAAAAGAAAAGAAAAGAAAAAAAAAGGGAAAAACTAATAAGAGAAAAAATGCCGGAATGATGCATGCTCTCGTAGCAAACATATAGTAATCCACTTAACTGTATAGGTGCATCATGCCCAACGTAAGATTAACTATCTATTATTTGCTGCAGAATTAACCGTGCGTTTGTCATTGAGCATTTTTTTCCAGGGTTTTTGAAAAGACGGTTGGTTTGGTGAAAGTCTGGCCTCGCACTCATACTTCACGAGATCAAGGAGAGGTGTTCAACTACCTATTGTTAGGACCAGAAGCAGTACTCACACTTACTTCACCAGGTCAAAAGGAAGTGTGGAAATGTCTTCGGAAATTCCATTGCAAACAGTCCCCGTCTCTGAGGAGAGCTCAATCTCAGCCGTCCTCACACCTGAATCCGCAACTGCGGAGGAAAATAGAATCCTACGGCTCCGCATGTTGGAAATGCTGGATGACTGGAACAATGGGAAAGAGCCGCCAAGTGTCGTCCCCGGATTCCCTGAACTATTCTCCAGGTCAAGTGGGACTTCTAATGTTCCCATAAATTACCCTGCTACCCCATTTGGGTACCCAGCCACCTCCGCCTTCTCTGCAGGATCACCTTCTGAGCCTCATCCCCGAATGTCGGCCAATGATGCAAGCATGAACATCTTTACTGCATCGCCTTGCCCAGCTACGGCACAGCCTGCCACGTACAAGCCAAGCCTTGACTCATCCTCTTTTACATTCCAAGCACCGTCGTTCTCAATGGAACCAACTAGGTTCGCCACCAGTACTAATCCTCTACCGCCTCAGTGCGAGCCTGTACTAGGGCAGGATCAGAACCCCAGAGTCGTAGAACAAAATGAGATGGCCAAAAGGATGAGAAGCCTTGAGCAAAGTCTGAAGAATATGCAAGGATTGAGCGGGCAGAAGAGCGTCTCTTACGCCGACCTATGCATGTTTCCTCACGTACACCTGCCAACAGGTTTCAAGACCCCCAAGTTTGAGAAATACGATGGGCACGGTGACCCCATTGCACATCTTAAGAAATACTGCAACCAATTGCGGGGAGCCGGCGGAAAAGAAGAACTGCTAATGGCATACTTTGGGGAAAGTTTAGTAGGGATAGCTTCGGAATGGTATATGGATCAGGAAATGTCCCGATGGCATATATGGGATGATCTCGCCAGAGATTTTGTAAAACAATTCCAGTATAACATCGACATTGCGCCAGACCGAAACTCTCTGTCAAATTTGAAAGAAGAAGCCTTCGGAAAGCTTTAGAGAGTATGCTATTAAGTGGCGTGAACAGGCATCGAGAGTGAAGCCTCCCATGGATGAAGTGGAAATGGTCACTACCTTTCTCCAGGCTCAAGAGTCTGACTATTTCCAAAACATGATGTCGGCCATGGGTAAGCCATTCGCGGAAGCGATCAAGATTGGAGAGATGGTGGAAAATGGTTTGAAAACGGGAAGGATTTTGAGTCAAGCAGCCATAAGGGCAACCTCCCAGGCCGTCCAAAGCGGGTCTGGAGGAACAACAAGGGGGAAGAAGAAAGAAGAAACGACTATGGCAGCCTCTGAAGCAAGGGAGTATCGTCATCCCAGGCCCCATTTTCCGGAAAGAGCCCCACAACACTATTACCCCCATTCAAATTCGGCATATGCTCATCAACCTTATATGGTCATGAATGCCCAACCTTATAACCATCCACCACAACAAGCCAACCGAGGCCCAGCTCCACCTCCCAGAAATCAGCCTCACTACCGCAACCACTATAACCCACAACCCCCGCAGAATAACTACCGCCCCCAAGAGCCACCTCGACGACGGACTTTCACACCCATCGGTGAGCCATACTCAACTTTGTTCCCAAAGTTGGTCCAGTTGGGTTTCTTGCAACCCATCCCTCAAACAAGGCAAAACCCGACATCTCCTTCTTACAAAGCCGGAGTCAGATGCGCCTATCATTCAGGGGCCGAGGGACATGATACAAACGACTGCTGGTCATTGAAAAGAGTGGTCGAAAATTTGATAGAGCAGGGGAAAATAGTGCTAAGGGACGAGGAGATCCCGAATGTAACAAACAATCCACTGCCCGCTCACAATAATGGGCCGCTGATCGGCATGATTTGTGAAGACAAAGAGTTCGACCCTGCTTTGAAAGCCATAATTGCCATTGTCGACACGGGGAAGAGGCCTGAAATAGACCAAAAATCAGAAAAGGGGGAGGAGGCCAAGGTTGCAGAGAGCAAGTCTGAAAAGAAGGTGGAAAAGAAAGTGGTACCAGCAAAGGGCGGAGTTCTTTACGTACCGCGAGGTCAAGCTGAGAAGACGCAGAAATCCGGGATCAAAAAGACAAAACCTATGTACGTGCCAAAAGGGGCCTATGTGGTCCGGGGGACGATTCAACCACCTCGGCTGAATGAGCCAGTGGTTATCGGACGCGTGCCACAAAAGCCAATGACCAACCCGACCACAGTGCCGTGGAATTATCAAAAGACCTTGGTGATGTACAAAGGAAAAGAGGTCGTGGGAGAACTTCCAGAAAATACTTTCATTAGAGGGTACTCAAATACCCAAGAACTGAACAACGCCACATAAAGGCGCTTTCCTCCAAAGAAGCCTGTGAGTGTTGAAGAGGCGGAAGTGTTCTTCCAACAAATGAAGATGCCGGATTACGAAGTGATAGATCAGTTGCGCAAGCACCCTGAGCAGGTGTCCATGCTATCATTATTGACAAGGTCGGCCGAGCATCAAAAGATCTTACTGAAGACCCTGAATGAGGCATATGTGCCGGTTGAAACCTCGGTGGAGCAATTAGAGCGGATGACAGAAAGATTCTTCGCCGTCAACCAAATCTCCTTCAGCAAGAACGATCTACCCCCGGAAGGAGCAGCACACAACAAGGCATTGCATTTAACAGTCAAATGTGAGGACTACTATGTCAAGCGGGTAATGCTGGATGGGGGATCAGGTGTTGACATTTGCCCGCTCTCCACGCTGCAAAGAATGGAAATTGAGACCGGAAGAATCCGACCCAACAACGTCTGCGTAAGAGCTTTCGACGGCATCAAGAGAGACACCATGGGAGAAATAGACCTGCTGCTGGTCATAGGACCAGTCGAATTTCGAGTCACTTTCCAAGTGATCGACATGGACACATCCTACAATTTCCTCCTTGGCAGGCCTTGGATCCATGCGGCAGGAGCCGTGCCTTCCACTCTTCACCAAATGGTGAAGTTCGAGTACGAAGACCAAGAGATCGTGGTCCATGGGGAAGACGAACATGCCATTTATCGGGACCCATCAATCCCGTATCTTGAACCGAGAGAAGGGAGCGAACATACGGTCTATCAAGCTTTTGAAGTGGTACTGGCAGAGCAGCACGAAGAGGGAGTACCTTGCCCCCAGCCTTTCTTGTCTAACGCTTCGGTTATGGTGGCCAAAGAGATGATCCGACATGGATTTAGGCCGGGGAAGGGGCTTGGACGAACCCTTCAGGGGATGACAGAACCCATTACTTTACCAGTCATCAAGAAACCTTTTGGACTAGGTTTCAAACCTACTCCAGCAGACGAAAAATGGGCAAAGAAAAGGAGAAATGAGGGCTGGAAGTTGCCTCAACCACTGCCGGATTTATATGCGACTTTCGTCAGGCCAAGGTACGCTGAAGAAGAAGATGATGAGGTCTTCACAGCTGAGGAAATCGAGGAAATATGTGGGGCGATGAGAGAAATGCTCTACGAGGTCCACATGGTTCAACCAGGTGAAGGCACAAGCACTGCTGAGATGCTGTACATGGGACCGAACGCCCAACTTCAAAACTGGAAGGCCACGCCATTCCCGACTAGACGGAAGTCCGGGTAGACCTGCCCTGCCACCTTTCCTGTATCACAAGTTATCCCCGGGACATAACTTGAACGTTTTCTTTTTTTTTCGATTGTTGTTTTGAATTCCTAGTTGTAAACATTGTTGTCTTCCAACTTTCCAAAAGAAATATACAAAAATACAAATTAATCATCATTGCTTTCCTCTTCTTTCTCTTGGTCTGATTTTTATTACTTTTCCTCTTATCTTCCTTTTCAGTCCTAATAATGCGGCTTTAAATATGACATGCTTGCGGACTTCACGCCCAGATCACAATGAGCTATTTAACTGCGAATTAATGAACCCAGAACCAGAATATGATGCGGAAGAGGCTTTTAGGGAGATAAACCGAGAGTTGGAATATTTTGAGAATAAACCTAAGCCGAATCTAAATGACACTGAACCGGTAAATTTAGGAACCCCGGAAGAAATCCGGGAGACCAAGATAAGCATTCACACGGACAAGAAAACGAGAGAGGCGATAATTCAACTTCTTTTCGAATTCAAAGACGTGTTTGCTTGGTCATATGATGACATGCCGGGACTAGGTGTCGATCTAGTGGTTCACAAATTGCCGATTCATCCTGATTGTCCTCCAGTTCAACAAAAGCAACGAAAGTTCAAAACCGAGGTCAGTGACAAAATTAAAGAGGAGATCACCAAGCAACTGAAAACAGGAGTGATCCGGGTAGTCCAATACACAACGTGGTTGGCGAATGTGGTTCCAGTACCGAAAAAGGACGGGAAAACTCGGGTATGTGTAGATTACCGAGATCTGAACAGAGCAAGTCCTAAAGATAATTTCCCGCTGCCTAACATCCACATCCTCGTTGATAATTGCGCCAAACACGAGATACAGTCCTTCGTAGATTGTTACGCTGGATATCATCAGGTGCTGATGGATGAAGAGGACGCCGAGAAAACCGCTTTCACCACGCCTTGGGGCACCTACTGTTATCGGGTCATGCCATTTGGTCTAAAGAATGCTGGGGCTACTTACATGAGGGCCATGACCGCCATTTTCCATGACATGATGCATCAGGAAATAGAGGTGTACGTGGACGATGTAATAGTCAAGTCCAGGACGCAGGATAATCACATCCAAGACTTGAGGAAATTCTTCGAGAGGCTAAGGAAGTATGACTTGAAGCTAAATCCAGCCAAATGCGCTTTCGGAGTTCCGTCGGGTAAACTTTTGGGTTTCATCGTAAGCAGGAGAGGTATCGAGCTAGATCCGACTAAGATAAAATCTATCAAAGATCTACCTCCCCCAAGAACGAAGAAAGACGTGATGAGTCTTTTGGGCAGGCTGAACTACATCAGTCGGTTTATTGCCCAGCTGACAAGCACGTGTGAGCCCATATTCAAGTTGTTAAGAAAAGATGCGGCGATTAAGTGGACAACGGAGTGTCAAGAAGCCTTTGATAAAGTCAAAGAGTACCTTTCGAATCCCCCAGTCTTGGTCCCTCCAGAACCAGGGAGGCCACTTTTCTTGTATCTGACAGTCTTGGAGAACTCTTTTGGCTGCGTCCTCGGGCAACACGACGTAACCGGGAAAAGGGAGCAGGCGATCTACTACCTGAGCAAGAAATTCACCAGCTACGAGGCCAAATACACTCTGTTGGAAAAGACATGCTGCGCTCTCACATGGGTTGCTCAAAAGCTGAGGCATTATCTCCAAGCCCACACTACATTCCTCATAAGCAGGTTGGATCCCTTGAAATATATATTTCAGAAACCAATGCCTACTGGGAGACTGGCTAAATGGCAAATCTTGCTTACGGAATTCGACATAGTTTATGTCACTCGCACGGCAATGAAAGCCCAGGCGTTAGCAGATCATTTGGCCGAAAACCCGGTCGATGAGGAATACCAGCCATTAGATACCTACTTTCCAGATGAAGAGGTAAACACCGTAGAAGTGATCTCGGAGGAAGCTCATGTTTGGAAGATGTTCTTTGACGGAGCCGTGAACGCCAAGGGTATAGGGATTGGGGCAATTTTGATCTCACCTGCCGGTCAGCATTATCCCGCCACAGCTAGACTTCGTTTCTTCTGCACAAATAATACAGCTGAATATGAAGCCTGCATTATGGGCATACATATGGCAATCGATCAGGATGTCAAAGACTTACTGATTATGGGAGATTCTGACCTGATCATCCGGCAAGTTCAAGGCGAGTGGGAAACTCGGGATGTCAAGCTTATCCCATACCGACAACATGTAGAGGACCTCAGCAAGCGCTTTACCTCAATAGAGTTCAGGTATATTCCGAGGTGTCACAATGAACTGGCAGATGCACTTGCTACTCTGGCTTCTATGCTACCCTACCCGGGCAACGCCCACGTCGATCCTTTGGAAATCCAAATCAAGGAAAGACACGGTTACTGCAGTGTAATCGAGGCGGGATCAAATACGCAGCCTTGGTACCATGACATCAAGAGGTTCCTGAAGACGCAAGAATACCCCGAGCACGCTACTGGAGATCAAAAGAGGACCATTAGGCGACATGCAAGTGGTTTCTTTTTGAGCGGTGAATTGTTATATAAGAGGACTCCGGACCTCAATCTCTTAAGATGTGTCGATATCGAGGAAGCGAGAAAGATCATGCACGAAGTACACGCAGGTGTGTGCGGACCTCACATGAACGGGTATATCTTAGTGAAGAAAATCCTCCGAGCAGGTTATTACTGGATGACCATGGAAAAGGATTGCTTTAGTTTCGTTCGGAAGTGTCATCAGTGTCAGGTGCACGGTGATTTGATTCATGCACCTCCCACGGAACTGCATCCCATGTCCGCACCATGGCCATTTGTCGCCTGGGGCATGGACGTCATTGGACCAATTGAACCAAAGGCCTCAAACGGACACAGGTTTATACTAGTTGCCATAGACTACTTTACGAAATGGGTAGAGGCTGTCACTCTCAAGTCGGTCACCAAGAAAGCTGTAGTGGATTTTGTACACTCAAATCTTATCTGTCGCTTCGGTATTCCTGCGACTATCATTACAGATAATGCGGCAAACTTGAACAGTCACTTGATGGGAGATGTGTGCGAGCAATTCAAGATAACACACAGGAATTCCACTCCTTATCGGCCAAAAGCCAATGGTGCTGTGGAAGCTGCAAATAAAAACATCAAGAAGATTTTGAGGAAGACAATACAAAGTTCCCGACAGTGGCATGAGCAGTTACCTTTTGCATTATTGGGGTACCGCACTACGGTACGCACATCGGTGGGAGCGACTCCTTATCTTTTGGTTTATGGGACCGAGGCTGTAATACCGGCAGAGGTAGAAATTCCTTCGCTTCGAATCATTGTCGAAGCAGAAATCGAGGACAGCGAGTGGGTTAAGACTCGGTTAGAGCAATTGACGTTGATTGATGAAAAGCGGATGGCTGCAGTTTGTCACGGACAGTTATACCAACGAAGGATGGCCCGTGCTTACAACAAGAAAGTCCGACCCCGGAATTTCGAAGTAGGTCAGCTGGTACTGAGGCGTATTCTGCCGCATCATGAAGAAGCAAAAGGAAAGTTTGCCCCAAATTGGAAAGGCCCATACATCGTAAGGAAAATATTGCCAAGAGGAGCATTGTATTTAGGTGATCTCGAAGGAAATGACCCCGACACAGCAGTAAATGCAGATGCGGTCAAGAGGTACTACGTCTAAATCATACTCCAATAGTCCTGACACGTTGAAAATGGCGAAGGTGTTTATTCCCCACTACTCCCCAAAAAAAAAAAAAGAAAAGAAAAACAAAACAAAACATTGATTGAGGCCTGAACTACGTTTGACTTGATTCCGAAAGGATACGTAGGCAGCCTCTCCCTGAGGTTCAGTCACACCAACAATAAAATCCCATCCACCCTGAAATTGAAAACCGGGGCACGTCGAGCAGTTGAGAAGTTAGTATCACTACCTCTCTTTACCAAGCACAAGCCTTCAAATCAATTACCAAATATGGTGGGGAATCAATAAGCGTCACAAACGAAGACCATCACACTCTGAATTGAGAGAGATAAAATGAGAGAGTCTCGGCGGTGAAAACCTTCGGGCACCACGAGGCGACGGGAGTAGAGAAACCAAAATGAGAGAGCTTGTTTAGTAAAAACTCGCAAAGAGTGCTATCAAGCGATGACAGGAAGAGAAATGAGAGAGGTCAGCCAGCGAAAACCCGCAAAAGGGCGCTGTTGGCCGAAGAGAATGACTCCATCCCAAGAAAGTTTCGGCAGAGTGCCACCGGTTTGGAATCACAGATCTGTTCTGGTTCAGGAAAACGCAAACTTTTAGAAGGTCAAACGTCTAGTCCAAAAAGCATGTCATGTCATTTAAAGCCAGCTTTATCTTCCTCAGATAAGTCTTTCTCATCCCGAAAAGGGTATTCCTTTTCTGATTTGTTTTTCCCTTTCTTTGTTTTCCTTTCGAATCCCTTTCGCATTTTAACCCCGAGTTCAGGACACACCGGAAAGGACAGGTGGCAGGTTTGTTTGCACGGAATCCCGTCTCATGAAGGAAAGCACCTCATCTCGTTGATATGATTACCCAAGCATGATGAATCATGACGTTTGATGGTGTTCCGGAGTAAAGGAAAAAGAGAGAAATCTTGAAATCTTCCCCAGCAAGTCCACCTTCGGACAAATCCCCACAGAGTCTCCCCCTGTACAAATCCCAACAGAGTCTTGTACAATCTCCCACAAAGTACACCAAGCATTAAAAAAAAAAAAATCCCTGTTGGAATTTCATCAGCACATCCCCAGCGAGTTCTTTTGTAAATATTCCCCAACAAGCTTACCCCAACAAACCCTGGGAAACCCGTTTTGAAACCAAAACCCAGCATACCCCATTGTACAGAATCCGCACAAAGAATCCACTTTGTAAATATTTCCCCCACATAGCTTCCTCTTGTACAAGTTCCCACAGAACACCTCCAATAAAATCCCCGTTGAGAACCTTCAATCAAAACGGGACAAAAAGAAAAAAGGGCCTTACGAGGCAAATCATCACAGAATCCGGAAATACAAGCCTGAGCAGTCTAAAGGTTTCGCCATTCAATTCGAATCAATGGCGGGACCTCGCAACAGAAGTAAAGACGCAACGAAGCAATTGGGAACGATCAAGGTCACCAAACCGACCGTCATTTTCGAACTAACAATTGTTCTTTGTCTGAGAAATTGAAACAGGTGTTAATCCAAGACAACCATACAAGAAGCAGGTGTCGCCCAAAGAAGAAGGTACACGGGTACAAGAAACATTTTGGCAATAAGGAATTCACTCAAAAGGTAAGTTCCCGCAAAACTCCCTTGTATCTTCTATTAAAACAAGAAAACTCAAAAATAGATCGTGTGATATTCTCGAGCTTTATCCCCGGCCAATCAGCATTAGGGTTTTAAACCCTAAACTGAATTTCCCTTTTAGTCAGCATTAGGGTTTTAAACCCTAAACTGAACTTTTTCCTTTCAGCCAGCATTAGAGTTTTAAACTCTAAACTGAGCTTTTCCATGCAATCAGCATTAGGGTTTTAAACCCTAAACTGAACTTTTTCCTTTCAGCCAGCATTAGAGTTTTAAACTCTAAACTGAGCTTTTCCATGCAATCAGCAT
This sequence comes from Nicotiana sylvestris, assembly GCF_000393655.2. NCBI lineage: Eukaryota > Viridiplantae > Streptophyta > Magnoliopsida > Solanales > Solanaceae > Nicotiana > Nicotiana sylvestris. Next base: position 5,215,040 of record NC_091061.1, on the reverse strand, counting down.
TAGGGTTTTAAACCCTAAACTGAACTTTTTCCTTTCAGCCAGCATTAGAGTTTTAAACTCTAAACTAAGCTTTTTCATGCAAATCAGCATTAGGGTTTTAAACCCTAAACTGAATTTTCCTTTCAGCCAGCATTAGAGTTTTAAACTCTAAACTGAGCTTTTTCATGCAATCAGCATTAGGGTTTTAAACCCTAAACTGAATTTTCCTTTCAGCCAGCATTAGAGTTTTAAACTCTAAACTGAGCTTTTTCATGCAATCAGCATTAGGGTTTTAAACCCTAAACTGAATTTTCCTTTCAGCCAGCATTAGAGTTTTAAACTCTAAACTGAGCTTTTCCATGCAATCAGCATTAGGGTTTTAAACCCTAAACTGAACTTTTTCCTTTCAGCCAGCATTAGAGTTTTAAACTCTAAACTGAGCTTTTCCATGCAAATCAGCATTAGGGTTTTAAACCCTAAACTGAATTTTCCTTTCAGCCAGCATTAGAGTTTTAAACTCTAAACTGAGCTTTTTCATGCAATCAGCATTAGGGTTTTAAACCCTAAACTGAATTTTCCTTTCAGCCAGCATTAGAGTTTTAAACTCTAAACTGAGCTTTTTCATGCAATCAGCATTAGGGTTTTAAACCCTAAACTGAATTTTCCTTTCAGCCAGCATTAGAGTTTTAAACTCTAAACTGAGCTTTTTCATGCAATCAGCATTAGGGTTTTAAACCCTAAACTGAACTTTTTCCTTTCAGCCAGCATTAGAGTTTTAAACTCTAAACTGAGCTTTTTCATGCAATCAGCATTAGGGTTTTAAACCCTAAACTGAATTTTCCTTTCAGCCAGCATTAGAGTTTTATACTCTAAACTGAGCTTTTTCATGCAATCAGCATTAGGGTTTTAAACCCTAAACTGAATTTTCCTTTTAGTCAGCATTAGGGTTTTAAACCCTAAACTGAACTTTTCCTTTTAGTCAGCATTAGGGTTTTAAACCCTAAACTGAACTTTTTTTCCAAGCCAGCATTAGGGTTTTAAACCCTAAACTGAGTTCTTCCTTTGATCGGCGTTAGGGTTTTAAACCCCAAACCGAACCTCTCCCCAGCTAGCCGGTGTTAGGACTCCAGCCCTAAACTGAGCATGCATATCCTCTTTCATCAATTTTATGAACTTCCTGGTGAATAATTAACGAAATTTTCCTAGTGAAACTGGGGCAGAAAATTTCGTTCGTTTTTTTGTTTTTTCCCGCAGACCTAGCCGGTGTTTTTTCCCGCAGATGAGTCTCAACTCAAAATCAAAAAAAAAAAAAGAGAAGACATCCAGAGATATCAGAGTGAATGGAGAGCAGATCGACTCCAACGTTTGACTAAGGTCCTAAACCCTGCCAATCGTGTCTCACTCAGTATCCCAGAGGTTGAACGAGTCGCCGCAACTCGCAAGCATCAAGATTCAGATCGGAGTCTACAAGCAGGAGCAGCTAAGACCCAAGATCAAGTCGTAAGAGAATCATAGATAGGAATCTTGTAACTAGTAGTTGACATGCATATAAGTAGTTAGTTCAGTTTCCAATTTTCGTTTGGTTGTAGTAAGGCGGTCAGTGACGTAGCAGTGACAACAACAACAGCAGTAGCAGCAAGCATTGCCATCCCATGGTAGTCCCAGCTACCAAAACTTCCCGAACTACATTGACCTGATTCCTGTTTAGCCCAGGATATGTAGGAAATCTTTGAAGCAAGATTCGGTCAGATCTTTCAAAAATGCTTCGTACGGAGTGGTCCATAGGCAAAAATCGCTCATACACGCTCACTTTATCTTTGCACGAAAACTCTTCGTGTTTCCGAACAAAGAGGGGCAGCTGTGAGCACGTGATTTTTGTTTTACGCGACAATCACTCCAAAAGAAACAAAATAATAGCAATTGGTTTTTACTGTACATTTGCTGAATTTTTACGTGGCATTTTTTGTTAGTTATTTGTTGATTTTGCCCATGGTTGTTTTATTCAAAAAATAAATATAAAAAATATATATGTCTATATGTCGTGTGAACCGCAATCTGTTTATTAAAAGAAAAATAAAATATGTGCGTCCTTCATTGTATTTTGTCATTAAGTGTTTAGTATAATTAAATGTTAATTGTGTGATAATTGTTGTCCAATGTTTACATGGTATTATTTGGCAAATTATTTTAAGGATTTAAAAAGAAAAAAAAAGAAGGAGTTTCGGACTTGGGCCAGTCCGGTTCTTAAAACAAAACAAGCCCAAACAAACTCAGCCCAAACCCCATGTAAACCCGGTCCAGACCAGCTGGCCTCAGGGGCCTTCCAAACGACACCGTTTTACTGCAGTCTGATCTGGGCCGTTGATCTCAAATTGATCAACGGCCAAGATCACATTCCCCGTAACCCACCAACAAACCCGACCCGTCTCACCCGGACCGACCCCAAACCTTTATCCTTGAAACGACGTCGTCCCTGGTTAGCCAAAGGATCCTGGCCCTTCATCTCATCTCATCCAACGGCCAGGATCCATTTGCTCACTAACTATATAAACTCCTAACACTACCCTGCCCCCCTATCCAAACCCCAGCCTTCGTCGTCCTCACCACAACCCCCAAACCCTAGAGCCGCCCTAGTATCCCCCACCATGAAAACCGGTGGCATGAACGCCGGTGACCTTCCCCTTAACACCATAGAACCCCCTTGACGTCCTGAACCCAAATCTACCAACCACATACCTCGAATCCTATCCCGCCTTCTCGAATCTTCATTTGAAGATTCGAGTCGGAACCTAATCTACACCGATCTGCCTTGAAATCATACCAGACACTCCCCAGGCCCCCCTCGTGACCAAACCATACTTGGTTTGGTCCGAATCTAACCAGGGAAACACGAATCCCAAATCTAAGTTTTTGAACTCTAGTTTTCCCTGTGCATGTTCCGTGCTTTGTTCAAACTGAAGAGATTAAGGCCCAATGGACCTTAATCGAGGTGTTTCTCATCCGAGAAACACTTCGTTTAAAAGTCCATTCAACCTTAAAGAAGGTCCGTCCAAACGCCAGTGGATTTTTCTGATTTGTTTTAAGGTGAGTTAATTTTCTTTTCTTTATTTCAGTTCGTATGTCTGTGTGTTGTTAAAGGCCTGTCCGCATGGCCAAACTTTTTGTTTTGTGTTTTTGAACTGCTATTGTCCACCTTGGCCGGACCTCTGTATTCAGTCAGTTTCTTTCTTCATAATGCGTGTGTATAAATGTATGTTCAATTGAATCCGTAACTGGTCATTCATTTAGTTCTTAGGGCCTTTCTGTTTGACATTGCAAAATGAACCCCTTATGTGATACTGTTAAATGTCTGATTTTTGGTTACGATTGTATGTGTTAATGCTAATATAGTCGAGTCGACATGTGTCGTCAATTAGTTTCAACTGTCCAAACAATAACAAATCGAGTTGCTTCTGTTGAACATTTGCCTGAATCAATTAAGAACCAAGTCCTGTTAATTATAGTCGTTAATATGATTTCAGAAACCTAAGGCTTGGTCTGTAACTAAAATCTGAATTGATGGCATGTGCACTTGTGCACAGCATGTGCATTGTGCACAGCCTGGTCCCTGTACAAAGGGCTTTTTGATTTAGAAATGGTTTGACAGCATATGCTGTCAGATATATTCTACTGCCCATGCTTGCTTTTAGTTAATAAAATAGGAAAGGAAAGACTGCCAGGGAATATTGATGGGGTTAATACTTAATTAGCTAAGTGAAACTGAAAAGGGGCAGGACATGGGAGGGGTATTTGATTAATCCAACAGGCTGATAAAGGGCAGAGGTTTAGGCTTATAAAAGAGAGACAGAATTAGAGGCACTGAAAAAAAGAAAGAAACACACATACACTGTGAAGATAGAAAGAAAAGAGAGAGTTGACAGGAATAGAAAGAGAGCAAGAAAGAGAGAAAACAGATTAAGAAATCAGAAACTTGGTCTTGTTTGTCTGAAGTTCATTTATTGTCAATACGTTAGGCAGTGTTCTTTCTTCTAAATTTCAATCGAGATTATTGTTAGTGTTCTGCTGCATTTGGTATATTCCGGAATTGGACTGTCTGGAGTATCACACTGTGTGCTGTTTCATCGGGTTGTTTCTCCTTCAACTCTAGTTCCATCTCGCAACAGAATCCTTTCTGTTGTGCTGTTCTGATTGCTGCTGCTATCTTGCTCGCTATTGCTGCTGCATTTTTGTCCTGCTGCTACTGTTAATTCTGCCTTTTTGCTGCTGCTGATTCCCATCTTCTTCTTCTTCTCCTTTGCACTTTCAGCATTTTCAGGTACACATTTCAAGTCCCATATTGATGTAATTGGAACAGTTTGAAAGCATGAAATGAAAAAGGTTGAAGAAGTTCAAGCATTTGCTGTAATATTCATAGTACATTAACAGGCCTTGTGGAAATTGATTTAGCTTATGTTTCAATAGTTCAAAAGAGTATACTGATAGCCGACTGAGTTTCACCCCTTTTGTATTTGAGCTCGACAACTGTCTGTTAGTATAAGTATGCATATTTCGACTTTACACAATACTGTTTTCTGTTTCATTTAGTTTTTTTTAGTAAGACTAGTCCATATAAGTTTGGTTAAGTTCAATACAAGAAATGCTCAGATTAAACGTTGTATTTCGCTAACTCGTATATGATTCCTTGTCAAATTAAAGCATTTTACTTCGCCAGTTATCCTTTAACCTAGTTCAAATAAGTTCAGTTAAGTTCAAATTAAGAAATGTTCGGATTAAGTATTGCATTTCATCTATCTCATATGTAATCTTTTATTCGACCAAATCATTTTCGTAAAAGGCATGACGTCTTTTTTTTACTTTAAAAGTAATCAATCAAAATTGACAGGAGTTTGGTTTAAGCTAAAGTATATACTTCAATTAGCACACACACTTTCCTTTCTTCTATCTATGGAAATAAAAATAATAAAAATGTAGTCACTGTAGGATACCCTTCTAAAAATAATAAGACAAGCCTCGCCAAATAAAAAAAAACAATTGCGGGGCCCTCAACAACTGATGATAATTATTTAGAATTCAAGATAGGCCATTTAATAAATTTCATGGCCTTCTACAAAGATAATAACGCGTTAGACTCTGTTGGCGCGGCTTAATTAAATCACATTCTTAAATTCGGGTGCACATTGATGTGACCCAAATCCAAATCTCAACGAAGTCCAAATGTGTCGACAATCACGGGTGCATTGATTGTGACGTGGTTCGAGATGCATTTTCACGACGTTGCAATTCTGTAAAATAAATGATAATAATAAAAGCGGTTAAAACTTAATAAAAGCACATAAGTCACAACATGTATTTAAATCAGATATTTAGCCATTATAACAATTTAAGCGACCGTGCTAGAACCACGGGATTCGAGGGTGCCTAACACCTTCCCTCGGGTCAACAGAATTCCTTACTTAGAATTTCTGGTTCGCAGACTTCATTCGGAAAAGTCGAAAATTTCCTCGATTTGGGATTCAAGATAAACCGGTGACTTGGGACACCAAAAGCCAAACCTTTCCCAAGTGGCGACTCTGAATTAAATAAATAATCCCATTTCGAATATTGTCACTTAAATTGGAAAAAACTCCACCCGCGCATTTTAACCCTTCGGGGCCGGGCGCGCAAAAAGGAGGTGTGACATATACAGAATATTTGCAGTTCGCAGTAAAAATACAGGCCCAACCAACATTCGAACTATCTTTTTACACCAATACTATAACATAAACTGGTGTTCATTTCTTTATTTCTGCTTCAACTTCAAACTTTCAACAATACAAGGTTCGAAGGTTGTGTACCTGGGAATATTTGCAATTGAAGACAAATGAGCAATCAGTAGAGTAACAATGAACCAATGCAGCAAGCAGTAACAGCACTGTTAGTAGCAACAGGGCAGAATAGCAGCAGGCAAAACAATACAGCAAGAAACAGGCTCGAGTGCAGAGATGCAACTATGGCCAATAGAAAGCAATAGCCAAATAGCAGCAACACCCAGTGGGATAGAATCAGAAATCCAGACAGGCCAAACCAGTAGTAAACCAATGAAAACACTCGACTAATAGACACAACTGGAATTTCAAAGAATCAGAATTGATTTGAACAGGTTGAACAACTGAAACCCAGTAATAATAGGAGGAAAAAGCTTCTGATTGTTGGTTGTATCCCTTCTATCCCTTAAACTCTCTCTATCTATGTGTATCTATTTGTATGTATTTCAAGCTCTCCTTTCTAAACTCCTCACAGTGTGTTTTTCTTTTTTTTACAACCTTCAGAAATCAGTCCCCCCTCTTTTTATCTCCTCACCTCTCTCTCTTATAGGGCTCAACACTATCCCTTTTAAACAGCCTGTTCAGACTATTACCATACCCCTCCCATGTGCCTTTAAACTTTTTCAGTTCCACTTTAGTTAATTAGGTATAAAAACCCCATCATTCCCTGGCAGATTTAGCTTTTCCATTTTATTTAACTAAAAGCAAGTATGGGCAGTAGGATATGTTGACAGCATATGCTGTCAAACCATTTTAAAATTAAACAAGGACCTTTATGCAGGCCACAGGTTGTGCACAAAGCACATGAGGTGCACCAATGCACATGAGGTGCACCAATGCAAATGCTGTGCAAGAGTGCACATGCCCTCCAATTCAGCATTTAAACCAAACATCCCTTTTACATTACTGATCCAAATCAACAGCTATAAGTAAACAAAATTGGTTCTTAATTGATTCAAAAAATGTTCGACAGAAGCAAATCGATTTACTATGCTCAGACAGTTGAAACTAATTGACGACTCATGTCGACTCGACTATATTAGCATTAACGTACACAATCGTAGCCAAAAATCAGACATTCAGAAGTATGGGACACATGACTCGACTTATACTGATTAAAATAGAATGGTACTTCGAGGAATCAGTTAGTCAGTACAAATTTGGAATACAACCAATACGCATGCCGTATCAGAATAGGAGGAGAGGGATTCAGACAAACACAGATGTTCAAACAAAGTGGACAAACAAAAGTTGATAAAAATTAAAACAAATATGAACAGTCTTTTAAAACAAATCATACGGACTAAAAACAAATAAAGGAAAAGAAAGCAGACTTACCTTAAAACTTGAAAAGTTTAACAGTTTGAACTTGGATTTGGACAAACTTTCTTAAGGCTGAATGGACTTTAATCGAAGTGTTTCTCAGATGAGAAACACTTTGATTGAAGTCCATTAGACCTTAATCTCTTCGGTTGAACCGGTATGAACCAGTGACGAAGGACACAAAACCTTCAAACTTAGATCTGGGATTCAGGCTTCCCTGATCAGATTCGGACCAAACCAAGTATGGTTTGGTCACGAGGGGGGTCTGGGGAGTATCTGGTGTGAAGCTAGGGTTGAACCGTGTAGATCGAGTTTCGACTCGAACCTTCAAATGAAGATTCGAGAAGGTGGGGAGGGATTCGAACTACAGGGTTAATGGATTCATGCTCAGGATGGCAAGGGGGTTCTAGGGTGTTAAGGGGAAGGTCACCGGCGTCCATGCCGCCGGTTTTCATGGTGGAGGATACAGGGGCGGCTCTAGGGTTTGATGGGGATCGGGAGCTGGGGTATCTGATGGGGGGCAGGGTAAGGTTATAGGCTTATATATGGAATAGGCGGCTGATCTCAGCCATCAGATTAACTGGAATCAATGGCTTGGATCTAAAGGCCTCGGGGAAACGATGTCGTTTCAACTAAAGGGGGTTTGGGTTGGTCCGGGTGGAAACGGGTCGGGTTCTGTTCGTGGGTATAGGAAATGTGATCTTGGCCGTTGATCAATCTGAGATCAACGGCCCAGATCAAACTGTATCCATACGACGTCGTTTGGACTCTCTCTCGGCATCATCTGGACTGGACCGGGCAGGCCTGGGTCTTGGGCTGTTTGTTTGGGCCAATTTTGTTAAAATTGGCCCAAATCCGGAAGAATAAAGGGACCCTTTCTTTTTTTTTATTTTATTTATTTCCTTTTTTTATTTTAAAACAAAACTAAGCCAAAAATCAAATTAAAATTAAATACACACTCAATACAATTATTCGCACACTAAAATATTTCAAACAAGTAAAGTTAAACAAAATAAAATCACGGACGAAGATGCCTACTCATGATTTTCTATTTAACGACTGGATTACGGTTTGAATTATGCAGGACACATATATTTTTTGAATTTTATTTTTAATAAAGTAAATAAATAAAAATGGGCCGAAGTCACAAATAAATCAACAAGGTGCCGCACAGAAATTCAAAATTGTACAGCAGGGCCAATTATTATTTCTTATTTCTTTTTGGAGCGATTGTCGTGCGAAAAACAAAAATCACGTGCTCACAGCTGCCCCTCTTTGTTCGGAAACACGAAGAGTTTTCGTGCAAAGATAAAGTGAGCGTGTATGAGCGATTTTTGCCTATGGACTACTCCGTATGAAGCATGTTTTTTGAAAGATCTGACCGAATCTTGCTTCAAAGATTTCCTACATATCCTGGGCTAAACAGGAATCAGGTCAATGTAGTTCGGGAAGTTTTGGTAGCTGGGACTACCATGGGATTGCAATGCTTGCTGCTACTGCTGCTGCTGTTGTCACTGCTACGTCACTGACCGCCTTATTACAACCAAACGAAAATTAGAAAACTGAACTAACTACTTATATGTATGTCAACTGCTAGTTACAAGATTCCTATCTATGATTCTTTTACGACTTGATCTTGGGTCTTAGCTGATTCTGCTTGTAGACTCTGATCTGAATCTTGATGCTTGCGAGTTGCGGCGACTTGTGTAACCTCTGGGATACTGAGTGAGACGCGATTGGCAAGGTTCAGGCCTTTAATTAAACGTTGGAGTCAATCCGCTCTCCATTCACTCTGATATCTCGGAATGTCTTCTTTTGTCTTTTTCTTCTTTGATTCTGAGTTGAGACTCATCTCGTAGGTCATTTCGATCCGTGTGGCTCGAGGTTAGACCTGCGGGAAAAAACAAACAAACGAACGAAATTTCTGCCCCAGTTTCACTAGGAAAATTTCGTTAATTATTCACCAGGAAATTCATAAAATTGATGAAAGAGGATATGCACGCTCAGTTTAGGGTTGGAGCCCTAACACCGGCTAGCTGGGGAGAGGTTCGGTTTGGGGTTTAAAACCCTAATGCCGAACAAAGGAAGTATTCAGTTTAGGGTTCAAAACCCTAATGCTGGCTGGAAGAAAAAGTTCAGTTTAGGGTTTAAAACCCTAATGCTGACTAAAAGGAAAATTCAGTTTAGGGTTTAAAACCCTAACGCTGACTAAAAGGAAAATTCAGTTTAGGGTTTAAAACCCTAACGCTGACTAAAAGGAAAATTCAGTTTAGGGTTTAAAACCCTAATGCTGACTAAAAGGAAAATTCAGTTTAAGGTTTAAAACCCTAATGCTGATTGCATGGAAAAAGCTCAGTTTAGAGTTTAAAACTCTAATGCTGGCTGAAAGGAAAATTCAGTTTAGGGTTTAAAACCCTAATGCTGATTGCATGGAAAAGCTCAGTTTAAAGTTTAAAACTCTAATGCTGGCTGAAAGGAAAATTCAGTTTAGGGTTTAAAACCCTAATGCTGATTGCATGGAAAAGCTCAGTTTAGAGTTTAAAACTCTAATGCTGGCTGAAAGGAAAATTCAGTTTAGGGTTTAAAACCCTAATGCTGATTGCATGGAAAAGCTCAGTTTAGAGTTTAAAACTCTAATGCTGGCTGAAAGGAAAATTCAGTTTAGGGTTTAAAACCCTAATGCTGATTGCATGGAAAAGCTCAGTTTAGAGTTTAAAACTCTAATGCTGGCTGAAAGGAAAATTCAGTTTAGGGTTTAAAACCCTAATGCTGATTGCATGGAAAAGCTCAGTTTAGAGTTTAAAACTCTAATGCTGGCTGAAAGGAAAATTCAGTTTAGGGTTTAAAACCCTAATGCTGATTGCATGGAAAAGCTCAGTTTAGAGTTTAAAACTCTAATGCTGGCTGAAAGGAAAATTCAGTTTAGGGTTTAAAACCCTAATGCTGATTGCATGGAAAAGCTCAGTTTAGAGTTTAAAACTCTAATGCTGGCTGAAAAGAAAATTCAGTTTAGGGTTTAAAACCCTAATGCTGATTGCATGGAAAAGCTCAGTTTAGAGTTTAAAACTCTAATGCTGGCTGAAAGGAAAATTCAGTTTAGGGTTTAAAACCCTAATGCTGATTGCATAGAAAAGCTCAGTTTAGAGTTTAAAACTCTAATGCTGGCTGAAAGGAAAATTCAGTTTAGGGTTTAAAACCCTAATGCTGATTGCATGAAAAAGCTCAGTTTAGAGTTTAAAACTCTAATGCTGGCTGAAAAGAAAATTCAGTTTAGGGTTTAAAACCCTAATGCTGATTGCATGGAAAAGCTCAGTTTAGAGTTTAAAACTCTAATGCTGGCTGAAAGGAAAATTCAGTTTAGGGTTTAAAACCCTAATGCTGATTGCATGGAAAAGCTCAGTTTAGAGTTTAAAACTCTAATGCTGGCTGAAAAGAAAATTCAGTTTAGGGTTTAAAACCCTAATGCTGATTGCATGGAAAAGCTCAGTTTAGAGTTTAAAACTCTAATGCTGGCTGAAAGGAAAATTCAGTTTAGGGTTTAAAACCCTAATGCTGATTGCATGGAAAAGCTCAGTTTAGAGTTTAAAACTCTAATGCTGGCTGAAAGGAAAATTCAGTTTAGGGTTTAAAACCCTAATGCTGATTGCATGGAAAAGCTCAGTTTAGAGTTTAAAACTCTAATGCTGGCTGAAAGGAAAATTCAGTTTAGGGTTTAAAACCCTAATGCTGATTGCATGGAAAAGCTCAGTTTAAAGTTTAAAACTCTAATGCTGGCTGAAAGGAAAATTCAGTTTAGGGTTTAAAACCCTAATGCTGATTGCATGGAAAAGCTCAGTTTATAGTTTAAAACTCTAATGCTGGCTGAAAGGAAAATTCAGTTTAGGGTTTAAAACCCTAATGCTGATTGCATGGAAAAGCTCAGTTTAGAGTTTAAAACTCTAATGCTGGCTGAAAAGAAAATTCAGTTTAGGGTTTAAAACCCTAATGCTGATTGCATGGAAAAGCTCAGTTTAGAGTTTAAAACTCTAATGCTGGCTGAAAGGAAAATTCAGTTTAGGGTTTAAAACCCTAATGCTGATTGCATGGAAAAGCTCAGTTTAGAGTTTAAAACTCTAATGCTGGCTGAAAGGAAAATTCAGTTTAGGGTTTAAAACCCTAATGCTGATTGCATGGAAAAGCTCAGTTTAGAGTTTAAAACTCTAATGCTGGCTGAAAGGAAAATTCAGTTTAGGGTTTAAAACCCTAATGCTGATTGCATGGAAAAGCTCAGTTTAGAGTTTAAAACTCTAATGCTGGCTGAAAGGAAAATTCAGTTTAGGGTTTAAAACCCTAATGCTGATTGCATGGAAAAGCTCAGTTTAGAGTTTAAAACTCTAATGCTGGCTGAAAGGAAAATTCAGTTTAGGGTTTAAAACCCTAATGCTGATTGCATGGAAAAGCTCAGTTTAGAGTTTAAAACTCTAATGCTGGCTGAAAGGAAAATTCAGTTTAGGGTTTAAAACCCTAATGCTGATTGCATGGAAAAGCTCAGTTTAGAGTTTAAAACTCTAATGCTGGCTGAAAAGAAAATTCAGTTTAGGGTTTAAAACCCTAATGCTGATTGCATGGAAAAGCTCAGTTTAGAGTTTAAAACTCTAATGCTGGCTGAAAGGAAAATTCAGTTTAGGGTTTAAAACCCTAATGCTGATTGCATAGAAAAGCTCAGTTTAGAGTTTAAAACTCTAATGCTGGCTGAAAGGAAAATTCAGTTTAGGGTTTAAAACCCTAATGCTGATTGCATGAAAAAGCTCAGTTTAGAGTTTAAAACTCTAATGCTGGCTGAAAAGAAAATTCAGTTTAGGGTTTAAAACCCTAATGCTGATTGCATGGAAAAGCTCAGTTTAGAGTTTAAAACTCTAATGCTGGCTGAAAGGAAAATTCAGTTTAGGGTTTAAAACCCTAATGCTGATTGCATGGAAAAGCTCAGTTTAGAGTTTAAAACTCTAATGCTGGCTGAAAGGAAAATTCAGTTTAGGGTTTAAAACCCTAATGCTGATTGCATGGAAAAGCTCAGTTTAAAGTTTAAAACTCTAATGCTGGCTGAAAGGAAAATTCAGTTTAGGGTTTAAAACCCTAATGCTGATTGCATGGAAAAGCTCAGTTTATAGTTTAAAACTCTAATGCTGGCTGAAAGGAAAATTCAGTTTAGGGTTTAAAACCCTAATGCTGATTGCATGGAAAAGCTCAGTTTAGAGTTTAAAACTCTAATGCTGGCTGAAAAGAAAATTCAGTTTAGGGTTTAAAACCCTAATGCTGATTGCATGGAAAAGCTCAGTTTAGAGTTTAAAACTCTAATGCTGGCTGAAAGGAAAATTCAGTTTAGGGTTTAAAACCCTAATGCTGATTGCATGGAAAAGCTCAGTTTAGAGTTTAAAACTCTAATGCTGGCTGAAAGGAAAATTCAGTTTAGGGTTTAAAACCCTAATGCTGATTGCATGGAAAAGCTCAGTTTAAAGTTTAAAACTCTAATGCTGGCTGAAAGGAAAATTCAGTTTAGGGTTTAAAACCCTAATGCTGATTGCATGGAAAAGCTCAGTTTAGAGTTTAAAACTCTAATGCTGGCTGAAAGGAAAAAGTTCAGTTTAGGGTTTAAAACCCTAATGCTGACTAGAAGGAAAATTCAGTTTAGGGTTTAAAACCCTAATGCTGATTGCATGGAAAAGCTCAGTTTAGAGTGCACCTTCTTCTTTGGGGGACACCTGCTTCTTGCACGGTTATCTTGGATCGGACCTGTTTCAAACTTTCAAACAAAGAATCATTTGTTAGTTTGGAAATGACGGTCGGTTTGGTGACCTTGATCGTTCCCAATTGCTTTCTTGCGTCTTTATTTCTGTTGCGAAATTCCGCCATTGATTTGATTCGAATGGCGAAATCTTTAGACTACTCAGGCTTGTATTTCCAGATTCTGTGATGACTTGCCTCGTAAGGCCTCTTTTTTTCTTTTTGTCCCGTTTTGATTGGAGGTTCTCAACGGGGATTTTATTGGGGGTGTTTTGTGGGAATTTGTACAAAAAGGAGGCTCTGTGGGGAATATTTACAAAGTGGATTCTTTGTGTGGATTTTGTACAATGGGGCATACTGGGGATTTATTTCAAAGCGGGATTTCTAGGATTTGTTGGGGTAAGCTTGTTGGGGAATATTTACAAAAGAACTCGCTGGGGCGTGCTGGGGAGATTCCATTTTTTATTTTATTTTATTTTATTGGGGAAGCTCTATGGGAGTTTGTATAAAAGGAAAGACTCTGTGGGGATTTGTACAGGGGGAGATTCTGTGGGGATTTGTCCGAAGGCGGACTTGCTGGGGAAGATTTCAAGATTTCTCTCTTTCCTCTTTACTCTGAAACACCATCAAACGTCATGATTCATCATGCCTGGGCAATCATACCGTGCAAACAAACCATGCCACCTGAGACGGGATTCCGTGCAAACAAACCATGCCACCTGTCCTTTTCGGTGTGTCCTGAACTCGGGGTTAAAATGCAAAAGGGGATTCGAAAAGAAACAAAGGAAGGGGAAAACAAATCAGAAAAGGAATACCCTTTTCGGGACGAGAAAGACTTATCTGAGGAAGATAACGCTGGCTTTAAATGACATGACATGCTTTTTGGACTGGACGTCCAATCTTCTAAGAGCTTGCATTTTCCTGAACCAGAACGAATATGTGATTCCAAACTGGTGGCACTCTGCCAAAACTTTCTTGGGGTGACGTCAATCTTTTTCGGCCAACAGCGCCCTTTGCGGGTTTTCGCTGGCTGACCTCTCTCATTTCTCTTCCTGTCATCGCTTGATAGCACTCTTTACGAGTTTTTACTAAGCAAGCTCTCTCATTTTGGTTTCTCTACTCCCGTCGCCTCGTGGTGCCTGAAGGTTTTCACCGCCGAGACTCTCTCATTTTATCTCTCTCGATTCAGAGTGTGCTGGTCTCCATTTGTGACGCTTATTGGTTCCCCATCATATTTGGTAATTGATTTGAAGGATTGTGCCTGGTAAAGAGAGGTAGATGATACTAACTCCTAAACTGCTCGACGTGCCCCAGTTTCAATTTCAGGGTGAATGAGATTTTATTGTTGGTGTGACTGAACCTCAAGGAGAGGCTGCCTACGTATCCTTTCGGAATCAAGTCAAACGTAGTTCAGGCCTCAATCAAATTTTTTTTCTTTTTTTTTGTAGAGAGGATTGGGTAGTGTTTGGGAGTAGTGGGGGATAAAACCTTCGCCATTCTCAAATGTGTCAGGACTGCTTGGAGTATGATCTAGACGTAGTATCTCTTGACTGCATCTGCATTCACCGCTGTGTCAGGGTCATTTCCTTCGATATCACCTAAATACAATGCTCCTCTTGGCAATATTTTCCTTACGATGTATGGGCCTTTCCAATTTGGGGCAAACTTTCCTTTTGCTTCTTCATGATGCGGCAGAATACGCCTCAGTACCAATTGTCCTACTTCGAAATTCCGAGGTCGGACTTTCTTGTTGTAAGCACGGGCCATCCTTCGTTGGTATAACTGTCCGTGACAAACTGCAGCCATCCGCTTTTCATCAATCAACGTCAATTGCTCCAGTCGAGTCTTAACCCACTCGCTGTCCTCGATTTCTGCTTCGACAATGATTCGAAGTGAAGGAATCTCTACCTCTGCCGGTATTACGGCCTCGGTCCCATAAACCAAAAGATAAGGAGTCGCTCCCACCGATGTGCGTACCGTAGTGCGGTACCCCAATAATGCAAAAGGTAACTGCTCATGCCACTGTCGGGAACTTTGTATTGTTTTCCTCAAAATCTTCTTGATGTTTTTATTTGCAGCTTCCACAGCACCATTGGCTTTTGGCCGATAAGGAGTGGAATTCCTGTGTGTTATCTTGAATTGCTCGCACACATCTCCCATCAAGTGACTGTTCAAGTTTGCTGCATTATCTGTAATGATAGTCGCAGGAATACCGAAGCGACAGATAAGATTTGAGTGTACAAAATCCACCACAGCTTTCTTGGTGACCGACTTGAGAGTGACAGCCTCTACCCATTTCGTAAAGTAGTCTATGGCCACTAGTATAAACCTGTGTCCGTTCGAGGCCTTTGGTTCAATTGGTCCAATGACGTCCATGCCCCAAGCGACAAATGGCCATGGTGCGGACATGGGATGCAGTTCCGTGGGAGGTGCATGAATCAAATCACCGTGCACCTGACACTGATGACACTTCCGAACGAAACTAAAGCAATCCTTTTCCATGGTCATCCAGTAATAACCTGCTCTAAGGATCTTCTTCGCTAAGACATACCCGTTCATGTGAGGTCCGCACACACCTGCGTGTACTTCGTGCATGATCTTTCTCGCTTCCTCGATATCGACACATCTTAGGAGATTGAGGTCCGGAGTCCTCTTATATAACAATTCACCGCTCAAAAAGAAACCACTTGCATGTCGCCTAATGGTCCTCTTTTGATCTCCAGTTGCATGCTCGGGGTATTCTTGTGTCTTCAGGAATTTCTTGATGTCATGGTACCAAGGCTGCGTATTTGATCCCGCCTCGATTACACTGCAGTAACCGTGTCTTTCCTTGATTTGGATTTCCAAAGGATCGACGTGGGCGTCGCCCGGGTAGGGTAGCATAGAAGCCAGAGTAGCAAGTGCATCTGCCAGTTCATTGTGACACCTCGGAATATACCTGAATTCTATTGAGGTAAAGCGCTTGCTGAGGTCCTCCACATGTTGTCGGTATGGGATAAGTTTGACATCCCGAGTTTCCCATTCACCTTGAACTTGTCGGATGATCAGGTCAGAATCTCCCATAATCAGTAAGTCTTCGACATCCTGATCGATTGCCATATGCATGCCCATAATGCAGGCTTCATACTCAGCTGTATTGTTTGTGCAAAAGAAACGCAGTCTAGCTGTGGCGGGATAATGCTGACCGGAAGGCGAGATCAAAATTGCCCCAATCCCTACACCCTTGGCGTTCACGGCTCCGTCAAAGAACATCTTCCAAACATGAGCTTCCTCCGAGATCACTTCTGCGGTGTTTACTTCTTCATCTGGGAAGTAGGTATCCAATGGCTGGTATTCCTCATCGACCGGATTTTCGGCCAAATGATCTGCTAACGCCTGGGCTTTCATTGCCGTGCGAGTGACATAAACTATGTCGAATTCCGTAAGCAAGATTTGCCATTTAGCCAGTCTCCCAGTAGGCATTGGCTTCTGAAATATATACTTCAAAGGATCCAACCTGCTTATGAGGAATGTAGTGTGGGCTTGGAGATAATGTCTCAGCTTTTGTGCAACCCATGTGAGAGCGCAGCATGTCCTTTCCAGCAGAGTGTATTTGGCCTCGTAACCGGTGAATTTCTTGCTTAAGTAGTAGATTGCTTGCTCCTTCTTTCCGGTTACGTCGTGTTGTCCGAGGACGCAACCGAAAGAGTTCTCCAAGACTGTCAGATACAAGAAAAGTGGCCTCCCTGGTTCTGGAGGGACCAAGACTGGGGGATTCGAAAGGTATTCTTTGACTTTATCAAAGGCTTCTTGACACTCTGTTGTCCACTTAATCGCCGCATCTTTCCTTAACAGCTTGAATATGGGTTCACACGTGCTTGTCAGCTGGGCAATAAACCGACTGATGTAGTTCAACCTGCCCAACAGACTCATCACGTCTTTCTTTGTTCTTGGAGGAGGCAAATCTCTGATGGATTTTATCTTAGTTGGATCTAGCTCGATACCTCTCCTGCTTACGATGAAACCCAAAAGTTTGCCCGACGGAACTCCGAAAGCGCATTTGGCTGGATTTAGCTTCAAGTCATACTTCCTTAGCCTCTCGAAGAATTTCCTCAAGTCTTGGATGTGATTATCCTGCGTCCTGGATTTGACTATCACATCGTCCACGTACACCTCTATTTCCTGGTGCATCATGTCATGGAAAATGGCAGTCATGGCCCTCATGTAAGTAGCCCCAGCATTCTTCAGACCAAATGGCATGACCCGGTAATAGTAGGTGCCCCAAGGCGTGGTGAAAGCAGTTTTCTCGGCGTCTTCTTCATCCATCAGTACCTGATGATACCCAGCATAACAATCTACGAAAGACTGTATCTCGTGTTTGGCACAATTGTCAACGAGGATGTGGATGTTGGGCAGCGGGAAGTTATCTTTGGGACTTGCTCTGTTCAGATCTCGGTAATCTACACATACCCGAGTTTTCCCGTCCTTTTTTGGTACTGGAACCACATTTGCCAACCATGTTGTATATTGGACTACCCGGATCACTCCTGTTTTCAGTTGCTTGGTGATCTCCTCCTTAATCTTGTCACTGACCTCAGTTTTGAACTTTCGTTGTTTTTGTTGGACTGGAGGACAATCAGGATGAATCGGTAATTTGTGAACCACTAGATCAACACCTAGTCCCGGCATGTCATCATATGACCAAGCAAACACGTCTTTGAATTCAAGAAGAAGTTGGATTATTGCCTCTCGCGTTTTCTTGTCCGTGTGAATGCTTATCTTGGTCTCTCGGACTTCTTCCGGGGTTCCTAAGTTTACCGGTTCAGTGTCATTCAGATTTGGCTTAGGTTTATTCTCGAAATATTCCAACTCTCGGTTTATCTCCCTAAAAGCCTCTTCCGCATCATATTCTGGTTCTGGGTTCATTAATTCGCAGTTAAATAGCTCATTGTGATCTGGGCGTGAAGTCCGCAAGCATGTCATATTTAAAGCCGCATTATTAGGACTGAAAAGGAAGATGAAAGGAAAACTAATAAAAATCAGAACAGAGAAAGAATAGGAAAGCAATGATGATTTTTTTTGTATATTTTCTTTGGAAAATTGGAAGACAACAACGTTTACAACTAGGAATTCAGAACAACAATTGAAAAGAAGAAAACGTTCAAGTTATGTCCCGGAGATAACTTGTGATACAGGAAAGGTGGCAGGACAGGTCTACCCGGACTTCCGTCTAGTTGGGAATGGCGTGATCTCCCAGTTTTGGAGCTTGGCGTTTGGCCCCATGTACATCATCTCAGCAGTGCTCGTGCCTTCGCCTGGTTGAACCATGTGGACCTCGTAGAGCATTTCCCTCATTGCCCCACATATTTCCTCGATTTCCTCAACTGTGAAGACCTCATCTTCTTCTTCTTCAGCGTACCTTGGCCTGACAAAAGTCGCATGTAAATCCGGCAGTGGTTGAGGCAACTTCTAGCCCTCATTTCTCCTTTTCTTTGCCCATTTTTCGTCTGCTGGAGTAGGTTTGAAACCTAGTCCAAAAGGTTTCTTGATGACTGGCAAAGTAACGGGTTCTGTTATTCCCTGAAGGGTTCGTCCAAGTCCCTTCCCTGGCCTAAATCCGTGCCTGATCATCTCTTTGGCCACCATGACCGAAGCGTTAGACAAGAAAGGCTGGGGGCAAGGTACTCCCTCTTCGTGCTGCTCTGCCAGTACCACCTCGAAAGCTTGATAGACCGTATGTTCGCTCCCTTCTCTCGGTTCAAGATACGGGATGGATGGGTCCCGGTAAATGGCATGTTCGTCTTCCCCATGGACCACGATTTCTTGGTCTTCGTACTCGAATTTCACCATCTGGTGAAGAGTGGAAGGCACGGCTCCTGCCGCATGGATCCAAGGTCTGCCAAGGAGGAAATTGTAGGATGTGTCCATGTCGATCACCTGGAAGGTTACTCGAAATTCGACTGGTCCTATGACCAACAACAGGTCTATTTCTCCCATGGTATCTCTCTTGACGCCGTCGAAAGCTCTCACGCAGACGTTGTTGGGTCGGATTCTTCCTGCCCCAATTTCCATTCTTTGTAGCGTGGAGAGCGGGCAAATGTCAACACCTGATCCCCCATCCAGCATTACCCGCTTGACATAGTAGTCCTCGCATTTCACTGTTAAGTGCAAGGCCTTGTTGTGTGCTGCTCCTTCCGGGGGTAAATCGTTCTTGTTGAAAGAGATTTGGTTGACGGCGAAGAATCTTTCTGTCATCCGCTCTAGTTGCTCCACCGAGGTTTCGACCGGTACATATGCTTCATTCAGGGTTTTCAGCAGGATCTTTTGATGCTCGGTTGACCTCATTAATAACGACAGCATGGATACTTGCTCAGGGTGCTTGCGCAGCTGATCTATCACTTCGTAATCCGGCATCTTCATTTGTTGGAAGAACACTTCCGCTTCTTCAACACTCACGGGCTTCTTTGGAGGGAAGCGCCTTTGCGTGGCGTTGTTCAGTTCTTGGGTATTTGAGTACCCTCTAACGAAAGTATTTTCTGGAAGTTCTTCCATGACCTCCTTACCTTTGTACATTACCAAAGTCTTTTGATAATTCCACGGCACTGTGGACGGGTTGGTCATTGGCTTTTGTGGCACGCGTCCGATAACCACTGGCTCATTCAGCCGAGGTGGTTGAATCGTCCCCCGGACCACATAGGCCCCTTTTGGCACGTACATAGGTTTTGTCTTTTTGATCCCGAAGTTCTGCGTCTTCTTGGCTTGACCTCGCGGTATGTAAAGAATTCCACCCTTTGCTGGTACCGCTTTCTTCTCCACCTTCTTTTCAGGCTTGCTCTCTGCAACCTTGGCCTCCTCCCCTTTTCTGATTTCTGGTCTATTTCAGGCCTCTTCCCTGTGTCGACAATGGCAATTATGGCTTTCAAAGCAGGGTCGAACTCTTTGTCTTCACAAATCATGCCGATCAGCGGCCCATTATTGTGAGCGGGCAATGGATTGTTAGTCACATTCGGGATCTCTTCGTCCCTTAGCACTATTTTCCCCTGCTCTATCAAATTTTCGACCACTCTTTTCAATGACCAGCAGTCGTTTGTATCATGCCCCTCGGCCCCTGAATGATAGGCGCATCTGACTCCGGCTTTGTAAGAAGGAGATGTCGGGTTTTGCCTCGTTTGGGGAATTGGTTGCAAGAAACCCAACTGGACTAGCTTAGGGAACAATGTAGAGTATTGTTCACCGATGGGCGTGAAAGTCCGCCGTCGAGGTGGCTCCTGGGGGCGGTAGTTATTCTGCGGGGGTTGTGGGTTATAGTGGTTGCGGTAAGGAGGCTGATTTCTGGGAGGTGGAGCTGGGCCTCGGTTGGCTTGTTGTGGTGGATGGTTATAAGGTTGGGCATTCATGACCATATAAGGTTGATGAGCATATGCCGAATTTGAATGGGGGTAATAGTGTTGTGGGGCTCTTTCCGGAAAATGGGGCCTGGGATGACGATACTCCCTTGCTTCAGAGGCTGCCATAGTCGTTTCTTCTTTCTTCTTCCCCCTTGTTGTTCCTCCAGACCCGCTTTGGACGGCCTGGGAGGTTGCCCTTATGGCTGCTTGACTCAAAATCCTTCCCGTTTTCAAACCATTTTCCACCATCTCTCCAATCTTGATCGCTTCCGCGAATGGCTTACCCATGGCCGACATCATGTTCTGGAAATAGTCAGACTCTTGAGCCTGGAGAAAGGTAGTGACCATTTCCACTTCATCCATGGGAGGCTTCACTCTCGATGCCTGTTCACGCCACTTAATAGCATACTCTCTAAAGCTTTCCGAAGGCTTCTTCTTCAAATTTGAAAGAGAGTTTCGGTCTGGCGCAATGTCGATGTTATACTGGAATTGTTTTACAAAATCTCTGGCGAGATCATCCCATATATGCCATCGGGACATTTCCTGATCCATATACCATTCCGAAGCTATCCCTACTAAACTTTCCCCAAAGTATGCCATTAGCAGTTCTTCTTTTCCGCCGGCTCCCCGCAATTGGTTGCAGTATTTCTTAAGATGTGCAATGGGGTCACCGTGCCCATCGTATTTCTCAAACTTGGGGGTCTTGAAACCCGTTGGCAGGTGTACGTGAGGAAACATGCATAGGTCGGCGTAAGAGACGCTCTTTTGCCCGCTCAATCCTTGCATATTCTTCAGACTTTGCTCAAGGCTTCTCATCCTTTTGGCCATCTCATTTTGTTCTACAATTTTGGGGTTCTGATCCTGCCCTGGTACAAGCTCGCACTGAGGCGGTAGAGGATTAGTACTAGTAGCGAACCTAGTTGGTTCCATTGAGAACGACGGTGCTTGGAATGTAAAAGAGGATGAGTCAAGGCTTGGCTTGTACGTGGCAGGCTGTGCCGTAGCTGGGCAAGGCGATGCAGTAAAGATGTTCATGCTTGCATCATTGGCCGACATTCGGGGATGAGGCTCAGAAGGTGATCCTGCAGAGAAGGCGGAGGTGGCTGGGTACCCAAATGGGGTAGCAGGGTAATTTATGGGAACATTAGAAGTCCCACTTGACCTGGAGAATAGTTCAGGGAATCCGGGGACGACACTTGGCGGCTCTTTCCCATTGTTCCAGTCATCCAGCATTTCTAACATGCGGAGCCGTAGGATCCTATTTTCCTCCGCAGTTGCGGACTCAGGTGTGAGGACGGCTGAGATTGAGCTCTCCTCAGAGACGGGGACTGTTTGCAATGGAATTTCCGAAGACATTTCCACACTTCCTTTTGACCTGGTGAAGTAAGTGTGAGTACTGCTTCTGGTCCTAACAACAGGTAGTTGAACACCTCTCCTTGACCTCGTGAAGTATGAGTGCGAGGCCAGACTTTCACCAAACCAACCGTCTTTTCAAAAACCCTGGGAATAATGCTCAATGACAAACGCACGGTTAATTCTGCAGCAAATAATAGATAGTTAATCTCACGTTGGGCATGATGCACCTATACAGTTAAGTGGATTACTATATGTTTGCTACGAGAGCATGCGTCATTCCGGCATTTTTTCTCTTATTAGTTTTTCTTTTCTTTTCTTTTCTCTTTTGTTTTCCTTTTATTTTATTTATTATATATATATATATATATTTTTTAATTGTAGTAATGCGACCGGATCCGATGAGGATTGCCTACGTATCACGATGCCTACGTGAATCAGATCATTACGTAGTTCGAAAAACACAAATGGACGTAAAAGAAACAACCTCTTCATTGTTGAAATGTTCTATTACAAGCTACATTCTGCAAAAGAAAAAGCAAACTTGGAAAATGAACCTAGACTCAAAATAGACTGAAAATCACCTTGATGAAAAAACAGGCAGAAGATGCTAAAATACAGATTTGACCTATGAATGCATTATGGTTTTAAAAATTGGTTTCCGCGGGGCATCGTTCGGCCTCGCCGCGGTCCTAGGCGTGAGATCCCTCTCAAGTTGCTCCAGCTCGTGCATAGTCTGCTTGACATAACCCATTACTGCCGAGAGGACGGTAGCGCTGGACATGTTCTCACATCGTAGACATCGTCTGGTGATGGCATGGGCAATGGCCTTGATCCTATCTCTGGTTTGCTTCTTCTCTATGAGTAGGTGCCTTATCTGATCACTGCTCGTCTTGAATACCTGTGAGTCCTGTATGTGCTGATCCCTCAACTGCCGCACTTCTTCCTTCATTTGGGCCAACAAGTCGTAACAGTATCTACTCTCCATTTGGAAATCCCTGGCCTGCTTAACTGCTTTAAACTCAAGTGTAGCCATCTCCCTTTTTATTTTGGAAACAGCCTTCTCGTGATCACGTTTCAATTGGTTCAAACATCGGCGATGCTTATCTACTCTTGTTTCCCACCGTGCCTTGAATTCTGTCATGACCTTTTCGGATTCTTCTAACCTGTCTCGCCATTCCGTGATCTCTCTTTTCAAACCCTTTATCAACCGCTGGTCTGATTGACTTCTGGGTTGCTCATCAAGAGACAATCTCAATTTTTGGACTTGGGCCTTAAGTTCTTCATTCTCTTGGATCAACCTATTCTTTTCGCTTCGATCCGCCGCGATTTGTACGCTGTTATCGAATTTCAAACTATCTATTTGTAGCTTCAAATCGCCAATCTCTGCTCGATAACCCTTCTCTTTTGCTAACCAGTTCCATTGCCCTTGGGATGATTCTACGAAATCTTTGAGATGCGGCCTCTTAGCCGGTCTTTCGTAAGACAGGCTACCTCTAAACCAAGCGTGATATCCTGGGGCGACTTCCCCTTTTGCCGTATCGATCACACAAGTGTTTGCTGTCAGATGTTGGCATTCACTCCAGATTTGGCGAACTTCTTCTTCAGGGAACTGACCGTTCGGACTGATTTCAATCACTTGGGTACTCAAATCTTCATCTTTCGGTACCACTTGGTACCTCCCAAGTTGCCTCAAAACCCGATACGGTGCATAGGGTTGGATACTTTTCAGTCCCATCAACAGAAAGTGAGGCCGGGTTGCCGGCATGTATATGATTTCCTCGATAGGTGACCATCCGAGCGTCCATTGGATTTGGCTGGCAGTGAGAGTTCGGAGAAATGAGGTCCATGATGTGACTCCCTCAGGTAAATTGAGCCCTTTGATTCTCGTGTAGAATTCTCCAATACAAGTTTTCTCTGGCGAACCATAACCCACAAGTGAGGAGCGATGACATAAATGATCGGTCATCCATACTTGCAACAGTAGGTTACATCCTTCGAAGAAGTCACCCCTGGCTCGACAAACAGTGAGAGCCTGGAAAATGTCAGCCATAATCATAGGCGCCAGAGTACTTTTATCTTGGGTAAGCAAAGTACTGACAACCCCAGTTATTCTTAGATCGATGTTGCCGTCCTTCCTTGGGAACACTATAAGACCTAAGAAAGCCGTCATGAAAGCCAATTGCCTGTGTTCGTCCCATTTTTGCCGGTTGCCTTTACTACATAGTTTGAAATCCGGCTTATTGAACCCACCCTCATGACCGTATCTAGCATACATGAGATGGAGACTGCAGAAGCCTTTGGCAAGATCTGGATGGTGAAATGTTCGGGGTATTTTCAGAAAGTCCAAAAATCGGTGTACCGTGACGGCTCTAGGTGCAATCAAGTACTTGAACCTTAACGGAGCTTCATCACCCCCAATGTATCCCGCTATTTCCTCCAGCGTCGGGGTGAGTTCGAAGTCTGAAAAATGGAATACATTGTGCGCCGAGTCCCAGTAAGTGACCAATGATCTGATAATATCACCCCGAGGCTGAATGTCTAGTAAATCCGGGAGATTTTTCAGATATTTCCTCACTTTGCCTTGCCCTTCTTTGCCTAAGTCGTTCCACCATAATCGCAACTCAAAAGGGATCTTGGTCATTATTGAAAACGATTCATTTTGTATCGTGCTCATCCTGCACATTTATTTAAGGCGATAAACTTTATTAGACTCAAAAAATTAAAATTATCTAGTTTTTTTTTTGAAAACGGGAGGTTGGACTCGCCGAGGGTTGCCTACGTATCTCACCCCGTGCGAGAATCAAACCGGCGTAGTTCGGTCATATCGCGAATAGAGAAAATCAAATAAACCTAGTAATCAAGAATAAGCATTTTTATTGTTTTTGGAGAAAGATAAATACTAAAAATATTTTTTTTTGTTTTTTTTTTTGCAATATTTGGACTATTAGTCCGAATTTATAAAAGGGTATTACAAAAGAAACAACACATTTTTTTGAATTATGAGTTTTCCAGATTTTTTTATTATACTTTTTTTTTTTTTTCAAAAATAAATACCCTTTCTTAAAAAGAACAGAAAAATTTTATATATATTTTTTAATGAATCAAACTAAAAGACAACTTTTGGTTTTATATTATTTTTTTTAGAAAAATTCCGACGAGGTTTCGACACTACTTGGACATTGGTTTTATTTTTCCAAAATAAGTAATTATCTCCCTACGCTGCTATTTTTTTTTTTTAGAAACCGATCAACATGCGGAACCGAAGCAAATAAATGCGCAAAACAAATAAGATGCAGCAGGGTGGCCTTTTCATTTCTGGTTGCTTGTCCTAGACGGACTCAACCCCTGTGTTGAGCCCCCTAAGTCAAATGCAACATGATGCAAATAAGCGTTCCTACTAGGGATCCGGCATGAAGTCGAGTTATACTAGGTTTAAACCTTGGTATTTGTTCTAGACTGTGTACCCGAGCGGACAACTCGAGTCGAGGAGGGGCAACTTACCGGGAACCAAAAGGCCGTCCGGCTTCGTAACTTATCCGTCCTCTTTCTTATTTCGGGTATTGACACTAACAGAATAGGGAGTCTCGACCAGCGAGCTTCTCCCCGGAGGTGAAGAGAGAAGGGTTTCGGCACAGTTTATATACAGTTCAGATAATATCAAAGCGGTAAAAGACAATATTTAGCACGTTATGCAAAAATATGTAATAAAGATCAGATAATAAAGCCAAATATAACAATTATTCTAAGCTCGAATTCTTGAACCCTGAACCAGTGGTTCTGGGTTTCTTCCCCAGCAGAGTCGCCAGAGCTGTCACACCTCCTTTTTGCGCGCCCGCCCCCGAAGGGTTAATGCGCGAGGGGAGTTTTTCCAATTTAAGTGACAATATTCGAAAATGGGATTATTTATTTAATTCAGAGTCGCCACTTGGGAAAAGGTTTGGCTTTTGGTGTCCCAAGTCACCGGTTTATCTTGAATCCCAAATCGAGGAGATTTTCGTCTTTTCCAAATGAAGTCTGCGAACCAGAGATTCTAAGTAAGGAATTCTGTTGACCCGAGGGAAGGTGTTAGGCACCCTCGAATCCCGTGGTTCTAGCACGGTCGCTTAAATTGTTACAATGGCTAAATATCTGATTTAAATACATGTTGTGACTTATGTGCTTTTATTGAGTTTTAACCGCTTTTATTATTATCATTTTTATTTTTATAGAATTGCAACGTCGTGAAAATGTATCTCGAACCACGTCACAATCAATGCACCCGTAGTTGTTAACACATTTCGACTCCGTTGAGATTTGAATTTGGGTCACATAAATGCGCACCCGAATTTAAGAATGTAATTTGATTAAGTCGCGCCTAGAGAATCTAACGCGTTATTGTCTTCGGGGAGGGCAGTGGAATTCACTAAACAGCCCGTCCCAAATTCTAAGTATTTATTATGACCAATTATTAAGGGCCCCGCAATTTGCCTTTTTATTCGGCGAGGCTTGTCTCATTATTTTAGAAGGGTACCCTACAATGACTACATTTTTACTACATTTTATCTTTAAAGAGAAGGATGATGCCGAATTTTGCTGGTTTAGACAAATACGGACTGAATCCTTATTATGTTTGCCGAACCTAAACTTGTTTGATTACCTGATTGATTGTTCATGAGGTGAGGGCTACCGCATGCTTTGTCTTCAACAAGTGAATATGCTTATTAATTCGCTAAGTGAGATTGCAAACAAACTAACAACATATATTGAGTTATGTTTAACGACCTCCAAGTTCTATTCTTAACACTCTAACCTATTTGAAATTGATAAAAGAAATCGGCTGTTTTATTAGGAAAATTACTACTAATTGAACTCAAAAATGATTATTAGTTTTTCTCAACAATCATTACATCATTTCGAAAAGAATCTGTACCGAAACCCAGTATCGAACCTGCATTGGAACGAATAAACTGACAGGAGAACTGGCATTCATAGCCAGACTCTTAATGTGACTGTATGGGAGTTTGTTTGGGATACATTTATCCCGGACCCAGTACCACAGTTTTGTCAATTCAGTGGTCTAGGCAAAATACATACAAGTGCTTACCATGACTCTATGTTATACAGTCATACTAAATCAAACAAGTGTTATACTGAACTGAATGTATACTAAATCAAAACATGCTGTCTATGTCATACTGTCATTACTGTTGAGCCATGCTATCTAACAGTTCATCTTTAAACAGAAATGTATGCTAGTTTATACAGAATATTTGCAGTTCGCAGTAAAAATACAGGCCCAACCAACATTCGAACTATCTTTTTACACCAATACTATAACATAAACTGGTGTTCATTTCTTTATTTCTGCTTCAACTTCAAACTTTCAACAATACAAGGTTCGAAGGTTGTGTACCTGGGAATATTTGCAATTGAAGACAAAGGAGCAATCAGTAGAGTAACAATGAACCAATGCAGCAAGCAGTAACAGCACTGTCAGTAGCAACAGGGCAGAATAGCAGCAGGCAAAACAATACAGCAAGAAACAGGCTCGAGTGCAGAGATGCAACTATGGCCAATAGAAAGCAATAGCCAAATAGCAGCAACACCCAGTGGGATAGAATCAGAAATCCAGACAGGCCAAACCAGTAGTAAACCAATGAAAACACTCGACTAATAGACACAACTGGAATTTCAAAGAATCAGAATTGATTTGAACAGGTTGAACAACTGAAACCCAGTAATAATAGGAGGAAAAAGCTTCTGATTGTTGGTTGTATCCCTTCTATCCCTTAAACTCTCTCTATCTATGTGTATCTATTTGTATGTATTTCAAGCTCTCCTGTCTAAACTCCTCACAGTGTGTTTTTCTTTTTTTTACAACCTTCAGAAATCAGTCCCCCCTCTTTTTATCTCCTCACCTCTCTCTCTTATAGGCCTCAACACTATCCCTTTTAAACAGCCTGTTCAGACTATTACCATACCCCTCCCATGTGCCTTTAAACTTTTTCAGTTCCACTTTAGTTAATTAGGTATAAAAACCCCATCATTCCCTGGCAGATTTAGCTTTTCCATTTTATTTAACTAAAAGCAAGTATGGGCAGTAGGATATGTTGACAGCATATGCTGTCAAACCATTTTAAAATTAAACAAGGACCTTTATGCAGGCCACAGGTTGTGCACAAAGCACATGAGGTGCACCAATGCACATGAGGTGCACCAATGCAAATGCTGTGCAAGAGTGCACATGCCCTCCAATTCAGCATTTAAACCAAACATCCCTTTTACATTACTGATCCAAATCAACAGCTATAAGTAAACAAAATTGGTTCTTAATTGATTCAAAAAATGTTCGACAGAAGCAAATCGATTTACTATGCTCAGACAGTTGAAACTAATTGACGACTCATGTCGACTCGACTATATTAGCATTAACGTACACAATCGTAGCCAAAAATCAGACATTCAGAAGTATGGGACACATGACTCGACTTATACTGATTAAAATAGAATGGTACTTCGAGGAATCAGTTAGTCAGTACAAATTTGGAATACAACCAATACGCATGCCGTATCAGAATAGGAGGAGAGGGATTCAGACAAACACAGATGTTCAAACAAAGTGGACAAACAAAAGTTGATAAAAATTAAAACAAATATGAACAGTCTTTTAAAACAAATCATACGGACTAAAAACAAATAAAGGAAAAGAAAGCAGACTTACCTTAAAACTTGAAAAGTTTAACAGTTTGAACTTGGATTTGGACAAACTTTCTTAAGGCTGAATGGACTTTAATCGAAGTGTTTCTCAGATGAGAAACACTTTGATTGAAGTCCATTAGACCTTAATCTCTTCGGTTGAACCGGTATAAACCAGTGACGAAGGACACAAAACCTTCAAACTTAGATCTTGGATTCAGGCTTCCCTGATCAGATTCGGACCAAACCAAGTATGGTTTGGTCACGAGGGGGTCTGGGGAGTATCTGGTGTGAAGCTAGGGTTGAACCGTGTAGATCGAGTTTCGACTCGAACCTTCAAATGAAGATTCGAGAAGGTGGGGAGGGATTCGAACTACAGGGTTAATGGATTCATGCTCAGGATGGCAAGGGGGTTCTAGGGTGTTAAGGGGAAGGTCACCGGCGTCCATGCCGCCGGTTTTCATGGTGGAGGATACAGGGGCGGCTCTAGGGTTTGATGGGGATGAGGTTGAAGACGGGAGCTGGGGTATCTGATGGGGGGGCAGGGTAAGGTTATAGGCTTATATATGGAATAGGCGGCTGATCTCAGCCATCGGATTAACTGGAATCAATGGCTTGGATCTAAAGGCCTCGGGGAAACGATGTCGTTTCAACTAAAGGGGGTTTGGGTTGGTCCGGGTGGAAACGGGTCGGGTTCTGTTCGTGGGTATAGGAAATGTGATCTTGGCCGTTGATCAATCTGAGATCAACGGCCCAGATCAAACTGTATCCATATGACGTCGTTTGGACTCTCTCTGGGCATCATCTGGACTGGACCGGGCAGGCCTGGGTCTTGGGCTGTTTTTTGGGCCAATTTTGTTAAAATTGGCCCAAATCCGGAAGAATAAAGGGACCCTTTTTTTTTTATTATTTATTTCCTTTTTTTATTTTAAAACAA
The DNA here is from genome assembly GCF_000393655.2 of Nicotiana sylvestris. Lineage (NCBI taxonomy): Eukaryota > Viridiplantae > Streptophyta > Magnoliopsida > Solanales > Solanaceae > Nicotiana > Nicotiana sylvestris. Next base: position 5,185,839 of record NC_091061.1, on the reverse strand, counting down.
AACTAAGCCAAAAATCAAATTAAAATTAAATACACACTCAATACAATTATTCGCACACTAAAATATTTCAAACAAGTAAAGTTAAACAAAATAAAATCACGGACGAAGATGCCTACTCATGATTTTCTATTTAACGACTGGATTACGGTTTGAATTATGCAGGACACATATATTTTTTGAATTTTATTTTTAATAAAGTAAATAAATAAAAATGGGCCGAAGTCACAAATAAATCAACAAGGTGGCGCACAGAAATTCAAAATTGTACAGCAGGGCCAATTATTATTTCTTATTTCTTTTTGGAGCGATTGTCGTGCGAAAAACAAAAATCACGTGCTCACATAGTATATATTTATATTTAAATTTAAAAATTCTTCATCTTTTATTGCCGAGGTTGCAAATATTCAAAGGTTCTAATCAAGAATCAGCTTCTAGATTTTCCTCATTATTCTCCACTTGTCTTGGAAAAATCAATAATTAGTCAAAATCTAGTCAAGTCAAAATATTCAACAAAAGAATAGTGGAAAAAAAAGACTACATTTGCGTTAATATTTGATTAATTTATCCAATAGTCACCCTCTCCTGAACTTGCTGCTATATAACCGCTCTGCCTTTATCTTTAGCATCAACTCTGACTTTCCCTCTCATTCTTTTCTTCTATATAACCATATATCAAAAACCTAAAAAAACTTCAAGAAAACAATTTTGGTTATCTCTCAATACTCTTTCACGTTCATTTGAACACGTTTGAAGTATTGGAGATAGATTTTTCATTTTTGGATACAATCGTTCGCCTCAGGGCGTTAAATATTGCATGGTTTTGCATGGTTTAAGAGACTAGTCTTTTGATCGATCAGAGTCAACGTTGACGTTACGTTGGTTGAAGATATGGAGCCAGCAAATCTTAATATTTTAAGAGGGAGTAATAGTTTAAGGGGAAATTTTAGGGCAAATAGTAGTTCAATATTTTCACGTTCAGCTAGAGATGAAGATGATGAAGAAGCTCTTAAATGGGCTGCTTTAGAAAAATTGCCAACTTTTGATCGTCTGAGAAAAGGTTTATTGTTTGGATCAGAAGGTGATTCTGCTGCTGAAGTTGATATAACTGATATTGGACATCAAGAAAGGAAATCTTTACTTGAGAGGCTTGTTAAAGTTGCAGATGAAGATAACGAGAAGTTCTTGTTGAAACTCAAGAATAGAATTGACACGTAAGTGAGAATTTTTTTTACATATATATATATATATATATATATATATATATATATATATATATATATACTAGTTTGTTTGCGAACGGGAACCTTGGCGTAACTGATAAAGTTGCTTTCATGTGATTAAAAGGTCATGTGTTCGAGCTGTGGAAGCAACCTCTTGCAAAAATACAGAGTTAGGCTCCGTACAATACACCCTTATGGTCTGATCCTCTTCGGACCCCACGTATAACGGGAGCTTAGTGCACAAGAGTCTAGCCCTTCCTCGAATCCCGCGCATAGTGGGAGCTTAGTGCACCAGACAGCTCTTATATTAGTTTGTTTATATAAATGATTTTGGACACCAAGAAAGAAAGAGTTTACTTGAGAGGCTTGTTAAAGTTGCTTGACGAAGAGAAGTTGTTGCTGAAACTCAAGAATAGAATTGACACGTTATAAGTGAAAGAATATATATATATATATATATATATTTGGGAATGCGTGTGCCCTGTGTGGATGAGTATATATACAGTTATAAGAAACTACATATGTGATTAAAATAATATGTTTGAGTTATAAAATAAAATTTAAAGGAGAAAGTGTCCTATTGAGATTTTTGAAATTTGCCTTCAATTACCAAACTAATTAGATTGTCTTCTTTCTTTTGGGATTAGTAAGTATAACATACTAAACAATAAACATACAGAAACTAAATGATAAGGTTGAAATAATAGTCCATTTATTGATCTCTTTTAAAATTAGATTGCGTGAATTTGATGTACAATTGTTAAGATATTTGCTTGACGTACATAAATTAGCATATTGTGTTATAGTATCACATACTACTCTATTCCAGTAAGATATATAATTTATATAAAAAACATACAATATATAACACTTATATAGGAACATAAATAATAATGTTAAGAAATTGCATGACAGTTGTCAATGAACAATACTTAACAATAAAATTAGGTGAAATATCACATATGTTGCATTTTGTGATTTAACCCCTAGCATAAGTCTTTTAAACTTCCTCATTTAAACAAAGCCATTTTATTGGTAGGAAAATTTACTATTTGATACAACAATATTAAAGGAATAGTGTTTCAATGAGGGATAAAAATGTCTTTTACTAATTTTAATGGATGTTTTGGTAAATCAACTTTACAACTTAGGGTCCTCCCACTTTTAGCATAGTATATGATGATATGATATGATATATACTAGTTTGTTTACATAAGCGGAGTCTTCGTGTAACTGGTAAACTTGTTGGCATGTGACCAAGAAGTTACGGGTTCGAGCCGTAGAAACAGTCTTTTGCAGAAATGCAGTATAAGACTGCGTGCAATATAATAGAACCTTGTGGTCTGTCCTGTTCGGTTCCCGGACTAAGCAGCCTCGGAGCTTAGTGCACCGGGCTGCTCTTATACTAGTTTGCTTACAATTTTCGGGAATCTCGACGCAACGGTAAGAGTGTTGTCATCATAATGACAAAATGTTCATGGGTTTAAGACGTAAAAACAGTCACTTGTAAAATGCAAGGTAAGATTGTGTGCCCAAGGGTCACGAGTTTTGAACTGTGAAAACATTCTCTTACACAGAAATGCGAGATATCAGTAGTATAATGGACTCGAGGTGATACCTTTTCTCGGACCTAAGCATAACAGGAACTTAGTGCATCAAAGTTTTACCTAGTTTACCTTTTCTATTTTTATTTGATTGGTATTTAACTTTTTGTTCCTTTTTTTTTGGTAAAAAAAAATGGAAAATTAACAGAGTTGGCATTGATATGCCATCAATAGAAGTAAGATATGAGAATCTAACTATTGAGGCAGATGCATATGTAGGAAGCAGAGCTTTGCCTACTTTTATCAACTTCATTACCAACTTCTTTGAGGTAAAAATCTAAACCAAAAAAAACAAAAAACAAAATATTTTTTTTATATATCTATTTTTTTTAATTTGCAAAGGAGTTGTTATTTTATCATACTAACTTTTGTGTTTTTTTTTTCCTTCAATTTTTGGCTCCAAAGACTGTTGAATTCTCTTCACATTCTACCAAGTAAAAAGAGACAAATTACAATACTCAAAGATATAAGTGGAATGATTAAGCCATGCAGATTAACTCTGCTTTTGGGACCTCCAAGCTCTGGAAAAACTACATTTTTATTAGCTTTGGCTGGAAAGCTTGATCCTACTCTAAGGGTAAGATTTTTAATTCCAAATATCATAGATAAATTTTATAATAAAGATATTGTATAAAAGTCGCAAGGGTGACTGAGTTGGTTGAGCAGAAGACCTCCCAAATGGGAGGCTGTAGGTTTGAAACCCCATGCACACTTTCTCGGTCGAGCTCGTCTCACGGGTTTGCCTAGTACGGTATACCTCTCGAGTGTAGTTTGCGAGCTATTATACTGGAGCAGGGTTTACCCAGAGTGCATACGAAGGGTAGCGGCTGCGGGTTCCTTAGTTTACAAAAGAAAAAAAGTTTGTATAAAAGATATATTTTATATTCAATGACAATAAAATTGATTTTCTACACCATCATTATAATTTAACCTACTGTAGAAAATTGCTTGTCTTATTTTTTAGTTTACTAATTCCACTAATTGAGGATGATTACCTTTAACTACCTTTAAAGTGACTTCATACTATAAGTTTTTGTACACTGTCAGTTTATAGAAGTTAAATGCGTTTATAAATAAGAAAAAAAAAACTAAAGTTTTCTATCTTTTTTTTTTGGAAACTAGGTTAATGGGAAGGTGACATATAATGGACATGAATTACATGAATTTGTGCCACAAAGAACAGCTGTTTATATTAGCCAACATGATTTACATATTGGAGAAATGACTGTAAGAGAAACTTTGGAATTCTCTGCAAGATGTCTAGGAGTTGGCTCTAGATATCGTTAGTATTTTCTTATTGATTTTTTTAACTAAATTCAATTTATATAAGTGAGTTTTATTTCTTTCTTTTTTGTAGTAAAAACATATAGATATTTATTTATTTATTATTTTTCTTGAAAACTTGTGTAGAGATGTTGGCTGAATTATCAAGAAGAGAGAAAGAAGCTAATATTAAACCAGATCCTGATCTTGGTATCTACATGAAGGTAAGAATACAAACAAAATTTACTAATAATGAAAGGAAGTACTAAATTTTTTGTATATCTACATTTATACTTTTTATTTGTTGTTTTTGGGAAATGTAGGCTGCAGCAACAGAAGGACAGGAAGCAAAGGTTTACACAGATTATGTTCTTAGGGTAACATTTACAGTACTCAAGTATTCAATCATATATTTTGGCCATAGAAAAGGGTTGAAAAGAGTTCATAAAGGATTTTACTTATATACACTGATATTGAAGGAGAGCCTTGGCGTAACTGGTAAAGTTGATGTCATGTGACCAGGAGGTCACGCGTAATAGACCTTTGTGGTCGCGTGAGTTGATTCTTCAGGAGACTCATAACTCGCGGTACTCCATTCAGCCGGGTGCCACGAAGATGTATCAGGAATTGAGGCAGCATTATTGGTGGCGTAGGATGAAGAAGGGCATAGTGGAATATGTAACCCGATGTCTCAATTTCTAGCAAGTGAAGTATGAGCATCAGTGGTCGGGTGGGTTACTTCAGAAGTTAGAGATTCCGAAGTGGAAGTGGGAGAGGATCACTATGGATTTTGTTGTTGGACTCCCACGGACTTAGCGGAAGTTTGATGCAGTTTGGGTGATTGTGGATAGGCTTACCAAGTCAGCTCACTTCCTTCCTGTGATGACTACCTATTCTTCCGAGCAACTAGCTCGAGTTCATATCTGCGAGATTGTCATACTTCATAGCGTACCGGTATCTATCATCTCTGATCGGAGTACACAGTTTACATCACGGTTCTTGAGAGCCGTACAACATGAGTTGGGTACTCGGGTAGAGTTGAGCACAACATTTCACCCTGAGACGGACGGAAAATTCGAGCGCACTATTCAGATTCTTGGGGATATGCTCCGTGCGTGTGTGATGGAGCTTGGAGGTTCTTGGGATCAGTTATTGGCCCTTGCAAAATTTGCCTACAATAACAATTATCAGTCCAGCATTCAGATGGCACCGTATGAGGCTCTGTATGATAGGCGGTGCCGGTCCCCAATGGGTTGGTTCGAGCCGGGCGAGGCTATATTATTGGATACATACTTGGTTTAGGATGCTTTGGAAAATATTAAGGTGATTCAGAATAGACTTCACATAGCCCAGTCCAGACATAAGAGTTATGCGGATTGGAAGGTTCGCGATATTATATTCATGGTTGGAGAGCGGGTCTTGCTCCGGGGTTCTCCCATGAAGGGCGTCATGAGGTTCGGAAAGAAGTGAAAGCTGAGCCCAAAGTTCATTAGTCCATTTGATTTGTTGCGGCGAGTTGTGGAGGTTGCTTATGAGCTTGCCTTACCTCCCAGCCTAGCAGGAGTTTATTCGGTATTTCATGTTTCGATGCTCCGGAAGTATCACGACTATCCGTCGCATGTGCTAGATTCTAGCTCAGTCCAGTTGGACAAGGATCTATCTTATGTTGAAGAGCCAGTGGCTATTTTGGACAGGCAGGTTCGAAAGCTGAGGTCAAAGAACATTGCATCAGTAAAGATTCAGTGACGGGGTCAACTGGTCGAGGAGGTGACTTGGGAGACCGAGTAGGATATGCGCAGCCATTATCCTCGTCTTTTCACCACTTGAGGTATGTCTCTATGCTCGTTCGAGGACGAACGATTATTTTAAGAGAGGGAGGATGTAACGACCCGGCTAGTCGTTTTGAGAGTTATAACTCCGATCCCCTATTAACTGCTTCCTCGTATCTAATTTCAGCTATTGTTACTTGTCAGGAGGTTTCGTTTTGGTTTTTGGAGTGTATTGGGACACTTAGTCCTTAAACGAAAGCTTAAGTCTTAGAATTTGGACCGTAGTCCGAACTATGTGAAGACGACTCCAGAATGGAGTTTCGTCAATTCTGTTAGCTCTGTTGAGTGATTTTGGGCTTAGGTGCGTGTCCGGATTATGTTTTGGAGCTCCATTGCTTATTTAGGCTTGAAATGGCAAAAGTCGAATTTTTGGAGTTTTGGACAGATTGTGGAATTTTTGATATCGATGTCTAAATCCCATTGTGAAAGTTGAAGTAGGTCCGTAATGTTGAATATGACTTGTGTGCAAAATTTGAGGTCAATCGGACGTGGTTTGGTTAGTTTCAGTATCGGTTGTCGAATTTGGAAGTTTCTAGTTCATTAAGTTTGAATTGGAGGGTGATTTGTAGTTTTAGCATTGTTTGATATGATTTGAGGGATCGACTAAGTTTATATGATATTTTATGAGTTGTTGCTATGTTTGGTTGAGGTCCCGGGGGCCTCGGATGTGTTTCGGATGCTCAACGGATCATTTTGGACTTTGGAAAGGTAGAAAATTTTTTTTGATATTTTTGTTGCAGAAGTTTGTCCTTCGCGTTCACAAAGAGGAGCTCGCGTTCGCGAAGGTGTGGTCAGTGGAAGCATCGCGAACTCGAGGAGTAGAATGCATCCGCGAAGAGGAAAATGGAACAACTGGGACCTCGGGAATATGTTCTACGCGTTCGCGTAGAGGAGAACACGTTAGGAAGGGTCTGGCAGGTGAAGCTACACGATCGCGAGATGAAACTCGCGTTCATGAAAGAGGAAATTTGATCAGTGGATTTTTGTTCCACGCGAACGTGAGGAGATGGACGCGTTTGCGAAGAAGGATTACCTGGTCAGTACTTAAACATTTCAAAAATGAGGGTTAGACATTTTTATCAAAACTTGAGTTTGGGAGCTCGGATTTGGACGTGATTTTGAGGGATCTTCAGAGATATCAATTGGGTAATAATTCTTAATTTGATTTTGGTTATATCTCACTAATCTATCATTAATTTTATCATCTAATTTCAGATTTGGGGTGAAAATTAGGAAAATGGGAAAAAGTTCTTTAACTAAGATTTCGAGTTTTGATTGGGATTTTGACATCGGATTTGGATAATTTTGGTACGAGCGAACTCGTGAGTGAATGGGTGTTCATATTTTGTGACTTTTACCCAATTCTGAGATATGGGCCCGGGGAGGCTTTTTGGGCGTCTTTATATTTTCTTACCTTAGCTTTGATTTTATTAGCTAGATTAGTTTCTTGTAGCTATATTTACATTATGTAATTGATTTGGCTAGATTTGGGCCATCCGGAACCGGATATTCCTGAAAAGAGCATTATTACGGATTGATTTGAGCTTGGTTCGAGGTAAGTGTCTTGCCTAACCTTGTGTGGGGGAACTCCCCTTAAAATTTGGTATTGTTTTGATATGTGAGCACCGTGTATGTGAAATGATGAGTATGTACACGGGCTAATTATTGTCAAAACCCGATTTTCATAGAGTAATAACATGTTCTTCTTCTTATTTGAGTTATATTAGCATGTGTAGTACCCTGCTAGCTTGAAATAGCATGCCTACTTGCCTTAATTGCTTATCTGAACTATGTGCAGCATGTTTAGGGAAATTTCCTGTTTTTCCTTGACTTGTACTTAGTCTAAACTATAGAATTTTGTGTTATAGTTGTTGTTTCTACTATTTGATCTGCATAGTTACCTTGGGACTACGGAACGGTATTCCGAGAGATCCCCATATACTACATATTTACTTTGGGACTACAAAACGGTATTCCGGGAGATTACCCTGCACTACATATTTACTTTGGGACTACAGAACAGTATTCTGGGAGATCCCCCTGCATATTTACATTTGGGACTACGAGATGGTATCCTAGGAAATCCCCCTGTTGTTATCTCTATGTACTGAGCTGATGTCTTCTATGATTTCATTCTGTTTAAATTCTATTCTTTATTCTATTACGATAATTTATTCTGCCTTATTTTACTGTATGTATATACCAGTAGGGCCCTGACCTGATCTTGTCACTAATCGACCGAGGTTAGACTTGGCATTTACTGGGTACTATTATGGAGTACTCACGCCTTTTCCTACACATATTTTTCATGTACAGATCTAGGTTCATCTTACCAGCCTCATCACTAGTTGCAGTCGCTGCTGCTTATTGGAGACTTTAAGGTACATCTGCCTGCGCCCGCAGATCCTTGGAGTCCCCTTTATCCCCCATGTTTATTTTTCCTTCTTTCTATAGAAATGATGTATATAACAGTTAAGACTCCTTAGTAGCTTGTGACTTACGGTATTCCGGGTTTTGAAAATTGTTTGGTAAATATCAGAGGTGATAATTGTATATGTCGAGTGACATTCAATTACTTATTAGATATTTGTTACTGTTAGTAGTTAATATTCATGCTTTTATTTTATTTCCGCAAAGTGTTAGGCTTACATAGTCGTGGAGACTAGGTGCCATCACGATAACTCACCGTGAGAGAAATTTGGTCGTGACAGTTGAGGATTTGGGGTTTCACTGATATACTTGAAAAGCGAAAATATTTTTCGGGAAACTATGAAAAAATTAAGCATTTTATCTTAGAGTTACTTCTTTTATTACTTGTTTTATGTTGTTATGAATTGTTGTTGGCTATTGGTGTTGAACCCGATTTTTGTTCCAACTCGTTACTACTTTCAACCTAAGGTTAGGTTTGTTACTTATTGAGTACATGTGGTTGGTTGTACTCATATTACACTTCTGCACCTTGCGTGCAGATATTGGATGTTGATGTTGTTGTATTCGACAGGAGCTGGATTTGAAGATGTACCTGCATTTCGGTTGTAGCTGCCTCTTATTCGTGGTAGCCTTAGATTCATAAAGATTTGTTTATGTACATTTGATGTATTTATTTTATACCAACTTTGTAAATTCTAATCTTAGCTGCTCATGATTTGTACTACCGGTCCTTGGGAAATCTAGAGGTGTCAAATGGGTGGGATGGGTTGCCTTTGGGCGGGTCAATATAGGTTGTGTCAATAATTGAGCGGGTCAACAGATCCGTCCAAAAATTACTTGGGCTAAGATGGTTTAGGTCAAGATGGGCTAAAATTCGGGTCATAACCCATCTTATTAAGCTTTAATTAATATGTGTTATTTTCTTATAAATTTTATAATTACTAAATAAGACTTTTTTATGGTTATGGTCATATATTAACATATCACAAAAAATAATTTTGTAAGACATTCTGACAAAGTTACTCATGTATCAATTTGGGCTAAAGATTAGCCCAACTTTAAATGGGTGAGATGGATTGGTTCAAGATATGATAAGTTCAATAAAAATAATTTTTCATAAAGCACCATCTTTTAAGTCTAATTAGCCATTTATAGATACTCTTTGCTATATTACGTGTTATAGATACCTTTTATATTTTTATATAATGTATTTTATGTATTTAAGTTGTTGTATTCATTAATACAACTAAAAAAATAGGCGTAAAAACTGAAATTCCAGCTAAGTTTGACATGTATTCAGCTGTATTTAAGCGACATTAACGTTAAATACAGAAGGTTAAACTGGTTAAAAACGGAAGAAAATCAAATCACATGATATTCTCCTAATTTAACTCCACGAACTAAGGAAATCAAATCACATGATATTCTCCTAATTTAACTCCACGAACTAAGGAAATCAAATCACATGATATTCTCCTAATTTAACTCAACGAACTAAAACGATCCCTCATTAATCTGTATTTGAAAGATACATAATAAAGATTATAGCTGAATAAAGAGAAATACATATGAATAATACAGTTGAGTAGAACTGTATACAGTTGAATACAACAAAATACAACTTAATTCATCTGAATAAAACACTTGAATACAACAAAATACAACTGAATACAGCTGAATAAAACTATTGAATACAACAAAATACAACTAACTTCTGCTGAATAAAATAGTTAAATACAACTGATTAAAACTGAATACAAGAGAATACGCATAACTTTTTAATACATCTAAAATATATAAATTAATGCTACTGAATACATGTGAATACTGCTGAAATATACATTCGAATACAACTGAATATAAATAGGCGATTTGGGCGATCTAGAGAGAGAAACAGCCTGATGGCTTCGCCGGCCGGCGGCCAACCATTAATTCCGGCTGGTCAGCCCCTTAACACATCTGCCCAACCTCCTACAACAACTACGAACAATCCCCAGCCCTCAAATCCCACAAACGAAGCCATGAATTACGCAAAAGTTGTGAACCCTACTTCAACGACCACTGCCAAGCAGAATCTAGCCGCTACAGTTGAACCAATTGCTCTTCGTCTATCAAAATCAATGAATTAAACTTACCCTAGACGATTGTAATGGAATGATAATGGAGGAGAGCTAGAGAATTTGGGTGGGAGGAGAGGTATGAATCGTGGGTTGAGGGAGAAAGAGTAAAGTGTATGCAAAAAGAGAGAGAACGTGGTTAGTCAATTTTACTGTGAATATGTGAGAGAAAAGATTAAAAAGGAGAGAGAAAAATATTATTTAGCATATATGGTGCCTTAAATGTAGGATGTAACTATAATTAGATATTTGGTTATAATGTATAAAAGGTATCTATAGGATGTAATATTTTAAAATGGTATTTATTTAAAATAAATAGGGTACTAAGGTTTTCTATAGGGTGTAAAAATTCCTTCAATAAATGGACGGGTCAATAACCAATCAACCTTGGGCCGGTCATTTGGTCTTGGGCCAAATTTGACAGCCATAGGAGCATCCCTACGTGGTGATCAGTCCGCCAATTCACGCAAACCCAAAGGAATTCTTGCCAGAAATTCAAAAAAAAAATATACTTATCTTATTCTTCTCCTCCCTTGATTTATTTGTTGCCTTAGTAGTTATAGGCTTATAGCAGTTTCAATTCTACTATTTGTATTGGGTTTCTTCTTAGCTAATTCAACACAAATAGCCGGCCAGATTTATTGTTTAATATATGGAATATGCAATGATTATACACCTATAACATATGAATTATACATATATTATGTATCCACCGACTATTTTTAATTTAAGCGATTTGGTGGATGGTTGTTTGGGTTTATTCTTCATGTTTAAAATAACCAAATTAAGACACCATCTCCTTAAATTAAAAGCACGAAATAACAAAGGGGGAGTATAGCCCTAGTTTCTTTTGGTCATGGAGATGATGACATTTGTGAATGTAGTCTTCTCTTTTGCCATGCAATAGACAAAGATTTCTCTGCACTTGTTGAACACTTGATCCATATTCAATTCAGTACCAAAATGGCTGACAAGCAAAGGCTCAGCCAAGGGTCTCAGGCTATTTGCCATATTGTCACTATTGGTGCAATCTTGGGGTGTGGCCTTTTCTCGGTCCCTACACAAATGCGAGTCGCCTTATACATCGGACCGACCTGTATTACTGCAGGTTTCATCAGAAACATCAATATGAAATTCTGAAGTTTCCAAGACATCAATAGTGAAAGATCCCTCCTTTTCAACTATATACTTCACTTCTGCAGGAGATGGATGGTATATAAGAATATTGAATGAATTTACTTTCTCTTTTTGTATTAAACCCTGCATATTAATAATGAAAATACACTATGAGTTTAACTTCTATATATTAATAATAATTTTTTTATACTATTAGATCAATTAAAAAATTATCGTTCATACTAAGTTGGATTGGCAATTTGAAATTCAAATGTTATATTCCTTCTGCTCTATTTTACGTGATACTGAATTTTCACAAATAGTAAACTTTTAATATTTAAAACTGATTTAGCTTAAACTTCTTGTACCATTACTGACATACAAAGGCGGATCTGCGATTTAAGTCTATGGGTACCTACAAGGCTACAACGACCTCAAGTTAATGTGTAATATGATAGTTGAGTTCACAATCAGATATTTATAAGTATTTAGTGGATTTCTTAATATGTATTAATCCTTTGGGCAGAAACTACGGAGCTCACTGAACCGTTACAGCCCTAATGACATGCTCTTATAACTACAGAAATATCATGACATAGTCAAGATATTAAGGAATATGCAAATTATTTTTTTTCAAGATATATGTAATTTTTTTTTTAAAATTGGTATTTATATGTGTACGATATGTGTATAATATTAAAATTTGTTTAGTTTTACCATTTCAACTAGCTCTTTGAGGGCCATGACCAGAGGCTCCACTATGTAGTAACACCCTTTGCTGTAGAGATCTTCATTGTTCCTGCCTAGCATTGTCAATATCATTCGTCCTCCTTTCACCAATTCCTTTGAACGATACTTAAGAAAAGTTACAAAATCTCTTTCATATTGCTCATAATGTGCTTTAACCACAGTTGTTGGACTTGTTCTTGACACGTAAATATTTCCCTTGTTATCCTCTATACCATCAGGCACCTATATATCACAAGTCATGAATTCAAATCTTATGTTAGCTGTTCAGAATAAAGATGTTCTTATTGTGTATATATTCGACCCGTAAGCCGTTTAATTAAACATGTAGAACCTACAGCAACAACAATAAGTCCTATATGCTTCTGACGCCTATATATACAAATGATTTCAAATAATAATTTAAAAAAGCAAAATTAAAGATTGAAATTACAACAATAATTCAGTGTAATCTGAAAAGCAAATTCTTAAAAGAATAATGTATATGCAGACGTTACTCTTACCTTATAACTATAGAGACAAAATTTCGTTCAACATAAATTTGTTAAAGCGGTTGGAAAGGTAGCAACTGACAAGAATGACATGCTTAACCATGATTAATTAGGCCAGAAAAAAATTAGGCCAGAAATATCTTTGCAGTTCAAACGCTCAGTCAATTCATGCATGCTCCTAAACAATCTTGCATGGAGGGGAAGAGTGGTTAGATACATTTAGTGGTGGAAAAATAATTAAAAGAATGCCGAGGGTCTTGGTGGGAAGGATGCCGAGGGTCCATTTGAAAACAGCCTCTCTACCCATGGTAGGGGTAAGGTCTTCGTACACACTACCCTCCCCAGACCCCATTAGTGAGATTATATTGGGTTGTTGTTGGTGGTGTTGTTGTAACGAGTGTCATATTTTGTGATTTTCACCATGTCCTATTTTTTAAAATGATTTGAACCCCGATCTTTTTATTTAATTTCTTGCAAAATAATAAAACCACTCTTTTTTATAAATTTTCTCCATGAGGACAAAATAGGAAGTACAAATTAAAAGAAGCTTTAAAATTTCAAAAATAATTCAAGCAAAAATACAAGACCTTCCAAAACTTGCGGGTTCTCTCCTAACTCCTAAGCGACGAAGCCTTAACTTTTAATTTTATGTCATTTTTTCTTATTATTTATATTTCCTATTTTACTCTCATGAAAAAAGTTATAAAAGAAAATAAGACATAGTGCATATGACAAAATGGGACAAACATTAAGGGTGTAAAATGCAACAGACCCGAAATATTTGTATCTTATATTTGACCTATTAAAACCACATCTGTATTTGTTTCCCTAGTCAAAGAGTGCAATCATATGCTTCAAATACGAATATTATATTATATTATATTATATTACTCTTTTCATTTCATATTAAATGAGATACTTTCCTTTTTAGTCGGTTCCAAAACAAATGACACATTTTTAAATTTGAAAATAATTCAACTTTAAACTCTTTCATTTTATCCATTTACCTTTAATAAGAAGCTTTTATAGCCACACAAATGTCATTGCTCCACAAACTTTTTACCCCTTAAACTTTTAAAACCGCAAGTTTCAAAAGTCTTTTTTTTTTTTAAATTCCGTACCGAGTCAAATTACCTCAATAATTATGAAACGGCTGCTGTACAAAGGCTGCTGTAGAGTGCAGCTATGGCTTCTCTTATTGACTTTGTCATTAGGATCACCTTTTGCTGTATCAAAATGCAATGTAAATCAGAAGGTTACAATTTGTTTGTCGTAGTTAGACTTGGCACGAAATTTAATAGAGAGAGTAACACTTTTGAACTTGTGGTCATAAATATATCATAATATTTACGTAGCTATAAAATTTTTGAAACTTGTCATTTAAACCAGTAGTAGTATTTGCGTGGCTATGAAATGAAGTAAAGTAATTATAATTGAGACTTTATAACCTCTATAAAAAGGCAACCTAATGCACTAAGCTCCCGCTATGCGCTGGTTCCATGGAATGATCGGACCACAAGGATCTATTGTACGCAGCATTACCCTGCATTTCTGCAAGAGACTATTTTTACAGCTCGAACCCGTGACCTCCTGATTATATAGCAGCAACTTTACCAGTTAAGCTAACGCTTCTCTATGCGGAAATAAAAAATTGTGTGATTATATTATACCTGAAGCAAAGAATTTTTGGCATAGCTAGCCTCTCCAATTCCTTCATTCATGTGAAAAGAACTTTGGCAACTTCCATTTCTTGGATCTTTCTGTATTATACGAATATAGTATTTTTTGGCTAGGCAAATTAAAGTTCCAATGGGGGTATCACTTATTTATAGATGGGTAATACCAAAATTATCCATGAAATTCCAACAGTGTCCCCTCACAAGCCAATTATGCTAGCGTTTGGACTTTGGATATAGAATTAGTTAAAACTTGAAAAAAGAAAGAGTTTTTAAAGATAAGATGAAAAATTATTTTGGAAAGTGTGTTTGGACATGCATTTTACTTGAAAAGAATTTAAAGTTTTGTGAGTAAAAAATTTCGATAACTTCAAAACTACTCAGAGAGTTATTTTTTTGGGATTTGAAGACTTTATTTTCAAAATTTGGCAAAAAATAGTTAGAATCTAAAAATAAATAAATCAGATACTATTTAAAAACATATTCGAAAAAATGCTTCCAAATTTTATGGCCAAAACGGGAGCTAAGGACGTTTGGTTACCGGGATTAAGATACTAACCTCAGTATAAAATTTAAAATTATAATTATTTTGTATTTAGCTATTCCCGAAAGATGCATTTTATAATTGGGGAGTTTAAAAAGTCCGACCGAATTCGATCAATTATTTTAAATCTTATATTTTTTTCAGTCAATAAATTGACCGCATAGATTGATTTTTAATACTAACCAAAAATAAAATAAAAAATCAACCCATCATTTTCGATGAGTTTTTGGTCGATAATCAAGAGCCAGTTTAATAATAAAGTTTTTACTGCCTTTATAAAATAAATTAAAAAAAAGAATCAACAAACAAATTAAAAATAAAGTAAATTGAGATTCTTTTTTGTTTCTCTTTGAAATTTAAAGTATTGCATCAAGTATTATAAGCAACAAAAAGTTTTTTTTTTTTTATAAAGTAGGCGGTTTTCAAATTAATTACCTATATTATCAATTGGAAAAATAATTATTACAAAAAATTTAATAACTTTGAAGCTAGAAAAATAGACTTAATTAAAATATATACATATTTAAAAAAATTAAAATCTTTTGTCAAAGTTCCGATTTAGGCAACAAATATCGTTAAGCCGCCCTATAAATTAGTTTTGGACTATAGTATATCACAACATTAATAGTATATCGTTAAGACACTAATGTATATATAACATTAATAAATAGTATATCACAACACTTAATTATGATTAAAAAATATATGTTTTCACCTAATAAAATCACTTAAACATGATAAACTGGTATAATTTGGTATAAACACTTAGTACAGATAAAATTTTATCATAAATTTGCGAGTCAATCAATTTGAGGAGGTTCGCTGAATGAGGTCAATCCCGGTAATAGCACGAGCTAGTCATTTTTAGTCGGCAATTATTGAATAGTCACTATCATAGAGTTTTAAATTTTCTCAAAAGAAACTCACAATATTCTAAATTTCACTTGTAGAATTTGAAATTCCGTGATCACTGCTAATTTTAAATTACACGAACTGAAAAATGGTTGTTTAGGAATCTATCCCACTAATTGCCGATCATGAGAGTCAGGGGAGGATCCACCTCCCCACCTACAAGAACCTATAAACATTAAATTATGGATCCGCTTCTAATAACAATACATCAATTTAAATGGTGAAAATTAAGTCGAGAAAAGAAAAACATAAAACTGTTTATTTCATAAAGAAATGTTTTCTGTAAGATTTGTCTTTGGAGTTTGGAAGGATTTCTTTTTTAAGAAAACAAGTCTTAAGGTAGGCACTTAGTGCTTGACTCATATCAATAAGTAAATAATTGTTTAAAACATATGTAAATATAATTATTTTGAGAGTGTCTATATTAGGACTTTTTCAACTCAACTTCAATTTTTTTTCCCAAGTTTCAACCAAATCTTTATTCAAATACCAGTTAAGTAAAAGAAAATGAGTTTAAGCTTTATACTGATAAGATAAAAATAATGTCTGATCACTTAAATGATAGCTATACCTTTTACACTATCATTATATATAAGTAATTCATAAGAAAATGTTATTTATAATCCTTGGTGAGTTTATAACTCCATTAGGAAATAAAAAGGCGTATGATGATACCTGAAGCGTAGAGTTTTTTGCATAGCTAGTGTTTCCAATTCCTCAGTTCATGTGAAGAATTTTAGCAACTTCCATCTCTCCTTCTCTTAATTGGATCTTCCTGTATTAAATAAGGTATTTATAGATGGGTAAAACCAAATTTATCCTTTGAATTTCCATCATTGTCCTCACGAGCCAAATGAGTAAATATTGTACACTACGGGCAGAGGCAGGCATAGGATTCGGCGATTGCAGGGGCACCATGACATTCATTACAAATGTAGCACTACTCATAATGATTGGTACGAGCGCCTATACTAATATCTAACTATTTTTTTGAAAATATTTGTAAGTATACATGGAGTTTTTGCCGAAGTTTTCGGTGCCGGTGACCCCTCAACTTAACATGTGTGTCCGCCTCTGACTACGGGTTTGTTTGGTATGAAGGAAAATATTTTCCAATTTTTTTTTTAATTTTCCCATGTTTGGTTGACTTAAATATTTTGGAAAATATTTTCCTCATAATTGGAGAAAAATAATTTTCCTATAGAAAAATATTTTCTACACAAGGAAAATAACTGATAAAACCTGTCACGACCCAAAATTCATTTAGTCGTGATAACACCTAACCCAATCCAATAGGTAAGTCAATTAACAACTATCCAATTCTAATGAAATTAATAAGGTAATTAAATAAAAGAAAATATCTCAATCTTATAAATTCCCCAAGAACTGGTAATACAAATCATGAGCTTCTAAGAATAGAATTTACAAAGCTTGTATGACGTAAATACATCATCTGTTTGAAAAGCACATACGCAGGGTTTTATAAATCTAAGGCTATCACGAACAAGATACAGCTTTAACCGGAACGCATGTACGTCTTCAATTCCAACTCTCATCGATCACAGCAACATCAGCAGCCAACATCTGCACATAAGGTCCATAAGTGTAGTATGAGTATAACCGGCCCCATGTCCTCAATAAGTAACAAACGTAACCTTAGGTTGAAAATAGTGATGAGCTGGAACAAAGGTCGGGTCCAACATCCAATAGCCAACAACAGTTCATAACAACGTAAAGCAAGTAACAAAAGAAGTAACTTAGAGATAAAATGCTCAGCTTTTCCATAGTTTTCCCGAAAAATAGTATCTCTTTTGTCATGGCCCAAAACTCGACCCATCGTGATGGCGCCTATTGTGGAATTAGGCCAGCCTCAACTCAATAATCCAACATCGCAAAAAAAAAATTAAACAGTAAATACTGAAGCGACAATTCATTAAGGAACATTTTTGAAAACATAATAAAATCCAAATTACGATACAACTGCCCAAAACCGGGGTGTCATTGAGTGCATGAGCGTCTAGAGGAAAACATAGTCTATTGCAATGTTTAAAGGAACAAACGGAAATACATCTAGAGATAAAGAAGGAGAGTCAAGGCCTATGAACGTCGTGTAGATACCTCGATAGTCTCCCAAAGCCTGAAGCCTTCAATCAGCGACTGCCACTGGGACTAAAAGTGCCTGAATCTACACACAAGGTGCATGGGGTAACGTGAGTACACCAACTCAGTAAGTAACGAGTTCAAACTGTGGACTAAAAGGTAGTGACGAACTTAACCACCACAGAAATAACAGAAATGAATGTGCATAAACGTAGGCATGCTTTCAATTTAATAGGCAAGTGAAATAGTGAAATAGTGAAATAGTAAAATAGAGCAGATACGAACAAGGTAAAGAATAAAACTCTACTACATTTACATGCCAATGCACATGTTGTATATGATGCACCATGCTGAATATCTCATGTACTCACACTCTCAAATGCTCGTCCACTCAGTACTGTATATGGCTCATAGGGCCTAGAGAAGATCCATCTCGGATTATATACATCTCTGACAGTAGTCAATCAGTACTAAGGAAGGCCAATCCAACCTTATGGAGATGATCCATCTCTAGGTAAAAATAATAACCTCACAATCACTCGGTACTGTATATGGCTTACACGGCCCAGGAAAGATCCATCTCGGAATATATACATCACTGACCATTAGTCTCCGTACCGAGGACATAGGCCAATCCAGCATCATGGAGAAGATCCATCTCCAAATAATAATATCAACCGCTCACTGGGGGTGTGTATAGACTCTGGAGGGGATCATTTAGCCTAAGCACTATCACACATCAATACAACCATTGCAGCATACGGACTGATCCCATATCGTTCACTCATAATCAGGTCATCGGCCTCACTCAGTCATTACTCTCCAGTTTCGCCCACGGGCTCACAATGTCATGAAACTAACCTGGAACAATAATATGATGTGCCAATAAATAACAACTGAGACTGAGATATGATATGAAATGCATGAATATGACTGAGCATAGAATACTAATGAAATCAATGAGATGACAGCAAGAAACAACCACTAGGGGTCCCAAACGTATCGGCATAAAGTCCTAACATGTTATCTAGCATGATTTACAACTCATCTACTTTATCACATGATAGAAACACGGATATCAACAAGAAAGGGTCAGTAAATGGTGACATGGAATGAACCAAGTCATGATTCTCACGGTGTACGCCCGCATGCCCGTACGCTCGTCACTTGGCATGTGCTTCACCTCAATACTAACCGCATAACACGTATTTCGGGGTTTAGAACCCTCAGAACCAAGTTTGAAAATATTACTTACCTCAAACCAAGCAAAATCATACTCTGCGATGCCTTTGCCTCTCAAATCGGCCTCCAAGCATCCCGAATCTAGCCACAAGCAACACAATATGATCAATATAGCTAAAGGAACCAACTCCACAAGAAAAATGCCAAATTGTAACCAAATTCCGAATCGGCTCAAACCCGGCCCCCCGAGCCCACGTCTCGGAATCCAACAAAAGTCACAAAACTCGAAAGCCCATTCACTCAGTAGTCTAAACATACAAAATTTATCAAAATACGATCTCATATGGTCACTCAAATCCCCAAAATCCACTGTCTAATTCTCAAGCCTTAAACCCCCAAATTTCTAGCTCAAATCCCTAATTATATGATGAATAAAGCTATGGATTCCCAAAATTTATACTATTATGGGTTAGAATCACTTACCCCAACGTTGCTCGTTGAAATCCTTCGAAAAATCGCCTCTCTCCCGAGTTCCTGACGTCCAGAATTGAAAAATGGAGAACAAAACCTCGAGTTGGGGTTTTTTCCCAAAGCTAAACTGCACATGCGGTCCTAGTTCTGCACCTGGGGAACCGCATCTGCGAGCAGGGTTCTGCTTCTGTGGAGATTCATTAAAAAGGCTGGCTCCGCTCCTGCGATCACCTGACTACATCTACGGCCATTGCAGATGTTGGTCACCTGCAATTCAACTGTGCATCTACGCCTCACCATCCACTTCTGCGTCCTCGCACCTACGGTTCCCACTCTATTTGTGTGGAAACACCAGCAACAGTAGCTTCTGCTGCATTTTTCTAACTCTAAACACTTCGATAACAACCTGAAATCACCCCGAGGCCTTCGAGACCACAACCAAACATACCAACAGATCCTATAACATCATACGAACTTAGTCGAATCACTCAAAACAATATCGAAATGCCAAATTACACTCGGATTCAAGCCTAAGAACCTCTACACTTTCGAATTCCACAGACGATGCCGAAACCTACCAAATTACGTTCGAATAACCTCAAATTTTGTACACAAGTTTGAAATAACACCACAAACCTACTCCAACTTCCGAAAATCCTATCCGACCCCGATATCAAAATTTCCACTGTCGCCAAAATCGCCAAAATTCCAACTTTCGCTAATTCAAGCCTAATTCTACTCCGGACGTGCTCCTAAGTCCAAAATCACCTAACAGAGCTAATCGAACCATCAAAATTCAAATCCGAGGTCGTTTACACATAAGTCCAAATCCAGTCAACTTTCCCAACTTAAACCTTCTCACAAACGACTAATGTCTCAACTCTCTCCAAAATCACTTCGAACCCGAACCAACTAACCTGATAAGTCATAATACAGCCGTGGAACAACAAAAAAGTAGAAAATGGGCGAACTTAGATACAACTCTCAAAACGACCGGTCGAGTCGTTACAACTTCTCAAGTATATTGTGAAGATCGGTCTTTGGAATACTTTGGAACTAAGGCCGAGTAAAATTCACCTTCAAATTATTGTGAAGATCGGTCTTGAGGATGTTTAATCAATTGATATTTGTTGATAAGTTTGTCACTAAGGGATGAAAAAATGTCTTGTGACCATGGCACACCAAGAAGACAGACATGTTCGTCAATGTTATGATCGCGAAAAGATACCATGTTTGACATTCTTGAAGTTGGGAGGCCCTTTTTCTGCTACCCAAACAATTTATATCCTTTGCTACCCCTTTTGAGTCTGTGTTATTTTTCTTTGACTACCCTCTTTTGGAATCAAGTTTAGAATAAAAAAAAACGTTTGTGCCCCAAGAGTACAAACTGGGGCAACTTTTAAAAAGTTCAGGTGAAACAAAAAGAAGAAAAATTGTCAAAGGTCCATGCCCTCAAAAATATAAGCTGGGGTAAACCAAAAAGAAAAAGAAAAAGAAAATAAAAATAAGAAAAAGAGAGGGAAAAAATAGAAAGAAAGATGAAAACCAGTTTAGGCAAGATGTTTGAACTACGTTGGACCTGATTCCTTAAAAAAAGGGATACGTAGGCAGCCTCACGGTTCGGTCCAACCAAATAAGAATTTAGAAGAAAAAAAGGAAAAATAGAAAAAATCCAAAAATCCCCAGCCTCTGAAACTGGGGCAAAGATTTTATTTGATTTTTGAAAGAGTCGATTCCAAGAGTTGTAAGTCTACAACCCCTCATTTTGAGTTTATTTTGAGCCTTCATGCCGACCTTTCTTTCCAATCCTATCCAGAAACCTTCCAAATAAAGACCTCCCAATATGTTTTCAAGAATGCCAGGAGACGTATGCAATGAGCAATAGTTATCACACGACATAGAACATCGTCAAGTTGCTCACAAAATAGGGAAAGAAAAATGAGAGAGTCTTATTAGTGAAACCCTCACGGGCACTATAAGGCGACGGTAAGTAGAGATGAATAAATGAGAGAGACTTGTTGGTGAAAATCCCTCAGACACTATTTGTCGAAAGTGAGTCATAAAGCTGATGCGATGAATTGTCATAAATAGGCCCGACTTCAAAGATCATAAGAATGGTAAAAGGGAAGATTGGATTAGTTTGATAGATCCGGCCCTTAAGTCCAAAATGCATGTCATGATCATTAAGGCTAGTTATTGAAAAAAACAATTCTTCTTTCTGTCCTTCCGACATGGGCATTTCTTGTTAATATTTGTTTCTTTGCATCATTTGTGTCTTTCACTCTGAGTCAGTCCTTCTCAAAACAAGCAAGAAAAGATTTCAAAATCTGCTACCAGTTTTTCAGTTGTACAAAGTAAATTGGGCCATCAAACTCAGTTGTTAATGTCAACATGCCTTGAGGATTCATATAAAGGCTCCCCCAAAAGACTCTTGTCGGCCTGCTTGGTGCAAACAAAGATAACTTGTGATTCTCTCTGACAGACAAATTGCTCAAAGCAGGAAGTCATTCAAGATATCGAAAAGGGCCACCTAAGAAAAGATCTCTGGTTGGGATAAAGCTGATTGAGTCACAAATACAAATGGTACTGTGTGTGAAACAATTAGGGTCGATGCAAAGCAAAAGTCTTTCGAAACCGACTCAAGCTGATCGAGCAAAAGCCAAGTTGCTCAAGACTCAAGGCCACAAATCGACCACCATTTTCAAAACTGGCAAATTTTTCTTTGTGTGAAACAGGAACAAAGCAGTGCAAGGAAAGTGATTAAAAAAAAACAAACAAAAAAAAAAGAGAAGAAAAAGAAAAGACGAGAGGAGCCTACAGAGGGAAGTTTCTCAAATCTTTGCCTTTATTTGTCTTGCTATCGTGCATAAAATCTTGCCATTTATCTTCACATTTTTCCTCCTAGGATAAAAAGTCATAGTTTGATGGATTTTCCTCCCAATCGAAATCCTAGTCTGATGAACTTTCTCCTAGGATATAAATCTTAGTCTGATGAATCTTTCTCCTAAGGTATCAAAAAAAAGGAAGAAGAAAAGAAACATAGTCTGATGAACCTTCTCCTAGGATCAAAATCTTAGTCTGATGAATTTTTCTCCTAAGATAGAAGACCTAGTCTGATGAACTTTCTCCTAGGATAGAAGTCTTAGTCTGATGAATTTTTGTCCTAAGATAGAAAACCTAGTCTGATGAATCTTCTCCTAGGATCAAGATCTTAGTCTGATGAATTTTTCTCCTAAGATAGAAAACCTAGTCTGATGAATTTTCTCCTAGGGTAAATGTCTTAGTCTGATGAATCTTTCTCCTAAAATACAAAAAAAACAAAACAAAAGAGAGAAAAGGATCTAGTCTGATGAAATTTCTCCTAGGATTAATGTCTTAGTCAAATGAATCTTTCTCCTAAGATACCAATACCAAAATAAAAAAAAGAGAGAAAAAAATGACCTAGTCTGATGAATCTTTCTCCTAAGATAGAAAATCTAGCCCGACGAATTTTCTCCTAGGATAATTTGAAGAAAAAAAAAAAGAAAGTCTGGATTTGAAAAAAAAAGGGTCAATTTTTAGTTTTCTTAAGTAATTAGTGTTTATTTTTCCTGAAATCAGGGGGCTCCGCCTGGAGAATAGGGTCAATCTTTACTTTAGTCAAGTTTAGTTTACAGTTTTCCGCAAGCTCAATCACTTTTAGGAGACGCACATCCTAGTCTAGTCTTTAGTTTACTCTCATCATTGGATCAATAGTATAAGTGGTTTATAGTTTTGCTAACAACTCACAAATCTTCCTAGTGCAAACTGGGCAAAACAATTTCTTTTGTTTTGTCTATTTTGTTGTAGAATCAGTGTTGATACCCAATTTTTTTCTAGGTATTTTTGTACCCAAAATACTTCCAAAATAGCATGTACGTGCATATATAAGCACACCCAAGAGTTTTAGTATTTTTTTAACGATTTCTAAACCGATTTACTACCTATTTTAATACCACAAAATCCAAAATTATCATTTTTGATGAATAACTTATTTCATTCTCGTATTTACACCAAAATATAATTAAGATGATTTTTGTATATTTTTTACAAATTTATTTGGCATTTTTAGCTAATTGCATGTAATTGCAATTATGGCATATTTTATTATTAATAGCATTTTATAATTATAAAATTGGTTTCAATATTTTTAAATTGATGTTTATATAGTATTTGTTTGCTCAATATTTTTAATTTACTTTTAAAATCATTATTATTATTTTTATAAAATAAAAAAGGGAAATTGGCTATTTAACAATTAGCCTATTTCTATTTCAATAACAGCCTTTCTCCCTTTCAATTGTAGCCTCATATTGGCCCAATTTCCAGCCCCATTTCGATAGGAACCCGACCCGTACCCAATTCAATTACCCGATCCATCTCCGATCTAATCTGAGTCGTTGATCAAATGAGATCAACGACACAGATTTTATTTCCTAAAATTAAATCCCAACCCCCCAGACTCCTCATTTTCCAAGACGGTCTCTCTCTCTCTCTCTCTATACTGACTCTTGCTCTCCCTTCCCTCTAGAACCTTCTGGTTCTCTCCGATGAATCCACCGCCTCTCCGGCCACCTCCCTTCAACCCCAAGGATCCGATAGACCTTTCATCGTCCTGTTCAATACCTCGAGGACCTTCAAGGCTTATGGACCATGGCGATTTGAGACCTAGGGTTCCTAGTTCTTCTATAGGCGAGTTCTCCGGTGTGATCTCAGATGAAATCACACCCTATATGTCACGATCTATGAGGTTACGACAGGTTTTTCCCACTTCTATTAGGTTTCTTTTTTTTTGAAACCCTAACTCTCTCCTGAATATCTCAAAAACGGTGTCATTTCATGCTATCCTCATGTTTTCCTCTGTGATCTGTTTATTCTTGAGTTTATTCTGAAAGATCCTTTGCTTTGAACCATTTTTTACTTTCTTCGAAATTAGGATTTCTGGGATTTCTTTTTATGCATGCTTCGATTGATTTTCTTTATGATTAAAACATTTTCATTGTTTATTCTGACCGATTTCTATGCTTTTACTGTTTTTTAGTTTGACTCTGCTAAAAACCCCTAATTTCTAGAAAATGTTTCTTCATTCGATTATGTGTGTTAGCATGTTTCTTTGCTTCGATTACCTGTGTTAGCCTAATTTCCTTTGTCTTGTCTCTATGTGTTAGCATGTTTCCTCATTTGATTGTGTGTATTAGCCTGATCTCCCTTGCTTTGGTTCTGTCTGCTGGCCTATTTGCTTGATTCTTGTTGATGTTTCATAGTCACCATGCTTCGAATATGTCTTGCTGAATCTTAACTTGTTTTCACTATCTCTGAGTGGTTATGTTTGTTCATCCCTTGTTATTTCCTAGTTAACTTTGCTCGCTACTTTTGTTCATTTACCTCTATTTATATGTTAAAAATGCAGAATATCGAGATAATTAAAAAGTATAAAAATGGTTAAGCGACCGTGCTAGAACCACGGAATTCGGGAATGCCTAACACCTTCTCCCGGGTTAACAGAATTCCTTATCCGGATTTCTGGTTCGCAGAATGACAAACAGAGTCATATTCTCCTCGATTCGGGATTAAAATCGGTGACTTGGGACGCCATAAAATTCCCAGGTTGCGACTCTGAAACAAATAAACAAATCCCGTTTCGACTGTCCTTTAATTGGAGAAAACTCCCTGCACCCTCGCGGGGGCGGAAAAAGAAGGTGCGACAGCATGGTAAGACTAGGTTCCTGTCGCATAATATTCAAGTCAATACAAGGCACTCTGTCAGCAGTAGATCCTAGGAGTCCTTTGTAGAACTGAAGGATTTCATCCTTAATATCATCATGCTTCTGCAATACTCTACCATCACCTCCCCTTAATATAGATATATTATTTGAACTGGCCCTAGCCTTCGTACAAGCAAAAAAATATCTGTTATTCCCATCCCCAACATTTATCCAGCGTGCCTTAGCTTTTTGCTTTAGAATTCTTTCCTGTATGTCCGACCACTTATTTAGCTCATCCAATGCTTCCTTCTCCTTTTCCATCAAGCCAATATCTGTATGCAAAGTAATTAAAGTCTAGATATTCTGCAGATTATCTCTAAATTCGTTTACCCTTTTAACGCTTACCTCAAAAATAGAGGAGAATAAAATACAGTAATAAAGAAGCTTAATCTTACTCCAACTTTTTTTTGGGTCCTAATTTTATGTGTTAACCTCAAAGTATTAATTATAATTTTTTCCTACATAATTTTCTTAATAAATTTTAAAGAATATGATAAGCCGATTCTCTTTCTTAATAGTCATTCTTCTCCAATTATGTTAAAAGTAAACATAACGTGTTCCTAAAGGTATTAGGCAAACATGCTAAGATGTAGTATTATATGTCTATGCCCAAAATAATTATACTAATAGGATTCCTAAAGGTCATGCAGGATTCCTAATGTGTAGCATTATATTCTAAAACTAATAGAGTTATAAGGCTAATATCTAGAATTCCGGTTATGTCCTTTTATTATGAGTTATTATGCTTAATGTTATAAGGTTATTTTTGTAAACCGACATTGTATTGATACTTTTATAATAATATAGATAGATAGATAGATAGATAGATATAGATAGATAGATAGATATTATAGATATAGATACAAAGCCAAAGACATCCCAAGACAAGGTACAACTATTACAAAGGGAACATGATCAATAGAATCTGGTTGACTCCGAGCTGGGATATATAGTGGCAGAAATTCTTAACCAATTTCGAATTTGTCGTCTCATGCTGAGGGGAATCTAGAGGTGTCAAATGGGTGGGCCGGATTGCTTTTGGGCGGGTCAATATAGGTTGAGTCAATAATTGAGGGGGTCAACAGATCCGTCCAAAAATTACTTGGGCTAAGATGGTTTAGGTCAATATGGGCTAAAATTCGGGTCATAACTCAACCCACCCAACTTTTATTAAGCTTTAATTAATATGTGTTATTTTCTTATAAATTATATAATTACTAAATAACACTTTTTTTTGGGTTATGGTCATATATTAACATATCACAAAAAAATTATTTGTAAGACATTCTGACAAAGTTACTCATAGAT
The DNA here is from genome assembly GCF_000393655.2 of Nicotiana sylvestris. Lineage (NCBI taxonomy): Eukaryota > Viridiplantae > Streptophyta > Magnoliopsida > Solanales > Solanaceae > Nicotiana > Nicotiana sylvestris. The sequence continues at coordinate 5,159,046 of NC_091061.1, read as the reverse complement.
CAATTTGGGCTAAAGATTAGCCCAACTTTAAATGGGTGAGATGGATTGGTTCAAGATAGGATAAGTTCAACAAATGGACGGGTCAAAACCAATCAACCTTGGGCGGGTCATTTGGTCTTGGGCCAAATTTGACAGCCATAGGAGCATCGGGGCAATTGCATCTATACCCGCTTTTTGTGCCACGTTTTAACTTGTGTCCGCTTTGCAAAAATAAATTGCAAGCGTACCCGCTTTTTCGCATAACTTCAGCATACGGGGCTGAAGTAGCAAAGGCAATCACGCAAAACTTCAGCATTCTAGTAGTCGGGCCTGAAGTTCAGCTCTAGAGCTGAAGTATTTTTTTTGTAACTGTCGAACTTCAGCTCTAGAGCAGAAGTTTTTGTTTGTAACTAGCGAACTTCATCTCTAGACCTGAAGTTTTCATTTTGTAACTGTCAAACTTCAGCTCTAGAGCTGAAGTTTTTGTTTGTAACTGGCTTTTTGTTTGTAAGCTTCAGCTCTAGAGCTGAAGTTTTTGTTTTGTAACTGTCGAACTTCAGCTCTAGAGCTGAAGTTTTTGTTTTGTAACTGTCAAACTTCAGCTCTAGAGCTGAAGTTTTTGTTTGTAACTGGCTATTTGTTTGTAAGCTTCAACTCTAGAGCTGAAGTTTTTGTTTTTTATATGTCAAACTTCAGCTCTAGAGGTGAAGTTTTTTGTTTGTAACTGGCGAAGTTTTGTTTTTGTAACTGGCGAACTTCAGCTCTAGAGCTGAAGTTTTTGTTTTGTAACTGTCGAACTTCAGCTCTAGAGCTGAAGTTATTTGGAAGCTAGCTTTAGAATAGGATCTGCTCAAATAGGCTGGGGATCCATCCATCAAACAACTTGCTAGTTTGCTCAAGAATTGTTATGTGCTAACATACTCAATTTAGCTTTACAAGAAACAACTTTCACCTTAATAATATTTATCAAAACAACCCCCAAAAAAGAAGTAAATAAATAAAAATTAATCATCCCTGATTGCGAGAACAAATAATGAGCTCCGTAATACGATTAAAATGCAAAGACGTCGTCACTTAACAATGGTATCTTGATAGTTTCCACTCACAAAAGGAACTATGGAAAATAATTTCTTTTTTAATCATTTAAAGGTACAAAAGAAAGTTTTAACTTCTATGCACCAGCAGTTTAAAAGAAATTTTACCTAAAAAATAATTTGCACCAACAGCAGAAGAAGAAAGAAGAAGAAACGAAGGAGGAGAAGGAGGAGGAGAAAGGGGGCTGAAATTATTTAAAAAGTGGGTACAAGTTAAAAGTTTTTTAAAAAATGGGTAAATGTTAAATGAGGGCGACCAAATAGGGCGCCCCGTGCAATTTTTACTAGGAGCATCCCTACGTAGTGATCAGTCCACCAATTCGCGCAAACCCAAAGGAATTTTGCCGGAAATTCAAAAAAAAATCATACTAATCTTATTCTTCTCCTCCCTTGATTTATTCGTTGCCTTAGTAGTTATAGGCTTATAGCAGTTTCAGTTCTACTATTTGTATTGGGTTTCTTCTTAGTTAATTCAACACAAATAGCCGGCCAGATTCACTGTTTAATATATAGAATATGCAATGATTATATACCTATAACATATGAATTATACATATATTATATATCCACCGACTATTTTTAATTTAAGTGATTAGGTGGATGGTTGTTTGGGTTTATTCTTCATATTTAAAATAACCAAATTAAGGCACCATCTCCTTAAATTAAAAGCACGAAATAACAAAGGGGGAGTATAGCCCTAGTTTCTTTTGGTCATGGAGATGATGACATTTGTGAATGTAGTTTCTTTTGCCATGCAATTGACAAAGATTTCTCTGCACTTGTTGAACACTTGATCCATATTCAATTCAGTACCAAAATGGCTGACAAGCAAAGGCTCAGCCAAGGGTCTCAAGCTATTTGCCATATTGTCACTATTGATGCAATCTCGGGGTGTGGCCTTTTCTCGGTCCTTACACAAATGTGAATCGCTTTGTACACCGGACCGACCTGTATTACTGCAAGTTTCATCAGAAACATCAATATGAAGTTCCGAAGTTTCCAAGACATCAATAGTGAAAGATCCCTCCTTTTCAACTATATACTTCACTTCTGCAGGATATAGATGGTATATAGGAATGTTGAATGAATTTACTTTCTCTTCTTCTATTAAACCCTGCATATTAATAATGAAAATACACTATGAGTTTAACTTCTATATATTAATAATGCAATTGTTTTTATGCTATTAGGTCAATTAAAAAATTATCGTTCATAATAAATTGGATTGGCGATTTGAAATTCAAATGTTATATTCTTTCTGCTCTATTTTACGTGATACTGAATTTTCACAAATAGTAAACTTTTAATACTTAAAACTGATTTAACTTAAACTTCTCGTACCATTATTGACATGCAAAGGCGGATCTGCGATTTAAGTCTATGGGTACCTACACGGCTACAACGACCTCAAGTTAATGTGTAATATGATAGATGAGTTCACAATCAGATATATATAAGTATTTAGTGGATTTCTTAATATGTATATTACCTTTGGGCAAAAACTACGGAGCTCGTTGAACCGTTACGACCCTAATGACATGCTCTTATAACTACAGAAATATCATGACATAATCAAGATATTACGGAATATGCAAATTATTTTTTTCAAGATATATGCAAAAAAAAAAAAAGTTGGTATTTATATGTCTATGATGTGTATATAATATTAAAATTTGTTTGGTTTTACCATTGCAGCTAGCTCCTTGAGGGCCATGGCCAGAGGCTCCCACACGTAGTGACACCCTTTGCTGTAGAGATCTTCATTGTTCCTACCTAGCATTGTCAATATCATACGTCCTCCTTTCACCAATTCCTTTGAACGATACTTAAGAAATGTTACAAAATCTCTTTCATATTGCTCATAATATGCTTTAACCACAGTTGTTGGACTTGTTCTTGACACGTAAATATTTCCCTTGTTATCCTCTATACCATCAAACACCTATATATCACAAGTCATGAATTCAAATCTTATGTTAGCTGTTCAGAATAAATATGATCTTATTGTGTATATATTCGACCCGTAATCCGTTTAATTAAACATGTAGAACAACAACAACAACAACAACAACAACAACAAGTCCTATATGCTTCTGACGCCTATATTTACAAATGATTTCAAATAATAATTTAAAAAAGCAAAATTAAAGATTGAAATTACAACAATAATTCAGTGTAATCTGAAAAGCAAATTCTTAAAAGAATAATGTATATGCAGACGTTACCCTTACCTTATAACTATAGAGACAAAATTTCGTTCAACATAAATTTGTTAAAGCGGTTGGAAAGGTAGCAGCTGACAAGAATGACATGCTTAACCATGATTAATTAGGCCAGAAAAAAATTTAGGCCAGAAATATCTTTGCAGTTCAAACGCTGAGTCAATTCATGCATGCTCCTAAACAATCTTGCATGGAGGGGAAGAGTGGTTAGATACATTTAGTGGTGGCAAAATAGTTAAAAGAAAATAGTTTTCACCCATATTATTTATTAAAAAATGTGTTGGATAATAAACTATTTAAAAATTGATCAAATATGGATGAAAACCATATTATCCACTTAGAAAATGGATAACCAATGAGTTTAACTTTTACATTTGTAAAGTCTCAAATTGGAGATTCCTCAAATTTGGGAGACTAAGAATTCTCCCAGGGATTAGTCATAATCCGTCAGTTAACCCTTTTATCCTTTTAAATGTGAGACGGGTAAGATAATTTATCTGTTTTTTGCATTACCCATTTTGACACGTCCATATCCGACCCGACCTACCCATTTGCCATCCCTAGATATGTACAGTTGTTAAATTTGTTGCATTTTGCACCTTTAATGAGTGTCAAGAGAGGTTGCCCTGATAGTAAGCAACTCCCACTTCCAACCAAGAGGTTGTGAGTTCGAGTCTCCCCAAAAGCAAGGTAGAGAATTCCTGGTGGGAAGGATGTCGAGTTTTTATTTGGAAACTACCTCTCTACCCATAGTAGGGGTATGGTCTGCGTACACACTACCCTCCCAAGACCCCACTAGTGGGATTATACTGGGTTGTTGTTGTTGGTTTTGTTGTAATGAGTGTCATATTTTGTGATTTTCACCATGTCCTATTTTTTAAAATGATTTGAAACCCGATCTTTTTATTTAATTTCTTGAAAAATAATAAAACCACTCTTTTTTATAAATTTTCTCCATGAGGACAAAATAGGAAGTACAAATTAAAAGAAGCTATAAAATTTCAAAAATAATTCAAGCAAAAATACAAGACCTTCCAAAACTTGCCGGTTCTCTCCTAACTCCTAAGCGACGAAGCCTTATCTTTTAATTTTATGTCATTTTTTCTTATTATTTATATTTCCTATTTTACTCTCATGAAAAAAAATTATAAAAGAAAATAAGACATAGTACATATCACAAAATGGGACAAACATTAAGGGTGTAAAATGCAACAGACCCGAAATATTTGTATCTTATATTTGACCTATTAAAACCACATCTGTATTTGTTTCCCAAGTCAAAGAGTGCAATCATATGCTTCAAATACGAATATTATATTATTTTGTTTGATATTAAATGAGGTACTTTCCTTTTTATTCTGTTCCAAAACAAATGACACATTTCTAAATTTGGAAATAATTCAACTTTAAACTCTTTCATTTTACTCATTTACCCTTAATGAGAAGCTTTTATAGCCACACAAATGTTATGGCCACACAAACTTTTTACCCCATAAGCTTTTAAGACCACAAGTTTCAAAAGTCTTCTTCTTTTTTTTCTTAAATTTTGTGCCGAGTCAAACTACTTCAACTAATATGAAACGAATGGAGTATGTTATATTATACTCCCTCTGTTCCAGTTTATGTGAACCTATTTCCTTTTTGGTCCGTTCCAAAAAGAATGAACTCTTTCTAAATTTGGTAGCAATTTAGCTTAAAGTTACAAATCTACCCTTAATGAGAAGCTTTTATAACCACACAAATACTCTGGGCCCCATTTGGACTTGTTTAGGACCACAAATTCTAAAAGTCTTCATTTTTTTCTTAAACTCCGTGCCCAGTCAAACAGTTTCACATAAATTGGAACGGAGGGAGTATATGAAACGTACTTGAGAAATCCAGTGGATACCGTAAGAGGAGTGGACAAAGTGCAGACTCTGAGAAGGAAAAAGTCTAGTATAAAATGAACCAGCAACTCCGGTAACAAAGCAATTAGGATCAAATCCATCTCCCATCTATTTCCTCAAATCTTCGTAGAACGCCGGCAACGACCGGAAAATGGTATTGAAATCATTTCCGGGAAGATCATTCAAGAAAACATGAAATTCCGGCGACTGTTTTTGGCCATTGCTTTTGCATTCTTCATAAATAGTTTTAATGAGTCCGGAAATTACGAGAAAAGTGTTTGGTCCAGAGGAGCAACCTAAGTCCGCAATACAAATTGTTTCTGGGGAAAGGCTGCGGTAGAGTGCAGCTATGGCTTCATCTCTTATTGACTTTGTCACTAGGATCACCTTTTGCTGTATAAAAATGCAATGTAAATCAGAAGGTTACAATTTGTTTGTCGTAGTTAGACTTGACATGAAAATTAATAGAGAGAGTAACACTTTTGAACTTGTGATCATAAATATATCATAATATTTATGTCGCTATAAAACTTTTGAAACTTGTCATTTAAACCAGTAGTAGTATTTGTGTGGCTTTGAAATGAAGTAAAGTAATTATAATTGAGACTTTATAACCTCTATAAAAGAGCAACCCAGTGCACTAAGCTCCCGCTATGCGCGGTTCCATGAAATGGCCGGACCACAAGGATCTATTGTACGCAGTCTTACCCTGCATTTCTGCAAGAGACTGTTTTTACAACTCGAACCCGTGACCTCCTGATTATATAACAGCAACTTTACCAGTTAAGTTAACGCTTCTCTATGAGGAAATAAAAAATTGTGTGATTATATTATACCTGAAGCAAAGAATTTTTGGCATAGCTAGCCTCTCCAATTCCTTCATTCATATGAAGAACTTTGGCAACTTCCATTTCTTGGATCTTCCTGTATTATACGAATATAGTATTTTTTGGCTAGGCAAATTAAAGTTCCAATGGGGGTATCACTTATTTATAGATGAGTAATACCAAAATTATCCATGAAATTCCAACAGTGTCCCTCACAAGCCAATTATGCTAGCGTTTGGACGTTGGATATAGAATTAGTTAAAAAAAAAAAGATTTTTTAAAGATAAGATGAAAAATTATTTTGAAAAGTGTGCTTGGACATGCATTTTACTTGAAAAGAATTTAAAATTTTATGAGTAAAAAATTTGAATAACTTCAAAACTACTCAGAGAGTTATTTTTTTGGGATTTGAAGTCTTTATTTTCAAAATTTGGCAAAAAATAGTTAAAATCTATGAAAAAAAATCAGATACTATTTAAAAACATATTCGAAAAAATGCTTCCAAATTTTATGGCTAAAACGGGAGCTAAGGACGTTTGGTTACCGGGATTAAGATACTAACCTCAGTATAAAATTTAAAATTATAATTATTTCGTATTTAGCTATTCCCGAAAGATGCATTTTATAATTGAGGAGTTTAAAAAGTCCGACCGAATTCGATCAATTATTTTAAATCTTATATTTTTTTCAGTCAATAAATTGACCGCGTAGATTGATTTTTAATACTAACCAAAAATAAAATAAAAAATCAACCCATCATTTTCGATGAGTTTTTGGTCGATAATCAAGAGCCAGTTTAATAATAAAGTTTTTACTGCCTTTATAAATTAAATTAAAAAAAAAAGAATCAAGAACCAAATTAAAAATAAAGTAAATTGAGATTCTTTTTTGTTTCTTTTTGAAATTTCAAGTATTACATCAAGTATTATATGCAACAAAAAGGTTTTTTTTTTTGATAAAGTAGGCGGTTTTCAAATTGATTACCTATATTATCAATTGGAAAAAAATTATTACAAAAAATTTAATAACTTTGAAGCTAGAAAAATAGACTTAATTAAATATATACATATTTAAAAAAATTAAAATCGTTTGTCAAAGTTCGGATTTAGGCAACAAATATCGTTAAGCCGCCCCTATAAATTAGTTTTGGACCATAGATTTGATCACAAAGGTTACAAAGCTTAGCATAAATATATCCCCACTTCCCAACCCCCTTGCCCCCCCCCCCACACTGTCCCTTCCCCGGGGGGATTTCTGTCATTTGACTCATCGAGAAAAATCATAGCATGTTTTTTAGTGCCTATCATACCTTGGCTTGTACCATCACGTATTGGGTCCATGAATTGAATTTGGATAAACATTTACTTACCACTAATGTTTATATAACATTAATAAATATATCACAACACTTAATTATGATTAAAACATATATGTTTCCACCTAATAAAATCACTTAAACATGATAAACTTATATAATTTGGTATACTCGGTGCGGATAAACTTTTATCGTAAAATTTGCGAGTCAATCAATTTGAGGAGATTCGCTGAATGAGGTCAATCCCGGTAATAGCACGAGCTAGTCATTTTTAGTCGGCAATTATTGAATAGTCACTATCATAGAGTTTTAAATTTTCTCAAGAGAAACTCACAATTTTCTGAATTTCACTTGTAGAATTTGAAATTCCGTGATAACTGTTAATTTTTAATTACACAAACTAAAAAATGGTTGTTTAGGAATCTATCCCACTAATTGCCGATCACGAGAGTCAGGGGCGGATCCACCTCCCCACCTACAACAACCTATAAACATTAAATTATGGATCCGCTTCTGATGACAATACATAATTTGAATGGTGAAAATTAAGTCAAGAAAAGAAAAACATAAAACTGTTTATTTCAGAAAGAAATGTTTTCTGGAAGATTTGTCTTTGGAGTTTGGAAGGATTTCTTTTTTAAGAAAACAAGTCTTAAGGTAGGCACTTAGTGCATGTACTCATATCAATAAGTAAATAATTGTTTAAAACATATGTAAATATAATTATTTTGAGAGTGTCTATATTAGGGCTTTTTCAACTCAATTTTGATTTTATTTTCTTTTAAAGTTTCAACCAAATCTTTGTTCAAATACTAGTTAAGTAAAAGAAATGAGTTTAAGCTTTATATACCGATCAGATAAAAATAATGTCTGATTACTTAAATGATAACTATACCTTTTACACTATCACTATATATAAGTAATTCATAAGAAAATGTTATTTATAATCCTTGCTGAGTTTATAACTCCATTAGGAAATAAAAAGGCGTATGATGATACCTGAAGCGTAGAGTTTTTTTGCATAGCTAGTGTCTCCAATTCCTCTATTCATGTTAAGAATTTTAGCAACTTCCATCTCTCCTTCTCTTAATTGGATCTTCCTGTATTAAATAAGGTATTTACAGATGGGTGAAACCAAATTTATCCTTTGAATTTCCATCATTGTCCTCACGAGCCAAATGAGTAAATATTGTACACTACGGGCAGAGGCAGGCATAGGATTCGGCGATTGCAGGGGCACCATGACAATCAATACAAATGTAGCACTGCTCATAATGATTGGTACGAGGGCCTATGCTAATATCTAACTATTTTTTGAAATTATTTGTAAGTATTCATGGAGTTTTTGCCGAAGTTTTCGGTATCGGTGACCCCTCAACTTAACATGTGTGTCTGCCTCTCACTAAGGGTTTGTTTGGTATGAAGGAAAATATTTTCCAAAAAATATTTTTTTATTTTTCCATTTTTGGTTGACTTAAATGTTTTGAAAAATATTTTCCTCATAATTGGAGGAAATTATTTGTCCTACCGAAAAAATATTTTCCACACAAGAAAAATAACTGATAAAACCTGTCACGACCCAAAATCCATCTATCCTTGATAACACCTAACTCAACTCAATAGGTAAGCCAATTAACAACTATCCAATTCTAATGAAATTAATAAGGTAATTAAATAAAAGAAAATATCTCAATCTTATAAATTCCTCAAGAACTGGTAATACAAATCATGAGCTTCTAAGAATAGAATTTACAAAGCTTGTATGATGTAAATACATCATCTGTTTGAAAAGCACATATGCAGAGTTTTATAAATCTAAGGCTATCATGAACAAGATACGACTATAACCGGAATACATGTACGTCTTCAATTCCAACTCCAATCGATCACAGCAACATCAGCAGCCAACATCTGCACACAAGGTCCATAAGTGTAGTATGAGTATAACCGACCCTATGTACTCAATAAGTAACAAACCTAACCTTAGGTTGAAAATAGTGATGAGCTGGAACAAAGGTCGGGTACAACATCCAATAGCCAACAACAGTTCATAACAATGTAAAGCAAGTAACAAAAGAAGTAACTCAGAGATAAAATCCTCAGCTTTTCCATAGTTTTCCCGAAAAATAGTTTCGCTTTTGTCACGGCCCAAAACTCGACCCATCGTGATGGCGCCTATTGTGGAACTAGGCCAGCCTCAACTCAATAATCCAACATCGCAAAAAATATTTTAAACATTAAATACGGAAGTGACAATTCATTAAGGAACATTTTTGAAAACATAATAAAATCCAAATTACGATACAACTGCCCAAAACCGGGGTGTCATTGAGTGCATGAGCATATAAAGGAAAACATAGTCTATTGCAATGTTTAAAGGAACAAACTAAAATACATATGGAGATAAAGAAGGAGAGTCAAGGCCTACGAACGCCGTGCAGATACCTCGATAGTCTCCCAAAGCCTGAAGCCTTCGATCAGCGACTGCCTTTGGGACCAAAAGTGCCTGAATCTGCACACATGGTGCAGGGGGTAACATGAGTACACCAACTCAGTAAGTAACGAGTCCAAACTGTGGACTGAAAGGTAGTGACGAACTCAACCGCCACAGAAATAACAGAAATGAATGTGTAGAAACGTAGGCATGCTTTCAATTTAATAGGCAGCTGAAATAGTAAAATAGAGCAGATACGAACAAGGTAAAGAATAAAACTCTACTACATCTACATGCCAATGCACATGTTGTATATGATGCACCATGCTGAATATCTCATGTGCTCACACACTCAAATGCTCGTCCACTTAGTACTGTATATGGCTCATAGGGCCAGGGAAGATCCATCTCGGATTATATACATCTCTGACAGCAGTCAATCAGTATTGAGGAAGGCCAATCCAGCCTTATGGAGAAGATCCATCTCTAGGTAAAAATAATAACCTCACAATCACTCGGTACTGTATATGGCTTACACGGCCCAGGAAAGATCCATATCAGAATATATACATCACTGACCATCAGTCTCCGTACCGAGGACATAGGCCAATCCAGCCTCATGGAGAAGATCCATCTCCAAATAATAATATCAACCTCTCACTGGGGGTGTGTACAGACTCTAGAGGGGCTCCTTCAGCCTAAGCACTATCATACATCAATACAATCGTTGCAGCGTACAGACCGATCCCATATCGGTGACTCATAATCAGGCCATCGATCTCACTCAGTCATCACTCTCCAGTTTCATCCACGGGCTCACAATGTCATAAAACTAGCCTGGAACAATAATATGATGTGCCAATAAATAACAACTGAGACTGAGATATGATATGAAATGCATGAATATGACTGAGCACAGAATACCAATGAAATCAATGAGATGACAGCAAGAAACAACCACTAGGAGTCCCAAAAGTATCGGCATAAAGCCCTAACATGATTTACAACTCATCTACTTTATCACATGATGGAAACACGGATATCAACAAAAAAGGGTCAGTAAACGGTGCCATGGAATGGACCAGGTCATGATTCTCACGGTGCACGCACGCCCGCACGCCCGCATGCTCGTCACTTGGCATGTGCGTCACCTCAATACTAACCACATAACACGTATTTCGTGGTTTCGAACCCTCAAAACCAAGTTTGAAAATGTTACTTACCTCAAACCAAGCAAAAATCCTACTCCGCAATGCCTTTGCCTCTCAAATCGGCCTCCAAGTGTCCCGAATCTAGCCACAAGCAACACAATACGATCAATATAGGCTAAAGGAACCAACTCCACAAGAAAAATGCCAAATTATAACCAAATTCCGAATCGGCTCAAACCTGCCCCCCCCCCCCGAGCCCACATCTCGGAATCTAACAAAAGTCACAAAACTCGAAAGCCCATTCACTCATGAGTCTAACCATACAAAATTTATCAAAATACGACCTCATATGGTCACTCAAATTCCCAAAATCTACTCTCCAATTCTCAAGCCTCAAAATGCCCAAATGTCTAGCTCAAATCCCTAATTATATGATGAATAAAGCCACGGATTCCCGAAATTTATACAATTATGGGTTAGAATCACTTACCCCAACGTTGCTCCTTGAAATCCTTCGAAAAATCGCCTCTCTCTCGAGTTCTTCATGTCCAGAATTGAAAAATGGAGAACAATACCTCGAGCTGGGGTTTTTTCCCAAAGCTAAACTGCACCTGCGGAACCGCATCTGTGAGCAGGGTTCCGCTTCTGCGGAGATTCATTAAAAAGGATGGCTCCGCTCCTGCGATCACTTGACTATATCTACGGCCATCGCAGATGCGGGTCATCTGCAATTCAACTGCGCATCTGCGCCTCACCATCCACTTTTGCGACCTCGCACCTGCAATTCCCACTCTATTTGTGCGGAAACACCAGCAACAGCAGCTTCAGCTGCATTTTTCTAACTCCAAACACTCCGATAACAACCTGAAATCACCCCGAGGCCCTTGAGACCACAACCAAACATACCATCAGATCCTATAACATCATACGAACTTAGTCAAACTTTCGAATCACTCCAAACAATATCGAAACGCCAAATTACACTCGGATTCAAGCCTAAGAACCTCTAAACTTTCGAATTCCACAGACGATGCCGAAACCTACCAAATCACGTCCGAATAACCTCAAATTTTGCACAAAAGTTAGAAATGACACCACAAACCTAGTCCAACTTCCGGAAATCCTATCAGACCCCAATATCAAAATTTCGACCGTCGCCAAAATCTCCAAAATTCCAACTTTTGTTAATTCAATCCTAATTCTACTCCGGATGCACTCCTAAGTCCAAAATCACCTAACAGAGCTAACTGAACCATCAAAATTCAAATCCGGTCAACTTTCCCAACTTAAACTTTCTCACAAGCGACTAATGTCTCAACTCTCTCCAAAATCACTTCGAACCCGAACCAACTAACCTGATAAGTCATAATACTGCCGTGGAACACCAAAAGAGTAGAAAATGGGGGAACGTAGATACAACTCACAAAACGACCGACTGGGTTGTTACAACTTTTCAAGTATATCAGTGAGAAACCCAAATACTTTATCGAAAACTGTAATTTTTCCAAAAAAAATCCTTTCAACAATAAATAAGATATTTCATTTTATTTCCAGATATAACAAGTGCAAAATACCTCTCTATGCCCATATTTCAATATGTGTGAGAAGTCACGAATGACGTGATATCGTACAACATGAGAAAAATGCATCTCTATGCATGTATGTCATGTGTTCATGTCAATGTAATGTATCTCAAAGATGAACTCATGTACTCAAACTCTCAGAGTACACAATCTCACTGTCACACAGTTTTCACTCACATGCTCAATCACTCAGTAATGTATATGGCCAATCCGGCCCAGGAAAGATCCATCGCAGAATATATACATCAACTGACCATCAATCACTCAGTATTGAGTGGGGCCAAATCCAACCCGTGGGGAAGTTCCATCCCTGGGTATATAAATGCTTCAAACAAGATCCATGTCCAGGGAAGATTTATCCCTCAATATAGTCAATCGTGCTCGCTATAGGTGTGTGTAGACTCCGGAGGGGCTCCTTCAGCCCAAGCGCTATCATAAAATCGATATAACCGCTACGGCGTGTAGCCCGATCCTATAAATGTCACTCATAATCAGGCCTTCGATCTCATTTAGTCATCAATCTCTCTAGTCTCTCGGGGTCACGATGCCATGAAACTAGCCCAAAATGATGATATGATGTATCAATAAATGGTAACAGAGACTAAGATATTATATGCATATGAATGCGTATGACTGAATATGTAATGCAATGAAAGTAGATAACTCAACAACAACAATGACCTCAGTAGGTCCCAACAGGATAAACATGTAGCCTAGATATGATTTCTAACATAGATCACAACTCAACAACTCAAGTACGTAAAAATTTTATGGTTACAGGTATTATTAGGTAACTACACAGTAACAAATAAATAAAGGAGTCACAATCCACATGGTGCACGCCCACACGCCCGTCACCTAGCATGTGCTTTCATCTCAACACCAATCACATAGCACGTAATTCAGGGGTTCATACCCTCAGCACCAAGTTTAGAAGTGTTACTTACCTCGAACAAGCCAATTCCAATAACGAGCAAGCCAAGCGATGCTCCAAAAATTCCATCTCGCACATACCGACCTCCGAATGACTCAAAACTATCCAAAAGCAACTCAAATACATCAAATAATGTCTAAGGAAACAAACCCATTGATAAATATTGAATCTTTAATCAAAAGCCCAAAATCATCCAAAAAGTCCAACGCAGGTCCACTCATCGGAACTCGAGAAAACTCACAAAATCTGACAACCTATTCAATTACGAGTCCAACCATACTAGTTTCACTCAAATCAGACTCCGAATCGATGTTCAAAACTCAAAAAAATCACTTTATGAAACTTTAGGCTAAAACCCCAATTTTCTCTTTTGGAACCCTCAATCAAATGCCAAAAACGAAGATAGAATCATGATATAAAAAAAAATGAGTAAAGAACATTTACCCCAATCCACGTGGTGAAATTTGCTTCAAGAATCGCTTCAATTCGAGCTCCATAGCTCCCAAAATATAAAAATGACCAAAACCCTCGAAATAGAGTACTTTATACTTCTGCCCAGGCGTCCTCCTATGCGAACGTGGGAAATCCATCGCATTCGCGATGAACAAAAATAATTTGGCACCAAAATACTCTACGCATTCGCGCACAAGCCTCGCGAACGTGATATAGATAGGAGACAGAACTACGTGAACGTAGTAGAAGGATCGTGAAGGCAAAGGCAAAGGCGAAGAAGAGGCCATCGACTACCCAGCTCAATCATACACTACGCGAACACGTGAATACATGTGCGAATGTGATGCACAATCTATAGCAACTTACGCGAACACATCTCAGTACTCGCGAATGCATTGACCAACTTGTCCCAACCCTCAAACAACTCTATGCGAACGTGGTCAGCTAATCACGATCGCGATAAAGGACTGTGACACGAGAAATCAGTAGAACATAACATTGCCAAAATGATCTGAAATCCGCCTGATTCTCACTCGAGCCCCTCGGGACCCTGTCCGAATATACCAAAAAGTCTCGAAACACAATACGGTCCTACTCGAGGCCTCAAATTACCCATAACAATATCAAAACGGCAAATCATACCTCAAATCAAACTTAAATGAACTTTCAACTTTCAAAACTCGCGCCGAAACGTATCAAATAAACCCCGAATGAACCCAAATTTTGCACACAAGTCCAAAATGACATAACGAAGCTATTTCAATTCCCAGAACCAAAATCCAAATTCGGTATCAAAAAGTCCACTCCCGATCAAACTTTCCAAAAATCCAACTTTCGCCATTTCAAGTTAAATTCAACTACAGACCTTCAAATCAAAATCCAGACACGCTCCTAAGTCAAAAATCAACCAACGGATCTAACAGAACTATTAAAACTTCAATCTAAGGTCAAATACTAAAAATTCAAACTTGGCCAACTCTTCCAATTTAAAGCTTCCTAGTTAAGAATCATTCTCCCAAATTAATTCCAAATAACCTGAAGACCAAGACCGACGATTCACATAAGTCATAATACTTCATACGGAGCTACTCATGCCCATAAACTACCGAGCGAAGTGCAATTGCTCAAAATGACCGATCGGGTCATTACATCCTCCCCCACTTAAACATGCGTTCGTCCTCGAATGTGCCTAGAGTTGTTCCAAAGCCGCCAAGCCACCGTGTAACCTTACCATGCACATACCCGGGAGTGATCCCATGTCACCCTATTCCATATATGTATGACGACACAACATACTGAAGATCATTACCTCACCCTTAGCTCATAAACCTTGGAATCCAATTTTCCAACATCCGGAATTTCCTACAAGACCTGAACCTCGCAATCTACACACTGTATAAGTCTGAACAAAATGGAACAATCTGTAGCCGTAACCCAAGATGTAGTCACCCGACATACCACACGACTCGCATACTCGTAGCAAAATTTCCGACCATAATAGCTGCTCAAAATAACCCAATACCGGTAATAAACCTCATGTCAAACAAAACCTCGTTCTAAATCATTTGTGTATTGCAGATGATGAAAAAACACGTAGAAACTCATAACCATTCATCGAATCAACAAGTCATGGAGCTCTCTCTCCTTCGACAAGAACTATATCCAATTTCTAAGTCGATCATCGACATTATCCTTTCAAATATACCGCAATCTAATCCGATAGCACCCATTCTAGGTCCAACGACCTCATCTTGTCAAATACAAGCTACTCTATTGAGGTGCCACACCAATACTATCCAGAGAAACAAATCGTGCAGCCCGTACACCAAAATGCAACAATTCAAACATACTCAAACATATAAAATGACTCCAATAAGAGAACCATACCGCAAGCTCAAAAAGTACCACCACAACACAATTCTAAGAACCCATCACACACCGTAGAACAAAAACACACGAATCTAACACAAAGGAGCATATCCCATCATAACTTCGCTTCAATGCGTGACCCCATCCAAACAATGGTCCACATGAAATGCCTCAAGTCACAATGCTCAAAATCAACCACCACGTGCAATTTGACGTCTAGTACCCAAAGTGCATTACCATAACCACGGAGAAGCAAATGACACAATGCCACATAAAATCCGAAAGAACATATCCAATATGCAATTAATCATGCAATACCCAAATACCTAACTGTTCCGCTATAAGGCCCCAATAGAACCGCACCATGTGTGCAAATAACCTACGAATCACAACTCATCGTAGCATAGAAGAGTAACTCATAGATCATATCAGAACACGAATAAGCTCAAAAACAACCGAATGGCACATCCCTCAACCATAGCAGTATGGAGCCAACCAATCCGACCCGGTATAGAATACACATCCTAATCGGGCCTACCAATGGGCCCCAAATCAACTCTGATCATCCATAAATAGACAAATAACTCTCTTAAGGTTCAGAATGACCTAACCATAAAACATATCATCCTCTGACTAGCTTTGGCCACATTTTCACAATCCATAACCATGAAATAATTTGCTCCTGAGAACTCCAGTATCCAAGTCCATAGAACACGCAAATCACCATATCTAATCCCAACTCCACCGCCCAAATGTCTAACACATCTCTCATACACGATCATCCCACGAGGAATGCTCCTCTAATTCTTCTGTGCCACATAGCAATATCTGAAAATCAGCAATCGATCAACCAGGAGAGTGCCACATTACTAACAAAGTATCTATAAATCAAAACACGGTGCGTCTTTTAAAATGATCACCCTTCTCAGGCAATACCAAGTAGTAATATCATTCATCTAGTCATCTGAAATATTCCATGTTGTCTAAGAATCCATGACCTTCCCTTCAAAACCAAACTGTGACCTTCCACATGCAAATCTCAACCCTACACAACACACCATATCTATTATTCCATCATATGAAAAGCACGAGAATCTCATAACCAACTTTGAGTCACCAGTAGAATACATACCCGATAGTCAAAAACGTTCCATTTGATCCCATCCAGGTAAAACCATAATATGCAACGTATTCCTCACGCTAGTAGGAAATATCCACCTCGAATCGAGATAAAAATCATCGAGAACACTTTGGAATCCATTTGTACATAACTAAGCTATCAGAACTGAATCCCTCCAACTTAACCAAGCCATGCAGGTCACCAAAACCCACGAGCTTTGCCACAAAATACCTGTAGAGATTTGCCACATCATAAGTACCCAAAGAACCGATCATATCCATTACGGTGTTGATTCGATCTACTACTAAACTGCCCTATTTCTCCGAGTTCCTTCCGAATTACTCTCAAGTTGACACTTCTCCTTGTCAGAACACCACGATCCTTAACTAAATCTCACTCCTCGAGATCCTATCACAAAACCACAATGCCCTAAGACCCATAAGCCGCTGAATTCTCTCTTAAGCACCTTAAAAGTACCACAACCAAGATACCAACTCTGAAGAGACCTTTTGTGAACCTAAAACTGTTTCCTTCACCTTCCTGAATGCTGAAATGTAGAATCCATAAGGATTTAGAAATACTACAAGTCTCGACACCATCCAATTAAAATCTCAGTTTCTAGCCATATATAAATTCTGAAAGTTCCCAATTGCTATGTTAAATCATGCATCCATTAGAACCATTCTCAAGAGTCTTCCACTCTACTCAAATCTCAATCAAACCGACCAAATGGAACGAACGACCTATGCCCCATTAGCACATCAACACCCAAGGAAGTAACCCTACCATAATACAACCAAGCAAATTCTTACTCCCTGCACACTACATCTTTTACGAATAATTACTCAAATCATCCTGTGATCTCCATATACCCAAAAAGTGTAATACAACCTGTATCCAGAAATTCCCTTGCTTAATTCATCCTCAAAACCAACATATGCAAGTCATAACCGATCCACATGTATGCCTTAGATGGAAACCAATACGCTACATGACTATACAATCCAATCGTCGATAACAGACTCCCCAACTTGGCTCAACGCCATGGAATAAATTATCTGATAACTTACAATAACAATACCTCATTACTGCCATAATACCGCATCAAGATTCAACTAAATCCTTCATAAACCCATGTAACACAAACCATCTAATACCCCAAATCATCTGTAAATCTCGCATTCATCCTCGTGACAGTTAAGCCAACTTCCACAACCGGTCCAAACTCAAATTGCAACACATATAATTCACTAGTAAAGGAGATGTCATGACCCAAGTTCGCCCTCCGTGAACTGTCGTGATGACACCTAGCTCTATGACTAGGTAAGCCTAACAATTACGGAAGAGGAAATAAAATTCGAAAAAAACAAATAAAACTGAAGATAAGCAAATATAGAAATGTTTAATATGCCACTCGGCATATACTAATACAAGATCTCAAAACTGAACAACTTCCCAAAACCCAGAATCTCATGAAATCACAAGTTGTTGAATAAATACAAGTGTCTAACTCCATAATATCTAAAAATGTAAATACAGAAGGGATAATACTATAAGAGAGAATGGAAAGGGACTCCTCGGTCTGCGAACGTAATAGATATACCTCAAAGTCTCTGGAAAATCACCTAGCCTCAAGGGTAGTAGGGCTGAGTCGAAGTACCTAGATCTGCACATGAAAAAAATGCGCAGAAAGGGCATGAGTATACCACAGTGGTACTCAGCAAGTGCCAAACCTAACCTCGGTCGAGTAGTGACGAAGAAGGTCGGGGCCCTACTGATTATAGCTTAAAAATGAGGTAAAATAGTATAGAATACGACAATATAATTAAATGCTAACAGTATGAAGTAACACATGATAATAAGAATAACAACTATAACAGAGACAAAATAATCACAGAAGGAATACAGCTCAACATAAAGATAACAATCAGGGATCTCTCAGTATCCCGAGGATCTCTTAGTATCCTCAATATGTGTGTTGGGGATATCTCGGTATCCCAAGGATCTCTTAGTATCCTCAATATATATGCTGGGGATCTCTTGGTATCCCGAGGATGTCTTAGTATCCTCAATATATGTGATGGGATCTCTCAGTATCCCGCATTGCAGTCCAAATCAATATATATGTGCAGGGGATCTCGCGGAATACAAATTCGTTGTCCCAAAGTAAACAGGTAGGGGGATCTCCCGGGATACCGTCTCGTAGTCCCAAAGCAAACACACATCAGCAACAAAAAGAATAGTCAATTCAATTCAAATTTCATACCAAGGCAAAATAGATATTTCCAACCTAGCATGCTGCACATAATCCAAATAAGCAGTTTGAGCAAGTAAAGCAATTAAGTCAATTAGATATGCTTCCCTAAGCTAACAACAGGCTTAAATTGCAAGTAGTATAAATAGGAAAGGAAACACAATTATGGTTACTTAATAAAAACATGATTTTCCACAATTAGCACAAGTACGCACTCGTCACCTCACGTACAAGGCATTTCAAATATCAACAATACCAAATCATAAGAGGAGTTCCCCCATACAAGGTTAGGCAAGCCA
Source organism: Nicotiana sylvestris (assembly GCF_000393655.2). NCBI lineage: Eukaryota > Viridiplantae > Streptophyta > Magnoliopsida > Solanales > Solanaceae > Nicotiana > Nicotiana sylvestris. The sequence continues at coordinate 5,139,626 of NC_091061.1, read as the reverse complement.
TTTACCTCGAACCGACTCAAAATCCATCCGAAACCACGCTCTTGCCACGAGTACTCTAGTCCAAATGGTCCAAATCTATTCAATTCAAGTGCATATGTAAATATAACTTCAAGTAACTGATTCCACTAATTAATTCTAAGCTACTACGCGAAATTAGAAAAAATAACCAAAACGCCCCCGGGCCCACGTCTCGGAAACGGGTATAATTTAAAAATTCGGAATCCTTACACTCTCATGAGTTCATATATATAGAAATTACTCCAATTCGACCTCAAAATCTTGATCAAAACTCTAAAATTAGGTCTAAGAACCTTTCCAATTTTCTCCAAACTTTCACCCCAAATTTGAATATAAAGGATGAATTTAAACATAGATTCGTGGAAGTTAATCAAAATCGAGTAAGAATTACTTACCCAAAACACCCAGGTGAAAATCCCTCTCAAAATAGCCAATCCCAAGCTCCCAAATCAATTTCTAAGGTTTTGAGACTAAACCTTCGATTCTGCCCTTTTCTGACCAGTGAAACCGCATCTGCGGCCCTGGGACCGCA